>NC_141188.1:10492500-11742500 GCF_055505025.1 Bos grunniens
CCTCTAAATTATTTTTGTGTTGATTCATCTGAGCTAATTCACCAGTAGATATTGAACAACTGTTGAATGTGGTAAAAAGTCCTTATCATTACTACAAAATAGGAAGATACAGCCAAAAGCCAGTCTTCAGGTGTCCCTGAGGCTAGAAGGAAGGGCTCAATGGCCCCACTCTTTATTTTTAAATAGTTTAACTAGAGTATAATCATGTTTGATCCTAGACAACAGAATGTTGCCTGCAGTGGGTTATTCCATTTAAATTAAATGTCAAAATTTCCATCAGAAGGTAACTGATACCATTTTTACACAATACTTTTGTTACAACTAGGAAGATGGTCTTCCTTTCTTATTCAGAGGTACTAGAGTCTTTGTCGGAGAAGGCAATGGCACCCCACTCCAGTACTCTTGCCTGGAAAATCCCATGGATGGAGGAACCTGGTGGGCTGCAGTCCATGGGGTCGCTGGGAGTCAGACACGACTGAGCAACTTCACTTTCACTTTTCTGCACTGGAGAAGGAAACGGCAACCCACTCCAGTGTTCTTGCCTGGAGAATCCCAGGGACAGGGGAGCCTGGTGGGCTGCCGTCCATGGGGTCTCACAGAGTCGGACAAGACTAAAGCGACTTAGCAGCAGCAGCAGGAGTCTTTGTAGGGCTTCCTGGTGGCTCAGAGGTTAAAGCGTCTGCCTGCGTCTGCCCACAATGTGGGAGACCTGGGTTCGATTCCTGGGTCGGGAACATTCCCTGGAGAAGGAAATGGCAACCCACTCCAGTATTCTTGCCTGGAGAATCCCATGGACAGAGGAACCTGATGGGCTGCAGTCCACGGGGTCCCAAAGAGTTGGGTATGACTGAACGACTTCACCTTCACTTTCAGAGTCTTTGTAAAAGTCCCTACGGGCTCATCTTTAACCTCATGTCTCTCTCCAGCCTACGCTCCAGCCTAAGCCTGCTATTTTCCAGCCAGGCTTGCCTCCTTGCTGCCCCTTGGTGTCTTCAGCCAAGCTCCAGCTTCCCTGTCTGGGCTCCAGCAATGCCCTCTCCCTGGAAGGCTCATCTAACAGATACTTGCTTGGCTCCTCTGTGCCTCCTGTCATTTGTCAAGCTCTAGACTGTGGGTTCGGAGAAGGCGATGACACCCCACTCCAGTACTCTCGCCTCGAAAATCCCATGGATGGAGGAGCCTGGAAGGCTGCGGTCCATGGGGTCGCTGAGGGTCGGACAAGACTGAGCGACTTCACTTTCACTTTTCACTTTCATGCATCGGAGAAGGAAATGGAAACCCACTCCAGTGTTCTTGCCTGGAGAATCCTAGGGACGGGGGAGCCTGGTGGGCTGCTGTCTATGGGGCCGCACAGAGTCAGACAGGACTGAAGCGACTTATCAGACTGTGGGTTATGCTTTTCCTGGCTGCCCAGATAAAATAACAGTGCCCAATCTCATAAGCCTCTTTGTCATAACTTCATTGCAGTTTGATTAATATCTGTATCCATATGTCTACTAGTTTATTGCTTCTCTGACTTTGTTATTCATCATTGTAGCTCCAGTGCCTAGATAAATGCTCAATTTATGAACTCAGTTTTGTAGAGCCCTTATATTAACACTGGTATTGTTTACAGGCTTTAGAATATTAACTCATCCAATTCTCAAAACAATCCTCTGATGTAGACACTCTTAGTTTCTCCATTTCATCAAGGAGTGCTGTGTCATTAAGGCGGTGGTGGTTGTTTAGTCACTCAGTCGTGTCCGACTCTTTTGCGACCCCATGGACTGTAGCCTGCCAGGCTCCTCTGTTCATGGGATTTTCTAGACAAGAATACTGGAGTGGGTAGCCATTTCCTTCTCCAGGGCATCTTCCCAACCCAGAAATTGAACCCAGGTTTCCTGCATTAGAAGGCAGATTCTTTACCACTGAGCCACCAGGGAGGCCCATCATTAAAGAACAATAGTATAAAATGTAGGTTCACAAAAGATTTATATAAGGACACTTTGGTTTAAAACTGTATCTTGATTTGCTTCTGTTGCTATTCATATAATGTTCATTAGTAGAAGTACATAAAGAACTTTTCAAAGCGCATTTTAAAATACATTTCTCAAAGTATCTTCCTGTGCTTTTATAAAGCTTTGGGATAGTGTCATCTTTAAAACCCTCAGGTGATAAACCTTAGGATGTTGGGCATTTGACTCATTAATTATAACTTAAATTTTTAAATAGATTACTTTGAAAAGTTAAACTTGTCTTCTGTAACATTATACTTCTTTTTAATTAGAGGTCATCGATCAAGTGTCTTTGATCTTTAGAACAGCCTTTTGTAAGGGGCAGAGCCTCATTGGTGTTGGTTAATAGAGGATTTCTCTTAATTTTTACTCAGTTACTCTTTCCATTTTAATTGTATCCCAGCTGATTGTTTTCTGTCACAATTCACTTTTATTAATTGCTTAACAGTAAGTAGCAACTATTTTAAACAGAATTTTACCAGAAATTAGTGTAATGAATTTTTCCGATTATTATGACTGTGATATTTGATAGTTAAAAATAGCTTGTATCTTTCCAAAACAAAATAAAACCAACAAAAAACCAAAAAAAGCACATGGCTGCATTTAATGGTGTCCTTAATGATGCTTTAATAGTTACTTTCTCTGGTACATTCTGCCTCAAGAATCAGAAATATGAATGATTTCAAAAAGGTAGCTTAATTACATGAGTCATTTTATAAGTGCATTAGAAATTGGTAAGAAATGTGGCAAGGATGATGAGATTGTCTCTGTCTTTTCAAATTAAACTCAAAATCTGGATTTTGATGAGAAATAGTAAGTCTAGTGTGTATATATATATGTGTGTATATATATATATATCAAATGCTAATTCACATAATTAAAAATAATTCTGCAGAGTGAAAAAAGTCTTGATAATTTTGTTAAACTTGAAATTATTTGTAAAAGTATAATTTGTCTCATATGTAATGAACACATACTTTATTTAGATTTGTAATGTCTACAACTCTTGATTTGAGACTAATTGAGTTCTTCCCTCAATTTTCACAAAAACTTCTAAATAAAGATAAAAAGCAGTAAAATAACTATTACTGTTTTTAAAGTGTATGATGAACTCTCAGGTACAGAGAGTCACCATTAGCTGCATTGATTTATATTTAAATAATTCAAAATATATCCATAAGGTGTGATTTTGCACAAATGAATTCCATTCTGTAACAGATTCTTACCTAATTTTTCTTCTGTGATCCTCTTCAAAAATTTAAGGAGAAACAAATATTTATATAGCCTTGAAATATAAACTAAAATCTCAGCCACCTAATGTGAAAAGCTGACTCACTGGAAAAGACCCTGATCCTGGGAAAGATTGAGGACGGGAGGAGAAGGGGATGACAGAGGATGAGATGGTGGGATGGCATCATGAACACAATGGACTTGAGTTTGAGCAAGCTCTGGGAGTTGGAGATGGACAGGGAAGCCTGGTGTGCTGCAGTCCACAGGGGTAACAAAAAGTCAGACAGATTCAGTGACTGAACAATATGGGAAAAGAGGTACCCTACAGAGACACCTCCTTGCCCAAATGGTCAAGACAAGCATCGTCAGTAATAATGAGGTGTTGGCATCATGTAACAGCAGACAGGGTTGCTGAACAGGACACATTAACTCTGATCGCCTTCTCCCCGGTTCACACATCATTCTAATAATGATAACATATCAGAGAAACTCAAGCTGAGGGAGATCAATAGAACACCTGCCCAGCACTCTTCAGAGATGCCAAGATCATGAAAGACAAGGGAAGAATGAAGATTGGAGGGGATTGAAGGAGACCAAGGAGAAGTGATAACTAAATGCAATGTAGGGTCTTGGATTGAATCCTAGAACAGAAAAGGGGGAAAAAATAGAAACATCGGAGAAATCCTACTGAAGCCTGTCGTTTAGTTAATAGTACTATATCATTGTTTACTCTTCAGTTTTGATCATTGTACTGTGGTTTTACAAGTGGCAAACATTAGGGAAAGGAGAGTGAGTGGTATACAAAAAACTTCTGTAGTATTTTTGCAGTTCTTCTATAAGTCTAAATTTATTTCAAATTTAAGTTAAAATAAATGAACTTATAAAGCTCTTTAAGTAGATATTAAAAAATTTCTTTTCTATAAACAAAGCTGAAATCTCTATCGAACTTAAACTTGGTTTTGAAAGATTTCTGCTACTGTTGGTTTGGAGCAAGGTCATCACTTAAATTAAATCTGAAAAAATCCTGCATTAACCAAGTTTGCTTTTGAGAGAAGGAAAAGCACTGAATGCAGGATAAGCCACAAAGATGTAAACATTTCATGTCTGTTGCTCTTTCTATTTCTAGTCTGTGCTTTCCAAATCAGTCTATGAGTCCAGTGACCTGGCTCAGTCTGAGACAATCTTTTCCATTGTTAACTTTTGCTTTAGAAAGTCGTTTCTCTTTGTACGCAAAAAAAAAAAGGAAAAAGAAATAATCTTTGAATCAGGTCACTGACATTTAACAGTAGCTTTTTTCACTGGTACACATAATTTAATTTCCTGCTGGACAACTGTACTTCATCTGCTTTATCAGCTCTTGAAGAACTCATTGTAACAGATGGAAAGTGTGGCCAAATTAATTTCATGTTTCCTTGGTTAAAAATGTCTGCTAACAGCTCATTACATTTCTCTCCAACTCCACACATCATAGCTACATCCAATCTGTGGCAAATACACTTTTTGGTCAAAATTTCTTCTGAATGTTTTACATTTGTCTAAAGCTGTAGCTGCTATACTTAATTAGGTTGCACTTTTATTGGGAGAGCTGGAGCTTAAAATCAATTTATTCTGCTCATTTAAACCTTGACCTCCTTTGCTTATAGAACCAAAGACCAAAGGAAAAAAAAATTCCTGCCTTGTATTTGATGATTTTGTAGTTGTGATGTTAAATATTAATAATGTGGACTATTGTGCCTCCCAGAGCTGAATGCACTTATAATTGGTTATAATTAATCAAATTTGCCTGGTTAATGGAAGATTTTTAAAATATTGTACACTTTCTCTTAAACTATCAAAATAATTTTATCTTAAAATTTCTAAAAGTAATTGAATTAAAAATTTTTTTTTCTACTGATGAGTCACAGTCAGCTAATTGGTTTAATGTAAACTGGGAAGAAAATTTGTCATGAAAGGACCTGCCAGTGGCACCCAAGGAGGCTTACACTTGTTTCTCAGTGACTCAACTCCAGGATATTAAGACTACTGATATGACCCTGGGGTGGGCTTCCCAAGTGGTTCAGTGGTAGATAATCTGCTTGCCAATGCAGAAGTCACAGGAGACGCAGGTTACATCTCTGGGTCAGGAAGATCTCATTACAAGATTGCAATCCTCACCAACTCATAAGAGAGCCTTTATATCTGTTCTTCCTCCTGGAGCAGGAAATGGCAACTCACTCTAGTATTCTTGCCTGGAGAACCCCATGGACAGATGAACCTGGTGGGCTACAGTCCAGGAGTTGAAAAGAGACAGGCACTATTTAGCAACTAAACAGCAATAACAAACAACATGACCCTGAGGAAATTCTTCAGGCTTTATGAATTCCTGGTAAGATTCTGCCCTCTGTTCACCCACCCCACCCCACAGGTTCACCATTGTAATTTACCTACAAGATCTTTCTAATTTATCCTCATGTTCCTTAGAAGTCATGAAGCCCTAGACTCCCAAGTAATCCCTAATCCTACAGACATTCATCGCCATTGAGCTCTGTGCCTCTTCCAATATAAGCCACCTTTATAGACGAACCCTAAATTCCCAAACAGTTCACTGAGTCTGCAGGAAACTCAATCACTCCTTTGCTTTCTTCATCCTTCCTTCCTAACTACTACTTGGCTCTTCTCAAGGGCACAACCATCCCTGTAAACATCTCTGGTGATGCTATTTTCTCTCCCACATCTCAGATTCAACCCCCTGCAAGTGAAAATGATGTTTTCCTTACTCTTGGTTGCCAATTTAATACAATTTTCCTTCTCTGGTTCCTATGATTTGACTTCTCTAATTTTCTTGCATTCCACAACTCTTGTTGGCTTTTGTTTAAGGTATCCATAAGCTGACTCTTTCTCACAAGTTCTACCATGCTACTTTATCTAAAACACCATCATTCCTCACCTAACATTTTGATACAGTCTGCTAATTGGCTTGTTTACCTCTGTATTTGACCTCAGCAGTTTATTTCCTTTGCATGATCTCACACAGTGGTCTTAGCAGTGTTGGGGGTAGGGGCAGGCAGGGGACATTTGGTCTTGCCTAGAGATGGAGAAGTCAATGGCACCCCACTCCAGTACTCTTGCCTGGAAAATCCCATGGATGGAGGAGCCTGGTGCGCTGCAGTCCATGGGGTCGCTAAGAGTCGGACAAGACTGAGCGACTTCACTTTCACTTTTCACTTTCATGCATTGGAGAAGGAAATGGCAACCCACTCCAGTGTTCTTGCCTGGAGAATCCCAGGGACGGGGGAGCCTGATGGGTTGCCGTCTCTGGGGTCGCATAGAGTCGGACACAACTGAAGCGACTTAGCAGCAGCAGCAGCAGAGATGAGTCTTGGCTGTTATAATGGGAGCAGAGGATGCCGCAGTCTTCTAGGGGCTACACGCAGGAGCTGCTGCTGAAGCTCTGACAGGACAGTCACCCACATCACAAATTATCTGCCTAAAATGTCAGTGGTAAAGAACCTGCCTGGCAATGCAGGAGATGTAAGAGAGGTAGGTTCGATCCCTGGGTCGGGAAGATCCTCTGGAGGAGGGCATGGCAACCCACTCCATTTATTCTTGCCTGAAGAATCCCGGACAGAGGAGCCTGGAGGGCTACAGTCCATGGGGTCCCAAAGAGTCAGGCATGAATGAGTGACAGCATCTACACAAATGTGTGATGCCAACTTAGGGAAGCCCTGACATAGGTTGATTATTTTAACACGTTTTGCTCCTTTCCTTAAAAATTTGCAATGACTCCTCGTCCACCTCAGTTCAATATGAACTTAAAGATTTTACAAGGTCACGATCCTCACCATCTCACAAGAGAGCCTTGATGTCTGCTGTTCCCTCAGCTTAGATGGATGGGTCTTCCTTCAAATATCCTCTTCAGTAATCTCCTTGATTCATTCAGTCTGTGTGCAACTCTGCCTTCTCACAGCATCTTTACTTTTAGCAGCTGTGGAATCCCTCCATGTACTGTCACCTCCCAGAACTGAAATATAACTTCTGTGAAGACAGGCATTAGTTTATGCTTACTTCTGGAAAGTGACTAGAATATATTGAATGATCTATATGTCTTTGTGAATTAACAAATGCTGTTATTTAGCTTGGGTTTCCCTGATAGCTCAGTTGATAAAGAATCCACCTGCAGTGCAGGAGACCCCAGTTCTATTCCTGGGTTGGGAAGATCCCCTGGAGAAGGGAAAGGCTACCTCCTCCAGTATGCTGGCCTGGAGAATTCCATGGACTGTATAGCCCTTGGGGTCTCAAAGAGTTGGACACAACTGAGCAACTTTCACTTTCATTATTTAGTTTAAAAGGCAATTTAAAATATGTAAAAAGTAGAATTTCCTGACCTAACAGTACAGTTACCTTTCATGAAAACAGGTAATTGTATATTAAGTTATGTGGGAATGTTATTGTATAATTTTCAGGTAAATGATATGTGTAAAGTGACAAGTATTTAGAAACTCAGAACAACCAACTTAAGTCTGGGTTGAAATATCAAAGATGACACCATTGATGAATCATAGTACTTTAAAGCTGGCTATTTTAGGATTATCTAGCTAAATGATCTCATTTTTTTAATACTTCCCTGTGCTATATAGTGGAGAAGGTAATGGCACCCCACTCCAGTACTCTTGCCTGGAAAATCCCATGGATGGAGGAGCCTGGTGGGCTGCAGTCCATGGGGTTGCTGGGAGTCAGGCACGACTGAGCGACTTCACTTCCACTTTTCACTTTCATGCATTGGAGAAGGAAATGGCAACCCACTCCAGTGTTCTTGCCTGGAGAATCTCAGAGACAGGGGAGCCTGGTGGGCTTCCGTCTATGGGGTCGCACAGAGTCAGACACGACTGAAGCGACTTAGCAGCAGTGCTATATAGTAGGTTCTTATTGTTTATCTATTTTATTTATAGTAGTGTGTATCTGCTAATCCCAAACTCCTAATTAATCCCTGCCCTCCTTTTGGTAACTTTAAGTTTTTTTTTCTAAGTTTGTGAGTCTGTTTTATAAATAAATTCACTGGTATCATCTTTTTAGATTCCACATATAGGTGATATCATGTATGTCTTCCTCTGACTTACTTCACTTGGTATGATAATCTCTAGGTCCATCCAAATAATCTCATTTTTGTAATACAGTAATTCAGGCCAAAGCATTTTGACAGATTTATGGCATTGATTTAACTCAATTCCATACTGACTCCTGTATTCATTTGTATCTATCAAGGAACTGTAAAGCTTTCAGTTTTATGAGGAAATAGCAGCATGTTGCTGAAGGAATTCAGCACACATTACCCTAAGAGTTGCCATTTGGGCATACTGATTATTTTTAGTGAAAGGCATTTGAGAAACAAATACAGATGCAAGAAGGGCACTCTGACCTTTGCTTTTTATTCTCAAAAGTGGGAGATAAAACTCCCCCATGAAAAGTACCTTCCTTGTACCATAAAGGAAGAGGACATTTTATCATGAGAGGAGGGGAATAGAGGCTGAGAAAAGTCTATACAAGCTTTTCTTCCTGATCCCTTTTGCAATATTTTTTGTCCTAGCCCAAACCCCTGTGTTTTAACAATCCATCACAAATTTATTGTTTCTTTTTCTAAAAAATAAAATTTAAAAAAAAGCTCTCTTCTCTAGTCATTTCTGCAAGTCTTCATTCTCTTGTGAAGGTTCCCATGTACATGTTAAAAAAAAAAACTAATAAATATATACTTTTGTACCCTTAATCTATTTTATGTTGGTTTAATTCTTAGGAGTATGCTACAGCAGGCATGTTATAGTCCATGGGGTCACAAAGAGTCGGACACAACTTAGAGACTGAACAACAACAAATTCTTAGGGAGACTTTAAAAGGATAAAAAGGAATTTTTCCTCCCCTACACTGCTGAGAGTTCTAACTGACTCTGATATCAAAATGATCCTTCTTCTTTAATAATTGATCTTATGTTTAGCTAGACATTTCCCCCAGCTTTTCTTTCCTCTTGATGGGACGAATTAATTGACTCAGTCATGGCCAATATACTATAAATAGAAGTAGATTTTGAAACTTCTTGGAAATATTATTAAAAAGATCATTGGTGTATTTCTTGTTCCATTTTTTATCTCCCTGTTGGCTGAGATGTGGACAAAACACCTCCACTGAACTGCACATCCTGCACAATGAGTCTGTCTTAGGAAGAGAGGTAAATATGTAAGGTCCTGGGATTCAGGATGCAATGGTGCTTCACGCTAGCTTTGGCCTCCCATGTTGAGACTTTATATGAGAAATAATTGTACATCTCTTTTATTTATTTTTTTATTTTTTTAAATTTTATTTTATTTTATTTTTTTTTAATTTTATTTTTTTTTATTATTTTTTTTTTACATATGCTTTCTCTCCCTGAGCTGGCTAATGTTTAACATTTTGCATTAATATGAAGCACGTAAAGTATACCTCCAGGCTGCAGTGGAGAGAGTGCTAGTGTGGTTTTGACCTTCTACAGACTAAGCTGGACTGAGGGGCTGGTCAACCAGGCAAGCGTTTAAGGCTCCACTATTTTATTTTATTTTTTTTTTCAGAGTCCATAAGACTGTTCAATACATCAGTGTCTCTTTTGCTGTCTCGTATACAGGGTTATCGTTACCATCTTTCTAAATTCCATATATATGCGTTAGTATACTGTATTGGTGTTTTTCCTTCTGGCTTACTTCACTCTGTATAATAGGCTCCAGTTTCATCCACCTCATTAGAACTGATTCAAATGTATTCTTTTTAATGGCTGAGTAATACTCCATTGTGTATATGTACCACAGCTTTCTTATCCATTCATCTGCTGATGGACATCTAGGTTGCTTCCATGTCCTGGCTATTATAAACAGTGCTGCGATGAACATTGGGGTACACGTGCCTCTTTCCCTTCTGGTTTCCTCAGTGTGTATTTTATTTTTAAACTTTACATAATTGTATTAGTTTTGCCAAATATCAAAATGAATCCATCACAGGTATACATGTGCTCCCCATCCTGAACCCTCCTCCCTCCTCCCTCCCCATACCATCCCTCTGGGTCGTTCTCTTTTATTCAGACAATTGATGTATTTTATTTCATATCAATTGCAGCTAGCCTTACCACTAAGGCAGGGAGAGTGAAAGATGCTCCTACAAACCTAAAGGCAGATGCGACGTCCTATACGTGTGGAGTAAAATTAATGGGTTGGAAAAAGTTATTATTGGATATTCTTGAATACTTGTGCTTTTAAGAATTTTAAAGCTACAAAATTACCAAGAAAAAACTGAAGAAAATGAAGATAAATTAGAAATAATTTTTATAGTGAGTTATATGCAAACTGATAAAGGTATGAATTAAATTGGTGATATTAAAGAGTTAGGACAATTGTATGAGGCTTGAATTTTTAAAAAAGAGAAGTAGGAAAAGAGAGAGAAAATAAAAATGCCAGTAGTTTGAACATTTTCTAACATGATTATAATTTTAAAATAACTATTACTTTTATGCAATAAATCAACAGAGTAAACATTTTTTTTAAGTAATGAGAGGAGGGAAAGTAACTTCCCAACTTATACTGATAGTTATTTTATAACTTTTCCATTATATTTATTATATACCACATGTTGATTTCTTCTGTCACAGGCTTGCACTATCAGACGCATGTGAGCAGATTCCAAAAGTTAAAGGGAAATTATAAATGAAAATAATTAAGATCATGGTTTGAAAGTGTAAAAATGATTACCATTATACTAGGTTAGAAATGGAACATGATTATAAAACTAGTGTTCCACAAGAAAAGAATTTGAAAATCAATTTTGAAAACATTGAATTATTTATTTAGTCAGGTATTTCAGTTACAGTCAGAGCTCCCCGACTATAGTTGGATCAGATACTATGAGATGATGTTGTTTGTTAGACATGATGGTGTGCATGTGTACTCAGTCACTTGGTCGTATCCAACTCTTTGTGACTCCATAGACTGTAGCCTGTTAGGCTCTTCTGTCCATGGGATTCTTCAAGTGAGACTACTAGAGTGGGTTGCCGTTTCCTTCTCCAGGAGATCTTCCCAACCCAGGGATCATACTCATGTCTCCTGTGTCTCCTGCATTGGCAAGCATATTTTTACTACTGAGCCACCTAGGAAGCCCTTTGAAATATATAGCTCTTTATTATTAATATAATGAACATATTAAGCATTCTATTAATATGACAGTTATATAAATTTAAAGTCATATCATATGAATATTTATTTATTGAATTATTATTTGTTATTTTCCATAATTTTATAAGCTGATATAGTATTTGCAAGGTTCTGTGATGAGCTGTATGGCAGACACAAAATATATAGTTCTCCTGGATATCTCAGATTTAAGAAAATACAGTACAATTTCCTTAAAATTAGGAAAACAACCACAAATTAGTAAATGCGGTAAAAAATGTTACTTCCATAAATCATAGTATATTTAATAGAGAATATGATTTTCAGGTGGGATTTGAAGGTAAATGGGAATTGGATTTAATAAAATGAACAGAGAGGACTGAGAGTTTAGCATGAGTTGAGGAAGCTAAGATAAATAAGAAAAACCTTAATCATTTGCACTGATGAGTATAAAAGTCTGAAGAAATGAATAAAACAGGAACCTGTGATAAATTAGGGACAGGTCATGGAGGACTTAAATATCAGTCCCTGAAGAGCCACAAATGTTTTTCAGTGGAAAAAGTGATTTTAAAAATACTGCTCTTTGGAAAATTAATCTGATGACATTTTGGAAAATAAATTAGCTTTGAAAGAACCTGGAAGTGAGATGTGTAGGTAGAATGATATATGCTACTGAGGTAACCTCAGCAAAACTTGGCTAAATCTACAAATATAAAAGATACATTAAAACTTTATTTATGTATAGAAGATACTAGGTTTATTTGGCTCCTCTCCTGCTTTTAAGAGCAGTTTGGCCACAACTTGGCATTCCTAGTTTTCTATGGAAACTTTTAACAGTTAGAAAAGCAGATTTGTTGCTCGTGTTTAACCCCGTGGCTTCACAACTTAAACACTCACACTACGTCTTTTTTCCTCATCTGTTCCAAACTGAGGTTTTTCTGTAAAAGAGAGTAAACTGCAGTGAATCAAGCCCCTCCTGAATCCCACCCTCCTTCTCTTCCTACATTAACCTTATAAACTGTGAGAGAGACCGGTCCTTTAACGTGGCAGGATTTTCCGGATTTCCAGGTGTTTTCCAGCTTTAATTGGACACTGCATTTCCACGGAACCCGTCGGAGAGAAATGCTGTGACTACTCATTTCCTGCTCACAGTCGTGATGTTCCCTACACTCTGCTTGGAGTGCTGCCGGTAGTTCCCCAGCCCTGTGCCTCCTGTTAGCATAACTTGCCTCTTGACCTTATTTTCTCCCAGAATTTTGTCTCTCAAGATCTCCACCCCACGAGTACTCAACATTTTAGTCTCCTTGACTCTGACATCTGTCTTCTTCCCTCCACGTCCTGGCCCTTGACAGGATAAGTCTGCTACGAAAACTGATAGTAGCTCCTCAGAGTTTTTTCAGTCTTGAAATTCCTTCTCTTTAAATCTTATTATATATGCTCAGCTGTGAATTTTTTAACAATAGTTCAGCCATTTATGCAGCCTGGCTTTCTCACATATCCTATTACTAATGATGATTTCCCAAAGGAGTTACTGTTTAAATCATTTAGTCAGCAAATAGATGTTAAGTATCTTCCAGGCACCGGTGGCCACTCCTCGGTTCTAAAGGGGATATAAACAATGATTATACATGATCAAATATCTCAAGAAAAGTACTAATGAAGAAGTTCAAAGTTTAAAAGATCTTAAAGCTGATATCTCCACCAGCTGGGAGACACAGCTCACAACCCCTATCTTGTCTGGGAATGGTGTTGAGCAAAAGAAACATGTTTGCTTATTTGTTATGTTGGCAGTAGCTCACCTCTCATGACTGGCTGACCTGGGGGAACAAAGGCCTGTCCTCTGTGCCTCAGTACAGAGCACTTCCAAAGGGCCCTTTCAGATCTGCTGCTTTCCAGGGCTTCAGAGAGGTCTCTGCCACACCGGACTGAAGATTCACCAATAACCTTCTTGCATACAAATATCGTCTTAGAGTGTGTCTCCTACGGTGTCCCAGCTAGGGCAAGCACTGCAGTTATAGATCTTGAAATTTGCAAGTTGTAACATGATTTGATTTTATCTTTATGTTTAATTGGCTGTATATTTGTTTTTAAACAGCTTTTGTGGTATAATTTACATATAAGAAAGTGCACATATTTAACAATTACAATTTGGTAAGTTTTACATAGGGTTTCCCTGGTGGCTCAGTGGTAATGAATCTGCTTGCCAGTACAGAAGATGTATTTGATGCCTGGGTTGGGAAGATCCCCTGGAAGGGAAATGGCAACCCACTCCAGTATTCTTGCCTGGGAAATCCCTTGGACAGAGGATCCTGGTGGGCTACAGTCTATGGGGTTGCAAAGAGTGGGACGCAACTGAACACGCATGCACTTAGGAACATACATGAAATCATCACAAACTAATGATGGTGAACATACTCATCTGCCCAACACTTTTTTTTTTTTTGGCCACTTTATTGCCCAACAGGTTTGTAGTCCCTCTGTAATCACTTCCACTCTTACATCCCTACCTGTATCTGTACCCCCAGGCAATCACTAACCAGTTTGTGTCTCTGAAGATTGGCTTGTTAACTAGAGTTTATATAAATGAAATCTTGATTTATGCACTATCTTTCATCTGGCTTGTTTCATACAGCATAACTATTTTTATTTTCATCCATGTTTTATCCATCAGAAGTTTAGAGTTTATGTAGAATTATTATTATTTGTTCTTGAAATATCATAAAATATACCACTGATGCCATCTGGGCTTGGGTTTTTTTCTTCTTCTTCTTTTTGTACAAATACTTCTAACTACAAATTTAGTGTCCATATTATCTGTAGGGTTGTACTTGTTATTTGTTCCTTTGAGAAGCTTTTATAATTAAAAAGGAAGGAATTTGTCCATTTCATATAAATCAAACTGAGATTCCTTATTCCCCCAAACTGTGAATTAACAAGTGTTTGTCTCTTTAAACTGCTATGTTTGGGGATAATTTGTTGAATTATCTAACAAATGTAGTTCATCTGAAAATTGTCGCTTTCCATTCTTTTCATTCTTCTTGCAATAAACTGATGTCATCATTAGAGTAAACTTTAAATGATTGAGAGAAAATATTTTGCTGTGTGTCCTATGTACTTAAGAAAATAATTACCCTGAGCACAGCAGGACAATATTTAACAATAGATGGAACACTAATCATTAATGCCAGTTGCTCACTTCTGGTTTTATTCTTAATAACCAACTCCTTAGTTCTTTTCTCAGGCTCTTGTTCCATACGTGGTCTTAAAATTAACACTTTAGAAGCATTCATTGGCTCTAAAACACCACTAACTATAAGATGCATCAACATTTTAAAATGTGTACACTGTGGAAAAATTATGTTGCTGCTGCTAAGTTGCTTCAGTCGTGTCTGACTCTGTGCGACCCCATAGACGGCAGCCCACCAGGCTCCCCTGTCCCTGGGATTCTCCAGGCAAGAACACTGGAGTGGGTTGCCATTTCCTTTTCCAGTGCATGAAAGTGAAAAGTGAAAGTGAAGTTGCTCAGTCGTGTCTGACTCTTAGTGACCCCATGGACTACAGCCTACCAGGCTCCTCGGTCCATGGGATTTTCCAGGCAAGAGTACTGGAGTGGGGTGCCATTGCCTTCTCCAAAAAATTATGTTAGAAATTATTAAATATGGTTATGTAGTTTAACTTAGGTAGATAAAAAACTTAGATAGATAAATAACAATAAAATCTAAATAAAGTCTATCTAAAAAACTTAAATAGATAAAAAACAACAGATAAAAACCTTCAAAACATTTATAAGAGTAATTAAAGAAGAGATGTTTACCATGCTTATAGGTCAGAAGGCTCAATATTGTTTTGGTGTCAATTTCATGAAACTGATACAAAGAAAAATAGATTCAATAGAATGCAGTTGTAATCTACTCAGGCCTTTTCTCCATAGATTCAAAATCACTGTGGCCTTGAGCTCTACTGGTTACTAAAGGAATGACAATCTTATTCTGTACTCTTCCAGAGGCCCTGTTTTTTTTATAGTTCCAGTTGGAGTTATCTTAAACACATCCACGAGAATGCAAAAAATCAGGCAAAAAAATCTTTGTTCTTGCTATAAACCTCTAACTTCTCCCAAACCCCTCCATTGCCTGCCAGTGCTGAGACACAAAAGAGTGAATTTGATCCCTGGGTTTGGAAGATCCCCTGAGAAGGAAATGGCAACCCACTCCAGTGTTCTTGCCTGGGAAATCCCATGGACAGAGGAGCCTGGTATGTTACAGTCCACTTGGCCACATGGAATCAGACATGACTGAGGACACATGCATGCACCCCTAAACCCTAGGCCTGCAGGTGAGAGGATGGGCTTTAGAAACATCACGTATGGAGGAGCTGCAGAAAATGTAAGATAATGATGTGCTCCCCTGAATGTATCAGGAGAAACAAAAATGAGGCCCCCTTTCAAAAATGTGTGGAAATAACGTCACTGAGGTGTTGGAGAAAACTAAATAGAATAAACTCTGGCATTTCCTGGTTCCCTACAGCCAATACTTGTATAAAGTGTAACAAGTCTATGCACTGATGTGGTTGGGGTAGAGAAGGTTGGCTTTCTGGTAGACTCATGGGGTTGGAGGAAGGACTATAATGTTTGGACTTTTCAAGATAAAGAGCAAAAGATGAAATCACAGATTCTAGCAGTGAATGTCTTCAGATAGTGTCTCTTTGCCTGTCAAAGCCAGCTGTAACCAGCCAGACCTTCATGGTCATCAGGCCATGGAGACGGCTAGTGAAGAGCTGGGTAGGATCCATTCTCCCCTCACCATGAGGTCAGACCATGTCCCACAAACCACCTTGAAGACAGACACTCAGCCACAGGGGACCCTGAAAAAGTGAGAAAGGATGCAGGCGATTCCAACAAGACTGAGGTCACTTCAGATGCTGTTAAAAATATGGGATCTGATCTAGACCAACTGGCTGGAATGAATTATTTTTTTCCTTTTCTTTGCTCACACTATCCAGTGATATTGAGATTAACAAGGAAGTCAGATCACTAAAGAATAAAAAAATGAAGATGAAATCCTCAGGAAATAAAGAATATATAAGTTGAAAATTGAAAATACTATGATAATATGTCGACCTTTGAAAGAAACTTACAACTTAATTGTTATGTATTTCTTTGGCTCAGACAGTAAAGTGTCTGTCTACAATGCGGGAGACCTGGGTTCGATCCCTGGGTCGGGAAAATTCCCTGGAGAAGGAAACGGCAACCCACTCCAGTACTCTTGCCTAGAAAATCCCATGGACGGAGGAGCTTGGTGCAGGCTACTGTCCATGGGGTCGCAAAGAGTCGGGCACGACTGAGCGGCTTCACTTCACTTCACTTCTTTCCTGCAGAGGTAATCAGAGAGTACTTTTCTTGCCAATGCTTGAAACGTGCATCAAAAAAAATTTTTTTTAAAGTAATAATATGAAATAAACTGTTTTCACGAGGCTTGGGTAGCAGACAACAGGTGTAAAACTTACTTCAACCTTACTCCCTTTTAATAAATTAATCTGTAAAGAAAGACAATATTATCTAACAGCCAGTGCTACATCCTTTATGTTCTGAGCTGGGGATTTTTTAACTGAGTATTTTTATTTCAGTTGGGATAAAACATCACGGTAACCTTTTTTTTTTTCCCCAGCCATTTCTACATGTAAGCATTTTAAATTAGCATACTGTTTTGAACAAAGGTTATATTTGCAATCTGCATGGGAAAGCAGAGGTTTCCTAGTCCTAAAGACATTGATATACAGTAACATATTTACACTGTCAAAGAGACTATGCCAATTACGTTGATTATAAAGGTCACTTAGATGTTTCCCTAGTCAGGTCAGGAAGCATAAGATTTTCCAACACCATTCCATTTAACATTGTTAGTCTCTGAAGTATTATCAATATTATTTTATTTAAAATGTTATGCTAGTTGCCGTCATCTCTGACTCTTTGTGACTCCAAGGGCTGTACCTTCCAGGCTCTTCTGTCCATGGAATTCTCCAGGCAAGAATGCTGGAATGGGTTCCCATTCCCTTCTCCAGGGGATCTTCCTAACCCAAGGATTGAACCCAGGTCTCCTACTTTGGCAGGCAGATTCTTTACCATCTGGGTCATCAAAAAAACCCTTCTTGTTATAGTTCAGTTGCTAAGTCATATCTTTTCGACCCTGTGGACTGCAGCACACCAGGTCTTCCTGTCATGAAAGGAAAGCCCTATATAACAAGTACATGGTTTTGAACACAGAGAATGTGCCTTTTTAAAATGCACCTTGAGGTATGTGATAGAAATTTCACCAAAAATTCGTGGACATTAATTGTTAATGTAAGTTGAAAGTAAATTAATATTCCATTGCAATACAGTTATTCACATTAATTTTTCCTTTCATGTTGAATGTTGTAATCACTATATCCAGTCAATTGTTTAAGAAACCTGAAGAAATATTTTGTATATACATTGAATAGAGCAATTAAATTGAATTTAATAAAACCTTAACTCTTGATTATTTCAGGTAGGCTTAGCATGGAACATAGCGTTGAACACATCAACATACTCCAAAGATATTATAAAGGGTTTTACCAGCTAGCATCAAACTTCAAATTGCAATTTCCCCCCTACAAGTGCTTAACTTTTATAGCACATTGCCTCATTTTATAGAAACTGATAAAATTAAATAAGTGCTATCTATTTCCATTAAGTAAGATAATGTGCCTTAAAATAATACTGTCTAGTAGTTTTTCATAGCATATTTTTTTTCCTGCCTTTTGTTTGCAATCCCCTTTTAAGACTTTAAATGGGATTTAGTTTCCTCCTAATTTTATCCTTTTCAATTGGAAAACAGTCACTTTTCCCCACCCTGTGTCTCTAATGGAGCTTGAAATTAACACTGTGCTTTGTTGTAATTTATTTTTATTATTATGGTGCTGAAAATTGGAAAATGTTCATAGGGTTTTTAGAAAACACTGCTTAGTGTTAAACTATGTCAAACAAAAAAGAGAATTTTTTTGAAATGCTAAACACTGAATGGATTGTGACTTTGATTTTATCAAATTATTTTAATTGATTTCTTCAGAAATGAAAGGTAAATGACAGCCAAAAAAAGCCATGAATAGGTCAGTCAGTTGACCTAAAGTTTGGGTGAATTCCTCTTCATGAAAATGAAGAACATGGACAACCTTAAATTAAAAGAGAAATGACCCCATTCCTCTATTCAGTTATTCTTCTTGTATCTGACAGAATCTGAACATTCACCTTCAGAAGTGAACATTCTACAGCGGCTGTGTTTAGGTGGCTGTTTGTAGGGTTCTGATTAGTGTGCACTAATCTACACACAAGAGAGGCCATCAAACGTTACTGAATGCCTTTTCCATGCTCAATCTGCTCCCCCTTCATTTTCTTTCACCTTTATCGAAACTCCCAATTCCTCAATCTCCTCACCTGTCTGGAAAGTGAAATAAAGCTGGCTCGCTCGTTCGGGGATTCTGGATTGGTCTTGATAATGTATTACTATGCACTAATGTTTAAAACTCAGTGACTGGAAAGTAAATGGTTGTAATGTCAATGGGGTATTTATTCTGACTTCTATTAGGAAATGTATTGGAGTGTCTGAATTTAGCCAAAGGTTAGTAAGTATAGTTTGAATCAATCTGAAGAAGTATATTCTGCCCTTGGAGCACAGTAAAATCACCTGCAACTTCAGTTATTACAGGACTCTAACACAGGTCCTACTAACGAAATCCAGTGTGACCGCCTTGGATAGGGTGAGCCATGGGAGATACACCAGCTGCCTAAGTACAAGTGCTTCCTCGATGGCTCAGAGGGTAAAAACTCTGCCTGCAATGCAGGAGACACAGGAGATTTGGGTTCAATCCCTGAGTTCAGAAGATCCCCTAGAGGAGAAAATGGCAACCCACTCCAGTATTCTTACCTGGGAAATCCCATGGACAGAGGAGCCTGGCAGATTCCAGTCCGAGGGGTCGAAAAAACTCAGACAAGACTGAGTGACTAAGCACACATACACACATAAGTGCACATACACATATATTTAAATATACACATGTGTGTGTGTGCTCAGTCGTATCCCACTCTTTGTGACCCCAGGGACTGTAGCCTGCCAGACTCCTCTGACCATGGAATTTTCCAGGCAAGAATACTGGAGTGGGTTGCCATGCCCTCCTTCAGGGGATCTTCCCGACCCAGGGATTGAACCCTGTCTCTTGCATCTCCTGCTTTGGCAGGTGCATTCTTTACCACTGCTCTACCTGGAAAGCCCATATGTATGTGTATTCGGGCATTATTGCTATCGTGAAGAAAGTTTTGAGATTCTCTGTCATAAAATATTAATAGCCTTTCTTAGCATCTAACGGAATCTTGCTGAATGCTTGGCTGAATATCTGTGGATCTTGGTGGTACAAGTGCAGATTCCTCTATCTTTCCCATTTGGGAAAAAATCTTGTGTACTGTTCTGGCCTCATCTGTCCTTGACTTGAAATGGGTTCAAAATTTCTAGTACACAATGGTTGAATCCGTGATAATTTGAGGACCTATAAGTTGTCTACTAGGGAGTGATCAATAGTTCCTGTTACCCTTATAACATTCCCAGCAAGGCTGAGAACATGACTTTTGTCCTTTTAATTTATTTTGAACATCTACCCAGAGAGGATCTTTATCTGAGGCACTTTGTACATTTTAATAGAATTTGTACATAATGTCCAAATTAAATAAGGCCAATTTTTCAAGTACATTTTGCCTAATGGCTTTAAGGGCTGTCCATTCATTGCCAACAGGCTGTGTGGATGAAAGAGGGTGATGATCAATGAGGTGATTATGCTGAAGGTGCAGCAGCTTTAAAGTTAAAGTAGGTGTCTTGGCAAGACCCAAATTGAAGTTAATTACTCCTACCCATGCCCGTTTGCTAAGTGGGTGAAAACTGATCCAAATGTCCTTGCCTGTGCTGAATGGGTAGAGTGATGGTGTGGAAGAGCTTCTGATGGCTTCAGGGGAAGAGCAGCCAGGCCATTAGACGGCCGAGAATATGCAAATGTGCACTCACACTTTGTTTCTTCTCCAATAGGAGTGTCCCCTTTCTCCTTTTCCACCAGCCTTGCTTATCATTTTATTTTTTCATAATTATGTTAATGACTTCACTTCTAGATACATTTTGCTAGCTTTTCTTAGCTATCTTCTTTAAATCTAATTATTCTGGTAATTTTAGAATATCATCATACAGAATAAAATTATGTAATTCAAATATTAATATAAAGTACATTATTTTTAATTTTTTTTATTTGCAAATTTCCCTCCTGTTGGGTGGAATACACTTAGAAAGTGGGAAATTCAAGAGGGAGGGGGCATATGTATTCCTATAGTGATTCGTGTTGATGCATGGCAGAAACCAACACTATTGTAAAGCAATTATCTTCAATTAAAAATGAATATATAAATTAATTAAAAGAAAGTGTCTGCCACTTCTAAGACAGCATGTTATCTCTATATCTTATCCAGTGCAAGTTTGATAGGAGTGTCAAGGGAATATTGTAGAAAGACTTAGACATTTGAGGCTTAAGATTTTCTAAGTGGTTTTGTGAGCTTTATGGTAACAAACTAATATCCTCAGAAATCAGTTTCCTCATCTGTAAAATAAGCTTCCTAAACTCGTAATACTCTATTGTGCGTCAGGAACCATTCCTCTGTGATTAGTTTTAGAATATTATCTACTGGAACTTACAGATTTATATGTCCATGCATATACATCAGACAGTATACTGCGATGCCCATCAGGAAATAGGCAAACTTATTTCTGAATCTCTAGTGCTAATGTGTGGAGAAGGCAATGGCACCCCACTCCTGTACTCTTGCCTGGAAAATCCCATGGATGAAGGAGCCTGGAAGGCTGCAGTCCATGGGGTCGCTAAGGGTCGGACACGACTGAGCGACTTCACTTTCACTTTTCACTTTCATGCATTGGAGAAGGAAATGGCAACCCACTCCAGTGTTCTTGCCTGGAGAATCCCAGGGACGGGGGAGCCTGGTGGGCTGCCGTCTGTGGGGTCACACAGAGTCGGACATGACTGAAGTGACTTAGCAGTAGCAGCAATGCTAATGTGGGGCTTCCCTGGTAGCTCAGATAATAAAGAATCTGCCTGCAATGCATGAGACCTGGATTTGATCCCTGGGTTGGGAAGATCCCCTTGGTAAAGGGAATGGCTACCCAGTCCAGTATTCTTTCCTGGAGAATTCAATGGACAGAGGAGGCTGGTGGGCTGTACAGTCCATGGGGTCAAAAGAATTGGACACAACTGAGCAACTAATACTTTTACTTTTCAGTGCTATCCTGGTGCTCAAATCAAAATTGAAGCTCAAAAAATTATTGACAAAGAAAGTATGCACACTTCAGGATTCACAGGTTTGCTAACAATAAAAGAAAGAACACTTGAACATTCTACATCTTTCTGAACCTGTTCCTGGCTTATAAGGCCAAACGACATCTTTTAAAATGAATGTGCACGCCAATTTCTTGTTAAGAGTAAAGATATAAAGCGTACTTGAGCCTTTTTGACTGAGGTCTTCAAAACCTACATGATTTCCATAACAACCTTTCTCAGGTGCTGGGACAACTTGCCCCTTCTCTAGTCACTGGTAGTGTGTGTGCGTGCGTGTGTGTGTGTGCTCAGTAGTGTCCAACTCTTTGGCAACCTCATGGACTGTAGCCCAGCAGCCTCTTCTGTCCATGGGATTTCCCAGAAAGAATATTCAAGTGGGTTCCCATTTCCTTCTCTGGGGAATCTTCCCAAGCCAGGGACTGGTGGAACCCGTGTCTCCTGCATTGCAGGCTGATTATTTCCCACTGTGCTACTGGGAAGCCCATAATTGACATTACATGAGAAAACCATGAAAAGGGTAATTAATGAGTAACTGACTTGATTTAAAACCTTTAAAAAGAGCATTCAACCTAATTATTTGAAAATTAATCATAAGCAAAATGATATTTTTCTAAAAAAAGTTTAAAAGTGTATGTTTATGGAACATTTTTAGGTTTTAAATCTATGTCCTGAGAGAGTATAGATATAGAATTTATAAAAAAATCAATTCCTTTTAATATTAAGGCTACAGTATAATTTATTAGCATTTGTTATTATCTATCATCTCACATGCTAGTAAAGTAATGCTCAAAATTCTCCAAGCCAGGCTTCAGCAATACATGAACTATAAACTTCCAGATGTTCAACCTGGTTTAAGAAAAGGCAGAAGAACCAGAGATCAAATTGCCAATATCCACTGGATCATGGAAAAAGCAAGAGAGTTCCAGAAAAGCATCTATTTCTGCTTTACTGACTATGCCAAAGCCTTTGACTGTGTGGATCACAATCAACTGTGGAAAATTCTGAAAGAGATGGGAATACCAGACCACCTGACCTGCCTCTTGAGAAACCTGTATGCAGGTCAGGAAGCAACAGTTAGAACTGGACATGGAACAACAGACTGGTTCCAAATAGGAAAAGGAGTACATCAAGGCTGTATATTGTCAGCCTGCTTATTTAACTTATATGCAGAGTACATCATGAGAAACACTGGGCTGGAAGAAGCACAAGCTGGAATCAAGATTGCCGGGAGAAATATCAATAACCTCAGATATGCAGATGACACCACCCTTATGGCAAAACATGAAGAGGAACTAAGGAGACTCTTGATGAAAGTGAAAGAGGAGAGTTAAAAAGCTCAACATTCAGAAAACTAAGGTCATGGCATCTGGTCCCATCACTTCATGGGAAATAGATGGGGAAACAGTGGAAACAGTGTCAGACTTTATTTTTTGGGCTCCAAAATCACTGCAGATGGTGACTGCAGCCATGAAATTAAAAGATGCTTACTTATTGGAAGAAAAGTTATGACCAACTTAGATAGCATATTGAAAAGCAGAGACATTATTTTGTCAACAAAGGTCCATCTAGTCAAGGCTATGGTTTTTCCAGTGGTCATGTATGGATGCGAGAGTTGGACTGTGAAGAAAGCTGAGCGCCGAAGAATTGGTGCTTTTGAACTGTGGTGTTGGAGAAGACTCTTGAGCGTCCCTTGGACTGCAAGGAGATCCAACCAGTCCATCCTGAAGGA
This sequence comes from Bos grunniens, assembly GCF_055505025.1. Classification (NCBI taxonomy): domain Eukaryota; kingdom Metazoa; phylum Chordata; class Mammalia; order Artiodactyla; family Bovidae; genus Bos; species Bos grunniens. The sequence continues at coordinate 10,516,005 of NC_141188.1, forward strand.
GATCAGCCCTGGGATTTCTTTGGAAGGAATGATCCTGAAGCTGAAACTCCAGTACTTTGGCCACCTCATGCGAAGAGTTGACTCATTGGAAAAGACCCTGATGCTGGGAGGGATTGGGGGTAGGAGGAGAAGGGGACAACAGAGGATGAGATGGCTGAATGGCATCACCGACTCGATGGACGTGAGTTTGAGTGAACTCCAGGAGTTGGTGATGGCCAGGGAGGCCTGACGTGCTGCGATTCATGGGGTCGCAAAGAGTTGGACATGACTGAGTGACTGAACTGAACTGATATCCTATGTTGAACTGGCATTATATTTTTCCTACAAACTGTATTCCTGAAATTGTTAAATTGTATGCACTTTTACATGTATTATGAACAATATGATAAAATATAAAACCTCTGCAATAGACAGCATTAAAAAATATATATTTCTCAGTTACTGAGAAGGTTCTCTTTTAGGATAACACCACATCCTATGTGAAAATATGAATGTGGCATAGCATGAATTCTTGGGGGCTCATAAATATTCTAAAGTAAAAATGTTTTACTTTAATGTTTATATTTTAATGATTGATATAGTTTATCAAATAGATAAAATGATCAATCACAAAATATTTAATTCAAAAATATGAATGCATTTCTAAACTTATATGCACCTAATAGCAAAGTCTTAAAATATATAGAGAAAACACTGACAAGACTACAAGGAAAATGGAAAAATCCTGTCAATTTTAGCTCCGCATTTTGACTATTCATGAAGCGCTTATTCCCTTTTCTCCCAAAGTAATAGAACTGTAGCTGGGTACAAGGCCTATACCCTTGCAAGATACTGAGGTCATGTGACAAAGCTCTTGATAATTGAATGTGAAGAGAATTGATTTGTACAGGCTCCAGGCAAATAATAAAATTCTATCATGCTCTTTCCAGTTTCCTTGATCCACCACCAAATAGACATGCTATAGTTTCTCTCCATCTTTTGGTTGCCATAAATTCATCTTCTAATCCGTTCCTCTGGAAGACTCATGGGTACAGTACTCCTTGAAGTTTTGCATATTTATAACTGATTTTACTGTGCCCTTTATAGTTGAAGGACAACCTGACTGAGCCTGAAATCCTTCACTTCCATTTATCTTTCCTTGAGCAGTTTGTAAATTGCTCAAGGAAAGCAAATTTCTTTTGCTTTCTGGCTTAACTTATTGCCATCAGAAGTCTGATGACAATCTGATTTTCTTGCCCCTAGGATGAACTTGGGAAGATCGTCTTGCTGCTGAGTATTATGGGTTGGATCCTGATTAACCCAGTATGCCTTCCAATGTGTAGGCTTAATTTATATTTCCAGGGAATTTTTAGGTAATGGTTTTCTCAAATGTCTATTCTGCTCCTTTTCTTTAGTTTTCTGCTTTGAGAACTCTAAGTGTATTAATATCACATCCAGGGGCTGGCTTGCTGGATGTCCACCAAACGCAACTATGCAGAGACTAGTACTCAGGAGTTAACTGTCTTGAATGTTTCAATACTTTTATCTTATCTTTGAATCTGTGATTTACAAGCGAAGCCTCAGGGACAAAGGAGCAGGTGTCTGAGGCATGAAGCCCTGGTTCACCAGTCCCATTAATGCAGCCTCAAGGCAGGAGGCAGCCTCCCTGCATCCTTGCGATGGATTCTTGGACCCCATTTCCTCCACCACAACACTTCTCAGCACAGTCTCACCCTCCCACACTCACCCAGTCACTGCACCTGGCAGGGTCCCGGGCAGGCACGTGCACATGTCTGCACCTTGGAGTGTGGGGGAGCAGAGGCCATCTCCACGCAGGCTGGAATCCACATGGCATGCTGGGTAGGTGGCTGGCTGACTGGGTGAGCTTCTTGCTCATCCCTCCCAGTTTCCTCATGACTCCAGCATGGAGGCTGGATGCCTTTGGGTTCCCCTCCCTGCTATAAGGCAGAGCAGATGGTCACGGGAAGAAGTGATGCCTGACTAGAGTTGGCTGAGCCACCAGGCAGCTTTTTGGTCCAGCGGCTGGAATGAGGAGCAAGCAGCGTCAATGAACCACATGTTGCTGGGTGTGGGATGAGATGCTGGGGTCTGTGAGGTTGTGCTCTAACCTTGTGGACATCCCTCTGTCCAGGGAGTGTGACATTGGACAGCAAATTTAAAAATCACAGGTGAATAGAAAGGCTCCAGAAGAAATTTTAGAAGCTACATATTTCAGTAAATTTAACAGCAATTTTATCCTGCATTTTGAACAAGAGCCCCAGTGTTTTCATTTTCCCCAGCCTCCACGATCAGCCCATCCTTATCTGATCCTCACTGCTGGTCTTCTACATCATTCATTTGGCCACTGAAACCTTTTGGATTTACTTTTCATTTATCTTTGTCTCCTTCACTTTTTTCCTTCTATTTTTGTTTTGTTTTGTTTGTTTTACTTACTACATGTCTTGTGGTGTCAGTTTGCCTGCTGTGTTCTTTCTAGTTTAGTTTCCAGTCTTGAAATGTTTTAATTTTTTCATTGGCATATCCCTAAGCTTTCCTCAAGTCTTCCCTTTTCATAGGACATTACTCCTGACTGTCAATGTGAATTGCTTCCGGGAAGTAAGAAAACTTGAAAAGAAGTTAAGAGAATGGTTTAATTGTAAACACTTTTGTAATTTTGTCAATTTTTGTTCTCTCTTTGGTATGTTTTACCTCCTGTTTGCATGTACTTTAATACATATAAACCAACAAGTAGCTCTGAAATACTATTTCAGTGATAACTTTGGTGTTGTTTCAAGTCTTTGTATCATAATGATGAGAAAAATAGAAATTGCTTTAATCCCCCTAATGAGTCATGTAATTAGACATATACTCAATTAAAAAAGGTAAATATTGTTTTTGTTGCATATTTGCTATAAAATAAACAATGATGAGATATTATCTCTTTGGAAGTATTGAGTGGAAATTTATTCTCAATTGCTTCGAATTTGTTATCTTTTGTTTCAGAAGAGATTTCAAGAGAATAGCATTCTATTCAATCTAAAATTAACCATAGGAAATATAGACATATAAATTCAGGTAGGTACAGGATACTAAATACAGGTAAATGATACCTTTAGCAGGCTGTTCTCAGGATAAAAGCCCTTTGATGATGGTCCTTTGAATATGCATCAGATTGCCTTATAGAACTTTTTTGTCATTATATTTTCAGTCATTGCAAAAGCTTGTCAAAAAGATTGTAATTTTTCAAAGGATTGCTAAAAACAAAGTAAATAAAAAGTGGCCTGAAGGGTGAGGCTCTTAATGGGTGAACAATTACATATATTAGACTCTTGTAGTTTTTCAGTTGATCAGTCAGTCGTGTCTGACTCTTTTCAACCCCATGAACTGCAGCATGCCAGGCTTCCCTGTCCTTTACTATCTCCCGGAGTTTGCTCAAACCCATGTCCATTGAGTCAATGATGCCATCCAACCATCTCATCCTATGTCATCCCCTTCTCCCAATTTCAAATTTTTCCAGCATCAGGGTCTTTTCCAATGAGTCAGTTCTTCCCATCAGGTGGCCAAAGTATTGGAGTTTCAGCCTCAGCATCAGTCCTTTCAATGAATATTCAGGGATGATTTCCTTTAGGATTGATTGGTTGGATCTCCTTGCATTCCAAGGGACTCTCAAGAGTCTTAACTAAAACCACAGTTCAAAAGCATCAATTCTTCGGCACTCAATTTTTCATGGTAGCTCAGTGGTAAAGAGTGCCTGCAATGTGGAAGATGAGGTTCGATCCCTGGGTTGAAAAGATCCCTTGGAGGAGGAAATGGCAATCCACTCCAGTATTCTTGCCAGGGTTCACACCCCTTCTCTTTTAAACCTCTGCTATCATCCCACCTTCACTGAGGACTTTTAAACTGACAGATGGTTTTAGTAAATTAACCAGATTTCTTTGCTACTGGGTTTTCAAGAGTCTTTGATCTATTAATGCACAAAAGGAAAAGCCTGTGCACTGCTACACTTTCAAACATATTAGAAGAACAGCTCTTCTCTGAGAGAAGGAGGTCAGCAGTTCAGTTCAGTCACACAGTCGTGTCCAACTCTTTGTGACCCCATGGACTGCAGTACATCAGGCTTCCCTGTCCATCACCAACTCCAGGAGCTTACTCAAATTCATGTCCATTGAACCAGTGATGCCATCCAACCATCTCATCCTATGTCATCCCCTTCTCTTCCTACCTTCAATCATTCCCCACATAAGGGCTTTTTTTTTTTTTTTTTAAATGAGTCAGTTCTTTGCATCACGTGGCCAAAATATTGGAGTTTCAGCTTTAGCATCAGTCCTTCCAATGAATATTCAGGACTGATTTCCTTTGGGATTAACTGGTGGATCTCCTTGCAGTCCAAGGGACTCTCAAGAGTCTTCTCCAACACCACAGTTCAAAAGCATCAATTCTTCAGCACTCAGCTTTCTTTATAGCCCAACTCTCACATCCATACATGACTACTGGAAAAACCAAAGCTTTGCTAGACAGACCTTTGCTGGCAAAATAATGTCTCTGCTTTTTAATATGCTATCTAGGTTGGTCATAAGTTTTCTTCCAAGGAGCAAGCGTCTTTTCATTTCATGGCTGCAGTCACCATCTGTGGTGATTTTGGAGCCCAAGAAAATAAAGTCTCTCACTGTTTCCACTCTTTCCCCATCTATTTGCTATGAAGTGATGGGACTAGATGCCATGATCTTAGTTTTCTGAATGTTGAGTTTTAAGCCAACTTTTTGACTCTCCTCTTTCACTTTCATCAAGAGGCTCTTTAGTTCTTCTTCACTATTTGCCATTAGGGTGGTGTCATCTGCATATCTGAGGTTATTGATATTTCTCCCGGCAATCTTGATTCCAGCTTGTGCTTCAACCAGTCCGGCATTTCTCATGATGTACTCTGCATAGAAGTTAAATGAGCAGGGTGACAATATACAGCCTTGACGTACTCCTTTCCTGATTTGGAACCAGTTTGTTGTTCCATGTCCAGTTCTAACTGTTGCTTCTTGACCTGCATACAGATTTCTCAAGAGGCAGGTCAGGTGGTCTGGTATTCCCATCTCTTTCAGAAGTTTCCACAGTTTGTTGTGTCAGGAGATTGTGTTCACCAAATTGCTCTCTGAGTTTTCCTGGAGTGGTCCCTCTCCTAAAACCAATTTTTACCAATTTTTAGAAACCTAAGAAATGATCACTTAGAAAGCTTCTTTTATGTTGGGGGTCATCTTTTAGTAACAGTATTTTCACTCTGTCTCCAGTCTTCCACTTTCTAAATTTCCTGTGAGGAGTTCACATTAATTTTATAATCATGAAAAGTGAATTTACTCTAAGGACCTAAATAATGCTCTAAGGGAATCTTCTACTTTTTCATGTTGTTGTTGTTGGATTTTTTTTTTTCTTTCCCTTTTGGAGAACTTCATTCTTACACTAAGGCTGAGTCTGGTCATGCATTGCTAAGTAACAGACCTCCTTCTACCAGAAGGAGAAACTAGCATTTGTTAGAAATGTAATAATGTGAAGTTACTTCCACAATCCGTGAAGTCAGCTATATGTAATGGTAAGCTAAAATTTTATGTAATAGATCTTAATTATTTCAAAAGCCTCATTTATCCAAGAAAGAAGAAAATGAATCTAGAGACTTTAGGGTAAAATTCAATCAATTCCTTTGTCCTTTCTTTTCTGTTTTTTTTTTTTTAAAGTTACTGAAAGTTTAATTCAATCAGTTAGGATTTTCTCCACATCATTCCCTTCTCTGAATTGGTTCTAAACTCAACAGTCTTAAGCTGTCTGTAAGAATCTGCTGAGGAGTAAATCTGTCACTTCTGAGATCTTCTCTGGGTTTGCAGCCCTCCGAGCCCTGCCACCAGGATTAGGTCAAATTTTTTTGCAAACTTGTCTCATTATACAAGTTAGAATATATCTTCAATCTTTTGATTTTTAGTAATCCATAAGTTAGTGCTTTAACAACAATATTATCTTGAGTGCTCACACTCTGTTCTTAAAACTAACCTTAAATGTTCTCACCACAAAAACTAAATGCTCATTAGGGCTTCCCCTGTGGCTCAGTGGTAAAGAATCCACCAATGCAAGGAGACGCAGGCTCTATCTCTAGGTCGGGAATACCAGCTGGAGAAGAAATGGCATCCCACCCCAGTATTTTTGCGTGGGAAATCCCATGGGCAGAGGAGCCTGGCAGGCTGCAGTCCATGGCTGCAAGAGTGGGACATGACTTAGCAACTAAGCAGCAATAGTAGTAATACAAGCATTCTGTGCGTTGAAAACACTTTTCAACTTCAGAATGAAGTTGCCTCTCTATGCCAAGTAGTCATGACATTCCTTCTTACTAAACTAAGTTTCTGGCTATTAGCTTTTTCTCCTTGAATTAGTCACAGGCAGGCAATCTCTTCTTGAGAATCTACAAATACCAAGGGTTGTGGTTAAAGTAAATACCAAAGAAAAGTTAATCAAACTCAGTGAAAACAACATTATCTTTGCCATTTTCCTTGCCGAGTGCTCAATATACATCTCTGTGTCACAATATAAATGTTTATAGAGGTGTCTGTTTCTTTTCAAGGCTGAATGTTGACTTTTAAAAGGTCCCTCCTTTGAGTCTCCAAAAGGTTTCTCTTGGCTGCAACATGCGGTTTATTAGTGCAAGATACTATGTTTCTGATAAATCATTTTTTCTTGAACCAGATTGTAAACATGCATAAATGCAACTTGGGGTTTTGATATGTACTAATAAGTAAGTGACATTTATCATCCTAACTGGGCAACTACAGACATGAAACAATAATAAAAATAATAATGATTATTTTAATATTATTGCAAATATCGAGATGACTCAATCCTTTGGGAACTGAGTCAGCCAAGGTAATTTCTCAGTGCCCATGATATGACCAAGGGAAAATTGGTGAAAACAATCACCACACTGATTCAGTCTTCCTATCTTTTCTCAAGGATGCCTGTGTTCAGAAATTAGTCATTACAGTTTTCTCCTTTTTCTCGTATACTCTAGCCATCCCATTGTTATTAGCCCAAGCCAAGACTCAGTGAAGACAGGACTTTTTGTATGGCTACTTCTTGATAGATTGGCTAGTTGTAACTAATTATTGCTTATAAAATAATAATAAGGTGTATTCAGAATATTTCTTTAGTAAGTAAGATTCTTCTGTAGCACTTCCTGTGGATACGGGTGATGTGAATAACTATGAGTTTTCTCGTAGCCTCAGACTTTACGATTTTGACTTTCAAAGATAGCTTTTTTAAATGTATAAATCAGTTATTGCTTAATGTAAATTAAAAATCAGATTGTTGATAGTAAATTATAAAGGAGATATGCATATGAATGCTAATGTAGTGTTTGTTAAAGAATTGGCATTCAGATGCAATGGGACTTATGTAATTTAATGTCTTTGAATATCTATGCACATTTTTATTGTAGATTAGTTCAAAATGTCTTAACACATGAATCTCTATAATTATAAATCTTGTTAAAATTCAGCACCAAATGATTCTGAAATATTCTTCATTGATTCTCTATGAATAAACAATTATTCTCTAATGGCAAAATAAGTGATTTACATGTAGAAGTTTTCTCAAGTAATATGTACTATTGCTTCAACTATAGGAAATCATAGATGCCAATAAATTGCTGTTGGAAATTTCCTATTCTTTTGTTTTCATAAGAGAATTTCAGCCTTTAAAATTAGTATAATTTGAAATGTCTATACTCTTTTCCTAGGGACACACAGGTTTCCTGTTAATGCTCACCTAGCTTCAAAACTCAATGTTTTTCCTCCAGAATTAGTCATGGTGAAGCCTCTTACACACATTTATTGGCCTGATTTTTCTTTTTTTTTTCTTTTCTCCTTTAAAAACAAATGACAAGGCATCTTCAGACCGAAGTCCAGGGCCTGAGGAGAAGGAAATGGCAACCCACTCCAGTATTCTTGCCTAGAGAATCCCGTGGACAGAGGAGCCTGGTGGGCTGCTGTCCATAGGGTCACACAGAGTTGAACAGGACTGAAGCGACTTAGCATGCACTCATGCATTGGAGAAGGAAATGGCAACCCACTCCAGTATCCTTGCCTGGAGAATCCCAGGGATGGGATCCTGGTGGGCTGCCGTCTATGGGGTCGCACAGAGTTGGACATGACTGCAGTGACTTAGCACCAGCAGCAACAGCCAGGGCCTGACCCTTTACGTTCTAAGTGAATGTCTATGCGATGGAATAAGCCACATGTATTCTAAAAGTAATCCTTCCAGTGGGAATGTTTTCTATTTATTAGTTGTATGTGGTGAAATCTTTTTCCACATTGACAAAAACTACCTAGGTATATTTACTCGTATTTGTTGATTAGTATAATTATTTCTCTGACAGGTGCACATTAATCATTTATTTAGTAACTAAGCATATACTAGGAGAGGTCTCACATCAGGAAATACACATTAACTTTGACTGTAATTTGGGAATTGCTTAGTTGATTTTGCTAACAGTGATATTTTAAACAAAGTCTGACTTAATATATGCAAAACAGAGAGTGTTCTATTGGGGAAGCCAGCATAGAAAGGCATCAACTAAAAAGAACCCAACTGCAGCGGGAATGGGAGCTCTGCAGGGGTGAAAAGAGCAATAGAGATAGGCAGAGACATGGAGAGAGACAGAGAGAAAACTCCACAGGAGCATCACGTAAGAATCCTCTTGAAATTTGGTTCAGGCTTGTCCAAAATTTATACAGCTATTCTGTGTGTGTGTGTGTGTTAGATTTTAAAGAGTGATATAAGATCACTAATAACTTAAAAAAATTTTGCTTGATTTATTTTTTGGTGGGTGAGAAAGCTGTGCTGTGTGGCATATGGGAATGTTAGTTCCTGGACCAGGGATGGAATCCGCATCCCTTGCATTGGAAGCATGGAGTATTAACCACGGGGCCACCAGGGAAGTTCCAAATAGTAACTTTTACTTTACTTTTATTTTGCCTGAATCAAACACCTCCAGAAAAATAAGGGAGGAAAAAAAAAAAAAGGAAAATATGTTTTGAAACTTAATTTCTTAAAAGTTTGTAAAGACTCTGTTTTGGAAGCACATACAGATTGAAAAACAATAGGAAATAACAATAGCTAGACGTGGGAGGGATTCAGAATGTGCAGAGCATGGAGATAGGAGAGAAAAGAAAGTACAAACACTCTCCGACATACATCACAGCAGGATCCTCTATGACCCACCTCCCAGAATATTGGAAATAAAAGCAAAAATAAACAAATGGGACCTAATTAACCTGAAAAGCTTCTGCACATCAAAGGAAACTATTAGCAAGGTGAAAAGACAGCCTTCAGAATGGGAGAAAATAATAGCAAATGAAGCAACCGACAAACAACTAATCTCAAAAATATACAAGCAACTCCTACAGCTCAACTCCAGAAAAATAAACGACCCAATCAAAAAATGGGCCAAAGAACTAAATAGGCATTTCTCCAAAAAAGACATACAGATGGCTAACAAACACATGAAAAGATGCTCAACATCACTCATTATCAGAGAAATGCAAATCAAAACCACTATGAGGTACCATTTCACACCAGTCAGAATGGCTGCAATCCAAAAGTCTACAAATAATAAATGCTGGAGAGGGTGTGGAGAAACTGTTGGTGGGAATGCAAACTAGTACAGCCACTATGGAGAACAGTGTGGAGATTCCTTAAAAAACTGGAAATAGAACTGCCTTATGATCCAGCAACCCCACTGCTGGGCATACACACTGAGGAAACCAGAAGGGAAAGAGACACGTGTACCCCAATGTTCATCGCAGCACTGTTTATAATAGCCAAGACATGGAAGCAACCTAGATGTCCATCAGCAGATGAATGGATAAGAAAGCTGTGGTACATATACACAATGGAGTATTACTCAGCCATTAAAAAGAATACATTTGAATCAGTTCTAATGAGGTGGATGAAACTGGAGCCTATTATACAGAGTGAAGTAAGCCAGAAGGAAAAACATAAATACAGTATACTAACGCACATATATGGAATTTAGAAAGATGGTAACAATAACCCGGTGTACGAGACAGCAAAAGAGACACTGATGTATAGAACAGTCTTATGGACTCTGTGGGGGAGGGAGAGGGTGGGAAGATTCGGGAGAATGGCAGTGAAACATGTAAAGTATCGTGTGGGAAGCGAGTTGCCAGTCCAGGTTCGATGCATGATGCTGGATGCTTGGGGCTGGTGCACTGGGACGGCCCGGAGGGATGGTGTGGGGAGGGAGGAGGGAGGGGGGTTCGGGATGGGGAACACATGTATACCTGTGGCAGATTCATTTTGATATTTGGCAAAACTAATACAATTATGTAAAGTTTAAAAATAAAATAAAATTGGAAGAAAAAAAAAATCCAGAAAAAAAAAAAAAAAAAGAAAGAAAGTACATCTCAGATCACAGGGTACTAAAGAAGTATCATTATGGAGCAAAGCACTCAAACTCCTTGTATTTGATAATAAAAATGACGCAAAATTACCAGCTCTCTCCTCATTTTGTGGTAGATATGCACAGACCAAGTTACTACGGGTGAACACAGATCTTTCCTAAAAATAGCTAGAGTTTCTCAGGCTTAATTTATTCCTTGGTGGAATATTCTACATGAACCTCATCCACTAGTAAAACATCTTGATTTAATTGGGCAGAAGTCAGGTGGAAAATGCCTCCTTCCTCCCATCCTTCCTTCCTTTCTCACCTCTTTTTTGCCCTCTTTCCCTGCACTTGATTAGGCAAAACTAGTTATGGCTAAAGTGCACACTTTGGATCACAGAACATGGGATATAGAGCAGCTGAAATCTAGAAGAGGGATATAGAGAAGTTCAGAGCACCAGGGAACCCTAACCTGGGACGTTAGGCTGAGGAGTTTCACCTTTTAATGGGTGCCTTGAAGTGAAGATTCCTTTATCTTTTAAAAAATTATTTATTTTTAATTGGAGGATAATTGCAATGTTATGTTGGTTTCTGCCATACACCAACATGAATCAGCCATAGGGATACATATGTCACCTCCCTCTTAAACCTGTCTCCCACCTCCCACCCCATCCCACCTCCCTAGGTTGTTACAGAGCACTGGTTTGGGCTCCCTGAGTCATACAGCAAATTCCCACTAGCTATCTAATTTTACATATGGTAATGTATATGTTTCAGTGCTACTCTCTGCCTATCTTTATTTTATTACTTGTTTGCTTGGTGCTTTAGGTGATCGATCTATATGTGAATTTTCTTTCTGAATCATTGGCAGATCCCAGAGCTATTTCCGTTGTCTCCATAACACATCAGTGTTTTAGGGACTCCAGTGTGTGAAACATTTTCCAAGGTTTCATGAGGCATATAAAGAAGGAAATGATGAAAACCCTTGCTTTGAAGTGTTCAGAATTTAGCAAGAGAGACAGAAATGACTCATAAAACAGCAGGGTTGAAATCTTGGAAATTCAATAAGTCTCTTTTTTTCCTCAAGTACTCTGAGAATCTTCATTGTATTGTGCAAAGACCCATAAGAGCCAATATTACGGTGCTGTGTGTTTATAAAAATTATGGAATTAATGGTCAACATCCATCTCTACATCAAAAAAGATTTTTGCTAGGAGCCAATTTAGGGAAAGTACTTTAACTTTGATTCCAGCCTAGTACACTATGGTGTTTAAGTCCCTTCCACGTGTTCTATGAATCCACAACCTGAGATCTGAGTGTCAGAAAAGTAGTACTTGCACCTGTAATTGCTTTTCAGAAAACAAAGAAATCATTTAAAAACATATGTCAAGAGCTAGAGCTAAATGATTTTTTTATGTTCAGCTCAGATTAAAATGTCTTTGACTGTAATAAAACCCCCTTTAATACCATATATTTCTATGCATGACTTTAGAGCCATATTCAAAGTGATGAATAAACATTGCAGAATATAGACAATAAAGGAATGTAGACTGCGCAACAGTGGCAATATCATTGTGCTTCAGCTTCAGTCTTTTAGAAAACTTAAAATAGGAAATGTAGGTGTAAGTTATTTAGAAAATTTAAATAGATGTTTTGTAACTTTACGTCAGAATTTTAAAAAATTGAATCTCTAATATTTTGATCATTCTAACCTATTAGAATTATATATATATATATATATATATATATATATGACTAAATAATAGAATTACTTAAGGCAGTCAGATGTCCAGAATATACACATTTATATTTATTTTTCTGTCATCACTGGTTGTATTATATCTCAAATTTATGGTTCAACTTTTACATTAATATTTTTTCCATAAGACTAGTGTCTAAAAAGAAATACAGGAAAGACAAAGTCAATGATTTATAGAGAAATAGAAAAAAAAAACCAATGTTTATATTTACCATCACTTTTCCTTTGAAGTTTTAGATTTGGAGCTTAAGATCTTTATTTTTTTGCCATGCGAGATGGTTACTCTTTGAAATATTCTGAATGGATCAAATAGCTCATCTTGTGAGGACTTTCAGAATTGGGGTTAGACACTTGATATTTCAGAGAATCTAAGTTCACATTACTTTTTCATATTTTAAAGGTTATCTCAGCCCTACCCTTATACCCATTCATTCAACACATATTTATTGAGTATGGAGTTGGTAATAGCAGCACATCAGTGGTGGATTCTGTTTACTTTGCTTAAGCCTCATAAGGGAGAGAAAATGTGCAGTGATAAATATAATAAAGGGGTGAGAGCCAGCTGAAAAGAGATAAGGAACAGAAATAGGACAAATCTCTTTCTGAACTTATCCATCATATCTGTGCTTACAGACTACCTCTCTCAAGGCAATAGGCAATTATATAAACTAGACAAACTCATTCTTCTTGACATACTATTAAGGAAAAAAATAAAATGTCTCCTTCCTTACTAGATCTGTACCACTTTTTATATGAATAAATAATATTGACTATCTGGGATGTTTGGCACATCAGAAAACCCAAATCAAACTAGTTGAAACAAATTGTGTGGGTATTTAAATAACACGTAAGGGCAATGCTGGATCCATGAACTCCTATTATATTGTTCATGGTATTCTTTTTTCTTTCTGCCTCCTGCTCTAGCTCTTGGCCTTCAATCTTGCTCTGCCACCCCAAACCAGAATCTGTGCCTGTTCCTTTCTGCAAAATGGTTTTATCTTCTCTTTCTGCAGATAAAGCTTCTTCATTTGTCAACACACAATTGCAGGTTTATGTTATCTTTTCCCAGGCCTCAGTAAAGAGAGCTTCTTTCTCCCACTAAACAGATCCAAAATAACATTCCAGGGAAAGACTTGGTATTGACCTGGATTGAGTTCTATACCAGCCCTTGAATGATCATTTTGATCAGTTACCTAGGATGCTCAGCTTGGTAAGCTGTGGCCTGAGTACCTATTCCTGTGGGCAAGTGGGGAATGTGGGGGGTGTGATTAGAAACCATGCATGGAATAAGAGAAGAACAGTTGTTCAAATGAGGTGGGAAGTTTGGTTACTGGAATAAAAGTGTTATGTCTTAACTTGGATTCACCAAGGATTATGTCATTTATTTGGGAAAATGTGTTCACCTGCAAAGGCAGATTGGGCCATAATAAGTTGGATTTGCGATCAGGATGTCAAGACTATGACCACCATCACATCACCATGGGTCGGTCTTCTCTCACTTTGCTTTGCTAATCTGCTAGATAGCAAGCATGCACTTTGAATTGCTGTCTGTTGAGTAGCTTTTGATTTCATCTGTGTCTGTTGCATTGTTGAGTCCAAACAAGCCTGTTATAGGTGTCACCAAACTAAGTCTAACATGCTTGCCATTTAGATTCAGGAGTGTGGGGTTGGAGTCTTCCTTAAAGTGGCCTTCCTTGGGTCATATGGCTCAGCCAAAACCTACTTCCTATGTTTTAGAGAAAAGCTGTGATTGACGGATGCTAGGCTCAGGGGGAAAGTTTACCTGGAGACAGATTGATTGTGCAATTCCATCAGCCCCTGCTATAGACTGTTCAGAGAAGAATGTCCTATGGGAGATATGAACCCATAGGGTGACATCTCACAGGGAACAGCTTTTAGGAGAGAGAGAGAAGGAGAGAAAAGAGGGAAAAAGTAGCCATGAGGTTAGACCCATGCTCTTAATCATATAGTTCACCAGGACCCTTCAATATTTCTGCTGCTACTACTGTTGTTGCCTATAATCCTGTTATGAAAAGGATCCTGATTCTCAAGTTTCTACAGAAATACACTCTTGCCACACGTGTGGCACAGCAAAGAGGCTGATTCAAACCCACTTAGGTCAGCGGGTTTTAAACCCTATCAAGCACTCATTGCCATTGAGGGAGGTCCCGCAACCTGACAATAATGATCTGTGGCTTTTTGGGGATAAGACTTTATAAAGGCAAACTGAATAAGGAGGCTTACTTTGGAATATATCTAGTGGTTTAAAAAACATCAAAAGATACAAATGAAGGAAAAACACAAAGAGACCTAGATCCAGGAGAAGGAGACATGAAAAAAGCAATAAAGCTGAAATGAAGGTTCACAGCTTGAGCCAATTAAAATTCCAAAATTTAAAAATATTATAAAATATAAAGAAATGAGTGCTGAATGGCTTCTACACATCTTTAATATAGATTTTGAGTTAACTTTAACATCTATAGAAAGTATTATACACCAACTAAAAACCTTCATGTCCTTAATCAATACTGGGACTTAAGTTTGGACTAGGAGATGCCACTAAATTTAAACATGGTGCCCCTATTAACTTAGTGGAATTAGTGGATATAAAATAGAGGACACGCAGGCATGTCTCTTCAGAATGATTACCTTGCTTAAATTTCCCATAGTCCTAGACTCCACTGCCCTAAAATAGCTCATAGAGGGCATGGATGCTCTGACCTAATGAATAATAAATTAAAATTAAATTAAATCTCTGCCACTTACAAACTGGCTTGATAAAATGGGGCCCCATAGACCTTACCTCTCAGTTAAAATAGTTAATATGGTCTAATATAAATTAAACAGGGGCTTCAAGGTTTGAAACTTACTATATAAGACCTAGTTGGTGAAGAAGTGAATATCTCCACTGTTTCTTTACAGCCCACTTTAGCCTATTTTTTAAACTTGGAAAAAAATAAATGACACCTCAAGTTAGATTACTTCAACTTCAACCTGGTGGATACAGATAAGGCGGCCATACCCTGTATTATTGAAATTATTGATGCCTTCCAATTAGCAACCAGTAAATCTTCTTATTATATACCTGACTAATATATTCTCCTCAGTGTCTGTTTCAGTAGCCTCTAAGCTGCAAAAGGAAATGATACACATTTATTAGGCTACCAGTGGGGTGTATCCAGCCTTGCCATCATGCACAGACTCTACAAGAAAAAAATTTAACTGCATTGATCTTTTTCCAGGAGTTCAGAAATGACTTGGCCACTGACTCATTGGAAAAGACTCTGATTCTGGGAGGGATTGGGGGCAGGAGGAGAAGGGGACGACAGAGGATGAGATGGCTGGATGGCATCACTGACTCAATGGACCTGAGTCTGAGTGAACTCCGGGAGTTGATGATGGACAGGGAGGCCTGGTGTGCTGCGATTCATGGGGTCGCAAAGAGTTGAACATGACTGAGCGACTGAACTGAACTGAACTGAATGTGCTCCTCTAAGGCGATTCATGTGTATGTCCCTAAGCAAGGACATGCAGATAAGCACACAAGAGCCTACAAAAAGGGATAAACCAGTGTCCCACACATACTGCAAGCACACCCTACAACATCTCAATTAAATTCCTGAAAACATTTTGGTTAGTTTAAGACGACGTCATTCCTGACACCAACAAGAAAGAGGTACTGGCCATCTCAGCAGCCATGCAGTGATTATGCTCAAGAGAAGGCACGCTCGCAGGAGAATCTCACTGTGTTGACTGGCCTCAGGCCTCAGTCACAGAGCGCCATCATGATTCACATCAATAAACTCGAATGCAATCAAATAAAACATGTCACAATTCAGTCACTTGGTCAAACATTGATGTGAATTGTAAGAGAGTCTGACCGACATGTGAATGTTGAATGATGATGACTTTTATGCCTCATCCCTTGTTCATATCCTTCTACCTCACACATGTGTGAGGTGATGAGAAAGACTGGGTGCTCCCCTTTGGCACTGCACAGAGCAGGCAAGTGCTGCAAGCCGGTACTGGGTGAGACTCCTCACTTTGGCCCAGACCTTAAACACAATTCAAGTCCAGGCCACTTTCCTTTTGTCACTTTCTAAAGCAATCTCAGACCTGTTTGACAGGCCTGCCCTGCTCTCCACCACAGGCCTCAATAGTGTAAATATTAACATTCTCTTACCCTCTTGATATGTGTGAGACATCATTTGCATTGACCCTTGAAAGAAAGGCAATACCAAAAAATGTTCAAACCACTGCAAAATTGCTCTCATCTTACATGCTAGCAAAGACCTTGATTCTGGGAAAGATTGAAGGCAGGAGGAGAAGGGGATGACAGAGGATGAGATGGTTGGATGGTATCACCAACTCAATGGACATGTGTTTGAGCAATCGATGGGAGTCGGTGATGGACAGGGAGGCCTGGCGTGCTGCAGTCCATGGGGTCGCAAAGAGTTGGACATGACTGAGTGACTGAACTGAACTGAACTATACACTAGCAAAGTAATGCTCAAAATTCTCCAGGTCAGGCTTCAACAGTACGTGAACCGAGAGCTTCCAGATATTCAAGCTGGATTTAGAAAAGGCAGAGGAACCAGAGATCAAATTGCCAACATCTGTTGGATCATAGGAAAAGCAAGAGAGTTCTAGGAAAACATCAACTTCTGCTTTATTGATTACACCAAAAGCCTTTGACTGTGTAGATCACAACAAACTGTGGAAAATTCTTTAAGAGATGGGACTACCAGACCACCTGACCTGCCTCCTGAGAAATCTGTGTGCAGGTCAGGAAGCAAAAGTTAAAACTGGACATGGAACAAAGGACTGGTTCCAAATTGGGAAAGGAAGATGTCAAGGCTACATATTGTCACCCTGCTTATTTAATTTATATGCAGTGTATATCATGTGAAATGCCAGGCTGGATGAAGCACAAGCTGGAATCAAGATTGCCAGGACAAATATCAATAACCTCAGATATGCAGATGACACCACCCTTACGGCAGAAAGTGAAGAAGAACTAAAGAGCCTCTTGATGAAAGTGAAAGAAGAGAGTGAAAAAGTTGGCTTAAAATTCAACATTGAAAAAACTAAAATCATAGCATCCAGTTCCATCACTTCATGGCAAATAGATGTGGAAACAATAGAAACAGTGAGAGACATTATTTACTTGGGCTCCAAAACCACTGCAGATGGTGACTATAGCCATGAAATTAAAAGACATTTGCTCCTTGGAGCAAAAGCTACAACCAACCTAGACAGCATGTTAAAAAGCAGAGGCATTACTTTGCTGACAAAGCTCTCAAAGCTGTGGTGTTTCCAGTAGTCATGTATGGATGTGAGAGTTGGACCATAAGGAAAGCTGAGTGCCGAAGAATTGATGCTTTTAAACTGTGGTGTTGGAGAAGACTCTTGAGAGTCCCTTTGACTGCAAGGAGATCCAACCAGTCCATCCTGAAGGAAATCAGTCCTGAATATTCACTGGAAAAGACTGATGCTGAAGCTGAAACTCCAATACTTTGGCCACCTGATGCAAAGAACTGACTCACTTGAAAAGACCCTGATGCTGGGAAATATTGAAGGCAGGAAGAGAAGGGGATAACAGAGGATGAAACGGTTGGATGGCATCACTGACTCGATGGACATGAGCTTAAACAAGCGTTGGGAGTTGGTGATGGACAGGGAAGCCTGGTGTGCTGCAGTTCATGGGGTCAGAAAGAGTTGGACACAACTGAGCGACAGAACTGAACTGAACTGAACCAAACTTTGGATGGGGGTCCATTTGCCTCTGGAGATGACCCTAATAGCGTGGTGGGGGCGGGTGGAATCCCAGGGACCAAAGCTATGGCAGCAAGAAAGTGAGACTGGAAGCAAAGCCAGAAAAAGCACCCTGTCCTGATGAGCAGGTTAACCCTGGTCACCTGCAGCTCTGTCACTAGGGCTTGCACACTACCACACAGTGTATGCCTCAGAAGTGTCTAGACCTAGGGAGAAGAACCATGAGCCTTATCTACCAACTCCACTGTCCCATTAGGGCTGGATGGAGTACATGCTCATGGCTAGAAAATGCCTTCATGTAGACAGATGCAGATATTTGCGTAAAAGTCTTGATAGAAGGTGGGGTGCCAGCGGCATCCATTACCGGGAATGGTGCTGGTCAACACGTACATGTCACCGCCTTCAGACCATGCTTGCCAGTTTAAAGATGGAAGTCTTAGGAGAGAAAGTTCAAGTATTCTACCTTTTTGATATGCATATATCCATAAAGCTCACTTCTACCACAAAACTCCTCCCATTTAAGCTTTGCCAGTGAAATCAGTGCCAGCGGGTTGAAACTTTTAATATCTGTGAGACACAGTTGTTAAGGAGTTGCAGTCTTCTTTACCAAGTTTTCTTTCCTTAACTAGCATCCACTCAGAATCTTTCCTTAAGCCCCTAGTTCCCCCATGTTAAATTGACTGTGAGTTTAATAGTAACTCTGGCTAGCTTACATACTTCATAAAACTTATATCCTTCATTAATGAGATTCATTTGCATTGCAGAATTTAACAGAAAGGCTTCAAAACACTTTACTATCCCTATCAACCACTTTAGGCTTCCTTGGTAGTTCATCAGTAAAGAATCTACCTGCAGTGCAGGAGACACAGGAGATGGGGTTCCATTCCTGAGCCAGGAAGATCCCCTGGAGGAAGGCATGGCAACCCACTCCAGTATTCTTTTTTTTTTTAATTTTATTTTATTTTTAAACTTTACATAATTGTATTAGTTTTGCCAAATATCAAAATGAATCCATCACAGGTATACATGTGCTCCCCATCCTGAACCCTCCTCCCTCCTTCCTCCCCATACCATCCCTCTGGGTCGTCCCAGTGCACTAGCCCCAAGCATCCAGTATCATGCATTGAACCTGGACTGGCATCTCGTTTCATACATGATATTTTACATGTTTCAATGCCATTCTCCCAAATCTTCCTACCCTCTCCCTCTCCCACAGAGTCCATAAGACTGTTCCATATCACTCCAGTATTCTTGCCTGGAAAATTCTATGGACAGAGGAGCCTGGTGGGCTACAGCCCATGGGGTTGCAGAGTCAGATACAACTGAAGTGATTTAGCACTCACGCAAAACAACCCTCCATGGATACACAATGCCAAGAGCAGCTGTACATCTACATTAAATGTAGAGAATACTATATCCTTGTATAGTCACCCACATTATCAGCATTAGTGGAGTGATCCATAAATTATTTTCATGAAATATCCAGAATTTAATATTTTATTTTGAAATTAAAACTTAAATTTTGGATTTTTTCTGCAAATTAACTGCATTACCTTTTCTGAGATCAGTATCCTTTTGGTCATGAAAGGTTTGTTAATGATTTCTGTTTCCCAACAAATATGATGATTACAAAGGCTGGCCAGTAAGCAGTCAAACAGTGAGGATTCAATACACTTGAGGGTGTCTTCTGGGTGAATCCTAAACCAAGGATAAGTGCAATTAACCCAGTCCAGGGGGGCCAGTGGTGACAAATTACTTGGAGTAGATTTATACGACTTCAGTGGAAAGCCTGGGGCCTTGAGAGCTACTTCTTGCCTGGCATGTGCTTATAAATACTCACAAGGAAGCCCTACAGAATAGTCTGTAAAGGAACTCTGATGTGATTTCTCCCAGTCCTCCGTTTCTACCAGGTTAGGTGGAGAAACTGATAATGTATTAACTGGGAAAGGATGCTCATTTTCTCTATGGAGGGAGGAACTCTTACTTAGCACATGTCTCAGTGATAATAAAACCTGGCATGAAAGGCATTTCTCCTATAAAAGAGAATGTGCTGGACTGAGGCCTGTGCTGGCTTCTCAGCTCACTGGAAGAATTTCAAGATCCTGAAAATGCACCTGACTATGCAAAGGGGAGGCTGACTACAAAGACATTCTTTCCCTTTGGTGGATAAGAAGTTTGAGATGATAATACGTGTGAAAGTAAACTTCCTCTCTTCCTTTACTGTGCTTCATTGCAAGGGGGTGTTGTGTGTGTGTGTGTGTGCCTGTATGTGTGTGTATTTGAACCAAAGTCACTTTAAAATATACAAAACGTAGAGACCATGTCCTATATCAATAAATAAATCAATGAAAGAGATTGTGAATCTAGTGAAGAAAGACTAACACATGCTTCAGCGTGGATGGACCTTGAAACACTATGCTAAGTGAAAAGCCAGTTCAGTTCAGTTGCTCAGTTGGTCCAACTCTTTGTGACCCCATGGACTGCAGCACTCCAGGCTTCCCTGTCCATCACCAACCCCTGGAGTTTACTCAAACTCATGCCCATCGAGTCCGTGATGCCATCCAACCATCTCATCCTCTGTCGTTCCCTTCTCCTCCAGCTTCAATCATTCCCAGCATCAGGGGCTTTTCAAACGAGTCAGTTCTTTGCATTAGGTGGCCAAAGTATTGGCATTTCAGCTTCAGCATCAGTCCTTCCAATGAACAGTCAGGACTGATTTCCTTTAGGATGGACCGGTTTGATCTCCTTGCAGTCCAAAGGACTCTCAAGAGTCTTCTCCAACACCACAGTTTCAAAAGCATCAGTTCTTCGGCCCTCATGTTCTTTATGGTCCAACTCTCACATCCATACATGACCACTGGAAAAACCATAGCTTTGATTAGATGAACCTTTGTTGGCAAAGTAATGTCTCTGCTTTTTAACATGCTGTCTAGGTTGGTCATAACTTTTCTTCCAAGGACCGAGCATCTTTTAATTTCATGGCTGTAGTCACCATCTGCTCTGATTTTGGAGCCCAAAAATAAAGTTGTAATCTCTGGTGTCTGGTGTAGAGTGCCAGACACCAAAGATTACAACTTGTATGATCCTCTTTATGTGAAATGTCCAGAATAGGTAAATCCACAGAAGTAGAAATCAGATTAGTGTTTGCCAGGGGCTGGGAAGAGGGAGAAATGGGAAAGGACTGCTTAATGGCTTTGGGCTGATGGAAAGGATTTGGAACTATATAAATGTGATGATTGCACAATATTGTGAATGCACTAAATGCCACTGAGTCGTACGTTTTCAAATGGCTGTTTTATGTTATGTGAATTTTACCTCAATTAAAATAAAACTTGGCGGCCTACAATCCATGGGGTCTCAAAGAGTTGGATGTGATTGAGCACACACACACAAAATAAAACCTGAAGAATAAAACAGAAGAGAGTCAAAGTTTAGTGGGAAGGTCACCTTGAATTAGGTAAACTTGGGTGTGAATAGGCGGCTATCATTGAGCATTGAAAATATGAGTTATTTATACATGAAGTGATGAACAAAGTATCAGTACTTCAGTTATAATAAGGATTCAACAAATGTTGAATTACTACTTGCATTTAAACTTTTGAATAAAATGCACTAACAGTGAGCAAATAATGTTATCTCTATAGGATTTTTTAAACACTAAAAAGTAGAAAACTTTTATCTGTTCATTAAAATGATATGGGATGAATATACTACAGTGGAATGATACCTAGATTTAGAGTTCAGATGTCTGTATTTCACCATGAAACTCGAAGCTAAGTTGTTGTGAAAAAAATGTACAAGTTGGTTGATTCTAGGCCTTTATTTCCTCTTCTATAAAATTAATATTGCAGGGAGAGGGTGGGAAGATTTGGGAGAATGACACTGAAACATGTAAAATATCATGTAAGAAACGAGTTGCCAGTCCAGGTTCGATACACGATACTGGATGCTTGGGGCTAGTGCACTGGGATGACCCAGAGGGATGGTATGGGGAGGGAGGAGGGAGGAGGGTTCAGGATGGGGAACACATGTATACCTGTGGCGGATTCATTTTGATATTTGGCAAAACTAATACAATTATGTAAAGTTTAAAAATAAAATAAAATTTAAAAAAAATAAAAAAATAAAATACTTGAAATAAAAAAAAATTTGAAAACATAAAAAATAAAATAAAATTAATATTGCAAGTATAATAGAATATGACTCAATTATATGAAATATATGGGGATAAATTAAGAAGTGATCCCTGTGATTTTCTTAAAAGGATAAAGGTGGTGGAGGATAAAGGTAGCACCTTAGAAGTGAGAAGAAATCTGGGTGATTTAATGAATATGCAAACTGAATTGTGTCTCTTGTGCCAATTCCGTTTGATGAAAGTAGCTAGTTGTTCCGGAAGATGGTGCTAGGAAGGACTTTATGGTACATTCAGCAGGAAATGGTGCTGAGAAAACCAGTGGCATTTGCTATGGAAGCCTAGCAAACTGTAGGGTGTGGAGGGAGGGTAGAGGGTAGCAGGCTGGGAGGGGCTGGCCATACAGGTATCATCTATGTGTATTCCTTGATTGACGATGAAAAGTAAACCCATCAAGGGAAAAAATGACATATATGATCCACTAAAAGCTAAATGAATGGGTGAGGGGCATTATTTTAGCTATGTCAATTGATCAAGTATAGTAAGTTGCAATATACTCCCCAATTTCACATTAACTAGTGTGTGAGTGTGAAAATTCTGAGAAAGTAAGTAGATCTGCCCTCTTTCATTATAGAAAAACTAGAAATTTCTCCAGTTATGGTTTTATTCTTATCTGCAAAGAGAAGGTAATTTCACACTCATCAAAATTTCTCTCATTTCTTGTAAGTTTGTGATTTGAATGTGTGTGCGTGTGTGCATGTGTGTGTGTGTGTGTGTGTGTATTCAGAAGATTTGAACTTGATTTCTGATTTTCTTAACTCCTGTGAGCACAGCTTAAATCCAATAAGACTCAGCAGGCATGCCAAGTCATCTCTAATTTTTCTTGCAGTTTGGTGTTTAATGAAAAGATCCAATGGCATTATGCAGATCAAAAACAATTTTGAAAATGCCATATGGCAACCCCTGCTAATCAAGGTTCTGAGCCGCAGTGGGTAATAAGATCTCCTCCCTCAGAAAGGAAAGAAATGTTAATCATGTTTGCAATGATGTGAAAATTGGGGAGCATTGAGGTGAAAAAGCAAAAGTGTGAAGAGGCTGGCAAAAAGGATCCTGTCACAGAGGCATGTTCCTTCTGAGAGCAGTTCTCTGATGTCCAAAATGTCACAAAGGTCCAAGAGCCAGTCTTGTTTCCAGAGTTGGATGAAGATTTATTCATTGGCTATTTTTCGCATCGTCATTTATAAAATATTCTATTTTTTATCATAGCCAAGGTTTACAAAATTCAGCCTCATTCAGCAGTCTGTTTAATTTCTTAAGGTAAAAATATACATGGTATGTTTAAGTTAACAGAATGTAGAATGTAGGAGTCCAGGGGGGAGGTTGTAAACCTAGTTGTGTTTCTGCTCAAGGAGCAGTGGTCTCCTAGCCCACATCTGGAACTTCAGCCACAGTCAAGCCTGGATGGTCCTTAAGAGAGAAACACACTCTCTGGATTTCTAATTAGGAGAGTTAGAAAGCCATAGAGAAGTAGTTTTGTGATGCTTTCCTCCTCACCCTCAGATTCACAGTGACTTGGAAACTCTTGCAGAACCTTTACTGGAAGGCTTTGAGTACAGTTCTGTGGCAGTGGCTGGAATCTTTGGACTATTTTCCTTGCAATTCTGAGTTTTTGGCAATTATACAGCTCCAGATGGCACATGCTTGCCCAGAGGCGTGAGGCTCTTTGTCGAAGGAGTGAATGCTGGAGTGATACATATTCATGGATACTCTGAGCCTTTTCACATCACCTTGTAAGCTGTTTAAAGTCATAAAAAACCCGTAAGCAGTCAACTTTTTCAAGAAAATAAATAAATAAATGGGAGTCAATCAAAGTAAATGATCTCTTTTATAGCATGAAAGAATCTCCATTAAATTGTGTTCCAACTGAGGGAAGAGATGCTACAATTCTGTGCACTCACCACCTGGTCTTGCCCACTTCCCTTGGAGAGAGGAGCCATGTGCACGGGGGCTGTGGAGGGGTGGTATACCGCTACTTCGTGGGCATGTGCCTTTCTGGCAATTTCAATGTCTTGGAGCTCACTAGTGTTTCTGACAGCCTTTCTATGGTATTGCTTTTCCTTCTGTACATTTTCAACTCAGAAGTGTCAATAAAAACAACAAACTTAAATACGTATTATATCCCTTTGACACACAAATATACTGACTAGAGTAATCTTATAAATAAGGGACATTTTTATTGTGTTTTCCCAGCCTATACAGCCCACACAAATACATGGTTTTATCCATTGTCAAAACAACCTGTAAGATATGTATGTTTATGCCATCACTAATCACATGTCATAGTGCATATGGGCTTGGTCAGCAGGACTCTTTGGACCTCAGTAGTTTGGAGGGTAGAGGAAATAAATCAGAACTAAAGTAACCAGTCCTGATAAAAGCGTGTTCCTTACCCAGATTGGTAACCTCATTCTAAGTCACAGAATCTGAATGGACACTAGCTTTTATCTAGATCTGTGTCTTGATCCAATAACTTCTAGTAGTTGGGGTTTTCTAAAAGTCTCTGAAAAATGATAATACTCAAAATCAGATGCAGGAGTATTAAATATATCTAAGAGGTTCATTAATTGTGATCAAAATAGTCAAAAATAAAAGGTAACTTACCAAATCATCAGGGAGAATGGTTCTTTAGAATGAAGTGGGCAGATTTTAGCAATATATATAGATTTTGCCAATCTAGAAAACTGAATATTTATTAAAAATTAAAGCAGAGATTGAGTTATGTGGATTTGACAAGGATTTAAATATAGACTTAATAGTTAGTAGAAAATAATTCAAATTATGTATCCTCGGTACCAGCATGAAAGTCTCTAATTAACAGGGCTTAACCTTCTATTCTGTATGTTGATGGCCTTAAATAGGAATATCTGAGGGCTTCCCTGGTGGTTCAGATGTTAAAGAATCTGCCTGCAATGCAGGAGACCTGGGTTCGATCCCAGGGTTGGGAAAATTCCCTGAAGAAGGAAATGGCAAACCACTCAAGTATTCTTGCCTGGAGAATTCCATGAACAGAGAAGCCTTGTGGGCTACAGTCCATGTGGTTGCAAAGAGTCAACACAACTGAGAGATTAATACTTTTAGCAACATGATAAATTATAGCTTTCAGATGGAAGGGATCAGTGTTTACAGTCAAGAGGAGCAGAGGAAAACATTAATTCTGCCCAGAATGCATGATATTTTTGAGCAGCCAATATCATGTACATGTAATGACACAGATTTTTCTGAAAATGAATTACTTGACATAATGTAAAAGACCCTTAAAATGAGCTTCTCTTAAATTATAAAGTTATGTATTTTTGTTATTTTCCTGGGCTTCATTTCTTCCCTGCCATCAGCTCCTTTAAAATCGCCATCTTTGTTGAAAGATTTGTATATTGTGTGATTGTTTTTCTACTCATGCAAAGTGATACTCTTATTCAAAACTCTGAAGTCAGTGGATTTTAATAATTTTAATTGTGTAGTCACAATATGTATTGATTTAATTTTTTTGTCCATTAAATAATTGTGAAGATTACAATACTGCATAGAAACACAGCTGTTCTACTCTTGTGCACAGGACTTTATATAATTATACTTCATGATTTTCTTAAAAATGTGTTCATTTATGACTGATGGTTCTTTATACAGAATATGAAACCTTGCATCCAAGTAAGAAGGTTAGAATGTTTTTTATAGCATAACAATTATTATTAAGTATTTTTTCTTTGTGAGAAAATGCCATATATCATTAAATATTGATAATAGTTTTTTCTTCATAATTTTATAATACTGGAGTTAACTGGTAGCTCAGAGAGAAGATAGCACTGATTGTTGGAAGTTATTGCTTGAAAAACTGGGTTAAAATCTATTTGCTGTTGAACTTGGACAGTGTGTTAATGTGAAAAAGAAAAGCTCTGGAAGCAAAACAAGACTATTCGTATCTTGAGAAGTTTAACAAATTAGCAATAGACAATTGACTCAAACTCAAGTTATGAACTTGTTTTAAAATGGTGCCATATTGTCAGAGCCCTCAGCAACTGGAAACACCAAATCAAAATTCCTCTCTGCCTCAAAGTGAAAGTGAAGTTGCTCAGTTGTGTCCAACTCTTTGTGACCCTGTGGGCTGTAGCCCACCAAGCTCCTCTGTCCATGAGGTTCTCCAGGCAAGAATGCTGGAGTGGGTTGCCATTTCCTTCTCCAGGGGATCTTCCCAACCCAGGGATTGAACCCAGGTCTCCCGCATTGCAGGCAGAGGCTTTCACCTCTGAGCAAGGCACCTCTATTTCCACTCTGAAACAAACTCCACCAAGGGTTTTTCTCAGACAATGGACATCCATATTTATTTGCATTTACCCACAGAATTCCCCCACACTCCATTGCTATTCATTTCTTTATCTCCTAGCTTCTACCTGAGGCAATCTTCTTTGTACTGAAGAAGACCTTTTTTTAGTATTTCTCTTCATAAAGGTCAATTTGCTTATGTTGTCTGTGTAGGTTTCCAACTCAAGAGGAAAATCTTGGTTTGATGATAACAGATGAGCAACTACTGAGAAGGTCTAACATACATGTGATTGGATTTTCGGACAGAGAGAAAGTAGAGGAAGAAGTGAAGAGTTTATTTGAAAAGATAAAAACTAACACTTTGCTAAAACTCATGAAAGATTTCAATGTACACATTAACAAAAATCTACAAGCCCTTGGCAAGATAAGTAAAAATAAATTTTTACCTAGCACAACATAGAATACAAGACTCAAAGAAGGCACTGCATTTTGATCTTAACCAGAGGAGTAAAAATCACAAGTATTGTTATGCTCCATCACAAAGGTAAAGTAAGTTCCCTCCTAGCTGTCGCTGAGTCAGCCCTTCACTAGTGGATGGGTAAGGCTCTTTCTGAATCCATAACACAACCAACGAATATACTTCCCTTGCCCCCAAAGACTTTTCTCAGGTGATTCTTCTACCAGTATTAGATAGATTAATATGCTTTTCCCAGTGATGTTTAATCACTAAATTTATTTTTCTTTTTGAAGTGCAAGTGCTTTTTCTCAGCGGTAGAGATAACAGGCAGAGACTAAAAAGGCTTAAATTAATATGGTACCCTGATTGGTAAAGCTGTTCTCAGTCGTGCTTATGCAGTGTCTTTCAAAAGGATAGAAGATAATTCTTGAAAAAGTAGCACTCAGCAGGATCATATAAAATGGACTATAGACAAAGTCCTCAAAAGAGTAACAGCTGGACATCTTTTATGGACACATATCTAACTGTCTGATTTGTCTCAATGTAACTTTATCCCTCCTCCCCTGCTCCTTCTGTATCTGAATAGTGAAAACACATCTTATTCTGAAGAGCTTTGAACTGGATGATGGTTGGTGTGAATTACAGTAGTACAGATAATAGCAAGGTTATAAAGTTGTGACAAATATCAATTCTTAGCAAATTACATATTCGAGTATGTACAAATTGCCAATTAAGTTGTTTTGAAAATGCTTCTTTTATGAAAGAAAATAGGAGAGGTAACCATATGAAAGTGTCCATACCAACCTGCTGTTATATAGTTCACATCTGGGACATGGTCACTAAGCCAAAGGCAGTTAATTCCGCACATATTTTTCTGCATGGTTTTAATATTATGTCATTTGTATTCACTTGCCATCCCTGTCAAAATCTTACTACATTTGATTGATTAATTTACATGTTTAATGTGTGTGTGTGTATGTGTGGTGTGTTAGACGCTCAGTCATGGCCTACTCTTTGCAGCCCCAAAAACTATAGCCTGCCAGGCTCCTCTGTCAGTGGAATTTTCCAGACAAGAATACTGGAATGGCTTGCCATTCCCTTCTCCAAGGAATCTTCTCAACCCAGGGATTGAACCCAGGCCTCTTGCATTGCAAGAAGATTCTTTACCATCTGAGCCACCAGGAACTTTAATGCTAGATATTAATAGTCAGCAACCACATCAGTGATCAGAGCTTAGCACAAAATCTAGTTTCAAACTATTTTGGATTCTGAATGTATTTGCTGAATTTAATTAAATTTTATACAAATAAATGCATGCAGTAAGAATAGTCTAGTATGTGGAAGCTGTGTTAGTGGCTCAATTGTGTCTGACCCTTTGCAACCCCATGGACTGTAGCCCACGAGGCTCCTCTGTCCATGGAATTTTCCAGGCAAGAATACTAGAGTGGGTTGCCATTCCCTTCTCCAAGGGGGAATCTTCCTGATCCAAGGATCAAATCCAGGTCTCCTGCATTATAGGCAGCTTCTTTACATCTGAGCTACCAGGGAAGCCCAGTATGTGGAAGGTAAGATTCAAAACTAACAATGAGAATTGAGAAGTGGCAAGTGCTGATAAGGACTTTCAAGTTTGTGCCAATCAGACCAGTATTGACATTGGGAAAATGCTGATGTATTTTCAGACAATTTGGCCACTGTTCCAAGTTTTCAAGGGGAAGGTGTTGTTCCCCTCCAGAGCCCTGTCAAGGACCTAACCAACATTTCCACAGTTAATTACCACACAGGACACAGCTAGAAAGGAAAGAGACATATAGAAATTTTGGGGCAGTTTAATGAAGGAGGAACCTTAGGATATATAGGCTTGTTTTTTAATCATCTATTCAATTTCTCCTCTATTTCACACTAACAGTTCATCAAAACTCAGATTAGGTAATTATAAGCAATAAAACATTGATTAATTTTACTTGCAAACACAATTTTATTTATAAAAATAAGGCCTAAATATTACCTGTTGTACCAAGCACCTTTAAATTATATGTAAATTTATATAAATAAAGCTGAACCTTATAAGGTGACAAAGAGGATGAATTTCAGCAACATATTTTTTGATCTTATTTCAGAAATGTGGTTAATATCTGAAGCATAGAAACCTGAAAGGAATCATAAAATATATATTAGCTGTCCTTAGCACACTTGCAAGTCTCCCAAAACCTATTAATACACCTAATGTCTATTGATTATGTAGCTAAGAATCCAGCTCAGTGAGGTTTATTGGATAATAAATAAATCAAATTATATTTTAGCAGGAGAATTACCTATTGACTATTTCTCCTGACTGATTTCCAGAGCACCATATGTATCAGTGATGACATGCAATAATTATATAAGACCCCCATATTCTGTATAGGACTAGTCCTAAGGACAGAAGTGGAAACCCAAAGTTTACATAAAGGGAAAGTGAAGTCGCTCAGTCATGTCCAACTCTTTGAGACCCCATGGACCATAACCTACTGGGCTCTTCTGTCCATGGGATTTTCTGGACAAAGGTACTGGAGTGGGTTGCCATTTCCTTCTCCAGAGGATCTTGCTGACCCAGGGATCGAAACCAGGTCTCCTGCATTGCAAGCAGACGCTTTACCCTCTGAGCCAAAATTAAGGCTATCTAAAGATAACCTTCCTGGATACATTTTTATGCCTGTATATGTGCTTAGTCATGTCTGACTCTCTGTGACCCCATAGGCTGTAGCTTGGCAGGCTCCTCTGTCCTTGGGATTTCCCAGGCAAGAATACTGGAGTGGATTGCCATTTCCTTCTCCAGGGGATCATCCCAACCTAGGGATTGAACACGCATCTCTTACATCTCCTGCACTGGCAGGCAGATTCTTTACCACTGCACCACCTAGTTTTATGCCCGAGTTTCCATTAAATCTTTAATCATTTAGGAAAAATAAATATGAAATTTGTGAAGTCCCAATTGAATTAGATACAAGTTACCTGTGAGAATTTTCAGCAATATTATTTTCATACTATTTACAGAGCCCCTGGGCATGGAAGAAATAAAAACAAGGCAAATAAGTTTTATAATAGATTTAGAGTTTGGCAGGACTAACACCTCCTGAAGGCTCTGAGTTAGGACTAGTTTTATAACGAGGAGGAATCCTTGGGGAGGGTACTTTGGTGTTAGAAAAGTCATTAAAGTTTTATGTTGATTAGGCATATCGGATATATTTCAGAAAGACCTGAAAAAAGGCTAAATCCACAGAGTAATCACAAAAGACATAAAAAACATGAAAAAAATCAGACATATTATCCCAACCTGAACACTGGCATATTGTCATTATATGTATGTTGATTTTATTTGTGAAAATGCATAAAACTGTGAAAGTTTTATTTAATAAACCCTAGGTTTAGTTGATGACTTATCAATGATGTTTTCCAAAATTTCAAAATGTTCTAATCGAATATTATTTCAGATAAACTGAAGATTTAAGCCCATTATGCATCTGGATTATATGATACACTTTTGAGAAATTTAATCATCATTCTTTGATTCTTTAATAACGTCACATCTTTTCTTCCATTGTATATTAAAGAGCTTACAATTAGTATTATTCATCAGCAAAATATGGTACATATCATCTATCTTTATTAGTTTAGGTTATGTTAGTCACTCAGTCGTGTCTGAATCTTTGTGACCCCATGGACTATAGCCTGCCAGGCTCGTCTGTCCATGGGATTCTCCAGTCAAGAATACAGGAGTGGGTTGCATTTCCTTCTCCAGGGAATCTTCCTGAGCCAGGGATCAAACCTGGATCTCCCACATTGCAGGCAGATCCTTTACCACCTAAACCACCAGGGAAGCTCAGTTTAGGTCATCAATTGTGTCTTTATTAGTTTAGGTCATAAATTGTATCAGAACTTCCTGGATGGCTCAGCTGGTAAAGAATCTGCCTGCAATGCAGCAAACAGTAGACTCCAGTTTGATCCCTGGGTCTGAAGGATTCCCTGGAGGAGGAAATGGCAACCCATGCCTGTGTTCTTACCTGAAAATGCCAAGGACAGAGGAGTCTGGTGGGCTACACTCCATGGGGTTGCAAAAGATTGGACACGACTGAGCAGCAGCTGTGAACTAACTTGGATCAAGGCAAATACGGTTCTTCTCCACTTCGTTGCATTTAAACTAATTTTTAAAAGAGACATTTTGGCTAGGGGTTAAGAGTTTACTTTTGATTTAAAGTTATGGTTGTTGATAAACCTTATATTGTGCTAGTGTATTATATAATATATTAAA
Source organism: Bos grunniens (assembly GCF_055505025.1). Classification (NCBI taxonomy): domain Eukaryota; kingdom Metazoa; phylum Chordata; class Mammalia; order Artiodactyla; family Bovidae; genus Bos; species Bos grunniens. Next base: position 10,547,141 of record NC_141188.1, read on the forward strand.
TATACTATTGTACATATGTGGTATATGACTTTAAAAGCAAATCCAGGATTTTTTTTTTTTTTTTTTTTGGTCTATACCACTAAAATCAACACTCATTTTCTAAGTTTCTTATTTCAGTCATGATGTTTTTACAGGGAAAGCGGATTGTCTAGTAAATAAATAGTCATTTTGAAATGAGTTTAAGTACCCTTGGAGTTTTGAGGAAGCTTTTATTTTTAGTGAGAATGATAATATGCAATGACATAATCAATTTTCTGTTGTTGTTGTTTTGGTTGTTAAGTCATGTCCTTCTCTTTTTAACCCCATGGACTGTAGCCACCAGTCTGCTCTATCCATGGGATTTCCCAGGCAAGAATACTGGAGTGGGTTGCCATTTTCTTGGCCAGGGGATTTCCCAACCCAGGAGTTGAACCTATATCTCCTGCATTGCAGGCATGTTCTTTACCATTGAGCCACCTGAGAAGCCCATAGTATTCAACACTTGGCTGTATTTGCTTTATCTGTATTTTTCCTTTGCTAAAATATTTTAAATCATATTCCTGATTATTTTATCCCTATATAGTTTAGTTTTAGACCTATAAATTAGAACATTTTCTGACATAACCAAAAGAACATTATTGCACCTAAAAATTGCAATTCCTTAATATCATCAAATACTTCATTCTTATAGAAATGACCATGTGTGTCTTAAAAGAGGTATTTTTACACTTAACTTGTTCAAGTCAATATGAAAAAGATGTAAACCCTGCATTTTTATGTCTCTTAAATCTCCTTCAGTCTAGAATAGTCCACACCCTTTATTTTTCATGTCATTAACTTCTTGAAGACTCAAGTGGTCTTATGTTTGTAGATTTGAAGATTTATGGGACAAATATTTCTTTATGATAATTTCTTTCACTTTATAAAGTCGATGACTCCATTTGCTGACAGTATGATATGAAGGCTGAATTTTAAAAAGAGTGAAAATGATGGAAATTGGAACATGAACTTCTTAAGTACACATTTCCCTCATACTGGAAGTTTGGTGATCATCAATTTATACTATGATTTATTTTTTTCTAAGGAGCAGTGGAGAAAAAGGAATGAAGAGAGCAGTAGTTTGAAATCATCTTATTTTCTATTCCCATGGTAAATGAGAAAGAAAATGGAACCAGGAAATTAAGACTTTAGACGGAATAGCAATTTAATACATGGACCGTGTGATCTAGATTTATAGTATTTATGCATCCGGACTACAATGGGAAAGGTATAAAGATTAGAAGATGCCAATGGAGAAATATTTTTTGAGAGGCTCAGTGGATTACCTTTCCTGATCAGACTGAACAACAGTGTAGCCAAACAAGCAAGCAGGACGAATAGAATAATGGGAAGAATAACAAAATAACAGTAGCAATAATAACATTAAATAATAAGTGCTGGGCTTCTCAGGTGGCGCTAGTGGTAAAGAACACACTTGCCAATGTGGGAGATGCAAGGGACTTTAGTTTGGTCCCTGGGTCAGGAAGATCTCTTGGAGAAGGAAATGGCAACCCACTCCAGGATTCTTGCCTGGGAAAGTTCTGTGGACAGAGAAGTCTGCCGGCTACAGTCCATGAGGTTGTACAGAGTCAGACACGACTGAGCATACACACACAATAAGTGGCTGATACCTATTTATCTTTCACTGTAGGTAAAACTTTCAAACAAGGTGATTGATATTAAGTTGATTATTTCACATTTAGAGCAAATCTGATGTATGGTCATGAGGGAGGATCACCAAAATGAGTTGTCGGGAAAGACAACAGTTAGAAAAACGAGACAAAAAGACCTGGATACAAATGGTCGACTATGAGCCCTGTTAAAGGTTGCTAGAATTGTGGTAGGATTTGTTATGGCGAGGACAGCTTATTGCTGTTCTCTTCAAAGACTGGGGAGGAGGAGAACAGTCACTAAGTCATCATTCTGTAAGAGATACTGGCATTGCGCTTGTCCACTCACAGTGAGCATCATTTTCGCTGCAGATATCAGTTTGGGTCCATACAATTCAGACAAAAGTAATTATATACCACTACCTAAACCTCTGTTAGTCTTGTTGTTCTCTAAATTATGAATATTTGAATGATAACCCTGATTTGAGAATAATTGAACTCCTTATGGGATAAAAATATTTTGGGACCTTAATTTATTAATATGCACAAATAGAAAACAATGAACCACAAATGACATATATAATCACATGATATCACCAATCTCATCTCCCAAAAGAATGAATGACATAGTTGACTCTATGTGGCTGAGTATTATTTCTGTCCTGAAAATATTTATATTCTCTTCTGTTATTGGTTTTCATTATTCATTAATCTTCTTCTGTCCTAGTCAGTATGGGTGAGAAAAGTTAGTTAATTATTTTAGGGTATTTTTTAGTAACTGCAGAACATTTGAAATTTGTCTGTAGGTGTAAGGAAAGAAGCTAAGTTCATAGCCCTCATCTACTCATTATATAGCTTAAGCTAATGTTGTTTCTAATTGCATACTTTTACAGAATGTAATGTGAAACCTTATGGTGATTTACCCTCCTCCATAGGCGAAGGAAATGACAACCCACTCCAGTACTCTTGCCTGGACAATCCCATGGATGGAGGAGCCTGTTAGGCTACAGTCCATGGGGTTGCAAAGAGTCGGATACAGCTGAGTGACTTCACTTCACTCACCTCATTCACGTCATACTTTATCACTGGAGAAGGAAACAGCACCCTACTCCAGTATTCTTGCCTGAAGAATCCCATGGACAGAGGAGCCTGGTGGGCCATGGTCCATAGGGTCACAGAGAGTTGGACACGACTGCAAGTGACTAAGCACAAATTTTGTTGTATAAACAATTCTTGTTACAACTGACTCTTAACTAGGAAGGCCACTGAAGTAATTTAAAAATATTATACCCACTTCTGAATAGTTTTTAAACTCTAACTCAAAAGTATCACTCCCTCTTCAAAGCCTTTTACTATGTACTACCCATGAACAGTATGAAAAGGCAAAATGATAGGATACTGAAAGAGAAACTCCCCAGGTCAGTAGGTGCCCAATATGCTACTGGAGATCAGTGGAGAAATAACTCCAGAAAGAATGAAGGGATGGAGCCAAAGCAAAATCAATACCCAGCTATGGATGTGACTGGTGATAGAAGCAAGGTCCGATGGTGTAAAGAGCAATATTGCATAGGAACCTAGAATGTCAGCTCCATGAATCAAGGCAAATTGGAAGTGGTCAAACAAGAGATGGCAAGAGTGAATGTTGACATTCTAGGAATCAGCGAACTGAAATGGACTGGAATGGGTGAATTTAACTCAGATGACCATTATATCTACTACTGCGGGCAGGAATCCCTCAGAAGAGATGGAGTGGCCATCATGGTCAACAAAAGAGTCCAAAATGCAGTACTTGGATGCAATCTCAAAAATGACAGAATGATCTCTGTTCGTTTCCAAGGCAAACCATTCAATATCACAGTAATCCAAGTCTATGCCCCAACCAGTAACCCTGAAGAAGCTGAAGTTGAATGGTTCTATGACCTACATAGAGGTCTAAAAGACCTTTTAGAACTAACACCCAAAAAAGATGTCTTTTTCATTATAGGGGACTGGAATGCAAAAGTAGGAAGTCAAGAAACACCTGGAGTAACAGGCAAATTTGGCCTTGGAATACGGAATGAAGCAGGGCAAAGACTAATAGAGTTTTGCCAAGAAAATGCACTGGTCATAACAAACACCCTCTTCCAATAACACAAGAGAAGACTCTATACATGTACATCACCAGATGGTCAACACCGAAATCAGATTGATTATATTCTTTGCAGCCAAAGATGGAGAAGCTCTATACAGTCAGCAAAAACAAGACCAGAAGCTGACTGTGGCTCAGACCATGAACTCCTTATTGACAAATTCAGACTTAAATTAAAGAAAGTAGGGAAAACCACTAGACCATTCAGGTATGACCTAAATCAAATCCCTTATGATTATACAGTGGAAGTGAGAAATAGATTTAAGGGCCTAGATCTGATAGATAGAGTGCCTGATGAACTATGAAATGAGGTTCGTGACATTGTACAGGAGACAGGGATCAAGACCATTCCCATAGAAAAGAAATGCAAAAAAGCAAAATGGCTGTCTGGGGAGGCCTTACAAATAGCTGTGAAAAGAAGAGAAGCGAAAAGCAAAGGAGAAAAGGAAAGATATAACCATCTGAATGCAGAGTTCCAAAGAATAGCAAGAAGAGATAAGAAAGCCTTCTTCAGCGATCAATGCAAAGAAATAGAGGAAAACAACAGAGTGGGAAAGACTAGGGATCTCTGCAAGAAAGTCAGAGATACCAAAGGAACATTTCATGCAAAGATGAGCTCGATAAAGGACAGAACTGGTATGGACCTAACAGAAGCAGAAGATATTAAGAAGAGATGGCACAGAAGAAATGTACAAAAAAGATCTTCACGACCCAGATAATCACGATGGTGTATCACTGACCTAGAGCCAGACATCCTGGAATGTGAAGTCAAGTGGGCCTTAGAAAGCATCACTATGAACAAAGCTGGTGGAGGTGATAGAATTCCAGTTGAGCTATTCCAAATCCTGAAAGATGATGCTGTGAAAGTGCTGCACTCAATATGCCAGCAAATATGGAAAACTCAGCAGGGGCCACAGGACTGGAAAAGGTCAGTTTTCATTCCAATCCCAAAGAAAGGCAATGCCAAAGAATGCTCAAACTACCTCACAATTGCACTCATCTCACACGCTAGTAAAGGAATGCTCAAAATTCTCCAAGCCAGGCTTCAGCAATATGTGAACCGTGAACTTTCTGATGTTCAAGCTGGTTTTAGAAAAGGCAGAGGAACCAGAGATCAAATTGCCAAAATCCACTGGATCTTAGAAAAAGCAAGAGAGTTCCAGAAAAACATCTATTTCTGCTTTATTGACTATGCCAAAGCCTTTGACTGTGTGGATCACGATAAATTGTGGAAAATTCTTCAAGAGATGGGAATACCGGACCACCTGACCTGCCTCTTGAGAAATTTGTATGCAGGTCAGGAAGCAACAGTTAGAACTGGACATGGAACAACAGACTAGTTCCAAATAGGAAAAGGAGTTCGTCAGGCTGTATATTGTCACCCTGTTTATTTAACTTATATGCAGAGTACATCATGAGAAATGCTGGACTGGAAGAAACACAAGCTGGAATCAAGATCGCCGGGAGAAGTATCAATAACCTCAGATATGCAGATGATACCACCCTTATGGCAGAAAGTGAAGAGGAACTCAAATGCTTCTTGTTGAAAGTGAAAGTGGAGAGTGAAAAAGTTGGTTTAAAGCTCAACATTCAGAAAACGAATATAATGGCATCCGGTCCCACCACTTCATGGGAATAGATGGGGTAACAGTGGAAACTGTCAGACTTTATTTTTCTGGGCTCCAAAATCACTGCAGATGGTGACTGCAGCCATGAAATTAAAAGACGCTTACTCCTTGGAAGAAAAGTTATGACCAACCTAGATAGCATATTCAAAAGCAGAGACATTACTTTGCCAACAAAGGTCCGTCTGGTCAAGGCTATGGTTTTTCCTGTGGTCATGTATGGATGTGAGAGTTGGACTGTGAAGAAGGCTGAGCGCTGAAGAATTGATGCTTTTGAACTGTGGTGTTGGAGAAGACTCTTGAGAGTCCCTTGGACTGCAAGGAGATCCAACCAGTCCAATTTGAAGGAGATCAGCCCTGGGATTTCTTTGGAAGGAATGATGCTAAAGGTGAAACTCCAGTACTTTGGCCACTTCATGCAAAGAGTTGATTCATTGGAAAAGACCCTGATGCTGGGAGGGATTGGGGGCAGGAGGAGAAGGGGATGACAGAGGATGAGGTGGCTGGATGGCATCACTGACTCGATGGATGTGAGTCTGAGTCAACTCGGGAGTTGGTGATGGACAGGGAGGCCTGGTGTGCTGCGATTCATGGGGTCGCAAAGAGTCAGACACGACTGAGCGACTGATCTGATCTGACCTTATGTTGGGCTTCCCAGGTGGCACTAGTGGTAAAGAAGCCATCTGCCAATGCAGGAGACGTAAGAGATGCAGGTTCAATCCCTAGGTTGGGAAGATCCCCTGGAGAAGGAAACAGCAACCTGTTCAGTATTCCTGCCTGGGAAATCCCATGGACAGAGAAGCCTGGTAAACTACAGTCCATGGGGCCACAAGGAACTGGACACGGCTACAGTGACCTAATGCACACACATCTTGTGTTATACTTCCATTATGCTTACCTGCATGTAACTACCTGTTTCATGACCAGTTGAAATACATCACTTCAATTCCACATTCTTAACTCAGCAGAACCAAAATAAAACCTTGAATTCCTTCATGTTTTACCAGAAGTCAGGTTTCAATCCAGTGGCAAGTCCTAGAAACTTTTCAGATCCTTCTATCTCTACTCACACTGTACTAGACCGCACCCCACCTCCAACAGACAACTCCAGAATACTTCTGACCAGCACTCACTGCCTCTAGAAACCAGGTAACACCTTTGTGACGTCTATCAGATCACACTAGTGCCATCTTAAAATCTATTGCAATGTCACATCATGATAGGTGAGTTGGTTCATGCTCACCTTTCTGTGGTCTTCTATAATGGGATTCTTTCTCTCCCTTCCACAAGCCATGCTTATCTGGTTCTCAGAGATTTGCAGAGACTGATCCTACCTTTTGGGAAACTGCTCGTTTTCATTATTCAAGTCACAAACCAAATGATACCTTCTCATGATGCTTCCCCTAACACAGAAAAATGAATTTTACCCATACAACCTTTAATCCTCTTTCCTTTGACCCCATTTTTTCTTCATAGAGTTTACCATGACTAAAAGTAATATTATTTATATGTCTTTGTTTTTGTTGTTGAGTCACTAAGTTATGTTTTCTGACTCTTGCAACTGCATGGACTGTAGCCCACCAGGCTCCTCTATCCATGAGACTTCCTAGGCAAGAATACTGGAGTGGGTTGCCATTTTCTTCTCCAGGGGATCTTCCTGACCCAGGAATCGAACACATATCTCCTACACTGGAGGCAGATTCTTTACCACTATATGATCTGGGGAGCCCATTTATATTTCGATTGACTATTAATTCCAACTGAAGAATAAGTATTGTCATTGACATTTTCTGACTAATCACCCAGAAGCATACAAGAGCTTATCATACAGTAAGAATTCAATAAATAATTGAATACATGGATAGACGACCAGTACGTTTGGGTTACCTTGTGATTCAGAAACTAAATAATTTTAAGCAAACGTGAAATTATAAACTTTGCTTTTAATTAATAACAAATTTATGTATTTGTTTGGTCTTTTACAGATAAACAGAGGATGCATGCCAGATATGATAACATCATCATTAATATAGGATTTGATAGATTTATAATCATTTTAAGCTCAAAAAACTTATTCTTCATGAAAATATAATTAAAATGGTAATAGTGTGTATTGAATGCTTTCATCATAAGACTATGCTGCCAATTTCCTTTTACATTGTATATACTGGAACTTTACAATCATACGTCTTAGCTTGAGAGACTATAAGTTTGTAGGCATGTGTATGTGTCCAGGGATGTATACATTTTTTGGCCCTTTTATGGCAATGACAAAGTGCTAGGATTATTTCCAAATGGATCTATTTGAGTTATAAGACACTTTACAATCTATTTTGAAAAATAACACTTAAATATTTATGAAACCACACAGGATTTTAAAAAGCTGTGGTTAAGAATTTTAACCTGTTCTTTTTATTATGAAATATTTCGGACATAAAAGGTATGATGAATAACATAATAAATACCCATACATTTAACTCCCAGCTTAGGAAACAAACATTAAAAACAGAATAGGAGCCTTGTATGTACCCCTTTTTACTACAAACTTTCTTTAACCCAGAAAAAGTAAGCACTCTGAATGTGGTAGATTTCATTCCCATGCAAGTCTTAAAATTTTATGACCTTTTTTTTTAAATCTCTAGACTACTTCTATTATTTTGCATGCTTTTAGATTCTTTAATGTATACTTCAATTTGCTTTTATTCCTTGCTCAAGTTTTTCAAAGAATCATACATATTGATTGTTGAATTTCTAGTCCATTTGCTCTTACTGCAGCTTAGTGTTCTGATGCCTTTAGTAAACCATATCGAATTTCATAACTAAATACTAATGACCATTGAGTTTCCCTCTTACAACAGTGCTATTAGCATTCTTGTTCATTTCAACCACATTCCCAGGAGTTTCTCTAGGACCCAATTAGCAATGGGATCTGTGATTTTAATTCTCATTATCCTGATTATCAGTGAAGCTGAGTATTTTTTCATGTTTACTGGCATCCTTTCTTCCTCTATACATTGCATATCTATATGTTGACTTTAATCCTATACCTGGATTATAAATCTTGTATATTAGCCTAGAGAAGTTCCTTATATTTTTGACAATTAACGTTTTACTCTAGTATGTAGATTATCATCTAGTTTGAGATTTGCCTTTTTTTTTAAACAGGAAAGCCCATTTTTGTTTTTACTGGAGGCTCAGGTGACATGTGACAGTTCATAAACTGGCTTCAGAGGTAGGGGGGAGCAGGGAAACAAAAAATTAACTGGGGTGGGAAAGAAAAACAACCAGGAGGAGGGAGGAGCTGGCTGGTTCCTTCTCAGCCTGATTCAGGAGATTTGCCTTTTAAAAAAAATTTTTGTGAATTGAACCAAAGTTTTCGATATATGTTCCTACTCAGTTGATCAGTCACGACTGACTCTTTGCGACCCTGTGGACTGTACCCCACCAGGCTCCTCTATCTGTGGTATTCTCCAAGCAAGAACGCTTGAGTGGGTTGCCATTTCCTCCATCAGAGGATCTTCCCTATCCAGGGATAAAACCCGCTCCTCCTGCGTTGTAGGTGGATTCTTTACTGCTGAGTCATAAGGGAAGCCCCTCTCTTTTAATATAACAACACTAAGTTGAATAATTTTTTTCCTTATTTTGCATGTTCTCACTAAAGAACTCTTCTCTATCTTGTTGCCTAGAGACGAACATACAAGAATGTAATTGAAATTGATTTTGCGTGTGGAATGAGACAGTAATCCAATGTTCGTCCACGTAGATAACAAACCGCTGATGGATTATTTGTTCACACATCTGCAGTGCCTCTTTCTTTCATATTTCAAATATCTATACATGTATCTAATGGTCTATCTTGATTTTTTTATTGTTCTGTCTACTTACTTATACTTGTACCATTCAATGTTTTCATTAGTATAGTTTCACAATTAGTCTTGGTATCTGAAAGGATGTGTCATTTAGCATTAAAGTCTCTTCAAAACTGTCTTCGGTGTTTTGAGCTATTTTGGGATGATCCTCAGAGGGAGGAAATGGCAGCCCACTCCAGTATTCTTGCTTGGAGAACCCCATGGACAGAGGAACCTGGTGGGCTACAGTCCATGGGATCACAAAGAGTCGGACACAACTGAGCACACACGTACAAGAGACATCACACAAGAGATGAATTTAAAAATCAGTTTAAAAAATTCCACCTAAACAAAACAAAACAATACTCTCTAATAGGGTTTTGATTAAAATTGTATTAACCAAGAAGCAATGAATTTTTGTGCTTGTGCTAAGTTTTCCTCTGCATTTATTCAGTTAATTTCAGTTCAGTCACTCAGTCATGTCTGACTCTTGAGACCCCATGGACTGCAGCACACCAGGCTTCCCTGTCCATCACCAAGCCCCCAGAGCTTACTCAAACTCATGTCCATTTAGTCAGTGATGCCATCCAACCATCTCATCTTCCGTCGTCCCCTTCTCCTCCAGTCTTCAATATTTCCTAGCATCAGGGACTTTTCCAATGAGTCAGTTCTTCGCATCAGATGGCCAAAGTATTGGAGTTTCAGCTTCAGCATCAGTCTTTGCAATGAATATTGAGGACTGATTTCCTTTAGGATGGACTGGTTGGATCTCCTCGCAGTCCAAGGGACTCTCAAGAATCTTCTCCAACACCACAGTTCAAAAGCATCAATTCTTCAGCACTCAGCTTTCTTTATAGTCCAATTCTCACATCCATACATGACTACTGGAAAAACCATAGCTTTGACTAGACGGACCTTTGTTGGCAAAGTAATGTCTCTGCTTTTGAATATGCTATCTAGATTGGTCATAACTTTTCTTCCATGGCCGAAGTCACCATCTGCAGTGATTTTGGAGCCCAAGAAAATAAAGTCTCTCACTGTCTGTCATTGTTTCCCCATCTATTTGTCATGAAATGATGGGACCAGATGCCACGATCTTAGTTTTCTGAATGTTGAGTTTTAAGCCAACTTTTTCACTATCCTCTTTCACTTTCATCAAGAGGCTCTTTAGTTCCTCTTCACTTTCTGCCATAAGGGTGGTATCATCTGCATATCTGAGGTTATTGATATTTCTCCTGGAAATCTTGATTCCAGCTTGTGCTTCATCCTGTCCAGCATTTCATGATGTACTCTGCATAGAAGTTAAATAAGCAGGGTGATAATAAACAGCCTTGACATTCTCCTTTCCCAATTTGCATTTATCCAGATACATTTAAAACATGTGTTTTAGTAGCTTTATATCTTTTTATGTACACTTTTGACTTGTACTTTTTCATTTGAACTTTATCAATTTTAATTAGTTGCACTTTTTATATTTATTTATGCTGTTTTTAAGAATCTTTGCTGCAGTATTCTGATATTTTCATGTATTTGTATATTCTCTGTGTTTTCTTTGAATTTTTGCATTTTATATGACATTATTGCTTGTTTGTAATTTTTTAATTGACATTCTAACATTTGTTTATTCTCACTGCACTTCTTGTGACACTTTTGCAGAGTAATTGTGATATTACATACTCAGGGGTGATTATTGACTTTTATGTCAGCTTCTAACACAATGTAATAAGCTACTATTCAATGCAATTAAGTTCAGTATTCTTATATGCTTTGGTAGGTTCTCTGTATCAATTAAATTATTTCCCTATATTAGTTTGTTAAGAAGGATTTACTTTTCTTTTTTTCATCATGACTTTGAGAGGAATTTCATTCTCTTATTTTCCCTGCATTTGTTATTGTGGGCTCAGGGATTTTTTTCTCTGTTACCTTGTTACTGTGCTAAACATTACTAGATTTTTCTATTAATCAGCCATTTCTATTTTATGTGGTTTTTTCTATTTCTATTCTTATAGATTTTTAAATGCAAGTTATAATGTTTATTTTACTGACATTGTTTTTAGAATTATTGCCCCTGAGTTACTGATTGGAATTAGCCTACAATTTTATTTTATTAGTTTCCTTGTATGGTTTTCATATTAATATTATATGAGACATAGAGAATAAGTTTGGAAGTGTTCTCTCTTTATATTCACCTGTAGAATCTGTAATAACTTGAATTTATTTCTTCCTTGGATATTTAGTACAATTTTGTAATTATACAGACCTAATGTGTGTTCATATTTGCTTTAATCCTGCTAGTTAAAATTTACATAAACTTGATCACATTATTATTGTTATTTTCATTTTCATCATAGTTGAACCTGTAACTGTTTTCTTCGTAATAATGATTTTAGTGCCATTTCTGTTGCTCTCTTTTCTAAAGATACATCTTAGGTGGTGTTTCAATAATATTTTTTCACAGACTGTCACTTTAGCTTTATTTATGATTGTTGAGTTTATTAGGTGGTAAAATTATTGAGTTGACTGTGGGAATATTCTGAGACTTTTTTAAAGAATGCACCCTTCCCAAACTATATCTGTCTCTCTCTTTCTGTCTGTCTATGTGATTATCTACCTACCTACTCATCCATCAATCTATGTAATAGATAATAAGTACATGCATTCCACTTTGAGTTTCCTGACCAGCCCCTCCTGGGAGAGTGCATGTGCATCTGGTCTTTATTTTTAAAACTCAGGTGCTTGAGGGCAGACCTCGATTTTATTTTTTTCCTTCACATTAGAGCACAGACCTCATTAGAGCTATTTCCTTTTTGCTGATTATACAGTCTGTCCTTTCCCTGGAAAGAGGGACCTCGAAGATTTTTGACTTATTTCAAGCATTGATTGTACTATATTGTGGGGACCTGAAGCCTTGCCTCCTGTCTTGTGGCAGATATTAAAACCTCAGATTGTAAGTTATGAGATCGAGAAATTCCCAAAAAGTAGCTGGAGAGTGAAAACATTCTCTATAATGTGGTTTTTGACTCATTGTTTTTGGACTTGAGTAATTTCTCATAGTTTATTGCAATGTTCTCTGTTCATTTAAACATGTGTTTTTATATCTTCTCCCACATCTATATGTCTTGTAGAAGAGATATTGTTGTTCAGTCGCTAAGTTAGGTCTGACTCTTTGTGACCCCATGAACTGCAGCACACCAGCTTCCCTGTCCTTCACTATCTGAAATTCATGTGCGTTGAGTTGGTGATGCCATCCAACCATCTCATCCTCTGCTGCCCACCTCTCCTTTTGTCTTCAGTCTTTTCCAGCATCAGGGGCTTTTCCAGTGAGTATGTTCTTCACATCTGGTGGCCAAACTATTGGAGCTTCAGCAGCAGCATCAGCCCTTCCAATGAATATTTAGGGTTGATTTCCTTTAGGATTGACTAGTTTGATCTCCTTGCAGTCCAAGCAACTCTCAAGAGTATTTAGATTTAATTGTTGACCATAATGCTAAACATTGCACTCATGTACACTTACATATTAGGTTTTGTTTCTTAGATTAATAAATACAAAATGTCAAACTTCATTTTACTTCATCAGTAAATCTCAATATTTATATGTTAACTAGTTACTTTCAAAATAATGATGATTATTCCCACAATGTCCATTATTTTAAATTTCATTTTGTTCTTCTACAATGTTTGCCTTCAGGTAATGTTCTAATTTGGTTCATTTTGTATCATTTAGTGCATTCCTACTTTTTAAACCTGGAAATATTTTATACTGCACACACACACACACACACACACGTGCATGCACATACTAGCACATGATTTCATTTATATGCACTACCAGATCATGAAGAGCAATGATATTTCTGAGAATTTTATAGCCCATCATTCAGCTGGTTCATTTCATGCTATGTACTTATCACATATATATGTATCTTTACCTCTATTTCAAATTAGCATATAATTGAAGCCTTTATACATACACTATTCTACTTTAAAGAGTACAAATACTCTGTTTACTGAACTCCTCTGATCTGGTGCTCTTGTGTTTTATGTGATTAATGACTATCATTTGTAAATTCTATTTATTCACCTTTCATCCAGGCAGCTTTCAGCTTGTTAGAAACCTGAACTCTGGAATTTTGTCACGTCTTAACATTTTTTTTCAGCATTGGGAGTACAATAGAATATTTTCATTATAAACTAATTCATACATGGGTCAGAAAAATCCTAAATTTGAGTCCACTGTTATTATCTCTTCATGCCATGTTTCTTGGTTCATATATCTCTAATTATTGAGACACTCACCTTGATTATATATTTATTTTTCAGAAGTAATATGTCATTTATTTAAATCCTCATACTTATTTTCATTATTTTTTTATTTGGTAAAATTCCAGATTTACTCATGTATTGATGATATCTGGCTCTGTTTTCTTCGTTATTACTTCTGGAGTTTTCAAACTTTATCATGCTCAGATATACCTGAGCTGCCTAAAATGTCAAGTCTAGCTATGTCACTGAATATTTTGCTTCAGTATACCTGAGGTATGGCACATTAATCTTCATCTTTAATGAACGCTGAGATTATCCAGCTAGTGATGTTTCATGCTAACACGGCATTATTCACAGATACTGCAAAATTTTTATAATGGGTAGGGTTTTTGGATTGAAAGGAGATTCTGCCAGAAGTAGTTAATGTAGATAATACTGGAAAAGATTCTTGAATTACCACCACTTGCTGGCCATTTATAAATCTGACATTTCTCAAACTTAATTTGAAATGTTGTTAGAAGTTAGCATAGACATAACCATGGAGAAGGCAATGGCACCCCACTCCAGTACTCTTCCTTGGAAAATCCCATGGACGGAGGAGCCTGGTAGGCTGCAATCCATGGGATCGCTAAGAGTCAGACACGACTGAGCAACTTCACTTTCACTTTTCACTTTCATGCATTGGAGAAGGAAATGGCAACCCACTCCAGTGTTCTTGCAAGGAGAATCCCAGGGACGGGGGAGCCTGGTGGGCTGCCGTCTCTGGGGTCGCACAGAGTCGGACATGACTGAAGTGACTTAGCATTAGCATAGACATAACCAAAGAGATTATGCACACATCTTGTTTGGGTGGTGATTTAGTTGCTAAGTCATGTCCAACTCTTTGAGACCCCCTGGACTGTCGTCTGCCAGGCTCCTGTCCATGGGATTTTCCAGGCAAGAATATTGGATTGGGTTGCCATTTCCTTCACCAGGAGATAATAAGTCTGACATTTCTCTAACTTAATTTCAAATGTTATTAGGGGCTAGCATATACATAACCAAAGCGATTACATACTTGTCTTGCTTAGCAGTACTTTTCATAATCTGTGATCCTTTTCACTTACACTGCACAATGTTGCAGGAATGAATTTCACAAAAATAAGTAGTTTTAAAGCATGCTAAAGTAAAATATTAATTTCAGCTACATATTTAACTTGGCACTTAATAGAGTATAATAACTCATTCTTAAAGAATTAGGAATTTTATAATTTTCTTATTTTCAATGTTTTTGAGAGTTCCCACTATAAACTTTAAATTATGTAATTATTATTAATCAGTTTGAATATATGGAATCAATATTCTGTTTTTCTTTCAGAAAAACTGGGTATAAAACAAAAATTAACAAAAAAATCAATCTCTTTTATAAAACAGTCTCATATGGGATTCCTTATTTGAGACAAAGAATGAGTTCTAATAATCTTCCATCAGTAAGCTGCTATTTCCAAAATAGCTTTTCTAAAATAGACGTTCCCAAATTTCTTATTTACTTTTCCTAAGTAGACCATGAGAATTTGGAAAGAAATCTCTAATTAGCCTGTGTTGTAATACTTTTAAAGATACTATGCTAAGTCACTTCAGTTGTGTCCGACTCTGTGTGACCCCATAGGCGGCAGCCTACCAGGCTTCCCCGTCTCTGGGATTCTCCAGGCAAGAACACTGGAGTGGGTTGCCATTTCCTTCTAAAATGCATGAAAGTGAAAAATGAAGGTAAAGTCGCTCAGTCGTGTCCGACCCTCAGTAACCCCATGGACTACAGCCTTCCAGGCTCCTCCATCCATGGGATTTTCCAGGCAAGAGTACTGGAGTGGGGTGCCATTGCCTTCTCCGTTTAAAGATGCTACTATAAACTATTTGTGTTCCTCCAAAATTCATATGTTGAGACATAATCCCCAAGGTATTTGGAGATGGGGCTTCTGGGAGGTGATTAAGTCATGAGAGTGAAGCCCTCATGAATGGGATTGATTTCTTACAAAAGAGAGCCCAGAAAACTCACTCACCTCTTCCACTTTGTGAAGACACAGCGAGAAGATTCCTAGATTTTCTGACATACATGAATTAAAATAAAATCTTTATTCCTCTGCAAGTGATGTTGAGTTTATTGGCTCATTTAAAAAATCCAACACTTTCATTCCTGATATTTATACAAAGCTTTATAATTTTATTTGTTTCCTAAGATGCTACAAACATTGCAAATAATATACTATAGTTAATAAGTTATCTAAATTATATTAAATCATTTGGCTTTCAAATAACTGTAATTATTCTAAATTATCATATTATTATAAATATGTTACAGGTAAATCAGCTCAGATTAGAGGGATTAAATGGCATGTTCCAGAAGAAGCAGTAGTGTCTTAGCTCCAACTGGGACATTTGGAGGAGTCAGGTGAAGATTTTAGAAACTGAAGTATAATATGGCTCTAAGACTGGCTTCCCCAGTGGCCCAGTGGCTAAGAATCTGCCTGCAATGTAGGAGCCGTAGGAGACATAGTTTCGATCCCTGGGTTGGGAAGATTCCCCTGGAGGAGGGCATGGCAACCCATTCCAGTATTCTTGCCTGGAGAATGATATAGACAGAGGAGCCTGGTGGACTACAGTCCATAGGGTCCCAAAGAGTTGGACATGACTGAAGCAACTTGGCATGCGCTCACGCATGGCTCTAAAACAAATGTAAATGAACATGTGTGAAAGATTTTATTTAACTGATCAATTGATGAGGAAATCAGTTAGATGTTAAAATCAGCTCAAGGAACATTTGGTAAATGAGGTATATAATCAATCTAACTAAAAATACTGGGGATAAAACTGTTGGATTAGAAAACTAGTTGCAATTCGATTGCTAAGTCATGTCTGACTCCATGGACTGCAGCAGGCCAGGCCTCCCTGTCCTTTTGCTCAGACTC
This sequence comes from Bos grunniens, assembly GCF_055505025.1. NCBI lineage: Eukaryota > Metazoa > Chordata > Mammalia > Artiodactyla > Bovidae > Bos > Bos grunniens. The sequence goes on from NC_141188.1 coordinate 10,563,578, forward strand.
ATGTCCATTGAGTCAGTGATGCCATTCAACCATCTCATTCTCTGTTGCCCCCTTCTCTTCCTGCCCTCAGTCTTTCCCAGCATCAGGGTCATTTCCAATGAGTTGGCTCTTAGTTAATGTTTTACAAACCGCAGTCTCTAGGGTTATCTGTTTCACAGGACAGAGATTAAATGTAGTTCTCATAGGTTTAAAAAAGAAACAAAACAAACAACTACAAGTCAATAGCTGGGAATTGTCCCATGTGTGTGTGTGTGTGTGTGTGTGTGTGTGTGTGTGTATTGGGGTGGGAGGGGAAATAAGCCTGGGACTGCATTGTAAGACTATCCAGTCATCTCTCTTGTCTCATTCTAAGTATTGGCAATATTTTGACACAGTTCACAATGTTATTTTAACTGGCTTTGGGCAGATTCTCTGGTAATGAAAATGTTTTTACTTGGAAGATATCTGAGGGAGTATCTATTCTAGTCTTCATTTAGTAGACAGAGAAAAAGAAGTTCCAAGAAGTAAAATGATTGAGTCAATGCAGACAGCAAGTTGAGGTAGAACCAGAACTAGAATCCAAAATCAGTTGGATTCTAGTAGAGTATAATAGATATGATATTCTAAATATACTAAATATAATATATATTATATAGTTTATATAATATAATAGATATATGCACACTAAATATAATAGATATGAAGCTGGCAAACTACCCTACCCTTTCATTGTAGCCTGAGTATGAAATTCTGTAGGTCCCAGGATAAACAAATAAACAAAAACGACCAAGAAAACCAAGAAACGGTTTTCTTGCTTCTTGTACGTGCACTTGTTTCATTATGCTTTAAAACTGATCTTAAATGCAAGTAAAGGCATGGATTCAAACAATTTTAATGTGCACCTAAAATATAGTGAAAGTCTATTTTTGTCAAGAGGAATGCATTATTTCACATTGTATAACACTGAACTAGAAGGAGTTGCCTTCTTAACTTTTAAGTCCTGCTGTGGGTTCATAAATTATGGTGAATGGTATTTTGGGGACTATAAATTAATAGATTGTAATGACTCCGAGGAAGTCCTTGCAGCACTCTTGTGTGATTGAGGTAAGCCAAATTCAAGGTCAGAAAATAGTGTATATATATTCCTGATCCTCCTGGCGCTCTCTGCCTGCCCTGCTGTCAGACTTAATTCTTTTCAATCATCCCTCCGCTCACTTTATATCTCAGGAAAAAAAAAAAAGTGTAACAAATAACATTTTACTGGGAGGTAGGGGCTTGCAGTGATAACACCACATGTAGAGCTCCTTTCTTATTTGCTGAACATCCTCTGTTGGCTTTGAAAGCAGAAGTCAGTGTTGGAAAGAATAGATTCAAATCTTTGTAAATTAATCTCTGTGGAATATTCCAGGTTCCACACTCCTGGGTTTGAAACATAAGTCTAATTCTATTTCTGCTTACTTTTGTAAATTTAACATTAATTAAAACAGTGTAAAGACCCCAAATAGTAGCATCTACCTGTTTTGCCAGCCAAAGATACTATTGGCCAATTATCCATTCTACTATTTTATTATAAATTTATTCATATCAGATAATAAATATTAGCAATAAAAATATTTTTAGTTGATGGAAATACAGCATTTTTTATGCAATCATTTTTTTTTGCTCATACATTCAAAACAAAACCCCCCCAAAATACAGAATGTATGTTTTAGGTATCAATGATATATCATTCATAATGTAAATTAATTTAGTTATTATAATGAGGCAGATAAAGCATTCTTTTGTGAGAAAAGGTTATAGCCAGAGCCTTGATATTAAATATTAAAAATGCAAAAAATGTGATATGATATACCTCTGAGTACATAATAGTTGAGTCAGTCCTCCTGTGTTAGTAAACAGATGTTTCCCCTATCGATATCTTTGAAGACTTTATTTAGGAGAGTGCTTTTAGCTTTTGTGATTATAAAAGCATTATCTCGAGTTTTAAAACTCTTTTTATTTATTAAATTCATCATTGAAAGTTTAAACAAAACAAACCCTACCACATTTCTATTTCGTATTTTTATGTCAGAGCTAACAGCAAAGGGACAGCTTTTATAAGTTTCCCAGGGAAGGCGATCAGCTGCACGTGAAACAGTGCCATCTTCCCTAATAGGAGTATACAAAAAAGCAGGTCCATATTTCTCATGGATACAAATGACTGTGTCCTCCAGAAACACAGAAGCAGTCAAAGCATTAACACGTTTCTAGGTAAAAAGAGGAATGGAAGTGGAACGTGTAAACAGACTGATTATGGAACATAACTAATTCTGTAACGGAAATGCAAAGATGTGTTTTTCAAGTGACCCTTAAAAGCTGAGTTAGAATTTATCTGGTCAAAGATGATGAAGCACTGACAAGTATGTGGGTGAAGAGGTTTAGAAAAGCTTGTCATGTTCAAAAACAGTGAGAATTTCAATGTCTATGATGCCATCAAAAAATCTAGAAATAGCAAAATTAAAACCACCAAATCAATGAGTCATATTTAGAAAGAGATTAATGTGCATATAAGAGCAATTTATAAGGTGGGAGCCTTTAAATTCACAGACTTGAAGCTCCAGGTCATGAATTACTGGATGGCTTATAACAAGAAAATCAGGACGTTATTTCCCCTTTATGGTAATTGCTTATAGTGGAGGTTCCTAGATGGCAGGGGATTGGTTAAAAAAGATTATCTCATTCCACTCTTGGAAGTTGACTTAAGCTTCTATTATCATTGTCAGAAGTATATACAAGAAATAACCTAAGTGAGGTTTCATTTATGTTTATGAAATAAGAGATTTAGTTTTGCTTATGTGACTTTATGGCAAATAGATTGGGAAACAGTGGAAACAATGGATGACTTTATTTTTCTGGGTTCCAAAATCACTGCAGATGGTGACTGCAGCCATGAAATTAAAAGACGCTTACTCCTTGGAAGGAAAGTTATGACCAACTTAGACAGCATGTTAAAAAGCAGAGACACTGCTTTGTCAACAAAGGTCCATCTAGTCAAGGCTATGGTTTTTCCAGTGGTCATGTATGGATGTGAGAGTTGGACCATAAAGAAAGCTGAGTGCAGAAGAATTGATGCTTTTGAACTGTGGTGTTGGAGAAGACTCTTGAGAGTCCCTTGGACTGCAAGGAGCTCCAACCTGTCCATCCTAAAGGAAATCAGTCCTGGGTGTTCATTGGAAAGACTGATGTTGAAGCTGAAAATCCAATACTTTGGCCACCTGATGAGAAGAACTGACTTATTGGAAAAGACTCTGATGCTGCGAAATACTGAGGAAAGGAGGAGAAGGGGACGACAGAGGATGAGATGGTTAGATGGCATCACCGACTCAATGGACATGGGTTTGGGTGGACTCCAAGAGTTGGTGACAGGGAGGCCTGGTGTGCTGTGGTTCATGGGGTCACAAAGAGTCAGACACGACAGAGTGACCGAACTGAACTGAACTGATGTGACTTAAATGGTTTTATCTGCTTAGGGAATTCTCAAGTCCAGTCTTCATTTTGTATTTAATTTTAATGATGTTTAGGCTCAAGCTGAAGGCTAAAATAGCCATCACTGACAAGAAGTTGATAACAATGCACTAATCAGATAAAATGGATCCAGTGGGGCAGCAACAATGACCACCACCTTGAATAGCATAACTGTGATTTATAGTGCCATTTATTATACTATTTTTAAGACTGTCTGTCCGAATGAGTATTTTTAGTATAACAAGAAGTTTTGGACCTTCAAACCATATAACCTTATTTTAAAGTAAAATATAGGAGAAGAAATAGGTAAGTCTAATTTAGATATAGAATAAACACAGAACTCTTATTCATGTATCCAGAGTTTCCTTTTTCCACCTTACTTTGTCTTTCCCAATAACTAAAGCCCTTTAAACAGTTCTGTTCAATGTATCACTAGAATATAGACACACCTTGTTAATTAATCCTGTACTCATTCAAATTCAATGAGGTAATTTACTATTTATTGTAAATATAGATTTATGCAAAAATATATATGTATACTTATTATATATAATAGGTATTATACAGATACAGTCAGGTTTAAATTTTGACAAAAGAGTTATTAAACCAATTTTAATAATCATATTTCTCTGAATATGAAAAGAAAACTTAAAATATTCTTCAACCATGTGATAAACTCAATTTATAATGAATATTCACCATGAATTTGTGGTAATTTCATACTTACAGTTTATAGATGCAAGCATAGCATTTCCATTATACATGACTCATTTTTGAACTAATGTCCAGTAGTTCCTGAATAGCATTCTAAATTTCTCAGCAAATCACCAATAAAAGGATAGAAGTATAACTTCATAGACATAAATTATAAATTTATGATATTTAAAATATGCAGTGGTTACCTCATATAGGAAACTTTAATGTTAATACATTTAAACAAAAATAGAGTTATTTCCATGCATATAAATTGACAAATTACTTTTTGACACTTCTAATTTACAGCAGTCCTGGCATAAAAACCAAGCAATGTGAATGTCTCTTTCTTCCTACTCTTGAATCTACATAAAGATTAATCTTCCTGCTAAGTAAAGTGGAGTTATCAATCTTTCATGCCTCTAAATGTCAGATGCTAAGAACATACTATGCAATAAGATTTTTTTTTGTTTAAAATAAAATGAATTTCATCTCTTTGAAGAAAGAATAAAAAGAAAAAGTTTTAAAATATCATTTCTAATTTTTAAAAAGCCTTTAGAATAATTCCAATCACAATAAGGCAATTCTGTCTTCAAAAAATTGAGAAACAAGTATAGAAAGATGTAGACACTGATTAACTCATTTAGATTATGTTTTGTTAGACAAAATAAAGTTTGAATTTTGATGGTAAGATTATATGTACATCTTGACTATTCATCCTCTTTGGTCTTTTATTTACTTGTGTTTACATTATAATACTGTTTGTGTATTTAGCTCTGTATTCTTATCTGTGAATAAGATTTAGTAAATATTATATTGTTTCTGTAACTAACGATGCTGGATAGTTTTGTTTGGGTGTTTTACTGTTTTAAGTAAGTAAATAGGAACTCTCCAGGGATTTAGCATTCTACTGATGTTTCAGTTCAAAAGACAATGCTTTTCTCTGTTCTTATGGAGATCTGCCAATGGGGAAGAACACTTTGATGAGATTAAAATGTTAGGTTCTTTATTATTTGTGACTATTAAAGAGACCACAGCACTTTTCACTAGAAAATAATAGTTTGATACATTTGACAATTTAACTTTTATCACCCTCAGTATTCTTTTATTTACCACCAGTTTTCATGTAGGGATAACCTTATATAAGGTATGCCTATAATGTTTTCTGTATAATCCTAAGGGATTTGATTTAAGTCATACCTGAATAGTCTACTGATTTTCCCTACTTTCTTCAACTTAAGTCTGAATTTGGCAATAAGGAGTTCATGATCTGAGCCACAGTCAGTTCCTGGTCTTGTTTTTCCCAACTAAATAGGGCTTCTCCATCTTTGGCTGAAAATAATATAATCAATCTGATTTCGGTGTTGATCATCTGGTGATGTACATGTGTTGAGTCTTCCGTTGTGTTGTTGGAAGAGGGTGTTTGCTATGACCAGTGTGTTCTCTTGGCAAAACTGTTAGCCTTTGACCTGGTTCATTCTGTATTCTAAGATCAAATTTACCTGTTACTCCAGATATCTCTTGACTTTCTACTTTTGCATTCCAGGCCCCTATAGTGAAAATTACATATTTTTTGCATGTTAGTTCTAGAAGGTCTTGTAGGTCTTCACAGAATTGTTCAACTTCAGCTTCCTTGGCATTACTGGTAGGGGCATAGACTTGGATTACTGTGATATTGAATGGTTTGCCTTGAAAACAAATGGAGATCATTTGTTCGTTTTTGAGACTGCACCCAAGTACTGCATTTCGGATTCTTTTCTTGACTATGATGGCTATTCCATTTCTTCTAAGGGATTCTTGTCCACAGTTGTAGATATAATGGTCATGTGAGTTAAATTCACCCATTCCAGTCCATTTTAGTTCACTAATTCCTAAAATGTCAATGTTCACACTTGCCATCTCCTCTTTGACCAGTTCCAGTTTGCCTTGATTCATGGACCTAACATTCCAGGTTCCTATGAAATATTGTTCTTTACAGCATCCACAACTGGGTTGTTTTTACTTTGGCTCCATCTCTTCATTCTTTCTGGAGTTATTTCTCCACTGATCGCAAGTAGCATATTGGGCACCTAACGACCTGGGGCTTCTCTGATCACTCAGTTGGTACAGAATCTGCCAGCAATGCAGGAGACCCAGGTTTAATTCCTGAGTTGGGAAAATCCACTGGGTAAGGGATAGGCTACCCACTCCAGAATACTTGGGCTTCACTTGTGCTCACCTGGGAAAGAATCCGCCTGCAATGCAGGAGACCCTGGTTTGATCCCTGGGTTGGGAAGATCCCCTGGAGAAGGGAAAGGCTACCCACTCCAATATTCTGGTCTGGAGAATTCCATGGTCTGTACAGACCATGGGGTCATAAAGAGTCGGACACAACTGAGCGACTTTCACTTTTCACTTTCACTGACCTGGGGAGTTCTTTCAGTTTATCTTTTTTGCCTTTCCATACTGTTCATGGGGTTCTCAAGGCAAGAATACTGAAGTGGCTTGCCATTCCCTTCTCCAGTAGACCATGTCTTGTCAGAACTCTCCACCATGACCTGTCCATCTTGGGTGGCCATTCGCGGAATGGCTCATTGTTTCATTGACTTAGACAAGGCTGTTGTCCATGGGATCAGTTTGATTGAATTGAAGAAAGTAGGGAAAAACACTATACCATTCAGGTATGACCTAAATCAAATCCCTTACATTATACAGTGGAAGTGACAAATGGATTCAAGGGATTGGATCTGATAGACAGAGTGCCTGAAGAACTATGGATGGAGGTTAGCGACATTGTACAGGAAGCAGTGATCAAACCATCACAGGAAAGAAATGCAAAAAGGCAAAATGGTTGTTTAAGGAGGCCTTACAAATAGCTAAAAAAAGAAAAGGAGCTAAAGACAAAGGAGAAAATGAAAGATATACCCATTTGAATGCAGAGTTTCAAAGACTAGCAAGGAGAGATTAAAAAAAGCCTTCCTCAGTGTTCAATACAAAGATATAGAGGAAAACAATAGAATGGGAAAGACTAGAGAGCTCTTCAAGGAAATTAGAGATATCAAGGGAACATTTGATACAAAGATGGGCACAATAAAGGAGAGAAATTGTATGGTTCTAACAGAAGCAGAAAATATTAAGAAGAGGTGGCAAGGATAGACAGAATAACTATAAAAAAAGATCTTCATGACCCAGATAATCACGATGGTGTGATCACTCACTAGAGCCAGACATCCTGGAATGTGAAGTCAAGTGGGCCTTAGGAAGCATCACTTTGATCAAAGCTAGTGGAGGTGATGGAATCCCAGTTGAGTTATTTCAAATCTTAAAAGATGATGCTGTGAAAGTGCTATAATCAATATGCCAGCAAATTTGGAATACTCAGCAGTGGCCACAGGACAGGAAAAGGTCAGTTTTCACTCCAATCCCAAAGAAAGGCAATGCCAACGAATGCTCAAACTACCCACAATTGCACTCTTATCACTCCTATCGCATTGCTGTAACAGTACGTGAACTGTGAACTTCCAGAAGTTCAAGCTGGGTTTAGAAAAGGCAGAGGAACCAGAGATCAAATTGCCAACATCTGTTGGATCATTGAAAAAGCTAGAGGGTTCCAGAAAAACATCTGCTTTATTACTACACCGAAGCCTTTGACTGTGTGGATCAAACCAAACTGTGCAAAATTCTGAAAGAGATGGGAATACCAGAGCACCTTATATGCCTCCTGAGAAGTCTGTTTGCAGGTCATGAAGCAACAGTTAGAACTGGACATGGAACAACAGTTCGGTACGGTTCACTTCAGTCGCTTAGTCGTGTCCAACTCTTTGCGACCACATGAATTGCAGCACGCCAGGCCTCCCTGTCCATCACCATCTCCCGGAGTTCACTCAAACTCACGTCCATCGAGTCAGTGATGCCATCCAGCCACCTCATCCTCTGTTGTCCCCTTCTCCTCCTGCCTGCAATCTCTCCCAGCATCAGAGTCTTTTCCAATGAGTCAACTCTTCGCATGAGGTGGCCAAAGTACTGGAGTTTCAGCTTTAGCATCAGTCCTTCCAAAGAACACCCAGGACTGATCTCCTTCAGAATGGACTGGTTGGATCTCCTTGCAGTCCAAGGGACTCTCAAGAGTCTTCTCCAACACCACAGTTCAAAAGCATCAATTCTTTGGTGCTCAGCTTTCTTCACAGTCCAACTCTCACATCCATACATGACCACTGGAAAAACCATAGCCTTGACTAGACAGACCTTTGTTGGCAAAGTAATGTCTCTGCTTTTCAACATGCTATCTAGGTTGCTCATAACTTTCCTTCCAAGGACTAAGCGTCTTTTAATTTCATGGCTGCAGTCACCATCTGCAGTGATTTTGGAGCCCAGAAAAATAAAATCTGACACTGTTTCCACTGTTTCCCCATCTATTTCCCATGAAGTGATGGGACCAGATGCCATGATCTTAGTTTTATGAATGTTGAGCTTTAAGCCAACTTTTTACTCTCCTCTTTCACTTTCATCAAGAGGCTCTTTAGTTCCTCTTCACTTTCTGCCATAAGGGTGGTGTCATCTGCATATCTGAGGTTATTGATATTTCTTCCGGCAATCTTGATTCCAGCTTGTGCTTCATCCAGCACAGCATTTCTCATGATGTACTCTGCATATAAGTTAAATAAGCAGGCTGACAATATACAGCCTTGATGTACTCCTTTTCCTATTTGGAACCAGTCTGTTGTTCCATGTCCAGTTCTAACTGTTGCTTCCTGACCTGCATACACATTTCTCAAGAGGCAGGTCAGGTGGTCTGGCATTCCCATCTCTTTCAGAATTTTCCACAGTTTATTGTGATCCACACAGTCAAAGGCTTTGGCGTAATCAATAAAGCAGAAATAGATGTTTTTCTGGAACTTTCTTGCTTTTTCCATGATCCAGCAGATATTGGCAATTTGATCTCTGGTTCCTCTGCCTTTTCTAAAACCAACTTGAACATCTGGAAGTTCACGGTTCATGTATTATTGAAGCCTGGCTTGGAGAATTTTGAGCATTACTTTACTAACATGTAAGATGAGTGCAATTGTGCGGTGGTTTGAGCATTCTTTGGCATTGCCTTTCTTTGGGATTGGAATGAAAACTGACCTTTTCCAGTCCTGTGGCCACTGCTGAGTTTTCCAAATTTGCTGGCATATTGAGTGCAGCACTTTCACAGCATCATCTTCCAGGATTTGAAATAGCTAAACTGGAATTCCATCACCTCCACTAGCTTTTTTTGTAGTGATGCTTTCTAATGCCCACTTCACTTTAGACTGGTTCCAATTAGGAAAAGGAGTACGTCAAGGTTGTATACTTCTATGCAGAGTACACCATGTGAAATGCTGGGCTGGATGAAGCACAAGCTGGTATCAAGATTGCTGGCAGAAATATCAATAACCTCAGATATGCAGATGACATCACACTTATGGCAGAAAGCGAAAATGAACTAAAGCGCCTCTTGATGAAAGTGAAAGAGGAGAGTGACAAAGATGACTTAAAACTCAACATTCAGAAAATGGAGATCATGGCATCTGGTCCCATCACTTCATGGCAAATAGATGGGGATACAATGGACACACTGATAGACTTTTTCTTTTGGGGCTCTAAAATCACTAGGGAATGCCAAAGAGTGCTCAAACTACCGCACAATTGTGCTCATCTCACATGCTAGTAAAGTAATGCTCAAAATTCTCCAAGCCAGGCTTCAGCAGTGTGTGAACCGTGAACTTCCAGATGTTCAAGCTGGTTTTAGAAAAGGCAGAAGAACCAGAGATCCAATTGAAAACATCCACTGAATCATGGAAAAAGCAAGGGAGTTCCAGAACTGTTGAACTGTGGTGTTGGAAAAGACTCTTGAGAGTCTCTTGGACTGATAAAGATCAAACTAGTCAATCCTAAATGAAACCAGTCCTGAATATTTATTGGCCACCTGATGCAAACAACTGACTCATTGGAAAAGAGTGTTTTGCTGGGAAAGATTGAAGGCAGGAGGAGAAAAGGACAACAAAGGATGAGATGGTTGGATGGCATCACCAACTCAATGGACATGAGTTTGAGTAGGAGTTGGTGATGGACAAGGAAGCCTGGCATGCTGCAGTCCATGGGGTCACAAAGAGTCGGACATGACTGAGTGACTGAACTGAACTGATAATATTTCTGATATTCAGTTAGCTAAAATAGTTTGATGATTTTATAAATTTTAAGACTAAACTGGATTGAAAAGTGGAGTTCAGTCATATCATAATCTTGTTTTTTTTTATCTTTATATTCTTGGCAAATAGAAAATGCCTAGATATACATAATCTTGTATATCTGCATTTTTCAGGTGTACCAAGGTAGACAACACCTAGAATAGGTAAATCTTGCTGGCAGTTCTGATTCATAGTAGAAGAAGCAAAGGTCCAATGTAGATACATAGCTTGTAATTTAACACTCTGACATCAAAGCTGGATATGATACAAGAGCAGTAAACACTTAACTCTATAAGGATGAGCAGCTAATGTGGTAAAATAATATTAAAAAGTTATTAATCCAGAAAAAAAACTGGAATGAGAAGGAATATATTTATCTGATAATAATTATCAACTCTTTAAGTTTAGCTAATACTGTCATGCATGCAAATAATACCTGATTGTCCATCCTGAAAAAAAATATATACCCCTATACTTCACTGTTTTCTTACCAGTGCCATTAATTATCTTGTTGATCATCTTCGAGGCCTTCTTGGGTTAAGATTTTGAAATTATTGGAGCAGTATTTTGAAAGCCCAGAAGCTATTTGTAATAATGCCCACAAATGAAGTTTATACTTTGGCTTTGTCACTGGTTGCTTGGCAGCAATTTACTGAAACCTGCCTCAGTAAGTGCTCACCTAAATCTTCTTTCATATGATCTCTCTTCTATCTCATAATTACCCATCAAGACACTATGATATTTATGTTTTTCAGATTAGGGGCTGTATGTTGTTAAGTTAAATAACTTGCCCTCTAAATTTGAAAATTCCTGACAGTATCACCCCAAAGGGTTAACAGCTATGTTATTATTAATATCACTTTCATCATAATACAGCAGATGTTATGGGAGGGGCATCCCCCCTGTTCTGCTCTCTGCTGCTGTAGGGCACCAAGCTTGACGCTGGCTACGTGTTCTGTATTTGTGCAGGACCAACATCCCCTGTGGCTCAGGCATCTCAGTCAACCCAGAGGTTCTGGATTCCAAACCATTAAGGGCTTCCCAGATGGCACTAGTGTTAAAGAACCTGCCAGCCAATGTGGGAGACATAAGAGATGGGGGTTCAATCCCTGGATCTGGAAGATCCCCTGGAGGAGGGCATGCCAACCCACTCCAGTAGTTTTGGCTGGAGAATCCCAGGAACAGAGGAACCTGCTGGGCTCTGGACACAACTGAAGTGACTTAGCACAGCACGCCGCTCTGTCCAGTGACATGATTCCAGGCTTCCCACAGCTTTCTGTTCATCTGTCAGACCTTCTCTTTCTCACTGACACTGCAGTAGCACCCCTTACTCAGGCTTCCTATCACCATCCAGCAGGAAAGATAACCCAGAACAGACACAGACCCACTTTGGGCTCTGTTTCTCAATGGTTTTAATCCATGCTTAACCACTTAAGGAGACTTTGTTGAACTTTAGTCCATGTATTCAATTACACAAGCAGTTTTTGGGCATATATTATGCATAAGGTACTGTGCTATACTGTGATTAAACAAAATAGATATGTTCCCTTCCTCATGAAGCTTACAATTTAGTAGGGGAAAAAGTGTTTTTATAGTGAATAATACTTTTCATTATGAGATGGCTGCTTCAAGTATAAAAGCAATTCAGAATGTTATTCACTTCTCAAATGGAAGTTGGAAGCTTTGTTTTGCTTATTTTCATGCACAGACCTTTCTACCCTCTCCTGCTCCCTTTATGAAACAACATTGACACGCACTTTGAGAATCACAAAAATTATACTGTGTGTTTCAGGCAAGAAGCTAAATGTACCATTCCTGTATACGCCCTTCCTTAATTTGTTGAAAAAATTCTCCAAATTTATTTTCAGTTTTAAGTGTTTACCACTGTACAGAAGCATCATGTATTCTTGACTGTGATAAAATCCATTATATATAACTGTCAGTAATGGATTTAGTTTTAACAGATAGACTTTTTTTCTGGACAGTATTTCAACATAGCACAATTTGTGAGAAGCATTAAAGTCATACTAAGAGCTAAATTAGTAGCATTAAATGCATATATTACAAAAGAAGAACTGTTAGAAAGCAACTAACCAGATCTATCCCATTAATTAGTATGCATAAGCCAACATACCCAAAGAAAATATCAGAAAGGAAATAATGAAGAAGAGAGCAGAAATCAATGACCTGGTAACCAAAACAGAGAGAAGAAAAATAAATCTGAAAGTTTGTTGCTTGAAAATTTTCATTGGCATTAATTATAAAAGATAATTTCATAAAATTGCTATTATATTGGGACAATGGATCAAGAATAGAAGACAAAGTGCACAGGTAATAAATGTCAAGCATGGAGGGGATCAATACAGAATGTTTTAGTCTGTTTGGGCTGCTATTAAAAAAAAAAATCCATAGACGGGATGGCTTACAAACAAGGGAAATTCATTTCTCATAGTTCTAGAGGTTGAAAAGTCCGAGACTGAAGTACCAACAGATGTGATGTCTGGTGATAGCCAGCTTCCAGACTCATAGATGGCCATCTTCTCATCTGTCCTCACCTTACCGGAGGGGCAGGAGCTGCTCTATGGTCTCTTTTATAAGAGCATTAATCCTGCACTCATGGTCACCATCCCTCCAAATACTGTCACACAAGGGAATAGTGTCAACATATGAATTTTGGGGAAAGAAACAAAAGTCTACAGCATATAGTCTGTGTACAATTTTTTTTTCCCAAATTTTTTAAGTAGGGAATTATTGCTCAATGTGTATCAAGTTCATTTATGGCAGATTGTGAAATAGAATTCCTACCATATTAGTGGGCAAGAAATGTCACAGCCATCAATGATTTGGGGCCTCCAAATGGGAATGAGGGCTCCCAAAGGGAACACAATGTCTGCAATCCAGCAGATGCCGCCATCCCCAGGGTGAGTGCTGAGGACCTGCAGGGGTGGGGGTGGGGAGTGGGAATTCAAAGTAGTCATCACCTACTCTGCCAGGATTTGGCCCCAGATAGCTGAGGTGCATATGAAAGAACTGAATTCAGTGAGCCCAGAAACTTGAATCTTCCCATACATAGAAGAACACTAAATTCCTGAATTTGATATCTGATTTTCTTTACTTAACAATAATCCCGGATCAGACTGACGGCCCTCTTTTTTGTAAACTTCTAAATAGCCTGACCCCCTCTCCCGCCTCCTCAGGGCAGTCTCTCAGGGCTCCCTGAGATGCTGCCTCCTGGGCTCAGAGTCCTTAACTGTCCCAAATTAAAGAACTCTCTACTTTCAGGCTGTGACTATTTTTTTAGTTGATAAGATGAGTAAGTTCTAGAGATCAGATATACAACATAGTACATTTTAGGTATCAATAGATGACTGTACTCTTTAAAATATGTTGAAGATAATTCTCATGTTAAGTGTTCTTGTTATACACACACACATAAAATGCACACAAAAAATAACTCAAGGAATTCTTGGAGGTGATGGATATATTTAGTATATTGATTGTAGTGATGGTAAGATGGGTATATGTGAAGTTAAGTCGCTCAGTCGTGTCTGACTCTTTGCGACCCCATGGACTGTAGCCTACCACGCTCCTCTGTTCATGGGATTTTCCAGGCAAGAGTCCTGGAGTGGGTTGCTATTTCCTTCTCTAAGATGGGTATATGCATATGTCCAAACTTATCAAAATGTGTGCAATTTTTTGTATATCAATTATATGTCAGTAAAGCTTAGAAAAAAAGAAAAAGAGAGGGCAGATTAGCCCATGAACACTCAGAATAAGGTAAAATAAAAATAATTTTGTCAATAAATTTAAAATTTGAAGAAACAGCCCAGTTCATAGAAAGAGACAAGCCAGCCAACCCTCTAAAAGGAAATTCTGAGTGTTCATAAAATTATTAAACAAATTGAATCTGTAACTTAAAATATTCCCAGAAATTCATCTTGTCAGTGTTGCTGATTTCTATCAAATATTTAAGTAAGATTTAACATCTGTGTTAAATAAAGTTCTTCCAGAGAGAAGAGAAAGTGGGAATTATTCTTAATTCAATTCATAAGGTTATTATATTCTTTTTAACAAGATGAATCAGATTTTATATTAAAAATATAAGCTGGGACTTGCCTGGTGGTCCAGTGGTTAAGACTTCACACTTCCAATGTAGAGCATGCAGGTTTGATCGCTGGTTGGGGAACTAAGATCCCACAAGCCACAGGGCACAGCCAACGAAAAAGGAAAATGATAAAAACTAAACTAAAAATATAAGCTAGTAAACGAATAAATAGCATTTTAAAATCTTGAAGAAAACATTAGTCTATGTAGTCAGTATTAAATGGATTGAGTTTGATGATTCATTTGTATTATAGAAATACAAAAATAGTATGACATTTGAAAATTAATAAAATTTACAGCGACAGAATAGAAGGGACATTTTTGAACATTACAATAGAGGTTCAAAGTGCACTGTGCTGCGACTTGCCTGCTATTGCAGTGGGCCCAGCGGGTCCAGGGGGTCCAGTGCAGGGGGCCTGGTTTCCATCCCTGGTCAGGGAACTAGATCCCACATGCTGCAAGTAAGACCCAGCAAAATTAAATACGTAAACAAATAAGTAAACTTCTTTAAGAAAAACAAAGGTGCATTGTGCTAAGTCACTTCAGTCGTGTCCAACTCTGTGACCTCATGCACTGTAGCCCCCCAGGCTCCTCTGCCCATGGGATACTCCAGGCAAGAACACAGGAGTGTGTTGTCATGCCCTTCTCCAGGAGATCTTCCCAACCCAGAGATTGAACTCGCATCTCTAAATCTCCTGCATTGGCAGGCAGGTTCTTTATCACTAGCACCACCCGGGAAGTTGTTTTTTCTTGTTAAAGAGATTTATTTAAAAAAGTGTCTACAGAATTAATGTATACCAAAAAAAAATCCTTAAGGATGAAGTGTGAAAGTCTTCCTTTTAAAACCGATGACAAGAAAAAAAAGGATTTATCTTTTTCTTTTTGATTTTGTATTGGAGGTTCTAGCAAGTGTAATAAGTCAAGAAAATCCTATAGTAAGAAATTCTGATTTAATTGGTTAGGAGTGTGTCTTTGGATGGTATTTATAAGGGCTTCTCCAGATGATCCTACTGTAAAAGTCCATGATCTAGAGTCCCTGCATTATAGTTTGCTATTCCTGGGGTTTGGAAGAGGAGGTGGACATAATTGACCAGGACCCTTGTTTCCTTAACCTGGACTATATGGTGTCTGTTGCTACTTCTTTTATTTTACTGCTAAGGACACCCAGCTTCATACTCTGATCAACATGACTTTGACAAAGGCTGGAGAAAAGGAGAATTCTTAACAACATACTAGTTCATATGTCTTAGTCTACCTGAGAGCTATACACAATTTTCTCTATATCTTCATGTTTTCCTTCCCTTGTCCTTGAGACTGATTATGTAGAAGATGTAAGCTCCATCAGTCACTATGAATTCCTTCATCTTAGAAGGAAACTGAATGTCTAACTCCAGCCTAGGTATAAGAATTATAAATTGTCATAGAGATATCCAAATATTTGGTCATCACCACAGACACATGACTAATGTACCTATTCTTTCTGTGGAATTCTCCTATTTTAAATCTTTACGTTCTCATCTTTTCCTCCATCCATGTATTTTCCTATGTGTTGTATTTCATAGTAAAGGAAAGTGAAAACATTTGATTTCATCAGAAAAATAACTATTTAAGTTTAGACAGACTTCTCCATTAGCAAACATTTCTTCCAAAAAATGAATGCTAATTGGTTGAAAAGATACAGATAAAAGACTTCTTTTATCACTTCTGTTCTAGAAAATTTAATTGAACTATGTATATGGAATTTCAAAATTACATTAAAATACATATTTTTTCAATTCTAGTGCTATAAATGTCATTCTCCTCAAACATAAGTGTTAAATTATGATTAGTAAATAAGATATTGCAAGTAACATACACAGTATTTATCAAATTAAGTCAACCAGAGATAATAATTTTCAATCTAAGTGGATTATTATGGATCAAAATGATTGAAATTTAAAGATTAAAAATCCAATTAAAGATAATTGAACTTGTAATGACCTACAATTTGAGAGGGAAACTAATTATAATGAGAAATATTAGCATTAAGATGCTTTTGTAGAAGATTGATTTGTTCTAGCTATTTTGACTCTGTTTATTTTAACCTTGCTTGAGATGATTTAAAAAGAGCAGTTATCTTCAAGCTGTTTGATCATAACAGATGTTTAAGTGTTTAAACCTTCAGAGAAAAAATAGCAGATGATTAAATGTCACAATAAATTTATTGGAAATGAATGAATTTTAGTTCCATTGCTAAAAAAAATCATTTAAGGTGATTCAAATAATTATGTTATGCTTTCAGCCTGGATTAGCTAAAAGAAACCTCTGCAATTTTAAAATGGTCATTCACAATCAATCTCACAAAAGCTCATTTTCTCTCCTTCATTGGAAAGAAGAGGCTGTCAGAGAGCATCTTCTCTAAAGAATCAGGGCTCACCTTTACATGGCCTCTTGGACTCTATTGTTATTGAGTAGTCAGAGTTTAAGAGGCTTGGTTAGTGTGGGAGGGTGTTTTCCTATCTAGAAGTGTTACATTAAAAATGTAGTAAGTTATCTCTTCTATGAAGCAACTAAATAGATTGTATCTTAGAAAGCTCTGATTTCATTATGTGATTATGTGTCTACTAAGTGCACCCTGCTGGGCAGTCATCTCCCATCCAGACTGAAGAGTCATCTCCCACTCATGAAGGGTCACAGGGAGTTCTGGAGAAAGTTTGCTCTATGTTTATTGAATCTCAGTGTGGATGTAAACAGACATCATTGATATTCTCTAGGTGTTGACAGAAGTTCGTACCACAGTATTCAGATTTTAAATAAGGACTAATTAAACCGATTTTCAAGAATGCTTTTCCCTTTATCTATCTGACAATGCATAGGTTACAAAGCATTAGGAAAGAGACAAATCAAGATACAAGTGTAATATTATAATTCATTGTCAATTAATGGATTGTGCTAATTGACTTAATGTAAACCAGACCCAGGGCTACATGCCTATTTCTTAGGAAATGTCCTATGTACCACATCCTCTGTGGTTTTCAAAAACATGTTAGTAATATTCATTAACAGCAAAAAGAAGCTAACAAAAATGTTTAAGCTTAGATGTGTGAAATGATCTATATTTGTATTAAACATTGAGCTATTACTTTTAATATTTTTACATCCACTTTAGGTATCTGGATGTCTGTCTACTGCTTTTGTTATAATTGAGTTAGCAGTATTTCTTGTGGGAAGTTTATTAATTTCAAGTGTACCTGGAATGATGTCATGTATGAGTGTGTGTTAGTTGCTCAGTCGTGTCTGACTCTCTGCGACCCCATGGACTGTAGTCTGCCAGGCTCCTCTGTCCATGTAATTTCCCAGGGCAAGAATGCTGGAGTGGGTTGCCATTCCCTTCTCCAGGGGATCTTCCCAACCCAAGGATCAAACTCGCGTCTCCCACATCTCCTGCATTGGCAGATGGGTTCTTTACTTCTAGTGCCACCTAGTTCAGGAAAAAAAAAGATTTAATGACTCATATGATTTGATCACAAGCCTGATAATGGAACTAAATGCCATCTAATAAACATTTAACCAGCAGTCAGCATGTCCTTAGTACTGACACATTATTCCTAGGCGCACAATGTAGCCCTTTGCTCCCCAGTGTCCCACTAAGGTAGCATTAGAACCTTCATGGTGTCACTGGTTTTGACACTGGGGTAAATTGATGTTTTCAAACTGTGGCTCTGGAGAAGACGCTTGAGAGTCCCTTGGACTACTTGGAGATGAAATTAATCAATCGTACAGGAAATCAACCCTGAATATTCATTAGAAGGACTGATGCTGAACATGAAACTCCAATACTTTGGCCACCTGATGTGAAGAGCTGACTCACTGGTAAAGATCCTGATGCTGGGGAAGACTGAGGGCAGGAGAAGGGGGCGACAAAGAATGAGATGATTGGATGGCATCATTGACTCAATGGAAATGAGACTGAGCAAACTGCAGGACACAGTGAAGGACAGGGAAAACAGTCATGCCGCAGTCCATGGAGTTGCAGAGAGCTGGGCATGGCTAAGCAGATGAACAAGACTGCAATGACGAGTCAGAGGCATCAAGGAACAGAGCCCCTGGACCCTTTCTCTGTAGTCTGACTGTCTTCCATCTCTCTTCTCTCTTGCCCAGGGCATTGGGGAAGAGTTTGTTTTCCCTGCCATCTGGGAAGTGAGCAGAAATGGCTATTTTCAGATATTCATTTTATTATTCCCAATCCCCATAGAACATAACTTTTGGGAAAAAATCAGTATTACGTATTCTTTTTTTTTCTCTCTGCTCTGTTATTTTCTCCCACCATTTAAAATAAAATTAAAACCAAACTAATGAAGTCTTTCTCTGATTCACTTAATGTCTCCCCAAGTAAGAAATATTACTGAATTAGTAAATTATTAAATAACTTCTCTTAACCTCTGAGGAGGTTCTAGATGACCTAGAGAACTATATATGCTAAGGAATCTCACAGGCTATTTTTCACTTCTCTACATAGGTGAGTTGTGAGAGAAATCCCTCTATTCCAGAAAGCTCATTCTAAGTTGGCTTTTTACCTTTATCAACAATTGCTTTAAAACACAAAGAATAGTGTCCCTTTCAATGTTACATGTGACATTTATTTTAAGAACGAATCCTGATTTTTAACTGATATGTTGTATTTGTTCAGGTCTGTTAACTTGAGACTATTCTAATTTTCATGATCACCATAAAATAATCTCCTAAAATGAGATGTATTTCATGAATTCATGAAATCCATGGAAGCAAAATTGTCACAACTGGAATTGCTCATAGTGAAAAGAAATCATCCAGAATGGCAAAATAGAATTATGATTTTATTTAGGGGACCTGTATGAACAAATTACTAGTTTTCAAGATTTTAAACATCTATGTGTCGTATATATGAAAATGTACCTATTTGTAAGTTTTTACAGAATGCTATAAATCTAATGGATAAAAACTAAGTGAAGATTCTTGTCTTCTAATATATGTCTCCACTTAAATATTTTATTCTCTTTTCTTTTTTATTTTAAAAGTTATTTTAAATTCTGCCCCCTGTGTATCTGACTTCTTCATGAATGGATAATGCTGAGAAAACTTTCTAACTGGTGTAATTAGTGTCCAACGCCCAATGTACTGCAATAAAACCCTGCTTTCAATTAGTCACCTGGGTCACACATTGTTCCCTTGAGTGCATGGCATAAAAATTCAACACTTTAATCTCTTTATTAAAAGATTCTCTGGGGTTACAGAAGCATATTAAAAATTACTTTATTAAAGATGTTTTTAGTCTGCCTAATATGTGTTGCCAATCTAAAATACAAAGGAAAAAAGAAGAAAAATTTGCAGAAACACTTTATACATTGTTAGGTGTATTAAAAGAACAATAAAAATGCAATCCAATTAATATTTATTGAGCAACTACCCTACACAAGAGAGTCTTTCAGTACTAGTACTGTGTAGACTTTCAAAGCTTAATATTTTGCTTCTCATCTTGAAAACCTTGCGGTGTTATAGTGAAAAAGAAAAACATATGCTCCCAGGAATATAGGCATGCCATAATCTAGATAATATCAAAAAGTCCTGGGGATACAGAAAAATAAGATATTCCCACAGGTTGCACAAGTAAGCATTTCTGCTTTACAATGTTTTCTTTCCATGCAGTTGTTTTCCTTGCTTCTCTAACTTCTAGCAGTTACTATTTGTAACTCACAGAAACTTTATAATAAATCATTATTATGGTGTTAAAATATATAAAAGATAATAGAGATCTCTACTCTCTTAGAATTAGCACTGCATGATTTTAGCAGGTTTACAGATATATGTGCTCTGGTCAGTCTGTAGTAGAATTCTGTCTGCTATACCACATGTCATAGCAATCTCGTGAAAGTGGGAAGGGAGATGTAAACAATGAATATCGTATACACACGCACGTTCATATTTATGAGTGTATACTGTATAATTCTGAAACATATCATTTCCAAGATGATAAAATCTTAATGTCTTTCACTTATTTTGCTAGCCTTAAATGTACTATTATACATGCCAAAATACTTCTACAATTATGTGTCTGTATGCACGTTTATGTGAATAAATCATGGAATCTTCTACAACATCACCAGATATAAGCTACATATAACATTTGTTGAATAAGAAAAGAACATTTAAACTTTGACTATTATTAAGACCTACTATTAGCTAGTCTTTCAAAATACAAAACATTCAAGTTTCTGATGCATTTCTTTTTTAATGTTAAAATTATTTTTAATCGGAGGGTGATTGATTTAAAATGTTGTGCTGGATTCTGCTTTACAACAATATGAATCAGCCATCTGTATACATGTATCTCCTCCCTCTTGAGCTTCCCTTCCACCCCCTCATCCCATCCCTCCAGGTCATCACAGAGTAATGAGCTGAGCTCCCTGTGTTACATAGCAACTTTCCACTTTGATACAGTTCTAATTTCAATGTATAATTAATGCTTTTTAAAACATAATTTTCAAATTTTACTTAATGCTGGAGCATTTTGATATAAGTAGATTTAAAGTCATGCTATGTATAAGTCATGTGTAAGTATGTATAAGTTAAACAGAAAAAGAAACACGATTCTCAGAGAAGTGGACATGGACTCAGGAAATTTTGCAGATATGAAGGGATATTCTCTGAATCAATATACAAATGATGATATAGAAAGTCTATTTAAATACATAAATAGAAAAAATGAATCACTAGGGTAGAATGTACAGCTTTAAATACCTACAACAATGATAATTTATAACAGTGCTCAGGACTTCATGAGATGTAATTGCCCTCATTTGTCTTCACTAAACCTTGACTTACAGTATTTGGGACAATTATACCATTACTGTGTAATACGAATATAAAATATAAATAGGGAGAGAACAGGATGGCAGAGGAGTAGGTGGACATGGAGTACATCTTTCTCCACAAATAAAATCAGGAATACAGCTTCAAACACAGAAGTGGATTCAGAACACCAGCTGAGAGTGGACAGGAGGACCTGACCAGTGGAAAAGAATATATAGACCCATGCAAAACTCGGTAGAATGAAGAAACTAGGGGGAAAAACAGGAGTTTAGTAGGACTGGACCTGCCCTTGGCGGGTGGGGAACTGAAGGAGGGGTCCGATCCTCACATCGGGGCAATTGTCTGAGTCAGAGGAGAAACATTTGAGGCTTAGAGTGAAAGAGCTGACCTGTGGCAGCCTAAATGGAATGAGAATCAGACAGTCCTTGCCGCAACCATATATACCCCGACAGGGATGCAGATCCCCTGGAATGTGCAGCGGCTGGGAGCTGGAGTTTAGGGATTGTGCAGCAGTCTCAGGATGAGGGCTGCTGTTGACTGTGGAGAGGTGGATTGAGGGGATGTGAGGGAGGAAATTGTGGTGGGAAATGCCTGTGGAGGAAAGCCAGGCAGCCATGGAAGCAAGGCGATACTGCTGAGTCACACGTAGTGGGTGGAGCCATCACCATAGCCTCTCTCTCCCCACATGCCAGCATCAGCAGCTGAACAATAAAGA
Organism: Bos grunniens; assembly: GCF_055505025.1. NCBI lineage: Eukaryota > Metazoa > Chordata > Mammalia > Artiodactyla > Bovidae > Bos > Bos grunniens. Next base: position 10,585,589 of record NC_141188.1, read on the forward strand.
GGCTGGCCCATCAAACACCTGACGCACTGAACTACAGAGCAAGACCCCACCCAGGGTGCCCCTTTACGTGCCTGATGCGCCAATCTACAGAGTAGGACCTCAGTGAGGAGAGAAGGACTTCTAAGTGCCTGACAAGCCAAACAACAGAGAAGGACTCCAAGCAAGAGAGCCCTCTAAGTGCCTGAACAGGCAGAACTACGGAGAAAGTCTGGTCAAAGAGGCCTTCTGATTGCCAGCTACAAGAGGCTCAATAAAAGACTCTGAGAGGGTCATAACTCCTGTGGTGGAGGCTGTCTGTGTCCCTGCACACTTGGCACCACCAGGGTCCCCGCAAGCCAAGCAGCTGCGCCACCTTCACGCTCACCTCTCAATGGGGGAGAGCTGCTGCAGGGAAAAAATCTTGTGTCATGCGCACAGGGTTTCTTTGGTCGTGTCCAACTCTTTGTGACCCTGTAAACTGTGGCCTGCCAGGCTTCTCTGTCAGGGGGGCTCTCTGGGCGAGAATACTGGAGCATATTGGCCAATACTGGTTGCCATACCCTTCTAGAGCACTATATTTCCTGCTGCCCTAGCCGCCAACTCCCCTGAGTACCTGGTGCTGCCAGAACCCATGCAACCCAAGCAGCTGCACCACCTCCACACCTGGCCCTCACAGGAGCAAACCCAAGTCCTCCAGGGCAGCCTCAGGAGCAAACCCTAGTGGACGACCCACATGCAGAGGTGGAAATAAAACCACAACTGAAACCCAGGGTCAGTGTGGCTAAGGAAAAAGACCCAAAGCCTTCCCACCAGCTGTACAAGCTGCAGATTAAATCCACACAATCAACTAGGCAGGCTCTGTCTATGGAATATATGAAAGGTCATTGAGATTAGTTCAGTTCAGTTCAGTCACTCAGTCGTGTCCGACTCTTTGCGACCCCATGAATCGCAGCACGCCAGGCCTCCCTGTCCATCACCAACTCCCGCAGCTCACCCAGACTCACGTCCATAGAGTCAGTGATGCCATCCAGCCATCTCATCCTCTGTCGTCCCCTTCTCCTCCTGCCCCCAATCCCTCCCAACATCAGAGTCTTTTCCAATGAGTCAACTCTTCGCATGAGGTGGCCAAAGTACTGGAGTTTCAGCTTTAGCATCAGTCCTTCCAAAGAAATCCCAGGGCTGATCTCCTTCAAAATGGACTGGTTGGATCTCTTTGCAGTCCAAGGGACTCTCAAGAGTCTTCTCCAACACCACAGTTCAAAAGCATCAATTCTTCGGCGCTCAGCCTTCTTCACAGTCCAACTCTCACATCCATACATGACCACAGGAAAAACCATAGGCTTGACTAGACAAACCTTTGTGGGTAAAGTAATGTCTTTGCTTTTGAATATGCTATCTAGGTTGGTCATAACTTTTCTTCCAAGGAGTAAGCGTCTTTTAATTTCATGGCTGCAGTCACCATCTGCAGTGATTTTGGAGCCCCCAAAAATAAAGTCTGACACTGTTTCCACTGTTTCCCCATCTATTTCCCATGAAGTGGTGGGACCGGATGCCATGATCTTCATTTTCTGAATGTTAAGCTTTAAGCCAACTTTTTCACTCTCCACTTTCACTTTCATCAAGAGGCTTTTGAGTTCCTCTTCACTTTCTGCCATAAGGGTGGTGTCATCTGCATATCTGAGGTTATTGATATTGCTCCCGGCAATCTTGATTCCAGAGTTAACTTGATTGACATTTAACACAAAATAAAACGCACTAGTTCTGAGATGTGGACATTGGAGGCAAGAACACACAGGAGTAGGACCAGATTAGAATCTGAGCTGCCCCCACAGCAGGTCCAGAGATCAGCGCAGTGTTGGAGGGCATCCTAGGGAGGTGAGGTGACTGTGACTCCAGCGAGGGAAAGGACTCTGACAGCAGTGACTCAAGAAAAACATTTATCCTTATGTTTTGACTTGTTCTGTAGATTCTTTTGCATTTTTTCTTTTTTTTTTTCTTTTCCTCCTCTGTTGTAGTTGTCAATTTTATTGCCACTATGAAATCTAATTTTAGCTTTTGAGTCTTTTTTTTTATCTTCTGTTTTTTTCTCAGTCACTTTTTTTTGTTGTTGTTATAAACCTCTGCCTCTATGTTGGACTTTTGCAGTTCCAGGGAGTTTTCCTTTTTTTTTTTTTCCTTTTCTCTCAACTTTTTAATTTTAATTTTTAAAATCTATTATTATTATTTCTACATTTATTCCACTGTTTGCTTTTCCTATTGTTCTTTTCCCCTTGCAGTTAATTTTTAATGTATACACATCTTCTTTATCTACTTCTATTTAACTTGGCATATCTATTCTTTCTTTCTTTCCTTTCTTCTCAATATATTTGTTAGTTTTATTTTCATTGCTTTATTTCCCAATTAGCACCTTGCTTTAATTTTGTTTTCCAGTTTGTTCTTTAGTTAGTTTTGTTCTGGAAGACATAATTTTTGGTTTCCTTTGTTTGCCAGGTCAATCTATTGTACTTTATTTTTGTTGGACTGTTTTGATTTTGCTTACTGGTATACATGTATGTGTGTATATTCCATTATTTTAATTATTATTTGCCTGATTTTGTAACTGCCATTTTTCTCAGGTTCATCTTTGGTTTCTCATTTTTGGATATTTGTTTTAATTTCACTTAATGCTATAACAAAACACTTCTGAAATCTTCACTCCTGACCAGAGATCAAGCCCTGAGCCTTTGGGGTAAGAGCACTGACTCCCAGACCTTAGAATAATAAAGAACTAACCCTAGGGAGTATCAGATTGTGAGAACTCACACAAAGGAAATCACTTGAATACAAGACTTGGTATCACCCAACCACCAGTAGCACCCTGTGCAGGATGCTTCAACTAAATAACAACAAAATATAAATACAAACCCAATCATCAGTAGACAGGATTGCCACCTCACTCAGCCTTACCCACCAGAGGAAAAACAAACAAACAAACAAACAAAAACTCAGCACAAATCTCACCCTATACAAGTTTACACAAACCACTGGAAGTCGCTCAGTCGTGTCCAACTCTTTGTGACCCCGTGGACTGTAGCCTACCAGGCTTCTCCATCCATGGGATTCTCCAGGCAAGAATACTGGAGTGGGTTACCATTTCCTTCTCCAGGACCAACCTTAGAGGGAAGAAACCAAAAGGAAGAAAGAATTCAACCTTGAAGCCTGGGAAAAGGAGACCTCAAACACATTAAGTTAAAAAAATAATGAAAATGCAGAGAAATACTACACAAATGAAGGAACAAACTAGAAACATAAAAGTCAAAATAAATGAAGAGGAAGTAGACAAACTACCTGAAAAAGAATTCAAAATAATGATAGTTAAGATGATCAAAAACCTTGAAAATGGAAAAAAATGCAAGAATCAATTAACAAAGACCCAGAAGAATTAAAGAATAAATATACAGAGACAAACAAGACAGTTACTGAAATTAAAAGTACTCTAGAAGGAATCAATAGCAGAATACTGAAACAGAAGATTGAATCAGTGAGCTGGAAGATAAATGGTGGAAATAACTTCTGAAGAGCAGAATAAGGTAAAAAGAATGAAAAGAGCTGAGGACAGTCTCAGAGACCTCTGGGACCATATCAAATGCACCAACATTTCAATTATAGGGATCCCAGAAGAATAAGAGAAAAAGAAAGGGTATGAGAAAATTTTTGAAGAGATTGTAGTTGAAAATTTCCCCAACATGGAAAAGGAAATAGTCAATTAACTCCAAGAAGCACAAAGAGTCCCATATAGGATAAACTCAAGGAGAAACACACCAAGACACATACTAATCAAACTAACAAAGACTAAACACAAAGAAAGAACACTAAAGCAGCAAGGGAGAAGCAACAAGTAACATACAAGGGAACATACAAGGGAAACTCCATATGCTTAACAGCTGATCTTTTAGAAGAAACTCTGCAGCCCAGAAGGGAATGGCAGGATATATGTAAAGTACTGAAATGGAAAAATCTACAACCAAGATTATTGTACCCAGCAAGGATCTCATTCAAAATTGATGGAAAAATAAAAAGCTTTTCAGACAAGCAGAAATTAAGAGAATTCAGTATCACCAAACCAGCTTTACAACAAATGTTAAACAGACTTATATAGTCAAGAAATATAGCAGAAGAAAAAACATCTACAAAATCAACCCCAAATGATTAAGAAAATAGGAACGTACATATCAATAATTACTTTAAATATAAATGGATTAAATACTCCAGCCAAAAGACAGACTGGCTGAATGGATACAAAAACAAGACACATATATATGCTGTCTACAAGAAACCCACTTCAGATGTAAAGACACATATAGACTGAAAGTGAAAGGAAGGAAAAATATATTCTATGCAAATGGGAAGCAAAAAAAAGCTGGAGTAGCAATCCTCATATCAGATAAAATAGACCTTAAAATAAGGAATATTACAAGAGATAAGGAAGAACACTAACTAATGATCAAGGAATTGATCCAAGAGGAAGACATAACAATTGTAAATATCTAAGCATCCAACATAGGAGCACATCAATATATAATACAAACACAGACACAAAAGGAGAAATTGACAGTAACACAATAATAGTAGGAGACTTTAACATCCCACTCACACCAATGGACAGTTCGTCCAAATAGAAAGTTAATAAGGAAGCAAAAGTCTTAAATGATACATTAGATGAGATGTAGCTCATTGATATCTTCAGGACATTCCATCCAAATGCAGAAGAATACACCTCAAGTGCACACGGAACATTCTCCAGGATAGACCACATATTGGGTCACAAATCAAACCTCAGTAAATTTAAGAAAATTGAAATCATATCAAGCATGCAGAAAAAGCCTTTGAAAAAACTCAGCACCCATTTGTGATTAAAACTCTTCAAAAAATGGGCATAGAAGGAACTTACCTTGATGTAGTAAAAGCCATATATGATAAGCTACAGCAAACATTATTCTCAATGGTAAAAAACTGAAAGCATTGCCCCTAAGATCAGGAACAAGACAAGGGTGCTCACTTTCACCACTATTATTCAACATAGTTCTGGAAGTTCTAGCTACAGCAATCAGAGAAGAAAAAGAAATAAAAGGAGTCCAGATTAGAAAAGAAGCAAAGCTCTCACTGTTTGCAAATGACATGATACTATACATAGAAAACCCTAAAGATAGCATCAGAAAACTACTAGAGCTAATCAGTGAATTTAGCAAAGTTGTAGGATACGAAATCACTTGCATTTTTATATACTAACAATGAAAATCAGAAAGAGAAATGAAGGAATCAATCCCATTCACCATTACAACAAAAAGAATTAAATATCTAGGAATAAACAAATCTAGGGAGACAAAATAACTGTACACAGAAAATTATAAGATTCTGATGAAAGAAATCAAAGATTACATAAACTGATGGAGAGATATTCCATGTTCCTGGGTAGGAAGACTCAATACTGTGAAAATGACTATATTACCAAATGCAATCTGCAGATTCAATGCGATCCCTATCAAATTACCAATGGCATTTTTCACAGAAGTAGAACAAAAAATGTCACAATTCATATGGAAACACAAAAGACCCCAAATAGCCAAAGCAGTCCTGAGAAAGAAGAATGGAGCTGGAGGAATCAACCTTCCTGACTTCAGATTATATTACAAAGCTACAGTCATCAAGACAAAATGGTACTGGCACAAAAACAGAAATAGAAACCAATGGAACAAGAGAGAAAACCCAGAAATAAACCCATGCACTTATGGTACCTTATTTTTGACAAAGGAGGCAAGAACATACAATGGGGCAAAGATAGCCTCTTCAATAAATGGTGGTGGGAAAACTGGACAGCTACATGTAAAAGAATGAAATTAGAACACTTCCTAACACCATACACAAAGATAAACTCAAAATGGATTAAAGACCTAAATGTAACACCAGAAGCTATAAAACTCTTAGAGGAAAACATAGGCAGAACACTCAATGACATAAATCAAAGCAAGATCCTCTATGACCCACCTCCTAGAGTAATGGAAATAAAAACAAAAGTAAACAAGTGAGACCTGATTAAACATAAAAGCTTTTGCACAGCAAAGGAAACTCTAAGCAAGGTGAAAAGACAACCCTCAGAATGGGAAAAAATAATAGCAAATGAAACAACTGGACAAAGGATTAATTTCCAAAATATACAAGCAGCTCATACAACTCAATGCTGGAAAAACAAACAACCCAATCAAAAAGTGGGGAAAAGAGCTAAACAGACATTTCTCCAAAGAAGACATGCAGATGGCTAACAAACACATGAAAAGATGCTCAACATCACTCATTATTAGAGAAATGCAAATCAAAACCATAATGAGATATCACCGTTCAGAATGGCCATCATCAAAAGTCTACAAACAATAAATGCTGGAGAGGGTGTGGAAAAAAAAAGAATGCTCTTAAACTGTTGATGGGAATGTAAATTGATACAGTCTCTATGGAAGACGGTATGGAGATTACTTAAAAAACTAGGAATAAAATCACCATATGACCCAGCAATCCCACTCCTAAGCATATACCATGAGGAAACCAAAATTTAAAAAAGACATATGTATCCCATTGTTCACGGCAGCACTATTTACGATAAGTAGAACATGGAAGCAACCTGGATGTCCATTGACAGAGGAAAGGATAAAGAAGTTATGGTATTTATACACAATGGAATATTACTCAGCTATAAAAAGGAACACATTTGAGTCAGTTCTGATGAGGTGGATGAACCTAGAACCTATTATACAGAGTGAAGTGAGTCAAAAAGAGAAAGATAAATATCATAATGTAATGCACCTATATGGAATCTAGAAAAATGGTACTGAAGAATTTATTTACAGGGCAGCAATGGAGAAACAGACATAGAGAATAGACTTATGGACATAGGGAGAGGGGAGGAGAGGGTGAGATGTGTGAAAAGAGTAACATGGAAACTTACATTACCATATGTAAAATAGAGAGCCAATGGGAATTTGCTGTATGACTCAGGAAAGTCAAGCAGAGGCTCTGTGTCAACCTAGAGGGATGGGGTGGGGAGGGAGATGGGAGGGAGGGGATATATGTATACCTATGGCTGATTCATGTTGAGAATTGACAGAAAACAACAAAATTCTGTAAAGCAATTATCCTTCAATAAAAAAAAATTAAAAAGAAAAAATATATAAATAAATCAGTGACTCAAAAGGTTTGCCTTTTAGAAGATCATTTGAGACATAATCATCCCAAAAATGTAGGTCTACCAAAAGGAGGTATTTTTTCATGATCACTGATTCACACAAACTTAGCACTGGAAAAAAAAATAAGCATTTAGATTAGACCAGACAGTGTCAAAGTGTGTATCACCTCACAGCTAATGAACCGATCAGGTCATTCATATGTAACCCCATTCCCTGTCTTCCCTCCCAACTGCCCTGTCACTCACTGCCTGTTCTATCTAGGGCAGCTTTTCCTGCAAGAGTTTTTGTTCATCTTATCATTGAATGAAAATTGGTCTCCCTGTAATTTCCATGCATTGCATGCATTTGTCTTTATTATTGTTTGCTAATAATTCTAAAATTAACATGGCAAAAATACAATTCATTTTGTATTTAATACCTCTTTGTGAGCACCTTGTTGACATTTCTGTATGCTAAATTTATCTCCAATTTCTTATAGTTTTTTTTATCAGAAGTCCGGGGCAAAACAATATTTTTATTCTACGATCATGAAAACAGATATCTTAGGAAATTGCTTTAATGAAATACAAAAAAATAATCCTGTCATTATTTTAGAAAACCATCACATAGAATTGTAAATTATTAATCACCGTGTGAGATATCTTTCTGTCTATAATTTTAATGTATTATATAACACATGCACAGGAACAAATTGTTGCTCTGATGGAAAGGAGAAATGCCAACAATTACCCATTGTGGTATCATAGACATAATATACGAACCAATTTGCTGACACAAATTGGTTCATAGATGATACAGGATTAAAAGCTAAACTACGCAAAGAATTCATATACCTCAGCATCAAAAAACCATCTGATTAAAAATGAACAGAGAACCTGAATATACATTTTTCCAAAGAAGACACAGATGGTCAAAGAACATGTGAAAATATCCTCCATATCACTAATTGTCAGGGGAATGTAAATCAGAGCCACAATTAGCTATTACCATTCACTTTTCAGCATGGCTATTATCAAAAAAGTACAAATAACAAATGTGGATGAGGTTATGGAGAAAAAGGGGCACTGGTACACCGTCGACAGATCTGCAAAATCGTGTATGATCTGCCAATATGGAAAACACAATGGAGCTTCCTCAAAAACTAAAAACAGGACTACTGTACAGTGTAGCAGCTCCACTTCTAGGTATTTATCTGAAAAAGCAAAAATGCTCATTCGAAGACATGTATGTACCCCTATATTTATCACAGTATTATTTACATAGCCAAGTTATGGAGTCAACATATGGGCTGTCATGATCCGATGAATGAATAAAGAAGATGTAACAGATACGAGGATACAAAATGGGATATTAAGGTTATTACTTGGCTATGAAAAAATTAATGAAATTTTGACATTTGCAAAATATGAATGGACCTAGAGTGTATTATGTGAAGCAAAGTAAGTCAGAGAAAGACAGATGCTATATGATATCTCTTACATGTGGAATCTAAAAAGCGAAACAAACAATCAAATAAAACAAAATAGAAAGAGACTTATATCTACAGAGCACAAGCTGGCGTTTGCCAGAGGGTGAGGAGTGCGGGGGAATGGGTGAAATATTAATAGGAGAAGGGATTAAGAGGTACAAAGTTCCAGTCACAAAATAAGTAAGTCATGGAGATGCAATGTGTAGCGTAGGGGATATAGTCAGCAATATTGTAAACACTCTGGTGACACATGGTTACTAGATTTGTCATGATCATTTCATAATGTATATAAATGTCTAATCACTATGTTGGACACTTGAAACTAATATGGTATTATAAGTCAACTACAGTTCAGTTATAAGAAAAAGGAAATTTGAAGTTTTATTCTTGAAAAAAATGTGAATATAATAAAACTATCTTTTAATTTTCTGGTTTATAGTTTATGTTGAGTTGAATAATTAAAATGAGGACAAGCAGTGTGATAGTCCAGAAAGTTTATTTAAAGTGAACATGAATGAGGTCTGTCTCTTCTTCACACTGTGTGTTTGTAAATGTTCAATTGCGTGTAAAAATAAACTATAGAGGTGAGAGGTTGGTATAGAGCCTGACCCATGATTAGTGTTCAATCCAGAAGAAGCTGTCAAACAGATGAAACTTTGAGCAGAATTCTGGCCATCTTGTTGCCTGCTGTTCAGTCTTAATTATTCTTCCCCCAAGAGTTTCAGTCCACATCCTGACATGGGTATGTGGCCCTATGTAATTTTTTATTAATTGAGACACAGAAGAATATTGATGATAACAATGACTAACCTGCTCATTTTTATTTTTTTTGGTCTTATCCTAAGTATATCTTAAATATAGAAGTCTTGTTTAAATAATAAACACATAACTTACATTTTGAGAGAAGAAAATGTCCCTGATATACTTGGATGATCAAAGTACTTGCCTTTATTTTCTGATATAATACTGATACATATACTAACTGATAATATATGGATTTTCTTGACTAGTATTCAAAGAACAGGTGAAGAAACTTTTATTCATATATCTTATATGCAAGGCCTTTCCGAATGCCATCTTTTGTTTAACAATGACTGTACCTTGCTCACTTGTGATCTCCTATTGTCATCACAGTATTATCTCAAAGATAGGAAGTTGTGAGACTTCATTGTTTCTGTTTGTCCTGCAGAGCTAATCCTTTTTAGGATAGAAAAATGGAGCCACTGCTGTGACTTTAATTCTGAGCTGTAAAAGTCAACAGGTCTCCTTAAACAGTACATTTTTCTTGTTGTCAGTCTACAAAACCATGGAAGATTGCAGTTAAGCGTTGTTCTCGGTCATCCTTAGAGATGTCACAGAGTCTTGCATTATATATCATTCTTGTGAATTGGTGGCAGTCATACCTGTCACTACAAAGCTCACCCTTGCAAAAGAAAAACGTAGGTCAAACCTGCTTGTATTAAATATTATAGATACACAATTGGTTTCTTTAGATGTATGTAGAATATCTGGAAGTAACGAGACACCAATCCTCTGAAACCTGCAGTGACGGACATGCCTCAGTTTCTCAGTTTATCTCCTTGATATGAGATCACTTTCAGAATGAAGATGAGCACAGGTTAGACCATGTGAAGACACATTGTCAGTACTGTTTATCTCTTTAACACACTTCCAAAGAAAATGCAAAATGTCAATATTGAATCTCTTAAGCATGTGATTCTTGACAAATATGTTTATTTTCCTTTTATAGATTAACATAAACAGATGGCTCATAGTAGTCCAGTGAGACAAGTGTGCTTTCCTTCTGATGTTATGATTGTATTTCTAGTGTATGTGATTATATTTTTTTTTGTGAGAGTAGGCACCAAATACAATCAAACATAAAGCATAAGCCTGAAGTTATGCAAACCCGTAATAAAGAATAAAAACAAGGTCTTTCTAAAAGATCTGCTTCCTTTTTAGTCTGTTCCCAGCAATATAGGAGTAAAAGTGATAAATTACTTTCTGATGTGCTCCTAGAACTCAGGAAATGACTGTAAACACCTAATTACTTTATAAACAATCTTTCCACCCCAAATGTTTACTGACTACAAATTGAAATTTTCATATAGCTTGATTATGCTACTTATAATATATATATGAATGTGCACCTTGACAGAATTTTTATAGATGATTTTCAACTGCATGAAGTCAGACTCTGTGTCTATTTTAATCCCTACTCTGTACCAGTTACCTGACATGGTCTCTTCCATGTATTTTCATGGTCTTTTCAATGTACTTATCCAAAATACTTATTTTCGAGTGTGTGTTTTTAGTACTTTCCTAAGGAAAAAAAAAAAAAAAGGTTTGTTTAGCTTGCTCAATAATTTAGATTCTGAAAAACAGATTGCTTTGGTCACAAAAAGTAGAGCATGCTGCATTTTCTCATCAAGGCAGGTATGCCTGCACATATAATAACATTTCTATATAGCCATTAAGATGTTAGAGTGTGGCTAAAAATGTAAAAAGCACACATAGTGGTGTTATTTTTCTTAATGCATATTCAGTGAGTGGTGTGGAAAAATATTTCTGTTTCAAATCATATAGGTGGAGTTCACTGGGGCTGCTGATAATATTCTGTTCTTGACATGGGCTATGCACATTTCATGATATTTCATTGAGGTATGCATTTAAGGTTTGTGCATGTTTCTGCTTGTTTGCTATACTTTAATAAGGTGTTTAAAAATGAAAAATAAGAAGATGGAATCTAATTTGTGAGATCAAACTATGAAAAAAACGCTCAGGTTTTAGGAAATTGAATCTGCTTGTTTACTTTCTCACTTTTAGTCATCTTCTATTTTGACTTCAACTGATCTATTGCCACCAAGACTCTATTCTCAGTTGAACCCCTGATTTCGTAATTTGCACAATGACTGAAGAACAGGGGCAGTTGTCTTCGTAGGAGCCTATGCAGGCTTCCCAGGGATTTAAATGAACTATAACAGTTTCCTCAGTACTTTGAGGCTGGTGATGACGTTCCAGGTCCTTCCTCTTGTCAAGGACAGAGGGGCATCTCTACCCCAGATTGTTCTCTTTCCAGCATTAACAAAAGGAATGCCACGACACATACGGAAAAGGGAACACAAGAAACCTTTTAAGGTGATCAGTGTGTCTGTTCCATTGATGCCGTGGCAATGGTGTCACTGGTATATGCATATAGTCCTCTCCCATCCCTTCCCCCACCTGCTCTTCCCTGGCCTCCCAGGTCTGTAAATTGCAGGAGCCTTTTGCCTGGGAGCTCTCTTGGCAGTGAGCCAGTCCCTGTCACCTGATCCTCCCTCTCCCGAGAGGAGCCTTGTAGAAGCATGGTAGGAACCAATCTCCTTTCCTCACAGTCCCTTTGGTATTCTGTTGCAATTGGTGAATAAAAGATTGATGGTTACTTTCAGCTTAGCTCATCATTTTACTTGACCAGCTTAAAACCTAGAGGCTCAGCTCTTTTGATGAATAACTATTTAAAGTGATAATAGTAACAGTATACTGGGTGACTATAGCATATGGATACAGTAAACAAACAAAAGCAATGTCCCAAAGGACAGGAAGGAGGAATTGGGAATTGTCTACAAGTGACCTGTGTGGACCAGTGTATTGATATTTGAAGATGGGTTTAGATTGGTTTAAAAATATCCTGTAACCTCTAGGTCAACCTCTATTTTTTAAAAGAAGTATCATTGACACCTAAGAGAAGAGACAAAATGAAATTATATGACATTTAATAAAAACCAGAGGAGGCAAGAAAAGAGTATAAAAAATGCAGGAAGTAGAAAACAGCTACAGATAGGGTAGATATTTATCCAACTATATCGCTAACCACTTTAAATATGGATGATCCAAGTGTACCAAAATATGAGACAGAGATTGTCAAAGTGGGAGGAAAAGATAACAACCAATTATAGGTTGTCTACAAAAATTTTAAATATGAAGATGTAGATGGACTCAAAGTGATGGGACAGGAAAATAAATGTCTTGTTTATACTAATGAAAGGAAAGATTGGCATAGCAACATTAGTTTCAGACAAAGCAGTCCTCAGAACTAAACATTGTCAGAAAAAAAGGGTCATTACATGATGATAACGAGGTCAGTTTCCAAGAAGACATAACAATACCAAATGCATGAACCTGATTAAATAATAAACATCAAAATAATAACAGAACACAAAATAATTCAAAATAAATGAGGAAAAATATAGAACTGAAAGCAGAAATAGATAAATCCACCATTTTAATTTGAGGCTTTCATATCCCCCTGTCAGCTATAAATCAAACAGGCAGAAATCAGTAAGAATATAGTTGACCTGAACAACAATATCAATCAACTTAATCTAATTGGCGTTTATAGATTACTCCATCTAACACAAGCCAAATACACATTTTCTTCAAGTTCACATGGAACACTTATTAAGTTTAATGGATGGAGATTTGGGGGATATTGAGATGAAGTAAAAATTCTAGACCTCTGATCTTTCTTTTCTTAGATACAGTGCTTCAGAAAACTTGTAAGTGTAAATCCTCTGTCTGCTCCTTTGAAACATACATTTCTTAGGGAATTCCCTGGCTGTCTAGGGGTTAGGTCTAGGTGCTTTCACTACTGTGGCCCAGGTTCGATCCCTGCTTGGAGAACTAAGATCCTGCATGCTGCAAGGTGTGGCTAAGTAAATAAGTAAATATTCTTAAGCCTCTTGATCATTTTATGTGTGCTTAGTCACTCAATTGTGCCTGGCTCTTTGCAACCCCATGCACTGTATCCCACCAGGCTTCTCTGTCCATGGGGATTCTCTAGGCAAGAATACTGGAGTGGATTTCCATGCCCTCCTCCAGGGCATCTTCCAAACCCAGGGATCGAACCCAGGTTTCCTGCACTGCAGGTGGATTCTTTACTGTCTTAGCCACCAGGGAAACCCATAACCCAGACTTATCTTTCTCAAAAGCCTGGGAATCATCTCTTTGAAATATAATCATCGAGGAAAAGAATACACCATTTCCTGATCGCTGTAGAAGCATAGGAACCTGCCTCAATGAGTATCTTGCTTCATGTTGTAAAGCCAAATAACAAACAAATAGCTTACCATCTCCCCTTTACCCTGATTCTTTTTAAGACCTACCTCCTTTTTTTGCAGCAGAGGTCAGCTCAGACTCAGTTCTGGCCTCCGCCAACTGTAATATTATAGACTTAAATAAAGTCTTCCTGTCCTGTCTAATTTTGTCCATTGTTCGTTTGGCACTGGAAATATTTTGATTATGGACAAAACAAATGGTGTTGTATAGTATTTCTGAATGTATATAGGAATAGAAATTACAAGGATTTTAATTCTATGAAACTTGCCATTTGCAGCAACTTGGATGGATCTAGAGAATGAAGGAAGTCAGACAGATCGTATGATATCACTTATAAGAAAAATGTAAAAAAAAATGCAAAGGAATCTGTATACAAAACAGGAACAGACTCACAGGCATAGAAAACAAACTCATGATGCAAGGGGAAAGGGAAAAGGAATGATAAATTACGTATATATTTTATATATAAAATAGATAAGCAAGAAGGATTCACTGTATAACATGGGAACTTATTCAATATTTTGTAATAACCTGTAGGAAAGAGCAAATTAGCCAAGATGGCATGATCAGGCTGTCTCACCCCAAGGCCTCTCATTTTTGTCCCACATTTTGTAAATAATAATTATGTAACAGCTCAGATCACTTATAGCACCCTGCATATGTGTCACGAGGTACTTGCTTGGTCGTGAGCTGCCTTTGGCCTCAGAATAGATTCCTCTTACGTTACAGACACACAAACCAAAGAAATTAATTTCTAAACAAGGGGACATCACCATTGTTTCTGTTGCACAGACTAGATTAGAAAACCTCTGGGTAGAAGTGAGAGATTCTTGGTGTCTGGAGAAAGAAACATTTTTCTACCATTCTAACTTACTCTGGGGCTTCCCCAGTGACTCAGTAGTAAAGAATCCACCTGCCAATGCAGGAGACACTGGTTCAATTCCTGGATTAGGAAGATCCCCTGGAGTAGGAAATGCCAACCCACTCTAGCATTCTTGCCTGGGAAATCCCATGGACAGAGGAGCCTGGTGGGCTACAGTCCATGGGGTAACAAAGAGTTGGACATGACTAAGCACACACACACACCTTATTCTGGCTGGTCTATGAATTGAACGAACAGGAGATAGATTAACAGGAGAAAAGAAAATAAAAGTTTAATAGCACATGTACATAGGAGAAACTGAGGAAAACTCAGTAACTCCCCCAAATGATCAAAAACCCTCATCTCAAGTATCGTCTTCAGCTAAAGGCAAGACAGGCTTTGCGGAGTGGGGCGGGGGTGGGGGGCAGGGGTTGGGAGGGCGGTGCGGGCCAGGGGGTAGTAATTTGGGATTTCTCCCCTCAAAGGGGAGAAAGGCAATTCACACGAAGATCAAAAAGCAAGTTTTTGTTAAATGCTTGCCAGGTCTGGCAGAGACAATGGGACACAGAATGGACTTGATCTCCAAGCCCTGCCAAGTTTCCGCATAGCATGTGGCCAATGTTGTTTGTGGACATCTCTGGTATTAGCTGCACTCCAGGAACAGGTGCTCTATCTACATTCTTTTTAGGCAGTTAAGGGAGAGAGAACAGCAACAACAACAACAAATTCCTGAGTCTTGTGTTTCTTAAAAATAATTAGCCTAAATTAGTCCCCATGCCAAAGAGGGATGAGTCAGGTTACGCAGAAGTTTGGCAACAAAGGGCAGGTAGTCTGAACATCAAAAAATTATTGTTAATTAAAGGAAATAAGATATCTATAATTAAAAAATTTAGAGCTTTTTTAATGTACAGGAAGATGCAAGAATCTGTGTTCATTGAAGTCATTCCTCTCATATGCACCTCAGCTATCTGGGGCAGGCATCCTGTTTTTTTACATCCTGAGCTCCCTCGGGGCTCACTGTAGGGAGTGGCTACAGTCTGATGGCTGCTGGATCATAGATATTCTTCCAGAGTGCCTTTCAGACTCACCAGCCCATACTGGAGGGCTGCAATCGCTGATAACTGCGACATCCTTGTTTACTGACATGGCAGGAAATGCTCCATTTCTCACTAATTTAGGTTGTATGATATGAAGTCCTTTTGCTTTCTTACTCCCATGACATAAAGAACCTTGTTTGCACAGCAATGTCCAATATTTGTCGGGAAGTTTTCTTTCCAATAGAGTTGATGAAAAATGAGAGAAAAAGAAGATAAAAGAAAGGAAAAGAGAGAGGAAGGAAAAGGAAGAAAGAGAAGAAAGGAGAAAGAGAAAAATAAGAAAACAACAATGTGACCAAATATGGGTAAAAAAATTTTTTTTTTGTTAGAATAGAATATTTCCTCATCAATGAATTATTCGAGCATACCTACTGAGGTGCCCATGCACAACACAAAGACCATTAATTAGAAATAGAGTACCGATTACTTTTGGGAAAGTCCTAAAAATAATATGTGATAGCCTGAAATAAAAGATTTACTGAGGTGAAAAAAGAAAATCACAGCCCTGCAAGTGCTGACTGGCAAGTGAATTCTCAACTGGAACATAGAGTTGGTCATCTATATAACACCTCTGGGCACCTTTGGGCAATGCTTGAACTCTTCCAAAATATAGCTTTTCTTCATTTTGTACTTTCTATTACGGTCTATACTTTACTACAGGGTATCTGTGGGCTTTTTAGGGAATGAAATTTAAATTAAAAGAGATGCTAGAGAAGAAATTGCATCATTCTCTCTGCTAATAAAATGCTTTATAGTTCTTTCTGTTCTTTCTCTAAGCAATGAGCCAGCTTTTAGAGCACCCAGTTTTATTATCAGGAGCCTAGGATAATATCAAAAGTGAGAGGGTAATCATGAAAAATGCTTCTATTCCCTTTCCCATGCTTACTTTTAGTAAATGTAGGAAAAAGGAGAAAAGAAAAAGTTGGTATTATAATTCACCTGGCCTGTTCCTTCAGAAATAATTTCATATATTTCTGTATATTGAGCCCCATATTTTTCTAGGAGATAATTCTTCTAGACTAGGCTGTTTTAAAAATAATAAGTTGATTTATTATTTTTAATAGAATGACTATTTTGTGGTATGTGTTGTCAATAGTACTAGGAACTTTGGTTTTGTGATAATAAAGAATATTTTTTGATAGTGACTTAAATTTTATTCTGAAACCACAATTGCACCCTTTGCAATTTCATACTGTAAATTCATTTTGAAGGTTTTCTCAGCTTGGAGTGTAGGTAATGCATTGATTTTGAGGATGCCTAATGCACTATCCCAGAAATATATAAAACATTAGTGCAAGTTGCCAAAAAGGATAGAATGATGGTGAAAATTCCCCAAATAAGCTTTTATTCTCTTGTTGTTCAGTTGCTATGTTCCATCTGACTCTTTGCGACTCATAGACTGCAGCATGCCACACTTCCTGTCCTTCACCATCTCCCAGAATTTGCTCAAACTCATGTCCATTTAGTTGGTGATGCTATCTGATCATATCATCCTCTGCCACCCCTGTCTCCTCCGGCCATCAATCTTTCCCAGCATCAGGGTCTTTTCCAGTGAGTCTGTTCTTCACATCAGGTGACCAAAGTATTGGAGTTTCAGCTTCAGCATCAGTCCTTCCAATGAATAATCAGGACTGATTTCCTTTAGGACTGACTGGTTTAATCTCCTTGCTGTTCAAGGGACTCTCAAGAGTCTTCTCTAGCACCACAATTTCTTTATGGTCCAACACTCACATTCATACGTGACCACATGACCACTGGAAAAACCGTAGCTTTGGCTGTCGATAGGAACCTTTGTCAGCAAAGTGATTTCTCTGCTTTTTAATATGCTAAGTTTGTCATAGCTTTCCTTCTAAGGAGCAAGCATCTTTTAGTTTCATGGCTGCACTTAAGCACCATGGTAACATTTTTCTTTGAATTTAAGAAGACTTATATGAACATATGAAAGATTAACAGTAATCTGGAATAAATAAATGCACCAAATCCATTTTACTTACATAGTGTGTTCTGTGTTGCTGATTTAGACCCAGAATGGTTTGGGAGCTTTGGGAGGCACAGGGAGTAGCTAAGAAGATACTAAACTGGATATGAGAAACTTATTTGTTTTGGAAAGGAGGAAATTCCCCTCTCAGATCCCCTTGAATCACTATGGGTGGACTAATAATAAAATGGACCCAAGACAGATGAGTGGGTAGAATAAAAACAAATTTAGTTTGTGAGGGCAGTGGTCTCATAAAAATAGGACCTAAGAAAAGCAGACAGCTTTTACACTTTTTAGCAAAGAAACAATAAATCTGTGAGAAATTGAAAGGGCAAAGAAACCTGGGCTTTGGGTGTTTAGTGAGTAAGGAGCCTGAGCAGAATTTGGGCTTGGGGCAATAAATTAAACGAGCAACAAGGTTTGTTTTTGGACTCCCCTGGTGGCTCAGATAATAAAGAATCTTCTTGCAGTGTGGGAGATGTGGGTTTGATCCCTGGGTGCGGAAGGTTCCCTGGAGGAGAAAATGGCACCCCACTCCAGTATTTTTGCCTGGAGAGTCCCATGGACAGAGGAGCCTGGCAGGCTACAGTCCATAAACAGTCCGGGTCACAAAGAGTCAGGGTCGACTGAGCCACTAACACTTTGACTTTCCAAGTTTGTTTCTAGAGGCTTCCCTGGCCCCAGGTTCTCTGTCTCTGGTGAGATGAGTATCTTTCCATCTCCAGATGCAGGGAGGCTACCTTTTCCACGACAGATTTAGTTCCTGCTTTCAGTGAGACAGACAGGAGTGTCAGTGTATCCCTTTTTCAATGACCCTCTACTATGTAACTTTAACTCAAAATCATCAGTGCGCCATTGAGGCATATTTTGGGGTGGTCTGCCTTGAGCCCCAGTGTTGGACGGCACCAAACAATTCAAAATTTTCCAAGAAAATATGCAGCATCTCAGCATTTCTGAGTAATTCCATTTTGGCTTTCTAATTACCACCATACCTAACTATTGAGATTCTCAAGGAGTGTTTACTTTCTGTAACCTGCCACGCCCAAATTCTAAGAAATTGGAGGAGGATTTTGAATAGTAACAGTTTGTATTTCATTATAGCTATTTTTCTACAATGTTAAGATCATTTTTTGTAATGAAAAAATAAGATATATATATGAGAAAAAGTTATTTTATTGGAGTTTAATATAATTTCTCTCAATGTTTTCCATGCCATTTAAACACATAACAAATGTTTGTTTTAAAAATAAATTTAAAAATAGATTTAAAGCAACACCACCTAAACTAGAGCACTTAGAGCATCACAAAAATCAAACTTCTACCAAACAGGTGTTTCCCATTTTTGTAAAATTTGACCACCAGCAAATTCCCCTTTGTATCCATTTTTTAGTTCTGAACTTTCCTACCTCCCAAAATCTAATTTTCTTTCATATTAATGTCTTTCTATTATTTAGAGACATTTTTAATTTTCTTCTCCTCATTAAATGTTCCTATCAACTAGTCCTTTCTACATTGAGTTAAAAAAAAAAAAAGCCTCAATTGCTTTTCTCTGAATTCATTTTTACGTGTATTATAAAAAATGGTCAGAGGTTTTTCTTTTATCTGTGCATTTGCTTGTGCTTTTTCCTCATGGCTGGATGACTCTCACTGAAAAACTCCTATCTTTAGATACCTAAGTCAAATATTACCTTTACCGAAAATCCTGTCATTTCCCCGGTGATATTTACTTACTAGCTCTGTTTTCCCTTTATTCTATTTACATAAGTTTAATGACCTTCATCAAATTATATGTAATTAATTTTGACATATTTTCCTCCTGTTTATGATGAAGTCTCCAGTTCCTTGCAAATATTAGGTACTCAATAGATATTTGTTTATGACTGCCATAATAATAGATGTTTATAAAGCAGACAATTTCTCAGTGCATGGAGAATAGTAACTATGGATTTAAACAATGATATCACAAAAATTTAAAGCTTATGGTTTCATTTCAAGCAGTACCCATTATAACAAACTGTATACCTTAGCTGCTTATTTTGTTCATTCTGAGTAACTGTTACCATAATAACTGAGGGCAGTATATTAAATTCTAATGAAAATGAATAAAAACTAGAGCTTTTAGTTTTTAATACTTTATTACACTAAAATAGTCTTTCTAAATAAAGACATTTTTATAAAATCAAGAACCTTTGCTAACTATCAGTTAATTTTTCATCTGGTAGACTCATTCAGTAACTATTATATTAATTTTTATCTCAAAATTGTGGAAAATTTTACCAAAAAATGGGAACAGCCATTTAGAAACCTTTTAAGGTTGATTTTTGCATTTTTATGAGATTTTACATGGACAGAAACAAAGGAAAATATATCCATAATAACAACTTGGAAAAAGCTGGAACAATAGGAGCTTTTGAATAAATGGCAAACTCCTCAGAAATAAATTTGTTATGAAGTTCTGCTT
The DNA here is from genome assembly GCF_055505025.1 of Bos grunniens. Classification (NCBI taxonomy): domain Eukaryota; kingdom Metazoa; phylum Chordata; class Mammalia; order Artiodactyla; family Bovidae; genus Bos; species Bos grunniens. The sequence continues at coordinate 10,605,742 of NC_141188.1, forward strand.
TTCTATTTATACTCTCAAATATATGTGTCTACATAGACTAAAAACTTGGAGAAGGCAATGGCACCCCACTCCAGTACTCTTGCCTGGAAAATCCCACGGATGGAGGAGCCTGGTAGGCTGCAGTCCATGGGGTCGCTAAGAGTCGGACAGGACTGAGTGACTTCACTTTCATTTTTCACTTTCATGCATTGGAGAAGGAAATGGCAACCCACTCCACTGTTCTTGCCTGGAGAATCCCAGGGACTGGGGAGCCTAGTGGGCTGCCGTCTATGGGGTCGCACAGAGTCGGACACGATTGAAGTAACAGCAGCAGCAGCAGACTAAAAACTAGGGGCAAAAGAATGTACTTGACTGTCATACTCATTCATTGCCACGACATCACCTCTGCTACTAATGCTATGGTATTCTTTAGTACTGTTAACTTGTGTTTTGGTTTTTCTTCTTCAGATTCTTATTTTGTTTTGAAATTCAACTTAAATGAAATCAAATGATGAGCTAATAAACCCTATAATTGTTTTTTAACTTATTTTTTGAAATTTTTATTAAATTGCAACATTGTTCACAGAATATTTAAATGAATGTTTGAATAGAAAAAAAACAAAAGTGTCTACTTTTCAGAAAATAAGCAAAAAATTAGATAATCTTTTAACAACTTTGCAGCATAATTAAATTATAAGGAAACCACCTTCTTTATATTATTAGCACACTAGTCCAGATGTTGCCAGATTCAATATTATGTATGTTTTCCTGGTTTATATTCTCTCACACTTCAGCTTAACAACCAAAATATAAAGCCTAGCTCTGTGACAATTACATTAAGGGTTATAGTATTTGATAGCATTCTTTTTTATCAGAAAATACAAAGAAAACAGTCATTAAATATTTGTGCCTAAAATAAGATAAAATAAAATCTATCTAATAATGTTTACAAGTACAAATAATTTTTGTAAAATATAATTAATTTTTGTAAAAATACAATTTGTTTTACAGAGGAGCATTTTTCTGCTGAAGAGGGGCCTCCCAATTTATGTATATATTTGGGAAAAATATTCATTTCATAGTCTTTTTCAGGAATTTCAGTCTTATCTAATACTTTTATCTAAATTCCCCTAAAAATTCTTAAACTATTGCACTTGAATTATTTAATTATACTCTCTTAGCACGACTGAGCGACTTCACTTTGACTTTTCACTTTTAAGCATTGGAAAAGGAAACGGCAACCCACTCCAGTGTTCTTGCCTGCAGAATCCCAGGAAAGGGGGAGCCTGGTGGGCTGCCGTCTATGGGGTCACACAGAGTCGGACACGACTGAAGTGACTTAGCAGCAGCAGCAGCAGTCATCACATCACAGGTAAGGATTTTGATATCAATACCCTGTTCTACTCATGCAAATAATCATTTCAGCTTGGAAAATTTAAAAAAATTACAGGTATTTCTTAAAATAATGGTAGTAATTTGTGGAAATAGCTAGCAATTAGAAGATAATATAGCATTGAGTAGAGCTGTCCAGTTTCCTTATTATTTCTCTGAAAATGAATGCCTTCTCTTGAATTAAATTTACATCTTGAAATATCTGGACTTGAACTAAACTTTCAAAACATAGAATAATGTGTAGAGAGAGACCAGATTTTCTAAGAGTAATAAAATGCTTATATTCATCCTAAGAAAATTTCTTCTAACTGGCATAACCTCCCTAAACCTATATTAGCTAAACATAAGGTTATATCATTTATTGAATTTAGACTAATATACCACAAAACAATTTATACGTTTATTGTCAGTATTTTAATTATATAGAATGATATAAATAATAAGTAAAAACAAATAAAAGAGCAATCTGTGGAGAGTGTCCTAAATTGAATGGCATATTTTTCAGTGCTAAAGTACAAAATAAAGAGCATGAATTAATTGTTTAGGTGATATAAATATTCATGTGTCTGTCTGTATTCAGTCATTTATTTTTAGTCGAGGACCAAACATTCAAATGACTAACATATAGTCAATAAAACTTGTCATAAAAAGAACAAGATTAGATGACGTGTTAAAAATTTGATTGTAAATTTTCTCCTTTTAATACTGATCTATAATAAGATTTTTTTCATATTTCTTCATCTTTGAAAATATCTTGTCACACACATAGGTCCTAGCAAACATGGAAGACAGTCCATGATTTTAATTGATCATGTTCATTCATTGAAAGTTTTTTTTATAGTATCCTATTAATTCCTACTCTTGTTATTTGCTTTTAAGCATGCCATTGCATTATCAATTAATCAATTCTAACTGAAGATTATGCCAAAGTTCCTAAATTGTAGATAAATTACTTTTAAAACAGAAAATTTCTTTACACATACATTGCTTCTGAACTGTAGTTTTATCTCAGAAAATGTATCAACAAAAGCTGTGTAGGAAAAGAGATCTCATTTTTTGTTTTAACTTTTATTAGCATAAGAAATGGGGGAAAAAAGGCTGACATAACTTGTGAATGAAAAAATTTTAGTGAAATGGATTTACCACAATATAATTTCCACACAATATTGTTTTACCTTGTAAACTTAGATTGAATTAAGAAACATTTATTCAAAAAAATCTAATTTTCAAGCCCATTTAATAATCAGTAATGGTGGATAAAGGTCGTTCTTTTTCAGAAAAATTTCAATCTTGATCCTGAATAATCATAACAGAGCTTTATTAATATTCTAGAATATAATCAACAAGTAGTAGGCAAGAGAATTCTAACTTCTATTTCTGACAAAATTTACGTAATATCCATGGCCAAATCTGAGAGAGCACAGGAAGATTCCACCGATGATACTGGTTCAATAACACATTATAACTTCAAATATTTCCTACAACTTTTCCACATGTTGCTAAATGACATAATAAGTATAGTCTTTAAACCCTTTATATTTTCATAAAGTTTGCAAATATTTCCAATAAAAAGTTTTACTGCTACACACACACACACATGTTTACATCTATCAACTGTTATACATCTTGGAATATTCTCCTTTAGGTTAAACTGAAATTGCATTTTCTCAATTTCCTTGAAAATATTTCCTTTTGTAGTTGTGCAGATATTCACAGAAGCCGGTTCTTAAGTCACTTCACATGAAAATGAAAGTCACTCAGTTGTGTCTGACTCTGTAACCCCATGGCCTGTACTGTCTGTGGGATTTTCTAGACAAGAATACTGGAGTAGGTTGCCATTTCCTTCTCCAGAGAATCTTCCTGACCCAGGGATCAAACCTGGATCTCCCATATAGCAGGCAGATTCTTTACCATCTGAGCCACCAAGTTACTTCATACTCTGCACTGATTCCTCTGATAAATAAGTGAATAGTATTGATAACATCTGTTGATATGTCAAAAGGCACTACTAGAAATAATGTCTTAAGAAATAAGAAGATTATTGATACTGCTTCCAATACCCTTAGCTTTTTGAGCAATTGTTTACTGAAAGACTAATATACATAACCAAATTAATTTTCTGTGGACGCTTTTAACAGCTGCTGTAATTAGACATAATTTAATTAACTCACCATAAATATCAATAAATGCGTTTTCCCCACTTAGTTAACAAATGAGCCACTTACAAACGTACTTCTTTCCTGTTCTTATTTCCACTTTGCATTTTGGGAAAAAAATTATGCTGTGATGAATATTCCTGTTTAAATTTCCCAATTTTTCTCAATACTGCATTTCTATGAGTTCAGAATGTTGTGCTGACTGCTTTAGGCTAGTCATTTCAGAGAACATTGCATTCTTTTCGCACTACATTAGTGCCATTGCTTAATGATCAAAATAGATTTTTTTATGTATTAAAAATAACAAAAATGTTCCAAAACTTAATGTAACTTAAAAGTGTGACAGTGGAAGTCCAATGAGAACTTTTTTTTTTTTCCCTTTTTGGACATGATGGATAAGCTCTGATATTGCAGCGAATAAAATAAAACTCCATGGCATACCAGTGTATGACACTCTAAATACTTTTGGGTTATCAGCGCGTCATAGTGATTTTGTGGTACACGAAGCAGGGCTGAGAAGCCATGGAAGCACCACACGTAGGATTCAACTGCTCAGTTTTTCATTGAGCTCAATTCAACTGCTCAATCTCATTTACAACAACTGTGCACAATATATGCACAGACACGTATGGCTGTAGTCCCATAAAACTGAAATGTGAATTCCATATAATTTTCATCTACCATAAAGTAGTCTTCTGTTGATTTTTTTTTCATTCTTTAGAAATGTGTAGCTCTTCTTAGCTTGCAAATAGTAAAAGAAAAAACAAATATCAGATAATGGCCAGATACTGACCCATGGGATGTAGGATTTCTACCCCTAGCCTGTACAAATTATCCATGAAAAAAAAAAAAAAATCTCTAGTTCTGCAGCTTGCTTTCTCATTCTCCATGGTGTTTTGTGAAGAAATGCTTTAACTGAAAAATATCAAATTGATCAATATTTTTCTGATTATTAGCAATTTTTATAAGTTTTAAAAGAAATACTTTGATGTCCTGAGACAATGAAAAGAATCTTCTTATTCTTTTTTCGAGATCAATACTCACTGAGAATTTTTATTGTGGATAGGTGTTGGATTTTGTGATATCATGGAAAATATATCACTGTACATATAATTACAAAAAGTTGAGAAATACTAAATACATGAAGACAAAATCAAACATGTTATTGGGAGTACAATATGATACTTCCATTTTTAAAAACAATTTAGAGATATATATATATACATAACATGCACATTTATGTGATATGGAAAGGCAATTCTCCTTATTGGCATTCGTTCTGAGAAAATAAATTAATAACGTGAACAGAAGTATACTTGGAGATGTTCAGTATGGTGGTCTTATGCTAGTGGGCCAGAAGAACACAAATAAAATGGCATAAAATTTCTAAACCTTAAAAATATCTTTTAAATGTGTGGCATAGAATGATGTCTAAGTACAAGGCGTCTAACTATGTGATGCATAATATAGTTCCACTTTCAACTGTATGTTTAAAATATGTTCATCTATCTATGAAGTCATACTAGAAGTATATGTGATTATTTAGTTGCTAAGTTGTGTCTGACTCTTTGGACTGTGACCTGCCAGCTTCTCTGTCCATGGGATTTCCCAGGCAAGAATACTGGAGTCAGTTGCCACTTACTTCTCCAGGGGATCTTCCCAGATCAGGGATCAAACCCATATTTCCTGCATTGGCAGGCAAATTCTTTACCAGTAAGCCACCAGGGAAGCCTGCCTAGAAGTGCGTGTACCAAAATATTATCTGTGGTGATTTTTTTGTCTCGGTGCATTTGGAGGAGAATTTATTTTGTCATTATGTTTTTCTGAAGTGCTGAAAAAAGATTTTTTAAATAAGCAAAGGTTCTCATTCTACTAAAAATAATAGAGATTTTGAAAACTGTTCCATCTATGAGGGAAGAACAGGATGATATTTATGTCAGAGCCTGAACATGAGGATATAGCATGCTAAAAAATTCACCAAAAGTTCTCTGATATGATTTTCTAAAAACATGTGATGTATACAGTGATCCTCACAGTTTGAACATGGATGCCCATCTGCTCTTCTCAAACAGTGAAATTCAGTTTCCATTGAGTAGTTTCTCAGTAGTTGGAAGCATCGTTCTCTAATTGACTCATGTTAGAAATGAGGCAGTCAACTCTGAAACCTGCCTGTCACCCATCTTCCCATCCAGTCATTAAGTTCTGCAAACTTCTCCCTAGGAATTTCTGAATGAAGTTCATCTTCACCCTTCCTCCAAGCTGCTATAATCATCATTCACCCTGGACTCCACAGTAAGTACTTCAGGGCTTCCCAGGCCCTATCTTAGACCTTTAATTCCACCCTCTACTGAGGGTGTATTCTGGATAAACTCTAAGTGTGATCATCCTGTGCTCTGGCTTATATATTTCTATGAGAAAAGCTATACCCCCATGGCAGAGCATGTGTGGTCTGGTCTGGACCTTGTTCACTTGTCCAAGCACAATTTTGCAGGATGTATGTTCAGGCACCACCCACCTCCTTGAATACAGTTTACATAACTCAAACCTCTTTCTTGGTTCTCTGGCTTTGCTTATGTTACATAGGAGGCCGTGAGTGCCTGACTCTTACACCTTTGCCAGTCTTCTAGTCATTCTTTAGAATTAAGTCATATATGAGCACCTCCAGGAAAGTTAACATGACTCCTCTGTTGCTTGACAAAGTGCCCCACACCATATAACCATATCTGTGTGTATCCGATGTTCTTTCTCCCACATATACTGTGAATACCGTGTGGCCAGGTCAGTTTAATGCATGGCTGTATTTGCAGGGCCCATTATACTCTCTTAGGCATAGTAAGTAAAACTGAAAAAAATATTTTACCTGAACATTGTAAAACAGATCTACTTTTAAAATTCATTATAAAACAAATTTCAGTTTTGACTCACATTATTAGACACTTCTTGTCTCTCCAGGGATTTCTCCAGTTCTCAGATCTCCCACTGTAGTTTTTTCCTTATTGAATAAGAGGGAGTGTTTTCCTTCTCTTAGGTCATGGTGGTTGAAGAACTGGAGACCTCAATTCAATCACTAGCTTTTTCTAATGAAAGCTAAGTTTATCATTGCATCTCACTCCCACCACTTTTTTTTTTTTAAGATTTTTTTGATGTGGACCCTTTTTTAAGTGTTTATTGAATTTGTTACAGTATTGCTTCTGTTTTTTTTTTTTTTTTTTTTTGAGCCACAAAGCATGTGGGATCTCTGCTCCCTGACCAGGGTTCGAACCCACACCCCCTGTGTTGGAAGGTGAAGTCATAGCCACTGGATCTCCAGGGAAGTCCCAAATGTTACTCCCAACATTTCTATCAAAGTGATTCTAGACATTTTGCAAAATTTTGCAATGCTTTCTCAGCAATATGGTAAAGGATCTGCCTGCCATGCAGGAGACCTGGGTTGGATCCCTGGGTCAGAAAGATACTCCGGAGAAGGGAATGGCTACCCACTCCAGTACTCTTGCCTGGAGAATCTCACTGACAGAGGAGCCTGTCGGGTTACAGTCTACTGGATTGCAAAGAGTGGGACACGACTGAGCGACTAATACAACAACACAATAAATAAGTACCAACAGAAGGCCCAAGTCACAATACTTCCTGTTAAAAAAAAAAAAAAAAAAAAAAGCACTTCCCATTTGATATTAATTACTTGATCAATACAATTTAAAATTTTTTTGACATTGAAAGTGAACGTGAAAGTCGCTCAGTCGTGTCCAGCTCTTTGTGACCCCATGGACTATACAGCCCACGGAATTCTCCATGCCAGAAAACTGGAGTAGGTAGTATTCCCTTCTCCAGGGGATCTTTCCAACCCAGGGATTGAATCCAGGTCTCCTGCATTGCAGGCGGATTCTTTACCAGCTGAGCCACATATTTGACATTGATTCCTACTTATCTATATATTCAGAAGAGAAGGTAGACAATAGCCTAAAATGAAAATTATACTGAGGTAATTTGTTAGGTCCAGAAAAGCAACTATAAGATATCTGACTAAATGCTTTAAATAGAAACTTCCCTTATAAGAGTGTTAACATAGCATTTCCAAAAAATATCATGTTTACTTTGTTATTATTTGAGCACTTTTAGTTTTCTCCTTCACTTCACTTCAGTTCAGTTCAGTCGCTCAGTCTATCTCACTCTTTGCAACCCCATTGACTGCCACACGCCAGGCTCCCCGGTCCATCACCAACTTCTGGAGCTTGCTCAAATTTGTGTTCATTTAGTTGGTGATGCCACCCAACCATCTTGTCCTCTGTCATCCCCTTCTCCTCCAGCCTTCAATCTTTCCCAGCATCAGGGTCTTTTCCAATGAGTCACTTCGCATCAGGTGGCCAAATTACTGGAGCTTCAGCTTCAGCAGCAGTCCTTCCAATGAATATTCAGGACTGATTTCCTTTAGGAAGGACTGGTTTGATCTCCTTGCTGTCCAAGGGACTCTCAAGAGTCTTCTCCAACACTACAGTTCAAAAGCATCAATTCTCCTTCAACTATTTATTATTTATTATCACCAACATCAATAACAAAAGCTAATGCTCATCAAGCATTTGCTCAATTAATGTACTCAGCATGTATCAACCCATTGAATCATCATTTAAATCAAAGACAATAAATGCTGTTATTAATGTGACTTTTAAAAAAATAAGGCTTATGCAGATCATTTTGAAAGATTTCAATAGCTGTTAGCAAAGCTTAACTGTTTTCCTCTGCACATAAAGGTGATGTCTTCTGGAAACATACAGACTGTGGCAGCCTCTCTAATGTGTTTATTATTAATACTTCATGCTCAAGACCTAGCAGAATACTAGGCATGTGGTCATTGCTAAATAAAAGTTTGTTCAATGTGTCTGTACATATGAAATTCTTTTTGGATAAGCCTTAGGAGTTAGTTTAGGAGTTAGTTTAATACAATGAATATGTTTGGAGTTAGGGTTAGGACAGAAAAATAACGTGCTTTTTGAAAAGTTTAAAAGGACTCTGGAAAACACAGTGGATGGATCAAGTCTTTTGCAGTGTTAAACACATGGTAAGAAATTCCATTAAGTTCAACAAACATTTAGCAAATCCCTGTTACGCATAATGGATACCTATTATGTAAATACCTGGCATTGTGCTAGGTATTTTGGATTAGGAGAAAGAAATGTCCACCCAGGGTTCCTTTCTACTAGGATAAACAAACGTGCAGATTCAAGAGTATGCGGCAAGCTCTGCTGCTGCTGCTGCTGCTGCTAAGCCACTTTAGTTGTGTCCGACTCTGTGGGACTCCATAGACAGCAGCCCACCAGGCTCCCCCGTCCCTGGGATTCTCCAGGCAAGAACACTGGAGTGGGTTGCCATTTCCTTCTCCAATGCATGAAAGTGGAAAGTGAAAGTGAAGTCGCTCAGTCGTGTCCAACTCTTAGCGACCCCATGGACTGCAGCCCACCAGGCTCCTCCGTCCATGGGATTTTCCAGGCAAGAGTAGTGGAGTGGGTTGCCATTGCCTTCTCCAAAGCTCTGCTTTAACAGTGACTTTCAAATTGCTATATAAATTAAAAATAATGTGCCAATCCATTTGGTCACAATAGGTAAAATGAGGTACAAAGCTAACAGAACAGAAGGACCATGAAGTAGAAGGTCATCAAATAGACAAGAGGATTTGGAATAATATTCTGCTTAAAAGGGACAGCATGAATTAGTTTCCAAAAGTTTTAAAAGTGCATGGTTTAGCTGTGGAACAGAGAAGAGTGTGGCAGGAGCAGGGAATAAATAATCTGATTTTGCATTGACAGTGGTACCCTGTGAGCACACTGGAGGTAGCTCAAGAAGTAAACTGTAGGATTTGTGTGTTAAAAAGTCACCCGTAGGTGATGTGGAAGTCCTATGGGAAAAGGGAAGCTGGAGAAAAAAAGACCTCTTATAATCAATAGGCGCTTCTCAGGTGGCTTGGAGGTAAAGACCCCACCTGCCAATGCAGAAGACATGGGTTCAGTCTCTGGGTCGGGAAGATCCCCTTGAAAAGGAAATGGCAGCCCACTCCAGTATTCTTGCCTGGAGAATCGCATGGACAGAGGAGTCTGGTGGGCTACAGTCTATGGAGTTTCAAAAAATCAACATGACTGAGCAACTGAGAATACACACACATAATCAGCAATAGTGTGATAAGATCTGAGAGAGCTTGAGTAGGTAAACAAGTTCAACAAACTTGTAGTTAGACTAGGAAAAAGAGAGAGAAGGCTAAAATACAATTAGAAATGATAAAGGAAACATTGCAGTGGTGCCCAGAAACACAGAGGGTCATAAGAGAATACTATTATACTCCAACAAAGTGGTTGACCTAGAAGACATGTGCATTCATTTATAAATTATTTATGACTGCTTACCCATTATGGTGACAGAGTCTAGTCATTGCAACAGACACCATATGGCCCCAAATGCTTAGAATATTTAGTATCTGCCCTTTAAAGAAAAAAAATGTTGCCAATGTTTTTTGGTTGCTATTTAACATAAATGAGGGACAAATGCTGTAATTCATAAAGGCTTCCTTCAGTCTTTATTTGTTCTTCAGAGGTTATTTTCTAGGACCTTCTAAATTTTTTTTCAATGTACAGGAGAATTGTTGTTCCAAACTCTAAAATTGTCAGTTGTGAGGAATTCTTACGGAGCTCAGATTTTTGCCCTATTTACACACTATAAGGTTAGTCTGTCACAGTTTCATAGATGCTGGCAGAAATCATGAGAGCCTTGGGTCCGAGGACTTCATTTCACAGCACTGGTTGTTTATGCTGGCTCTTTCTGCCCCTCAAGCCCCATGAGGCTTGGTGATCACCCAGGTGGGTACTGTGAGGGTTGGTACCCAAAGAACACCCAACCTATGGGATCATTTTCAATATGCTGCAGCAAACTTACCCAGACCCTCACCAAGATGACAGACTGTCTTTATTAGGCTTAAAAGTGCAGTGACACCCTCTGCTCTGGAGGGAGACACTGTTTCTTTCCAGGCTGGTGACTATATAAACATTATGGAAAGACATTCTGAAAGATAGTCTAATTGCGTCTACTCTTAAGGCAGAAACATGAGACCTATCTATGGAGAACTGTCTCCTGACAGTAACCAAATAAAACATACTTTAATCTGCATCTCTAAACAAACTTTTTAGTATGCAAATAACCACCTTTTATACTTTTCTCACCAAGTTTTATATTTCCTCTGTGCTGGCAAGTGGGCTTATTGTGTGCTTATACAACTTAACACAAGCACTAATGTGTTTGACTACAGTACTTTTCTTTGATAGTACTTTGAGGCAAGAATTCCCAAGAGTGCAAATATAGATATGTAAACATATTACAAAAGAAAAACCTATTGAAATAAAAGATGCATTCTTATTTTATTGAAACAGTTTAAGAAAATTCAGCTGTGAGAAGTGCTTCACTAGCTAAAATATGTTGCCATCAGTAAATGACAAATTTTTCCAGACCAAACCACCTAGATTGGCATCACAGTTGCCCTGGTAAGGCACCTTGGCTAACTCCCAGCACAACCTAGTTATTATTGCAACTATTTGCTTTTATATGCACTTTTCTGAGTCATAGATGCTCAAGAAACTACAAGCTATGACATCATGCCATTCTTCCTGATAAAAACATTACTTTGAAACATAGATTTTGACATCTCTAATAATCTTTTATGTTGCTTACAAGGCCTTAATAACAAGTTATGACAGTCAAGACACTTAATGCCCATTGAGGGGAGATTTCCATTTTAGTTGCCATAGCAAATAGAGGCTTTGATATTCATGGCTATGCTGTGAATTTGTCATGCTTTTGATTCCTTTTTATTTTAGGCAATGCTTGTTATGTTTCAGGCATTCTACAGATGATACAAAATTATCTCTAACTGTGTGTAGGAGACAATAAAAATGAAAGCATAATAAAATGTCAAATGCGTTCATCTGACTGTAATAATTAATTGTACTCTGCCTACACCAGAAAATACCAAAGTAAAAGAATTTGTTTCAGTTGAGAAAAACAAATTAATTTATGGGAAAAGATTATTTGGAGAGATATATGAGAGTAATGTAAGAAAGAAGATTCCTGTAAATTTGTTTCATCCTCTATCCCAATGATGAGAAAAATGCCTGTCATTTAGTAGACAATCAGTAAATATATTTTAAATTATTATATTATATTATAAATACAAAGAGGAGTGCTAGCTAAGGTCCAGGACCCAGACTTAAATAACAAAATGATTTTTATTTTTTATGTCTGACTATTTTCCCAGTAAGGCAATTAGGTGCTTTGTTACATGAAATAAAGAAAATGTATACAAATATATTTATTCACAATAGTATATATAGCTCACACATGTTTACTGTTAATAGATAACAAAATTGATTTTCTTTAATTAGAGGGTATATATTCATAATATTCATATATATTCATAATATTCATATATATTCATAAATTCACAGTGAAAAGTATAATCTATACTCTTCAATTTGTGCTGTCAAATTTTATCTATATTTCTTAAATTTATTTTGGTCTTTTAATGATTTTGGTATGTTCTCAGCTCTCATTGATGCATTAATAATTATTTAAATTGGTTCTCTATTACTTTTAATTTAACGTAAATGTATTGAAAGGAGTGCGTCAAGGCTGTATATTGGCACCCTGCTTATTTAACTTATATGCAGAGTACATCATGAGAAACGCTGGGCTGGAAGAAGCACAAGCTGGAATCAAGATTGCTGGGAGAAATATCAATAACCTCAGATATGCAGATGACACCACCCTTATGGCAGAAAGTGAAGAGGAACTAAAGAGCCTCTTGATGAAAGTGAAAGTGGAGAGTGAAAAAGTTGGCTTAAAGCTCAACATTCAGAAAATGAAGATCATGGCATCCAGTCCCACCACTTCATGGGAAATAGATGGGGAAACAGTGGAAACAGTGTCAGACTTTATTTTTTTGGGCTCCAATATCACTGCAGATGGTGACTGCAGCCATGAAATTAAAAGATGCTTACTCCTTGGAAGGAAAGTTATGACCAACCTAGACAGCATATTCAAAAGCAGAGAGATTACTTTGCCAACAAAGGTTCGTCTAGTCAAGGCTATGGTTTTTCTTGTGGTCATGTATGGATGGGAGAGTTGGACTGTGAAGAAGGCTGAGCGCCGAAGAATTGATGCTTTTGAACTGTGGTGTTGGAGAAGACTCTTGAGAGTCCCTTGGACTGCAAGGAGATCCAACCAGTCCATTCTGAAGGAGATCAGCCCTGGGATTTCTTTGGAAGGAATGATGCTAAAGCTGAAACTCCAGTACTTTGGCCACCTCATACGAAGAGTTGACTCATTGGAAAAGACTCTGATGCTGGGAGGGATTGGGGGCAGGAGGAGAAGGGAATGACAGAGGATGAGATGGCTGGATGGCATCACTTACTCGATGGACGTGAGTCTCAGTGAACTCTGGGAATTGGTGATGGACAGGGAGGCCTAGCGTGCTGCGATTCATGGGGTCGCAAAGAGTCGGACACAACTGAGCAACTGAATTGAACTGAACTGAAATGTATTGATTCTCATTTTCCCTTAGTAATTTTTATGCTTTTCTACTAAAAGTTATTTTGCACCATAATTTAGTTTCTGCTAATAATTTACCCTGGATATTTTAAAGTGAATGATACAACTGTACTTACGTGATAAATGTTAGTGTAAAACTAATGTCTTAGAGGACTTCCCAGGTTATATCTCTCAGTTGGGAAGGTCCCTGGAGGAGGGCATGGCAATCCACTGAAGTATTCTTGCTTGGAGAATCCCATGGACAGAGGAGCCCAGTGGGCTACAGTCCATAGGGTCACAAAGAGTTGGACATGACTGAAGCTCAATGTGTTATTAAAAAAAAAAAACAAAAACTTAAAGAGGGAAAGAATTGGGATTTCTGTATATTTTATTTTCATTTTTAATATATAAATTTAAAATATTTATTTAAAATATTTTAAAGTTTAGCATATCTAAATCAAAATGTTATATCTTTTAAAATTTAAGACTATTTTATCAATTTTTAAAAACTGCTATTGTAAATAACATTGCAACAGACATCTTCAAAAAACAGACATTTCATTTCTCCATTTATTTTTTCAGACTGTTTTTTGTAATGAACACTCATATATCCCTGCCTCTTTTATTTTGGTAGTCACTCATTGTAATGCTTATTTTTATCTAGGAATCATATCCTTCTTATCTAGACATTTTCTTGTATTATTTTTCTGGTGATTTTCTTCTCTTTTTTACTTTCTGGAAATCCTATAACCAAGATATTAAATATTCTAGATTAATTATTTAACTTTGGTCTTACTTTCCATTTTGACTTATCTAGTTTCCAGCTTTCCAACTAACCTTAAATAACCACATCTTCAACTTTCCCTTTATAGCACTTTTTGGTTTTTGACTATTTCTTTCACATAATATCTTGCTTTTATTTAATGGAGCCCCTGTCTTGTCTTGTTTTTCAAATAAAAAACAAAATTGTTGCTTGTTTGTTTTTCTTTTAGTAATTGTCTTTGGTTCCCTTTATATTCTCAACAATTCTCTTTTTTTCCTGTTTATTTTGACTTTTGTTTTTCGTTAGTGATGTTTTAGATAAATTTTTGTTTCTGTTAATAGATAAGAGAATACTACAACATAGACCAGATGCTCCTTATGAATACCTGGCATCTAGTGATCTTCATTGATATGAATCTAGATGCTTATTTAGAGGATTGTACGATGTCGTTGTCAGTTGGTCTTTTCTTCTGAGTCATACATTTGCCAAGAAGAAATCCTCAGTACCCTAGATTAGTGATTGTAAGCCGACTATTAGGGCCCTTGTTATTATGCTGAAGAAAATTGGGGGCTCTCACCATCAGAACACATGGTTTGGTTAATCCTTGCATGTTCTGTGCAGGAAATCTCTCAGGCCACTGCTTGGAGTATTTAGAGCTTACATCCTAGCAGTTTGCGCATGTGTGTGTGCTCAGTTGTGTCTGATTCTTTGCAACCCCATGGGCTGTAGGTCTCCAGGCTCCTCTGTCCATGGGATTTCCAGGCAAGAATACTGGAGTGGTTTGCCATTTCCTCCTCCAAGGAATGGATATTCCTGAGCCAGGGATAGAACACACATCTTTTGAGTCTCCTGCATTGACTAGCAGATTATTTGCCACTGAGCCACCTGGGAGTTTGTTTAGGCATTAATTTTATTCCAGTATTGTCACTTGATGAGGACTATGAGTTTATGCTTGAGTAGAATATCATAAAACAACCATATGTGTGTCATTTTATCACTTTTCCCTCTTTTATCATTGTTTTCATAGGGCTTCAGAAAGATGTCCAGATATGCACATGAATTCGTTTCACTAAGTTTAACCAGATAAATTTATTTTGATATATGAATATATTTGAATTGCCCCAACATAGCAAGAAACAAGAGAATGTTGCAGGTTCTGAATGATAAGGGAAGGCAGTGTTTCAAAAACCTTGACAATCTTTGGTTTTAGGGCTCAACACAAGTTTCCAAGTCTTTCCTCTGTGCTTAATTTTTAATCCATAAGCAATCTGAAAGAAACCTTATAAGGAATGTTCTAAACTTTTACATAGAATAATTTGCATAATGTAATAGAAATACATATTTTATGACAGTATTAGATGAGATTTTGAGAGAAATTATTTTTTAAAAGCAGAGTGTCATTTTTAGTATGTGTTACAAATGTTGAAAGTAATACTGTGTTAGATAACCCACACACAATTATGCAACATTCCTCACAACTATTTGTGTTTCTCAGAATACTAATAAAGAGCAAAACCAGATGAATAGAACCAGGGAGAAGCTGTGCCCAAGGGTATGAAAAATCAGTACAAAGACAGAGAGAGACCATCTAGTCTGATGAATATTATATCGAACTAGCAAAGTTACTCCTTAGCAACAGGAAAAACAAATAGTCACTGCTCAAACAAGCACTAGTAAGGGCCTTGGAAAATGAGAACTATAGCTTCAGTTAAACACTTTAACAATATTTTAGATGTTAGATATGTCTTCAAATTATTTTCCAAACTGATAAGTTTGGGTAGATTGCATATTCAGGCCAAATAAAGTTGAAGTTATAGATCTGTGGACAAAAATTTGATGGAAATTTTCCTAAGAAAAAATTTTCCTAAGTTTTTGTAAAACATACTTGCATCTTTGGGACATAAAACTTGACAGTCCCGTTTACATGGTAGAGAAGCCACGTAATTATCAGGCTAAGAGGTAATGAAGTGAGGATTTTATTTGAAGAGAAGCAGCCCATAGAATGACTACATTTATGATTAAATTCCTGATCTAACAAATTGAAGATATGTCCCAAGAACAAAGATAAAACATTATGTATTTAAGAAGCACTTCATGACCACAACTCTGCTATTTACTACATTGCTGTTATCAATTACGGATGGCTTAAAAATCGCTGTTTGTTACAATTTATGTATAAACAACAAGTTGCTTTTAATGATGCAATGCCATATTGCAAATCAGCCACATCAGATGGCACTGGGTTTATGAGTTGAAATTATAAGATGCGTGGTTCTTGGATGAAAAGCTATGGCAAATCTAGACAGCATTTAGAAAGCACAGCCATCACTTTGCGACAAAGGTCCATATAAGCAAAGCTACGTTTTTTCCAGTAGTCGTGTATGGATGTGAGAGTTGGACTATAAAAAAAGCTGAGCACTGAAAAATTGATGCTTTTGAACTGTGGTGTTGGAGAAGACTCTTGAGAGTCCCTTGGACTGCAAGGAGATCCAACCAGTCCATCTTAAAGGAGATCAGTCCTGGGTGTTCATTGGAAGGACTGATAGTGAAGCTGAAACTCCAATACTTTGGCCACCTGATGCAAAGAGCTGACTCATTTGAAAACACCCTGATGCTGGGAAGGATTGAGGGCAGGAGGAGAAGGGGACAACAGAGGATGAGATGATTGGATGGCATCACCAACTCTATGGACATGAGTTTGCGTAAACTCTGAGAGTTGGTGATGGACAGGGAGGTCTGACCTGCTGCAGTCCATGGGGTCACAAAGAGTTGGACACAACTGAACGGCTGAACTGAACTGATTATTCCCCAGTCTTTTCCCAAGAGAGAATTTAGTAACTGCTTTAAGATACAGATGGGCTTCCTGGGTGGCTCAGCAGTTAAAAAAGAAAAAAAAAACTACCTGCCAATGGAGGAGATGGGGGGTTGATGTCTGGGTCAGGAAGACCCCCTGGAGTAGGAAATGGCAACCCACTCTAGTATTCTTGCCTGGAGAATACCATGGACAGAGGAACCTGGCAGCCTATAGTCCATGAGACCACAAAGAGTCAAAGACAACTTAACAACTAAACAACAAAAATAAAGTATATTTAGGGACCAAGAATCATCAAGGCTGGGGACCAGATAAAACTGTTGCAAGGACTAAATAGATCTACATATTTTAACCGTCCTTTTTTGTTGTTCATTCTCTCAGTCGTGTCCAGCATTTTAAGACCCCACGGACTGCAGCATGCCAGGCTTCCCCATCACCATCTCTTGCTCAAACTCATGTCCATTGATTTGTGATGCTATCCAACCATCTAATCCTCTGTCACCCTCTTCTCTTTCTGCCTTCAATCTTTCACCACATCAGGGTCTTTTCCAGTGAATGGGATCTTTGTATCAGGTGGCCAAACTATGAAGCTTGAGCTTCAGCATCAGTCCTTCCAATGAATATTCAGGGTTTGATCTCCCTCCTGTCCAAGGGACTCTCAAGAGTTTTCTCCAGCAACAAAGTTAGACAGCATCAACTCTTCAGCGCTCAGCATTTTTTTATGGTCCAACTCTCACATCCATACATGACTACTGGAAATACCATAGCCTTGACTATATGGACCTTTGTCAGCAAAGTGAGGGAGAAGGCAATGGCACCCCACTCCACTACTCCTGCCTGGAAAATCCCATGGGTGGAGGAGCCTGGTAGGCTGCAGTCCATGGGGTCGCTAAGAGTTGGACATGACTGAGCGACTTCACCTTCACTTTCCACTTTCATGCACTGGAGAAGGAAATGGCAACCCATTCCAGTGTTCTTGCCTGGAGAATCCCATGGATGGAGAAGCCTGGTAGGCTACAGTCCATGGGGTCGCACAGAGTCGGACACGACTGAAGCAACTTAGTAGTAGTAGTAGTAGTAAGCAAAGTGATGTCTCCGCTTTCTAATATGCTGCCTAGATTTGTCATAGCTTTTCATCCAATGACCACACATCCTTTAATTTCCTAGAATTTATGAATGATTTAATTTTCTAGAATTTATAAACAACTCCCTGGAGTTTATTAACAGTTTTCAGCGATGATCTGGAAAGTGTGGGAATGGGATTCCTACACATAAGAAATGTGGCTATTGGAGAGATGATTTAGAAAAGTAAAAAGTATAGGATTATATTTGCGCCCTGTGGTTGTAGATTATTTTATACTATCAGTACATCAGTTCAGTTCAATCAGTCCTGTCTGACTCTTTGTGACCCCTTGCACTGCAGAATGCCAGGCTTCCCTGTCCATCACCAACTCCCAGAGCTTACTCAAACTCATGTCCATTGAGTCAGTGATTACATCCAATCATCTCATCCTCTGTCATAACCTTCTCCTCCCGCCTTCACTCTTTCCCAGAATCAGGGTCTTTTCTAGTGAGTCAGTTCTTCGCATCAGGTGGCCAAAGTACTGGAGTTTGGGCTTCAGCATCAGTCCTTACAATGAATATTCAGGACTGATTTCCTTTAGGATAGACTGGTTGGATCTCCTTGCTGTCCAAGGGACTCTCAAGGGTCTTCTCCAATACCACAGTTCAAAAGCATCATTCTCCAGTGCTCAGCTCTTTTTTATAGTCCAACTCTCACATCCATCCATGACTACTGGAAAAACCATAGTTTTGACTAGATGGACCTTTGTTGGCAAAGTAATGTCTCTGCTTTTTAATATGCTGTCTAGGTTGATCATGGAGAAGGCAATGGCATCCCACTCCAGTACTCTTGCCTGGAAAACCCCATGGACAGAGGAGCCTGGTAGGCTGCAGTCCATGGGGTCGCTAAAAGTCAGACATGACTGAGCAACTTCACTTTCACTTTTCACTTTCATGCATTGGAGGAGGAAATGGCAACCCACTCCAGTGTTTTTGCCTGGAGAATGCCAGGGATGGCTGGGCCTGGTGGGCTGCCATCTATGGGGTCGCACAGAGTCGGATATGACTGAAGCGACTTAGCAGCAGCAGCCCCAGTAAGTTGATCATAGCTTTTCTTCCAAGGAGCAAGTGTCTTTTAATTTCATGGCTGTGGTCACCATCTGCAGTGATTTTGGAGCCCCTCAAAATAAGGTCTCTCACTGTTTCCATTGTTTCCCCATCTCTTTGCTATGAATTGATGGGATTGGATGCCATGATCCTAGTTTTCTGAATGTTGAGTTTTAAGCCATCTTTTTCCCTCTCCTCTTTCACTTTCATCAAAAGGCTCTTTAGTTCTTTTCCACTTTCTGCCATAAGGGTGATGTCATACATGCTGCTAAGTTGCTTCAGTCATGCCCAGCTCTTTGTGACCCTATGGACTGTTGCCTGCCAGTCTTCTGTGTCCATGCGATTCCCCAGGCAAGAATACTGGAGTGGGTTGCCATGTCCTCCTCCAGGGGATTGTCATGACTCAGGGACCACACCTGTGTCTCAGTCTCCTGCACTGGCAGGCTGGTTCTGCAGCACTTGGGAAGCCCATACTATCAGTACTTCTATTCAGTGAAGGTCTGGATTTACTAGAAAGACCCATATAAGAATAGAAAATGATTTATAGCAAAGAGAGATTACTTTCAGGATGCCCCTGAAGTACATAATGAAAATATGATAAAGATATATATTTTTCCTATAGAAGCACATGCTAATGCTTACATTATTTTCAAGCAAATAAAACCAAAATTATCTAGAAAATGTTACTGGATGATAATAATAATAAATATTCTCTTATTATCAGGCATTATGCAATGCCTTCAGAATGTTGTTTCATTCACAACATCTCAGTGGAGAATGTACTATAATCATGCCTAATTTCCAAATTGGGGAAAAAGCCTTAAATAGTCTCATGATTTGTTTGGGAACCTAGGAAGTGTCAGATCTTTAATCTAAACTTAACTCGACTCATTCCAAAACCAATGACTTTGAATATATTTCAAAGATGTAGGAGTTGGCAAACGTTTAATACTAAAGGAACAGATAGTAAATCTCTGAGGATTTTCTGGCCATATGGTCTATGTCACAATTACTCTACAGTCTTAGTGAAAAAGCAGCCGTACACAGTACACAAAGGGCTGGTCTTATGCCTTCAATGTCCTAAATGCAAACTATTACTTTGGGGGAAGGAGCAGACTTGACCTCATAGCCATTGTTTGCCAACTTTGGCTATATGGTATTATTCATTCTTGGTTCTAATTTATATCTTTACATAATGAAATATTTTTATACTGTCTCTACATTGAAAAGCGAAATTGAATATGATCTGGTGACATCAAAACATGCAGAAAAGCAAACATTAATTTGAAACAAATAAAACTGACTTTATAATTTAAAGGAAATAAACACAAAAACTTGGATTCGATCCTAGCTCTGTAGTTCCTTTCATGTTAGTTCAGCTCTCCAAGCCTGAACTTCCCTATATATTGGAGGTTACTTGCCTACATTGGAGGATTATTGTAAATATTAAATAATTCTGTAAAATCCATTGTTTGTATTAATCATTCAATAAATATAATACATAGACCTACATAATGGGTTAACAGAATGTGTTTTCTATTTGTTTCAAATATGTGTACAAATTATCAATATATATATTAATTTTTCATATAAAAATACTTTCTGTATTTCAGTAATGCTAAAATTTATTTCCCCACCTAGAAGAAAACAACAAAAGAATGTATTTCAGATGTTACAAGTCAGTTATTTGTAAAGAAATGTCTGTGATCAATAAGTGGAATTGTAAATGTACATACAGAATGCAAATTTTTGATTCATATAAATTGTCAGAATTTAGGAATCAAATAATAAAGTTCCCTAATTGAATTGTTTTCATCACATATGAATAATAATACTCTTTACATAAGAATGTGTCATTTATACTGTAGATGCAGTAAGAATACACTGTAGATCACTTAGAACATTTCAAAAACAGTATAAAGGAAAATAATTCTGTAAAGGGCTATATCAATAAGTAATATTCATTTAATTTTTAAGCATATTTTCTAAAATTCTATATATGTATGTGTATTTGCATGTATATTAAGCGTGTGTATGTAGGGAATATATGAATCCATGTGTATTTGTATATTACCAAGCATAGAATTATAGGTCACATTTTTTGAATATTTTATATATTTTAGTACAAATTGCCAAAAGTTAGAATATTTTTCTCTTAACATCGAGTTAATAAGATATTTCAACATCTAAGTAACATATAAACTAAAGGAAAGATGAAAGATGATAGATAAAATCTCCCTCAAGGATCAAGGCTGCGGAATAATTAAACCCAGAGATAAGTAAGAACGAGTTTTAAAAATAAGTGAAAAAAAGCGCCAGCTGTATATGTTAAAGGTTTTCACCCTGGGTGCCCTGAAAAGAACATGTACATCTCTGACAGGAAATGGAAAGGCACTGGGTTTCGCTGGCTTCAGTTATGTTTTGACTCAGTTGGAAATGAGATTAATGACTTTGTGAAATCAAAGCCTGCAAGAGACTCCAGCTGTGGACTGACTCAGCTGATTAACCAGCACAGCCTAAGAAGTGGCATGTAGTTGAATTATGATTGCTTGCCTTCACAGTCATGAAAAATAGCAAGAAATGTTCAAACCCATACACTGATGAAGGGATTAGAGATTCATTTGAATTCCCATATGAATCAAGCTTAGAAAATGTTAAACATTCATTGTAAGACTGTATGTGTGTGAGCACCTGTGTGTGCACACCTGTCTGTGTGTTTGAGAGGTCTTCTGTATGTTTAAGTGTTGGAATGAGGCTTGTGTCCATAATCAAAACTGGTTTTTTACCTTAAAACAGGTTTTCCTCAACAGACTTCACTTTGCCCTATTCTGTGACTGAATGTTAAAACACACAGAGAAAAAAATTGCCAAAAAATCTGTCACTCAGGGAGCATACATTGGAGCTTAGTCTTTCAAAATCATATCACTTCTAATATAGCTAAATTGGAACTACAGAAAAATAAGATTACAGGAATTTTTCATTCAGTGACTACACTACGCATTACTTGACATTCTGTATGATCTTTAATAGCTATTTCTCTTTGTAATTTATTTTTAACTGGAGGATAATTGATTTATGATATTGTGTTGGTTTCTGCCATATCTATCCTTTTCTGCAAAGAACAGCATTGGAAGTGTAACTATAATCTTCACTAGGACAGTTGGGAGAGAAAGAGTGACCTAGTTGACTTCTCTTATTTGCATTCTTGTCAACAGGCCTTTGGGGAAAAACACACAAGCTATTTGCTACTCGAATGATAATGGAGACTCCTTATCAGTGAAATGCTTTAGTGTGGGTATGGATTTTTGCAGACATAGCCAGGTGAAGAGTGTTCAGTAATCACGGCAATTAATGACATATAAAATGGAGTTGTTCTATAAAATGACTAGTTCTTTGTTATATATCTGCGTGCACTTCTCTAAACAAACCCAGGTGTTTAGTCCTAAAGTGAGAGAAGATAGATTGAGGAGAGATATATTGATGATGTGAGACACTCCAAGAGAAAACTGCTTTGCTCTGCCATACAATTGCCTGTATCCTTTAAATCACTAATAAAATCTATTACTATTAATAGATACAATTTCCAGGTAGTATGAGTTCTGGTTGATATTTGAACATTGATTGTTACCATAAATTGACATTATGAGCATGATTCTTTTTTTTCCCCCAACTCATGAGTTCTGTTTATTAGAGATAATAACTTTTCTCTGTCACTTTTTGACAAACAAAGATGGGAAAATGTGATGAGGAACTGATAAGCAGGATCATATCTTTACCCATCCTTGGTGTGAAGTGGGAAAGCAGGCAAGTCTTAACAAAAGAATTTGAAGAAAATTGAGTATAACCCTGAGAATTTGCAATGTGGATAGACAGAGTGTGAGCAGAAGGATGATAAGCAACGAACCTCATCCCTAGTCTATTGCTGGCAGCCCAGGCAAAAGTTTGAAGCTTGATCTCTAAAGATGAAGCTAGGGTAAATCTCATGCATCCTTAGCCACCTTGGAAGACAATATATTCAATCACAATATAGGTCAATTAAATTACTGATTACCTGAAAAAATATGCACCTAAGGGTCATGGCTAGTTAACTAAATTACAGTACAATACAATAAACACAAACAAAAACCCCCACAAATTGTTCTGTTAAAAAGCTAGAGCATTTTACAGAGAAATGCTATTAGAAACTTGGTGATGGCTCAAGTGGTAAAGAATCTGCCTGCAATGCAGATGTGGGTTAGATCCCTGGATTGGGAAGATCCCCTGCAGAAGGGAATGGCACCCCACTCCAGTATTCTTGCCTAGAGAATCCCATGGACAGAGGACCCCGGAGGGCTCCAGTCCGTAGGGTCACAAAGAGTTGGACATGACTGAGTGACTCACACTTTCATTGATCAAATATATTCCGTATGTCAAATCTGAATCTAGAAACTCATTTGTAACTATCCGGGGGGAAAAAATGTGAAGAGGGTGTCTTTATCCTCCAGACTTTTTCATCTGAAGGGGAAAATGCAAATCCCATTTTTATTGTGATTAACAAGTTGATGAGAAATGTTGCAAGTAAATGTCTCATGAACAATGCAGAACATCAAGTTGAACTTTACTTTGTTTACGGGACCTCAGTACTTCCCAAGAAAAGGGTTAGGGAGGATACCCTCCAGAAGGATCGAGTTCAGAGTCTAGATACTTAGGGGTGAAGGCCTAAGTGATAAGGCTGGAAATATTCTATGATCTGAAGTCATGAAAAGCCATACAACTTAACAACTTCTGTGATAATTTTGAAAATAATTTCATGAATAGGGAGAAGCGTTTTTTTTTTTTTTGAGTTTTGTGCCAATTTTTTTAAAACCTCTTTTTGTGTAAATGTCTCAATAGATGAATCCTAAATACTAAACAGAGGGCTTTTGTTTTGGTTTTTGCTCTTTTAGGAATTAATGACTTACATTTTTTTTTTTTTCATCATCTCTTGACCACGGGCCTACAGATAAGATACATACTCTCCTTATTCGCCATTACCTGTTTCAAATCTATCTCCACCTTCCACCGACCCCCTCTACATCTGTTCTCTAAACACTACATCTCTTCTCTAGACACTACATCTCTTCTTTAAAACCACCACTATTTGAACTGCCTGTCATCAGGTTACATTAGCTACAACCCCTCATTCAAGTCATAATCCACTGACCCCTCATTTCTCAAAGAATTTTGCTTTTGGCTTATGATCACTCTCTTACATATTGCTCCCTTCTTAAGGCTCCTTCACTTCAGCGTTTACATGATTGTTTCGTCTGAAAACTTACATCTTTGTCTCTTCAATTCCTCTTCTCTAATAATTGTGTCCTTCTCCTCCATACAGCTGATAACTTCCACAGTAAACGTCTGGCCTCAGTTGTAACTACCACTCACACTCTCTCACTGTCTCATACCTTTTCAGCTCACTCTATCTAGGACCCTGACTCCCCAATTTTTCAACCCCATTGGGAAAGATACTGCCATCTTTCCACTGCCCATTTTCTCTTTGGTAGACTTCTTTTTCCCTCTAATGCTCCAATTTTTTGCCTCTCTTTTCAACATATTGGTTTGGGGGAAAACAAAACAAGCAAGCAACAACAGCAAAGATCCATAACCAGTTACATTAAATTACCTACTTTGCATCTGCAATTCTGCAGTTGCCTGTAATAGATAAACTCACAACTCCACTAATTGATTCTATTTAAAATTCAGGGCAAAATAACTTCTGGGAAATCTTCAATGCAGTCAGTTAATCATAATGTAGTTGTCTGGAATATTCTTTACTCTTCAGCAGTAAAGCATAAACATAAGCATATTATAAATACTTCATATATCGCATTGAATTTGCCATATTAATTGCTATTTATTAAATGTGAATCTACTTTTTATAGACAAGAAATGTACAAGCAAAAACTAATATTTATAACCTGGTGTTTTTGCCCATTTTGTTTTTATAAGGTTTAACCCACTTAGAAATTACCTAGGTACCCAAATTGCCATTAATTCACCTAATATTATATTAATACATAAAATGTCTTAGAAGTGGTATTTAGTTGACTTTACAGATCATCACAATTTTTGCTGATATTGGTATTTCATCATAGGCATGACATTCAAAAAATTTACTTAGAAAGTTTATGTTCAGTACTAACTAAAAATGATTTGTAGAATTATTGTAGTCCCAAAGAACCTATCCTTTATTGTAAGATGATGTTGTTAAATGCATACATTTATATTATTGTATCCTTGAATATTTTGGAAAAAATGATAACTTATCTGATCCATAAACCCAGTATATGGACTGGTTGCTTCATTCTACAAAAGTAACAAACAGGGTTCAGTAGTAAGCGACTTGCTTGCGAGAGGTGACCCCAATAATAGTTGCCAGAAGAAGTAAAAGAGAAAGAAAATGTTAGTTGCTCAGTCATGTCCGACTCTTTGCTACTCTCTGAACTGTAGCCTGCCAGGCTCCTCTGTCCATGAAATTCCCCAGGCAAGAATGCTGGAGTGCGTAGCCATTCCCTTCTCCAGGGAATGTTCTTGGACCAGGGATCAAACCTGGGTCTCCTGCAATAAGTGTCGAAATTGGATTTCAAACTCCAACTCATTGGCCCTAGAGCTGGAGTTTCTCACACAACACTGTAGGGCCTCTGCCACGTCCATCCTCAGTCACCTCTGTGACAGGTGCAGAGCAACAATAAGTAGGCAGAGCATTACCTGTTCAACTGTGCAGGGAAGGTGCACACTAAGCCTCGAGGGTTTTGCTGCTCTGACCAGATCCAGGAACATCTGTGGAGAGTGCTCTGAGTACTGATTTGGGGTTACAAATACCTTTAAGCAAATGGGCATATTAAAAAATACAGACTCTGTGAATAATGAAGATGAATAATGTAGGTAGATAGATGCATACAGTTACGTAGAGATTGGGTAGATTGGATAATGTGTTACCATCTGTTTTCAAAGAACATTATACTACTTTGTGTAGGTGGCTCAGATGATAAAGAATCTGCCTGCAATTCAGGAGGCTCTGGCTCAATCCCTGGGTCAGGAAGACCCCTGAGAAGGAAAGGGCTACCTGTTCTAGTATTCTTGCTTGGAGAATTTCATGGACTGAAGAGCCTGGTGGGCTATAGTGCATGGAGTTGCAGAGTCGGACACGACTGAATGACTAACACTTTGTTACTACTATTTTAAATCAGTGCAACAACGTGATAATTTCCATTGCTTTCAATACATATTTTATCCTATTTTAATTATATGTCCTACTTTCATGCTTAGCTGAGTGTATTGCTTTTCTTTGCTTAAATTATTGTCTAATTGCTTATAGATCACATTGAGTTGGAGGACATCAATCAAGTAATGGTAGTAGTGGCTGAGCATTTGCTATTACACAGGACTTGTTGCAAGCGGTTTACATACGTTTCAGGTGGACAGCACAGTGATTCAGTCATATATCTTTCTGTTGTGTGTTTATATTCTTTGATTCTTTCATAACCATATGCAATGAATCGTGGATTTTTATCTAAATGAACACTGCATTTTAGTTTTTCATAACAAGTATAAACATTTTAATCAGAAAATAAATAATATGGCTTATTACTTCCCAATTGGTTTCTGAAACTAAATATAAGAAGAAATAAATAAGTATTGAGTATTAGGAATTCTCATTAAACAGCTATGTTTAATGACTAAGGGGTGCTTGCCGAGTTTTAAAGCTATTTGTCAGCCACTAAAATGTCCCTGAGCTGTTAATTATTGACGACAGTTATTTCACTAGCAAAAGTTACCTCATTAGCATGACAAGAGATGGATGTCCTCATTAGATACTTCCTTGTTTTGAAAACTACATGCCAACTTTGTCTCCAGGGCCAGAAACATTAACAACAAGTAGAAACTTTGCCCATTGAGTACTATGTTATTTTATTTAGAATTTGCGAAATCACAATTTAGAAATCAAAACTTTATATTGAAAAAAAATTTATTTGAAAATTCCCATTAAGAAGAAAAAGACAAACTGTATTATAGAAAGTTTTTTTTTTTTTTTTTTTAATATTGCCTATATACGATAGTTTGTAAATTGGCCTGTTAGTGTTCTGAGCTCAGGAACCAGCTCACCTTCGTCTTTACACCTTTCACATTCCAAGCTTTCTTACCCAAATGAGATGAAAACTTACATCGATGCATAAACGGGAACATGAATGTTCATAACAATTTTATTCACAATCAATAAGAACAAGTACATATGAAGTCTTTCGATAAGTGAATGGATACATAAATTGGCCTAGCCATACAATTGAATATTATTCAGTCATCAAAAAAAAAAAAACTATCAAGCTTATGAAAGCCATGAAAAATATGTGGATACCTTAAATGGACATTTGTTATTTTTATTGAGTCACTAAGTCATGTCTGACTCTTTGTCACCCCGAAGACTGTTCCTCAGATCATGAACTCCTTATTCCCAAATTCAGACTTAAAATGAAGAAAGTAGGGAAAACCGCTAGACCATTCAGGTATGACCTAAATCAAATCCTTTATGATTATAGAGTAGAAATGACAAATGGATTCAAGGGATTAGATCTCATAGACAGAGTGCCTGAAGAATTATGGACCAAGATTAGTGACATTGTCCAGGAGGCAGGGATCAAGATCATCCCTAAGAAATAGAAATGCAAAGAGGCAAAAGAGTTGTCTGATGAGGCCTTACAAATAGCTGAAAACAGAAGAAAAGCGAAAGGCAAAGGAGAAAGGAAAGATATAACCCCTGAATGCAGAGTTCCAAAGAATAGCAAGGAGAGATAAGAAAGCCTTCCTCAGCGATCAGTGCAAAGAAATAGAGGAAAACAATAGAATGGGAAAGACTAGCGATCTCTTTAAGAAAATTAGAGATACCAAGGGAACATTTCATGCAAAGATGGGCACAATAAAAGACATAAATGGTATGGACCTAACAGAAGTAGAAGATATTAAGAAGAGGTGGCAAGAATACACAGAAGAACTATACAAAAAAGATCTTCATGACCTAGATAACCATGACAGTGTGATCACTCACCTAGAGCCAGACATCCTGCAATGCGAAGTCAAGTGGGCCTTAGGCAGCATCACTGTGAACAGAGCTAGTGAAGGTGATGACGTTCCAGTTGAGCTATTCCAAATCTTAAAAGATGATGCTGTTAAAGTGCTGTGCTCAGTATGCCAGCAAATTTGGAAAACTCAGCAGTGGCCACAGGACTGGAAAAGGTCAGTTTTCATTCCAGTCCCAAAGAAAGGCAATGGCAAAGAATGGTCAAACTACCGCACAATTGCACTCATCTCACACGCTAGCAAAGTAATACTCAAAATTCTCCAAGCCAGTCTTCAACAGTATGTGAATGGTGATAATCCCTTGCAGATGTTTAAGCTGGTTTTAGAAAAGGCAGAGGAACCAGAGATCAAATTGCCAACATCCACTGGATCATGCAAACAGCAAGAGAGTTCCAGAAAAACATCTACTTCTGCTTTACTGACTATACCAAAGCCTTTGACTGTGTGGATCACAATAAACTGTGGAAAATTCTGAAAGAAATGGGAATACCAGACCACATGACCTGCCTCTTGAGAAATCTGTATGCAAGTCAAGAAGCAACAGTTAGAACTGGATATGGAACAACAGACTGGTTCCAAATAGGAAAAGGAGTACGTCAAGGCTGTATATTGTCACCCTGCTTATTTAACTTATATGCAGGGTACATCATCCTGGGCTGGAAGAAGCACAAGCTGGAATCTAGACTGCCAGGAGAAATATCAATAACCTCAGATATGCAGATGACACCACTCCTATGGCAGAAAGCAAAGAAAAACTAAAGAGCCTTATGATGAAAGTGAAAGAAGAGACTGAAAGAGGTGGCTTAAAACTCAACATTCAGAAAACTAAGATCATGGCATCCAGTCCCATCACTTTGTGGCAAATAGATGGGGAAACAATGGAAACAATGTCAGACTTTGTTTTTTTCAGCTCCAAAATGACTGCAAATGGTGACTGCAGCAGTGAAATTAAAAGACGCTTGCTCCTTGGAAGGAAGGCTATGACCAAGGTAGGCAGCATATTAAAAAGCAGAGACATTACTTTGCCAACAAAGGTCCATCTAGTCCAAGCTATGGTTTTTCCAGTAGTCATGTATGGATGTGAGAGTTGGACTATAAAGAAACCTGAGCACCAAAGAACTTATACTTTTGAACTGTGGTGTTGGAGAAGACTCTTGAGAGTCCCTTGGACTGCAAGGAGATCCAACCTGTCAATCCTAAAGGAAATCAGTCCTGAATATTCATTGGAAAGACTGATGCTGAAACTGAAACTTAATACTTTAGTACCTGATGGGAAGAACTGACTCACTTGAAAAGACCTTGATGCTGGGAAAGATCGAAGGCAGAAGAAGTAGGGGATGAGGTGGTTGGATTTCACCACCAACTCAATGGCATGAGTTTGGTTGGATTTCACCACCAACTTAATGGCATGAGTTTGAGCAAGCTGTGGGAGTTGGTGATGGACAGTGAAGCCTGGTGTGCTGCAGTCCATGGACTCTGCAAAGAGTCAGACACAAACAAGCAACTAAACTGAGACTGTAGCCCACCAGGCTTCTCAGTCCATGGGCTTTCCCAGGCAAGAATAGTGGAGTAGGTTGCCATTTCCTACTCCAGGGGATCTTCCTGACCCAGGGATCTAACCCACATCTTCTGCATTGCAGGTGACTTCTTTACTGCTGAGCCACCAGGGAAGTCCAGATTCACATTGCTAAGTGAAATTAGCTAGTTTTATAAGATTACATATATTTTTTTATTCAACTATGTTGCATTCTGGAGAAAACAAAACTATAGGTATATAAAAAACTTAGCTGTTGACAGAACTTCAGGAGGAGGTGCGAAAGATGAACAAAAGGAGCACATCAGATTTTTAAGGCAGAGGAACTCTTCTGCATGGTTCTATAGTGGTACAAACATGAAAGTATGCATTTGTCAAAAGCCATAGAACTTCACAGCACAAAGACTTAACTCTAATGAGGATTATGAATGTTTGCCAGTAATAATGTGTTAATAATCATTAATCAACTGTAACAAATATATGACCCTTAAGCTAGATATTAATAGAAAAACTAGTGGAGAGAGAGGGAGTCATATGAGAATTCACTACATTATTACACTGCTGAGGAATATTCAGTTTTATAAACCTAAAACTGCACTAAAAACTCTAGTAATTTGCAAAAATGAGTGTTGGTTGCCATTCACTGTCAAAATGAGGATTTAAATTAACATCATCTATCTCCAGGTATCGGAGAAGGCAGTGGCAACCTACTCCAGTACTCTTGCCTGGAAAATCCCATGGACGGAGGAGCCTGGAAGGCTGCAGTCCATGGGTTCGTGAAGAGTTGGACATGACTGAGTGACTTCACTTTAACTTTTCACTTTCATGCATTGGAGAAGGAAATGGGAACCCACTCCAGTGTTCCTGCCTGGAGAATCCCTTGGATGGCAGAGCCTAGTGGGCTGCCGTCTATGGGGTCGCACAGAGTTGGACACGACTGAAGCGACTTAGCAGCAGCAGCAGCAGCATCTCCAGGTACATGGGGAAGGTGACATTTTGATACAAATGGAATTTGGCATACAAATTTGATATACAAAATTTTGTCAACTTCAGAGTTGTATTTGTACATGTGTAGTAGCATGAATGTCCAGTGTGCCATCTCCACTTGATATTCAGTATTGTCATGCTTTTGTCTACATATGTTCTTGCTGGAGGTAATGTTTTCATGGTGTTTTTTTTTTTTTTCCTTATAATAATTCAATGCATTTGTAAGTATGAGAACTTCTGAGCCCATATCTGCTCATTAGTGGAGAATGATGCTGTACTCATAGTAAATGTTTCCTCAGTTTGTGAGAATTATTGCCATTCTTTCTGTTTGTATTTGTGTCGATATAGTTTTTGACATGGCTTTTTGAAATTGCTAGGCTTTGCATGACAGCCAGTTATTTGTGTGTGAAACAGTCCTCATTAAGTGATTTAGTAATTTTAATTTTGGATATCTAATTTTAATATTGTGTTCTAGCATCTCATTGATAGAATAGGGCTTCCCTGGTGGTTCAGTGGTAAAGAACACACCTATAATGCGGAAGACATGGGTTCAATCCTTGGGTTGGGAAGATGCCCTGGAGGAGGAAATGGCAACCCACTCCAGTATTCTTGCTTGGGAAATTCCAAGGACAGAGGAACCTGGCGGGCTACAGTTGATGGGGTAGCAAAACAGTTGGAGACAACTAAGCAACTAAATAACAACTGATTGATAATATAAAGCAGTCTTTCCTTGTGCTTTAAATAAGGGAGAAATTTCATGAATCAGATCAGATCAGTCGCTCAGTCGTGTTCGACTCTTTACGACCCCATGAATCGCAGCACGCCAGGCCTACCTGTCCATCACCAACTCCCGGAGCTCACTGAGACTCACGTCCATTGAGTCAGTGATGCCATCCAGCCATCTCGTCCTCTGTCATCCCCTTCCTCTCTTGCCCCCAATCCCTCCCAGCATCAGAGTCTTTTCCAATGAGTCAACTCTTTGCATGAGGTGGCCAAAGTACTGGAGTTTCAGCTTTAGCATCATTCCTTCCAAAGAAATCCCAGGGCTGATCTCCTTCAGAATGGACTGGTTGGATCTCCTTGCAGTCCAAGGAACTCTCAAGAGTCTTCTCCAACACCACAGTTCAAAAGCATCAATTCTTCGGCGCTAAGCCTTCTTCACAGTCCAATTCTCACATCCATACATGACCACAGGAAAAACCATAGCCTTGACTAGACGGACCTTCGATGGCAAAGTAATGTCTCTGCTTTTGAATATGCTATCTAGGTTGGTCATAACTTTCCTTCCAAGGAGTAAGCGTCTTTTAATTTCATGGCTGCAGTCACCATCTGTAGTGATTTTGGAGTCCAAAAAATAAAGTCTGACACTGTTTCCACTGTTTCCCCATCTATTTCCCATGAAGTGATGGGACCAGATGCCATGATCTTCGTTTTCTGAATGTTGAGCTTTAAGCCAACTTTTTCACTCTCCACTTTCACTTTCATCAAGAGGCTCTTTAGTTCCTCTTCACTTTCTGCCATAAGGGTGGTGTCATTTGCATATCTGAGGTTATAAATATTTCTCCCGGCAATCTTGATTCCAGCTTGTGTTTCTTCCAGTCCAGCGTTTCTCACGATGTACTCTGCATATAAGTTAAATAAACAGGGTAACAATATACAGCCTTGACGAACTCCTTTTCTTATTTGGAACCAGTCTGTTGTTCCATGTCCAGTTCTAACTGTTGCTTCCTGACCTGCATAGAAATTTCTCAAGAGGCAGGTCAGGTGGTCTGGTATTCCCATCTCTTTCAGAATTTTCCACAGTTTATTGTGATCCACACAGTCAAAGGCTTTGGCATAGTCAATAAAGCAGAAATAGATGTTTTTCTGGAACTCTCTTGCTTTTTCCATGATCCACTGGATGTTGGCAATTTGATCTCTGGTTCCTCTGCCTTTTCTAAAACCAGCTTGAACATCAGGAAGTTCACGGTTCACATATTGCTGAAGCCTGGCTTGGAGAATTTTGAGTATTACTTTGCTAGCGTGTGAGATGAGTGCAATTGTGCGGTAGTTTGAGCATTCTTTGGCATTGCCTTTCTTTGAGATTGGAATGAAAACTGACCTTTTCCAGTCCTGTGGCCACTGCTGAGTGGCCACATGAATTACATGAATATTCACTCATGAAATCGAAATAATCAAGTTTTATACCATAATTAGGTTGACCCTCATACAGAGAGACTTGGGTATTTTTTATGTGATACACTGAAGACGAAGTGCAGTGTGGCATGCTTCTTATTCTGTGTTCCTTCTCATTTTGGTCATGATTAAGACCGGTAAGTTTCCTGGGTGCAATATTCTATTTATATTCTTTTAAACTTTCTCTTGTTACTTCCTGTTCCTTGAATATCTCTTCCAAGTTTCTTTATATAAATAACCCAGTCTTTAATACACATATCCAGCTCTATCTTGTCTAGAAGCCTTTTATGTGCTTTTCTTTGAACTATATGGAACTTTGCAATTCACGTACAGTTCCCTGAGGATACATTTGCGTTCTTATATATTCAAATGGCCTGATCAGGTTGTTTGAAAAAAGTCCACATTCCCCCTCAGTTTAACCCTAACTCCTCTCTTTCCTCTTCTATCCCTGTCAATTTGTCATAGAAACATCTTTTGAAACTGAAGTATGTATAGAATAATGAAAAGAAAATTCAAGGACTTAGAGGGCATAGTGATTTTTTCCCCCCATTAAGTATTCTTACTTAAATTCAGCTTAACTCTAGCTTTGTGGTAAATTACAAATTATTTCATCTGTTCCAAGGAATAAAAAGCGTTGTTCAAAGCTTTACCAACTTTGTTCCTGCACATGATGTTGAGTTTATATTTATTTTCCACAGTTCCATTTTACTTTATTGCAAAGGGAAGTTAAGCACTCAGGTTTTGCCACACTAAATGCCTTCCAACTTTATTCTTCAATATAGAAAAAGCTCTATAGAAAAGATATTTGAGAAATCGGAAAAACAACCGTTATACTTTCAAAGACAGTCAACCTTCATCTCATTTAATGGTGTTCAAATGATTATTCTCATATAAATGGTTTTAAAATCATATTCCTTTTGAAATATGATACTACAATTTGTGGGAACCATATTTTGCTGGGAAACCAAACACTGTAGTCATTATTTCTTTATTAATTTGCACCATTCTTTTTTTTCTGTAATTCAGAAAGTAATCTTATGTTGAAGAAAAGAGAATTAGATATTGTCTTTATTTATGAAACAATGACTATTAAATTTTTTTTTCTCTCGCTTCTATTTTTGTAAATGATTGAAGGAATAATTAACATTAGTGTGAAGAGTTAAAGGAGGTTGAGGTCTGACACTGACAGTTTCAAACACAAACCAGGAATGTTGTGTTTCCCATATACAAAATGCTGAAGGGTTACAGTAGTTCTGGTGGGGATGTTTGTTGCAATCCTAGGAAAATATAATTTAAAGGAAATAATCTATAGGTGGACATGAAATCAGAAGGATTTTTAATTGTTAGCAATAACTCAAACATTATCAGAGTTACTTCTGGGTACACATTACAATACAATTTGGCTGACATTTTCATTTACGACTTTGGTAATAACTTAGGTTTAGACAATAGAGAGACAATTTAGTAATTACAGAGCGTTGTCTTAGCAGCTGGTATTTTATTTTCTGTTTTACCTTCAAAATTTAGAATTTCTAAATTTTAGCTTCATCTAATTTAGAACAGCTTGAGAAGAAAATCCCTCATTCCTGGCTCACCGCCCTTCATCTTTACAGAGATGAACCAGTTCTTCCATTCAGGCATGAAGGGTTAGCTCTACTATCTGCTTGACTTTTTGTTCTTAAAAATAAATAAACAGGACTTCCCTGGGGCTCCACTTCAGACTCTGCTCCTTCCACTACAGGGACTGTGGGTTTGATCCCTGGTCGGGGAAGTTCTGCATGCCACAGCCAAAAGGAACAAACAAAAATAAACAAATAAATAAATTCTTACTCATAGAAAATAGCGTGATTATTCATGCAATTTTCCTTTGGGGATCGTCATTTAGTATTTGCTAACAAGTATAACTTTTTAATTAGGAAGTAATATTTGAGCCATTTTTAGTGCCAGAGAGGTGGGGCAGATTTTCAGTTTACTTCTTTAAGATTAAGAAGCATGTGCAATTTCTCTCAAAATATGCAAAGCTGCTTGGTGAAGTGTTAATGGTTTTATTATATTTTTCTCATTACTGTATCTGTTTACTCTCTCATTTGCTTCCTCAAATATAGACTTTCATTGTTAAATTTCATGTGTTTTAGCATCATTTGCTTTCAAGGATGATTAAAAAAGTTAAATGGATACTACAGAGTTATTTGGCAGTGAAGACCATAAAGATGTATATAACTGTGAAGCTAATTTCTACTTAGTATCACATGATGGCCAGATAGAGATAGCTTTTCTGAGCAAATGTAGCAGAGAAATAGGGGGAAGAAAAGAGAGAAAACTTCATCATCATTAAGGAAAAATTGTACTGATTCCTATCTTTTCTCTGAATCATTAAGAATACCCTTCTCCCATTCATTTTGATATCCTCCTAGTTTAAATCCCTTTAAGGCTTTACTAGGTGCACTATTAAAAACTAATAAATCCAAGTTACTTACTCAAGCTTGAGGGGATAAAAGAGATTGCATTCTTCGAGTCTGTATTATATACCAGTGAAAATTCTTTGTTATAAGAAAGTGTATGGTTAGATCAAGGACATAGTCTCAATGTGTAGGCACATTTAAGCAAGAGGAGAAGACAGATTTTTTCTTCAAAGATGAAATTGTGTATTTTCTGTGCTAGTTTCATCTGTGAGACAGCTTGAGCTACAAATTAGCAATTTGATTAAAATAGAGTATGCTGTTTATTTTAAGTTATTTACATCACATTGTTTACACATAATTCATAAAATTATTTCATTAAACATTGCACACTGATATACTTATGATCTAAATATTTTAATAATCTCATTGATTTCAAATAATTTAATGCTATGCATAAACATCTTAAAGTTAAACTTTTCAATTACAGTTAATATTATATGTTGGTGAAATTTAAAGCATCTCAATTGATTCATGTATTTCATTAAGGAATTTTGATAGGATTTTTCAGGAACAACTTTCAATTTAATACAGAGATTATTTTCCCCTGATTATCAGTTGAGTCATTTATCTCATATTCATTAAATAATCACAAACAAAGCACACAAAATTTTCAAGGCATACCCATTACTACAGATTCTGATATTTTAATATATGATTTGTCAATAAGATATAACAGTCTACTGAGAGAGAAGGTTGAGTATAAAATGATTATGATGTTAATTATTATCATTATTATATTAATTACAAAACCATTATGAAGCATACAGAAAGATATGCAAAAGGTATACATACCAAAAAGAGACTAAAAATAGCAAGAGGTTCCAGAAATAACAAAGAAATAACAAAAATTTCCAGAAATGAAGAGTGTAGGACTCAATTTGACTGAGTCTTGAAAGACAAATAAGAGTTTACCAGGCAAAAAGTCATTCCAGAAGAAATGTTTTCTATTGTTTCATAACAAAATATCACAAATACAGCCTCTGAAACAACACTTATGCTATCTCACAGCTCTGAAGAACAAAGCCTGGGCTCTGATGATTACTTTGCTTAAGATCATACAAGATCTTAACAAGACTGTCAGGTGTTAGCCAGACTGACCTCTTCTCTTGAGGCTTTGGAGAAGAATCCACATCCAAACTCTTTTGGTTGTTGGTGGGACCCAACCCACAGGAGAAAACTGTTTGCCTTGCCAAGGTTTTATTTTCTTTAAAGCAACTGGTTGCCTTAATTATTTAAAAGCAATGTTTGTTGTACTTATTCAATTTTTTAAATTTTTATTAGAAGGGATTAGTAAAACAGAAGTTGAATGCTTCTCTTTGGTATCCTTAAGCTTGACATCATTCACCTTCAAAAATAGAGTCTTTTAGTGTGTTGATCTTCTGCAGTGTTGTTACCAAGTTCAAGCTCACTCTGCTTGCTGCATGTTAGGCTAATAAATCTGAGAGACAAGGTATTGAGGCAAGGAATATGACTTTATTCAGAGAGCCAGCTGACTGAGAAGATGGCAGACTAATGTCTCAAAATAACCATCTTGTCAGGTCTGGATGCCAAGTTCTTTTATGGATCAGAGATGGGGGGATGTGAGGAAAAACAGTAAAAGATCATTTAATTCTTGCAAATATCTCCTAAAATGGCAAGCCTTGGGCAGGGAGATGTGCGAGTTTCACTTCCTTACAGCCATTTCACAGGTGGTGTGAAATGGAATATTCTCTGCCATATCAACACACAAGGATGTCATAGCTATCTGCAGTGCTGCCACCATTCCCAAATGTGAATTTCTGAGCCACACTGGCAAGAAGCAGACGAGCCAAGCAGTGCAGTTGCAGTTCTCCACACGAGGAACTTAAGAATGTCACAGTCCTTCACATGTGGGCAGAGTCAGGTTATCTCCCCGTGAACTAAACAAAGGCACTTTAGTCTAAGGATCAGGCAGAGGGAGGGACAGGGTTCCCTGAGGCAGGCAAACATGACAAGAAAACAAGGATTAAAGTCACAGAAACATCCAGTTTGGAGTCAAAATGAACCCTTCCTGGTTACAGTGTCAGTCATCTCTGTTTACAGTTGAAATCCATCTGCATATTAACCTGAAGTTCTGAATGAGAGTTTCGAAGAATTGCAAGGAGAGATAAGAAAGCCTTCCTGCATGATCAATGCAAAGAAATAGAGGAAAACAATACAATGGGAAAGACTAAAGATCTCTCCAAGAAAATTAGAGATGCCAAGGGAACACTTTATGAAAAGATGGGCACAATAAAGGACAGAAATGGTATGGACCTAACAGTAGCAGAAGATATTAAGAAGAGGTGGCAAGAATACAAAGAAGAGCTATACAAAAAAGATCTTCATGACCCAGATAATCACGATAGTATGAGCACCAACCTAGAGCCAAACATCCTGGAATGTAAAGTCAAGTGTGCCTTAGGAAGCATCACTAAGAACAAAGCTAGTGGAGGTGATGGAATTCCAGTTGAGCTATTTCAAATCCTGAAAGATGATGCTGTGAAAGTGCTGCACTCAATATGCCAGTAAATTTGGAAAACTCAGCAGTGGCCACAGGACAGGAAAATGTCAGTTTTCATTCTAATCCCAAAGAAAGGCAATGCCAAAGAATGCTCAAATTACCACACAATTGCACTCATCTCACACGCTAGTAAATTAATACTGAAAACTTTTCAAGCACGGCTTCAACAGTACATGAACAGTGAATTTCCAGATGTTCAAGCTGGTTTTAGAAAAGGCAGAGGATCCAGAGATCAAATTGCCAACATCTGTTGGATCATCAAAAAAGCAAAAGACTTCCAGAAAAACATCTACTTCTGCTTTATTGACTACACTAAAGTCTTTGACTGTGTGGATCACAATCAACTGTGGAAAATTCTTCAAAAGATGGGAATACCAGACCATCTGATCTGCGTCTTGAGAAATTTGTATGTAGGTCAAGAAGCAACAGTTAGAACTGGACATGGAACCACGGACTGGTTGCAAAACGAGAAAGGGGTTTGTCAAGGCTGCATATTGTCACCCTGCTTATTTAACTTATATGCAGAGTACATCATGAGAAATGCTTGGCTGGATGAAGGGCAGCTCAAATCAGGATTTCTGGGAGAAATATCAATAACCTCAGATATGCAGATGACATCACCCTTATGGCAGAAAGAACAGAAGAACTAAAGAGCCTCTTGATGAAAGTGAAAAAGGAGAGGGAAAGAGTTGGCTTAAAACTCAACATTCAGAAAACTAAGATCATGGCATCTAGTCCTATCGCTTCATGGCAATAGATGGGGAAACAATGCAAACAGTGACAGACTTTATTTTTGGGGGCTCCAGTATCACTGCAGATGGTGACTGTAGTCATGACATTAAAAGACACTTGCTCCTTGAAGAAAAGTTATGACCAACCTAGACAGCATTTTAAAAAGCAGAGACATTACTTTGCTGACAAAGGTCCATCTAGTCAAAGCTATGGTTTTTCCAGTAGGCACGTATAGATGTGAGAGTTGGATTATAAAGAAAGCTGAGCACCGAAGAATCGAGGCTTTTGAACTGTGATGTTGGAGAAGACTCTTGAGAGTCCCTTGGACTGCAAGGAGATCCAACTATTCCATCCTAAAGGAAATCAGTCTCGAATATTCATTGGAAGGACTGATGCTGAAGCTGAAACTCCAATACTCTGGCCACCGGATGCGAAGAACTGACTCATTTGAAAAGCCCCTGATGCTGGCAAAGATTGAAGGCAGGAGGAGAAGGGAACAACAGAGGATGAGATGGTGGGATGGCATCACCGACTCGATGGATGTGAGTTTGAGTAAACTCCAGGAGTTGGTGATGGACAGGGAGGCCTGGCATGCTGCAGTCCATGGGGTTGCAAAGAGTTGGACATGACTGAGAGACTGAACTGAATGAGGTGTGGAGAATCTTCAATAATTTGTCTTTTTACTTCTTTCCAGGCTTAGATTTTTATTTTTTGGTTTCTGTACACCCCAGTCAACACTGCCTAACGAATTCTGAAGGAAGCTTTAAAATATTATTCATAGTTATCCAAATAGACTTGCAATGTTAGTATTTTTATCTTTGTCATTTCTGTGCTTTTCATGTGTCAGGCAGAATGTTAAAATGGTCCACATGACTTTACTCTTATGTTATGCCTGTGATTATGTAACATGGCCAAAAGGATTTTGCAGATGTAATTAATGTTATTAGTCAGTTGACACTGAAATAATCAAAGAAGGACTGTCTATGTGGTTATTTAAGGATATCCAGGAAGATGAAGTCCATGTAGTTGAATGTGTTCTTTAAAAGTGAAGCTTTCTCCAACTGACCATGGTAGGAGAAGTCAGAGCTGTTCAAAGCACAAGGTGAATCAATGAAACATTGCTGACATGCAGATGGAAGTGTTGCGAACAAGAAGATTGACCTTTAGGAGTTGTGAGCAATTCCTGGCTAATGACCACCACTTGGAATGGAGAACTTGGTCTTAAATCACCAGGAGCTAGGCATCACCAACAACCAGATGAGTCTAGGTGTGGATTCTCCTCCAAAGCCAAGGTGGAAATATCAGATTGGTTGCCTTGAAAGCAGGAGAGCTTAGGCATCTCTTTATATATTTGAGCTTGATATCAATATGCAAACAAAATTCACTGGTAGAGAAAGACATCTATTATTTTTGGATACTTATGTATATTCTGGTGGTTCAGAATCTGCATGTTAATGCAGGAGACACGAGAGATCCCTGGGTCGGGAAGATCCCCTGGAGAAGAGAATGGCAACTCACTCCAGTATTCTTGCCTGGAGAATTCCATGGACAGAGGAGCCTGGCAGGCTACAGTCCATGGGATTGCAAAGAGTTAGACGTGACTGAGGGACTAGCACTTTCTCTTTATGGATATTCTAACTGCTAAAAACAGTAAAAATTAATAGATTAT
This sequence comes from Bos grunniens, assembly GCF_055505025.1. Taxonomy (NCBI): domain Eukaryota; kingdom Metazoa; phylum Chordata; class Mammalia; order Artiodactyla; family Bovidae; genus Bos; species Bos grunniens. Next base: position 10,645,744 of record NC_141188.1, read on the forward strand.
GACACTTGCCTGACTTTTTTTTTTTCCTGAATATACTCCCTGGACTGTTAGATATGGGTAAATGCTGAAATTGTGACTTGATCTAAGAATTTGAAAAACTCCTTCATGAGGTTCTTGTGAGAAACTAAAAATATGCTTATTGAATGAAAATATAATTGACGTGTGGAATTGGATAGCTAAAGCAAAAGATGACAATTAGATTAACTTAAACAAACATAGATAATAAGTTGAAAGAAAACTTTCTCATAGTATTATAAAGTGTAATAGTTTACCCTCCGCTTTACAGAATTAATAGGATTGATTTTTTTAGACTAAATATGGTTTCTATTATGCAGATAGTGTCTTGATATAATTATGCTATAGACAATTATTTTATTTACAGAGTCTACATAATTACATGGGCAAATTAGAATTATGGTCTTAATATACCAGAACATATTAATTGGAAAAGATATAAATTCCTGTACTGTGGTTTAGAAAATAGTAATTTCACAATAAGAGTTAAGAATAGAGGAAAATGGAATTCTTTGTTGAAAATTATGAAAAAAATTGCTAGGTTTATTAAATTTGGTTTGATTACTTCATCTCCTTCAAGTTTCTCTGGATGACTCTCAAGTTATTACTTGGCCACCCTTTGTAAAATTGCAAATATTCCCTTCCATTTTCCAGTACATATTTCCAACCATCTTGTCTGAATGATTTTTTTCCCCTAAGACCTATAACCTTTTAACAAATTATAAAATTTATATATTAATCATTTTTATCACTCATCTTGCCCCATACCAACACATCAAAAACATATTTCAGGAGTTAAGAAATGTGTATTTTGTTTACACTGACTGAAGTGTGGTAGATGCTAAATAAATATTAATTGAGTGATAAAAATAGATTCATGAAATAAAGGTATTTGGTTGTATTTGCATATTTAAAGTAAGATATTCAAAACCTGATATAAGCCAGAAAAAAAGTAACTGTCTAGAAATACTTCTGTTTATATCTGAAATCTAGTTTGGTAGAAGACAAGTACTATACCTTGTTTTAAGCACTTATTTGAATTTGAAATACAAAATAATCATTAAATTACTGTAGTTGATTGGAGGCTCAAAGTTATGGAAGTTAGGTAGAGATATTCACAAGACATGTTTTGGCTTAATACAAAGAGGAACTTCTGTTCCTTTTCATTGAGATTTTTGGAGAACCATCTCTTAGAGATTTATCAATGAGCTTCAGGCAAGGGTCTATCTGAGTTTTCAAACCTTGAGAGTCTCTAGAATTAAAAGGCTTGTGGGTCAGAATAAAATACAAAAATTGACTGAACCTCAGAATATATAATAAAAAATGTCTGGTTAAGCATTACAGTGAAATTGTTGTAATAACACTACATTTGATGTAATTTTCAAGTGTGAGAAAATAACATTTAACAGTATAATCAAAATGAATAGCCGCTCACCATAGATATTTTCTAAACCAGCTATTCAGGCACTCTCAGACACACGCTATTAAAAATAAAAAATGAGCAGTGTACATACTGCTACCCGATGATCCAAGAGCAAAATAGCAACAGTGCCAGCTGTTTTTTTTTTCTGATATGACTTTCATTTTAGTTTATGAAATAGATATGCTTTATTTTAATTTGCTAAAGTTTTTGTAAAATTATACTATATTCAGTGAAATTGCTGTCAAACTCAAGTTCATGTGCCCAATGCACAGTGAGGTCAAGGAAACTGAAGTGTCAGAATTTGGAGCAAAGAAAGATTTATTGATGGAGAGGGCACCAACTGCGAAGAGAAAATGGGAGACCCAGGTTTGTCTCAGATCTATCTTGCTGGCTTGATGGAACATAGGACTTTTTAGGGCAGAAAGGATAAAGAGGGTGAGGTCTCTGTGATTTCAGCTTCCAAATGAGATCTCAGTTGCAGACTTTCCAGCACTATCTAGTGACTCAACGTGTCATTGATGATTATGATTGATTTATATGTTCCTACAGAGCAATCTGTTAAGTCATGGTCTTGTGATCTTTCTGAGAGACAGCAAAATCAACACTTGAGGCATTTTATTATTTACTTGGAGTCCATGTGATGAGTTAAGAATTTCAATTTCCTGTTGGCCCCTGTGCTGTTTTTCTCAAGAAGATTTAGGCCTGCTTCTTCAAAACGATAACATACTATCTCAGCAATCTGGGGCTGAAATTAGGGTTTTGCTCAAGCTAGCAATTTCAACGGGAAAAGGGTCAGGCCAAACTTAGGTAAAGAAGAATGTCTAAAGCCTCTTAAGCAAGTTAAGAAGGTCGAAGAGTAGCACACGTCTTTGTTGTGGAGTCAGCAAAGAGACATAAAGACTGAAATCAGGAAAGCTGGATCTTAGCTGGTCTTAACATAAGACCATGGGAAATTAACTTCTGTGGAATTCATGCTTTCCTATTGTAAACATTTCATATTGAAACATTTAGGTTATATACTTCTAGGAATCCTCCCACCTCTAAGATACTATGTGTCTTGGAAACTTTTGATAATAAATGTGCTAAATTAAATATTGTTGTTGTTGTTTAGTCGCTTTGGGGTCCAATTCTTTTACAACCCCATGGATTGTAGCCTACCAGGCTCCTCTGTCCATGGAATTTCCTGGGCCAGAATACTGGAGTGGGTTACCATTTCCTTCTCCAGGGGATCTTCCTGACCCAGGGATGGAGCCCACATCTCCTGAACTGGCAGGTGGGTTCTTTATCACTGAGCCACTGTGGAAGCCCAAATTAAATATACAGCTGCAATATTGTGATTTATATGAAATATATATCTGGTCATTCAGATGACCAAAATATACTTCCCTTTGTATTTCATATTTAAACACAGGGTTCCTGACACAGAGCTCCAAAAAGCCTTTGAATTTCCTGAGCAACAAGAGCAGTGGGAGCATCTTTTGTTAGAATATTTGCTCTTTTATCCTCAGTTCCTGAAATCACTTCAGAGCCACGAAGCTGAAATACGTGTCTTGTTATTCATAACAAGCCCATTCCACTGCAACTGGATTCATTAATAAGTGACTTTCAGAAAACACCTAAAACTGGGGACTCGTTGCCAGGGCAACTAAGCAGAAATAGAGGGTTAGAACTTTCAGGTCCACCCCTCGAGAGGAGCTGGGGGTTAAATCCATCACTGATGGTCAGTGATTTCATGAATCATGCCTATGAGATGAATCCCCATAAAACTCCAGAGAATTTCCAGGCTGGGGCACCAGACTGCTTCCATATCCCCTCAATTGGGCCCCAATAAGAGGACAGAAGCTCCTGTGTTTGGGATCTTTCCCTGTGTATCTCTTCATCTGGCTGTTGCTTTGCATCCTTTGTAATAAACTGGTAATCTAGGGAGTAGTCAAAAATCCAAGGAGGAGACACAGCAGCTTGACTTATACCCCGTTGGTGAGCAGTACCTGAGGGCTTCTCAGGTAGTGCTAGTGGTAAAGTACTCTTGCCTGGAGAATCTCACGGATGGGGGAGCCTGGTGTGCTGCTGTGTATAGAGTGGCAAAGAGTCCGACACGACTGAAGCGACCTAGCACGTGTGCACTTGTAGTGCTCAGAACTTGTGATTGACCTGTGGGCTGGAGAGACGTCGGGTGGGACTGAGCCCTTAACCTGTGGAATCTGATTTCCTTTCCAGGTAGACAGCATGAGAACTGAGCTGAATCACAGGATCCCCAACTGATGGCCCTAGCATTGTTCAGTGGTGTGTGTGGGAAGTCACCTCCCCACACTGGAACTGAGCACAGAACCCAAAATTAAAGCCAAGTTTCTGAACCTCATTTTATAAATCTGTAAATTTACAAAACTGGGCTAAAATAATCCCTGATCTGTATCAATTCTAACACTAATAAAGCTCTTGTTTCTCTCCAATATTGAAACACTTTGGATTTTGACAGTATATTATCAATCACGTTGAAGGTTTTGATTTATAATTTGATTCTTATAAAGTGACACAATTTTAGACTGCAATGCATGCGTATAACTTCAAACAGTATTATTTAATGCATAAAATGTATCCCAAAATAGTCTTAATAGATGTGGCCATTTGATAATAAATCATGCAATTATGGAGATAATTTGTATTCAGTGTTTCTTCCAGATAAAATTCTGTGCTGAGCACTTTGTAAAAGTTGGTGTTATCTTCAACATAGCACAGTGAAATGGTAGTTCATATGGCATATTTATTAGATGGGGAAATGTAGATGTTTAATGACTTGATCTTACAGGAAATGTGAGCATACTATAAATGGAAGTTAAATCCAGGTTTTTTATTTTTTATTTATTTATTTTTATTTTATTTTATTTTTAAACTTTACATAATTGTATTAGTTTTGCCAAATATCAAAATGAATCCGCCACAGGTATACATGTGTTCCCCATCCTGAACCAATCTATTGCATATAACAGATGTAATCTAATCATTTATTCAGTTAGAGATAAAAGCTGATTTCAAGATATGTCTAATTATTTCCATTAGAAAGCATATCATTTCCAAAATAAGTTAAATTTATTATTTAAAAATAAAATGTCTGGGGATGATTATATTTGGAGGATGGGGAATAGCATCAAAAGTAATTCCTAGGTAGTGTGTGGGATATGTTCAAGAAGGTGATAAGTTTGGAGTTAATTGGTGTGGCTGAATTTCTAATGAATTTAGTTAGAAAATATATATAGAACATATTATAAACTTATCTATAAGGTACACATTTTTGTTTTTATAAAAAATTTGTCCAGTAATATAAAGCATCAGTAATTCAGAACTAAGCAAAATAAAATAAAACTAAACTAAGTTTCATTTCATTCACTACTCATATCAAACACATTTACTCTCAAAATATTCATCGGTACTAGTCTGTTGTTCATTAACAGCAACAGAGAGAGCTGGGTGTTATAGATGTTTCATGTCTCTGCTTCCATCACATTTACTGTGTTTCCAATGACCACCCCAGTGCACATGGCAGAGTCTGTTCAGTGTGTGTGATAGCTTCCTATGGGTGTGGATCAAGGGAGAGAATTATGGCAAGCACTTTGCAAATGACCTAACACAGTGCCTACAAAACCTCAAGTGAACTACAGAACTCCACTTTATACATTGTGGAAGATGCAAGGGGTTTTCATGTGGACTTTAAAAATGTCAATGATACTGCAAGCTCAGGAATCTTTAGGAGTTTATATCTTTCTATTCAGGCTTCCCTAATGGCTCAGTGGTAAAGAATCTGCCTGCAATGCAGGAGACTTGGGTTCCATTCCTGGAACAGGAAGATCCCTGGAGAAGGAAATGGCAACCTACTCCAGTATTCTTGCCTGGAAAACCCCATGCACAGAGGAGCCTGGTGGGCTACAGTCCATGGGGTCACAAAAGAGTCAGATATGACTAAGCCACTAAAAAACATCTTTCTATTCATATGCTTTTCTGGGTGACAGACACTTACCATTTTCCGCTCACCAGGTCAGATTATCCCAGCCTCAATACAATGAATCAGTGTGATGTTTGATAGAATGGAAATATACTGGAACCAACAGCAGAAGAGTCAGCATTACCTTGAGGTAAGATCGTGAAATTAATGTGGTCCTTACCATCAAGTGGCAAAATGTTATACTCCTCTTGACGGATAAAAGAAAACATTCGCCAAATCACTGCCACGTACTAAGGGTATATATTTTTTCTGCTCAAGTAGGGATACCAGGTTCAGTCCTGCGTTTGCCACGCTACCCCCATTTGTTCCCTGCAGAGCTAGGTGGGGGGACCAGCTGTTTCTGGCAGATGCGGCCTTTTCAGGCCTTTTTACTCCTGGGGTGAAACACAGGGAAGCTAAACAGGGCAGCGTGAAGCGCAAGGGAGTTGCTTCTGAGAGTAAAAAGTGGTAGGGAGCTCAGCAGAGAAAGCCCCTCTCCTTTCTCTTTCCAGAAGCCCCCTCAGAGAGGTGGTGTCGCCGCCGAGCCCGTCTGGAGACTCTCTGTGCGGTGAGCGGACCCATCTGCAGCATTTGTTCACATCTTGTAAGCAGCGGGCATGGTGGCTACAAATCACCTCGCGTCTCCTCCCTGCCTCATTTTTCTTTGTCCTAACTCGCATTGACCTGGATCTTCATCCCCCAAATACAGCGTCTGCAATTTATCTTTGCCGCAGGCTCTGTCTTCTAGGATCCTTGGGATACTGTCAATTTAAAAAATGTGAAAGCTGAGAGGAGACCAAAGGTTGCCCAATAATTATGTCTATATGTCACAGGCCTGGCATGTTTTGGGTGCAAAATGAACTTCCTTTTTGTCTTTCACAGAGTCTGTGAAGAACTGACCATCTGTTTTGTGAGGCACTCTTCCCTTTATATCCCAAATAGATTATTAATACTTAACTCCTTCAGCCCATTTCTCCCACTCCTGCTCTGTATCTAATCCTGGCACATCATCACCACTCCTGATTTTCCTCTTTCTAATCCAGAAAAATCTTACCTGCTTAAAAAAAAGATTCCAAGTCAGTGGAAGCAAAAATTACATGAATTAGCTGGACAGATTAAGCAAGAATGATTTAAAAATGAGTTCAAAAATGATATAGGCATTTGGAGGTTGATTGCTTGTAATACCAATATTTATTAATTGACAGTGTCTGTATATTATTGGATTAGTTGATATTTATTTTTTAATTATCAGTGATCCAAAACAGAACTTTTTATTTTCAGACTTAGGCAGTGTTTAATAGGATTGTGAATTTCCATCATTAACTGTATGAACAACAAAAGGGAAAAAAAATAGATTATTGCACTTTATGATTTATTATTGGATCTGATTTGATCAAAGTCACTTAGTGGAACAACACATATATATTATCTAGACTATCTCTTAGTTATAATTTATCAAACTTTCTTCCTATATATAATTTTAAATCTTCTCTCCATTGAATAGAATACCATTTACATTTTTAAAAAATGAACGCCTGGTACAGCAACAATATGGATAAATCTCAAAATAATTTTAGTCAGTGAAGGAAGCTAGGAAAAAAGAATATATTGCCTATTATTCAATAAAATTATATAAAATATGAAAAAATCTAGTTAAAGACTGAATTGGTGGTTTCTTGTGGTTGAATTATGGGTATTGAGGAGGAATATGTAGTGACACCAGGAAACTTTTGGCACTGATTAATTTTGCTATCTTGAGCAGGGTGACGGTTTTTCAGATGTAAACATATGTAAATTTTATAAGAATATACATGTTTAGTAAATGTACTTTATTACATGTCAATCAGGTTTCAAAAAATGGTAACATGTGTCACAGAGTAATCTGACAGTTGATTAACTAGCCTTTCTTTGTATTTTCCAGTTGCCTCTGTGACATACATTTGCAACATCCCACTCAGATGATACTTTTTTCTTTTTAAAGGAGGAAGGACTTTACCTCTAACTTGTACATTAGCTTAGGTGATTGTTATGCCCCAATGGAGAGAAGGTTATCCTGTTATGAGTGATACCTTTCTTGATGTTCTCTTCTGATTCTGTATCTCCCCTCCTGGAAAATCCATAATTCTCCTGCAAAAATAAGGAGAAGAGAGAACAATTTAAGCAGCAATTTGTTGGAGTTGCTCAGTCCTTGGGGTGGTGAAGAGGACGACTCATGATCACACACAATAGAGCTCTCCTGTTTCCTCTTGGACAAACATGCCAAAGAATATGAGAAGAAACAGATGAACAGCCGTCCGCTTTGTTACATACACTTATCTCAATACATATCATTGGGAAAAAATCAGTAATATGAGCTCTTTGAGTTTCCCAGGTGGCACTAGTGGTAAAGAATCGGGCTACCAATATAGGAGAGGCAAGTAACGTGGGTTTGGTCACTGGGTTGGGAAAATCTCATGGAGAAGGAAATGGCAACCCACGCCAGTATTCTTGCTTTGGAAGTCCCATGGACAGAGGAGCCTGGTGGGCTACAGTCCATGGGGTCACATAGAGTCGGACATGACTGAACAACTGAGCACACACACAGCCACAGACACACAAACACACACAGGAGCTCTTTAACCTCTGCATCATGCAACTTCCTGTTCATTCTTCCTTTACATTTTTCAATTTTTCCCTATTGATTTGGATGTTTGTGGGATAAATTACCGTAATTTCCTTCTCTATGCTTCATCCAATTTTGGCCCTGTTAGACATGAATAGGTCTGCTCTCAATGATAGTTTGCTTGATTCCATATTCTCTTATTATTCCGTGGGATTCACTGCCAGAGAACTCAGGAGGGTTTCATGTGCCATTTCAGCTTTCTTTAAAATCTGAAAATTGTCTTGGTTAGGCAACTATTGGATTTTGCTTGCCTCATTTTTTTTTAAGACAGAATGCAATACTATTTGTTTTTTTTTTTAATTTTATTTTATTTTGAAACTTTACATAATTGTATTAGTTTTGCCAAATATCAAAATGAATCCGCCACAGGTATACATGTGTTCCCCATCCTGAACCCTCCTCCCTCCTCCCTCCCCATACCATCCCTCTGGGTCGTCCCAGTGCACCAGCCCCAAGCATCCAGTATCGTGCATCAAACCTGGACTGGCATCTCATTTCATACATGATATTTTACATGTTTCAATGCCATTCTCCCAAATCTTCCCACCCTCTCCCTCTCCCATAGAGTCCATAAGACTGTTCTATACATCAGTGTCTCTTTTGCTGTCTCGTACACAGGGTTATTGTTACCATCTTTCTAAATTCCATATATATGCGTTAGTATACTGTATTGGTGTTTTTCCTTCTGGCTTACTTCACTCTGTATAATAGGCAGAATGCAATACTATTTGTTTCCCCCTATTTCAGATACACTAAAAAAAAATGAGAGCAATGAATACCATTGGTTGCTTCATACTCTTCATTTTGCAATTATCTTCCATCTCTCAAGGTACAGAGTCACTCTGAGTGGGCTTGAAGAGTATTCTGTTAAATCTGGCCTAACAAAAATACTGCTGCTCTAGTAAAGGACAGTTTAGGAAGAATTTATATAACAGAAGTTTTGTCAAAAACATGTGGGACAATTCTTTTCTTTCTAAGGCTGCACCATTATGTGGGGCTGTGTGTCCTTCTGATGCTAATGCTTTCTCCTAGAGGATTATTCTTTCTGATAAGGTCTGTTTTTTGGTCCTACCTCACTAGAGACAGAAGCAAGAGATCTCTTCAAGAAAATTAAAGATATCAAGAGAACATTTCATACAGGGATGGGCACGATATATATGTGTATGCATGAGTGCTAAGTTGCTTCAGTTGTGTCTGACTCTGTGCAACCCTATGGACTGTAGCCTTCCAGGCTCCTCTGTCCATGGGATTCTCCAGGCAAGAATTCTGGAGTGGGTTGTCACGCCCTCTTCCAGGGGATCTTCCCAACCCAGGGATCAAACTCGCATCTCTTAAGTCTCCTGCATTGGTAGCCAGGTTCTTTACTAGTGCCATCTGGGAAGTATATATATATACTGTTCACTGAGAAGAAAAAAATATTTCTCTATCAAAAATCAGTTTTTTGAAACTGAATTTCCACTGTTAGTAGACATTACAAGCAACAAAACTCTGCAATGCATTTGCTTTCCTTTAATGAAAGTCATCTGGCTGAGTGGAGCTCTGAATGGAAGCTGAAATAACAGATCCGTCCACCACCGGTTAAGGACTCTTACAGATGTATGACCTTGAAGACCTTGAGAGCCTTGTGGTCATGGATCATGAGTCATCTATCTCGATCTGCCTCCTGACTGTCCATGCGTGGTGTCAGGGACCCTCATTCCTCACAGCTTAAACACCATTCTCTTCTTCCTAAATCACTTAGACATCTGATATACGGTACACTTAGAACAAATGTTTGCTGGGTTTTTTTTCCTCCTGAGCTCTTCCTTCCAGAGTGTTGCTGGTTCTTTGCTCTTGGAACATCAGCTGTGTTTTATGAAACCTCAAAAATCTCCATTTGGACCTCTTAAAAGGCAGCTGTGCCATGTCGAAGCAACACATTCTTAGGAACTTTATTCTGATGCTTTATTTGGAGCTGAAGGTAGGTGGTTGGGGGAGGAAAAACAAAAGAGCATCAGGAGGATTGTGGTAAGGAGAGAAAGAAAATAATTTGTAGAAATAAGTGGTGTTTACTGAATAACTTTAAACTTTGCAAGTTGCTTATCCCCACTGTACATTTCACTGAATCTACCCAGCCACTCTGAACACTGTATGTCTGACACCACATAATACAAAGAAGAAAAAGGGAGGCTCAGTTAAGTCGAATAACAGCCTCCAAAGCCATACAACTATTTGAGAGGAGAGACTTAACACATCAGTTTTATTTGTCCCAACAACATTCCACTAAGCTCCATTGTACCAAGGGTCATTTACATTTCCCCCCAAGGTCTACATTAATTACCTTCTGTTTTCAAAGTTAATAGCCCCCTTGTCGACCATCAACCTCCCAACATCCAGAACTAGAACACAGTTGAGTATGGAAAGTCTGACCTACACCATTCCCTGCCCTGATTTCTTAATTGTGCTTTTTCTGTATACCACCACCATTCTGAGGAGTTGCTTTTAACAGAGAAATGCTTGTGCTCATCCAAAATGTGGACTATGAAATACTGCAGAGTAATATAAGAGAAGGAGAGTTTCAAGCACCATCAGAAAATGAAAATGGGTTTGCTCATACCAGAGAATAGTTTTTGATAATGGAAAAGCACACACAGATGTGATTTCTGTAGTGGTCTGCAATAGTTTAGAGTCTGGGAAGACTACCTCTTTAAATCTTTGCAGATGGCTAATATTTTCCCATTCTTTTTAAAAGGTTTATTGTTGTCCATTTTTTTAATTTAAATTTATTTATTTTAATTGGAAGCTAATTACTTTACAATATTGTATTGGTTTTGCCATACATCAACATGAATCTGCCACGGGTGTACACGTGCTCCCCATCCTGAACCCCCCTCCCACCTTCCTTCACGTACCATCCCCCTGGATCATCCTAATGCACCAGCTCCAAGCATCCTGTATCCTTCATCGAACGTGGACTGGTGATTCATTTCTTACATGATATTATACATGTTTCAATGCCATTCTCCCAAATCATCCCACCCTCTCCCTCTCCCACAGAGTCCATAAGACTGTTCTATATATCTGTGTCTCTTTTGCTGTCTCACATACAGAGTTATCATTACCATCTTTCTAAATTCCATATATATGCGTTAGTATCCATATATATGCGTTAGTATACTGTATTGGCGGAGAAGGCAATGGCACCCCACTCCAGCACTCTTGCCTGGAAAATCCCATGGATAGAGGGGCCTGGTGGGCTGCAGTCCATGGGGTCTCTAGGAGTCAGACACGACTGAGCGACTTCACTTTCACTTTTCACTTTCATGCATTGGAGAAGGAAATGGCAACCCACTCCAGTGTTCTTGCCTGGAGAATCCCAGGGACGGGGGAGCCTGGTGGGCTGCCGTCCATGGGGTCCCACAGAGTCAGACACGACTGAAGCGACTTAGCAGCAGCAGAAGCAGCATAATATATTGGTGTTTTTCTTTCTGGCTTACTTCACTCTGTATAATAGGCTCCAGTTTCATCCACCTCATTAGAACTGATTCAAATGTATTCTTTTTAATGGCTGAGTAATACTCCATTGTGTATATGTACCACTGCTTTCTTATCCATTCATCTGCTGATGGACATCTAGGTTGCTTCCACGTCCTGGCTATTATAAACAGTGCTGTGATGAACACTGGGGTACACGTGTCTCTTTCCCTTCTGGTTTCCTCAGTGTGTATGCCCAGCAGTGGGATTGCTGGATCATAAGGCAGTTCTATTTCCAGGTTTTTAAGGAATCTCCACACTGTTCTCCATAGTGGCTGTACTAGTTTGCATTCCCACCAACAGTGTAAGAGGGTTCCCTTTTCTCCACACCCTCTCCAGGATTTATTACTTATAGACTTTTGTATCGCAGCCATTCTGACTGGTGTGAAATGGTACCTCATAGTGGTTTTGATTTTCATTTCTCTGATAATGAGTGATGTTGAGCATCTTTTCATGTGTTTGTTAGCCATCTGTATTTCTTCTTTGGAGAAGTGTCTATTTAGGTCTTTGGCCCATTTTTTGATTGGGTCATTTATTTTTCTGGAATTGAGCTACAGGAGTTGCTTGTATATTTTTGAGGTTAGTTGTTTGTCAGTTGCTTCATTTGCTATTATACTTTCCCATTCTTAAGGCTGTTTTTTCACCTTGCTTATAGTTTCCTTTGTTGTGCAGAAGCTTTTAAGTTTAATTAGGTCCCATTTGTTTATTTTTGCTTTTATTTCCAATATTCTGGGAGGTGGGTCATAGAGGATCCTGCTGTGATGTATGTTGGAGAGTGTTTTGCCTATGTTCTCCTCTAGCAGTTTTATAGTTTCTGGTCTTATGTTTAGATCTTTAATCCATTTTGACCATGTTTTCCTCTTCCTTTGCACAATGCCCCACTCTGTGGCCCAGATTCTAGGCACTTCTGGGGGCACTGTCGAGCATCACACCTACCCTCACTGCACAGAGAGGAGCTTGAACCCCAGGCTCCTGCTGGTCCCTAACTCTGAGGACATCTTATATTTTGCATATGATGTTGTGAAATGGAGAGAAATTTCCTTTATTGTTAAAAGGAGAGGGAATCTTTGTAAAACATTCCTAACAAGAAAACTCTTGAGAGTCCCTTGGACCACAAGGAGATCCAACCAGTCCATCCTAAAGGAGATCAGTCCTGGGGGTTCATTGGAAGGACTGATGTTGAAGCTGAAACTCCAATATTTTGGCCACCTGATGTGAAGATCTGACTCATTTGAAAAGACCCTCATGCTGGGAAAGATTGAGGGTAGGTGGAGAAGGGGACGACAGAGGAAGAGATGGTTGAATGGCATCACCGACTCAATGGACATGGGTTTGGGTGGACTCTGGGAATTGCTGATGGACAGGAGGCCTGGCGTGCTGCGGTTCATGGGGTCTCAAAGAGTCTGACACGACTGAGTGACTGAACTGAAGTGAACAAGAAAAAAAATTATAAGAAAACTGACATTCTTTTAACATAAAATGCACAGAACTAATGACATTGAAAATGAATTAAGCAATACTTCACTATTTAAAATGACACATCCCCAATCCACTTACAATAATAATTTTCACATTTATATTCTGGCAGGATATATTTTTCCCCTCACAGGGCAGTAAGCAGTATTCTTTATTTCTGAAAATATCATAGTCTCTGTTTTGTCTCATGATTCATTAAAATTTTGAATGATAATTTGTATAATCCTTTTGCAACCAACAGCAGAAACTGTTTACTTCTCTTTCATATAAGAACCAGCTTTCTCTTGTTGTGAGTAAGGAATGTTTTACAGTATTTTACAAAACTTCCTTCAGAATGAGAATAAAGACATTGTATAGTGACATTATATATAGTATTTAGTTCAGTTCAGTCGCTCAGTCGTGTCTGACTCTTTGCAACCCCGTTGACTGCAGCACGCCAGGCCTCCCTATCCATCACCAACTCCTGGAGATTACTCAAACTCATGTCCATTGATTCAATGATGCCATCCAACCATCTCATCTTCTCTCATCCCCTTTTCCTCCTGCCCTCAATCTTTCCCAGCATCAGGGTCTTTTCAAATGAGTCAGTTCTTCTCATCAGGTGGCCAAAGTATTGGAGTTTCAGATTTAGCATCAGTTCTTCCAATGAATATTCAGGACTGATTTCCTTTACGATTGGCTAGTTGGATCTCCTTGCAGTCCAAGAGACTCTCAAGAGTGTTCTCCAACACAACAGCTCAAAAGTATCAGTTCATCGGTGCTCAGCTTTCTTTATAGTCCAGTTCTAACATCCATACATGACCACTGGAAAAACCATAGCCTTTACTAGATGGGCCTCTGTTGGCAAAGTAATGTCTCTGCTTTTTAATATGCTGTCTTTTTGGTCATAACTTTTCTTCCAAGGAGCAAGTGTCTCTTAATTTCATGACTACAGTCACCACCTGCAGTGATTTTGGAGCCCCCCAAAATAAAGTCTTTCATTGTTTCCACTGTTTCCCCATCTATTTCCCGTGAAGTGATGGGACCAGATGCCATGATCTTAGTTTTCTGAATGTTGAGCTTTAAGCCAACTTTTTCACTCTGATCTTTCACTTTCATCAAGAAGCTCTTGAGTTCTTTGCTTTCTGCCATAAGGGTGGTATCGTCTGCATATCTGAGGTTATTAATATTTCTCCTGGTGATCTTGATTCCAGCTTGTGCTTCATCCAGTCCAGCATTTCTCATGATGTACTCTGCATATAAGTTAAATAAACAGGATGACAATATATAGCCTTGACCTACTCTTTTCCCTAATTGGAACCAGTCTGTTGTTCCATGTCCAGTTCTAACTGTTGCTTCTTGACCTGCATACAGATTTCTCAAGAGGCAGGTCAGATGATCTGGTATTTCCATCTCTTTCAGAATTTTCCACAGCTTGTTGTAATCCACACAGTCAAAGGTTTTAGCAAAGTCAATAAAGCAGAAGGAGATGTTTTTCTGGAACTCTCTTGCTTTTTCCATGATCTGACAGATGTTGGCAATTTGATCTCTAGTACCTCCGCCTTTTCTAAATCCAGCTTGAACATCTAGAATTTCACAGTTCACATATTGCTGAAGCATGGCTTGGACAATTTTGAGAATTACTTTACTAGCGTGTGAGATGAGTGCAATTGTGCGGTAGTTTGAGCATTCTTTGGCATTGCCTTTCTTTGGGATTGAAATGAAAACTGACCTTTTCCAGTCCTGTGGCCCCTGCTGAGTTTTCCAAATTTGCTGGCATATTGAGTGCAGTACTTTCACAGCATCATCTTTCAGGATTTGGAATAGCTCAACTGGAATTCCATCACCTCCACTAGCTTTGTTTATAGTGATACTTCCTAAGGCACACTTGACTTCGCATTCTAGGATGTCTACCTCTAGATGAGTGATCACACCATTGTGATTATTTGTGTGGTTCTTTTGTGTATTCTTGCCACCTCTTCTTCATATCTTCTGCTTCTGTTAGGTCCATATCATTTCTGTCTTTTATTGTGCCCATTTTGCATGAAAATTTCCCTTGATATCTCTAATTTACTTGAAGAGCTCTCTAGTCTTTCCCATTGTATTGTTTTCCTCTATTTCTTTGCATTGTTCATATAGACAGGCTTTCTTATCTCTCCTTGCTATTCTTTGGAATTCTGCATTCAAATGGGTATATCTCTCCTTTTCTCCTTTGCCTTTAGCTTCTCTTCTTTTCATTGCTGTTTGTAAGGCCTCCTCAGACAACCATTTTGCCTTTTTGCATTTATTTTTCTTGGGGATAGTCTTGATCACTGCCTCTTAAATAATATTTACAAGGGAAAAAATGGCATTAATAATAAATAAATAATAAAGATAGTTTAATTATTAAATTTAATAACATTTTTAAATTATAGGTACAATTTATTTATTTTAAATATTAAAAATAAAGCAACTAGTAAAATTTTAATGAAGGCAGATTAGATGAAAAATTTTCATATTTGAGAAGTCAGATGCATTTACAGGGGCATCAAAGAGGAGCCAGAGTTTCTGTGCAAGGAAAGATCCCAGTAGATGATAATATGATATCAACATAGTGGTAGTATTCAATACCTGGTATTAATAAGTAGTAGTATTGGTATAGTGGCATATGGTAAACCATCCCACAGTGTAGCAACAATTGTTAGAGATTATCTTACAGATATAGGACTTTGTGAAAAGGTATGGGTGCCTGGAACTCTGATGAGCAAAGTGATTATAAAATTACAGAAAAAACAATGTCTAATCTAAGATTTATCCTAGTACAGGCAACTCCAAGAATTTTTGAAAAGTTCTTATTTAGTTCATAGCCTACTTTGAACAGCATTTACCTGGGAACACAATGAATTTCCTGCATTGGGTAGATATCAGTTGAGAGTCTCCTAAGTTTCTCTCTATCCGGGGAGGGTTTGGTTCAAGGTCCAGCTGTCCTTCATCGACCTAGTCTGAAACTGCAGTCAGATCTGTCGCCTGGCCTGGGTTGAATCTGTCCTGACTGTAACATTTGGAGAATTAAGTCCAACTTCAAAACTTTGACTTGCCACATTTACGGAATTCATAAAGATTCAATGTAATTATGTAAAGCTCAGTATTAGAACTTGGAAAACCTTTGATCTCAGGTGCGTTTCTGACCTTTTACATGGAAATGTCTGTTTCTTGTTTTCCACTTGTTAGCGTGAAAATTCAATCACGACCATTTCAACTGTCTCTTAGGGAACTGGTGTATTCTTGGCCATCAAGAGGAATGAGAAGTAGAGTATTAATTTTATGAAGCACTTGGCAATCCTTGCATGACGCTTTGGAGGAGAATTGTAAATATCATTAGGACTGTTAAATTAGATGCTTCAATTTACAGTTGTACTTAATTACTTTATATATTGACAAAATGATCACAGCTGGGTATTTTAAACATCACTCTTGTATAGTACATATAATTTTATGTAGCCTATTAGCCTTTCAAAATAGTTTCCCCTCATTAGCCTTAATAATATTAGTTATAAATAATTTCAAGCATTTAAAAAAATTTATAACATTATGCTCTTAAAGGAAAACCATTTCAATATTTGAGAAGGATCCAATAAATTTTGGTTCATGTTGCTTTAGTTACTCAAATACACAGATAAAAGTTTATGAGAGTAATAGTGACAGCTCTAGAAATACTTTTCATTGAAAAGTCTTCAAGTATATTTAATATAAACATAAATGTATATGTGTATGTGCTCTTCTCCTGAATATGGCTAATATTTCATTAGTTATTTGCCAGAGTTATGAATATGACTGATTTTATTCTGCTTGTGTAAACAATTTAATGACTATCTGTTCCTATTAAGCAAGCAAGATATCTGATGTATTAAATAACTCAGAAGCTGAGTCACTTCACTTTTTTAATTTAAAATGACAAGATTATTACAAGAGGACTCTGATATTCTCATACAGACTGCTATATACATATTTGTGGAAATGTCATGATTTTATTGCATGTACATGAATTGGGAACTAAATATAGTGTGGGCAGTAATGGTGTAAAAAAAGGTCACCTTTCTGAGAATGCAATGTGTCACATGATCGGGGCACTCTCTGAACAAGATATTAATATAAAGATATCTGTTCAGAGGAACCAAAAGAAACAAACAAACAAATTATGGAGAGGTTTCCCCAGCAGTTCAGTGGTTAGAACTCTGTACTTCCACTGCATAGGACACAGGTTCAATCCCTGGTCAGGGAACTAAGATCCCACATGCCACATGGCCCGGGGGGAGGGGGTGGGGTGGGAAGGAATCATGGAAAATTCTAATGATGAATGTTTGTATTGTTGGGGAGGAATCATTTTCCTCTGCCTTTCTCAGTTTTTCTAACTGCTTAATAATTAGATTGGCATGAGACAGTAATAGGAGAAAAGTAAATTTAATTATGTATGTATTAGAACTCCAGAAGAGCAAAGGACAGTCAGGCAATTGAGGTTTATATGCTCTTCTGAGCCGAAGACAAGCAGATAGGGGTCTAGGATATGAAAAGGGAGGAAGATAATTCACATCAGTCCGATAAAAACAAATGTTTAAATAAATAAATTTTTGCTGAACATATGGAAACAATGAGACACGGAAAGGAATTTTAACAAATAGACTTTACTATGTTCCTCCCTGTCTACCCATATGTAGTTCATATTATACCATAGTTATCTACGGTGATGGCTCCCTTCCTGGAGCAAGTCCTCTATCTAAATTCTTTTAGGCAGTTGAGAGGAAGAGCAGACTTTCTTCCTGAGTCTTTTGGACTGAATTGCTTTCAACTCAAAATAATCTGCATGCCCAAATGGCGTATCTTGAGGCAGCCTGCCTGAACCCCATCAGTAGAAAGGGTATGCTACATGAGATGTGTATTAAGATTCAATTGAATTTTAGGAGCAGTGTAAAAATACAGTTAATTTGCATTTTGTACCTAGATTTTTGAATAAGTTTACTGAGTTCAGCTCTCTGAAAGATGGGATCCCCAGGGGCTGAGTTAACCACAGAACAGCTTTAGGTCTTTTTTGGGTTTGAGCTTCCCAGGTGGGGCATGGAGGAACTGGGAAGCCATGGTAAAGGATCTGATTACCAATGCAGGAGACACAAGAGACAAGGCTTCAACCCCTGGGTCAAGAGGATCCCTGGAGAAGGAAATGGCAACCCATTTCAATATTCTTGCCTCAAAAATTCCATGGATGGAGGAGCCTGGCAGGCTATATATAGTCCATGGGTCACGAAGAGTCAGACACGACTGAGCATGCTCCCTGTCATCATTGTCGTCAAGGGCAAATTAATCATTTTTTATGTAAAGTTAATGAAAATCAGTTTCATAATAGGGAACTGGAAGATTGCAAGGTGGCTACCAAATGTTCAAACACTTGTAAATTAGTTAAATTGACTGCTATTCATTGAAGGGGATTCTCTAGAATTCTGAAGAATTCTCTTCTTTCAACTGGGGTCTAACGTCAGGGTGGAGCTGGGCTGGGAGGTGTAAAACAACCTGTAAAAGTCAGATGCTGGAATTACTTTGCCACGCCGTGCTAAGGCTCTTCAGTCATGCCTGACTCTGTGTAACCCTGTGAACTGTAGCTTACCAAGCTCCTCCATCCATGGGGTTCTCCAGGCGAGAATACTGGAGTGGGATGCCATGTCCTTCTCCAGGAGGTCTTCTCAACCATTATTTGGAAACTCAAAATTGTATCTAGCTGAGTGCCAAACAGAATGGGAATACAAATGTTCTTCATAAACAAGCATTACAGTTCCAAAATTTACACATTTCTTAGGTCACAGCACAGGTTCATGAATTGAGATGAATGCTTGACACAGTCAGCAGAAAGATCTCCCATAAGTCAAAGTTCAGCCTCATAGCTTACACTTCACTTTAACTTCAGTTCAGTTCAGTTCAGTTCAGTTGCTCAGTCATGTCCGACTCTTTGCGACCCCATGAATCGCAGCATGCCAGGCCTCCCTGTCCATCACCAACTCCCGGAGTTCACTCAAACTCATGTCCATTGAGTCGATGATGCCATCCAGCCATCTCATCCTCTGTCGTCCCCTTTTCCTTCTGCCCCCAATCCCTCCCAGCATCAGAGTCTTTTCCAATGACTTAACTCTTCGCATGAGGTGCCCAAAGTACTGGAGTTTCAGCTTTAGCATCATTCCTTCCAAAGAACACCAAGGGCTGATCTCCTTTAGTATGGACTGGTTGAATCTCCTTGCAGTCCAAGGGACTCTTAGGAGTCTTCTCCAACACCACAGTTCAAAAGCATCAATTCTTTGTCGCTCAGCTTTCTTCACAGTCCATAGTGATATGTTAATTTAGTCCAAAGAATTTACTGAAATCTTTTGGTTTTACTAAAATCATTTATTTTTCCTACAATTTTTCTTTCTTTCTTCTTCTTTTTAATGAATTCTGTACATAGTCTTTATTGTTCCTTGTGTTCCTTCTTGTAATACAAAGTTAAGTTTCTTCAGCATCAGACTCTGAAGACATTTCAACCCAGACCTGCCTGGCGGGAGTGGATGTCAAGACTTGTCTTTCAGGTCTGAGTGGATGACTGATTCCTCATTCAACTCAAATTCTTTGATTTCTCCTTGAAACCAACCAGCAGCCCAGGTTAGCTCCAACTACATGTCTCAGCTCTGAGTCTCTTTTGTGGGAAACAAATAACTGACATTTTTTCACCTTAAAAATTAGAGAATGAATTTGGGCATTGTCTGAGATCTCCAGTCATGGATGTTACCCCAACATCCTCCCTTATCTTTGTTTTATCTTAATCATTGTTTATTGTTGTTGTCCTTTCGTTGCTAAGTCGTGCCCAACCCTTTGTGACTCCATGGATTGTACCCTGCTAGGCTTCTGGTAGGCTGCTGTCTATGGGGTCACACAGAATTGGACACGACTGAAGTGCCTTAGCAGCAGCAGCAGCAGCAGGCTTCTCTGTCCATGGGATTTTCCAGTCAAGAATACTGGAGTGGGTTACCATTTCCTTCTCCAGGGGATCTTCACCACCCTGGGATCAAACCCACATCTCCTGCAACAGCAGGTGGATTCTTTACCACTGAGCCACTAGGAGAAGCCCCATTGTTCAGATGTCTCCTATTTTGGATTCTAGATTTCTAATATCCACTTCTTCAATTTTAGCTGTAGTTAAGAATTTGTGCATCTCTATTTTAGTTCTACTTCAGGGTGATTTAACAGGAAAAAAAGGAGAAATAATCAATTTGCTTATCCAGAATTCTTCACCAGTACTTTAAAAAAATAAATCAAAACAAGTGTCTGTCCTTTGCTTCATATGCTGCTGACCATGAGGCTGCTCTCACCATCCTTCTGCCAGGAGGGCTTGTTCCTTTCCCTCCCCAGATGTGTAAAACTGGTTCATGCAGTTTTCCCTTTGTTCAAGCAGAATGTAAAACTGCTTAACTAAAGACACTCAGTGATCAGCTTTCGGAATGCAGTTCTTTGGGGCAGAAGTATTTATGTGTGTTTATATATACATACATATATGGAGCAAGCATCCAACTCCAGTATTCTTGCCTAGAGAGTCCCATGGACTGAGAAGCTGAGTGGGTCCATGGGATTCTCTAGGCAAGAATCTGTCCATAAAGTTGCAAAGAGTTGGACACGATTGAGGTGACTTATCATATATATATGATAAATATATATATCATATACTTGTGATATATAAGTATATGATACTTATATACAGATACAAAGATCTATATAGATAGATTTATATATATAGATACTTATATATATCTTTGTATATATAGATACAAAGATATATATATATATCTTTGTTCAAAATATTTAGAAGAGTGTTGGACTTGTGATCACTAATTTGAAGGTCAAAGGAGTAATTATGGTAGCATTTCGGTGAGGTTTTTTGTGTCTGGAGCCATTACTTATTTTTTCTTCTTACTTTTTAATACAGTTTACAAAGTAGAACCCTTATTCAGTCCCATCCCATTTTGCCATGTCTCCGATATTTTTTCTCACATTGAACAGGAAAGAAATGAATACAAAATACTCTGTTCTTGAGGTTATTTAGTGTTGAACTTTTGACTTTTTCTCAACTTGAGTCTGTGAATCTCATTAGAGAAAAAAGTCTCAACCCTTGAAGCAATGGGAACTTAGAAGTGAACCCTGCACAGCAAACAGTCACCCTGAGGCCGTTCAGCTGCTCCAGCTTCCCCAAGATGCCGTTGGATTCCCGGCCATTGGCTCACCTCTTCTGACTGCTGAGCCACCTCTCCTCTCATCTCTCTGACAGTGTATTTCTGGTGAAGCCACAAAGGTGAATGAGAGTTTACAGAATGCAGACACCTGTCAGAATCCCTCGGGAGTCCAGTTTCTCTAATTGTGTCAGCTCATGATAACTTGGGGGCTTCACTGGTGGCTCAGCAGTAAAGAATCCGCCTGCAATGCAGGAGCCACAGGAGATGTGGGTTTGATCCCTGGGTCAGGGAAGATCCCCTGGAGAAGGAAATGGCAACCCACTCCAGTAGTCTTGCCTGGAGAATCCCATGGACAGAGGAGCCTGGCAGGCTGCAGTCCGTGGGGTCACATAGCGTCAGACACAACTGAAGCATCTTAGCATGCACGCATCATAGCTTAGAGTCCATTGCAATGAGGGGATATAGAATGTATCTTTATGTCATATTTCTTTACATTGCTGACTGAGAGCCACCATAAATGTCAAATATTTTTTAGACACCAATGCACTGAATTAAAAATCTTCTCACATATACCATCTTCTCTTTGTTTCTACTAATAATATTTTTTCTACTTGATAATCATTTCCAGCTACCAGTTAGAAGGTGAAGTGAAGTTGTTCAGTTGTATCCAACTCTTTGCGGTCCCATGGACTGTAGCTTACCAGGCTCCTCTGTCCTTGGATTTTTCCAGGCAAGAGTACTGGAGTGGGTTGCCATGCCCTCCCCCAGCGGGTCTTCCTGACCCGGGGATCAAACCCAGGTGTCCCGCATTGCAGGCAGACGCTTTACCCTCTGAGCCAGCAGGGAAGCCCTATGAATAACTTCTGGGGATTATGTACAGCATAGTGATTATAACTAATAATTCTGTATAGTACACTGAAAATTTGCTGAGAGTAAATCTTAAGTATTCTCACCTCTCCCCTACCATGGTACCTGTGTGAGGTGATTAATATGATCAAGGTAATCATTTCACAAAGAATATATACATTAAATCATGCTATACACCTTGAAAAACTTCATGTGTTACAATCTCAATATATCCAGTTTTATTTGTCAGTCATATCTCAATAAAGCTGGGGAAAATATAGCTTCCAAATATTTTAAGTAGTATGTTACAGTTTAATAATTTTATCTACAATTATTTATGTGTAGCCTTCTAATATGGTTTAACTCAAGAGAACTTTCAAATGATAGATTGTAACAGTACTTCATCTCTCTTTCTCTCTCTCTCTCTTTTTTTTTTGCTTTTAAAAGATTTTTAACAATATAGAAAGTAATTGGAGACAGTAATAAAGAAATCTGGAGATGGTACGGTTAGTTTAAAATTCAATGTGTCCTTCCAAAATATTAAGGAAAAGCAGTAACTTAGAGGCTTTTCAAATTTATTATTATTATGTTAACTTCAGCGCATTCATGCTGTTTCATTTGCGTGAGAAGTCTGTTTTCCCACCTGTTTCCCTCTTCCTTCTATAATAAGTGTTAATAATTTCTGATATCACCAGAATGTATAAACTTAATTACCTTGATCAACAGCCACCATTTTTCCCCTTTTCTTCGTGTGTTTCTGGCCACCTGTCACAAGCAAGCGATGTATTGGGCCCACATAGCTCTTCATCCTCTAACTACTCTTGGTTTAGGGCTTATAAAAGTGTGTTGAAAATCACAGAGCAGGCTGGATGAGCCCTGAGCAGCATATGTGACCAAAACCGAGTACTGGTTTGAGCATGAAAGAAAACAGGCTATTTCTTAACAGTAAAGAACAGATAGAAGAAGAGGATTTTTCTAGGCTTCGTGAAGACTCCTACAGAATTATTTAAAAGGGACATATTTTCTCAGGTGTCTAGAACAGTTTTGAGTAATCCTGAGCTGGAGGATGAATTCAGTGATTCATATGTCCTTCTCTGAGCATGATTTTATAAACCTTTACCCAGTTGATACATAAGAAATGATGGTGTGGAGCATAGATTATGGTCTCAGTATTTCCTAAATTTTTAATCATTCTTTTAAGGAGTATATATATATATATATTAATTTTTTTCAGAGATGTTTTAAACCATTACATGCCTCAATAATATATTTAGCATTTAAACTGTTTCTTCTCTGTACTGAATAATTTTTTTTTCTGAGTTTTCCAGAGAAATTAGGAGACATTTATAAAAAGAGAGTCATATACATCATGTAACTTGTGGTCCTAGTACTTAAATTCCTGAGAAGAATATCTAATAAATAACCCAAGCCTTTTCAAGAGTTAGCTATATAAAACTTCAAAGACTGCTAACTAGATCAACTGTTAATTTTTAAAATATAGTATAAAGACTACAGAGTTTCAAAAACTTATGAAAGGGAATGATTTAAGAAGCTTTTGTTTACACACATTATTTTTCTCCCTTGGAATGTGAATACCTAAAATATTATGATGATTATTATTGCACAACTTAGATGGTTAAAAGTCTTCTTAAAGTGGCTTACTATAATTCTTTCACATGTTTTAGTAAGAAATTTATTTATTTATTTATTTATTTTATTTTTGACTGTGCTGGTCTTCACTGCTGTGTGGGCTTTTCTCTAGTTGCAGAGAGCAGGGGCTACTCTCTCGTTGCAGTGCACAGGCTTCTCATTTCAGTGGCCTCTCTGGGGCAGCGTGGACTCCAGGGCACGCTGGTTTCAGTAGCTTGTGTCACATGGGCTCAGTATTTGCAGGTCCCAGGCTCTAGAAGGTAGGCTCAGTTGTAGCACACGGGCTTCGTTGCTCTGCAGCGTCTCGGATCTTCCCAAACCAGGGATCGAACCAGTATCTCTTGCATTGGCAGGCAGATTCTTGACCACTGAGCCACCAGAGAAGTCTGAGGAATTTATTTTTAAAATATCTTAATAATATTATAAAATCTAGTATGCAGTTGTTACAAATGAGATCAAGATAGGTTGATAACTTACAACAAATCCATTTATTTCTGTGTAAGGCATTTTGAATTTATAGGTTTGAATTAAAATAGCTATCACCTTATAAAGACTTAAGAGGGAAATATGAAATGAGGTTTGTTTTCTTAATGCTCAAATTTTATTTTCTTATTATAACTATATTAGCATGATTACATTATCCCAAATGAATTGTTCAGTTCTTTCACTTAGGCAGTAGCTACTTGCTTGAAATATTTTGCAAAAATTCTTGTTAACAGCACTCTTATTTCTGCTCATTTTAGTTATTTTCAGTGGTGAAAAAAAAAAAAAAAAAGCCATGTGAGCCAATACTATATTATTCTAATTTAATGACTAAATCAAAAACTTTGCTATCTGCCACTTTACAGACAGGTTTATGGTGTTTTGCCAGTTTGCTTTGTTTGTAAGTTTCTTTCATTTGACAGTCAGGAATTTAAATGTCCATAGATTTTTCTATAATTTAAATGTCCATAATGGTTAGAGCTAAGCTCATCCCTGCTATGAATGGTGCCTGTGCCCTCTCATTTGATTGGTGCAGACACAATGTGCCAGAAGGCTGCGGTCAATCAATCTGACTCATTACCCTCCAGTCGTGGGCTAGCCTTTTTACAGTTTTATTTTTATTTTTTTTAATCTGAAAATGTGATTTAAAAGTTAAAAAAAAATTACATTTTCTTCTGAACTTTCACTGACAAGCATATAAACCGAGAATGTGCCGGTTTTGCAATTATGCACAAGAAATTTGTCATAGCTTCCTGTATTGGCCTACTAATTAATATCGAGTTACTTTCCAAAATAATTTAGACAGATAAGTACACAACTTTTGCCAATGTTTTTATACTGATATTAATAGCTAATTAAAATTCATTATAACTTGAATTGAATTTACCTTTTATTTTATTTAAAATGCTGTTAGACTTATGTAAGAGACCTAAAACTTAGATAATGTATATTATGCCAGTCACTGAGGTTTCTGTTACCTATAGTGAGAAACATGAAGCTCTGAGTATTGTGAATGAGGTTTGCTACTTGCCTGTCCTATATTTATATATATAAAAGGAATATTCTTTGATTCTGAAGAATCTTATTTTTAAACAACTACAAAAATGAATCTACTTTAATATTTGTGTGATACTGTGCTAGCAACCAAACTAAAAAAGCACTAAAATGTTTGGCAGAAGCTTTACCTTTAATTCAGCATAACCCATTTGGGAAAAGTGTGATTAGTATTTTGTCAACCTAAAATAGACTGCCAGCTATGTCTTCAGCAAAGAGGACTTTATCTGGGGGAAGCAAAGAACTGCAGTTCAGGATCTATAGCCATGACAAACCCTAAGCAAGTCCCTGAAGACGGAGAAAGAAGATTACTTTTATAGAAAAGAAAAGGAAGTTGGGAGGCCTGCAGTGAACAAGGAGTCAGAGCTGTTTCATTGGCTGAGTTGTAACCATCTCTCATTGGCTGAGTTCTTGCCAGGCAAGAAGAGGGAGTCTTTCTTCTTCCTGTTGGACTCCTGCAGGACACAAGAGCATCCCCTTCTGGTCTCCCAGCCCTATTTAATTGGGGCTTCTGTTAATGAATTGCTTATCATTTTAAATGGAACAAACTAAGGCTGAATGCTAATCCCCATGTTGATTATATTTTTGTCTTTGGCGGACTGATTGCTTAGGTAGTTAAAGCCTAAAATCTAAAATATTTACAGGAAAGGAGTAAGATGTAAACTTGCTTGATTCTCTTCCAGTGATTTTGGGAACACTTCACCAAACATTTCTTCACTCTGAAGAATTCCTTGTGTTCCGGTAACTTAGAATATGTATCCCAGAGTAGAGGTTCTCAGACTTGAGCATGCATCAGAATTACCTGGAGGGTTTGTTAAAAACACAGATTTCTGGGACTCACACCGATTTCCAGTGTAGAAGGTCTAAAACAGAGCCCTAGAATTTGCTTTTCTATCAGTTCAGTAATCTTGATGTTATTGATCCAGGAACCACACTTTGTAAAACACTGTTCTGGAGAAGAGAGGGAACTTCACTGACTGTAAGCATAGCTGCAGTACTGTAGGTGCTTGTTATTTATTTTTATTAAGTAAATCAACGAATCTGTTAGACATCTGCTTCTTCCAACAGCTTGTGTGTGGTGTTTAAGCTTCAGACTGCCTTTGTGATTATGTTTTTGGTTATATAACAACATTTATTTTATTATAACTATTTTCAAAAATGCTTTTCTAATAAAGAAAACTTGTGAAACTCCTACTAGTAAAAATGCTAATATTATAGTATTATATATATGTTATATAAGCATTACATGCAATTTAGGAAATAAAGGAAAAAGGAAGAGAGAGAGAAAAATTAAGAGAAAAAAAAAAAAGACTCCTAAAACATAACAAAGAAATAAAACCATGGTAGTCATGTTTTTCTTTGACCTTTCCTTATACCTTGCTTCAGTTCAGTTCGGTTCAGTCGCTCAGTTGTGTCCGACTCTTTACGACCCCGTGGACTGCAGCATGCCAGGCTTCCCTGTCCATCACCAACTCCTGGAGCTTGCTCAAACCCATGTCCATCGAGTCCCAGAAATGATATATTTAGTGATGTCATCGTGGTAGCTCAAAATCTGTAATGATGGTAGTGTTCACACCATGGACACTGGCAAGTACTACAAATGTTTTCCCCATGCTCTGGGACTCGGTTTACCAGCATGCCATAAATGATTATTATTGCTTTTGCTGCTTTGTTATACCTGTTTGATTTTTATCACAGCCCCTTTATTCCCTGGGAAAACACAGGGAGAGTGAGAAAATTGGAGTCACCAAGCCTTTACCTAACCTAAAGTCCTCCCTTCCCCCAATTCACCACCATTTCTGTTTAAACCTCCTGAGACCTGCATGTGGTGTATCACACAGGGCACCCTCACCACCCTATCAGTTCTTACTGAAATTCGTAAGTAAAAGTTGCCTATTATACTCTAAATAATGATCGAGCTGAAGACTAAAGTCTCTAATCCCGCCTATGTCAGTTACAATGATAAACTCAACTTCCAGGATAGGCAGGTGCATGGCAGGAACAATGTAGCCTTCTGATCTGTCAAGATATCCAGTCTTCTTAATGAGAAAATAGATTATTTTATTTCCATAGTTTTAATCAGTGGGCTTCCTTGCTTGCTTCTGGTCAATCTGCGAGCAAACCTTAGCATCACGGAAACCTATAGGTGAGGCTGTTTACACTTAGAATAGATTGATGTTTCTGCAAGAAGTAAGATTCTGCAATCTTACTTTGAGACTATGGGATCATGTACTCTAGGGGATTTCAGTCTCAGTGATTACAAACAAATCTGTCTTAAATATGTCTTCTTTTCTTTAACTTATTAAACACACATACACACACACACACACACAAACCTGATGTGGCCACCAGATGTGCAAACAGCTGTCCAGCCATAGTTTTTCTTCGTATGCTAAAACTCCTATTTTGCATGAATCAAGACTTCTCATGAAATTCATCAAGGAAAACAATTAGAAAATACTTACTGCTTGAGTCCAGGTGTTCATGGATGTAAAACCAAGTCCATATGGTTCCTGTGGACCATCTCTCTTTCTGAATTTTGAAGCTGAAAACATTGTATCTTCCATCTTTTATAATATATGCTAGGAACACTAGAACCCTTGGTTGCTATAAAACTGTTACTTGAATCATATATAAAACTTATTTTTTAGACATTTCTGCTTTCAAATTCACATGTGATAGCCTCATGTAGAATTCTGTCTTTCACTAATTACATGCAGTCATGGGCTTCCCAATTTCCTGCCCTAGAGTTTTATCTCTGAAAAGGCTGCTAATTATTTCCTTAAGCCCATTTGAAAAAGAGACATGGGCATTAAAAATGCAGTTAAAAATCAATCTGTTTACTTTATAGATATTTTAAATTAAATTCTTTTATATGATGGTCTGTAGGAAGTTACATACTTGGCTGGCCCTTATTAATTTATTCTTTTCTTCCTTCTTCTTAATTACTCTCCTGAGTTTTAATTAATTCTCTATCTTAAAGCTTTATTGAGAATTTAGTCATAAAGTTCTATGAATATATTATTTTCTTTATATGGTTTGTTGATGAAATAGTCTGCAGTGTTTTTATATATATTTATTACAAGTGATTCTTAAACTACAGTTAGAATTAATTAAAAGATAAAAACATTTTCTTTATGAAATTATATAACTCCTTTCTATTTTTCCTTTGTTGCCAGAAACTCAGTGATAACTTACTTGTCAATAACAGGTTTTATGTTAGCCAAATTTACTGAATGATTTCTGCCTTTCTCTTTCTCTCTCTCTGTATGTTATCATAAGAGTTTTATGCAAATTTTTACCATAAAACATTTGCAGTGTATGCATCTTATTATGAATTGCCTTAAGTTGTTTTGGAAGCATAATTGATATATTAGTTATGAATATAAAAGTCCTTTAATTTATTGTTATATATTTATCATATACAGTGGAAAACAAAGAGATAACATATGTGCTTACATGTGTTACTTGGAAGAAACATTCTTCAACTTCTCTTTATTCTTTTCACCAAGCACTGTGTCCTTTACACAGAGGACAAGTTTTATAATGTGCCTCCTAAGTAAGGTCTTATTAGTTATAAAAGTGGTGTGGACTACTAAATAATGGATAAATCTTATAAACTTAAATTTTACTTAAAAGATTTCAAAATGATATTACCGGGGGTAAGAAAAACTCTGAAAGGTGAGCATTAGCCAGTGTCTAAGAGATAGGTATTGGTCCAGCTAGCAGCTGGCTTGGCACTTAATCCTCTTTTCCTAAATGAATATTAATCATTTTACTGTATCCCAGACTTAGGACTATTCTGTGACAGTGAGCAACACAAACTAGCCATCCCCTTATATTGACTAATATGAGTGACTGTTCCTTCTTTGGCACATACAGCTTTAATTTCAGTCTTCCTCTCTTCTAAATAATGTTATTAAGATCACCTATCACAGAACTGGGCTTACCTGGTGGCTCAGTGGTAAAGAATCCACCTGCCAAAGCAGGAGGCTCAGATTTGGTCCTTGATCCAGGAAGACCCTCTGGAGAAGGAAATGACAACCCACTCCAGTACTTTTGCCCAGAGAATCCCACGGACAGAGGAGCCTGTATGGTACAGTCTGTGGTGTCACAAAGAGTCGGACACAACTTAGCTACTAAATGACAACAACAATTCACAAAACTGCTCTGGTTTCCTGAAAAAAAAAGCCCTATTTCCATAAATCCCCCTAGAAAAATCTATGAAAAATCCCCTATTCAAAATGTCTTTTCTAACACACTTTTATGGGGATACACCTTGTGTTGTGTGGTTTGCTTGGTCAAAGATGTGTAAACACTGTATGGAAGAGTTTATGTATGGAAGACATACATAAACACTGTATGGAAGACAAAATGGAGTTTCTACAGAGATGCACCTTCGCTGCTGTAGACCAAGATCCTCTACTGACATATTGAGCGGGTCTGCCATGCCCTTTGTCTCTATGACTTCAACATGCTGCACTGCCCACAGCTGGCTGGTGAGCTCTTGCCAAATTGAGTTTGGGTCTTTATTTGAGCATCTTCATGTTTGGGTTTGTTTTGTTTGCCTGATTTCCTAGTAATAGGGTCCCTTGGATTGGATGCTGTCGTTATTGTCATCTGAACATATTTGTATTCTTCCTCACTGAAGCTGTTTTCTAACATCCTGACCCCTGATCCTATGGTCTGCTTACATGTTCAGTGTCTTCAGTGTTTATGGTGAAGAAGATAAAAGGTTTAATGAAAGATGGGCATAGGTCAAATAATTCTTTACTCAAAACTGATCCAGGAGTTAAGAAGTTCAAAAGATCTCTTTATATCTATGCCTTGAAAAAACTTTACCTTATAAGTTTTAAAATTACATAAAGGCATTTGTTATTGCAACTATATTTCCATTTTTCCATACTTTTCAAACTAAAAGAAGCATCAGTTCAGTTCAGTTGCTCAGTCGTGTCCGACTCTCTGCGACCCCAGGAATCGCAGCACGCCAGGCCTCCCTGTCCATCACCAACTCCCGGAGTTCACTCAGACTCATGTCCATCGAGTCAGTGATGCCATCCAGCCATCTCATCCTCTGTCGCCCCCTTCTCCTCCTGCCTGCAATCCTTCACAGCATCAGAGTCTTTTCCAATTAGTCAACTCTTCGCATGAGGTGGCCAAAGTACTGGAGTTTCAGCTTTAGCATCATTCCTTCCAAAGAAATCCCAGGGCTGATCTTCTTCAGAATGGACTGGTTGGATCTCCCTGCAGTCCAAGGGACTCTCAAGAGTCTTCTCCAACACCACAGTTCAAAAGCATCAATTCTTCGGCGCTCAGCTTTCTTCACAGTCCAACAAGCATAGTCACATTAAAAAAAAAAAAAAAAAAAAAAACACCTGGATATACCTATGGAAATCTATTTGTCTCCTCGGTTCTAGATTTCCTAAATCTTTTCTATATATCTTTTTCATGAAAGATGTGGACTAGGAGTAGTGATCTGATTACACATCACAGGGCTATTACTTATTTTATTACGCTCAGTAACCAAGACATTTCCACCTCATTAAGTTATAAGGCAGCAATTGCAAAACACACGAACATTTCATGTTTCTCCAAACATTTTAATTTTTCTAAAAATAATTTAGAAATTCTCCTGTTAAATTTGTAAATAGAGGAAATTCTCATAGCAGAGTCAGATTTTACCCTATAATTGGGCCAACTATGCTTTAACAGTCTTCCTATATGTAAGTAAATATATTTTGCATCAGTATGTTTTAATTTTCTATTTATCTGTTTGTCTAAAACCTGTTACATTCTTCTAAATTACTAAAACTAATAACGTTGGTTGGCTGTAAGTACAATGACTTTCTCTTTTGAGTTATGTGTTTGGCACTAATGTGTGAGTAGTCAATGCATAGAAAATGATTGAATGCATTTCTACTGAAAGAATTAAACACAAAAATCAATCAACATTCCAATCTGATTTACTGTAGATGATACGAATCAGTCAGTACCTCTGACATTGGCCATGAATATTTTATGTCAATGGTCATATCCTGGATTATTTCCACTGGTTTGGAGGCAGGCAAGTTGACTGAAAGTCACAAACTTACACCAAATAAGCTCACAAATTAATAATTTATAGAATAGAACATTGTAAAACCATGCCCCTTAATACATTTTCCCCTGCCTTCTACTTCTGTGAGAAGCTTCATATGAATGACAAGAACCTATATAAATATTTGATAGATATTAGGGGACTTCCCTGGTGGCTCAGATGGTAAAGCGTCTGTCTACACTGTGGGAGACCTGGGTTCGATCCCTGGGTCAGGAAGATCCTCTGGAGAAGGAAATGGCAACCCACTCCAGTACTCTTGCCTGGAAAATCCCATGGACTGAGGAGCATAGTATGGTACAGTTCATGGGGTCACAAAGAGTTGGACACGACTGAACGACTTCACTTCACTTCAGAGATGAACAAACAAATAAATTAATTGTGGAAGCCAGTTCATAGTCACTCTAATTTAGTATCCTTTAGACTTTATATATTTAAAATGCTACTGTCTCTAGCACAAATTCCTTCAATGAAATCTCCTTCTATTTTTAGGTTGTGTTCCATTTAAAGTCAATATTCTACTCACCCTTCAACTCTGAGTTTCATCTCTATCATTTTTTTGAAGCAACTTTAAAAAAAAATTATTGGAGTATAGTTGCTTTGGGCTTCCCTGTTGACTCAGTGGAAAAGAATCCACCTGCCAAGCAGAAGGCATGAGTTTGATTCCTGGGTTGGGAAGATTGCCCAGAGAAGGAAATAGCAATCCATTCTAGTATTCTTGCCTGGGAAATCCCATGGACAGAGGAGCCTAGCGGGCTTCAGTCCATGGGGTCACAGAGTTGGACACAACTTAGCAACTAACTGGCAGCAAAAGCATGGTTGCTTTACAATATTGTGTTATTTTCTGTTGTACAGCAAAGTGAACCAGCTATATGTATACATGTAGCTTCTCTTTTTTGAATTCCTACTCTATGAAGTAAGTCAGAAAGAGAAAGACAAATGTCATATATTAACACATAATATACAGAATCTAGAGAAAATGGTACAGATGAACCTATTTACTGAAGCAATTTCTTTTAGATTTTAAATCCTAGTGTTGGTAAATCTACTGGACATTCTCAGCCCAAATTGCAGAACCACTCCTGGGGCCCATGTTACAGAGAGTACTGCATATCATAATGACATAATATACACAAAGAAAAAATATATATATTTAAAATGCACAAATGTGTTGCTCATTCAAAGACCAACACAGTGGGAGAGGAAAATCTATAACCCTAAATATACATTCTTATTCCTATCTTCTCTAAATGGAAAGCAACTGGGTCAGAAGGGAGCAGAGATTTACGTTTTGTGTAGTTGCCAAAATCATATACGTTGTTCGCTATCTTTTGCAGAGCACTTGAGCAGTAGAAGCATTTAGGTGAGCAAAATGACAAATTACTTGATTTTCTAAATCTTCCCTCTCAGCATAAACTTGAAAGTTTATTCTATAAAAGAATATTGTTTCTCGTGTTGCTGAGCAAGCCTTACTTTTCTTTAATTTCCAATTCATGGTTCTGGAGTTACCCAGAGTTTACTGGGTTTTCACACTAGTTACAGGTAGTAGTTAAACAACATTTTGTTTTACTGAATAATTCATATTGCTCTAGAATATGTATGTACATTTAACTTATTACATGTATTTAGATATTGCTGTAAGAGGGTGAAGATCAAAATTTATATTTTTATATTTATTTATATGGTGACATGAAATTATTTTGTAGTATTTTCATAATAATGAAAACTTACATTTGCCTAAACATTTACACTTAGACAGGTAATGCACCATTTAAAGAAGAGATCTATTAAAAATGGCACATCAGGTATTCTGATTTCCCCCAATCCTTGCTCACATTTTTGAAACAATTTACTCTTATCCTTCTTGAAACCATCCTCGCCTGATCTCTCCCCCCAACTATCCTGGTTGCTAGGTAACAACATAAAATGGCAATGAATAACGGAAGTAGTAATAATTATTACTATGATTATGCTTAAATACACTCTCATGTTTATTGTACCTTTGAGGGGCAGATTGCACTCATATTCCTCCATGTTGTTACCTCTTGGAGTTTCTCTTGACTTGGTCTTGACTACAGTTTTCTTCTTCTTTTCCCTAAACAATCTCATTCATATTCACAGCCTCAGTTAGAATACATATGGCCGTGAATTCCAAACTTATATCTTCAGCTCCACCCTCTTCATATATCCAGACCTTGTATGTATAACTATCTAATTAACATATCCTGTTATGTACCTGAAATGTGTCCCCCAATATGCCAGATATTAAAGTCATTATCTTCCCCCACAGTTCTTCTTTTCTCATTGGTCTACATCTCTGAATGTAGCCAGAATCTGTCTATAAAAGCTGCATTCCTGGCACCCATACTTGATGCCACACTTCTACTCCTCCCAATAATAAATATATCCTCAACAACTTAATTTCACATCTTCAGGGTTTCTGGAGTCAATCATTTTCCCCCAACCCACTCTAAGCATCCCAAGGTCAAACTACTTGTTTCCTCTTAGCTGAATTTTCCACCTACCTTCTTTTTCTGCCCTAATCTTTCGCCATGATATGGCCAGAGTGGGACCTTTAAATACATATATGGTAGTATCATTCTCTTTCTTAAGGCTGTTCAGTGGCTTTCCACTACTTTTACAGTAAAAGTCACAATCCTCAATGTGCCTCTTTGGGGCTGTACCTCAGTTCTCCCCCTTTCTTTCCAGCTTCATCTTATACCAAACATACTCTATTCTCTCCACAAGTCACATCTGCACTCTTTTGGTTCTTCAAAATAGAAAGCTTCCACCACATACTGCTCTCCTATCCCGAATACCCTTTCTTCCTTCTTATGCATGAAACACCCATTCTTCTTTAGATCAAATATAACTTCCCGAGGCAGCCTCCTTTGAGTTCCTGAACTAGTCATATTCTTCTATCATTTCCAGCTACCACTCCACTACTTGTCTTCACAGGAATTATCCCAGTTTCATTCACATCAGCTCAGTTCAGCTCAGTCGATCAGTTGCTCAGTCATGTCCGACTCTGCAACCCCATGGACTGTAGCATGCCAGGCTGCCCTGTCCATCACCAGCTCCTGGAGTTTACTCAAACTTATGCCCATCAAGTCAGTGATGCCATCCAACTATCTCATCCTCTGTCATCCACTTTTCCTCCTGCCTTCAATCAGAGACTTTTCAAATGCGTCAGCTCTTTGCGTCAGGTGGCCAAAGTATTAGAGTTTCAGCTTCAACTCCAGTCCTTCCAATGAATATTCAGGACTGACTTCCTTTAGGATGGACTGGTTGTATCTCCTTGCAGTCCAAGGGACTCTCAAGAATCTTCTCCAACACCACAGTTCAAAAGCATCAATTCTTCGGCACTCAGCTTTCTTTATAGTCCAACTCTCACATGCTTGCATGATTACTGGAAAAACCATAGCCTTGACTAAGATGGATCTTGTTGGCAAAGTAATGTCTCTGCTTTTTAATATGCTGTCTAGGTTGGTCATAAGTTTTCTTCAAGAAATATGCGTCTTTTATTTCATGGCTTTAGTCACCATCTGCATTGATTTTGGAGCCCCCCACAAAAAAAGTCTGCCACTGTTACCACTGTTTCTCCATCTATTTGGCATGAAGTGATGGGACCGGATGCCATGATCTTAGTCATCTGAATGTTGAGTTTTAAACCAACTTTTTCACTCTCCTCTTTCACTTTCATCAAGAGGCTTTTCAGTTCCTCTTCACTTTCTGCCATAAGGATGGTATCATCTGCATATCTGAGGTTATTGATATTTCTCCCGGCAATCTTGATTCCAGCTTGTGCTTCATCCAGCCCAGCAGTTCTCATGATGTACTCTGCATATAAGTTAAATAAGCAGGGTGACAATATACAGCCTTGACATACTCTTTTTCCTATTTGGAACCAGTCTGTTGTTCCATGTCCAGTTCTAACTGTTGCTTCCTGAACTGCATACAGGTTTCTCAAGAGGCATGTCAGGTGGTCTGGTATTCCCATCTCTTTCAGAATTTTCCACAGTTTATTATGATTCACACAGTCAAAAGTTTTGGCATAGTCATAAAACAAATAGATGATTTTTTGGAACTCTCTTACTTTTTTGATAATCCAGTGAATGTTGGCAATTTTATCTCTGGTTCCTCGGCTTTTTCTAAAACCAGCTTGAACATCTGGAAGTTCATGGTTCACATATTGTTGAAGTCTGACTTAGAGAATTTGGGACCTTACTTTACTAGCGTGTGAAATAAGTGCAATTGTGCAATAGTTTGAGCATTCTTTGCCATTGCCTTTCTTTGGGATTGGAATGAAAACTGACCTTTTCCAGATTCCTGGCCACTGCTGAGTTTTCCAAATTTGCTGGTATATTGAGTACAGCAATTTCACAGCACCATCTTTTAGGATTTGAAATAGCTCAACTGGAATTCCATCACCTCCACTAGCTTTGTTCATAGTGATGCTTTCTAAGGCCCACTTGACTTCACATTCCAGGATATCTGGCTCTAGGTGAATGATCACACCATAATGATTTCTGGATTGTGAAGATCTTTTTTGTATAGTTCTTCTGTGTATTCTTGCCACCTCCTCTTAATATCTTCTGCTTCTGTTAGGTCCATACCATTTCTGTCCTTTATCGAGCCCATCTTTGCATGAAATGTTCCCTTGGTATCTTTAATTTTCTTGAAGAGATCTCTATTCTTTCCCATTCTATTGTTTTCCTCTATTTCTTTGCATTGATCACTGAGGATGGCTTTCTTATCTTTCCTTGCTGTTCTTTGGAACTCTGCATCCAAATAGGTATATGTTTCCTTTTCTCCTTTGCTTTTCACTTCTTTTCACAGCTATTTGTAAGGCCTCCTCAGACAGCCATTTTGCTTTTTTGCATTTCTTTTTCTTAGTGATGGGCTTGCTTCCTGCCTCCTATACAATGTCACGAACTTCCATCCATAGTTCATCAAGCACTCTGTCTATCAGATCTAGTCCTTAAATCTATTTCCCACTTCCACTGTATAATCGTTGCTGCTGCTGCTGCTAAGTCACTTCAGTGGTGTCCAACTCCGTGCAACCCATAGACGGCAGCCCACAAGGCTCCCCCATCCCTGGGATTCTCCAGGCAAGAACACTGGAGTGGGTTGCCATTTCCTTCTCCAATGCATGAAAGTGAAAAGTGAAAGTGAAGTCGCTCAGTCTTGTCCGACTCTTAGCGACCCCATGGACTGCAGCCTACCAGTCCTACATGCAGCAGGCTTCTCTGTCCATGGGATTTTCCAGGCAAGAGTACTGAAGTGGGTTGCCATTGCCTTCTCCATATAATCATTAAGGATATGATTTAGGTCATACCTGAATGGTCTGGTGGTTTTCTGTACTTTCTTCAATTTAAGTCTGTTTGGCAATAAGGAGTTCATGATCTGAGCCACAGTCAGCTCCCAGTCTTGTTTTTGCTGACTGTATAGAGCTTCTCCAACTTTGTCTGCAAAGAATATAATCAATCTGATTCCAGCATTAACCATCTGGTGATGTCCATGTGTAGAGTCTTCTCTTGTGTTGTTGGAAGAGGGTGTTTGCTATGACCAGTGTGTTCTTTTGGCAAAACTCTGTTAGCCTTTGCCCTGCTTCAATTTGTACTCCTAGGTCAAATTTTCCTGTTACTCCAGGTATCTCTTGACTTCATACTTTTGCATTTCATTTCCATGTAATGAAAGGGACATCTTTTTTGGGGTGTTAGTTCTAGAAGATCCTGTAGGTCTTCATAGAACCATTCAACTTCAGCTTCTTCAGCATTAGTGTTTGGGACATAGACTTGGATTACTGTGATATTGAATGATTTGCCTTGGAAATGAACAGAGATCATTCTGTCAGTTTTGAGATCGTACCCAAGTACTGCATTTTGGACTCTTGTTGACCCTGATGGCTACTCCATTTCTTCTAAGGGATTCTTGCCCACAATAGTAGATATAATGGTCATCTGAGTTAAATTCACCCATTCCAGTCCTTTTTAGTTTGCTGATTCCTAAAATGTCGATGTTCACTCTTGCCATCTGTTTAACCACTTCCAATTTGCCTTGATTCATGGACCTAACATTCCAGTTTCCTATGCAATGTTGCTCTTTAAAGCATCAGACCTTGCTTCCATCACCAGTCACATCCACAGCTGGGTATTGTTTTTGCTTTGGCTCCATCTCTTCATTCTTTCTGGAGTTATTTCTCCACTGATCTCCAGTAGCATATTGAGCACCTACCAACCTGGGGAGTTCATCTTTCAGCGTCCTATCTTTTTGCCTTTTCATACTGTTTATGGGGTTCTCAAGGCAAGAATACTGAAGTGGTTTGCCATTCCCTTCTCCAGTGGACCACATTTTGTCAGAACTCTCCATCATGACCCATTCATCTTGGGTGGCCCTAGACGGCATGGCTCATAGTTTCATTGAGTTAAACATGCCTGTGGTCCATGTGATTAGATTGGTTAGTTTTCTGTGTTTTTGGTTTTCAGTCTGTCTACCCTCTGATGGAGAAGGATAAGAAGCTTATGGAAGCTTCCTGATGGATATATGCATTTAAACATTTCCACATTATATAATGGGTTAGCCAATCAGTTCATTTGGGATCTTCCATAAGCTCTTGTGGAAAACCCAAATGAAGTTTTTAGACCACTCAATGTATATAACTGCATAGCACATTTTTTTTGCACTTATTTTGGTGTATATCTAACTAGTAACTGCCCTGTAAACTAGTCTTTTACTTCTGTAAGTACCCAAATATGAGGGAAACATTTAAAAATATTTCCAGTTAACTCGGTTAAATTTAAGAACAGAAAACTCCAAGATTCAAGCATTCTGATTATCCTTATTTTCATAAAGCCAACTCCATTAATGTATCTCTTTCCTCTGACCTTATAAGTAGCTTTTTTTTGGGGTAAATGTAATGTTGATAGTTTGATTACATGTTGTGCTGTTGATTTAAGGAGGTGCTTCTATGATGACACTGACTCTAGAAATGCAAGGCTTTGCAGATCCTATTTGCAGAGCATAGAATTAGGATGGTACTGTCCAATCTGATATTCTTACTCTTAGTGTTTATCTTTTTGCTCATCTCTTGGTAAGCACAAGTGAGGATGCATAAATATGAGCAAATGCTTTCTCAGTGAAGTCAATGTTCACCAGTTCCCCATTATTTATTTCCTGTCCTACAGGCTGTAAGCTCTATTGATCCCTACTCTTAGCCAGCATCTAATCTCATAACCTTTAAGGCTCCAAAAGTGGAGACACTCAAAATCTATATTGAATTTCAATTCTTTCCAAAGGCTTTTCTAAGGAGAATAGCATGAAGCAGTGATTCTTTCTCCAGAACTGATAATTGGTTTCTAGCCCCAGTTCCTAGCAACTCCATGATCCTGAGTCATTCAGTCATTCTGTTCTTTAATTTCCTCATGCACAAAATGTGGAACTTAATGAATTGATTCTGTGGATATTTTCCTTGTTGAAAATTCACAAGTCAGAGTAAAATTCAGTATATTGATATTTTATTGCATACACTAAATTATATAAAATGTTTAGAAAACTAAAACTTTAACATTGATATTTAATATAGATATGCAAGTATTTATGTAGGTATATATATAATAAATTACATTTATATAAGCACATATATATAACTGTAAGAAAATTATTCTCATTCTCAAGTGTTAAAAAGAAGAGGGGCTTCCTTGGCTGTCCAGTGGTTAGGACCTCATGCTTCCATCGCTAGGGGCCTGTGTTCAGTCCCTGGTCAGGGAACTAAGATCCTGCAAAGCATGCAGAACAGACAAAGACAAGTAAATAAATAAATATAAAAGAAAAATTAGATATATCAGATTATTTTATCTGTAAGTAATACTAATGGCAAAAACATACTTGATTTGAATCATTAGGTTTGAATTAGTTAACTGTGCCATAACTTATTATTTG
The DNA here is from genome assembly GCF_055505025.1 of Bos grunniens. Classification (NCBI taxonomy): domain Eukaryota; kingdom Metazoa; phylum Chordata; class Mammalia; order Artiodactyla; family Bovidae; genus Bos; species Bos grunniens. The sequence goes on from NC_141188.1 coordinate 10,685,074, forward strand.
GAATTGACTTTTACCATTACGTATTCTTAGTATCATTTGAATAATTAAACTCATCATTAAATTTAGATAATCAAAATTCCTAATTCTACTTTGCTGACAAGGTCAATTTTACATTATCCAAAGAGTAAGTGAATTCAACAAGAAATACACATGGTAGCCGATACTCTGTTTATAGCTTCAGGCTAGCATTTTCTACTGCTATAGTCCATATTACATATTTTCAATATACTTGGAAATTAGACTTAGTTCTCTCTGTCTTTAAAAGAAATCTGAACTTGCCTCCCAAGGAGAGACTAGAGGCAATGTCAGCTCCATAATTTGTGAGACCCAGCACAAAATTAAAATGTGGGGCCTTTGTTTAGAAAGAGGAAATGATGCTAAGAAGTAAAGCTTCTCCCTCCCCCTTTTTTTCTGCACCGTTTCTCTCTGTTAGTCATGGCACTGCTTTTCATTTGCTATTTTAGTCATTTACACGTAAATTTTTAGAAGAATTAATATAAATTTGCTTTATATGCATATTTATATTGAACAAGAATGGTGTCAAGTATAAGAATGAACATTAAGTAGTACACAGACTCACCAAAATTATACAATTTCTATTGTGAGGCTTGTGGCTTGCATGTGTATTTCACTCTTGCCAGAACAGTGTAAACACTGTGCCAGAGTAACATCACTATTTTTATCTAACATCTTGCAATATTCACATTTTGTGGACATTTTCTACCTTTCACTGATAAGTAGGATAGGACTGATAGAAAAGTTAGTGTGGGTTACCCTTTCCCAGTTCATCCATATCATCATTTTCTTTGTAAGTGGCTGGCTAATACAGGAAGGTAACATAGGTGAACCCATGGATTTACCTGATTCTTCCTTCATAATTTTTGGTACGTTTTAATTATTTAGTAGGGCTTTCCTGATGGCTCAGTGGTAAAGAATCCACATGCAATGCTGAAAACCACCGGCAATGCAAGACATGCTGGTTAAATCCTTGCATTGGGAAGACTCCCTGGAGTAGGAAATGGAAACCCACTCCAGTAGTCTTGCCTGGAAAATCCCATGGACAGAGGAGCCTGGCAGGCTAGAGTCCATGGAGTCACAAAGAGTTGGACATGGCTAAGCAACTAAACCACCACGCACCATAATTATTTAGCAATTGTTTCAAATAAATGAATAATGAAAAATTTTATGGAACCAGTTGAGTCTTCTCTACCAGGAAGCTTACTCTAAAGTGAAGACAAATGATGTGGAAGGAATGGCAAAACTACCTTGTCATGAATTTAGGTATTTATTTATTAAGATGAGAAAACCAATGCTAATGTACCTTCTTCTCTACAAGAAGAGGTCTTTCAGATTCTATTTCAGATTCATATTCTAGCACTAACCCAAACATGCAGGAAGTATGGGTTTTCACTGCTCAAGTGAAAACCAAAACCTGTGCCCAAGGAGAAATGGGAAAGGAGATTCTTGAACCTAAGTGAAACACCTTCTGTCCATCCTTTTGTTAGGCGCAGATTTTGGAAAAAGAGTCAAGATGATGGGGGTTCAGAGGTCATTTATTTTGACAGAAGTATACACAGTTCCAGAGATCCTGAAAATAAAACAAACCCTCTTGTCCCTAGTTTTAGTTACTAAACCCAGTCTCACCAGCATAATCTCCTCCTCCTCCTGGTTATATATGAATGGCTTATCCCATCCCCCTCCAAACTCAGAAAGTCAATAACAATCAACTGTAAGAACCACTGTAGAGCCCTGAGCTAGCATGGCACATGGACTACCCATCCTTCAACAGCACCTCCGTGTTCAGTGAACCGGAGGTGGTGATGGAAAGAGAATGCTGTGGCCACGTGCTGTCTGTATCAGCTCAGCCTCTGTCCTGCTCATGAGGGGCTTCACTGAAAGGTACTTATTTACTTATCTGTTTATTTAAAAGAGGGAAGTGGGACAGTGTATAGTGTACATTTTAGATATGAGTATACCAAGTATGCAGGCAGACAGTTTGAAAAGAGTGAAAGAGATCAGTTAAGGTGTCAGGGTGAAAAAGGAGAAATACATTTGTCAAAATGGAAAGGCAAAGATAAATCTGCAGCATCTCTGGTCTTTAAAATGCTGAGGCTGAGAGGGAACTGTGGTGAGAGCTGGTGAACATGAAGGAGACAACACCATCCACCTTTCCCACTAGGGAATCAGGGTAACGGCAGGTTACGAAGGATTGGTCTCTTCATGTTTCATTCAGTCTGCCTGATTTACACTTTTTAAAAGTCCCTAGAAGTTTTTTTTTTTTTTTTTTTGAATAGGGAAAAATCAAGATGTATTTGCTATATTAAGCACACTTCACTTAGCAGAGAAAATTTTCCAGGACATTGTACCTCAAGTGTATAAGTGTTTTCATTCTCTGAAAACAGTCATTATAAACAAAACTATGTCTTTGTAACCAGAGTCTCTCTTGAAAGGATGCTTGATCCATCATAAATATAGCTAAATTGGCCAGAGTTGAATCACAACTATATCCACATTAGCCTCTGGGCTTTAGGTCTTTATCTTGAAATCTACTTCGGTACGTATAACATGGCAAGAGGGAGCAGGGCAGGCCAAACATGATCAAACATTTCATGAGCCTCAATGTCTCTCATTTTTCTAGAATTCTATTAGCTTGAGCACTATCACATATTTATCTCCTATAAAATCCCCAAGTAGACAATGTACTTACAAGGCTGCTGGAGTTTTTTTCTTCCTGTGGGGTGTGTGTGTGTGTGAGTGCCAGGCACAAACTGAAGGATCTTCTTCATTCTCCTGTGATTGTAAATTTTTCATTCTCTAGCAAAAAAAAAAAAAAAAAACGTTTTCAAGAAAAAAAAAATACTGGGCAAAACCAACTCACCAAAACGTATAAATGTCTGTGAAACTTGTCAATATAGTAATATAATAAGTTAATATCAATTTCCAAACTTATGCCTGGGTAGACAGTAGTGATAGAATTGTGAACCAGCTTGACCTAGATTCAGGTCTCATGTAACACAAACAAAATTGTTTATATTGCCAAAGAAATGCTAAATGTGAAATTTCAGACACCAGCTTGAGAAAAAGTAGTTTTTATGTATTACTAAAGAAAAATCATCCTGTTTTTAATTTTCACGAGGCACTTTGACACCTAATGTCTTAGAATAGTGCAGTCAACAATTGTGTACCTCATATGAGCTCCTGACACATTCCTGTACCTCATATGTGCTCTAACAAAGGACCTTCCTGAGAAAGTCCAGTAAGACATAAAATAATCATTCATAGATCCAGGTTTCCTACTTTAGATTTCAATGACCATTCAATTCTGTGATTTTGCAAAATAACAAAATGAGCCAGAGGAGTCCTGGAATCCTGAAGCTCTGGTTGGTTAGGATGTTCTGCAAAACCAAACTTATTCTTAAATTTGATATATTATGTGGAATCCATAGGAGAATGCAAAGCAAAGAGGAGTTGTAAGACAGCTTTTGTTAATATCATGAATTTGAGGTCCATATTTAAATTAATGATACAAAGAAATTGGGGTGTTTTCCATCTTTTGAGGATTGAAAACACAATTTCTGATTCACTACTGAGAAGATAAAATGTTTTCTTTGACTCTTGAGAAAGACAAAGCAGGATTCAAAAGTTATACTTAAATATGGGAAGGGTTATCACAAGATGTAGTGTGTAAAGGAGGGAGACAGAACAAAATTTTTAGTAGCTTTACGAGAAAGATTGAGTAGCTTAAAAATTCATCAGTTTCTTAAGGAAAAAAATGATTAGCCTTTTGTACAGGTTAGAAACTATAAAGAATTGAACGGATGGAATTCTGACTTTCCTTCTTTAAAAACGTTAACTGAATAAAATTTAAATAATGGTCACATAGCAACTGGAGGGGTAATTCAGTTACAAAATTTGCTGAAGTGGATAAAATCCATGAAACTAGTTAAATTAATATTATTTAATTAGTTAATTAGTTAGTTAATTAGTTAATTAATTAATTAATATTTAATTAACTAGTTAAATTAATAAAATCAATATTAATATTGATATTGATATAAAAACAAATGAAGTGTTTTAAACAGTAAGAAATACTGTACTCTCCCTTTCTCTATTTCTCACTTTCTCTGAATAAATGACTAAAGCCTGTTCCAAATTCACTGAGTATAATTATACGCAAACATGTATGTCTATTTCTGGAGGAAGCAGTTTCTTTCACTGATTTTCTGGATAACAGAGCATCCCTCTCTCTGCAGAGAGCAACGGAGGAGCACAATGTTTGGGGGATGATTTGTTAGATTTATAATACATACTGCCTCAATTTGTGGAATGAAATCTTTTGCCAGCAGAAAAGTGGTAGAAGGAGTCAAGTGGGCAAGATTTAAGGAATCCATGACCTTGAATGGAGAAGGGAATGGCTACCCGCTCCAGTATTCTAGCCTGGAGAATTCCATGGACTGTATGGTCCATGGGGTTGCAAAGAGTCGGACACACCTCAGAGACTGAACTGAACTGAACTGAAGTGTCACAATGTGCCCTCGTACTCTGTGTTTCAGAAGCGAAATTGGGTTAAACAGTCATCGTGCTGGAGGCCTCATATCTGTTCCCCATACCCTGTGGTCTTTGGACAACTTTAATCAAACATTTTAGAGAAATGTGAGATCATATTAAATTCCCCAAACCATCAAGGGCCACTGAAAATCTCACTTCTGTGGCTTGGGAACTTCTGCTAAATTATTTAAGTTGTATTCCAAAGTAAATTTGCCCTTGGTGATATCAGGTCTCCGTGGGTGTTGGGATTTTTCTGCTGTTGGACTCAGATCACTTCTTAAATATAAACTGACTTCTTTCTACTTAGAAAACAATAGAAAATAAATTAGAATCATATGAGCTTGGGGTTGAACATCAGTTTCAAAAATAACTAGACATTTGACTTTAGAATCTTAATTAGCAAAAAAGGAATTTATTTTCTAAACTTCTTTGTATTAAAATACCACCCCGATTGTCACCACCACCGACATCACCACCATCATTATCATCACCAATTCCATCACTACCATCGTCATTATCACCACCATCCTCACTTGATATCATAGTTAAGAATAGTTTTAAATGTCAAATATAAGTTGCTCGGCGCCAGGATAGATTTTAATTTTAAGACCTATTCTGAGTCTTATCCTTCTGAGAAGTGCTTTTACCTTCTATTCTCCATTTCCTTTTTGTCCCCATTAAACAAATTTTACAAAGCTTGTTTTATTTGCTTTGTTAAACAACGTTTAGAAGAATGTTCCCACAGAGAAAAGACGGTCTTAAAGTACAGTGGATGTAAGCCTGAGTGAAGACTGAAGGTGACCATGCGTTACTTGACTGGCAGGCCCATTCTTTCCGGGAATAATGGCTGTGCTGATGCCATCTCTTCATTTACTTGTACACTTCATACGCACTCAATTCATCTTTATTTGGATGGAGAACTAGACTATTCTTTGAAGGAGGGGGTAGTATATTTTGCTTGAGCTATTGCATTTGGGCATTTTTCTATAATGTAGAGGTTTTCTTTTTCTCCACCCCCTAATCCTGAATGTTTTACTTCTCAAAAATAAACTTAAAGCTTCTAAACTTCCTGAGGATTTCAATTTGAACTGCTTTTCTATCTCCTCAAAATGAATGGTCACTATTGACAAAAAAGAAAAAATAAGGAATTTCTTCTTCACATCTCCCAGTGATTTTTAGATTGAGAAACTGGTACCTGAATAATATGATTTAGATTTAGATTAATCTGAGATGCAAGGGTTTGCTGAAACAATGTTAATTTGCATTTATATGGAACTGAATTGCCATCTCAGATTACTATGGAGATTCAGGCTGAGAGCATTACAAACCTCATTTGAAAATTAAAATACACGAAATTCATCATCTTGTTATTATATGTATGAGTTGCTGTCTTATCTCTGAAGATGTAAGTATGGATGACAGAGAAATGCATATAATAAAAATTGTGCCATGAATTTCATGTGTGCGTACTTAGTTCCTTCTTCTCAGGGAAATACATCCACCCATTCACTATCTCGCCCTTCCTTAATGTATAGAAAACAATTCTCAATCTATAAAACTGAACACCCTACAAAGGTAATACAGTTTAAGGTACTTAAATATCTAAGAAATAAAGTGACAAAGGTAGACAGTGAACATTTAACTTTATGTGCATCAACATTTGCATAATTTAAACATGCCAGTAAGCAGACCAAACTAATCTGAAAGACTGACAGCAAAAACTTTCACTCTACAAAAAGATTACTGTATCAAACACATACATTTTGTGCTCACTGATCTTGTGTTTCTATAAAGCCAGGCCAGTTATCCACAGAACCGTCTACAAATATGAGTATGTCTGAGCTTCTGTCTTTTGTAACAATGGATTAAAAACTGATGGCACTAATAATCATGAGATTTTTATCATTTCTGTTGTTACTTGATGATTTCCATGACAGTTGAATGAATGAAGACATTGATTAAAAACTTAATATGCCTGTTACTTGCTTCTGTGCCCAAATAGTTTCTTCACGTATAACTTGGTTTTGGTTTTGCTACTGTGATTTACCACCATTTTGTAATGTATAGAAATACCACACCAGTTTGTTGTCCACCAGGAACTAACATGGTGCTGTAGGTACCCGCTGCCAAAGCCCAAACAAATCAACTCATAGTAAAGGAGATCAAATTTGTGTTTACCGGAGGCAAGAGATGAGGGGAGGGGGAATTGGTTGAAGGTGTTCAGAAGTACAGACTTACAATTACAAGATAAAAAAATACTAAGGATGTAATGTACAATATGATTATAATTAACGTGGCTTTATGTTATATGTAACAGTTAAGAGACTAAACACTGAGTTCTCATTACAAGAAAAACATTTTTCCCTTGTTTTTTCCTTTTGTATCTATATGATATGATGGATGTTCACTACACCTACTCCAGTAATCATTTCATGATGTATGAAAGTCAAATTATCATGCTGTTATACACCTTCAACTTATACAAGATGACAAAAAATGTAGATAGTCAAGCACTTTGACTGTGAAGATTAAATGACAGTGAGATAGGTCAGCACCTTGAAGCTGATGTGGTTTGTTTGTGTGTGTGTGAGATTTATTTTTTAAAGTTTGAAAGACTTGAGCAGGTTTTTATGTTTAGCCAGAAAAGTCAGTAGAAATTAAAGGTAGGTCCTACTGTATAATTTTAAAGATGAGGAAATTAACTGGTTTCAGAGGACTAAAGGGATTTCAAATATTAAATTATGAAAATTAAAGAAAGATATTCAGATAAGAAAGACACAGATGGTAAATGAGCACATGAAAAGATGTTAGTCATTATTATTCATGAAATAAATGCAAATTAAAATCACAATTATATACCACTACCCTCCTATTAGAATGGGTAAAAATCAATAAAATATATAGACACTTACTGTCCTGTTACTCACATGTCAGGAGTATCTTTATGGCCCCAACACTCAGCGAAGATTTAACTGAGATCACCTCTTTCTCTCTCTTTTGCTGTAACTTTAAAAATTCCTTTTTTTTACTTTCTGCCCATCAAATGTGGATTTTTTTCCCCTTAAGTTTGAATTATAGACTGTATTCCTAGGTGAGAAGGGTCTTCCCTGGAAGCTCAGTGGTAAAGAATCTGCCTGCCAATGCAGATTGGGTCTGGAAGATCCCCTGGAAAAGGAAATGGCAACCCACTCTAGTATTCTTGCCTGGGAAACTCCATGGACAGAGGAGCCGGGAAGGCTACATTCCATGGGGTCACAAGAGTCCAACATGACTTAGCGACCAAACAGCAAACAACAGCCTAGATGAGAGCATCAACTTCATGATCCAATTATCATGTGATGGTAATCCACAACATGGAGGATGGTGATAATGGCCCAGATATTTTTACTGAGCTCTGGATCATTATACCCTATTCTTTACCATCTACCTTCCATGGTTCCATTTCAAAACCACCTTAACTCAGCATGTGTAAAATACATTTATCACTTATCTCTGTAGTCACCTCTCTGGTGTTCATTTTCCTATGCAAATGTCCCTGCTACTCACTTAGTGTCAAAATCAACAGAATAGAGATTACCCTTTGCTCTTCACACTCCACTCCATGGAATCAGGAAATTCTATCCCCTCTGCCTTCTAAATATTCCTGTGCATCCTCACTGCTACCGTCGCGAGGTTGCCACCAGTTCTCACCCGAAACCTGAAGCCTGCTGTGACTTCTCCTACTTTTCGCTCTTGCTACTCTCCTTACTATGTTCTCAGGGATGGTTCCAAAACACATGTCTTTTCAGACTTGTCACCTTACTTGCTCAGCATCTATCAACATCTACTACTCACTGCTCAGGTAGTGTTGCTGAAAGTCTCTGTACATCAACACCGAATTGAATCTCAGAGACAGAATTTTGGGTGAAGCAGGAAAAAGGAGCATTTATTGTTTTGCCAGGCAGAGGCTGCCACAGGGAGCTAATGCCTTCGAGACGGTGACCCGACCTGGAGGGGCGCAGTGAGCAATTTTGTAGTCATGGCTCAAGGAGCAGGGCTTGATCAGATCCGGGACTTTCTTCTGATTGGTTGGTGGTGAGATGATCGGGGGCCAGCATCATCAACCTTCTGGTTCAAACCAGTCTAGGGCCTGTGTATTGCTGTCGCAGTTTTCATCTGGTGTATGTGGAGAGTGGGGAAAATGTCTACTTCCATAAAAACAACCTAGGAATGTGGCTGAAGCCTTTCTGCATATCTTTCTTTCAGGGAACTGAGAGTTCAGTGATTCTACGTGGCAAATTTATGGTTTAAATAGTTACCAGTTCCCCAGTCCAACAGCTATACTTTGTTTCTACATCCTTACATTTCCCAATCATAAACTCTTAAGTTCAGTCCAGTTCAGTTGCTCATTCGTGTCTGACTCTTTGCCACCCCATGGACTGCAGCACGCCAGGCCTCCCTGTCCATCACCAACTCCCGGAACTTACTCAAACTCATGTCCATTGAGTTGGTGATGCCATCCAACCATCTCGTCCTCTGTCGTCCCCTTCTCCTCCTGACTTCAATCTTTCCCAGCATCAGGTTCTTTTTAAAGGAGTCAGTTCTTTGCATCAGGTGGCCAAAGTAGTGGAGTTTCAGCTTCAGCATCAGTCTTTCCAATGAATACTCAAGACTGATTTCCTTTAGGATGGACTGGTTGGATCTCCTTGCAGTCCAGGGGACTCTCAAGAGTCTTCTCCAACACCACAGTTCAAAAGCATCAGTTCTTCAACACTCAGATTCCTTTAGAGTCTAAATCTCACATCCATACATGACTACTGGAAAAACCATAGCTTTGACTAGAGGGACATTTGTTGGCAAAGTAATGTCTCTGCTTTTTCATATGCTATCTAGGTTGGTCATAGCTTTTCTTCCGAGGAGAAAGCGTCTTTTAATTTCATGATCATAGTCACCATCTGCAGTGATTGTGGAGCCCCCCAAAATGAAGTCTATCACTGTTTCCCCATCTATTTGCCATGAAATGATGAGACCAGATGCCATGATCTTAGTTTTCTGAATGTTGAGCTTTAAGCCAACTTTTCACTCTCCTCTGTCACTTTCATGAAGAGGCTCTTTATTTGTTTTCTCCTCTCTGCCATAAGGGTGGTGCCATCTGCATATCTGAGGTTATTGATATTTCTCCTGGCAATCTGGATTCCAGTGTGTGTTTCATCCAGCCCAGCATTTCTCATGATGTACTCTGCATATAAATTACATAAGCAAGGTGACAATATACAGCCTTGATGTATACCTTCCCAATTTGGAACCAGTCTGTTGTTCCATGTCCAGTTCTAACTGTTGCTTCCTGACCTGCATACAGATTTCTCAAGAGGCAGGTCAGGTGGTCTGTTATTCCCATCTCTTTAAGAATTTTCCAAACTCTGGAAAACTCTTGCATCAGCCTTTTATTAATACTTCGAAAGACAAGGACACAAGGGCTTGTACTGGGTTTCCGTAGGGAGGTGAAACCTCCTTTCCATGTCTTAGAAGGCATGCTGTGATGGCATTTCTGACACTCCAGCATCACTTCTGTCTCCTAGTCCCACCCACTCCACATTCCAAACATCCCTGAGGTTTATTCCTGGAAACTTCCCGCCTGCCTGGGAATCCTCACCCCACAGGTGCTACCTGGATGGCTGGTGCCAAATATTCTGTTTGGCTTTTCTCCCTAAATCTTTTGTCATTTCCTCTCACCACTTCTCCCAATAAGATCCACCCTTTCTGCTTTTTTTTTTTTTTTTTAATTCTGATGGGATCTTATTTCACCCTCTGGATTGTTGCTTTTTGATTCTGTTCTTGCAGAGCATTCTGAACTTCTCGATTAAATATTTAATGTTATAAAATGTTTTCTTGTCTTCTTTCAAATGATATATAAACAACAGGAGAGCAGTGATAATTCCAGTCTGTTCTTTATTCCTTTTTATAGAATTTGACATAAATAAGCACCAGATATGATTACACAACAGCTTAGCCAATTAAACTACTGATCAATTGATAAGCATGAATTTTGTAGATCATGCATCTAAAGTGAATAATATAATAGCTGGGACTGAGTAGGTTACCTGGAAATTGTCGCTATTATCAAACCTATGATTGTAACTTAATTTTCACATGGTGTACTTAAATGCTTATTTGAATCTAATTCTCTGTTTAATTCAGCCAGGCATTCAATAATACAAGTGCAAAACTCTATATTTCTTTTTTCTCAGGAAACACATGTGTCCTAAATGATGACTTTTACATTAAATATCATCCAATCACAAGGTCTTTTTCTGTCGCTCGGCACCTTCAACTGAACCACCCTCATAAGAATACACCAGTGGATAACCTGGCAGAACAAATCATAGTATCAGTCCATAAGGCCCATGATCCCACAGTAACATACCACTCACAATGATGCTTAGTGTCAATGGACCAGAATGCACTGTCCATTCTACTTTAAAAGAGAAGGCAAACTGTTCTCTTAGCAATACAGACTGCAATGAGTTGGCTACCTTCTCAGGGTTGTGGAGACAAAAGATAAAGTCCAATTATTATAGATCAGTATGTTTTTAAACATTACAGTGGGTATGACCACATTTGTGTGTACACACACAGACTCTACAGAAACAATACAGTTAGTAAACATATATAACTCATCACCAATGCAAAGAATAAAAAATAATAATGGGAATTGATATTCTTATGAGAAATATCACATTTATTTATTTTTTAAAAATCGCTTTCATGCTTCATGCATGAAATGCATGAAATGCTTTAAAAATCACAAATCATGCTTCAATGCATGATTTATATACAAAAGCATATGTTTAATGTATACAACTTGATTAATTAGGAGATAAGTATACATCTGTGAAACTGCCAGCACAATATACACCATAGACTTATCCACCACCTTCAATACTTTCTTCTTCCTACCCTTTTGATTTTCTTTTGTTATTTTATTGTGATAAGAACACAATATGAAATAAATCCTATTAACAAATTTTAAGTGCTAACTTCAGGCACCATGACTCGCCCTAGTTCTCTTGGACTTACTCATCCCCCTCTCCTTCTCTCCCAGCTCCTGGTAACCACCCATTCTATACTCAATTTCTATGAGTTTGACTAGTTTACATGCCTCATATAAGTGGAATCAGGCAGTATTTGTCCTCTGTGACTGGCTTATTAAACTTAGTATAACGTCCTCCAGGTTCATCCATATGGTCATATATGATAGGATTTCCTTATTTTTTTTGAGTTGAATAATGTTAATGGCAACCCACTCCAGTATTTTTGCTGGGAATAATCCCATGGACAGAGGAGCCTGGTGAGCTACAGTCCATGGGGTCATGAGAGTCAGACATAACCAAGCTACTGAGCACATGTACAGTGTTTTATTATATATATACATATGTGTATATATACATATATATATATATATATATGCCACATTTTCTTCTTTTCATCTGTTGGCAGACATTTAGATTGTTTGGATATTTTGTTAACTGTGAATAATGCTTCAGTGAATATGAGAATACTGGTATCTCTTAAAGATTCTGATTTCAGTTCAATTTATTCCCACACGTAGGATTGCTGCATTATATAGTAGTCTATTTTTAACTCTTTAAGGTATCTTCATACTGTTTTCCATAGAAGAGTCTTCAAAATACATTCATACCAATAGTATAAAGGGTTTTATTTTCTCTGCATCCTCACCAACACTTGTTTCTTTTTTTAAATAATAGCTATTCTAACAGGTATGAGGTGATGTATCAATGTGGTTTAATTTACATTTCCCTGATGATTAATGATGCTGAACTGCTGGTCAAATACTGTTGGCCATTTATATATCTTCTTTGGAGAAATTCAGGTTCCCTGCCCATTTTTGAATCCTGAAATAAACCCACACATATGTTGTCAACTGATTGTTGACAAGAGTACCAATAATATGCAGTGAGGGAAAGGATAGTTCTTAATGAATGGTATTGGGAAAACTGAATATCTATGTTCAGAAGAATGAAACTGAACCTTTATTTTACATCACATAGAAAAACTAGCTAAAAATTAATTAAACACTTAACTATAAGACCAGAAAGCAAAACTTTTAGAGGAAAGCATAGGAGAATACTTTTGACACTGCTCCTGGTGATAATTTCTTAGAAATGACACCAAAAGTCCACACAACAAAAGCAAAAATAGACAAAGGGGATCACATCAAACTAAAAAGTTTCTTCACAACAAAGGAAACAATCAAAAAATGAATCTGCAACCTATTGATTGTGAGACAATATTTGAAAACCATACATCTTATTAGGGGTTAATATCCAAAATATATGAGGACATCTTAATATTCAATAGAAAAAAAAAAACAACAACCCAATCACATGGATATATGAAGAATGAATTAGCTTTCTTTAATTTCAAGAGATTGCAATAGTTGAAGACATTCTGTTCTGTTGGTAAAAGCAGTCTTGCAGTTTTTTGACCTCTGCTTCATCAGATAAGAAGGAAGTATTCCTGGTTCTGGAACACTTCCTTACCGAGAGATGGAGTCACAGAGCCTTTGCTTGGCTCATCACCAAGTGTGAGATTGTCTTTCCCTGTTTCAAGCTCAGTGTGTGCTCCTTTGTTCTGTGTAAATGTGTGATACAATGGCCCCAGGAATGGCCCCAGGAACATCCATTAAATAACAGTGCTTTAAAACATATAGAAGCATGGGCAGTTTCTACAGTATACATTGAAAATCATTTATCCTTTTTCAGAATGTGTGTCCTTATGTAGAAATTTTAAAACTTTCTATTAAATACTCTGCTGCTACTGCTGCTAAGTCACTTCAGTCGTGTCCGACTCTGTGCAACCCCATAGATGGCAGCCCACCAGGCTCCGCCGTCCCTGGGATTCTCCAGGCAAGAACACTGGAGTGGGTTGCCATTTCCTTCTCCAATGCATGAAAGTCAAAAGTGAAAGTGAAGTCACTCAGTCATGTCCGACCCTCAGCGACCCCATGGACTGCAGCCTGCCAGGCTCCTCCGTCCATGGGATTTTCCAGGCAAGAGTACTGGAGTGGGGTGCCATTGCCTTCTCCAATTAAATACCTAACATGTACCAAATATTGTTCCTGACTTTGAGAAGACAAGGCTGAACAAAAATGAAGAATGTACAAGTTGTCATCCAGGAGTTAAACTGATGGCAGGTAAAGGAATAAACATAGAAGGAGGTTTCAGATAAGAAAATGTATCATGAATAAAATAAAAGACAGTAAACTGAGATTTATTAATGAAAACTAATAAGGCACTTGAAAATCTTGTAAAAAGCATGCCAGGCTGAGGAAAGAGGAAAGACAATGGTTGTTAAGAGGGAATTCAAAACAACTTAGCTGAAAATTAGTAAAGCAATAGGAATAGGTCCAAACTAAGTGTCATGAGAAATACAACATGGAATTAGAAATTTAGGGAGGGACCAATTCCCATGCTATTTTACAGGCCAAAGTAAGGTGAGATCTTTTGGGCCAAATTGATCTTTAATTGGATAATATTGAAGGCATACAAAGCACCAGGTTCTTTATGAAGTTCTAGGGAAATACAAGCAAGCAAATGCATTTGGCTGTTATCTTCCTACGTGGCCTCCATACAGATTGAAAACCCAAGTACTATACAACTCTGTTAAAGAAAAATCCATGAACTCTGTAAAATCAGTGAAGAAGCAGATAATTCAATAATTACATCAAGATCTTACAACAGGGTTTTCATATAAGATGGTTATTTTGATTTTCATTCATTCCTTAATTAAACCGATGATTACCAAGCTCATATTACATACAATATGCAAAGGCTTAACTCACTTATAAAATTAAATCAATTATTCATAACTGTCTAAGCAAAGTGCTAAATAATGTGGGTACTCAAAGGAAAAGAAAAAAAGAACTCACTATTCTCAAGTTGTTTAGAATTTGTTTCAGGTAACTTGAATGATCATGCTATGATAAGGGAAAAAAACAGAGAGCATCAAAAGAATGTTATAAAATATTTAATTAAACTTTGTCATATGCCAATAGAGAACAAAATTTAATGAAGTATAAATGACCCATAAATGTTCATGTCTGCATTTGGAAAATGCAAGTAATCTCAAAGCCTAAAATTCCTGTCAGCCAATTTAATCTGAATTGACTTGAAGTATTGCCTTCAAGAGCACCTGGGGTCATAAGGTCATAAAAAAGATTATTCCAGCTTAAATCATACAATTGCATAGTGCTGCTGCTGCTAAGTCACTTCAGTCGTGTCCGACTCTGTGCGACCCCATAGACCGCAGCCCACTAGGCTCCCCCTTCCCTGGGATTCTCCAGGCAAGAACACTGGAGTGGGTTGCCATTTCCTCCTCCAATGCATGAAAGTGAGAAGTGAAAGTGAAGTCGCTCAGTCATATCCGACTCTTCGCGACCCCATGGACTGCAGGCCACCAGGCTCCTCCGTCCATGGGATTTTCCAGGCAAGAGTACTGGAGTGGGGTGCCATTGCATAGTACATCACAGCAAAACTTTATACATTAAATTTGGTTTTATTTATGTATTTACGTATATTTAGAAAATAAGAAAAATGGACTAGGATATTCTATTTTTCTCATTTCATAGAGCTAGTAATCTATTTTCTTCTCTTTTCTGTTTAAATAGCAGATTTATTTGAACATAAACCTTATACGGAGGCCCTGCAGAATTAGGTATTATACGTATTTTACAAGGATTTGTTCTGACATGCACATTAAGTTGACTGAGTATACCTGTCAGACACACAAAAAATTGCTAAAGACCATCACTGCCCAGTTAACCAAGGGCTCTGAAAGTCCGTGTGTGTCCTTTGAGATCTATAATATTCCACATCAATCAGTTGTGCAGGGAACCCAGGCTTTTTGGAGAAGGAAATGGCAACCCACTCCAAGGTTTTTCTTGCCTCTTTCAGTTTATGGTGGTTCCTGGCATTTCTAGGCTTAGAGCAGCATAGCTCCAGGCTCGGCCTCCTTCTTCACACAGCCTTCTCTCTGTATCTCTGTGTCTTCTCTTACAAGGACACCAGTCATGAGATTTAAGACCCATCCTAATCCACGCGGATTTAAACTAGAGAGCTTTATCTTGAGAAGGGAATGGCACCCCACTCCAGTAATCTTGCCTGGAGAGTCCCATGGACAGAGGAGCCTGGTGGGGTACAGTCCATGGGGTCACAAAGAGTTGGACATGACTGAAGCGACTTAGCACACATATTAGTCCTACAAGTGTGGATTAGAAAGACTAAGATTCATTGAAAAGCATAAGCTGATTTCATTCAGATTCATCAACTTTCTTTACACTTAAATGGAATTGTATCCTAATGGAATCCCATCAAAACATGCCTCATGTTAATGGATTTAAAAAAATAAAAAATCCCATTATGTTCTCTGAACATAGTCATAAATATTTTTAAAAATTATTTAGTTAGTTTGTTTTGAGTGGTACATGAAGGGGTTGGTGCTATGAAATCAGATTTTAAAAAAATCTATGGAAGTCTAGAGGTAAAAATGTTTCTGAAAGTCTGCATTTCCAGGAATTTGCAGAAATTGTGGTAGGGCTATGGACATGTATGTTGTATTGCATAGGAATTTGAAATAATGAGTTGAAATTTCCAGTTAACCTCTTTCTGGCAGCCGGATTACATGTGTATACCCTTTTTTGAAAGTCCAGTTAAAATGCATACTGCTCTGCCGCTCTTTCCTTAATTGCCATGTACAGTGTTTTTCCTCCTTCATCTTTTCTGCATGGCATTTTGTAATTGCTTCTCTAGTAATGATATGTATCATACTACTTCAGATCATTAATGTGTGTTCTCCTCTGTGTTTTCTAAACTCTGAAAATCCCATCTAGACAAAACACGCAAACTTTCTCCCCCTAGGATAGGAACTAAATAAATTCATCTCTGTGTTCCCAGATGCTAAGAGGACATGATATATGAATTCTATATTATGATATATTATAATGTGCTAGCCTGGCGTGCTGCAATTCATGGGGTCACAAAGAGTCAGACACGACTGAGCGACTGAACTGAACTGAATGGTGTTTAGCTGCTATATCATAAGTAATCATTAAGTGGTATACTGAATTACTAAAAAGTATGAATGGAACATTCCATGGACAAGAGGAGTCTGGCAGGCTACCAGCCATGGGATTGCAAAGAGGCAGACATGACTGAGTGACTGAGCACACACACATATCTGTTTTAGTCACTGCTTTGAGAATGCTCTTGAAATTGATTGCAAATAAAATATGTCTTATTTGATATTGGGAAAGGAAATTTATAAATAGTAGTAAAAATATCATACTTGTTAGAAAAATTTCTGAAAGACTTTGATAAATAATCTTTCTGTGGAGATGCTGTCCATGCCAACACCCATCCCTTCACGACCTTACCAATAGACATTCCAGGGCTTCAGAAAATACTTCCTTGATCCCTCTCGCTTCCAAAAGAAGTTTAGTTGTGCTTCCTTTTTTTTTTTTTCCCCCAGGTAGCTCAGCAGTACAGAATTTGCTTACAACACAGGAGACTTGCAGGAGATATGAGTTCTATCCCTGGGTCAAGAAGATCCCCTGCAGAAGGAAATGGCAATCCACTCCAGTATTCTTGCCTGGGAAACTCCATGGACAGAAGGGCCTGGTGGGCTACAGTTCATGGGGTCACAAAGAGTCGGACATGACTGAGTGACTAAACAATAACAACCTTGTTACTTCATAGCTTTGCTTAGATATTATTACAGAGGTTTATCACTTACATTTTTCAATACTTGGTGTGTGTGTGTGTTAGTTGCTAAATTGTGTCCAATACTTTGTGACCCCATGGACTATAGCCTGCCAGCCTACTCTATGGAATTCTCCAGCAAGAATACTGGACTGGATTGCTATTCCCTTTTCCAGGGGATCTTCCTGACCCAGGGGTTGAACCTGGGTCTCCTGCATAGCAGGTGAACTCCTTAGCATCTGAGTCACCAAGGAAGCCCAATAGTCAGTGGCTTTAATTAAATTATGCATTATTACTGTTGTATCTTCAGTAATTGGTACATATTCTGACACCCAGCAAGCAATTATTATGTTTCCTAAATAGGAAGAATAAACAATTTCTGCATGAATCAATTGAGCACCAGCTGCTCAAATTAGTAAATGGAAGAGTCTAAGTGGTCTCAGGTACTTATAAAGCTCTCCCTTATGGGTTTGTAATAGGATATAGCAGTGCAATTCAGGGAGTTTATAGATAACATTTTATTAAGTGTTGGCCGTATGGGTATGATCTCTCGGCCAAAGACCTTTGTTTGCTAAATTACCTGTAATGGTAGCAATCATTGTGACATAATTTTTAGGAATGTCTTTTAAGGTTCCTGGATTTGTATTAAAACTGTCATCTTTTATTATCTTAGCTGATAAATGGAAATTTGGTGACACTCTTTTATCTGGAAAAAATGCCTCACAGAAGTTTTAACCATCTGCGTGCATGTGTACCAAGTCACTTCAGTCCTATCTGACTCTTTGCGACCCTATAGACCATAGCCTGCCAGGCTCCTCTGTCCATGGGATCCTGCAAGCAAGAATACTGGAGTGGGTTGCCATGCCCTCCTCCAGGGGATCTCCCTGACCAAGGCTTGAACTCGCATCTCTTACATCTTCTGAATTGGCAGGTAGGTTCTTTACCACTAGCTTCACCTGGGAAGCCCTTTAACCAGCTGTATCTCTAAAATATAGCATTCATATATGCGTAAATGCATTTTCACGACACACACAAGACCTTGCTCAAACTGTTTAATCTATTTGTGCATACTTTTAACTATGTAGAATACAGATAATAATAGCTTCTGAGATATTTTTTGAAAATTAAATTAAACAATAAAAGGGATTAAAAGGTAATTGAAACTTGGTAAGACCTCAATAAGTATTAAATATGATTATTATTCATGTAAAGGAAACCTATCACTGGAGAATTTTTATAAGACAAAGCTTATCAAGCAAACTCTATTGGAATATAAAAATGTGTGGAAGTGGAGTGCATTACTTTTAATTTGAGAGTTTAATTAAAAACATGCAAACCTATCATATGGCTGATTAGGTTTTGTGGTTTGTAATTAGTTAAGTAATAGTAAGTATCTAGATTTGTAATACAATGACTCCCTAAGGTTCATTTCTCAGATTCAACCTAGCATGGTTTTGAATACTGCATTAATTTATTCAAAATAAGTAAATTTAAAACTACAGTTTATGTATTCAAATTTTTACATAGACAGTAAAGAATCCATTTGCGCTAACTCCAAGTCTGAGAATGCTTGCCGACAGCCCTGTGCTTATTCTCAGATTCTTAGTACACCAAAATAATTCAAATCTGAAAGATAAATGTTAAGCAGAGAATCAGGGATTCTGCAGTTCTCCATTGTCTTTAGCAAACCATGGAACCACAGGTAAATGCAGCATGTCACAAGCATTAAAATTCTATGTATCAAACCAACCAGAAAAATAATAAATTCTACAGCTTCCCATTCCGAGAATATTACAGCAATGGATACCTGGTCCTACTTTCTATTCACAGATGACTGGAACTAGGTCTGTCTAAAAACTTGGAAGTTATAAAAGAAGGCACTAAAACATATAAGAAGATGTTCCTAAACACTGCCCTGTGAAAGGATTAATCTTCTGTGAGTGATTTATTCTATTAAAATAGTTTACTCAAGATAAGATAGCAGTTATTAAAAAGTGTTATACTGATTGAAGGCACTTTCCCTCACAGATTCTACTTTCCTTTTTCAGATAATTAAACACTATCTTGCAAACAGTACACTCTCCTTTGCCTTTGAGCATGTTTGAGTAAATGGCATTCTCAAGACACTCCTGCTCCATCCATCATCTTTTCAACACACCATTTTGTCACTCTGATCCCTGTCATACTGAAAGCCTGGAAATAGTGCATTGTTTTCTCAAATGAAATCACTCCTGTGTTTTTCTACATGCGTGCAGTACCTGTTAACCAATAACAAACAATGCTCCTGAGGGTGGAAATATGGTGCCCTTATTTTTCTTGGTTATGCATTCACATGCTTTAAAATATCAATAGTACCAGATTGACTTTGATTTATATTTCTAGACCTGACCCCTTTCCTGCCCTGTGCCCATGTGTTACACAGCCTGCTGGCCCTTTCTTGATCATAAACGGAACCATTTTTTTTGCCTTCCTTTCTCATTTCTCCCTCCTATCTAGTAATTTTTTTTTAATTTGTTAACTCCCAAATCTCATAGGCTATGAATCATCTTTTCCTCTTCCCAGCCCTATGTCCACTATGGGGAATCATGTACTAAAATGTTTTGTGTTCTATCTCTGAATCCAGCTTTTCTTCTCTCTTTTCCACCCAAATCTTCATCCAGATGCTCCAGACACGGAAGAACTCATTAAACTGAAGTAAAATATGGTAAAGATATCTTTGGAAATAATATTAATAAGGAATATTAGAGGTGGAGGTTTAGTTGCTAACATCGTGTCTGACTCTTTGTGACCCTGTGGACTGTAGCCCACCAGGCTCCTCTGTCCATGGGATTTCCCAAGCAAGCATACTGGAGTGGGTTACCATTTCCTTCTGATAAGAATATTAGTATCACTAATAAGAAATATTAGTATCACTTAAATCATATTATCTCTCTTCCTCAAATTATTTCACCAACACACCTTGACTCCTGAAATAAGATTCTCTTAAAAGATCCCAAGGGCCTTTGGCAAATAGCTTCAACCCATTCAACATGCTTGTTATCTACTGGGTCATTTAATCGATAATGTTGTTTCTTTGTTTCCACACTTTTCCCTGCCTCCTGTGGGTGGAACCCTCATAATCATTTCTGGTTTGGCACTGCTCAATTGGAATCCATTTGTGCTCAAATGAACTCTTAAAAATGTTAATGTGCCTCAGTTTATCTTTTAACAATTGTCACAGCGTATAGAATATTTGCAGTGAGATACTTTCTGTTGTTTGTGTTCAAAGCTGTTCGTTATCAGTTGTCCAGCTTATTGTATTTTTTTTTCAAAATTAATAACATCTTTAAATATATTCTTTTTTTTTTTTTTTGTCTCATTTAAAGTCTTTTTTCATAGAACCTCCTTCACTGATCCTATTCCATTACCACCTTTGATTTTTTTTGGCATGATTGACATGATTCCAACTTGACATGATTCCAAGTTACGGTAATATAGCACTACATCCAACAGATGTGAGCTCATTTTTAGGATCAGAAATGTGACTCCCAAAATGGGCTAGTACAGTAGAAAAAAGGATTGATGCTTTTGTTTAATTTCATTTGTAAGTGAGTTTTTTTTCTCTTGTTCTGCATAGAAACTAGGTTAACTTTTCAGTTTTACAAGTTTGATAAAATAAATGACCCTGTGTTTGAATTATACAAGCAACATAGAAACTAGGCCCTTTAAAATTGAACAAAAAAGTGATTTGGGTTTTATGCTTGGGTTTATGCTTCGTGTCATTTGTTAGATGTGGGCCAAATTAATGGAATATTTCATTGATATTGTCCTGCCAGAATTCATAAGTATGCTATAATTTTGCACTGGTTACTGTTCTTGAATCTATATTGAAACCACAAAGATTCAGGGCTGTGGTATGCAGGGCTATAACATTGATTGTTTGTAGATTTACTTTTTCTTTATCATGTAGCCCTGGAGTGTCTTGCTTCTTTTCAAATGCATGATTCTCACCAATTGAGTTCAGGGATTAACATGAAACAACAGCAGACTTATTTTAAACCTTTTTATCCAACAAAGGGTAGCATTTTTAATGAGACTCGGTTGTGATATAGGACCAAAAAAAGTCATTTTTTCCTTTAGAATATATTTTCAGAAAAAATATCATAATCAATGTAAAATACTCATTCCTTTGAGATTCATGCCTGTTACAGAAAAAAATATCATAATCAATGTAAAATACTCATTCCTTTGAGATTCATGCCTGTTAAGAAACGACAGACAAATTCATACTTAAAACACTGATGTTTTATGGACAGAGGACTGCTCTCATTTAGATACTTTCTACATCATTAAAAAATCAACCATAGTACAGGAAGATCTATGCTAAAAAAAAAAAATGAATTATGCTATTTTCTTCTTGCTGTAGAAAGAAGCTGTGAGAGCGGCAAGATATGACAAGCAATGCAAAGGATCTCTTCCAGATGTTTTATCTTGCTTAATTCAAATACGGAACTAGGCAAGGAATGTGTGTGTGTGTGTGTGTGTGTGTGTGTGTTAGTCACTCAGTCTATCGTATCTGACTCCTTGCGACCCCATGGACTGTAGCCCACCAGGTTCCTCTGTCCATAGGATTCTCCAGACAAGAATACTGGAGTGGGTAAACATTCACTTCTCCAGAGGATCTTCCAGCCTAGGAGTCGAATTGCGGACAGATTCTTTACCATCTGAGTCACCAGGGAAGCCCAGGTAAAGAGTATTTAACTTTAATCTTTGTGCCTGATGAGAATTTCAAAAAATCCCCTATTATAAATTCAATATAATAGTCAATAAGCACAACTCTTCAAAATATAACCAGCCCCATTTTCTATAGTGTCTGTTGTAAAAGATCAATTGCTAAAGAGTTGTGTGGGGATTGCCAACAAAAATATTAATAATAGTAAGCCTCTGTTATTATTTCATGTCTTTGTAAAATTCTTTTGTAAAATGAAGAGTGATGCTCGTAATTTTGAAATTGTTTCAAAATGCACGCTTCTTGGCAGGAGGAGGGGAAAATAATCATTTTGAAAAATGCTCTGAACATTCTCCATCACAAAGCCCTCTCCAGGAGGAAGAGTATTATACCAGCTGTCTTCCTATGGGATGGGAGTAGGGGTGTTATCCAAGTTTATCCCCTCTAGCCTGTGTGTCTCACCTAAGAGGCGAAAGGGGCTTAAAAAAAAAAAATCTGTAAAGGTCACAGCCCAAGGGCACAGGGCCACTGAGAACCGAGATTTAATCCTAAAATTATAGAATCCTGTCCCTGAGTCCTTACCACCACATGAATAGGAATCTGGAATTATAAAAGCAGATTACATTTTAGAGAGCTGCAGGGCCCAGATTCTAATTAGGCAGGAGTTCTTAGGTTCTGTTAAACTCAGAGACGGCAGGGGAGTTAAAAACCAGAACATCAGAGGAATCTGAATCCTCTGGGATCTACAGCTACAGCAAAAAAGAAATACAGCCAAACTCCTTGTCGGATAAACATAAAACCCACAAGAAAGATCTTTCACTTTGGTTTATATTATCTGATACATCATATCCAGATTTCAGCCAAAAAAATCACAAGGCCTATTAAGAAGTTAGAGAAAACATGGTGTGAAGAGACAAAGCATCAGAGCTAGACAGACCATAGATCAGTAGAGAATTTGAAGTACAATGAAATTAAATTTAAATAACTGAGAGATAAGTAATTAATTAAAAATAAAATTATTAGTATGGGAGGGTCTTTAAAAATAATGTAGACAGTATGCAAGGACAGATATTAATGCATGTAGGAGGTGGAAACTCTAAGAATCAAAATGAAATACGGGAAGCAAAATACACTATAACAGAGTCAATAATTGCCTCCCTTGAGCTCACCGGCAGACTGGACACAGTGTAGAAAAAAATCAGTGAGGGTGTGTGCAAATGTGATAGTAGCATTACTCCCAATAGCCAAAAGATGGAAACAACGCAAGGTGAAATTTGTGACCCCATGGACTGTTACCCCCCAGGGTCCTCTGTTCATGGAATTCTCCAGGCAAAATACTGGAGTGAGGAGCCATTCCCTTTTCCAGGTGATCTTCCCAGCCCAGGATAGAACCTGCGTCTCCTGCATTGCAGACAGATTCTTTACCATCTGAGCCACTAGGGAAGCCCAGCCAAGGGTGAAATAGTAAATAAATTTATGAGCAAAATGTGGTATACACATGCCATGGAAATTATTTTTCCATAAAAAGAATAAAATTTCAAGATGTATTATAACATGGATGGGCCTTAAAAACATTTATGCTTAATGAAATAAGCCAGATACTGAAGAACAAGTATCACATGATTCCATTTATATGATATGCCAAGAACTGGCAAATGGGCAAGGACGAAAAGTAGAATGAAGGTTAACAGAGGCTGGTACCGAGTTTACACTGGGGATGATGAAAAATTTATACAACCTTGCAAATGTATCCCCTGACATTGAATTATATACTCACAAATTGTTAAAATGATAAACATTAAGTTTGGTACATTTTACCACAATTTAAAAAATGAGCCAGTGAGCTTGAATATATCTCAATAGAGACTTCCTAAACTAAAATGCAAACAAAAAACACATTTAAAAAAAAACGGCACGTAATATCCAAGAACCTTATTAGAATTTCAAAAGGTTTACTATACGGCTAATTAGAACACCCTAAGGAGAAGTAAGAGAGACGGAAGTAGAAGAAATATTTGCAGTAATAATGACTAGAGGTTTACAAAATAATGACACACATAAAGCTTCATTTCCAGATATCTCTAAGAATACCAAGCAGGCTTAATACCAAGCAGTCTATGCCTAGGGATATTATAAAGAAAGAGAATAGAATTAGTTGCTCAATTATATCCAACTCTTTGCAACCCCATGGATTGTGGTCTGCCAGGTTCCTCTGTCCTTGGAATTCTCCAGGCAAGAATACTGGAGAGGGTTGCCGTTTCCTTCTCCAAGAGATCGTGTGAACCAGAGATCAAACCCAGGTCTCCCGCACTGCTGGCAGATTCTTTACCATCTGAGCCACCAGGAAAACCCCAGACATAGTATATTCAGACAGCAAAAAATTTAGAGAAAAAGACCATCTTGAAAGAAGGCAACCAAACAAAATCCAAAACATGGTCTATAGAGAAAACAAGGATAAGAACTATATAGGACTTCTCTCTACAAACCACACGAGCAAGAAGAGAGTGGTGTGAAAATATTTAAAATATTAAAACCACAAACTGTGTTCCTTCAGTGAATGCTGCTACCAGCAAAAGATTCACCTTTAAAGGAATTTTCTTCCACTTCCTTTTCCTTTCTTCTGAGATTTATTATCGCTGGAACTCTCAGGAAATGTGTATGCTTTTTCTGTGCATTGGTACAGAGTTCGCACTGTTTCAGTCAGTCCTTTTCAAGGCAGAGAAGGGCTCCTTCACCATTAAATTGAGCGGCTGATTCCTGACACCAGCACTGATTCCTGACACCAGTACCCTCCATACTTTGCAATCCCCTGTGATGTTCCATTAGCTGCTCTCAGTTGATTTAGCAAATATAAAGATGTAAATTCTCAAATATAAAGATGCAGTGTTCTCTTGCCTCTAGTTTAGCTGAAGACAGTTTGTAGATTTTTTCTTCTTTTTTTGTTGTTAGCATTCTTCTTGTTGCTTAGATTGGGACTGATATGTATACACTGTGCATGCTAGGTTGCTTCAGTCATGCCCGACTCTTTGTGATCCCACAGACCGTAAGCTGCCAGGCTTCTCTGTCCATGGGATTCTCCAGGCAAGAATGCTGGAATGAGTTGCCATGCTCTTCTCCAGGGGATCTTCCTGACCTGGGATTGAATCCACATCTCTTATG
This sequence comes from Bos grunniens, assembly GCF_055505025.1. Taxonomy (NCBI): domain Eukaryota; kingdom Metazoa; phylum Chordata; class Mammalia; order Artiodactyla; family Bovidae; genus Bos; species Bos grunniens. The sequence continues at coordinate 10,710,244 of NC_141188.1, forward strand.
TCTCCTGCATTGGCAGGCAGGTTCTTTACCACTAGCGCCACCTGGGACTGAGAAATATATATATATACAAAATAATCTGCCCGCAATGCAGAAGATACAGGTTCGATCCCTGGGTTGGTAAGATCCCCTGGAAAAGAGAACTGCTACCCACTCCAGTGTTCTTGCCTGGAGAATTCCAGGGACAGAGGAGCCTGGTGGGCTACAGTCCATGGGGTCATAAAGAGTCAGACACGACTGAGCAAAAAACATACACAGTTCAGTTCAGTTCTGTTGCTCAGTCGTGTCCGACTCTTTGAGACCCCATGAATCGCAGCACGCCAGGCCTCCCTGTCCATCACCAACTCCCGGAGTTCACCCAGACTCACCTCCATCGAGTCAGTGATGCCATCCAGGCATCTCATCCTCTGTCGTCCCCTTCTCCTCCTGCCTCCAATCACTCCCAGCATCAGAGTCTTTTCCAATGAGTCAACTCTTTGCCTGAGGTGGCCAAAGTACTGGAGTTTCAGCTTTAGCATCATTCCTTCCAAAGAAATCCCAGGGCTGATCTCCTTCAGAATGGACTGGTTGGATCTCCTTGCAGTCCAAGGGACTCTCAGGAGTCTTCTCCAACACCACAGTTCAAAAGCATCAATTCGGGATAAAATAGATAACTAATGGCAACCTATTGTATAGGATGGAGAAATCCTCAGTGCTCATTTGATGGCACAAATGAGAAAGAAATCCATGAAAGTGGAGCTGTATGTGTTCATATGGCTGATTCACTTTGCTGTACAGCAGAAGATAATACAACTCTGTAGAGCAATTCTACTCCAGTAAAAAAAAAAAAAAAGAATGGTATCATGAGACTTTGGGAGTATTGAGACTAATTCAGCTGCCCATTTCTAGTGGGACTATGAGTTCTGTGTAAACATCAACAGGAGCACTCAGGCCGGCTCCTGGAAGCTCTCTCTGAGACAGAGGACAAGCTGATTGGCTCAATCTGTCCGTCTTTCCCAATATGCCTTCTCAGGGGCTTGGTATTCTTTTCCCTCCAATGAGAGGAATGTGCCTGAACTCAATTTCCATGGCAACATAGATTCCTGCTCTCTGTAGGGTTTTCATTACTTATAGTTAGTAATTAAGATAAAGTTGTGTTCAATGTTCTGCCTACTTTTCTCTAACCTGAAATGTCACACTGATGCCTAAGTGTTATTGACACAGAGGCAGGAGTTACCCTGTTAAAACAGAGTCCTGGAATTTATCCATCTAAGCACTAACCAAGCATGCCTTAGTACAGAACCCTGGGAAAATAGAGATCCATATATCTGCTGTTATTTGTACTTATTTCCAGGCTTTGCCAAGTAACACTGATGATGTTTATGATAATGCCTATGCAGAATCCCTCCAAAGGAACATTTATGTATGATATTGAGAAACTTATAAAAGTTTTAGCCATCTAAAGAATAGTTTAAAATTTAAAACTACACTAATAAAGCAATAAATCATAGTAGAAAATGCGTTTCTCAGCACCTTCAGCATATTTCCAGGTTTTATAAAGGCACCAAAAGAAAGGCCCCAAATTACACCAAATTTCTCCAAATAATATTAACAATTCCTTACAGAAAAGTTAGGCAGCTATTATTTCTCAGTCTTAAAATGTTTTTAATAGCTCATTTCTTTCTGAATTAGATATCTATTGTCTCACCCCAATAGAAAATCATCTGTTTAATTTTTTTCTCAAATGATAATCTCTTTCAGTGTTTATCTTACATATGTTGGTGAAAAATAATTTAACTTTCAGTAAGACAATATCATCAGAGAGGCATCAGAGGGCAGACACACAAACCATAATCACAAAAACCTGGTTAATCTAATCACACAGACCGCAGCCTTGTCTAACTCAATGAAACTACGCCATGCCCTGTGGGGCCACCCAAGACGGGTGGGTCATGGGGGAGAGGTCTGATGGAATATGGTCCACTGGAGAAAGGAATGGCAAACCACTTCAGTATTCTTACCTTCAGAACCCTATGAACAATATGAAAAGACAAAATGATAGGACACTGAAAAAGGAACTCCCCAGGTTGGTAGGTGCCCAATATGCTACAGGAGATCAGTGGAGAAATAACTCCAGAAAGAATGAAGGGATGGAGCCAAAGCAAAATGAATACCCAGTTGTGGATGTGACTGGTGATAGAAGCAAGGACCGATGCTGTAAACGGCAATATTGCATAGGAACCTGGAATGTCAGGTCCATGAATCAAGGCAAATTGGAAGTGGTCAAACAAGAGATGGCAAGAGTGAATGTCGGCATTCTAGGAATCAGCGAACTAAAATGGACTGGAATGGGTGAATTTAACTCAGATGACCATTATATCTACTACTGTGGGAGGAATCCCTTAGACAAAATGGAGTAGCCATCATGGTCAACAAGAGAGTCCGAAATGCAGTACTTGGATGCAATCTCAAAAACAACAGAATGATCTCTGTTCATTTCCAAGGCAAACCATTCAATATCACAGTGATCCAAGTCTATGCCCCAACCAGTAATGCTAAAGAAGCTGAAGTTGAACGGTTCTATGAAGACCTCCAAGACCTTTTAGAACTAACACTCAAAAAAGATATCCTTTTCATTATAGGGGACTGGAATGCAAAAGTAGGAAGTCAAGAAATACCTGGAGTAACATGCAAATTTGGCCTTGGAATATGAATGAAGCAGCTAATAGAGTTTTGCCAAGAAAATGCACTGGTCATAGCAAACACCCTCTTCCAACAACACAAGAGAAGACTCTACACATGGACATCACCAGATGGTATACAATGAAATCAGATTGATTATATTCTTTGCAGCCAAAGATGGAGAAGCTCTATACAGTCAGCAAAAACAAGACCAGGAGCTGACTGTGGCTCAGATCATGAACTCCTTATTGCCAAATTCAGACTTAAATTGAAGAAAGTGGAGAAAACCATGAGACCATTCAGGTATGATCTAAATCAAATCCCTTATGATTATACAGTGGAAGTGAGAAATAGATTTAAGGGACTAGATCTGATGGATAGAGTGCCTGATGAACTATGGACAGAGGTTCGTAACATTGTACAGGAGACAGGGATCAAGACCATCCCCATGGAAAAGAAATGCAAAAAAGCAAAATGGCTGTCTGGGGAGGGCTTACAAATAGTTGTGAAAAGAAGAGAAGCAAAAAGCAAAGGAGAAAAGGAAAGATATAAGCATGTGAATGCAGAGTTCCAAAGAATAGCAAGGAGAGATAAGAAAGCCTTCTTCAGCGATCAATGCAAAGAAATATAGGAAAACAACAGAATGGGAAAGACTAGAGATCTCTTCAATAAAATTAGAGATACCAAGGGAACATTTCATGCAAAGATGGGCTCAATAAAGGACAGAAATGGTATGGACCTAACAGAAGCAGAAGATATTAAGAATAGATGGCAAGAATACACAGAAGAACTGTACAAAAAAGATCTTCACAACCAAGATAATCACTATGGTGTGATCACTGACCTAGAGCCAGACATCCTGGAATGTGAAGTCAAATGGGCCTTAGAAAGCATCACTACGAACAAAGCTAGTGGAGGTGATGGAATTCCAGTTGAGCTATTCCAAATCCTGAAAGATGATGCTGTGAAAGTGCTGCACTCAATATGCCAGCAAATTTGGAAAACTCACCAGTGGCCACAGGACTGGAAAAGGTCAGTTTTCATTCCAATCCCAAAGAAAGGCAATGCCAAAGAATGCTCCAACTACCGCACAATTGCGCTCATCTCACACGCTAGTAAAGTAATGCTCAAAACTCTCCAAGCCAGGCTTCAGCAATATGTGAACCATGAACTTTCAGATGTTCAAGCTGGTTTTAGAAAAGGCAGAGGAACCAGAGATCAAATTGCCAACATGTGCTGGATCATGGAAAAAGCAAGAGAGTTCCAGAAAAACATCTATTACTGCTTTATTGACTATGCCAAAGCCTTTGACTGTGTGGATCACAATAAACTGTGGGAAATTCTGAAAGAGATGGGAATACCAGACCACCTGACCTGCCTCTTGAGAAACCTATATGCAGGTCAGGAAGCAACAGTTAGAACTGGACATGGAACAACAGACTGGTTCCAAATAGGAAAAGGAATACGTCAAGGCTGTATATTGTCACTCTGTTTATTTAACTTATATGCAGAGTACATCATGAGAAACACTGGGCTGGAAGAAGCACAAAGTGGAATCAAGATTGCTGGGAAAATATCCATAACCTCAGATATGCAGATGACACAACCCTTATGGCAGAAAGTGAAGAGGAAATCAAAAGCCTCTTGATGAAAGTGAAAGAGGAGACTGAAAAAGTTGGCTTAAAGCTCAACATTCAGAAAACTAAGATCATGGCATCTGGTCCCATCACTTCATGGGAAATAGATGGGGAAACAGTGGAAACAGTGTCAGACTTTATTTTTTGGGGCTCCAAAATCACTGCAGATGGTGATTGCAGCCATGAAATTAAAAGACGCTTACTCCTTGGAAGAAAAGTTATGACCAAAATAGATCGCATATTCAAAAGCAGAGACATTACTTTGCCAACAAAGGTCAGTCTAGTCAAGGCTATGGTTTTTCCAGTGGTCACGTATGGATGTGAAAGTTGGACTGTGAAGAAAGCTGAGCGCCGAAGAATTGATGCTTTTGAACTGTGGTGTTGGAGAAGACTCTTGAGAGTCCCTTGGACTGCAAGGAGATCCAACCAGTCCATTCTAAAGGAGATCAGTCCTGGGTGTTCTTTGGAAGGGCTGATGCTAAAGCTGAAACTCCAATCGTTTGGCCACCTCATGTGAAGAGTTGACTCATTGGAAAAGCCTCTGATGCTGGGAGGGATTGAGGGCAGGAGGAAAAGGGGACAACAGAGGATGAGATGGCTGGATGGCATCACCGACATGATGGACAGGAGTTTGGTTGAACTCCGGGAGTTGTTGATGGACAGGGAAGCCTGGCGTGCTGCAATTCATGGGGTTGCAAAGAGTCGAACACACCTGAGTGACTGAACTGAACTGAAGACAATATCACTCAAATCAATCAGACATGTTCAAGGTAGAAGTGAAGAATTGTGTAAGGAAATAAACAAGGAAGGAATTACATGGGTTTAATATGAATACAGACTAAGAAGACTGGGAGTAAAGTGGAAAGCTAAGTGATGGTGTATGAGCAAAGTCTTCTTAAATTGTGAAAGACATGAATTGCCTTAGGCCTAACCAACTACTATTAAAAAGCTCTATTTCAGGGACTTCCCTGGTGGTTCAGGGATTAAGATTTCACCTTCTGATACAGGGGGCTTGAGTTTGATCCTTGGGTGGAGGAAGACTAATCCACATGCCTGGAGGTGAGGCCAAAAACAAACTGATAAAGAAATAATATATTTTTTAAATGAAAGTTCTGAATTTTAAAAATAAATAAATTTTAAAAGCTATATTTCAGTAAAAGTAACAGATTCAGTTGAAATATCTGCAAAAACTGAACTTTGATCAGAGTTGTACTTCTCAGAGAGGTAAATTTTATCTTGATACAATTAAATGCCTTTTAATAAGTATGTTGGGGGATAAAAATATGTAGGTTTTGAAAAGTAAGGTTTTTTGTTTTGTGTTTTTTGCTATGAGAGCACACTTCCTGCTTTGGCTTGAGAAGATTTCTGTATTCTATGAAAATTTATAATGAATGATCACTATAGAGACTTTTTTTCAATTTTATTTTTAATTGGAAGATAATTACTTTACAATAGTGTAATGGTTTCTGCCATACTCAACAACAAGCATACACATATCCCCTCCCTTCTAAATCTCCCTTCTGCCTCCCTCCCCATCCTACCCCTCTAGATTGTCACAAAGCACCAGCTTTCCCACTGGCTGTCTGTTTTACATATGGTAATATACATGTTTCAATACTATTCTCTCAAGTCATCCCACCCTCTCCCTACCCTATTGTGACCAAAAGTCTGTTTAAAGAGACTTTTAATAACAGAAAGGAGTGTTTTCCTAAGAATAAACATGAGGTACATCCTAAAATCAAATATGTGTTCTTATTATATAGTATATGATATTTATTACAATAAATCTTTACATTTTGGAAAATGCGTATGGAGGGAAAATTGAGTGTAATTATTTTGCAAATTCACATAACTGCAAAGCAATGTGCATATTTTAAGATCTATTGCAGGCGTATTCATGGCACTTCAAAGAGTAGTGCATCTCCTACAGATAAGGGAGAAACTCATGGGGACACAGAGCATCGCCCAGTTAGTGGGCCACGCTCAGTGCATTTGTCTCACTGCAAAACCTGGTGGAAAGATGGCAGCCTCTTTTTCTTTTTCTTCCTCTCTCCGTCCAAAGTGGCAATTGGAACTAAACATCTTTGATCTTGCTTCCATGATGACCTTCTTTGGATGCTGGTCTCAGGTGGTATATGCAGTTTAGGTTTAGTATTCTAAACATACTAAATCTGTATGATTATTAATAATTACATAATGGTATTGGAAACTTTGAAATCATATATGTATCATACAGAAAGTAGAACTAATATTGATGTTGAAGAAACCATTCGTGATACTCTGAGATAGTCCTATCCACTCTTTTAGGGAAAAGCATATCTGATCTCACAAACAAATCTGATATAACTTGCTGTAGTGAAAATGTCATTCACCTCCCTCCCGACTGTTTCTGCTTTTGCATTCTTAGCTCATTTATCTTAATCCCCTAAGTATGTTTTTCCTACCTGGTAACACGCACCCCAACCTTGTTGTCTTCCTGCGCTAACATGGATAATATGGAAATAACCTTTTTCCTCTGATGAGTGGATCTGTTTTTTAGCTTATGTTACCATGTGATAAATTGTGACTGTGCTAAGGGGGGTCAGAAAGAAATCTTATCTTCAATAGTTCTTTCCTCCATTCTCTCTGTAATGAGGGATGGTTGGTTTGCTAGGCTTTTATGTAAATTTCTTTGTTCCAGATCTCGATAATTGCCTGATTTATATTCTTCAGTTTCTCTTCCTAGCGCCAGAGACCTACATTGTAACATCTGAATAACTCCTTAAGTCCTCCTGATACAAACATAGGTTTTCTTTTACAAAATAAAGGAGCAAGTAAGCTTGACATTTTCATTAGTATATATATTATATGAAAATATATAAGTATAAAAATGCATATATGTATCAATATATGTATATACACATATACATGTGCATATATGTACACCTATATTATATGTGACTTCACAGGTGACTCAATGGTAAAGAATCTACCTGTCGATGCAAGGACACAGGACATGGATTTGATCCCTGGGTTGGGAAGATCCCTTGGAGGAGCGCATGGCAACCCACCCCAGTATTCTTGCCTGGACAATCCCATGGGCTGAGAAGCCTGGTGGGCTACAGTCCAGAGGGTCATAGAATCGGACATGACTGAGTGACTGAGCACACATACACGTGTGTATATATATATATATATATATATACACCATTTTCTGTGTGTTTTCACTTTTCAATATTTTAAAGAATTCACTGTATATGTATTCACTTTCAATTATCAGGGCATTACCCCTTCATTATAAGGGCATTACCATGCCTTGATCATCTTATCTGATTACTGTTTGATCAGGCTAACATTTTTGCAGCTATTGTACAGTGACATAAGCCACTCAGTCAAAGGAGTCTGACTTTCTATCTTTGTACAAATTGCTTTCCTATTACATTCATTCCCCACTAACTTACACAGTGACATAGAGAAGCCATATCTCACGGTAGTAAAGACTAAATGCACAACTCAGGGTGCACCCAGAAGCTCAAAGTCTCCTCCCCAGGTGACTTTCAGAATCACTTTCTTAGGTGTGAACCAGAGCCTGCTTAGTGTTCCAATGTAGTCTTGAAGATGTCTTAAGCGTTTCAAGATCTTTCTATTTTTTGTGATTTCTCCTCACACCGTTTTCTTATTTCTACACTGATTCTGACAGTAGAGGAAACAAAAATGTCTCAATTCATCTTGTGTTGTCTATGTCACTTTTAGTGTCTATGAAACATTACGTAACACATACCACAGAGCTTGTCCCTCACCTTTGTGCTAAAACACATAGGCTAGATCCTGTCATTGTTTTTCTCCCCAAATGATTGGCAGTTTTGCTTTTTCCCAGACCCCATCTGTCTGTTTGCAGCTGCTCAGTTGCATTTCTATTCACATTTTTGGCTCTCATAATCAATAATGAAAGGGTTTTTTTTGTTGCTGTTAGATAAAAATTCTTAAAGCCCCTAACTCTAATGGTCCATCTCTTCCCATCTCTCACTCACTCAGATGGTCACTCACAAAGTATCTCAGATCAATAACATTGTGATGACATTTCTAAACTCAGAATTTTAAAAGTTCACTGCATTTATCCATTTTTACTTAACTATGCAAAATGATTGTGCCTGTACATTTAAAAAAGAAAATTAGTCTAGATATACACCTTTAAATCATTCAAGTATAATGTACCAATCTCAAAAACAACATGGACACGTATAGAACTTTTCAGTTCATTATTCACAGGGAGAATATTCCACTTAAAGGGTCCAATATACAAGGAAAATATACTAAAATTCTAAATTTGAGAGAAGAGATTCAGGAAAAGAAAGCCAAATGAAATACATGCTTTGAATCTGATTATCTCTGGAAATCCAAATTCCCTTGCAGACACCAGGTGGGCATGAACAGAGATGAAGACATTCAGGTACAAGAGAAAGATAAAACACTACTGTGAATACCTTAAGAGTTGTCTGGATGACAAGAAGAGGTTGGCAGCTTATGGAACATATCGAGCAATGAATGCATCACTGGTTTGGAATTTTAACTAGTTTTTTTTTTTTTTTTGGTAGCTATTTTAACTGCAAATTCTAAATTCCAGGAGATACAACATCAGGGGGGATCTGTCACATTAAGTGATTTAGAAACTGTGTTTAAAGAGGAGCTGCAATCAATAGAAAAAGGAAAAAGCTAATTCAAAGAAAAACATATGACCAAAAAACCCAATACAGAGCTGTGGCTACATGGGCCCACTAGAAAGTCAGTGTAAGTAATCATCATGTCTTAGCTGCCCAGCTCACCTCCCACAGGCCTTATGGGTACTCTGCCTATGCTACCAGCTGACACGACTGTTGGTGACCTCCTACTTCATGAGATTCTCCAAAATGACCCAAGGCAGTCTGTGACAGCCAGAAGATCATGGCAGTGAACGCCTTCATGAGATTCCCCAAAGTTGGTACCAAGTGAAGTCACACCCAGTTATCCCTCCCCAAGTGTAGCTCTTACATCAATCACAGTTGTTTGTTGTTGATCAGTTGCTAAGTTGTGTCTGACTCTTTGAGACCCCATGGACCACAGCACACCAGGCTTCCCTGTCCTCCAATATCTCCTGGAGTTTGCAGAAACTCGTGTCCATTGAGTTGATGATGCCATTCAGTGTCTCATCCTCCATCTCCCCCTTTTCCTCTTGCCTTCAATCTTTCCCAGCATCAGGGTCTTTTCCAATGATTTGGCTCTTCACATCAGGTCAAGAGTGGTAAGATGGACTTAGCCACTGGACGTTTTATCTAGTCATCAAATATATCTGTGGTCCATAATTTGCAAAATTTTCCAAAATTACTTGAATTGCTGCACTTTTTCATTTCTGAAATTTAGCACTTTTAATGAAATAGTTCTCTTTCATCTAATTTGTTACAAGGGCTCTTAAAGGTTAAAATCAGTTTACATGTGTTATACAGTTTCCAGGGGATCTTCCTGACCCAGAAATCAAACTCAGGTCTCCTGCATGGCAAGCAGTTTCTTTACCATCTGAGCCTCATGCCATACAATACAGTAGGATTACTGACTCTTGTTCACCTTCTCTTTCTGCTAACATGATACGGTAGAAGCCTCAACTTTGATGCTCCTCAGTATAAATAACTATTGTACCCTAAACTGGAAAAGGTATCATACTGCAAATTAAACTAAGATTCCTTTCTCAATATAAACAGCCATGGACACACATGTTAATTAGATTTCATACAGAGATAATAGCATTTCAAACAAGAGTTGGCCGGCTTTATAGAATATTCCCATATGAGAAAAGTTAGCCAATTTTTGTTTGTATTATGACATCTTGATACTTCCGAACTGTAGTGCTGGAGAAGACTCTTGAGAGTTCCTTGGACAGCAAGAAGATCAAACCAGTCAATCCTAAAAGAAATCCACCCTGAATATTCATAGGAAAGACTGCTGTTGAAGCTGAAGCACCAATACTTGGGCCACCTGATGCAAGAACTGATGCTCTGGGAAAGATTGAAGGTGGGAAGAGAAGGGGACGACAGAGGATGAGATGGTTGTGGCATCACCAACTTAATGGACATGAATTTGAGCAAACTCTGGGAGATAGTGAAGGACAGGGAGGCCTGGTGTGCAGCAGTCCATGGGGTCACAAAGAGTCGGACGATGACTGAGCAACTAACACTTTCTAGGTGACCTGATGTCAGAGGTAATAGCATTTTAAACAAGAGTTGGCTGGCTTTATAGAATATTCCCACGTGAGAACAGTTGGCCGATTTTTGTTGCTTGTGTTACGACGTCTCATCAGTATAGCAAGTTGCTTTAATAGATATTTACATTAACATGCAATCTGTGGCTTTCCACCAGCTACGTTCCATCAGTAGTTTTTGAATTACAGGCATCCCCTGCTTTTCGAAAGTTTGCTTTGTATCACTTTATTTTTACAAAAGACCTACATTAATACCTGTGTTCGCTACCTGGAAAAATTCAAAGAAAATTGTCACTTTGATGGGAAAAAAAGGCAAAAAGCAAAATCAGCATGTAACATTTGTCTTGTAGCAGGGGTTACAGAGGCAGTACCCCGCCAGAACAGCAAGAGAGGACCCACCAGGCTCCTTCCCCAGGAACTACAGGAGCATTTCTGCATCAAGCTGCCAGAGCTGTGAGCTGTGTGTGAGCGTCTGTGCTTTATTTAGATTTACTGTCTGCCTCTGTTAGCAAGATGCATCCTAAGGTGATTGCTTCTTCACTTTCATGCCATTTCGACTTACAAAAGGTTTCGTAGGAATGCTCTATTTCCAGATAAGTTGGAAACTGGTACTTCATTTCTGTTGTCTTCCCAGCCATTCTAAAATGCTAATCCCTCTTAAATCTGCCACAAGTTGATGATCTTTTATGTATTTTACAGATTTAACATCATCAGTAAAATAATGCTGACAATTATATTTTTTACGACATACTCGGCAATGTTATCCAACTGGCCATACGAACATTCTTTAAAATATAGGATTCTTAAAATTTTAAAGAATGGCTTTCTAAAATTCAGATTAAGAGTGAAAACTGAAACCATTTAATGTCAGCCATAGAATGTTTGCTCAGAAGGGCACTCACAGGTTTTGCAGATTTCTGGAAACCAAGGTGAGAAACTGTTCCTTAGAAGTTCATGTTTATAGATAAGTAACTATCATCTTCTTAATAAATAAAATGTGTTGCAGACCCAAATCAGAGGCTAGGCTTGTCGGTTTTGTTGTTGATGATGTTTTGTCGGGGAGGGGGAGAAATCTCACATTTAAAAAAGAATCTGCCCTTCACCCTTCTTAAACTCATAGTTTCATTCTTACACAAGTTCTGTCTTTTTCCTTTTGTCCTCATTCTTATTTCTGTTCTCATCTGTGATCTACCTCCTTCTCTGGGTTTAAGTGCAGAACTGATTTGGGAAGAGGCTGGACCAGCCCAGGAGTAGACTCTTGTCCTGGGTTAGACACACAGGCTGGTCAATTCCATTCCAGCTGCGGAGCTCACCAGGCCAGCAGAGCACTGCAATCCAGGCTGTCAGGAGGCATTAGAGTAAACGTATTTGCAGCAATAAATGTGACATAAAATAAGAGCCTGGAACCAAAGTCGAAAAGAGGAAAAAAACGTTAATGTCGTTATCTGAAAAACTAATGTTTTCACAGAGGATGGAAAGGACAAAAATAACAAATTCCCACCTCTAAATGGCTGACTCTGTGGGCAGCATATTAAAATACCCAAGAAGGAGTTACAAGCAAGATATTTTTCTAAGTACCCTTTTCTACTATCTTTTAATCTCTCTCTTTATTCTTGCCTTTTTACCCTTGCTTTTTGGTTTTTCTAGCTACTCGATAAGTTGTTGCTTCTCATAGCCATTCATTTCACTGAAAATGAGAAACGAGTAATTTAATCCAATGGACTAAGAGAGATTAAACATTAGGAAATAATGTTTCATGTTACCTAGAAAGTGACAGTCACTCAGTCATGTCCCACTCTGGGGAGCCCATGGACTATAGCCTGCCAGGCTCTTCTGTCCGTGGAATTCTTCAGGCAAGAATACTGGAGTGGGTTGCCATTCCTTTCTCCAGAGATTCTTCCTAACCCAGGGATTGAACCTGGGTCTGCTGCATTGCAGGCAGATTCTTTACTGTCTGAGCCACTAGGGAAGCCCTAAAAAGCACCAAGTTATTCCTGATAAGAGATGAGAGCAGTGCTTTTCATTACTTGAAAGCAACTAGTTTGTTTCCTGAGTTCCAACTTGAAGTAAACATTAATCAATAATAAAAATATTTATGTTCTATATTGATGATTCATTTTATATTTTCTGTGCCTTGTTGTATGTTTAAATATATCAGTGTTGCTTTGACCTTCATGTATTCCCCAAAAAATCAATGAGAAAAAACAAATTATCTGTCAAGAGGATGTGAGTTTTAAAACAGATTTACTCAAAGGACTAAAATTAGATTCAACTTCTTGTAAAAGATTTAGAACTAGGCAGTGTTATTAAATTTCATATTTAAATTCAGTTTTGATGTCTTACAAAGGCAATAAGTCATAGTCTTTCAATTTTATTAAATAGAAGTAACCTAAGATACATGACACTTTCTTGATAAATTGAATTTCTTAAATGCTCTGATTTCTAATAAAAATACAGATTAAAATTATCTTTCATATTTTGTTCTCACACTGTACTGTAGCATCAGCAATAATAAATTATAAAAAATATACTATGAGCAATAATTATGCATCAGATTTTCTCCAAAAATTTAAATTAAATGTGATTTTTTTCTAAAAAAATGAAAAGTATTTTCAAAGCCATTTGAAAATTTGGATTAGAAAAGTTCATGGCTTATTATTATGCTGTGCAAATGAATCAATAAAGCAGAAGTAGATGTTTTTCTGGAACTCTCTTGCTTTTGTGATTATCCAACAGATGTTGGCAATTTGATCTCTGGTTTCTATGCCTTTTCTAAATCCAGGTTGAACATCTGGAAGTTCATGGTTCACATACTCTTGAAGCCTGGCTTGCAGAATTTTGAGCTTTACTTTGCAAGCGTATGAGATGAGCACAATTGTGCGGTAGTTTGAGCATTCTTTGGCATTGGCTTTCTTTGGGATTAGAATAAAAACTGACCTTTTCCAGTCCTGTGGCCACTGCTGAGGTTTCCAAATTTGCTGGATCATCAAAAAAGCAGGACAGTTCTAGAAAAACATCTACTTCTGATTTATTGTTTATGCCAAAGCCTTTGTGTGGATCACAACAAACTGGAAAATTCTTAAAGAGATGGGAATATCAGACCACCTGACCTGCGTCCTGAGAAATCTGTATGCAAGTCAAGAAGCAACAGTTTGAACTGGACATGGGACAACAGACTGTTTCCAAATCTGGAAAGGAGCATGTCAAGGCTGTATATTGTCACCCTGCTTATTTAACTTATATGCAGAGTACATCATGAGAAATGCTGGGCTGGAAGAAGCACAAGCTGGAATCAAGATTGCCAGGAGAAATATCAACAACCTCAGATATGCCGATGATACCACACTTATGGAAGAAAGTAAAGAAGAACTAAAGAGCCTCTTTGCCGGGGACCAGCCCCGGCTGATCCAGGGTATTCGAAGGAGAGACGGCGTAGGCGAAGATCAGGAAACAATTGCTTAATTAAATGTTAATTAAGGATATAAAGAGTAATAGAATGAGGATAGCTCAGTAAAATTCAGTGAAGAAAAGAGGCTGAAATAAGGATAGCTCAGTGAGGAAATTCAGTGGAGAAAAGAGGCTGAATAATTCAGCCAGAAGGTAAGAGAAAGAACGACATGGTGAGACCAAGTTTCGGTGAACAAGGCCCGCACTTTATTTTCCAAAGTAGTTTTTATACCTTAAGTTATGCATAGAGGATAATGGGGGAAGGGGTAGAGTCAGGCAGCAAGCCAGGCTTTCTTCCTGCAAACTTATCATATGCAAAAGCTTAGGTGATTTGCATCATCTTCTGGCCCGGAGGCCTGTTAACAATTTAAGACCCTTTCTTCAGAAAACTTATTTTTCTCTAAAGGTGATTGGTCAGGAGCCACCCTCCAAAAGCATTAGATAAAGTTGCATTCCTACAGAGCAAAGGTGTGGTGGGCTATAACAAGAAAAATAATTAACTCAAGGGTCCCAGGTTACAAACATTAAAGCTACTACTTACACCAACTATATTAATCAATACACTGCCAGGGACACAGCAGGTAAGGGATATGGAAACTTAGCAGCAAACATTGGCCCAACAAGTGAAAATCCCTTCACCAATACAATTTCTAATCAATCTTTTAACTACTCAAAAGAATCTGTGTTTAGACAGTTTAGAACATCTCCTGCCTCTCACAGTTGGGAGGCTCTGAACAATCACATGTGGCCGGAAAAATCTATTCAGGCAGGCTAGAGGATTTCCAAAGGAGTTTGTAGGTTAAACACTGTCACACCCAGGAATTATTAACTGGAGCTGTAAGCTAACTTTTTTCAGAGAGGTAGTGGGGGACAGCCCCCTGTAAAGTCAGAGGTGTAGGTGAAAGCACAAAGCAGAAAGTAGGCAGACTCTGGTTTTGGGGGTAGATTGCTCGAGAATTTCCAGGGAGACTCCTGAGGCTTGATCCCGCCTTTGCGTATGCCAAGCCTCCTTCCTCATGACCTTTGCCAGAGGCGGAGCTCGCTCCCCGCACCTCTTGATGAAAGTGACAGAGGAGAGTGAAAAAGATGGCTTAAAGCTCAACATTCAGAAAACTAAGATCATGGCATCTGGTCCCATCACTTCATGGCAAATAGATGGGAAACAGTGGAAACAGTGGGAGACTTTATTTTTGGGTGCTCCAAAATCACTGCAGATGGTGACTGCAGCCATGAAATTAAAAGACGTTTGCTCCTTGGAAGGAAAGATATGACCAACCTAGGTAGCATATTAAAAAACAGAGACATTACTTTGCCAACAAAGGTCCATCTAGTCAAAGCTATGGTTTTTCCAGTAGTCATGTATGGATGTCAGAGTTGGACTATAACAAAAGCTGAGTGCTGATGAATTGATGCTTTTGAGCTGTGGTGTTGGAGAAGACTCTCAAGAGTCCCTTGGACAGCAAGGAGATCCAACCAGTCCATCCTGAAGGAAATCAGTCCTGAATATTCATTGGAAGGACTGATGCTGGAGCTGAAAGTCCAATACTTTGGCCAGCTGATGGGAAGAACTGACTCATTTGAAAAGACCCTGATGCTGGGGAAGATTGAAGGCAGGAGAAGGGGACAACAGAGGATGAGATGGTGAGATGGCATCACTGACTCAATGGACATAAGTTTGAGTAAACTCCGGGACTTGGTGATGGACAGGGAGGCCTGATGTGCTGCAGTCCATGGGGTTGAAGAGAGTCAGTCATGACTGAGTGACTGAACTGAACTGATAGTCATGTAATGTGTTAATGCCTGAACAAACTTCACTTGAAGCAATAAATAGCATATTTTCAGCCTCAGTTGGTTAAATTAACTTGTTTGAGAGATGATTCTGAATTGTAAACTGTAAAGGGTAATGAGGGCAAGAGTTTAGGGACTTGGGGAAAGTATGGCTCAAACACAGTTACTCTGGATAATAGACCTGCTTTGAGAGTTAGGGAGGACGCTTACGATCCAGGCCCAGTGTCCTCAAAGCAATCCATAAGCTACTGTGAGTGCATACCTAGAAAAGGGGATGTGTGCATGTGTGTTCAGTCACTCAGTTATGTTCAACTGTTTATGACCCCATGGCCTGTAGCATGCAAGCAACCAATTGATTTCTTAAAAGGCATATATTTCAAAACCTCTGTTCTGGGTTGTCCAGGGTTGACTTTCATTCATACTGTGCATCAAACTGAGAGACTGGTTTTAGTTTGCCTAGTAAAAACATTCCTGACTATGTTCAAAGCTTATAACTGATAAATGTTTAGGAATTCAAATCCAGTCTTCACTTTTGTGTTCCCCACATTAGTTGAGCAGTGAATATAACATTAATAAGAAAAAGTGCTGCCTCTCTGAAATAATTGCTCTATTTTTGTTGATTACAATGTCAGTATTGTGAGGATATGGTAGGAGAATTAATTTTCATTAAATTTCGTACCTGGACTGGTGTATTACACAGTTAAGAGTTCAAACATAGCCAGGGACTGCTCCAACCACATTCTCATTTTTTTCTCTCTCTCCCTTTTTTACAACTTTTTAAAAAGTTTAACTTAATTTTTTTGGCTGTGTCAGGACTTGGTTGTAGTAGAACTCTTCCTTGGCATGTATGCCTGTGGCATCTTAGTTCCCTCACCAGGGATCGAACTCATGTCCCCTGCATAGCAAGGTGGATTCTTAACCACTGCTCACCAGGGAAGCCCTCTCATTTTCTCTTAAGGAGGTAAAATCAAATAAGCAACAAACAATCACAGCCAAGGGACAACAAAGATACGAATATCCCACTTGAAGTCCAAATTGCTGAGTTAAGCCTCTCTGTAAGCACACTGTGTTCTACTGATGCGAAGAACATCATAAGATTTTGATTACGGCTCTGTTCTAGTTCCTTTTAAAAATGTCATTGTTTCAGGAGTCCAAAGTATGCACATGAGAATCAAGAATTCACTAAAAATGAATGGGATCACCCAGGTCCCTGGGCACCATTTGTCATGTCTCCTTGGCCTATTAGATCTGTCTCCAGTATAATACATCAGTTTCATGTAAAGCCATTTTTTATACTCCTGAGAAAGGCTTTTCCCCTGGCTATTGTCACTGGTCATAGAGGGAGACAGTGCATGGTGTGTAGTAACTGCTGCCTGATGCTGGAGCATAAATACTTTAAAACTATGATTGGACTTATTGGTCCGATAACAATGATGTACTGTGTGGATGGAACCAAATAAGCAGTGTGCCTCCTTACGCTGCTTGGCCAAGACACCTCATCTGTACTCTGTCTCTTTACACTTTAGCCCTTAAATTTTTTTAACAAAGCACAGTAAAACTACCAGTATTGAACAGTAATAGGGTTTCTTTGAAATACACACAAGCAGTAAGTTACGGTAACAGAGTCACTTGAATATATTGTTTTGAGCATTAAAAAGTGGTAGTTGGTGCTGTAACACTGATATTCCCTCAAAGTTTTACTGAAAAAAGAAAAAAAATCAAATTTGTTGTATTCTGTGTCTGAATTATGCATATATAAAATGCAATAAATAAGTTCAATCCCTGGGTCAGGAAGATCCCCTGGAGAAGGGAATGGCTATCCACTGCAGTATTCTTGCCTGGAAAATTCCATGGACAGAGGAGCCTGGCAGGCTACAGTCCATGGGGTTACAAAGAGTTGGACACACTGAGAGCAATAGAAAAAGGAAAAATAAAAATAGAACTGTAGCTTATTACCAGAGGAAAGGCCAAGGTATGTGGGAAAGCAGCTATTGGTATAGTCAGTCCGATATCAGTGTTTTAAGAAACTGTAAACAGTTAGATGACAAATTAAGGCTATATTTTGCTGTCCACTAAGTTATTATGAGAAGCCAGGTTTTTAGTTGTCTAGAAAAAGTCTAGGATCTTCCCAACCCAGAGATCAAACCCAGGCCTCCTGCATTGGCAGACAGATTCTTTACTGTCTAAGCTACCAGGGAAGCTCCCCACTTTCAACACTTTCACATGTGAGCTATCCATATTATTTTAGCAATTTAAAGAATGGAGAAAATTATATCCTGAAATCTGAAGCATCAAAAAGATTAATCAAAAAAGATTCTGAGAAGATAATGTTGCTGTTGATTATAACAAAATATGCATAAATCATTTTGCAAAGCACTTTCACCAAAAGCATTTTAACTTCTCCACAATCCTACTCAGCTGTTGGAACAAGAAATTCTTTCCCCTGTACACTATATTCATTAAGTGGAAAGATAGTCTGCTCAAATACATGTATTCATCTACTTATATGCTTAATGAAGACCTGATTTTTGGTTACAACCAATATTTCTATCAGGGAGGAAAATTATTTCTGACCAATTTTAACTGTGTTCTCATAGAATTTACAGACAAAAGGAAGCTAGTAAAATGTAATATAATGATGTCTGAAAACCAAGCAAGTTTGTCCAATATATTAACAATCAAGTAGAAATATGTGGTTTAAATCTCTCCATAGACAGTGGCTGCATGAGTGTGGATGTTGAGAGAAATATCATTTCCTGATGCAGCCTGCAACTTGCTCGATGGGGAAAATTCAAGCATTAATGTCATCAATGGTACTCGGTCAAAATGTCTCAGAATGCCTTTTCAAAAATATGCGGTCCATCTTTGGCACATTGATGATCCCAACTTAGACATCATCAGAAGTGACTGTTAATATCATGGGAGTAGAAGGCGATGGCACCCCACTCCAGTACTCTTGACTGGAAAATCGCATGGATGGAGGAGCCTGGTAGGCTCCAGTCCATGGGGTCGCTAAGAGTCCGTCGCGACTGAGCGACTTCACTTTCACTTTTCACTTTGATGCATTGGAGAAGGAAATGGCAACCCACTCCAGTGTTCTTGCCTGGAGAATCCCAAGGATGGGGGATCCTGGTGGGCTGCCGTCTATGGGGTCGCACAGAGTCAAACACGACTGAAGTGACTTAGCATAGCATAGAATAGAAATATCCTGTGTTCATATGTTGCTAACAAAAATCTTACAGAACCCAGTACCTAAATGAGAATTCTAAATCATCATATGTTCTACTTAATTTGTTAAATGTAGAAAAAATATGTGTATTTTTAGAAAACAAAATATATTAGCAAACTTCTGTCAAAATAAATTGATAAACACTAGGTGCTTAAATGAACATGGATTAAATATGTTACAAGATACTCACTGTGAGACAGTCATGATAAGAAAGAAAATGGCCACAGTTACACAAGGCAAATACAACTGAAATGACCGGCAAGACGTTCAAGAAGAAAAATTAGACTAGCTCAGAAGAAAGACTTTCTCTTGGCACTGTAGTGGCAAAATGTTTTTTCACCAGACTCCTCTAGAGAAAGACATGGCTACCCACTCCAGTATTGTTGCCTGAAGAATTCCATGGACAGAGGAGCCTGGTGGGCGACAGTACATGGGGTTGCAAAGAGTCCGACACGACTGAGCAACTAATACTTTGATTTTCACTTTAATTACTTCAGGAGAATTGAAAGTTTGAAGCAACACTAAGCCTGTCTTCTCTTTTGGGGAAAATATATAACTCATCTTAAATTTATGTACATTAAAGAGATTATCCCAACTCTACAGCATGAGCTCAGTCATAGAGCCCCCAAATTTTAATAACAAAGATAATAAATGCTACTGTGTTGCTAAATGTCAGCCATGCTACACAGTTCTTGGTATTATTTCCTTTTGTACTCACATGAAACCTAAATTAAAGTATGCATGGTTTTGTGGGTCCATTACACAAATAACTTATTTATTATACTTGTCCAGGGTTACACAGCTAGATAGGGTGTTCAACATTTGAATCAGGAACTCTTCAAATATCATTAAAAGTAGATCTATGCAATCTAGTCTCCTAGTATGGTTACCTTGAACTACACCTTTTTTATACTTTGTTTCGCCATCTCAAAAACTTTAAGACCACTTTACATCTCATTTATAGCAGTGATGTCATATAACTTAGTGAGGTAGGTCCTTCATCTTTTTATCTAAACCCTAAACTCACAAACACACAGTTATGAAAACATGAATTACTCTAATACTCTTTCAGTCAGTAAATTTATCTCTCCCATCTTCCTACTAAATATCTACCAACTCATCTCAAACAGGGACAGTAGATTATTTTCTGAGCCCTTTCTGCCTTAAAATGTGGTTACAGTGACTGTGAGTATGTTAAATTGAACTATTTCCCTATAAACATCCTAATCCAGTGCCTTTATTCTATACTTAGATCATTGTAAATTTTTAAAAAAATTATCTTTCATCATAGTATTTTAAGTACCCAAAGAAGTATTTTTCCAATTGTAACATATTTAATTTATTTAACTTTATTCACTGTATACTGTGTTATATCACCTTACCTCTATAATCTCTTTCTTCTGTACTTTTTGCAGAGCGAGTCAGCATAGAACAAAGAAGTGAGCAGTGTTTGGATGGAGATTGTTCCTTAGATCTTAAAATATGATGTCTTTTGAAAAAAGGATATGAATTTCATCTCACATGCTGCCCAGGAGCACAGACTGTGAAATGAGCAGATAAGCAGTCAGAAGTCTGTTCAAAGAGTTCTCTATTATTTATTCGATGTGTAACCTTGCACCTCAGAGCTTCTATGAGTTGTGTGATTTTCTCCTGAATTGCTTTGAGATAACTTTATATATAAAACATTTCGCACTGTTAATATGATTTTTGAGTAATTTACAAATCATGCCTAAACATAATACAGTTGCTAAGTTGTGTCCGACTCTTAATGCGACCCCATGGACTGTAGCCCAGGTTCCTCTGTCCTTTGGATTTCCCAGGCGAGAATACTGGAGTGGGTTGCAATTTCCTTCTCCAGGGGATTCCTGACCCAGAGATCGAACCCCAGTCTCCTGCATTGCAGGCGGATTTTTTTTTTTTTTTTCAGATGGATTCTTTATCGACTGAGCCACCTGGGAAGTCCTGTAAGCATAATATTTTATACACAATATTTCTCTTTTGGCAAAAGATTTGGATAAGACAACACCATCACAGCTGGCAGGGTGATTCTGTGATCTTACATTTATTGTCTCCTGAGATGGTTTCCCTCATAGCTCAGCTGGTAAAGAATCTGCCTACAATGTGGGAGACCCCGGTTAGATTCCTGGGTCAGAAAAATTCGCTGGAGAAGGGATAGGCTACCCACTCCACTATTCTTGGGCTTCCCTTGTGGCTCCACTGATAAAGAATCTGCCTGCAATGTGGGAGACCTGGGTTCAATCCCTGGGTTGGGAAGATCCCCTGGAGAAGAGAAAGGCTACCCACTCCAGTATTCTGGCCTGGAGAATTCCATGGACTGTTTAGTCCATAGGATCACAAAGAGTAGGACAGGACTGAGTGACTTTCATTTTTCTCCTGAGAGTATTTTAAAACTTGAGCAACTCAATCTTATGAACTTTCTGGAGAGTAAGTCACCCTAAGTGTTCTCCTTGCATTGAAGGGGACAGCATGCTAGAGGAACTGTGAGGTGTCTGGGCCAGGAAGTGTTGGAAAAACATGCTACAGGATTTATTATAGGTGATCCTAGCAAGTGTTCAAGGGTGTGGGTATTGTGCTGTCAGGAATTGTCATTAATTTTATGATCAGATTCTTAATACTAATAATTTTATCTTAATGGTTGGATACAGAAAAAGAGATGAAAGCTACAATAATGAAAAGAAGCCACTGTGTACTCATGTTAACGAGGAACTGGGAATGTTTAAGCATTTTTGCCATTTGGGAAAACTCTTGCTATTTCGCGTGCTCAAACATGAATGTGAAAGTGGTTTCATCTTTGTTCTGTTCCATCATATTCTTGTAGTTGCCTTGTCTGATGCTCATATTCTATGATATTGTTTATGTTCAACAGGAGGACGAATGCCAAGGTCTACTTCCAAGTATGAGGCAGTTTCTGGCTGAAAGTCCTTCCTTTCATATTCTCCATTACTCTTTCAGGCCAAGAGCACATAAAGTTAGGCCAGACAGCATCAACCCATTATAACATTTTTAAAGGTTTTGTTGACCAGGATATTTTCCAGAAAATTCTTATAGCTGTATAAGAGCAAGTCTCTCATTCTTCTTTCTGTATTTATTTCTTTTTTCAAAGTGAGTTATTGAATCATCTATGGGGCAATGTTTGTAAAGGACCATTTAAGATCTTGGAGAAGATAAATAAGTCAATTCTAACATAGTGATTACCAGAAACAAAATAGCTATTAATTTTGCAATAGACTCCAAAGCTAAGAGCTTAGATTATCTCATTCATGCACCAAAAATGCTCCAGATTCCAACTTAGTCTTTTTAAGAGAACTAGGTCTTGTTATTGTTTTATTTATCCTGCTCATGAGCTGTTCCACTTGACTTACAGTATTTATATAGTTCAAGCAAGAAATATTGCTATAACTCAAATTCCCCTTTGGCTAGCTCAGAGGAATCCAGGGTTTTTATGAATGTTCAAGAGCAGCTGATCAGTTTGTCTTTGGAACTAGTTGTTTTTTCACGTAAAGAAGGGACTCGAAGGGGCACAAAATCCATTGGAAACGCAAGCATAATTTATCTCAACTGAAGTAAGTCCCTTAAGGAGAGAAAAATGTTTGAGTGGAGATAAACAGTTCTTACGAAGCAGGCTGGAGTGTCTTTGAAGAGAACAAACTGTTTACTGCAGCAAGAAAAGTCCTAATACAGTTCTCTTTCCCTAAGGGGCAAATTTTGCTGGTAGTGTTTTAATGACATCTGAAATCATAGCTTCTGGAATATTCCTAAGAACCCTCAGCTTGAAACCTCTAGATGAAATGAATGTTCAGTAGTCAGGGGAAAGTTATATATATTTCTTTTTATTTGAGAAATATGAATCTACGAATCAACTCTTTGGAGCTTTATTATACCTGATAAGGTCCTTTTCAATGATGTTTAGTGAAGAAGAGTTTTTGTCATTTCTGGAAATCTAATACCCTATGTCAGTTTATGTAAGTCTTTAGTAAATGCAATTTGTTAATAAATAACAAATAAACAAATTTGTTAGTGACTGTGGTATTTATCCATGGTATTTAGTCATATTAGCTCAAAATAGAATCTAAGAAGCAAGGAGTAAAATTTCCAAGTGCATGCGGGCATCTCTTAATAACGTATCAGATGATAATGTGTAGATCTTAAATGGAATTGATCTTATAATTGAATATAATGACAGTGGCTTAGGACAAGGAAGTTCAAGGGTTTCTAAATGTTTCCCATTTAATTGTCATTTAATTATTTGATTATATTTAATTTTTATAACATTTATAGATGATAACATTGGTAGACTTTCTAAATATAAAATCCACCTTTGGAGAGCTATTAAAAAATGGCACCAGTAAGATCTGAGTCCCTGTTGCAGTGATTCCCTAACTCAGCAAAACCTGACTAGATGGACATGAGTTTGAGCAAGCTCAGCGAAATGGTGATGGACAGGGAAGCCCGGTGTGCTACAGTCCATAGGGTTGCAAACAGTCGGACAAGACTGAGTGACTGAACTGAACTGAACTGAACTCTGTCATTTAAAATCGAGCAGGTATCTTCCAACCAGCACCGTGATAACTCTCCAGAAAAGCAAAGCCTTGTCCAGCCTGAATATAAACAACAGTAACCAGATCTATTGCTGGATTATTTAGGGGTCCAGTTCAGTTCAGTTCAGTCGCTCAGTTGTGTCCGACTCTTTGCGACCCCATGAATCGCAGCACGCCAGGCCTCCCTGTCCATCACCAATTCCCGGAGTTCACTCAGACTCATGTCCATCGAGTCAGTGATGCCATCCAGCCATCTCATCCTCTGTCGTCCCCTTCTCCTCCTGCCCCCAATCCCTCCCAGCATCAGAGTCTTTTCCAATGAGTCAACTCTTCACATGAGGTAGACAAAGTACTGGAGTTTCAGCTTTAGCATCATTCCTTCCAAAGAAATCCCAGGGCTGATCTCCTTCAGAAAGGACTGGTTGGATCTCCTTGCAGTCCAAGGGACTCTCAAGAGTCTTCTCCAACACCACAGTCCAAAAGCATCAATTCTTTGGCGCTCAGCCTTCTTCACAGTCAAACTCTCACATCCATACATGACTACTGGAAAAACCATAGCCTTGACTAGACAGACCTTTATTGGCAAAGTAATGTCTCTGCTTTTCAATATGCTATCTAGGTTGGTCATAACATTTCTTCCAAGGAGTAACTGCCTTTTAATTTCGTGACTGCAGTCACCATCTGCAGTGATTTTGGAGCCCCCCAGAATAAAGTCTGACACTGTTTCCCCATCTATTTCCCATGAAGTGATGGGACCGGATGCCATGATCTTCGTTTTCTGAATGTTGAGTTTTAAACCAACGTTTTCACTCTCTTCTTTCACCTTCCTCAAGAGGCTTTTTAGTTCCTCTTCACTTTCTGCCGTAAGGGTGGTGTCATCTGCATATCTGAGGTTATTGATATTTCTCCCAGCAATCTTGATTCCAGCTTGTGCTTCTTCCAGCCCAGTGTTTCTCATGATGTACTCTGCATAGAAGTTAAATTAACAGGGTGACAATATACAGCCTTGACATACTCCTTTTCCTATTTGGAAGCAGTCTGTTGTTCCATGTCCAGTTCTAACTGTTGATTCCTGACCTGCATACAGATTTCTCAAGAGGCAGGTCAGGTGGTCTGGTATTCCCATCTCTTTCAGAATTTTCCACAGTTTATTGTGACCTATACAGTCAAAGGCTTTGGCATAGTCAATAAAGCAGAAATAGAAGCTTTTCTGGAACTCTCTTAATTTTTTGATGATCCAGCAGATGTTGGCAATTTGGTCTCTGGTTCCTCTGCCTTTTCTAAAACCAGCTTGAACATCTGGAATTTCACAGTTCATGTATTGCTGAAGCCTGGCTTGGAGAATTTTGAGCATTACTTTACTAGGGTGTGAGATGAGTGCAATTATGCAGTAGTTTGAGCATTCTTTGGCATTGCCTTTCTTTGGGATTGGACTGCTGAGTTTTCCAAATTTGCTGGCATATTGAGTGCAGCACTTTTACAGCATCATCTTTCAGGATTTGAAATAGCTCAACTGGAATCCCATCACCTTCACTAGCTTTGTTCATAGTGATGCTTTCTAAGGCCCACTTGACTTCACATTCCAGGATAACTGGCTCTAGGTCAGTGATCACACCATCGTGATTATCTGGGTCATGAAGATCTTTTTTGTACAGTTCTTCTGTGTATTCTTGCCACCTCTTCTTAATATGTTCTGCTTCTGTTGGGTCCATACCATTTCTGTCCTTTATCGAGCCCATCTTTGCACGAAATAGTCCCTTGGTATCTCTAATTTTCTTGAAGAGATCTCTAGTCTTTCCCATTCTGTTGTTTTCCTCTATTTCTTTGCATTGATCGCTGAGGAAGGCTTTCTTATCTCTTCTTGCTATTCTTTGGAACTTGGCAACACAGCCTCAAATTTCAGTTCTCTGTGCATGTCCTTCCTTTAAGGCAGAAATGTTATAAAATTATAGGGTGAAAAGTTTATGCTAAATAAGATACAAGAGTATATTCAAAAATGAAAGTAAAGAGTCATATAGGATACTAAATATGACTATATGTTTGATGATCTCAAGTTACATTTATGCATTAACTCATCACCAGAATTGAATGTCTTTCATGTGCAAAGTGTTTAGATTTCTAGTTCAATTCTAGAGCTCTCTGATCTCAGAAAACATTGGTCCTGCTAGGAATCAAAGAGAGACATAGAACATGATGCTGCATTTGATAGGAATACTCCCAATATTTCTACAGAGTTGTACTCCAGAAAATATTTTTCCACTGAAAATCAGAATATTAAATTGGATCTTTCATTTAAAAGATCTTATAGTTTATTCTACTTTAAAAATGCTGCTGTTATGTTTTTTCCCTCTGAGGTTAATGTGAAAACAATAAGCCGGTACTACTGTGAAGTAATATTTTCTACCCCCAGGAATCAAGGGGTAAAAATCTTGAAAGTAAAACATTCATTTATACACACACAGTAGAAACTTACTACTGATATTCTACTGTAAGTGACCACCTAAAAAAGTAATTATTATTTTACTTCAAATTTTAAAAATATAATCTCTTTTACTTAGAGAACAATGACATATCTTTGCAAACTAGATTTGTTGATGTAGAGAATAAAAAAAATTTCAAGGTCAGAACATCACTTAAACATCACTATGAATCATAGTGGGATTTATTTATTTTTAGTATTTAATTATTTGATTGCCTCAAGTCTTAGTTCAGCATATAGACTCTTAATTGCAACATGTGGGATCTAGTTACCTGACCAGGGATCCAACCTGGGCCCCCTGCATTGGGAGGGTGTAGTCTTAGCCACTGAAACACCAGGGAAGACCCCATAGTGGGCTTTATTAATTGGTTATTAAAAGGTATATTTCTTTTTGCTACATAGAGTAAATCAAATAAAGATTTTTTTTTTTCTTGCTACACTCTTGAAGAATATCTCAATTAGTAACTGTATGGGTTGACTCGTGTCCCCTCCAGAATTCATATGTGGAAGGCCAGCCCCCTTCCCCACTGCATGTGACTGTGTTAGGAGACGGGCCTTTAAGGAAGTAGTTAGAGCTAAGTGAGATCATCCGGGTAGGGCCTGATCTAGTAGGACTTGTGCTCTGGTAAGAAGAAGGAACCCCAGGGATGGAAGCACACAGAGAAAAGGCCATGTAAAGACACAGCAAAGAGAGGAACATCTGCACGGCAAGGACAGAGCCTCGCGGGAACCCAACACCGCCAGCCCCACAATCCTGCACTTCCAGCCACCACAACCATGATGAATACTTTTTTTTGTTAAGTCACCCATTCTGTTGTATTTGTTATGGCAGTCCTAGCAACTGATATCAAAATTTATATGTTACATTCAGTAGAAGCAATCTATCTGCCTAATAGATAATAGAATGATTGACTTTAATTTTTTTGCAATTTTCAGTTTTTTCCCATTTTAGTTCTCTAATTTATCCATAAACTCATGAAGTTTAAAATGATGTAATATGTACATTACTCAGATCAGATCAGAACAGTCGCTCATTCGTGTCCGACTCTTTGCAACCCCATGAATCACAGCACGCCAGGCCTCCCTGTCCAACACCAACTCCTGGAGCTCACTGAGACTCATGTCCATCGAGTCAGTGATGCCATCCAGCCATCTCATCCTCTGTCGTCCCCTTCTCCTCCTGCCCCCAATCCCTCCCAGCATCAGAGTCTTTTCCAATGAGTCAACTCTTCGCATGAGGTAGCCAAAGTACTGGAGTTTCAGCTTTAGCATCATTCCTTCCAAAGAAATCCCAGGGCTGATCTCCTTCAGAATGGACTGGTTGGATCTCCTTGCAGTCCAAGGGACTCTCAAGAGTCTTCTCCAACACCACAGTTCAAAAGCATCAATTCTTCGGCGCTCAGCCTTCTTCACAGTCCGACTCTCACATCCATACATGACCACAGGAAAAACCATAGCCTTGACTAGATGGACCTTTGTTGGCAAAGTAATGTCTCTGCTTTTGAATATGCTATCTAGGTCGGTCATAACTTTCCTTCCAAGGAGTAAGCGTCTTTTAATTTCATGGCTGCAGTCACCATCTGCAGTGATTTTGGAGCCCCCCAAAATAAAGTCTGACACTGTTTCCCCGTCTATTTCCCATGAAGTGATGGGACCGGATGCCATGATCTTTGTTTTCTGAATGTTGAGCTTTAAGCCAACTTTTTCACTCTCCACTTTCACTTTCATCAAGAGGCTTTTTAGTTCCTCTTCACTTTCTGCCATAAGGGTGGTGTCATCTGCATATCTGAGGTTATTGGTATTTCTCCCAGCAATCTTGATTCCAGCTTGTGTTTCTTCCAGTCCAGTGTTTCTCATGATGTACTCTGCATATAAGTTAAATAAGCAGGGTGACAATATACAGCCTTGACGTACTCCTTTTCCTATTTGGAACCAGTCTGTTGTCCATGTCCAGTTCTAACTGTTGCTTCTTGACCTGCATACAGATTTCTCAAGAGGCAGGTGAAGTGATCTGGTATTCCCATCTCTTTCAGAATTTCCCACAGTTTATTGTGACCTACACAGTCAAAGGCTTTGGCATAGTCAATAAGCAGAAATAGATGTTTTTCTGGAACTCTCTTGCTTTTTCCATGATCCAGCACATGTTGGCAATTTGATCTCTGGTTCCTCTGCCTTTTCTAGAACCAGCTTGAACGTCAGGAAGTTCACGGTTCACATATTGCTAAAGACTGGCTTGGAGAATTTTGAGCATTACTTTACTAGCGTGTGAGATGAGTGCAGTTGTGCATTACTAGGCTGCTATAAAATGAATCAGTACTATCA
Source organism: Bos grunniens (assembly GCF_055505025.1). Lineage (NCBI taxonomy): Eukaryota > Metazoa > Chordata > Mammalia > Artiodactyla > Bovidae > Bos > Bos grunniens. The sequence continues at coordinate 10,738,571 of NC_141188.1, forward strand.
CCCTAACATTGTTAATAAACAAACTTTTGTATAAATACTAATTTCCTCAATTATCTACATATTAGGCACTTTTGGGAAGTGGAAAAATATTCAATGCTAAGTGAACAAAATCACCAAGAGAAATGTTAAGGCTATACTTTTTCTGCCTTTGTTCCCTAAGAATTAACTTAGCAGTTTTGTTTTAAGAAAGCAACACTCTGCAGTATTCCCATAAACACAATATTTGCTACTGCCAAATGATTCAATATTTACTGGGCCAACTTTACCTCACTGAACCTCTGGAAATATCATAACCATGGTTTAGCAGAGTAAGTACAATAGAAGTGTTTAGGCGAGGTTCAGTTCATAGAAGTATATCGAGACCATACAGTAAATGTGCATGTGTTCACAACAGTGAGGCTTCTGGGAACTTTAGCACCTTGCTCCATCATCTGCTTTTTTCTTTTGTGTTTTTGTTTGTTTTTATACAGAGCTTGGGTATGTGCTCAAATGGGGTGCATGACAGTGCAGTTGCCACATATTCAGGTTTTAATCCAAAATAATCAAATATATACTTACAACATACTTCCCAATTATCTTATAAATTTTCAAATGCAAATCCTAGTGATTGCCATAAAGACAAAATAGCCCGGGCTTAGCTCTCAGGCCCGAGATAGGACAGATGGACAGACAGACACACCCACATTCACGTTATGTATTGTTTGTTATCTTGTGGGATATCAGGTTACACAAAGTTTCTTCCCAGAAATTAGACATTTTCACCGTTAAATAGCGAGTGTGGTTAGAAATGTGAATACTATAGAAGTTGTTTTAATTCACTGTGCAAGAAAAGAATGAACATAAAGAACATCATCGATGGATATAAGACCATAGAACCATGTTATATACAAAGAAGGCTGTTTTTAATTTGTACCTCAAAAAAGAGCTGTTAGTATAATAATGCATGAAAGAAAATACACTCACTTTTATGGATTCTTATACTCGAGTAGATGGAAAATATCAATATGTAGCTTCTGCATATTTGCACAAAGTTGGATAACCTAAAGTAAAAATGAGATGTTATCAAGAACAAGGAGTAGAAAATGAAGAGATGTGAATGCATTTTTAAAACAATGGTGCAATATTTACACCACTTCCAGAAGAAAGTATGTATTTTTAAAATGTAAACTTGATCTAAAGTTTCCACACTTTGAAGGATTTCATAGAAAGAGTCTTTATTTTTTAAGCAATTCATTAAAACCAAAAAATAAAAATTAAAATTAAAAAAAAAGAAAAAGCAATAGTTTCACTTCATTTGAAGTGAAAATAAATCCAAATAATTGCTTTATACTCTTGCCAGGACCCTGCCTTGACAGGATTAAATAGGACTGGTGTGGTTTCACCATGGTATACCTGGGCTGTTGGATCACAAACAGAAACTCTGGCTCCTTTTCTCAATAGGATGTTTCAGTCCTTGGTAATTAACTGACTGAATCCAGCAGAGCTAAGAGACCAAATTCTTGTTCATTGTTTTCTGCTATTTTATTGATAACTACTCCTCAAATCTCACTGGTCTGTGAGTCTTGATCTCCTTTGTATGAAAGGACTTGTCCAAATTTAAAGTCCTCTGTGATGGGGAGGGAAGACAGACCTCCTCTTGACCTTCTAGAACCTTCCTGTGGCAAATATAGAAGGCAATGCTTTGGCCTCAAGATGTTAGCGGGGTGGTAAAGAACAGACACATAAGAATTGAACTACAAAAATAGGATATTTCTGCTGTGAGAGTTGTCAAGGTAAATAGGCTTAGGGGAATAGCTGCATTTTGTGCTTCCCCTTCTTGATGAAAGTGAAAGAGGAAAGTGAAAAAGTTGGCTTAAAACTCAACATTCAGAAAACTAAGATCATGGCATCTGGTCCCATCACTTCATGGCAAATAGATGGGGAAAGGGGCTCCAAAATCACTGCAGATGGTGACTGCAGCCATGAAATTAAAAGACGCTTACTCCTTGGAAGGAAACTTTTGACCGACCTAGACAGCATATTCAAAAGCAGAGACATTACTTTGCCAACAAAGGTCCATCTAGTCAAGGCTATGGTTTTTCCAGTAGTCATGTATGGATGTGAGAGTTGGACTATAAAGAAAGCTGAGCACTGAAGAATCGATGCTTTTGAACTGTGGTGTTGGAGAAGACTCTTGGGAGTCCCTTGGACTGCAAGGAGATCCAACCAAACAATCCCAAAGGAAATCAGTCCTGAATATTCATTGGAAGAACTGATGCTGAAACTCCAATATTTTGGTCACCTGATGTGAAGAACTGACTCATTTGAAAAGACCCAGATGCTGGGAAAGATTGAAGGAGGGAAGAGAAGGGGACGACAGAGGATGAGATGGTTGGATGGCATCATTGACTCAATGGACATGAGTTTGACTCAATGGACATGAATTTGAGTCAACTCTGGGAGCTGGTGATGGACAGGGAGGCCTGGCGTGCTGCGGTTCATGGGGTCACAGAGTCAGACACAACTGAGTGACTGAACTGAACTGAAATGAGCTACCAGTACCCCCAAAATATGCAGAATCCCCTGGCATTTTGACTGCAGAGAGCAATTCTTCAGTCTGAATGTATACTGTGGCATTATATGTATTTTGCTCCATGACCTGGAGAGATATAAGGTGTTTAGTCATTCATTTAAAAATATCTCTTTAGTTCTTAGCTTGGAATTGTTCCTGCCCCCAGGTAGGTCACATCTGGTGGAGAAAATGACATGTACAGTTGACCCTTGAGCAAGGCAGGTCAAGGGCACTGAACTCCTGAACAGTCAAAAATTTACATACAAGTATACAGTCAGCCTTCCATATCTTCAGATCCATCCCCACGAATTCAACCAACTGCAGGTGATATAGTACTGCAGTGTGTACTGAATAAAAAACCCACATGTAAGTGGACCTGCATAGTTCAAACCTATGTTGTTCAAGGGCCAACTGTGTACCCATATTTATCTCATACCATATAAATTTATAGTCATGTTTTAAATAAAAATTCTATACCACAAAAACCTTCCTAGGTGGTGCTACTGGTAAAGAACCTGCCTGCCAATGCAGGAGACTTAAGAGAAATAGGTTTGATCTCTGGGTCAGGAAGATCCTCTAGAGAAGGGCATGGCAACCCACTTCAGTATTCTTGCCTGGAGTATCCCATGGACAGTCGAAGGCTGGCAGGCTACACTCCATAGGGTCACAAAGAGTTGGACACAACTGAAGTGACTTAGCACTTACACATACCATAAAAACAAAGACCTAAATGTATATTTAAAGAACCAAAACTAAAATTAAGGTTTGGGAAGACCTCCTTAACTAAGATTGTATTAAATTGTTTCATATTAAAAAATAACAACAAGAAGTCAATAGAAAAATAGCTGACTTGGGTGAAAATATTTTATGGTTGATATTTTCATATACAAAAAGCTCCAGAATACACAATAAAAAGTGTGTGAATACTATAAAGAACAGATTCCAGAATGTCAAAGAAATTGCAACAAAATATGTGGAAAGTGATCATGATAATTAATATTCAGTGATTACAAACTTAAGAAACAGTACCATCCCTTTTTGACCATTGGATTGACAAAAATAAGTACAATTAAGTTTGCAGTGTTTCAGGGAAATTTCTATTATTCATTATGGGTGAAAATGTGAGACAGTGTTTTTATCAAAAACAATATTAACAAATATACAGTTACCATTTGAATCAGTAATTTCACTTTTCGCCATGAAATAAAAATGCCAATATATTGGAGTGTATTGGCAGGGGCAAAAATTGGAAACAAATTTGATATCTATGCACTGAGAAGAAGATTGATGATTTTAAATGTACAGTAAGCTTTTAAAATAAATTTCATCTCTAAAGTTGCAGACATTTCCATGGGTATCATGGTGTCCTACACTGTAATAATGTGATCTATTCTTGTGAAACAATGAAAATGATCATCCCTATGTTTTTACATATGTTTTAAAATTAGCATGGAGAAACATAGAAAAGAACTATGAATATGATCACATACAGTGAGAGATTTAAGCAAGAAGAAAATGGAGAAAACAGAAATGATCATAAGTGAAAAAGGATGCTTTCTCTCCTTCCTCTCTCGTTATGGCATGCTGTGTCATCCAACTTGGAACACGTGGAAAATGCCAAGAGAAAGAAAAAGCCTGGTATTGCATCTGGTACATTGACACCACCCACTGACAATGCCCAGCATGCTGGTCATGTGAGAGAAAAGAGTCTCACCCCATTCAATTAAATATTCTTAGCTTATAGACATCTTCAAGTAAAATTGGCTTGAAGATAGAAAATTTGCTCTATTTTATATTTATGTTTCAAGAATGCTGGGGTGTATATCCCAATAGTATTAATTCTCACATGATGAGCAAATGAATTACTATTTCTGTTATATCTGTTTAAAAACACAAAGTTGTCTTAAATCCTTCACAGTGTATAGGCTAAACAACTGCATTTCAGTTTTTAATAATTCCAGTATTCATCAATTAATATGGGTTAATAAATTTTCAGGATTTTTAATTAGCCATATTAAGCAGTTCTTATATTTTGCCCACTCTGGGGAACTTGTTTATCATTTTCATATACATTTTAAGAACTCATCTTTAAAAAGTGAAACTTTCTTTGCCAAATGTGCTTCACATTTCCTGTCTCACTCTTCCCCACACCCAGGAAATAACTTCTTTTGATGATTAGTTGTTTCTGAGTTTGGAGACTTACGTTTTCAGGATAATACAACAGAATACCTTAGAGAAACTTTCCAAAAGAAGAGACTCCACATGTTTACCTATATGTTCTATAATTTGTTTCTAAAATTACTTTAATAAATTAACATTTTCTTTAACTTTTTGGCCCATATTTATCTATTTTTTAATCTCCTGGCAAAAATCCCATATTCTAAAAGCTTCTGGACACCTAATTCACCCCCACCCTTCCTCCCCTCCATAACTGACTTTTGTTCACAGTCTCTTATCCCTTATGAATTTTCAAACTCTGGATGGTGAGCTTGGGTTTGGGTTTTCTCTAGTACAGTTAGTTATCTTTGTCCTAGCTCGTCCCCCTCCTCACAACATTAGCTTTCAGCAAACATCTCATCAGGAAAATGATCCATGTATTTGAGTCCTTCAAGTTGTTGCTATGTTACTTCCATCATCTGAAACTCCTAAGCTGTTTCTCTTTATTCCTGCAAAACCCCTCTCCTCAATCAAAGCATCCAGAATTAGTAAATGAAAAAAAAGAAGAAAACAACACCACCTCTGATTATGGTTATCTTAGTTTTGATGGCTGTTTTCACTCTGAAATTTTAGTCCATCTGCTCTTTGTTGCTTTTGCAATCATCTGATGTCTTTTAAAGACCAGATTTTGGTAACAGCTTTTTTTTTTTTAATTTATTGTTAGTGGAATATTTTTCTGGCACAAACTATCACCAAACCTGGGAGTATAATTCCATAAAAAAATTATCTTCTGAAAATGCAATATAAGTTGAAGGAAATATTTTTTTTAAAAGATTCAGGGTCTGGTGAAAGAAACTGATCTGAAAAGGCTACATGGGATAGAATTCCAGCTTTATAGCATTCTCAAAAGGCATAACTCTGGACACATAAGAAAAGTTCAGTGGTTCCCAGAGGGTGGTGGAGAGGGATGATTAGGTGGACCATAGAGAATCTTTAGAGCAATGAACACATTCTAGTCTGTATGACAGTGTCATGGTAGATATCTGTCATTGGATGGCATCACGGACTTGATGGACGTGAGTCTGGGTGAACTCCGGGAGTTGGTGATGGACAGGGAGGCCTGGCGTGCTGCGATTCATGGGGTCGCCAAGAGTCAGACACGACTGAGTGACTGATCTGAAACTCATGGAAAAAACAATGCCAAGAGTAAACCCTAAGGAAACTATGGGCTTTGAATGATTATTATGTGTTGATGTAGGTTCATCAGTTTTATCAAATGTGTCACTCTGATGGGGGATGCTAGTAATGGGTGAGGCAGGGGAGTGTGGAAAACCCTTGTATATTGCTCTTCTTTTTTGCTGTGCAACCATAGCTGGTCTAAAAAATAAAATCTTAGAAAAATAGAATGAGGTCAGAAGATTAAAAGTGCCAGACTGGAGTACTGGCTTGAAAGGTCAAATAGAGAGGTATGATTGATACTATCTCTGACTTTTAGTAAGTAGAATTTATAACATTTCATAATTGAATTAATGGGTATAAATGGGTTTTTTTGAAAAAAGCACAATTTTTCCCTATTGTCCTTGTACCCAGTAATTTGTCTTATCTCCCTCACTAATTCTAATTTATCTATAAATTAATTTGGATTTTAAATTTATACAGTCATATATTCTGTTAAAAAATGATGTTTTAATTTCTTACTTTCCAATGTTCATTTTTTTTTCTAATGGAGCTGGTTAGAACCTTCAATTTTTAATAGAAGTGATGACAAAAGACATTTTCTTTTCTCATTCTAAGTCCCAGGGGAAAAGTTTTATAAATAAATATGAAGTTTTCTGTAGGTGTTTTTGATATATGCTTTATCAGATGCTATAGATTCCTTCCATTTAGAGTTTGTTCAGCATTTTCTCTAAGCTGGTGTACTTTGAACTTGATCAGATGCTTCTGTGCATCTATTCAGAGAATCTTATGACTTTCATTCAGTTAGTGTAGGGAATAACATTGATTCATTTTCGTATGTTAAACCAACTTTTTTTCAGCCTTCCCTCTAGTTTTCAGATAAACAAGATCCCTCAACATGGAAAGCAGCATCAAACTTTTCAAGTATCTGGTCCTCCTTTATACTCTGGCTTTTCCCCTCATATCATCACTGACTGCCTACCTCAGTGTTGCTTCACAATTCTTTCTCCATATTATTTTGTTCCCTCAGTGGTAAAGAACTTGCCAATGCAGAAGACCCAGGTTCAATCCCTGGATTGGGAAGATCCCCTAGGGAAGAAAATGGCAACCCACTCCAGTATTCTTGCCTGGAGAATCCCATGGACAGAGGAGCCTGGTGGGCTACAGTCCATAGGGCTACAAAGAGTTGGACACAACTTAGCAACTAAACAACAACAAAATTATTTTCTTCAGCATGTCTAGCCTTTTATGTTTTTGTTTTAAATCAGGAGAGTTGATCTGACTGAAAGTATAGTTTTGTCAGGGTTTTGACTTTAAGATTGCATCACAGATTCAAGTAAGTTATCTTTTCTAGGGTCAGAAATCATAATTTAATATAAAACTATTATTGTTTAAAAACCCAAGCTTTCTTCTTCATTATTTAAAGTAATTTTGACAATTGATCTATAAGAGGTTTCCCGCCCCCGCCCCGGGTTATTTGCCTGCATTATTAAAATATTTAGCCAGGGAAAAGTAAAACATTTGCTACATTATAGCAGTCCAATTCAAATTTTTCCTTACCATAAAATCTAAGAGCTTCCAATATGTTTACCTATGGCTGATTCATGTTGATATTTGGCAGAAACCAACAAACATACAAAAAATTTAACTTTCTAAAATGTGAAAAAATGATCTCTCAACAAAAACAAACAAAAAAAGAGTTGCTATAAGGCAGACATTCAATCAACAAGACTCAAAATCGTTTTTAAAATGAACTCTTCTCATCCTGATAACAGAGGTTCAGAATAGTTTATCTGGACATGATCTTTCATGTTAATGATTTGATTACAGCTGGATAGAAGCTGTATTTCTCCCCCAAATCTGTCATCTCATATTCTTTTCAGCAACTGAAACAGCATATGTTAAAGCAATGAGGCATGGGCACCTATTGGGCTTTCATATGCCAGGATAAATAAAATGAACTTTAATGCCAGAGTTAAACAAACGTATTAAAAATGCAGGTGTTTTGGAATATCATTTCTTACTACTTCCTGGTTTAAAGTTTCCATTTTATATTTTCTGTGGAGCTCAAACTTGAATGATGAGTGTGATTTTCTCTGGATTTTTGCAAGGAAAATACATGCCCAGCTTTGTTAAAAGTATTTGCTTTTTTACACATTCATTTATTCTACGTATAATTTGAGTGCCAACCATGTAATAACATGTCATTGCCAAATATGGAATCAGTACAACATTCGGTTAAAAATACTAGGACATATATCGGTATAAAATAATGTAACACTCCACTTTAAATTGTTTTTAAGCATATTGTGCTGTGCTGTGCTTTGTCGCTTCTATCACATCTGACTCTTTGCAACCCCACTGTAGCCCGCCAGGTTCTTCTGTTCATGGGGATTCTCCAGGCAAGAATACTGGAGTGGGTTGCCATGCCCTCCTCCAGGGGATCTTCTCAACCCAGGGATCCAACCCAGGTCTTCCACATTGCAGGCAGACTCTTTACCTACTGGGTTACCAGGGAACCCCTTTAAGCATATTAGTCATTTATACGAGCATTGTTTATCACATGTTATTTGTCATATAAACATGTGTTGATGGTAAATTCTTATTGGGATGGTAATTTCTAGAGGCAAGAAATTTGGTACTAATTTTATATATATATGAATACATATAAAAGATTCTATGCCATGCAGATTTCTGGAAGGTGGATAATTTCTTTAGTGATAAATCAATGGTATGAGTGACATATAGACAAAAGTAATTGAGGCCATAATTTAATATAGTATTTAAATAATGTCTCTGGTAATTAAATAAAAACATTACAGATCATACCATGTTAGTCATGAAAGAATTAACATATTTATTTGCTCCATCTAGAAAAAATAAAACTCCACAAATGTAAATTATTTTGCATTCGTAGAGTTGAGATACAGAAAAATGAAGGTAGAGTAATAATTCTCAGATAATTTTTTAAAGATATAGTGAAACACTTTTAAAAATTATGTCTATAATATCGACATGAAATTGTCTAATTATCTTACTCTTTCATAAAAACTCACAGCATTTTCTGGACATATCCATTAAACCTATGGACCAATGATTTACTTTTATAACAGAATCAGGCAAACCACTTCAAGAATCTTCACTATGTATATAAACATCAGTAATATAAAAATTTAAGAATAGAATTTTTTTGAAAAATATTCTGTCCTTAAATATCTGTATTGGAGATTTATAGACAATCCAAATATTTCAGTTGGTGCCTTGAGAAATAGGATTTAGACTATTATCCAGAAGTGAAATGAATATTCCAGGGAAGTAAAACTATTTTTAAGCAGTGAGCAAACAAGACTAGCTTCCTAAGAGTCAGAGGTGTTTTCAGAAGTCAGTCTGCAATTTTTATTTCAGATGTGGTCTTTGATGTGTATGTGTATGTGGGTATTAATATTTCATGCTTCTCACTTACCTTTCTCTTTTTATTATACTCTCTTATTTGAATATTCTTATCTGTAAACTTTTCTTGATTACTTATAAAATAATTCACTCACAGTGTATAAAATTGCATATTTAGAAATAATTTAAATAAAATAAATATGACCTTTTCCTACATAAACTACCTGAAAGTAGTTTCTTTTTTTTTTACCAACTCTGTAATATTATAGACTGACTTGATTAAATTTAAAATTTGCTTTGGATAATTTCATTTGCAATACACATATTTGAACAGTTAAATAGAATGTATGTACACTATTCTATACCTGTAAATGTTCTAGTTATAACTGTTATTCAGTTCAGTTCAGTTCATTCAGTCACGTCCGACTCTTTGTGACCCCATGAATCACAGCATGAAGAGACCTCCCTGTCCATCACCAACTCCTGGAGTTCACTCAAACTTATGTCCATTGAGTCGGTGATGCCATCCAGCCATCTCACCCTCTGTCATCCCCTTCTCCTCCTGCCCCCAATCCCTCCCAGCATCAGAGTCTTCTCCAATGAGTCAACTCTTTGCATGAGGTGGCCAAAGTGTTGGAGTTTCAGCTTCAGCATCAGTCCTTACAATGAATACCCAAGACCAATCTCCTTTAGGATGGAGTGGTTGGATCTCCTTGCAGTCCAAGGGACTCTCAAGAGTCTTCTCCGACACCACAGTTCAAAAGCATCAATTCTTCGGTGTTCAGCTTTCTTCACAGTCCAACTCTTACATCCATACATGACCGCTGGAAAAACCATAGCCTTGACTAGATGGACCTTTGTTGGCAAAGTAATATCTCTGCTTTTCAATATTCTATCTAGGTTGGTCATAACTTTCCTTCCAAGGAGTAAGCGTCTTTTAATTTCACGGCTGCAATCACCATCTGCAGTGATTTTGGAGCCCCCCAAAAATAAAGTCTGACACTGTTTCCACTCTTTCCCCATCTATCTGCCATGAAGTGATGGGACCAGATGCCATGATCTTAGTTTTCTGAATGTTGAGCTTTAAGCCAACTTTTTCACTCTCCACTTTTACTTTCATCAAGAGGCTCTTTAGTTCCTCTTCACTTTCTGCCATAAGGGTGGTGTCACCTGCATATCTAAGGTTATTGATATTTCTCCTGGCAATCTTGATTCCAGCTTGTGCTTCTTCCAGCCCAGTGTTTCTCATGATGTACTCTGCATATAAGTTAAATAAGCAGGGTGACAATATACAGCCTTGACGTTCTCCTCTTCCTATTTGGAACCAGTCTGTTGTTCCATGTCCAGTTCTAACTGTTGCTTCCTGCCATGCATATCGGTTTCTCAAGAGGCAGGTCAGGCAGTCTGGTATTCTTATCTCTTGAAGAATTTTCCACAGCTTATTGTGATCCACACAAAGTCTTTGGCATAGTCAATAAAGTAGAAATCGATGTTTTTCTGGAACTCTCTTGCTTTTTCTATGGTCCAGCAGATGTTGGCAATTTGATCTCTAGTTCCTCTGTCCTTTCTAAAACCAGCTTGAACGTCTGGAAGTTCACGGTTCACGTATTGCTGAAGCCTGGCTTGGAGAATTTTGAGCATTACTTTACTAGCATGTGAGATGAGTGCAGTTGTGTGGTAGTTTGAGCATTCTTTTATTATTTGCTCTTATATGTACATCACATGAACCAGGCTACTCCTTTTTATGTCTAAAAGCCAGAACAATATTAGAAGATTGCAATTCAGAAAATGTATCTTCCTTGCTTTCACTTTTGGAAGAATATATTGTTGTCTACTGAAAATAGCATGAGCTTATTCCTTATCCTGAAAGAAATCTGTGTTAGTAAAGCTTAATGTTTTGTAATGACTTTTTCTGCTTTCCATATCCTCTTAAACATCATTAACACATTTAATAAGATTGTATTCTATCTGCTAAATCCATTAATCTGGCAGCAATTTACAAGTTAATACCTGTGTAATACACTTATAATCTTTTGACTTCAGATATGTCATTAATATGATTATTATACCACGGATGAATTATGCATTATATTTATTTTGGTGAGTCATTTGTGTTTAAGGACAAATGTCAGTTTCAGACTACATTTTCTTCCCATCCATGTTTTCTTAAGAAAAACACCAAAAAAAAAAAAAAAAGAAAGAAAGAAAAACACCAGACCTTAAAAGGCTATTCCACTGTAACCCCAACCATTGAAACATATTTTGAAAGATACAGGTTACTTTACTGAATTTTAATTGCACAGTTCATTAACAATTTGGGGACAAATAGGAAGTTTATTTATAGGTGTAAATAAAGCAAAAACCTCTTTATTTTAGGTATATTTTTAATGTATAAACATTACCTTCTCAATATGTATTGTTAAAATCTCTATAGTATTACCTTTTATTATAAATAACCATTTATTCTTAAAGTTAATATTTCTTGAAGATTTACACTCTAAAGGCCAGCCTACAGCACTTGTGTGGTTTCACAGTCTGACACCCCCAGTCTGTCAAAATAATGGTCCTACTGGTTTCCTGTGGAAGCATATACAATTCTTGTTATGTATAAAAGTCTTGAAAATATTTTTATATAACAATTCATCACTTCTAGTGTTTTATTCCTTCACCAAAATATCTAATTTCTTCTGTGTTCTTTTTCATATAAGAATTTTGAATCACTCAAATCATGATGATTGTCTTCTGGAAATGGTCTTGACCTCTTAAAATGCTGTTCTTTGAGCAGACAAAAATAAAACACTTCAGGTCTAGGCTGAAGTGGTCTAAGACTCTTGCCTCTCCATTGACTTCAATCTCTTCTCCGCCAGTTCACTGAAAGCGTTTACTATGTCTGTCAGCGTTATTGCGCATGCGTCCTCAGTTGTGTCCGACTCTGGAACCCACAGACTGTAACCGCCCATTAGCCGCCTCTGTCCATGGGATTTCCCAGGCAAGAATCCTGGAGTGGATTGCCATTTCCTTCTCCAGTTAGCACTATTCGTGTCCCCATCTAATACAAAACTGGAGAAGGAAATATTCCAGTATTCTTGCCTGGAGAATTCCATGGACAGAGGAGCCTGGCAGGCTACAGTCCATGGGGTTGCAAAGAGTCGGACATGACTGAGCGACTATCACACTAACACTAAATCCAGTTAGTTCTTCAGTGTTACAGTGATTACATTACTTCACTTTCCTGAGGCAACAATGTTAACTTACCCTTAAGTATTATCTTCTCTGTCATTCTGATAATGCTACTCTCTTGATCTTCCTGCACCTATAATCTCTCTGTGTTTTTCTTCACAAACTCCTATTTCATCTCTCTAAGCCCTTCAAGGTTTCATCTTATGTCCTCTTTTTTTATTTCTCTACAAACTCTCCTATACTACTCTCCAATGCAAATTCAACCATATTAATGATTTCAATTAAGATAATGACTCCCAAATATATCCTTCTAGGGTAGTTCCTTTGATCTATATTTTCAATTATTTATCAAATATCTCTTACTGATTCTTCAAAGAATATACAATCATATATGATTTTCCCCTGAAAGATGGTTACTTATTCTGAAACAGACTATGTGTGCAGGCTTGGGGCAAAAAATAATATTTACATTGTGAAGGTAAATATAAAGGTCCAAAAAAGAAAGTTTTTTTTTTCCCCTAAATATAGTAGGTGAACAAAGGAGAATCCCTTTAACAATAACCTAGCATAATGCAGTAAGAGTGGGAAACCAGGAATATTCTAGAAAAGAAGACCTATGAGTTCAGGGATCTGGGTCTGTGGAGGGTCTTTCATGATATGGAAGGGGAGAGATAGTATCAACAGTTTGCTGAAGAGCCAACCTTTTGATCCTACTTTAGATATTTCACTTACCTAATGGTTCACTTGAGGTTTTTTGTTTTGTTTTGTTTTGTTTTTGGCGGGGGGTGGGACACAGGTTTCAAATGGTCCCTCAGTCTAATGTCATCACTTTCTAGCGTGCTCTTACATTGTCTTTCCAAGGTAAACAATTTTATCTATGAGAAAACACACATACACACATTTTAATTTTACATGGTAACATGTAATTTGGCTTCATAAAAAAACAGTAAATCAAGCCGAAGAGTTTTTTCATTGTGTGCTCATTTGCTTTATTAAACTCATGGCTCAAGCTTGTCTGGGCACCTAGATCCTCATTCAAGCTTACCTTACTTTTTCTCAGAACAGTAGAAGCTATTCATTTTTTTTTTCTTTTACTCAAAAGTTTGCAATGAAAATAAAGTTTGAGGTTTATGGATTGGGTCAATTCTAATTCACGTCATTGCGCACATGGATATGCACTTATAAACACGCACAGTCTCCCTAGAGCAAGGAAAGGGAACATTTTTACCTTCTACAAGATATGGTTCTGCTCACTGTCTCAAAGGACTAGAAGTTACTCTTAGAGAAAGCAGTGGCATTTACAGTGCTGGGACCAAGAGGGAATGTTAATCACGATTCAGTGTTGTTTCTCAGTATATATAAAAATGCTCCTTCTTTGAGATTCTGAATCTATGAGATTAAAAGCAGAACTAGTGATCCATTTCTTTTTCAACAGAAATATTAAATATAATTTTTATTAAAAATAACATTATAGTAGTTCCTTTGAACACATTTTTATATCCTTTATTCTTTTTCTCATATTTGAGATAAATAATTTATTCTTGAGAATATAAAGCCAAAGTGTAATTGACATTAAAGTGTGATAGTCACTAAAATTTTATTTTCTCTTGTAATCAGATTTAAACTAGTGTATTATACTTACTAGTCAATGAAATAATTGATTGAAATAATTACATACTAAACATTACTTGAAACTATTGAGTTATTTTAGCAGAGAATTATGTAGTTTGTTGTCATGTAACTTACAATGGAATATTTTCATATGTTATGTTTCATGTAACTTATAGTATAACATTTAACATATCACATTTCAGATTATAATTAATTTAATTGCAATCATTTTGATATTGGCTTTTTATACATTTTCATATTATGTATTTCATTTAATATTTTTTTAATATTCAAGTTCAATTTAGAGGTGTAAATATGTATGGAATTAAAGGAAATGAAAGTAGATCATAAAACTAGGTGATATATTTCAGAGGCAAAAATCTATGAATTTGGATTCACTTTTTCATTTCCTTTTCTACTTAACTCTGAAAGCAGATTTTTCCCTTTCATGTAGAAAATAGTGACCCCATGGAATGTAGCCTGCCAGGCTCCTCTGTCCATGGGATTCTCCAGGTAAGAATACTGAAGTGGGTTTCCATTCCCTTTGCCAGGGGATCTTCCTGACCCATGGGTCAAAACCAGGGCTCCTGCATTGCACACAGATTTTTTACCATCTGAGCCACCAGGGAAGCCCAATATTATTTGTAGGTACAGTTATAAAATTGTTTTATGTACTTCAGGATATACTGTTCAACTTTAGTTTAAGAATGCTCCATACATCTGAAGACTTAGGTTCCAACAAAATAACATTTTTGATAGTATCTCTTCATCTCCATTTAGAAGAACACCAGCCAGTCTCAGACATGTCAACTCTCTGTTCTATCAGCCCAGATCTTAAAGATGTGAGAACATATGTTTTGTGTTGGCCAGTTGATTTTCAAACACTGACATGACCCCATACAACGGTGAAGAGAATAGAGCCTCCCTTTTGGGGGTTTACTGAGGTGTACTTGGCCCAACGCTGTCTTATTTGAGCCCATACAAATAAGGCAGCCAACAGCATGGGATTTGTATGCAAAGGAATCATCAGTGACAGACGAAAAGATTGATTCTGCTCTAAATTCTGTGCTTTGTTTTTTAAAAGGGAGATTGACTGAACATATCTGAAAGACTCCCAGTCTTCTGTACAAATGACTTATTGTTTAGTAGCTTGTCCCGAATAAGAACTTACCAGATATTATGTTCATTGACCTTCCAAACAACAACATGGGGTAGGGAATTTTATTCTCTCATTTTACAATCAGAGATTTTTTTTTTTCTTTTTTTTTTTGGTTGCACTGCTCAACATGCAGAACTTCCCTGCCTAGGGATCAAACCCATGCCCTCTGCAGTGGAAGCATGGAGTCTCAACCACTGGACTACCAGGGAAATCTGCAGTCAAGGAAATTTTAACTAAAAGAATTAGAGTAATTTACAAGTAATGACACAGCTTTTAAAAGATCTTTCAATCTGATGCCATGACCTTTCTATATGCTCTTACATTCCCTTCCCAAAGTAACCAATTTCATTTATGAGGAAACACACACACACACTTGAATCTCATATGGTATGCATACAATTTGGCTCCATAAAAGAACAGTAAAACAAGCAGCAAGAGTATTTCCACTGTGTGCTTTAGTTTGGTTTATTAATCTCATGTCTCAAGCTTATCTGAGTACCTTAGTTACTTTAGGATACCAGCATCCTCATTATCAGCTTGCTAAAGTTGACCAGTTTACTAAAACATGAAATTGAGCCTCCTGATTGGGGTTGAAATGATTTTAAATAAAATCCTAATAATTCAGAAATTATTTTCAGACAAGTCATAGAGGAATACTTTTGTAAATATTCTTCTTCTAGAAACTGAGACACAAGTTTAGGTTCTGCCTAACCTTTCATCGAATTGACAATATACATATATGTATATCCCTGGTGGCTCAGATCGTAAAGAATCTATCTGCAATGCAGGGAACCAGGTTCGATTCTTGGGTCGGGAAGATCCCCTGGAGAAGAGAATGGCTTCTGCTGCTGCTAAGTCACTTCAGTCGTGTCTGACTCTGTGCAACCCCATAGATGGAAGCCCACCAGGCTCCCCCGTCCCTGGGATTCTCCAGGCAAGAGTACTGGAGTGGGGTGCCATTGCCTTCTCCAAAGAGGATGGCTACCCACTCCAATATTCTTGACTGAAGAATTTCATGGACAGAGGAGCCTGGCAGGCTACAGTCTATGGGGTCACAGAGTTGGACACGACTCACACACACACACACATATGCATAACTGATTCTCTTTGTTGTACAGAAGAAACTAGCACATTGTAAATCAACTCTAATAAAAATTAATTACAAAAATAGACATATAACACAACTTTAAAATATGACAGCAAATGTGAAATAGTACTCCACGGGATGTTTACTGTTACACAAGCAGTGTTGTGATACACATGATTCTGCTGGGTGAGGGATGTCCTTTTGAAGGACAGGCTCAATGTGAAGAATTCTCTTCTTAAGAAAAAAAGAGTCAAAAACTCTGCAGTCCCGCAGCGCTAACAGAATGCAGGGACAGCTGGGCTTTATACCCGGAGAGTGCTCCGAGTCAGAACGTTGCAGGACTAGGCAAACCATGCTGTAAAGATCTCCTAATTTTCAGTGATAGACAGCAAGCATTTAGCTAAGAACCTTGGAAAAATAATGACCCAGGTAAAAAGAACTGAGAATGTCCTGGGGTGAATAATAGTGACTGATCCAATCTATAAGAAATAAAACAAGGTGGCAAACCCTCCTCAGAATTTCACAAATCATGGAAGAGAGAAGAAAAAGATGAATCCAGAACAAGACAGACCAGTGACAATAGCCTTATTCACAGCTAACTGGGGACTTTTTTCTTCTTAATTCCTATGAAATAAGAATTGGAAATTATTCAAACACCATAGATTGCCAATAATGGGCTGTCACGTGCAAAATTATCTAAATGAATAGGCTGTATATATTTTGCATTTTATTGTCTGAGCTAAATCATCCACAACTAATCCTTCAGTTGATTTAATAAATCCAAAGGTGGAAATAACATTTCCTGTGGGGACTGGTTTAGGTAAGCAGCACTCAAGCTGTGAACCATAGTCCAGCGGGCAAATTCCTTCAAGGATGGAGAAAAAGACAAAAACATCAGGTGTTCACTGAAATTTCATGGAAAGTTTCCACTGAAACTCTAGAAACTAGAGTAGCATGCATTTAGGGCTGCCAGGTGGCATTAATGGTAAAGAACCCACCTGCCAATTCAGTGCAGGAGACATAAGAGATGAGGATTAGATCCCTGGGTCAGAAAAATCCCCTCAACAAGATCATTGCAACCCACTCCAGGATTCTTGCCTGGAGAATCCCATGGTCAGAGGAGCCTGGTGAGCTACAGTCCATAAGATTGCAAAGAGTCAGGCACGACTGAAGTGACTTAGCACAGCATAGCTCAGCATGCTTAACTGTATTGGTAGGTGAAATTTGAGCAAGAATTTGCTTTTTTCAAAAACTGTCACATGAGAAGAATAACTTGAAAACTACTATTACATTTTATATCTGTATTAGATGAATCCTGTGTGATTCTCATAGTGGAAGTCTGGGTTTCAGACAGGTCATGCCAGAAATGTCAGCCTACTTACCCTAGAGGGAGGAGGGAGGAGGGTACAGAATGGGGAGCACATGTATACCTGTGATGGATTCATTTTGATATTTGGCAAAACTAATACAATTATGTAAAGTTTAAAAATAAAATTAAAAAAATAATAAACTACTGCTTATGTCCACCAACAGAAAAATAAATAAATAAAATAAAAATTTTTTTTCAAAGTCTCAACTGCACATCTTGAGATGTCACATAATAAATATAAAGAGAACAAATCAACTGAACTTTTACTTAATTTATGGACCAAGCCCTAAACAGATGAACACATATTCCATAACTCTTGCTAGTCTGCAAATTGTATGTGACTCCAAACCTCACTAGGTGAAATTCTACCCTAGTGGGAAGCATATCTATATCTATCTATCTATCTATCTATACATATGTATGTGTGTGTGTGTGATTTCTTGTGATAATTATTTATGCCATCCTAGATAAAACTCAACAGGCTTTGTAGTTATTAAAATTGGCAAAAATGTTTTTTTAATAAATATCTGCATGTTATTTCAGAATAATATATTATGTAGGTTCTTAAATGTGTGATCTTTGTGTAAAAATGTTATAAATTTACTTTTTAAAAGTTATCATTTTAATTTACACACTATTTATTAACTCATTTTAAGTGTTCAATTTATTGTTTGGCAATATCTATGTATATATGAAAAATTAATTAAAATACAAAGCATGTCCACTATTTCAAAAAGTGTACGGTATAGCATAGTACCTATAGGTAACAATGCTCTTAAAATATGTTCTATTTTTTAAAGTATTGTGAAATTTAAGATATATTAAGAGGATGATCTCATGTTGTGTGTTCTTAACAAAAGAAGCAAAAAATGGGATGTAAGAAGAATTTTAAGGTGATGGATATAGACATGTTTAGTACTTTAGTGGTGGTGACAGTACCATGGATGGTGTATGCATATGCCAAATTCACCAAGATGTATATATTAAATGTGCGTGTAATTTTTTGCATACCAATTATACCAAAGTAAAGTTGAAGAAAGAATAAGAATGTGGCAGATCTTGCATGTTCTCAGATTTCCCTGGAGTTGATCTAGTAATTCAGTGTAAAACCTTTCATAATGAGCTCATCGTTTCACTGAGAGAGAACAAACAAGAAATGTTTCTGAGAACACTTCTGATTTTTATTATATTCTCCTCTTCTAATCAAAACTGTGTATGATTGAAAGCCTCACTATCAACAGCCATTTTGTCTCAAAATCATAATATAATATCTGGACTGGATATTTATGAAATATTGTTAGCACTGTTAAAAGAAATAAGCGTCACATTTCAGGTATATTTTCTTGCCCTCCTAACACATTAAGAATTTAGATATTTATGACAAAACATTACTAAGGACTCCTTATATGCATTTGTTTTCAATTAAAGAGACTAGAATTCATGAAAACAAGAAATGAGATCAATAATCAATCTTATAAATATTTCCATGTCAGCTCTCACTCAGTAAACAGGTTAAAGTGGCATTATTCCCTAGGTGGAATGCTAATGCAAGCCATGATCAATAAACGAAAACAAATGAAACTTGTAGCTATTCCCACAATGCTAAGGGTAATCCAAGTCCCTGAATTCATGTATCTATCTCATTAATGAAACTGAATAAGAAAAAAAGAAACCCCATAGTGTGCTTACAATCGATCTACTTCACAGATGAAAAATTGTAAAAGCTTAACACTGAAGGGACACTGCCTGACTATGGATAGCTCTAATTTTCACTGTCAGTGTGATGCCCATTTGTAGAGAAAACTGTGGCACAGAAATGTGCCAGTCTGTGGCTCTGTAAAATTACCCTGGTGGAGCATAGCCAGAGGGAAGATGTCTTCGCTTTCTCCTGGCAAATGTTCTAAAGACAATTATCAAAGAGACTCTGAGGAGAGCTGCTGAAGCATGAGCGCTCTGCCACGTTCAGGTGACAGTGGGTTTCAATATTCAGTGTCAAAAATTCCGCATTAGCTGCATTAGAGAACCTGCTTCACGCTCATGAATATTTCCTTGCACCATGATCCCAGTCTGCAAAATAAATCAAAGAAACACGAAGAAGTAACAGTTTACATTCCCAATGAACATCAAACAGAGTCATAATTGGTACTCAAAAATATAAATTATCTCAACTACGAAGTCACATGTTATCACCCTTAGGATGGAAAAGGTACATTTGCCAATAACTTGAATTTTACCTTTAAAACCTTTAACAAGAGGAGTTTTATGCGATAGCTCTGAATTACATTCCCAAAACTATAATACTACTTGTAAATTTAATATTATACAGAAAGAAAGTGAAAGTGTTAGTCAGTCAGTTGTGTCCGACTCTTTGCAACCGCATATACTGTAGCCCACCAGGCTCCTCTGTCCATGGAACTCTCCAGGCAAGGATACTGGAATGGGTAGCCACTCCCTTCTCCAGGGAATCTTCCTAACCCAGGGATCTAACCTCCGTCTCCTATATTGCAGGCAGATTCTTTATCATCTGAGCCACAGGGAAGCTCCTAGCGGTGGTGGTGGTTTAGTCGCTAAGTCGTGTCCTACTCTTGCGACCCCATGGACTTTAGCCTGCCAGGCTCCTCTGTCCATGGGATACTTCAGAGCTTGTTAATTTTACATTCAATGAATAAGGACAGTATCTACTTCCAGTCACTGTATGTAAACATCAATACATTGCCTTTTCTGTTTTTAATACACACTTGCCCTTTTCTAAGTCTGTTACTAATAATTTAAATGCCAGGAGGTGGATATGAGCAAGCACATTTTCATTTCAGTTTAAATTAGTGTATAGTTTGTTTACTGTTTTCCATTTCCTTTTTATCTCCCTGTATAGATTGCAATTCCAATGCCTGAAAAGAACTGTAAAAATCATTTCACTTTATTCTTATACTGTAAACTTTTCATTTGAAATGTATTGGCCCAATGAATTTAATAGTTCTATGCCAGCAGGTGGAATGTTTGTTTGAAAATGATTTCAAGTTTCTAATTCTCTGCTCAGTCAGAAGGAATATCTGAAATGATGTTCTAAACCTAAGCAGAAAGAACACTAGGTTTCTTTTATGAGTCATTTGAAAACACATTCATAGTATTCTCCATTTACACTAAAAATGCTTCCCACCCAGGGTTTTCAAGGAGACCCAGGTGGGTCGTTCTCACCTGGCCTCCTCTAATTGGTATCTGGATGCTGTGATTGACAGCTTAGGAACAGGCTACACAAAATGCTACAACACTTTTTCCTGTCTCTGGTGAGCACAAGTAAGCCAACTATGAATTTTATTTTGGTCTCTCTTTGTCAGAAACAATTAGATTTCTTCCCCTCGTTCTCCCTCACTTTTTTATCACCCCAAGACTTTCAAATACATGCTCTTCTTTTGCATTTATTTTACAAGTTAGAAACTGAAAATATTCTCACTCTGGGAACACATCACAAAATTTTTTTTATTCTCCAGGTGGTACTGATTCTCGTTTAACAAGATTTCCTGTACAGGGTCAAGGATTAGCCTGGAGTGATTCATTTTCAGTCTTGAGCACAAAGCATGACTCAAGTCATGCTTTAAAGCAAATAATAGCACCATGCCCAGTGGAGACAGGAGCATATTTGTAAGAGTACCTGTGTGTGTGTGTGTGTGTGTGTGTGTGTGTGTGTGTGTGTAGTTGCTCAGTCATGCCTGACTCTGTGTGACCTCATGAATGGTAGCCTGCCAGTCTCCTCTATGCATCGACTTTTCCAGGCAGGAATACTGGAAGGGGTTGCCATTTCTTCCTCCAGGAGATCTTCGCAACTCACGGATTGAACCCGCAACTCTTGCACTGGCAGCTAGATTCTTTACCACTTCAGCCACCTACCACTAATGACATTAATCTCTCAAGTTATAACCTAGCCCTAAATGTAATCTGAATTATTTCAAAAAGTAAGAAAATAGTAGACTTACTTTAGGGTTCTTTTAATTCAAGAAATTTTGAGAATCCACACTTTAATTTAAATCCTCTCCTAAATTCAGAATCATGTACCAATACCTAGAGGAATGCATTAGGAGGTGTCACCCCAAAGGTAAGGAAGATGATGGATTCAGGGTACCTCTCATTGACTAGGTAGGGGAGAAGGGCTTCTGAAATACTAGAATCCAGTAATAACCTTGATTTCCATGCAAAATCATAATGATTTTTCAACTTTGGCTATCTTGATTTTTATAACAAAAGTGTTTCTGACAGATGCTTAATGCACACCAAATTTTGAGAACTTAAATAGAATTTTAAATGCACTTACAAAGTTCTCTGCTTAATGGAAATGTACACTGATTCATTTTGAAAGTGAACGTCCATTGCCTAGTTCATATTTTCAATAAATCTTTGTTGGTTATTATTTGAATAGCTTCATATTGGTAAAGAGTCTGCCTGCAATGAGGGAGACCTGGGTTTGTTCCCTGGGTTAGGAAGACCCCCTGGAGAAGGAAATGGCAACCCACTCCAGTATTTTTGCCTGAGAAATCCCATGGTTGGAGGAGCCTGGTGGGCTATAGTGTATAGGGTCGCAAAGAGTTGGACACAACTGAGTGACTAACACAATATGGGCTTCCTGGATGGCTCAGAGGTAAAAAATCTGTGTGCAGTGCAAGAGATGCAGGGGAAGTGGGTTCAGTCCCTGGGTCGGAAAGATCCCCTGAAGGAGAGCATGGCAACCCACTCCAATATTCTTGCCTGGAGAATCTCACGGACAGAGGAGACTGGCAGACTACAGTCCAGGAGGTCACAAAGAGCTGTGAAGTTACTACACAGGTACGCATATCTTACTTAATATTTGCATTTGATCACCTATCCATTCAAGTGACTTATGAGCATTTAGTGTCTATTAGACACTGAATTATTAATAAGATCAATAACTGGTTACAAATTACAGTCCTTGTATCTCATGATATAATTCATTTCAATAATTGCTTGATGTAATTTTAAGTAAACAAATGAGCATTTATTTTTGTGAAAACCATCTCAGTTCAGTTCAGTCGCTGAGTCATGTCCGACTCTTTGCGACCCCATGAATCGCAGCACGCCAGGCCTCCCTGTCTATCACCAACTCCCGGGGTTCACTCAAACTCATGTCCATCGAGTCGGTGATGCCATCCAGCCATCTCATCCTCTGTCATCCACTTCTCCTCCTGCTCCCAATCCCTCCCAGCATCAGAGTCTTTTCCAATGAGTCAACTCTTCGCACGAGGTGGCCAAAGTATTGGACTTTCAGCTTTAGCATCATTCCTTCCAAAGAAATCCCAGGGCTGATCTCCTTTAGAATGGACTGGTTGGATCTCGTTGCAGTCCAAGGGACTCTCAAGAGTCTTCTCCAACACCACAGTTCAAAAGCATCAATTCTTCGGCGCTCAGCTTTCTTCACAGTCCAACTCTCACATCCGTACATGACCACAGGAAAAACCATAGCCTTTACTAGATGGACCTTTGTTGGCAAAGTAATGAAAACCATCTAAAAGTGGATTATAGAAGAACATTTACTCTTTTAACCTTTCATAATGATTAGAAATAAAATAACATTTTTTTTAAACTGTGTTTGTCCAGATTTAGTGATCACTTTGAAAACCATTCATGTTATTGCTGGAAAAAGTTTCTACCACAATTTTCTAAATAAAAGTATATTCTCTAACAAAGTCAAAGGTGAAGCAAAAATTATCCTAACTTACTGAAAGCTGTATTTTCCAGACAATGGTCCTGAAGATTCCCAGTAGGAAAGTTGTCCACAGCTCCTTTCTGACAGATTGCAAAAGGAAGGAAAACATCAAAGGTATCATTCAAAGACTGATTTCATCTATTTTGTGTGTTGGCAGTTGGTAAAATATATACTGCGCTGTCTGTCATGTGTCAACACTTCTTCATTTCTTAAAAGTGAAAAAAGTGTCCCTTATTGTATGAAATGACAAAATTTCTTCTGTGTCCTTGGGTTGGAAGCTTAGCAATGTTTTTCTCTCTTCAATAAGTACCTGTCATGGTCCCGGAGGCTTTCTTGTTTGTTTAATAACATTTTAACACGTTAATATGTTTGATAGCCTGTTAACATGTTTAATGACATGTTCTTTAATAACAACTGCCAACATGGAAAGAAGTTACTTTGACTTATCAAAGGATGCATAGATGAATGGATATAAACTGATAGATAGACAGATGTAGGAATGCATGATAGATGGATGAGAAAGAGAAAATGAGGTAAAAAGAGGAGGTGGGGAGAGGAGGAGAAGAGAGAGAGAATTATCTACAGGTGTAGACACAGTAGAGTTGTGTGTATTATATCTCCTGATTGTCAGAATATTTTGTAACACACAATAATGTTTCAGTCTAGGCAACTTCCACTGTGATCAATACTGAATTAGTAATTTTCTTATTTTAACAATAAAGATGTGAGATATCTATCATTACACATAAATTAAGCTTTTTGTCCTAGCACAACTATTTTTAAAAGATATCACAGTGTTAACTGGCTGTTCCTATGTTGCTTCCTTTTTTTTTTTTTTTAGAAATATAGAGAATCTGAGCATGAATATTTTTGAAAACAGTAGCACACTTGCACACATAAAGACATAAACAATTACTTTAAACTGTTGATTTCCATAAGAATATGGAACACATGTTGGCAACTTGCTTTGGTAATAGATACACAGTTCTAGCAAATATGGAAACAGACACTGTAATTTCTCTCGACTATCCATCCCAAAAGTCCAGCAAATATTTTAGCAAAGTTCATAGAAGATACAAAATTCACTGCCAGGTTAATTATGGAAATTTTGCCTTCTGAAACAAATTAGATAATATGCATATCATAGAGTTTAACACAATATTTTCTATTAAAACTTAAAAAGAAAATTATGTTTTTATAATAGCATTTATTTTTCTATATGACCCTGCACTTTCTGCTTTGTTACTGCTTTATATTCTGGGTATGATCATTTTCTTTAACAACAATAAAATGACGTTAATACTTTTCAAACATTTTTACATCCAAAATATGATCAGAAATACACATTCAATGATTTTTCTGTTATACCTATATTTTATTTTTTGCAGATCAATCTTGTGTAGAAGTTAAGAAAAGCACTTTTTTTGGAGAATAAAATGTGTCTTAGTATATGTAGTTTCTGTGTCTTTATAGATAATATCCAAGCCATGTAAAGAAGAGAATACATTTTATCTCATATGCAATCTGGTGATCTCTTAGTATACCAGCATAATTATAATCAGTTTCTTTACTAGTAGCTCAACTTAAACTACAATTTTAAACCCATTGATTATAAAAGGGGTCTAACAGGGACATAATATCTCTTGTGAAGTCAGAGGTGCCATTGGCTTTAATTTTATAAACTTATCAGCAGATTTGCTCTGAAACATGAAATACAGTGTTATCAGTTGTAATCATTGATTCAACTGAGCTAGAATTGCAGGTAAGCTATTTTGTACTCACAAGGGAGAGTGTGATTTAAATTCCATGCAAATAGAAAGATAAATCTAAAACACTACTTTATAGCAAAATTAATTATTATTCCTTTGGGAACTCTCAGTACCCATATTTCCACATTACATTAATTTAGCTATAAATATAAATATTTCAACCTACCTAAAATTAGATTTAAAATTATGGAATGTCTTAAGGCCAAGCCATAAACCAAGAAAAAAAAATGAGATAGGAGGATGTGTTATTTACAGATGTATCCACTGAGTTTCTGCTTGTCATATCCCCCTCTCCTCCCTACTCGTTCTCCTCTTCTTCTCCTTCTTTTCCTCCCCTTTTCCCCCAAGCAAACAGAATACAAAATAATGGACTCACATGCTTCTTTTGAAAAAATAAATAAACGCACTTATTCAGATAGCTTTTGTACTTGTTTTTAAAATTTGTTGTTTGCTGTTTAGTCTCTAAGTCATATCGACTCTTTGTGACTCCATGGACTATGGTTTCCAGACTCCTCTGTCCATGGGATTCTCCAGGCAAGAATACTGGAGTGGGTTGCCATTTCCTTCTCCAGGGGATCTTCCTGACCCAGGGGTCGAACCCATATCTCCTGCATTGGTTCTTAAAGGGAATTCTTTACTACTAAGCCACCAGGGAAGCACCATTTGCACTGATAAAATAGCTGTTATAAGCACTTGACTTTCAAACATAATACTTTTTAATATTTCTCTAAATACAAGTGATGCAATGCAAAAATTTGAAAATGTCATAGAAATCAATGAAAAGGGGATTAATCATTTCTGTGCATAGTGTTATAAATGTGTTTCATGAATTTATATGCTTCAGAGTTATAGCTAGTAGAATTGCATATTTATGTAAACATGATTAAACATCTTTAAGCATATATATACTTTTGTTTTATTTTGCCAAAATTGAAAATTTATTTTTCCTTGATGAAGTTATAAAATTCTAATTTACTCACCAAATTCTTATGGTGACTATTTTTACTGCCCACCAAAGAATTTAATATCATTTCTTCCTATAGTGGGGAAAATATCATATTTGGCTAACTGTCATTTGCTTATAAATCATTTGTATCAAGAAGAATTTATTAATCACATATCTTGTACCAACAATCATTCTTTTGATAAATTCTGGGACTATAACAGGGAGCAGAACAGTCAAAAATCTTCCTCTCATGAAGTTTGCATTCTATGGCAGAAAGAAAGTAACATAACAAGGCAATCTTGTGATACCCTGTGCATGCGATCTGTCTCTTCAGTTGTGTCCGACTCTTTGCAACCCTATGGGCAGGCTCCTCTGTCCATGGGATTCTCAGGAAAGAACACTGGAGTGGGTTGCCATGCCCTCCTGCAGGGGATCCTCCAGACCCAGAGATTGAACTGGAGTATCTTATGATTCCTGCATTGGTAGGCAGGTTGTTTACCACTAGCGTCACCTGGAAAGCCCTGTGGTATTCTAGATCTAAGGAGGGGAAAAAGTGATAGGGTCTCTTGGGATAGTGTTGTTTTTCAAATTTTAAAGAGAATAATTGGTGTTGATTTTAGTGGGCAGGTAGCATTTGAAAAAGGACTGGAGTGAGATGAGTGAGCAAACCATTTGGAAATCTGGTGATTGACTTTTCCAGACAGACAGACTGACATGTGCAAAAGCTTGGAGGAAAGAACGTGCCTATTATGCCCTAGACAGTGGACTGGGGAGCAAGAGGAGAGCAAGCCGGGGAGGTGATTTTGCTTTTACTCTGAAAGGTATAGGGCTTCCCTGGTGGCTCAGGGGTAAAGAATCTGCTTGAAACCCAGGAGACACCAGAGACCTAGGTTCAATCCCTGGAGTCAGGAAGTTCCCCCATAGAAGGTCATGGCAACCCACTCCAGTATTCTTGCCTGGAGAATCCCATGGACAGAGGAGCCTGGTGGGCCGTGGTCCATGAGGCCACAGAGGGTCAAACACTACTGAAGCCCCTGAGTGGGATAGGAAGCCACTGATGGCTTAGAGGCAAGGACTGACATCTGTCTTTCATGTTAATAAGATCGTGCTGGCAGCTGGGCTAAGAAGAAGCTGCAGGCTTGGACCTCCTGGTCCAGTGGTTTCAAAGTGGTCAGATTCTAAATATGCTGAAAGTTGAGCCAAAAGGATTTATTGATCAAAAGAGAAAAGCTAAGCACGACTTCATTCTGCTTTTGGCTGCAAGTTAGAAAAGCTAAAAATGACTTCATTTTACTTTGCTTTAGAAGTAATGGAAAGTATACAACTATATATATGGTCAGAGGAGATAGATCAGAAATTTGCCTCGCTTCTCAGGTGGCGCAGTGGTAAAGAATCTACCTGCAAATACAGGAGAAGCGAGTTCAACCCCCTAGGTCAGAAAGATTCCCTGGAAGAGGAAGTGGCAACCTTCTCCAATATTATTGCCTGAGAAATTTCATGGACAGAGGAGCCTGGCAGGCTACAATCCCTGAGGTCACAAAGAGTCTGAAACAACTGGGCACACACGCACTCACAAGACTAGGGTGCTCATTAGATGGACTGGTGGAGAGTTCATATATCAGCTAGGAGACTAGAGTCTGGAGAGGTCATATATCAGACTAGGAGACTGGAGTTAACAGCATCGACCTACAAGCTTCAGAAAATCTTTGAAGCTTAATTTCTAGACAAGATCCTCAAGGGCGTACATGGTAATAGAAAAGAGAAGGGAGCACAGGCTAAGCCTGGAAACCTCTGAAATCAGTAAACGAAGAGAAAGTAGAGGAAGCAGCAAAGGAGAAAGAGGGTGGGAAGTGGTGAAATAAGAGGGAAGCCTAGAAAACATGGTCAAGGAAAGGCATTGTTAGGAGAAGGAAGAGATTAACTGTGCAGTGATGCTGAGGGTTATGGAAGAGGAAAAATGAGCTTGTTTTCAGAGTTCACCATTGGTCAGTCATCAGGGACCTTTCAGTTTGTGGACTGCATGTGTGGTTTAATAGAGACTGGGAGACATATTACGTAGAGTCAAGGGAAGTCTAGGAAAAAAAAAATGGATCTGGAGTGAAAGTTGCTGTTAAGAGAAAGTTCCTTTTTACATGAAAGAAACAAGACTGTATGTAAATGATAATGAGGATGACCCAGAAGGGAGATAAATGAGGATGCAAGTGACAGGGTGAAAATAGATGGAGTAATGTCTTTAAGAGGACAATATGGGACGATATTTAGTGCTTAAGTGGCACACGTTTCTTGTAGAGGAAGGTCCTGAATACACAAACGGGTTGAAAAGAACTGCTTAGCTATGTGGACTTTAGGAACATGTTTTGGTGTTCTCAATAGCTGAAGTCTTTTACATGAAATAATATTGATAATTTGTTGTACTTCATTCTTGTGTGTATATATATATATATATATTTTTTTTTTTAAAGAAGAATGTACCTTCTCACTCTAACACGAGGGAAGACATTATATGAACACTGATGCAGAGACTCTGGATTTGGAAGGTTATGGGAGTTTTCATATGATAACTGGAATTTTCTTAGTCAAATGAGAAGCAAAGCTATCACCTGAGTGTGAGAAAAATGTGGGAAAACCGAGGAGAAAGGAGACTATGGGAAACGGCCATTTAGGAAAACTGGAAAGCAAATGTAATCGGGAATTATAATACGGTATCCCTGCCAGTTTGGCAAATAGGACCAACGTGATATTCATGTTTCTGGATTTTAGTTTTCTCCAGCCAACTATAGGTACAGGTGCAGAAGAGGTGCGGAATTGGAATACAATGAGATTTTTTTTTTAAGAGAGTAGGAGGAAGTTAGAAACAAACAATCCAGTGTATTGTTATGCAAATAAGGGAACATTAGATTTGTTTATGATGTTCATTTATTTTGATGGTATATTTGCTCTTTGTGAACTCTTTTATAATATTACCTACGGATCTATCTGAAAACATTTTCTCTTTATAATGCTTCCTACGATGTGCAAGAGAGAATTTTCTGGAATATGTGAATAAAATTTTAAAATACTTTGTTATTTAGGAAAAGTATATGGTCTTGATATAGCTGGTGCCTTATTTGATGCGGATGAACTGGTTCTAATGAATCATCAGTATTTTGAGACTTTGTTTTTTCATACTTGGCCATTCTAGCTTGCTCAATAACATTAATTCTTTGATTATCCTCAGCTGTTGCAAAAATTAAAATTTTAATAAGAGTAAGGAGTAAATCGCCCTTATAATTATGCCAACATTATAAGAAGTGGAATAAATTATAATAAATGAGTCCACATAGGAGAAATATTTGTGAAACAAGTTTCACTAAGGCAGAGGTACTTGGATTTAAAGTCTAACCATATTTACGGAAAATAATCAGTTTCTGGGTGTACAATTAAGGAAGGGAATTAGGTTGAGGGAAAACTTCCATATTCATTTTCTGGAAATATTTAAGGCAACAATTAATTGGAATTGAATTGCAAACTGGTACTTGTCTACACTCTGTTAAAAATCTGTATCCAGAAATCCATATTCAGGTCAAGAAACAACAGAACTGGACATAAACAACAGACTGGTTCCAAATTGGGAAAGGAGAACATCAAGGCTGTATATTGTCACCCTGCTTATTTAACTTATATGCAGAGTACATCGTGTGAAATGCTGGGCTGGATGAAGCACAAGCTGGAATCAAGATTGCTGGGGAAAATGTCAATAACCTCAGATATGCAGATAACACCACCCTTATAGCAGAAAGCAAAGAAGAACTAAAGAGCCTCTTGATGAAAGTGAAAGAGGAGAGTGAAAAAGTTGGCTTAAAGCTCAACATTCAGAAAACTAAGATCATGGGATCTGGTCCCATCATGTCATGGCAAATAGATGGGGAAACAGTGAAAACAGTGAGAGACTTTATTTTGGTGACCTCCAAAATCACTGCAGAAGGTAACTGCAGCCATCAAATCAAAAAACGCTTGCTCCTTGGAAGAAAAGTTATGACCAATCTAGATAGCATATTGAAAAACAGAGACATTATTTTGCCAACAAAGGTCTGTCTAGTCAAGGCTATGGTTTTTCCAGTAGTCATGTATGGATGTGAGAGTTGTACTATAAGGAAAGCTGAAGGCTGAAGAACTGATGCTTTTGAACTGTGGTGTTGGAGAAGACTCTTGAGAGTCCCTTGGGCTGCAAGGAGATAAAACCAGTCAATCCTAAAGGAAATCAGTCCTGAATATTCATTGGAAGAACTGATGCTGAAGCTGAAACTCCAATACTTTGGCCACCTAATGTGAAGAACTGACTCATTGGAAAAGACCCTGATGCTGGGGAAGATTGAAGGTGGAAGGAGAAGGAGATGACAGAGGATGAGATGGTTGGATGCCATCACTGACTCTATGGATGTGAGTTTGAGTAAGCTCCAGGTGTTGGTGCTGGGCAGTGAAACCTGGCATGCTGCAGTCCATGGAGTCACAGTCAGACATGACTGAGCAATTGAACTGAACTGAACACTCTGTTAGTATTAAAATAGCCACTGCATTCTTGACCATTCCACTTTTCCACCTCTGGCCACAGTTCCCATGTTTTCTCTAGATAAGATTATTTGTTTATACAAAACTAAATATATTCCCACATTTTCCTCCCTGGGGCTGCATTCATTCCTTTTGTAGCAAGATGGGAAAATCAAATTAATTTGCCGATAGTTCTGTGGTGAGTCTAGTGTTTCTTAAACTGAAAAAAAAAATTATTTTTAGTATTACAGAAAATAAAAGAAGACTGAAAAAATCACTACCTCATAACCTTAATGAAAATGATTTAAAATGTTAAATAGAAGTTGCTTAAGACCAGAAGGAAAAGTGTCCGTATCTACATCTACATCATAAATATACAAGCCCCAATTTATTTCTTAGATTATGCCAACACAAAGAAAAATTAGGGTGTTATTTAAGGGAAAAAGACCCCAAATTTTCTTGAATAATTATACCAAATTTTAATGAGTATAGCAAAAATTTTAATAGAATAAATATGCATTTACTGTTGGTGAACTAGTGCCATGATGTGTGTGTGTGTTCAGTTGCTAAGTCATATCTGACTCTGGAACCCCATGGACTTTAGCTCACCAGGCTCCTCTGTCCATGGGATTTCCCAGGCAAGAATACTGGAGTGGGTTGCCATTTCCTTCTCCAGAGTACCTTCCCAACCCAGGGATTGAACCCATGTCTCCTGCATCTCCTATATTGGCAGGCAGATTCTTTACCACTTGACCACCTGGGAAGCCAGTGCTATGATATTTCTACCTAACATTTGAATGCAGCAACACAAAGTATCCCACTAATAATATCAATTTCAAAACTATAGTGATGGAGTCCATCAATGTTCACTTCTTTACACATATTTTACCAACATATATATATATATATATATATAATCTCCATGCTACTGATTCAAATATATTTCATATTATAGCTTACTTCTCAGTTAACAGTAAGACCAAGCATGGTATATCAATGTATTTTTTAACTACTACACATACTACACGTATGCTATGGAACTTCATTAAAGTTTTTGTTTGGTTGTTTGCTTTTTCCTTGTAATATATGCACCAATGTTCACTGAAAATAATATATTGAATCAATGCAATCTAAACTTATTTTCACAGCTAATAGTCTTGTTGCTTATTTATAATTCATGATTGTCTCTTGGGTTCCAGGAAAAAATATGCCAGCATTAAGTATAAAACAAATGTTTTCTCCCTCAAAGAAAATTTAAATTGCTTTTGTTAGTTGGATGAAAATAATTTTTAAAACTTTCCTTTTGAAATCAAGATATCTTCAGTTCAGTTCAGTTCAGTTGGTCAGTCGTGTCTGACTCTTAGAGACCCCATGTATCGCAGCACACCAGGCCTCCCTGTCTATCACCAACTCCCAGAGTTCACTCAAACTCGTGTCCATCCAGCCATCTCATCCTCTGTCGTCCCCTTCTCCTCCTGCCCCCAATCCCTCCCAGCATCAGAGTCTTTTCCAATGACTCAACTCTTTGCATGAGGTGGCCAAAGTAGAGTTTGGAGTTTCAGCTTCAGCATCAGTCCTTCCAAAGAACACCCAGGACTGATCTCCTAAAGAATGGACTGGTTGGATCTCCTTGCAGTCCAAGGGACTCTCAAGAGTCTTCTCCAACACCACAGTTCAAAGGCATCAATTCTTCAGCGCTCAGCTTTCTTCACAGTCCAACTCTCACACCCATATATGACCACTGGAAAAACCATAGCCTTGACTAGACGGACCTTTGTTGGCAAAGTAATGTCTCTGCTTTTGAATATGTTATCCAGGTTGATCATAACTTTCCTTCCAAGGAGTAAGCGTCTTTTAATTTCATGGCTTCAATCACCATCTGCAGTGATTTTGGAGCCCAAAAAATAAGTCTGACACTGTTTCCACTGTTTCCCCATCTATTTCCCATGAAGTGATGGGACCAGATGCCATGATTTTCGTTCTCTGAATGTTGAGCTATAAACCTGCATTTCTCAACATTTATGTGCTTCATATATCCGCATAAGCAACTGTTTGAAGGTTTATAAATGGAATATAAAGCAACTATTCCCTCTTTAGATGGCTTTTAAGACATCTGTGATATGATGTGGAATATTGATGAATGAGACCAAGGTGAATGAACATTTGCTTTTCTTACAGAGTAGTATAGTGTGTCTGCTCAGTTGTGGTCTGGGGTCTTTGTGACCCCAGATTGTAGCCCACCAGACTCCTCTGTCCATGGGATTTCTCAGGCAAAAACACTGGAGTGGGTTGCCATTTCCTCTTCCAGGGGATCTTGCTGACATGGGGATTGAATTTACATCCCCAGCACCTCCTGCATTGCAGACAGATTCTTTACCGCTGTGCCACCAGGGAAGCCCTTTCTTACAGAAAAAGACATTATATGTCACTGTTGTAAGGTTGTTATAAATATGAAAAATTTCAGAAGATGCTGAACTATTTTTAAAAGAGAGAGAACACTTCACTGGGTGAGGATGAGTATGGAGTGATGTACTTCATTATTTAATTGGCCCATGAACTTAATGGTTTAATAACTGATTATCAAAGTTCACATAAGCCACAGGTTTAATTTAACTGCAAAACACAAAATCGCTGATGGTGATTTCCTCTTAGATCAAATAAAGTATGTTCAAAAGTGCTGGATACAGACACCATCTGTTATGATCTGAATATTTTTGTCCTTCATGGGTTGAAAACCTAATGTGCAGGGTGATGGCATTAGTGGGCAGAGCCTTTGGGAGGAGACTAGGTATGGAGAAGGCAATGGCACCCCACTCCAGTACTCTTGCCTGGAAAATCCCATGGACGGAGGGGCCTGGTAGGCTGCAGTCCATGGGGTCGCTGAGAGTTGGACACGACTGAGCGACTTCACTTTCACCTTTAATTTTCATACCTTGGAGAAGGAAATGGCAACCCATTCCAGTGTTCTTGCCTGGAGAATCCCAGGGACAGGGGAGCCTGGTGGCTGCCGTCTGTGGGGTCGAACAGAGTCGGACACAACTGAAGCGACTTAGCAGTAGCAGCCTAGGTATTGAGGGCACAGCCCTCATGGTGGAATTTGTTGTTCAGTTGCTAAGTCATTTCTGACACTTTGTAACCCCATGGACTGTAGCCCTCCTGGATCCTCTGGCCATCAATTTTCCAGGCACGAATACTGGAGTGGGTTGCCATTTCCTTCTCCATGGTATCTTCCCCACCCAGCGATTGAACCCGTGTCTCCTGCATTGGCAGGTGGATTCTTTACCACTGAACACCTAAGAAGCCCTTATGGTGGGATTACTGCTTTTGTAAAAGACCTTTCCTTGCTCTTTCCACCTTGTGAGGACACTGCAAGGAGTTGAAGTCCAAAGTCTGCAACTAGAAAAGGGGCTTCACCAGAACCTAGCCATGCTGACACCTTGATCTTGGACTTCCCAGCTTCCAAATCTGGGAGCAATATATTTCCGCTGTTTATAAGCCTCACAGTCTGTTACATTTGTTGTTGTGGCCCACGGGAACTAAGACACCATCTTTGGTGGTGCTTGTCAGATCTCATTCAGAGGTCAAAATTGCCCACCAAGAATTTTAACCTTAATCTAACACCAATGGAAAACCATGGTACATTTTAAAAAGTGAAACAAACAAACAAACTCAATATGGCAGCACGATTGGTTGTAGTATTAATATGTATCAGGGTACAACCAAATCAGGTAACCCTCGTGGTCTTGTGCACTTTAATTTCTATTATGTTGACACTTAAGATGATGAGGAGGAGATCTACTCATCAACACTTAGGGCAGGAATATGTGCATTTTTCTATTTGTTTTCTCACTGTTTACCTCTGCAAACATCTTCCTGTGCAGATCACTACTTCACAGTCACCAAATGTTAAAATATTTGACTTCTAAAATTCATTATTATCAAAGTTATGTATGTTGTTCTGATTAACCTTAGCAAATGTAGATAATGTCATAACCAGATAGTATATGACAAATGGGAGTCGGTGATGGACAGGGAGGCCTGGCATGCTGCAATTCATGGGGTCGCAAAGAGTCGGACACGACTGAGCGACTGATCTGATCTGATCTGATCTGATGCTTGCAATGTTTCATGAGTATGTTTAAAAAGATTTGTATTTTCAAGTTTAGTATAGCAAAAAGATGTGTTTGAGTGTCAAAAAAAGTTTTACTACACTTCAAAATGTTTTACTAACTTTATAATAAGGTATTCAGATTTATGTCACTGTGATGTTACAATAATAAGACACTAAACCGTGAATATAGTGCAAACGAAAATGTCCTGTTCAGATATCAATGACTTTAATTATATATAAGAATACATGACATAATCTAGCTACATGAGGGCTTCCCAGATGGCACTAGTGGTAAAGAATCTACTTGGAAATGCAAGAGACGTGAGTTCAATCCCTGGGTCGGGAAAGTGCCCTGGAGCAGGAAATGGCAAATCCAGTCCAGTATTCTTGCCTGGAAAATTCCATGGACAGAGGAGCCTGGTGGGCTGCAGCTCATGGGGTCACAAAGGATCAGACACCACTGCGCACACACACATACACACACAAGCTACATGAATACATTTTTTTCTGTTTACTTTTTTAAAGGACTCAACCAACCTTGTGACTTTCCAGAATTGTATGTGACAGTTGATATCTCCTTTTCTTGTATATATTGGGAAGAGACCACTTTTTGTTCACAAATATTGAACTTCTTTGTAGCCTCCTAGAGTCAAAGAACTCAAGTCCATGTAATTGCTATCAGACAAGAGAAATGACTCTTAAAACTGGGCAACTCATGAATTTCTTTGTGTTCTCATCAACACAGATAGGAGAGGTTATTAAACTGAGAAATGGCTGCTGCTCCTGATTGATGCCATGTGACAGAGTTTAAATCCTTTCCTTTCAGCCTCGTAATACATGCATTTTCCAGTCCCAGGCTGTTGGGATTTTAG
Source organism: Bos grunniens (assembly GCF_055505025.1). NCBI lineage: Eukaryota > Metazoa > Chordata > Mammalia > Artiodactyla > Bovidae > Bos > Bos grunniens. The sequence continues at coordinate 10,774,189 of NC_141188.1, forward strand.
GTGACTTATAGTTCTCTGGTGTTATTTTATCATCTCTCAGAGGCTCCATTTGGATTTTTTCCTTCTTCTATTTTTTTTTAAATTTCACCAATAAAGCTAAACACATCTACTTACAAAATATTAACCACTGTGTTTTTGTAAAGTATTTATCAAAAATCATTTCAAGTGAATAAAGTTGAAAATATGTTCCTAAATAATGTTAGAAATTGCTAAAATTATTTCATTTAAAGAAATATGCTTTATTTTTTATCAAATGGAAAAATTCCTAAAAACTTTCTATAGGAATCAAAAAGAGGTATATTTACAAGGTGAGTGCTAATATTTAGGGCTATTAGGATACTCATATATCTATTTGAGAAACTAACATATATATATATATAAGTTATATATACATATATTTATATATAAACTAATATATGTATATATAAACTAACATATATATATATATATATACGTATATACACACACACATTTAGAGAGGGATGCAGAGGGGAGATATTTCACATTCTAGAATAAATCAGCAACAGTGTTGCACAGTATGTATTTTAGAGAGATTTATTTCTAGTATATTCACTCTTAACCAGGTTGGAATGTGTAAGGTGAATTCTATAGAAGTACAATTTAATTCAGAGTAAATGCTCTCGAAATTGTAGTAAAATTAAATGAATGCTAGTTGTTCCTTCCCTGTTCTCATTTCTCTGTCATATTAGCAAATGCAGACTCTCTACCCACTCCAGCTCCCCACCCTCCCCCATATACCTGAGCAATAGGTGTGATTCTGTGCCCAGGGGATTTGCAGAGTGTCAATTTCAAGACTCGAGAAAGCATTTTGTAGTAATTCACAGACTCACCACTCCACACTTATACAAAAGTGTTTTCCTTATTTTCAAAGGTAACAACAGTTCCACTCTGAATGCTTTTGAAAGGAAATATCAGATAAATGCAAACAATTCAAAACCAAGACAACAGTTTACATAGAAATAAAAAGTGGAACTTTTCCACCGTCCACTGTGGCTTTTGAAATGTCTAAACATTTTGGAAGCAGCAGGGGTCAATTTGCAAGCATGTAAACCTTATACTGAGTATACTAAATATCCACTTAATCTTTCCATTTCACTCCCTGGAAAGGACTTAAGCCCATTGTTTGGTTTTATTTCTCGCTAGTACTCCTCTGTGCTATTACGTTTTCTGTGTCCATTTCCTTCTATTCTGTGATACCTGTTCTGTGTAGCACGTGTTTGCATCAAAGTTGCACCTTAACTTCACATATCGTTTCTGTAAGCCTAATTAACTTATTAGAAATACTATGAATTTGTTTGAAAATTGAAATATAGTTGATACACAATATTATTTTAGTTTCAGATGTACTGCCTAGGGATTTGCCACGTGCGTACATTATAAAATGATCACACAGGTAAGTCTGGGAACCATCTGTCCCCATACAAAGTTATTAAAATATTATTGACCGAATTCCTTATACTGTATTTTACATCCCTTATTTATGGCTTATTTATTTTGTAACTGGAGGGTTGAACCTTTAATCCTCTTCACTTATTTTGCGTGCTTGGCACCTTCCTCGGTTCTGGCAACTGCCCATTTGTTCCCATATCTATGAGTCTTCTTTTGTTATATTTTGCTTTGTGTTTTTTTTTTTTTTTTTTGGTTTTTAGATTCTGCATATAAGTGAGATCCTGAAGAAACTGTCTTTGTCTGACTTATTTCACTTAACATAATACCCTAGAGGGAGCATTGCCCAGTAGCTCAGTGACAAAGAATCTGCCTGCAATATAGGAGATGTGGGTTTGATCCCTGGGTCAGGAAGATTCCCTAGAGAAGGACATGGCAACCCACTCCAGTGTTCTTGCCTGGAGAATCTCATGGAAAGCGGAGCCTGATAGGCTATATAGTCCATGGGGTTGTAAAGAGTCAGACATGACTGAGTGACTAAACAACAGTTAACAAATACCTTCTAGATTCATCCATGTTGTTGCAAATGACATGATTTCATTTTTATGGCTGAGTAGTATTTCACTGTATGGAGAGGGAAATGGCAACCCACTCCATTGCTTGAAAACTCCCATAGACAGAGGAGACAGGTGGTCTATCTTACATGGGATTACAAAGAGTCAGACATGACTGAAGCAACTCAGCACAATATTTCACTGTATCAGTAAGCCATATCAGAGTGGAGTTATTTTTAAAAGTTAGATGTGCCTTTACTGACCCTGTCTCTTTTTATCTGTTACCCTCTCTTTTTCTCTGTGTCATATATATAACTATATAAATATAAAAGTAGATATATTTATCATAATACATATATGAATGCATACATGTATTTATATGAAAAAAAAAATGTGGGAAAGTACTTCAGAGAGTTGGCCTAGCTATCTTGGGATAGTGGGTGTATTTGTATCAGTTGCAACAAATTACCACAAACAGGGTGGCCTAAAACAACAGAAATGTGTTCTCTCACAGTTCTGGAGGCTGGATGTTCAAAGGTGTCAAGCAGGGTGACTTTCTTTCCAGATCTCTAGGGGAGAGGTTTTTCTTGCCTCTTTCAGTTTATGGTGGCTCCTGGCATTTCCAGGCTTAGAGCAGCATAGCTCCAGGCTCGGCCTCCTTCTTCACACAGCCTTCTCTCTGTATCTCTGTGTCTTTTACAAGGACACCAGTCATGAGATTTAAGACCCATCCTAATCCATGCTGATTTAGACTAGAGAGCTTTATCTTGAGAAGGGAATGGCACCCACTCCAGTAATCTTGCCTGGAGAAATCCATGGATAGAGGAGTCTGGTGAGCTATAGTCCATGGGGTCACAAAAGAGTCAGACACAACTGAGTGACTAACACTTAAATCCCGGCTGATTTAAACTAGAAAGCCTTATCTTAATTGTATTGGCAAAGACCCTATTTCTTAATAAGGTCACATTCAGGGGGTCCTGGTGGATAGGAATTTTGGGTCAACTGATTATAGTGTGATTACTGCAGTTCTCTTCTTTATGCCATAAGGTAATTCCTTTTCTTATGCCTGAAAGTGTTAGTCACATAGTCACGTCCAACTCTTTGTGACACATGGACTGTACCCACCAGGCTCCTCTGTCCATGGAATTCTCCAGGCAAGAATGCTAGAGTGGGTAGCCATTCCCTTCTCCAGGGGACCTTCCTGACCCAGGGATGGAACCCACGTCTCCTGCATTGCAAGCAGATGTTTTACTGTCTGGGCCACCAGGGAAGCCCTTCTATGCTGATGTACTGGATTTACAATTGCAAATTTAAGGATTTATAGTTTTGGAAAAAAATATATGATTAAACATGGATATTCAAGGAATGCAAAAATGCAGATAACACTAGAATTGGCAAGTCCTATTAATATTGGCTGGAGCTCTGGATGGCTAAGTCATCTCTTTGGATGTTATTATTTTTGTTCCAGGCACTGCTTCTTAGGACCCTGAGTCCAGCTTCTCACTGGTTGGTTAGAGAAATAAAAATCAAACATACAGAGAAGTCACTACAAATCTATTATTGGCCAAATTATTTTTCAATGGAAAAAAATTGGTGAAGTTGTAGAGCAATTGTAATTGTCATATATTGGTGGTAGAAATGTAAAATGACGCAGTCTGTATAGAAAACAGTTTGACAGTTATTCAGTAAGACATAGTATTACCATATTACCCAGCAATTCCAGTGCAGGGTGTATACACAAAAGAGTAAGAAAAAAGATATCTTTCAAAATGTGTCCATTCAATCTAAGACGTCCATTTTATCTGACAATTGATGGCATAAATTTGTTCATAACAGTCCCTTTCAGCATCTTGATAATTCTGCTCTTTCATGCTGGCTATTTACTTTTTTATTGTGTCTTTATGTTTAAAGCATGTCTCTTATGCCAGCATATACTCGACCTTACTCTTTAAATTCATTATGACATGACTTAGTTGGAGTGTTTAATTTGATAGTCAAGGTAATTGCCGGTATAGTTAGAGTCACAATTTTACAATTTATTTTCCTTTTGTTTCATCAGTTTTCTGTTTCTCTTTTTGTGTCTTCTTCTATTTCATTTATCTGTTGAGAATTTTGACTCCATCTCTTTGCATGATATCATGGTGGTTTCTCTACAGATAAAAGCTTACATTCTTGACTTGATACAATCTACTTAGAGTCAGAGTTGCGTTGCTTAATGGGAAATACAGAAACATTAAAAACCACAGGGGATTTTCCATCCCACATTATTTATATGATAATCTATGTATGTATTAGATGTACATACTTTGTCATCATGAGACAGTGCTACGCTATTTTGTTCGAAACAGTTTAAGAATCTTGAAGTTTATAAAACCTAGGAAAGCCATAGGTCTCCTTTGTAGCACCAGATAACTTGAGATGGGTGATTTAAAAAATCCTGCGTGTGACACTACACTGGGACGTTAGCTGTGATATTGAGGAAACACTGGGAGAGGGGCTTTTCTGATCTAGTAACGGATGTTGCCTTCACATACCTTCTTTTTAAGCAATATAATTCTGACTACACTCTAAAGGAACCACTGAGAACCTCCAAATGGATTTTTAGCAATTACTTCCCACTATGGGTTTTGATTATGTACTAGCAACAGTATGTTTATTTTTGCTCAGTTTGAAGCATTCAGTAATCAGAATGTCATGACATTCACAGAGTCTGAAAGCTGTTATTTTTTTTAGTTTCCCTAACTAGGGCATTCCAATTTATCTATCTGGTGATAGGGAAACCCAATTTACTAGGACAAGTTTTCATGAATTATGTATATAGAAGCTCTGCTCCTCACTCAGAGAGACTGTACTCTCCTTCTTAACTCCCTCCCCCAAACTCGGATAGGTCAGCATGGCTGAACATTTTTTTTTTGTTTGTTTGTTTTTTTACCATGTTCAGCTGTGCAAGAATAGATGCAGTACAAAGCAGACAAAGAGATTTAACTACAGAATTGTTTTTATGGTATTAAAAGGGAAGATCTATCAAATATAGTAAATGTTATGCAATATTGGATACATACATATGTGTATATTACATACAAATAGTATGTAATATTTGATATGTGTACAAATATGATGAGGGAGAGAGAGATTGATTCAAGAACAGAACAATTTACAGAAAATTTAGAAAATTATGCATTTTGTTCAATTCAGTAAATTATCTAGTGATAAATGGTGTACGGGCTTCCCTGGTGGCTCAGCGGTAAAAAACCTGCCTGCAATGCAGGAGACGTGGGTTGGATCCCTGGGTTGGGAAGATCCTCTGGAGGAAGGCATGGCAACCCACTCCGGTATTCTTGCCTGGAGAATCCCATGGACAGAGGAGCCTGGTGGACTACCATCCATAGGGTCTCAAAGAGCTGGACATGACTGAAGCAGCTAAGCACATATTTGAAGCATGAACGTTAATCCTCCCACAATCTGAAAGTCAAATTAGATCTTTTTTCAATTATTTGATGTGTTGCCATTTTGAATTTCTGCATATTTTAAAGCAATAAGATATAAAGTTACTTTATAAGCTCCCAGTTATCACATTGGAAGCTCAAACAAAATCCAATGTGCTGTTTATTGTTAGCTTAGTTTACCTTTTAACTCAAGCAGGGTTTTGTGTAGTTTTCCATGATACAGTCCACAAAATTGTACAGGGCATTACAAGAGTATTTCTTAGGCCACCTCCAAAAACCGACTTTGTTATGTCCTGATCTCTGTTTAGTTAGGAAGCAACAGCATGGCAATAATGACGCCCTAACCATTCCCTCCCTACATACTCTGCAGCCAGCTAAGCTTCACCACCCATATGAAAACAAACTGTTTAGAACACCACATGCATTCATTACTGCTCTAATAGAAGAGAAATTGCGAGTGAGATTAGTCCTATTACTTGGAGAATGTCGCTAAATGGATTCATTTTACAGCAGGTGGTTCAAATTGTATCCATTGAATTAGCATATGCAGAAACTACTCCTTAGAAAATGAGCAAACATGATACATAAATTTGATTGCCTTTTAAGTCTTTAGGTAATCATACTTATATTTTAAACAATCTACTAAAAGATAAGCCATAACATTTGGAAGATTTATTAAGAGAAAAACAAATCTCCCCTAAAATATTACCCATTGTTGCATTTCAATATTTGCAAAGTGTTTACATATTCCTCACACTCTTATTCAAAAATGTATTTGTTTAATTATATTCTACTGTAAGGAAAATTTTAAAGCAGCTTAATTATTTAATAATTAATTCTTCCAGCCAATAAATATTTGCCATTAAATTGCATGTGTAGGCACCATGCCTATGCTAAGAATAGAATGGTACACAAAACACATATGCCCTTGATGACAGTGAGTTATATAAACAGTAGAGCAAAGCAAAATAAAGCACACTGTGAAAGATAAGAAAAGGTAAAGTCAGTTAACGTAGATGAGTTTGAGTAAACATAAAATCTTTAAATGAATAATATGAATTCTACACATTTACTAGACAATACGTGTTTCATATACACCAAGAAGTAGCTGAATAATCAATTATCAATTTGGAAATTTCTGAAAAGCAAAAATATATCAATATTATTATTCCAAACATGACTAACATTCATAAGGAGGCAGAAGTAATGCTAAAAATTGTGCTCAATGCAAACAGTGTTACAGGGACTTCCCTGCAGAGTCCAGTGGTTAAGACTCCACACTTTCGCTGGAGGGGATATGGGTTCGATCCCTGATCAGGGAATTAAGATCCAGCATGCTGCACAGTGCAGCCAAAAAATAAAATATAATATAAAAATATTCTTTAAGAAAACAGTGATTGGTCTATTTCTCATACATATCAATAGTAATATTCTCATGCCATACAGCAAAAAAAACCAAATATCACTTGGGATATTTCTCCCTGTGCTATTCAATATGGCAGTGCTTAACTACATACAGTTATTTAAATTTAAAATTTGAACAATTAAAATTAGTTAGAAATTCAGTCCCTCAACTGTGTTAGACGCATGTCAAGCGTTCAGACAGGCATCTCAGAATGTTTTATGGTGTGGCTGGCTGTGATCTAGACAGTCTATTCAAACATGAACCTGGAACTTCAAAACCTATGAAACAAATTAAACATTCCATCAGTAAAACATCTTGGACATTCTTGTAAATACTGTAGTACCATTTCTACATGTTTGTGATTCTTTAGTTTTTTGTATGGTCTATGTATTCATTCACTATCTTCATTCGTGTATACTTATGTTTAGTTTTTCTTTTCTAATTAGATTCAAACCCTCTAATTACTTATTAATGAGAGTCTACATTTCTACACCACCCACAACTATATGTAGATAACACACACACGCACACACACACACACATGCACAAATCAATTAAATGCTATAATATTTTCTCAGATGATAATGTGTCTAAGTCAGTTCTTTAATTGTAAAAAGTGACCATATAATGTAAAGATGTTAATAACAGAGAGAAATGAGTCTGAAACATATGGGAAGTATTTGTGGTATCTTTTATAAAACTGTTGTAAATTTAAAATTTATTTTTTTAAAGTAGCAGGCATGGAGAGATTGTGGTTTAATTTTAATTGGGGCAAGAGAGATAAAATCTAGTGATTTTATTCTCTTCCGGGCTGTTGCCATTTTATGATCAAGAAATACCTTCTACATGGCATGAAAAGATATCAGATGAAACTCTCTATGCCAGACAGTTGACTCCAAGGATGCACCTCTATTTCAGCACACATCAAACCCTGGAGGAGGAAGTGGCAACCCACCTCAGTATTGTTGCCTGAAAAATCCCGTAGGATTCATCAAACCCATCATTGGCCAGAGCTTCACATAGTACTAAGGTAAATGTTAAAATTGGGCTTCTCTGGTGGCTTAGTGGTAAAGAATCTGCCTGCCATACAAGAGACTTGGGTTTGATCTCTGGGTCAGGAAGATTCCCTGGAGAAGGCAATGGCACCCAACTCCAGTACTGTTGCCTGGAAAATCCCATGGATGGAGGAGCCTGGAAGGCTGCAGTCCATGGGGTCGCTGAGGGTCGGACATGACTGAACGACTTTACTTTCACTTTTCACTTTGATGCATTGGAGGAGGAAATGGCAACCCACTCCAGTGTTCTTGCCTGGAGAATCCCAGGGACGGGGCATCCTGGTGGGTTGCTGTCTATGGGGTCGCACAGAGTTGGACATGACTGAAGTGACTCAGCAGCAGCAGCAGCAGCAGGGACAGAGAAGCTTGGCAGGTTACAGTCTGTGGGGTCGCAAAGGAGTAAGACACAGCTTAGTGACTAAACAACAACAAATATTAAAATTGCATAAATTCTCAAGACAGATGGGGGAGGATCTTAGCTGTGCACAAAGTGTGCTCTAATCTCAAGAAAAGCTTGTAAAAATGTTTTTAAGAAAAGCAAAAAAGGAATTTAGCTCTATGACTGTGCAATTCTACTACTGTTGTAAATACCGCAAATAAATGAATGAATCAGTTCAGTTCAGTCACTTGGTGATGTCCAACTCTTTGCGACCTCATGGACTGCAGCACTCCAGGCCTCCCTGTCCATCACCAACTCCCAGAGTTTACTCAAACTCATGTCCATTGAGTTGGTGATACCATCCAACCATCTCACCCTCTGTCATCCCCTTCTCTTGCCTTCAATCTTTCCCAGCATCAGGGTCTTTTCCAATGAGTCAGTTCTTCACATCAGGTGGCCCAAGTATTGGGGTTTCAGCTTCAACATTAGTCCTTCCAGTGAAAATTCAGGACTGATTTCCTTTTGTATATGCTTGTCTGAAGACTTCATAAGAATATTTATAACTGCATTAATTCTGAAGTGAATTCAGAGGGAAGAATGGCAACCCACTCCAGTATTCTGGTCTGGGAAATCCCATGGACAGAGGAGCCTGGCGGGCTGCAGTTCCTGGGGTTCCAAGAGTTGGACATGACTAGGTGACTAAACAACAAGAAGATTCAAGGGAAACCGGGCATGACTGGTTAGATAGTCCGGGATTTTTTCATAGGGTGCACCAATGCTCAATGCCTAAGCCGTTTCAAACTGTTTGCGACCCCATGGACTGTAGCCCGCCAGGCTTCTCTGTCCTTGGGATTCTCCAGGCAAGAATACTGGAGTGGGTTGCCATGCCCTCCTCCAGGGGGTCTTCCCCACTGTGGAACTGAACCTGTGTCTCCTGTATTGGTAGGAGAATTCTTTACCACCTGAGCCACCTGCAAGCCCCTCTGGTAAGGTAGCAGGTCCTATTTCTAGGGTAAAGTGAGTGATCCGAGGCTGCTGAGTTGTGAAGACAGGATGACTTAGGCGCAGATTTGAGACATGGACTGGACCATTGGAGCAGCTTGCATCTTGTAGGTCCCCATATACATGAATTAACTGTATCAGAAAGAAAAACATGTACACACATGGCCGAGTAACCACAGTTCAGAGATACAGCTCAATGGCCGATGCTGTGTGCACTCTGGGTACTGTTGTAGTCAGGTGGAGATGGAAACCAAGGTTTTTAGGCAGAACGTGTTTTAATCTCACCCTGACAGATATTTCCTATTTTAAGCATATGATTATTTTTGTAAAGTTCCCTCAAACATTGTAAGGAACAAGTATGTAACATTGCACAGTTAAAATACATAATGTTTGATTCTAACACTGATTGTAGAACACTGTGGTTCTACAATCTTATTTCAGCTGAAAGGAAATGGGTTCTTCCTAATTCTCCTGTAAATTAAATACATTAATCTGAACAGTGAAAATTGCATTTCAGTTTATGACCTCACATGAGAAATTCTAACACATCATTTCCTAAGTTTTTAATATTTATCAAGTTTCTTTTTGGTTTTCCTCTGCTTCCTACTCATAGAAACGAAGGGCTATTTAACCAATGATTATTTTACATGAATCCTATATCATATTATTCCAGGTTATATTGGTTGGCATTTTTTCCCCATTATTTCAAATCTTTATTCCAAAGGAGATTGTTTGATTTTTATGAAACTCTCTGGTTTAATTTATTTTTTTGAATCTGATTCTGATGGAAAATTTTAACAAAATACTTGCATTTCAATAGTCATTGCTAATTTCATGATGTGCTAATTCCATGATGTTCTTAAGTGATTAACAGTTGTATTTTCATTCATAGTAATTATTAAAAATATGTTTTCTTTTTCTATTTTAGGATAAAATTTTACTTTAACAGCTTCTTGATGCCTGTCTAGATAGACTACCTAAAATAACTATGTAGAAAGATAGTCACTATTTGATTCTGAAAAAATAGTAAAAAGGCAAGAAGAGGAAGATTTGAATTATTATTTCTTCATGGCAGTTAATTCCAAATACATATTGTGTTTTCTCCACAGTTTTCATACAGAACTAAGACAACTAGTATAAACTAAGCATCAGTCAATCTGTGAATGATTTGGCTATTACGCAAAACTTTCTTTTGAATTTTTAAATCAGATTAATTGAAAAAATACAAAACAAACTCAGTCAAGAGTCTTCTCAGGTATTAACTGATACAAAATTAATTCAAATTAATTTTAAGAAATGTAATTTTGGTTCATGTAACTGGTTGGTATCAGGTCAGAGAATTAAGGCTTAACATGAAGACATTCTCCTCCATTATTTGTGTCCGATTTTCCTGGATTAGCTTTGCTCTTTGACAATTCTTCCTTCACAGTTGTTACCAGCAACTGCAGTTTTACATAATTTTATGGTTAAGAATCCTAGAATACATAGCAAGCCTCTTTCTGTATAACTCTAGACACCTTTCTGGAGTTGATTCTAAATGGACTGGCATAGATCATATGACCGTTGACATAGAATGGGATAAATGGCTTAGCATGAGCCTAGCACATGGCATTTTAGTCTTAAGCATTGTTGGTAAATTCGTGCAGTGCTATGGGCAGCAGTATAGAAAGTGAAAGTGAAAGTCATTCAGTCGTGTCCGACTCCTTGCAACCTCATGGATTATGCAGTCCCTGGAATTTTCCAGGCCAGAATACTGGAGTGGTAGCTGTTCCCTTCCCAGTGCAAGGATCGAACCCAGGTCTCCCACGTTGTAGGGAGATTCTTTACCAGCTGAGCCACCAGGGAAGCCCAACCATATGGAGGTTCCTGCCAAAATGATAATAAAAGTAGAATATTTTCCTCAAAAAGAAAATAAAACTAGAACTACCATTTGACCAGGTGATCCAACTCCTTAGTATACAGCCAAAGGACGAGATATGCTATCAAAGAGATATGTGCATACCCGTGTTCATTAAAGCACTATTTACGGTGAACAACTTGTGTCTATCAAGTGACAATTAGCAAAAAAGATGTGATATATATCCATGCAGTCATCCCTCAGAATCCAAAAAGGGTTGGTCCAGGCCCCATCTTCGATACAAAAATCCACACATTCTCAAATCCTATTGTTGGCCCTCTGGATCCACAGGTTCCTTGTTTGTGGCATCAACCAACTGAATATCATCAACATTCAGATATGCAACTTGCAGAGAAGGGGAGCCAACTGAATATTTATTGAAAAATCTGTAAATAAGTGGACTTCTGCTGTTCAAACCCATGTTGTTCAAGGGTCAACTGTACATATATTCAGCCTTGAGAAAGAAGGGAATCCTGCCATTTGTGACAACATGGATGGAACTTGAGGGTGTTATGCCAAGTGAGAGAAGTACGACAGAGGACAAATACTGCATGGTGTCACTTATATGTGGAATCTGAACAAAAGCAAAGGAAAAAATCAACATCATAGAATCATAGAAACCAAACAGAAAAGTGGTTGCCAAGGGCTGGCTGGGAATTGGGAAACAGGACATAGTTGATTAAAGGGTATGAACTTCCCTGTAAGGTGAATAAGGTCTGTGAATCTAATGTACAACATAATGACTGTATTTGGTAACACTGTATTGGGTACTGCATTTGAAATTTGCCAAGAGAACAGAACTTAAAGGTTCTCACCAAAAAAAAAAAAAAAAAAAAGTGAGGGGATGAATGTGTTAACTCAATGTGGAGGAATCTTTTCACAATGCATACATTTAAATGCACACACACATATATGTGTATAGTATATGTTGCTATTGTTTAGTTGCTAAGTAGTGTCTGACTCTTTCTGACCCCATGAACTGTAGCCCTCCCGGCTCCTCTGTCCATGGGGTTCTCCAGGCAAGAATACTGAAGTGGGTTGCCATTCCCTTCTCCAGAGAATCTTCCGACCCAGGGATTGAACCCAAATCTCCTGCGTTTTCTACATTGGCAGGCAGATTCTTTACCACTGAGCCACTTGGGAAGCCCATATAGTATATGTATTATAATATCTATATATACACAATTATTATTATTCATAAACACATGAATTAATAGGATTGGAAATCAAATTACATAGACTGAGAAGGGGGAAGGGTTCATTACCAAATGGAAAAAAGTACTTTTGTTATCAGAAAAAAGAGGTTCAGAAATGCAAAGCAACAGATGTACTTCAGTCTTATGTATATACCCTTCAATTATTACATAAAATGACATTCAAAAACAATTATGTGTATACACACATATTTATACATAGGCAGAGGACATAAAGGTATATAATATTTAGCATGTTTATCCTTTAGGTAAAAGAGAACATTTTACCTTCAAAACCATTAGAACACTATAAAATGGTTGCATGTGTTTAAATAACTCTTTGTCAATACTCAATGAACTACAGTAGTGATTTTAAAAATTATATCCCTTTTGTGCTTTATAATTGGAGTGCACAGAAGCTGCTGTCTGTGCTCAGTGAGACAACTGACCAGTGGTCATAGAGTGACCCCTGACCTCTGTCAACAACAGTCTATGCATGACTGCCTCTAAGTCAAAGTTCGTAAGCTAGAGTGTCGGTGAGCAGCCCTCAGCCATCATAGGCAGATACAGGTGAATCCCAAAGTTAAATGGATATGCTCTCTTATTTCATTTTCAAAAGTATTGTAGTAGGAATGCACTTGCATAAAATATATTAGATATTTAAAACCAGATCACTAAACTAACACTTATTGATAAATTGTGTGCTAAGAATGCTGCATATAATTCTGTGTATCCTTTTGTCCTTTTCAAAGAGCATAGACTTGCATTTTGACAAGATACATTAATTCAATTAAATTAAGATTTATTTTAAGCAAACAGTTTAAAAACTACCTGTAATAGAGCACTTAATCATTTATATTAATTGCTTCTCAAATATAAAGAATTCACAGGGGAAATTATTAAATGTACAGCAAGACAATATTTTTTAAATTTGTACAATTTAGATAATATAAAATCAATGCCAAACTATATAAAGGTGTAAAAAATCACATTGGAATGCTAATAAGTTTTCAAGCAATTAGAATGACATATTCTGTGAAAATTATGCTTGATTATCAAAATTATTTGCCCTCATGGAACATATCATACATGCAATAATAGTGCAACTATGGAATACAAAGCAGAAAATGCAACAATAAACTAAGAGTTGAAAGAAACTTACAATAGTATCATTAGTTTTTTTCTTTTTAAGACATGTCAATTTTTCCTCAAGGCAGAGAATTTGGACAGGCATACATGCAGTCAAAGTTCAAACTGTCAAAGAAACAACCCCATGTTCTGTGACAACAATGCAGGAAAAGAAACCGCAAAAGCGGTAATGCGGAAGGCAGTTTGAGTCTTGTTTTGAGGCTTACTGAAAATGGTGAGGAAAAATATAGTCTCCATACTCTCTGTGAATGTTACCTCCCTTCCACCTACTCTTCTCGATTTGCGTGGGGGTGGATTTCAGATGTTCATATTAAGAAATCACCATTTTTTTTTTGACTAGTATGGGCAGAATTTTAGAAGATGTGAAAGTTAAAGATTTTCTCTAAAGTAGAAATGGGAGGCAAAACTTGCTTAAATCATGCAGTTCTTTTTTTTCTAAATTAACCTATTAGTGACTTATTCTAACACATCGTTATCCATATACTAGCTTTTACCTATAAAGACAAAAGTCTATTATGGACATATGAACACATTCATATTCAAATATGTAAATGTAGAACTAACTTTTTCATAACATCTTCAATAGTGTGTATTTGAATAATTTTTTTGGCAGTTTCATGCTGGTGATTCTTCTTTTTTTAAAATGCAGGCCACTGATTTTTTAAGAAAAAATTTTAGACCAGAAGTTGCATATTAATATTTTACACAAACAATTTTATTAAAATACAGCCTGAGACATAATATTTGATTGTTCAGTCTCTAACTGCGAGGAAGTGATAAGGATAGCCTTTTGAGATTGTGTGACTCGTGTTACAGGTTTGTCTTATTCACACACACGAAGTCTGTAAAGCCCAAAATTAATCCCTGAGGCATGTTAATGTGCTTCTTTGACAACTCTTATTAACTATAACAAGGTATTTAAATTGCAGATATGCTGCTGGGTGAATATTCAAAAGGCACTTGACAGCTCTACACCAGAATACCACATGCTCCTTACAGAATGTTCCTTGTTTTATTTTGTGATTTATGAAAGATTGACTTCGTTTTGTATTTTCGTGGCATTAGAGAGAGGAAAAGAAGGAAGGAGGGAAGCATAGGAAGTCACTCAGATGTCAATAATCAATCATATATCAGACACTTTTACCTTCTTCCCCTCAAAACTGTTACGTGAACACAGATATCCGTGCCTCTTCATTTCACCTTTCCTCTTACTGCCTGAACTGCTTGAACTTGTCTCTTTTTTTGGCCCCACCTGACTTTTCAAGGTGGAGTTCTCTGATTCTCCAGTCTTTCCATGACATTATCGATTGAAATTAAGTTGCTAGATTTAAGTTTATCTTTCCTTATTTTACTTAAATTGAGTAACTTAATTTACTTAAGTAATTTACTTAAATTAAATAACTTGGCTTTAGTCTTAAAAAAAACTGGTATTGTTTTGCTTTACTCAGAAGGAAATGGTTTACACCCCTTTGGCCTTAGGATATTCTTGATAATAATTATAAGGTGATTGGGGCTTCCTAGGTGGTGCCAGTGATAAAGAACCCACCCACCAATGCAGGAGACATAAGCGATGCAGGTTGGATCCCTGGATTGGGAAGATCCCCTGGAGGAGGGCATGGAACCCCACTCCAGTATTCTTGCCAGGAGAATCTCATGGACAGAGAAGCCTGGTGGGCTACCCTCCTTAGAGTCAGAGTCAGACACTACAGAAGCGACTTACCATACATAAGGTGATTGATTTTTTTCCTGAAGCAGCAATAGTAAGTGTTAGTAGTTGAGTGATTCCCCAAAGATTAAGGATACCTGATCTTCCGTCCTATCACACACTCGGAACACAGATCTATCCCTCCCCCCATTACTTGAACAGGAAGCCACAGCAGAATACCATGAAATAACCATGAATGTCAGAGTCTGATCAATTGGTCTTAATCCCACTTCCACCTCTTCTTGGTCTGCATACCTTACCTACTCACAGCCTCAGATTTCTCTCGCATAGTGAACAGAAAAATGTCTCTTCTCAAGGTTGACAGAAAAATTAAACTGCTAGTATGAACTTTAAATGAGTTGACATTGCATCAAAAAAGAACAGTGCTTGACATCTATCATTTGGTTATAATGTATTATGATTATGTCAATCTTTCCCAACTACATATTTTTTTTTAATTTAGCTTTTTATTTTTTTCATGTAGGGACAAGAAATATGGGGATAATGAAGGGAACTGAAAAAGGAAACTAAAGAGATTATACATAGGTATTGAGTGACTATTCCATTCACACAAACTGCTACATTAAGGATTAGCAAAGTTTTATGGCTACGTACAATTGAATACTGGTCTTGGCTGACCTGGTTCCCTCAACTAACTCATCACCCGTACCCTCTGCTTTCATCAGTCTGTGCCCAGCACTTCAGTCAAAACAACCCAAAGCTGCATTTCTATGCTACAGGAAAGGTTCCTTTTGTACATAAATCCAAATATTCCAAAAATTTCTTAAACCCTCCCATTTGGAATATGGACTCTGAAGCTTTCTAATCCATTATACTTCTTTTTTCATATATTCAAATATTTGAAGTAAAATTTGAATTTGAGCCATTATTAAGTATATAATTCAGTGATATTGGTTGCAAGCACCGTAATTATTTCCAAACTGTTTCTTCTCCCCAGACAGAGACTCTAAGGCCATTTTGTTCATTTCCCCCTCACCCTAAGCCCCTGGTAACATTTATTCTATGTTCTCTCTGTATAAGTCTCCACATTCTAAATATTAATATTTTAATGTAAGTGGAATCAAACAATGTTTGTCCTTTTGTGTCTAGCTTATTTCACCTAGCATGATGCTTTTGTGGTCCGTGCATTTCATAGCCTGTATGAGAACTTCACCACTTTTTTATGGCTGGATAATATTTAATTGCATATATATACCATTGTGTTAGTTTTCCAGGCTGCTAAAACAAAAGGCAACAAACTGGATGGCTTAAACAACAGAAATTGTTGTATAAAATTTCTGGGGTCTGAAAGTCCATAATAAACAGTCAGCAGGTTGGTTCCTTCTAAAGACTATGAGGACAGATCCACTCCAGCCTTCTCTCCTTGGCTCACAGACGGTCATCGTCTCCTTTTGCCTCTATGGTCATTGTCTTCTTTTGCCTGTTTATAGTGTCCCCCCTCTCTGCATTGTTGTTGTTCAGTCACTAAGTTATGTCCAACTCTTTGCGACCACATGGACTGCAGCACACCAGGCTTCCCTGTCCTTCACTATCTCCCAGAGCTTGCTCAAATTCATGTCCATTGAGTCAGTGATGCCATCCAGCCATCTCATCCTCTGCTGCCCTCTTCTCCTTTTGCCTTCAATCTTTCCCAGCGTTAGGGTCATTTCCTCTCTGCATGTCTATCTCCAAATTTCCCACTTGTATAAGGACACCATTCATACTGGATTAAGGGCCTGACCTACTCCAATAAGATCTCATCTTAACTAATTACTTCTGCAACAATCCTGTTTTTAAATAAGAACACATTTTGTGATACTGGAGGTTAGCAATTCACACTGGAGCTATGGAGGGAAAAAAAAAATTAAACCTCCAAACAACCACATTTTATTTTATCCATTCATCTGATAGACACTTGGGATGTTTCCACTTTTTGGCTATTGTGAAAAATATTGTGACGAATATTGTTGGAGTTTCTATTTCCAATTCTTTTGGATATATACACCTAGGAATAGAATTTCTGGACTACATGGTAATTCTATGTTTAGCTTTCTGAGGAACTTTGGAGTGACTTTCTTGTGGATTTTGTGGAATTCTAAAGTGTAGAATTATGTTATTTACTAATAGGTAGTTTTATTTCTTCCTTTCAAACCTAAATGTCCTTTGCTTGTTTCTTTTCCTTATTTAAATGTTGACTAGAAATTACAGTGCAATGCTAAATAGCAGAGATGAAAGCAAGCACCCTTGTCTTTTTACTGGTCTTAGAGGGAAAGCCTTCGTCTTTCAACAACCAGTGTGATGTTAGTTGAGACTTTTCATCAATGGCCTTATCATGTTGATTTATAAATGTTGATTTATAAATAAAAGTAGTTTTATTACTAGTTTTCTGACTTTTTTGGGTATCATGAAATGGTGTTGGATTTTGTCAAACGCTTTTTCTGTGTCAGTTGAGATAATAATTTTTTTCCCTTTGCTCTGTTAATATGGTATATTACATTGATTGATTTTTTTATATTTAATCACTCTTGCATTCCTGAGATAAATCTCTTTCAAGTATGGTCTGTAATTCTACTAAAATTTTGTTGGATTCAGTTTTGCTGTATTTTATTGAAGATTTTTACATTAATGTTCATAAAGGATATTGGTCTTTAATTCTCTTTCCTTGTGATAGCTCTATTGGGTTTTGGTTTCAGGATAGTGCTGGACTCACAGAAAGAGTTATGAAGTATTTTTGGATGAGTTTGAGAAGGATTGATGTTAATCCTTTAAATATTTGATAGAAGCCACCACTGAAGCCATTTGGTTAGGGACTTTTGTTCCTTGGAAGTTTTTGTATTATTGATTCAATGTCTTTAACTTGTACAAGTCTATATAGATTTTTTTTTTCTTATCCTCTTGAGTCAGATTAGGCTATTTTCAAGAATTTGTCCATGTTATTTACTCTGTCTCATTTGTTAGAGTACAATTGTTCATAATACCCTCTTTTTTTAACTTAAATTTACTTATTTTAATTGGAGGCGAATTACTTTACAATATTGTATTGGTTTTGCCATACATCAACATGAATCCACCACAGGTGTACACGTGATCCCCATCCTGAATCCCTCTCCCTCCTCCCTCCCCGTACCATCCCTCTGGGTCATCCCAGTGCACCAGCCCCAAGCATCCTGTATCATGCATTGAACCTGGACTGGCGATTCGTTTCACATATGATATTATACATGTTTCAATGCCATTCTCCCAAATCATCCCACCGTCTTAATACCCCTTATAATACTTTTTTTTTAATTTCTGAAAGTTGGAAGTAATGTTGCCACTTTTATTTCTGATTTTAGTTATTTGCATCTTTTTTGTGTTAGCCTTACTAAAAAATTGTCAATTGGATAGGTAATTACAGTATTTGCAAATGACACATTAAACCACAGAAAGACAAGGAGGAACCTTAAATGTATATTCTTATGAAAGAAGCCAATGTAAAAAGTCTGTGTAAAAATTACTGTGTAATTCCAATTATAAGGCATTTTGGAAAAGGCAGAATTATAGAGACAGTAAAAAGATCAGTGATCGTCAGGTGTCTGGTGGGGGCAGAGGTAAGTGCAGGAGATTTTAAGGCAGTGAAACCATTCTGTATGATACTATAAGACACAAAGTTGTCAAAACCCATAGAGTCTACAACATGAAGAGTGAATCCTAATGTAAACTATGGACTTTAATTAAAAATATTGTATGAGGGTTTGTTCATCGATTGTTACGCATGCCTCACACCACTGCAAATTGCTAAGTAATAACTGTGAAGAAGAGGGGATTTTTTTAGTAACTTTGCACCGTGGACTTAATTTTTCTGTCAATCTAAAACTGCTCTGAGAAATAAAGTCTTTTGTAAAAAATGAAAAAAATATTCCCTTTGAATCGGAAAAAAAAAAAAAATCCACAGAAAGAATCAATGTAGCTTGAGAGCTTAAGAAAAACATGCTTAATGAATGTTGTATAATTAGACACTTTGGTCCAGCTGCAAACAGAGCAACTTTCCAACTGGTTTTTAGAAAAGCCCAAGTTTCTATTTTTTTTTTTTTTCATTTTGCTAGTGTTTAATCTGAAGTTGACAAAGGGAATAATTTGAAGTTGGAGCATTATCCACCCTTTGTATAAAAAAAGCAAACATAATATCATTTTTAGCATTTTGGTATATTCACACTATTTTGTCAGTCTTTTGTATTTTGTGAGTAAAAGTGAGATTTTATTTTTGATGTTTTTATTAATCTATAATGCAAAATTTAATTTAAAATAACAACATGCGTGTTTGTACTGGCTTCAGCACATCTTCTACTGGCTTCAGCTCTCATCAAGGGTGATTCTATCTTGTGCACAATGCATGCTGCTCATGGCAGGTTGTGGAACTTGGTTGAGCCAGCAGGGCCTTCCAGACACCCTTTCTCAGGACAAGTATAAGCCCATGATGACCTCCTAGTGTTGTTTTTTTTTTTTTAACTTTACAATATTGTATTGGTTTTGCCATATATCAAAATGAATCCGCCACAGGTATACATGTGTTCCCTATCCTGAACCCTCCTCCCTCCTCCCTCCCCATACCATCCCTCTGGGTCGTCCCAGTGCACCAGCCCCAAGCATCCAGTATCGTGCATCGAACCTGGACTGGCGATTCATTTCTTATATGATATTATACATATTTCAATGCCATTCTTCCAAATCATCCCACCCTCTCCCTCTCCCACAGAGTCCAAAAGACTGTTCTATACATCAGTGTCTCTTTTGCTGTCTCGTACACAGGGTTATAGTTACCATCTTTCTAAATTCCATATATATGCGTTAGTATACTGTATTGGTGTTTTTCTTTCTGGCTTACTTCACTCTGTATAATAGGCTCCAGTTTCATCCACCTCATTAGAACTGATTCAAATGTATTCTTTTTAATGGCTGAGTAATACTCCATTGTGTATATGTACCACTGCTTTCTTATGCATTCATCTGCTGATGGACATCTACGTTGCTTCCATGTCCTGGCTATTATAAACAGTGCTGCAATGAACATTGGGGTACACATGTCTCTTTCAATTCTGGTTTCCTTGGTGTGTATGCCCAGCAGTGGGATTGCTGGGTCATAGGATCAGACTTTCTAGGACATTCCTTCCTTGGAATGCACCTACGGCCAGTCTAGCTGTCTGCAAAATGAATTCAGAAGACTCTTTTGCAACAGAACATGTGCTCGTGGGCACTTTCACATGCCAGTTCTTGAATTACTTGTTTTTATTTGAACGATGTGCATGTATGTGTGAGTCAATCAGTCATGTCCTACTCTTTGCGACCTCATGGACTGTAGCCCACCAGGCTCCTCTATCCTGGGGATTCTCCAGGCAAGAATACTGGAGTGGGTTGCCATCCCTTCTTCAGGGCATCTTCCTGACCTAGGGATCAAACCCCAGTCTCCTGCATTGTAGGCAGATTCCTTACTGTCTGAGTCACCAGGGAAGCCCTTTATTCAAAGACGTTGATACTAATGATAATGAAGCTATGATTGTGAGGATTTGGAAGAGGCAATGACTGCTAAATGCTTCGCCTATGTCACTATCTTTATCACTACTCCATGGAAAGGACATTTTGGAGTAAAAGTCTAACCAGCATTATTTGGAGGCCCCAGGATGGGCAGTATTTATAGATTAAGTAATAAGTGCCAGGTAAAATACCAGGGAGAGAATTCGGAACCAGACCTGTCTTACTCCAAAATGTAAACTCTTTAGCTGTCTGGCATCCTAAGAAAAGTGATTCTTGCCTGGAATGAAACTTTAATAGACTTACTTGAGGATAGCAAACTCAGCTGCTCTGGATGTTTACATGATTTCTTTATGTGATACTAATAATTGTGTAGAAAGCAAACATGAACAGGAGTTCCAACTGTAGCTGTGTTGAGCTGCAAATCTACACAGCAATGTATATTTCAAATATTTAGTGGCAATTGCTTACACTAATAAACAATCTTTAAAAAATGACTGAATATAGTTTTATAAATAATTTTATGTATATATTTATTTATTTTGGGCTGTGCTGGGTCTTTGTTGCTGCAGACAGGCTTTCTCTAGTTGCAGTGAGCAGGGGGCTACTCTTCTTTACCGCGCACAGGTGTCTCATTGTCTTGTGTGGGAGCACAGGCTCTAGGGCACTCGTGGCTGAGTAGTTGCGAGCCTGGGCTCAGTAGTTGTGGTACGTGAGCTCACTAGTCACTGCACGGTATGTGGAATCTATCCTGACCAGGAGTCCAACCCATGTTCCTACACTGTCAGGCAGGTTCTTATCCACTGCACCACCAAGGAAGTCCTTCAGTTCAGTTCAGTTCAGTTGCTCAGTCGTGTCTGACTCTTTGCGACCCCATGAATCTCCCTGTCCATCACCAACTCCTGTAGTTCACTCAGACTCACGTCCACTGAGTCAGTGATGCCATCCAGCCATCTCATCCTCTGTCGTCCCCTACTCTTCCTGCCCCCAATCCCTCCCAGCATTAGAGTCTTTTCCAATGAGTCAACTCTTCACATGAGGTGGCCAAAGTACTGGAGTTTCAGCTTTAGCATCAGTCCTTCCAAAGAACACCCAGGACTGATCTCCTTTAGAATGGACTGGTTGGATCTCCTTGCAGTCCAAGGGACTCTCAAGAGTCTTCTCCAACACCACAGTTCAAAAGCATCAATTCTTCAGTGCTCAGCTTTCTTCACAGTCCAACTCTCACATCCATACATGACCACTGGAAAAACCATAGCCTTGACTAGATGGACCTTTCTTGGCAAGGTAATGTCTGCTTTTGAATATGCTATCTAGGTTGGTAGTAACCCTCCTTCCAAGGAGTAAGCGTCTTTTAATTTCATGGCTACAATCACCATCTGCAGTGATTTTGGAGCCCAAAAAATAAAATCTGACACTGTTTCCACCTTACTGAATGTCATTTTGAATAATACATATCACCTGATTACCAGCATTGGACATCCAAAATTAGGGAAAAGAATAGAGAATAAAGTTTCTATATGTGACAATTATGAATTCTATTACTCCCAAGTACAACTTAAATATATGCAGTGAAAACATATTGGAATATGAAACCCACTTCCTGAAAGGTTCAATGATGGATTCCTAAAGAGAAGAAGAACTAAAGACCCTCTTGATGAAAGTAAAAGAAGAGAGTGAAAAAGTTGTCTTAAACTCAACATTCAGAAAACTAAGATCATGGCATCTGGGCCCATCACTTCATGGCAAAAAGATGGGGAAGCAGTGATAGACTTTATTTGGGGAGGCTCCAAAATCAGTGCAGATGGTGACTGCAACCATGAAATTTAAGGGTACTTGCTCCTTGGAAGAAAGGCTATGACCAACCTAGACAGCATATTAAAAAGCAGAGACATTACTTTGCCAACAAAGGTCCATCTAGTCACAGCTATGGTTTTCCCAGTGGTCATGGATGGATGTGAGAGTAGGACTATAAAGAAAATGAGCACCAAAGAATTGATGCTTTTGGACTGTGGTGTTGGAGGAGACTCTTGAGAGTCCATTGGCCTGCAAGGAGATCAAACTAGTGCATCCTAAAGGAAATCTGTCCTGAATATTCACTGAAAGGACTGATGCTGAATCTGAAACTCCAACACTTTGGCCACTTGATGCGAAGAACTGACTCATTGGAAAAGCCCCTGATGCTGGAAAGATTGAAGGCAAGAGAAGAAGGGGATGACAGAGAATGAGACAGTTGGATGGCATCACCGACTCAATGAACGTGAATTTGTGCAAGCTTCGGGAGCTGGTGATGGACAGGGAAGCCTGGCGTGCTGCAGTCCATGGGTTCTCAAAGAGTTGGACATGACTGAGCGACTGAACTGAACTGAAGGTACCCCTTCAACATGCTAAAATGAATATGGAAATCTGGATGTACTAGTATTATATCTCCTGACTAGAAAACAGATAAAGGTCATTCTATACTTGATCTTCTGTTTACAGAAAATTAGAGTCACAATGAATTAAACATTGGGCTATTTTGCATTTTATCTCATGTTTATCTCATATTAATAGCACAGTATTTTCAATGTCAATTGTTTTGAGAATTCCATTTAGTATAGATAGCATATTTCAGTTACTCATTTTTATATACAGCATGGCATAGAAATACAAATAAATATCCTTTGTCCAATTGTTTACAAATATCTCAAAAACAGCTCACTCTAGAATTATATACTATATTCCAGATAAATGTCATAAGTATTATTCT
Organism: Bos grunniens; assembly: GCF_055505025.1. Classification (NCBI taxonomy): domain Eukaryota; kingdom Metazoa; phylum Chordata; class Mammalia; order Artiodactyla; family Bovidae; genus Bos; species Bos grunniens. The sequence goes on from NC_141188.1 coordinate 10,797,638, forward strand.
CAATGAGTGGATTGATATGAAGCATAGATATTCCTTTGAAAATACATGGAGTGAAAATAAAATAGAAAATAGAGAAATTCTTGTCAAGGACAAGCAATGTGGTCATTGTATCCAGTAAGCGGGAGTATTTAAGAAATAGCTCCAGTTTATCTATTGAGGTATCACTATGAAATAAGCCTTAAGTTGAATTGATCATGAATGAATAACTTGCAGTAATCCTTCCCATTCTTACTTTGACTCCATTGTTGAATCTTGTTATTTTTTAAAGGGAAAGTCCGATTTCAGGAGGGCTTTGTGTCAGACTTCTATAATGTCTGGTTTATTTCATTCCTTAAAATTTCACATGCATCTATCAAGTGATTACTATGTGCCAGGTGGAGAACCTGTCTGCCAATGCCAGAGACACAAAAGATGTGGGTTTCATCCCTGGGTCAGGAAGATCCCCTGGAGGAGGGCATAGAAACCCATTCCAGTACTGTTGTCTGGAGAATCCTACGGACAGAGGAGTCTGGTGGGCTACATTCCTTGGGGTTACAAAGAGCTGGACACTACTGAAATGACTTAGTACTTGGCTTATATGCCAGGTGCTACTCAAGACATGGGGGTAAATTTCCTTTCTTAGAAAATGCTATTGAAGGTACCCAGTTGATAGAAGATAGAGCAGTTATTGGATCAGCATTTGAACATTTCTTTGATTTTACTCCAAACATTCTTTTGTTATTTAAAACATATATTATTGGTTATTGCTAGTAATTTATTCATAGTTCCTTAGTTTTTATTTACTGCTTTTTTTTCTGTCTAAGATCCCATCCAAGTTACCAGACTACATTTAGTTCTTATGTCACCTGAGGCTCCTGTTGCCTGTGACATTTCCTCAGACTGTTTTTGTGTTTGATGACTGATAGTTTTGAGGAGTATTAGTTAGCTGTACTGTGAGATGTTGATGTATTTGAATTTGTCTGATGTTTTCCTGAAACTGGGGGGATAGCCTGGGGTTACAGACTGAGATCCTGGAGTTTTAAAATCGAATATTCTTATCTCTATTCATGTATTTTTTAAATAACATGAATGACTTTTTCCTCAGCCCCTTAATGATGTAAGATGCTTCAGTCAAGAGACTAGCTGATTTTGCCGTATCAAACAACAGTGCACCTCAGTAAGTTAAGCAACAACAACTCCCCTCTCAGTGTACAATGTGTGTCATTGGTTGGCTAGGCCTTTTCCCCACATAACCTATGTCTCTACCCTGGGGTTACCGTGGGGCATAGTTCTGGTACCCAAGGCAGAGGAAAAAGAGTGCAGGGGAAGTCTCCTAAATCTACTCCCTAGAAGCGACATGTGTCACCTCTCAATTTTATTGGTTAACAGAAACCACATAACCAGCCCTGACTATATGTGGCAGAGTAATACGATCATCAGTAGGAAGAAAAATGGGGTATTGTGAACAGTAATAAAAACTAACACATGGGTGTTTTATTTTTATAATTTAAGATGAAGACAAATACATAATTCTATAAAATATAATAAAAGGAACTTTATGGAAAGCATGAGATACATAATTATAAAATCAAAAATAATTTCAAATGAGAAAAAAGTAATAAAAATTATAATAAATCAAGTTAGACTATAGGAAAAATACTCAACAGATCTACAATACATATATTTAAGAAAGAAGAAAAATAAACCAATAATTAAAAGAAAAAAGTATTAAATAGATACACCAACAAATGTAAAGACTTAAAGAGATGATAACATGAAACTTTCTAAACAATAAATTAGAAAATCTCACTAGAATTGAAATTTGTTGAAAGGCAGAATTGACAAATTTATGGAGAATTCAAAATATGAAGAATTTGAAATGCAAATTAAATAATAATAGCAGCAATTGAAAGTCATCAAAGAATGATTGTTTTCCCTCTTACACTCCTTGTGCAGCTCAGCCTGTGACTTTTCCAGAATAAAACTAATTTAACTTTCAATGAAGAAAACTTTGCATAGAAAAATAAAGTTAATCCGAGGCTGCTATAAAGAAGCAATTTTATCCTTTATTATGAAATAGAAGACTGCACACTACCTCAAGCAATGTTTATTACAAAGTTCTATGATGCTAAATAGGTACTTTTTCAAAGCAATCAAATGGCAAAGCCAATTTGTGTTGATATATCTCAATAAGCAAAGCAATTCAGTGTTCTTGAAATAAAATGTATTCATACTTATTTAATGAGATCCACATATTCAAGGGCACAAACGGTGTTTATGTTTCTGCTGGCTAGTTATCTGCCAGTTCCTGAAAGCATTGTTAAAACCAGCTTTAGTAAAAGCTGTGCATAACAGAGAACAACAAAAGAGAAGAAAGTATGTAACCTAGGATGACATACATTAAAAAATACCAAACACAAATCGATCGCACGTGCAGGGTCTTGTGTCCCCAGCTTCAAATAAGGTTTAATACTGTGTAGAACTGTATGTAAAATATATTTTTTCATTTTCCTCAAAAATATCCACCTACAAGTCTAATTTTACCAATCATTACAAGTTTTATATCATTCTTTCACTTGCGTTATTTTTAATAATAAAGCAGATTTGATATGTAACACGAAGCCATTCGTTAGACCACAATCGAAACCAATTTGAAATGGTGTGCAACTTCTCAAAAACCTAAAACATAGAATTTCCATAGGACCCAGCAATTTCACTCCCTGGTTTATACCCAAAATAACTGAAAGTAGACTAAGAGTGGAGAAGGGCATGGTAACCCATTCCAGAATTCTTCCCTGGAGAATCCCATGGACAAAGGAGCCTGGCAGACTACAGTCCATGGGGTTGCAGAGTTAAAAACAACTGAGTGACTAAACACGCATGCAGAGACTAGAAGAGATATTTGTAAATCCACATTCACAGCTGCATTATTCACAATAGCCAAATGGTGGGAGCAACCCAACTGTACATCAATTGATGAATAGATACCCAAAATGTGATATATACACATAATGGAATATTATTCAGCCTTAAAAAGAAGGAAATTGTGACAAATGCTACAATGTGGATGAACCTTGATACTGTCACTGAAATAAGCCATTGACAAAGGGATAAATCCTGTACTATTCTTCTCTGTGGTTCTTAGATCAGCCAAAGTCATAGAGAAGAAAAGAAAATGGTGATTACTGCAGACTTACTGATCTGATCTGATTTAATGGTTATAGAGTCTCAGCTGGGGAATATGAAAAGGTTCTGGAGATGGATAGTGGGCATACTTGCATAAGACTTTAAATGTGTTTAAAGCCATAAAATTATACATTTCCAAATCGTTAAAATGTTAAATATGTTATGTGTAGATTGCTACGATTTACAACAGAACACAAAAGTACAGACAAAAGAAGAAATTAAAAGAAAAACAGGATGTTATGGAAGTTACGTGGTAGAAACGATAAAAAGACATGAACCACATTTACAGTTAGAATTTATTCCCAGGTAAATCACTGCATCAGTCCTTTGTAGATCATACTTGCTCACAATGTAGTAAAAGACAGTGGTATAGCGATCCCAAACACATACCACAAAGTAAGTTATTTTGTGAGCGGGGCTGGAAGTTTGACAAATTATCTGATGACAACATCACTAACGGATTTAACGTGTTCAGTATTTTAAACAATTTAGAAAGAAGGGGCATAGTATTTTGAGGAATCTGAGATAGCTGGCATAAAAAAATGCCTTTGGCAAAGACAACTTGATCTGATCTTGAAGATGCCTTTGATAGGTTACAGTGTAAGATATAAGAGAGAAAAAACCCACATATTTATAAAATGTTATATAATTATATAAACTATGATACTTGAAAAATGCCTGTGTAACCAAGTGTTTCTTGGAAATCCCTCATAACATTTCTACTGACATTTTAATGTCTAGAACTTAATCATGTGGCCACACATAGTCACAGGGAAACTTAAAATGTGGTATTTTGGTTGAATCATTCTTTTTTTTTTTTTTTCCCGCCCTAACCCTTGGGACAAACTTTGTTTTCCAGAGCATTTTTTGTTTTAAATTGAGATTAAGTTCACACAGCATAAGATGAACATTTAAAATTGTACAAGTCAAAGGTGTTTAGTGCATTCTCAATGAGGTGCTAGAACTCTGGATCTCCGTGTAGTAGAATATTTTCGTCATCTTATCTATTACCTAGTTTCCTCCTGACCCTGCTTCCCCAACTAATACCCAAAAACTACTAATCTGCTTTCTGTATGTACAGACTTACCTCTCCTGGATATTTCATATAAGTAGAATCATACAGTAAATGGGCTTTCTTTATGGCTTCTCTCACTCAGCATAACGTTTTGGAGGTTCATCTATGTATCAGGATTTCATTCTTTTTTATGGATAAATAATACTAAATTGTGTGTATGCACTGCCTTTAGTGTATCCACTCATCTGGTGATGTATCTGTGGACTGTTTCTACCATTTGGTGACTGCAAGCTATTAGTGTTTCATGTACAAGTATCTGAAAATGTTTTCAGTTTTTCTGGGTATATACCCAGAAGTAGAATTGCTGAGTCATACGGTAATTCTGTGTTTATCTGGTTCATTGATTCCCCAATAGAACTGGAGTCCTATTACTAGCAACGAAGAGGAGAGCAGATATTATCTGGCAAGCAGCAGTGTCTGCCACACACAAGTGCCCATCTTTTTCCTGTTGGGACACTTTTCCAGTATTTGTACTCAGTTTCCTAGTAGAGGTGGAATCGGGTTCTTTTTCTTACTGATGGACTAAATCACATACAGTTTTTGCACTCAGAACTCTATAGCATATTGCCTTCCGGCCTAGTTATTTATAGCACTGTGATTTGGTCCCAGACAACTGTATCATTCTAAAAAATTGCTGAAGCATGAGCCACTACACAGCTGTGACTGTTTAGTTACAAAAAAACATGGCAAGGAACAGATGCATTTCCCAATATCCTGCATTTACCATAGGCTAAAAGATGAATTTCAGTTGATTCATGATTTAAATAAGTGACCTTTTATGAATTGAATATGAATAACAGGAAACCATTCAAAACTGTATGGGCTATTAATTTTTTAAAAGATCAAGTTTTTGAAAATAAATTCTCATTCATAAAATTGTCTCAAGCTGTATACTGTATATAGGTTGTAAACAGACACATATGCAAACAACAGGTCACATTATTTTTAGTGGGTGAGGTAAACACAGATAGGCAACTAATTTTACTTACCAGATGGCCAGTTAGCAAATTCATCTTAATTAATTAAACATGTGGTATCAGAGATTTGGGCTCCAAAATCACTGCAGATGGTGCAGTCATGAAATTCAAAGATGCTAGCTCCTCGGAAGAAAAGCTATGACCAACCTAGACAGCATGTTAAAAAGCAGAGACATTACTTTGCCAATAAAATCCACCTAGTGAAACCTATGGTTTTTCCCATAGTCATGTATGGATGTGAGAGTTGGACTATAAAGAAAGCTGAGCATGGAAGAAATGATGCTTTTGAACTGTGGTGCCGGAGAAGGGTCTCTCAAGAGTCTTCTTGGACTCTTGGACTTCTTGGACTCTTCTTGGACTGCAAAGAGATCCAACCAGTCCATCCTAAATGAAATCAGTCCTGAATATTCATTGGAAGGACTGATGCTGAAGCTGAAACTCCAATACTTTGGCCACCTGACGTGAAGAACTGACTCATTCCCTGATGCCGGGAAAGATTGAAGACAGGAGGAGAAGGGGACAACAGAGGATGAGATGGTTGGATGGCATCACCGACTCGATGGACATGAGTTTGAGCAAGCTCCAGGAGTTGGTAATGGACAGTGAAGCCTGGTGTGCTGCAGTCCATGGGATCGCAAAGAGTCACACATGACTGAGCAACTGAACCGAATTGATCAGAGATTACACATTTTCAGAGAAACATTGTTCTCCACATCCTTGTAGGACGCTTTAAAAGTGAGATCTATTAGCCCTTCTACACCAAACACAAATTCATAGTCTGATTATTCATAGTGATATGGACAATTCATGAGTCCTCTGAAACTGTAAAAACTGCATGTGTGTGTGTGTGTGTGTGAATGTATGTATTTGTTCGTTTAGAATACCCAAGCAGTCACTACCCACATTCTTCCCACACTGAGACATTGGTTTAAAAGTTGTCTGATATTAGGAAATGCATTTAATCTCACAGGAAATAGGAAAAAATCCAAGGTTCATAAAGCAAAAGATGAGGCTACTCTTCCAAAACATGTGTGCTTGGCCAAGGGTATAAAATAAAGTTCCTTTCCCTCTCCTTTTCCTTTCACACTTTTGTACATACTACTTTCAAATTTAAGATCAAGATATGTTTCCTCTTTGAAGACTTTAACAACGATTCAACTTATCCATTTATGGACAGGGTTCAGTCCTCTTCTCTGGGATTCTTACAATCCTCAGGCAGATCCACAAAATGCCGCTTCCTTGTTGTACTCAGCAGAAGGTAAGGTTGGTGGCAGCTGGAGATCTTTTGTTTCTGCTTTGTTGTTGCTGTTTTTGTTTGTTGTTACTGTTGTCTGCTTTTGTTGCACCCTAAGAACCCAGCTGCTATTTCCCAGCTCCTATTAGGAGATGATAAATATTGTCTTCCAGTTCAAATGAAAGCTTTAGTTTTTTGAGCCACGCTACCACTGTTTTGAGTGACAGAATTTCTATTCATTCATTCCATATCTTGCTCTACCAGGTTCATGTCAATATTTGCCTATAAACACTTTAATTAAGTGTTCTTTACAAGGATACTGAAGTTAGTCCAAAAGCACAGCAGATGCTTCTATGTCTCTAGGAGATTCTGAAGGAATAGTAAAACTACAACCATCAGGGAAGGAAAAAATAAGAAAATCAGCTTTAGTGCTAAATTTTGTTTTGTTAAAAAGTGACTACTCATATCCAGCATATCTAGAGGTTAAGAAACTACATTAATCCTGATAAAGAAATGTTTAAAATGGGTGAAAATAATAAATAGAGTCAGTAAATTAAGGAAAATATCATTTGTTTCAGAGTTTCTTACCTATTTAAACATTTGAATAACGCAGAGCTCACACACACGTGCTCACACACACATTTCATTTTGGTAAATGTGACTTTTGATTATGCTTCTTTCACTGGCTAGCTATGTGATTTTTGACACGCTGTTAGATCTATGGACTTATCAATCCTCTTCCTTCTAAAACAGGATTAAACATCCCTATTTTTCCAGATTGTTGGGAGGAATACATACAACACACTTAGGTCATGTTACTGCTCACCCAGTAAACATATTCAAGGAAAACTGGTCCACATTCTTTGTCATTACCTGTCGATTGAGTAACTTGAGTCAATATTTTATATCTGAAGCTACTTTGTGTTATCCTCCTGACATATTCCCTACAAATTATCCATTGAATTAATTGGTGCACATTTGTTAGTGGTTTTGTTGTTAAGTAAAGTGTTTTTTAATCATTCTGGAAGCAACACTTTCTGTGTTTCTTCTATAAAGGGTGTCTCTACACTTTCATTCACAGGCATCGTTAGCTCCATCAAAGTACATCACATAGATAAATCCAGATTTAAGGACTCTTAATTTCACTGGAACCCATGTCCTAAGCCTTCTGCTTCAAATACAGGAGATTTCAGTTGATAAACAAGTTTATTTCCTAGGTACATGATGATATAGCTCTCGACTTTTCAGGGGATACCAAACTAATTTTATTTTTTTCTTTCGTATCAACTATGTCTTGTCCTTCTTTTTTGTGATCACTGCCCATTTTTCCACCTGTCACAGAGATTTACCTAAAACCTCTGTTTCAACCAAGGGGTACAACTGGTGTAACTGTCACCAATATGGCTCTTGCCAATGCTTCCTTCCTGGGCCCTTCCCAGCCATAAGGAGTAGGTTTAGATTATTAGATTATTAAATGTTTAGATCATGACCTCCTCTACCGTGTAGGAAAGCAGCTGTAACTGTTATCATCCATAGAGAGTTGAGGAATGAACACAACTGCTTCAGATTGTATGAAGAATTTGGGCAGTTATTTTTAAAGGTATTGCCATTGTATAATATTAAACACCAGTCCCTTCTCTGGAACTTATTAATGCAAGCAGGTCCCTGAACAACTATAAAATCAGTCAGAGAAAATGAAATATTTGTAGAAGTAGAGAAATTTATGGAAGCTCCACAATAACCCCTACCCTTTCTTCCCTACTTCCCCCACAATATTTCAATAGTAAATGCAACCACAACATTCCTTTACCTCTATGCTTACTGTTTCAACATGCATTCCTGCAGTCATTCAGTCATCCCTTTAGACACTTATTGTCTCTCAATTTTGTAAGTACATATTTTAGTAACTCTTCCCAACTTTCAAACAATCCACTACTTGGTATACAATAAGGTATGTGATTCCTTATATATGATGATTTTTAGCCAACGTTATCCTGCACCTGCAGGAAAATAGATTTCTTAGCTGATGACAGTTAAACAGGAATTGCAAAATAAAATATTTTCTGAGTTAATCATGTAGTAGGTTTGGAGACATCTGCTTCTGTCTCTGGGGATGCAAATTAGGTCCAGAATGAGTCTTGATTCCAGTGAAAACTCATGCGTATGCACTCAGAGCTGTGGGTAACAGACCTATGTAATCCACTTGTCCTCACTATGGACGAGTCCAGATTTTTATGGGATGACTCATGATGGATTTTAGTGTCTGACATTCCTGTCAAGAAGCATAACAGTTTTAGTCAATTTTCTAGTTTTTGAGGGACACAGTAGGAAATGATCTTTTTCTGTCCGGGTATGTTACTTCCCTTTTTCTGTTAGTGCTCATTTTATGTCCTCAGAATGCTGATTTCAAAGAGCTGATGAGGGCACTACTTGTTGCAACCAGACCTTTCCATATTCAGAAGGAGAATTTCCTCCCCATATGCCCCACTTAAATTTTCCTCTATGTTCATAACAATTTCCACACCATAGCATTTTCTACAAACATGTCTTTTATCCTTTAACCATTCAGAGTTCATTTTTCAGACCATGTGACCAATCCAATGCCTACTGAAAAATAAGCTTTATAGGTCAATGCTTTAGTATTCCTGTGTGCACATGCGCACATATGCGTGCAGGCTCAGGCATGTCTCTTTGCTACCCCACGGACTGTAGTCCGCCAGGCTGCTCTGTCCGTGGAATTCTCCAGGCAAAAATACTTGTGTGGGTTGCCATTTCCTTCTCCGTGTGAGTTTCCTGACCCAGGGCTCCAAACTTTGTCTCTTGCATCTGCTGCATTGGCGGGCGGATTGTTTACCACTGCACCACCTGGGAAACCCCATTCCTATATACATATAATTGTCCCTGTATTTTATGTCCTCAGCTATTTCAAGAACAATGTTATTAATTCTACCCATCAAGGAAATGTATCTTTTCTTTTTCTAATTCAAAAGGTGAGGTGAGAATCTGACATTTCTAATAACACCATCTACACATTGTCATTGTGAGAAACCAAAGAGATCAACTGAGCATGGAGCTCCAGTATGGAGCTGCTGCTGTTCAGAGCTTGTACTACTGTCAGAGTTTCTGCAACAAAATGTCAGAGTGGATGGCTTAAAATGACATAAATGTATCATCACATAGTTTTGGAGGCTAGAATTCTGAAACCAAGGTCCCCTCAGGATCACCCACTCTCTGAAACCTTGCTCTCCTCCTCCTGGCTTCTGGTGGTTTCCCAGCAATGACCATCACTCCTTGACTTGCAGATGCAAAATCCTTTCTCTGCCTCTGTCGTCACCCAGTTTTTTCTCTTCTTTGTCTCTGTTTTCACATGACCTGTCTTATAAGGACACCAGTCATATTGGATTGGGGCTTGGCTAACTTCAATATGACCACATCTTAATTATTAACATCTGCAATGATTCCATTTCCAGGTGAGGTCGCTGGGGGTTAGCACTTCAATACAATATACCTTTTTTGAGAAATGAAGGGGCACAGTTCAACCTATAACAGAGCCCCATTAACTCCATTCAGATTCAGCATACTTATGTAATTGCTTGAATGGAGGTAGTAGAAGCCATAATTTGGGGTAATATTCTTCAGAAATATAGGAACCTGGGACTTCCCTGGCAGTCCAGTGGTTAGGACTTCGCCTTCCAATGCAGGGGGTGCAAGTTCTATTCCTAGTTGAGTAGCTAAGATCCCACATGCCCCATGGCCAAAACATGAAAAACATAAACAGAAGCAATATTATAACAAATTCAGTAAAGACTTAAAAAAAAATAAAGGAACCTAATCATGTCTGTACTTCATCTTAACATTTTCTTGCTGGCAGAAACAACAATTTATTTTTGTTTGAGAAATATTCCCAGTAGTGGTTCATGTCTGGGCTCTTCTTATGAATTTTACCATCTGTGTCACACCTTGTATTTTGGCAAAGTGAAGCAACCATCCCCAGATAGTCATACGCTTTTCCACGTTTGTAATTCAACTTGATTTTATGTTGAGATACCATTATTATGTCTGCCCTGGAAGCTCAAAATGGTAAAGAATCTGGCTGCAATATGGAAGACTGGGGTTCGATCCCTGGGTCAGGAAGATCCCCTGGAGAAGGAAATGGCAAGCCACTCCAATATTCCTGCTTGGGAAATCCCATGGACAGAGGAACCTGGTGGCTTACAGTCCATGGGGTTGCAAAGAGTTGGACATGACTGAGTGACTTAACACACACATCATTATTATATCATGAAAATAATCCTGGTGCTTTCATTTTACCAAGTTATGACCGTAAGCCAAAGAAGACAGATATCTCCGTGGGGGCACAGTAAACCTTGTAGTCTTGGCCATATCACATGAATGCAAATTTTCTTTGACTTTCTTCAGAAGTAGGAGTCAAAAGACAGCATTAGCCAAATGGATCTCAACAGCATATCAATATTCTTCAGTTTGTGACAAAGCTTGATTGTTACACCATTTCTGTATAGTTGACCTCTTTGGAAGCATCACTGTTGTTTAGTCATCTATAGTCCTCTGCTCTAAGATCTGTCAGCTGTTTTTATAGGCTATAATGGACTGGTAAGTAAAACAATCAGGTATACCTGCTCTAGGGGCTTCCCTGTGGCTCAGCGGTAAAGAATTCGCCCGCAATGCAGGAGCCACAGGAGAAGTGGGTTCAATCCCTGAGTCGAGAAGATCCCCTGGAGGAGGGAATGGCAACTTACTCCATAATTCTTGCTGGAGAATCCCATGGACAGAGGAGCCTGGTGGGCTACAGTCCATGGGATCACAAAGAGTCGGACATAACTGAAGTGATATAGCATGCACATACCTGCATCTTGAATAAGAGCAGAAAACCCCTTAACTTTGCCATCCCATCCCAGGTAACTGTTATTGCTTCAAATTGCCTAACCAAATGCTTTTTGGTCATTGTAAAGGATTCCATGAGTAATATTCAACTAAAAGGCATGTGAGCAGGGGCTTCCCTGTTGGTCTAGTGGTTAGGACTTCACCTTCAAATGTAGAAGGTAGGGGTTCAATTCCTGATCTGATAGCTAAGATCCCACATGGCTGGTGGCTAAAACACCAAATATAAAGCAGAAGCAATGTTGTAACAAATTCAATAAAGACCATTTGAAAAGGAATATGAGCAGCAGAATTGGAGGACAATGCTTTTTCCAATAACTAATATGAGGGAAAGAAAGAAAGATAGTGCTAAGTCATGTCCGACTCTTGTGATCTGATGGACTGTAGCCTGCCAGGCTCCTCTGTCCATGGGATTCTCCAGGCAGGAATACTGGAGTGGGTAGCCATTTCCTTCTCCAGAGGATCTTCCTGACCCAAGAATTGAAACCAGCCTTCCGGCATTGCAGGCGGATGCTTTACTGACTGAGCTTCACGGGAAGCCCAGTATGAGGGAAAAGACCCCCAAACAGATATTACATACTTTCAATGAGAAGCTCAGGGCAAGGTATTAAAAAAAAAATCATGCATAATTTTTTTTAACAAGTCTGACTTTAGGGCATATTTTCTCTTTCAAGACTTCTGAAGTGAAATCATCACAACCCTCAAATTTCATCACATTTCTCTTCAAACTCCATCATAGATTTAGGGAATGAGATTGTGCTCTGATGTCCAGTAATGTCAATAAAGATTCTCTACACACCTATGCCACATTTCACATGAACGTGAATGGCCTCGGGTCCTTACCTGGTGTCATATTGGGTAGTATTGGTAGTAATACTGATAGAAATGCTGGTAGTATTTCTCATACTAAGAGAAATCTTAGCCACCCCATTACTCAAAATGGTTGTCATTGTTCATTCACTAAGTCAGGTCAGATTCTTTGCAACTCTATGAACTGTAGTACTTCAGGCTTCTTTGTCCTTTGCTGTCTGGTAGAGTTTGCTCTAACTCATGTCCACTGAATCAGTGATGCTATTTAACTATCTCATCCTCTGTCATCCCCTTCTCCTCCTGCCTTCAATCTTTCTCAGCATAAGGTCTTTCCTATGAGTTGGCTCTTCACATCAGGTGGTCAAAGAATTGGAGTTTCAGCTTCAATATCAGTCTTTCCAATGAATATTCAGGGTTGCTTTCCTTTAGTATTGACTGGTTTGATCTCCTTGCTGTCCAAGGGACTCTCAAGAGTCTTATCCAACAACACAGTTCAAAAGCATCATTTCTTCCATGCTCAGCCTTCTTTATGGTCCAGCTCTCACATCTATACATGACTACTGGAAAAACCATAGCTTTGACTATCACTTTGTCAGCAAAGTGATGTCTTTGCTTTTTAATACACTGTCTAGGTTTGTCATAGCTTTTCTTCCAAGGAGCAAGCATCTTTTAATGTCATGGGTACAGTCACCACCTACAGTAATTTTGGAGCCCAAGAAATAAAGTCTTTCAGTCTTTCCACTTTCCCCCCATCTACTTGCCATAAAGTGATGGGACCAGATGCCATGATCTTAGTTTTTTGAATGTTTTACACCAGTTTTTTCACTCTCCTCTTTCATCCTCATCAAGAGGCTGTTTAGTTCTTCTTCGCTTTCTGCCATTAGAGTGGTATCATCTGCATTTCTGATGATATTATTGATATTTCTCCTGGAAATCGCAATTCCAGCTCGTGGGTCTTCCAGCCGGCATTTTGCATGATATACTCTGCATGTATGGCAACCCACTCCCAGTATTCTTGCTTGGAAAATTCCATGGCTAGAGGAGCATGCTAGGCTACAATCCATGGGGTATCAAAGAATCGGAAACAACAGAATTTCACTCTGCATGTTAATTAAATAAGCAGGGTGACAATATACAGCTTTGATGTACTCCTTTTCCAATTTGGAACCAGTCATTGTTCCTTGTCAGATTCTAACTGTTGGTTCTTGTCTTGCATACAGGTTTCTCAGGGGACAGGTAAGGTGTTCTGTTATTTCCGTCTCCTTTAGAATTTTCTGCAATTTGTTGTGATCCACAAAGTCAAAGGCTTTAGCATATTCAATGAAACAGAAGTAAATAAATTGTTTTTTGGAATTCCTCTGCTTTTTCTATGATCCAACAGATTTTGGCAGTTTGATCTCTGGTTCCTCTGACTTTTCTAAATCTAGCTTGTACATTTGGAAATTCTTGGTTCATACTGAAACCTAGATAAAAGGATTTTGAGCATGACCTTACTAGCATGTGAAATTAACACAATTGTACCATAGTTTGAACATTGCTTGGCATTGCCTTCCCTTGGAATTGGAATGAAACCTGACCTTCTCCAGTCCTGTGGCCACTGCTGAGCTTTCCAAATTTGCTGCCATATTCAGTGCAGCACTTTAACATCATCATCTTTTAGGATTTGAAATAGCTCAGCTGGAATTCGGTCACCTCCACTAGCTTTGTTCATAGTGATGCTTCCTAAGACCCACTTGACTCCACACCACAGGATGGGTGGCTTTAAGTAAGTGACCATACCATCATGTTTATCTGCATCATTAAGACCTGTTTTGAATGGAAATTTTGCATGGAATGGTGCTTGTTTTAACAACTCAAAAAATGTTTACCATCACTCTGCAGATCTTGCCATATATCTCCGGGGAGCAAAGTCAGTCCCATTTGAGAATCACTGATACAACCAATCCAAACTGGCTAATATTGCTTATGTTCTGAGCATATTTACATATTTTGGAGGAGTAAAGCAGTTTTCTTTCTTCCTATGCTTTATTCTAATTCCTTCTTGAATACAGATTGAAAAATTAGGGATAAGATTGAAGGATTCATCCATCACACACATGGTGATAAATGTAGTTTCCTACTGAGAATCCTGTGTTAACTGGAACTTCCCCCTCCTTGAGGTTGTGAGCAGAGCTCGTGAGATTTGCCCCACTTAATAATGTGAACAATTCATTGTAACAGGAGTCTTCTGGGAGCTGTTTGTATCTGTCCACAAAATGAGTCAATTTCTTGACAAAATAACCCTCATTGCAGGAGTCACCTGTCCAGAATCTCTAATCTCTGTAGGATTCTGTATAATGAGGGGGTGGAATCAGTCACATTTTTCACACCCTTATACTTTTGCACTTTCCCATCACAATATTTTAATCCAGAACAAGGATCATAATTTAGCCTCAACTAGACATATCCTAGTACTTTGGATAACAGGCTCCATTCTGACTTTCATTAATAAAGTTAAAAGCAGCCAAGGAGCCCATCTAATTGGTGATTTGCCCTTGGTTTGTAGCTTGTTTATACATTTTGCTATTTTTCCCAATACTGAATTTATTATTTCTACTTTCTATTTCCATAATTGACCATAATGGTTGGGCAACTTCAAATCAGGGATGACTCAGGGGCCAACCTGGCATTAGAGGTGATTCATTCTCCTTTTTCTTTTTTCACTTCCTCTCAAATAAAGCCTTGGCCATATTTAAATTAAATCTGGAGTTGTTTCAATAATCCTGCCAACTACTCTAGTCACAACAATTATTCCTGTGCACTCACACAGGCTCCAATAAAGGCAGAAGGGTCAACATAGCAGAAGAATGAAAGCACTGGCCAATAGGAGGACAGTCAGAAAAATTAAAGTGAATTTTGAATTTCTCTTGTACTCACAAAGAACACGATTCGCCTCTGTTTGTGAACCTTCAATATATGCATGAAATATATGTCTCAGGAAAACTCCAGTCCCATCTGAGAGCCTCTTACACCCTTCAGAGGCTGAAGATTTACATGGGAGCTGACTGTGTTCCCTAGGGTCCCCACTGTGACCAGAAATTTAATAAATCTCACTCTTGGAGAAGCAGACAGTGTCTTGGAAAACATGAAGAAATACTGATGACGTACACATAAAAGCAGGAGACATCACACAGCTCCTCTTACACAATAACTAAGAAATTTCAGAGAGCTGATGATTCTACTTATTTGTCTTCCTGAAGCATAGAATCTCATGGACAGAGTCTCTCAACTACATTTTCCTAAGTAACTACTCTGGCCTAGATATCATGCCAGACACCAGTGCCTCATACAGGAATAGAATGATTTTCCTCTTTGTTACATGAATATATAGGATATGTATAGATACATAAGGGCTTCCCTGGTGGCTGAGTGGTAAAGAATCCCCCTGCCAATGCAGGAGGCGTAGGTTTGATCCCTGGGTCAGGAAGATCCCCTGGAGAAGGAAATGGCAACCCACTCTAGTAATCTTGCCTGGCAAATCCCATAGACAGAGGAGCCTGGCAGGCTACACTCCATGGGGTCATTAAAAAGTTGGACACGATTTAGCTACTAAACAACAATAGATATGTAAATCAATTGTGTGAGATATTCTAAAATGAGGATATAAATAAAAAGTAAAAATACTGAAAAGAGAAAGCTGCCTGAGGTTGGAGCTCTCATCAGAGTTATGAATAGGTGCTATATCTACCACATTAATGAATAGCGATTTATTAGCAAGAGGCATTCTACATTTGTATTCATAAGATGCAACTGCATATATTTAGCTTCTTTAGGATTTAGAAATCTGAAGATCTTGGCAGACTTTGGGGATGTCAGTTCTAGCTAGTTTAAAATTCTACGTATATTTAGCACTTTCATTTTTCAAACAATTTCTAACTTCAATGGTAAATATTCTTCAAAAGCTGAGTGCAATTCAGTCCAAGTTGGCTTAGAATGTGTGTCTTACCTGTTAAACTCATAAAAAAGTCCTTATCCTGAGTTGTACATTAAATAGTGGATTTTATAATTATGTTCTACATTGATATATATTATTTTTACCCTAAATATTACATTTTAATGCTTCCTTTTTTAAAAAATAGGGAGTGGGACATATCATTGAGTTTCCAAAGAATTTTCTACCATGATTTATCAACTTACATCATAATATAACCTAACTACACATAAAACATAAGGTATTTGGAACTTCTAATCTTAATTTATATAGGTGTTTCCATCACATAGAATCCTGGTGGCTTAGATGGTAAAGAATTCACCTGTAATGAAGGAGACCCAGGTTTGATCCCTGGGTCAGGAAGATTCCCCTGAAGAAAAGAATGGCTGCCCACTCCAGTATTCTTGCCTGGAGAATTCCATAGCCAGAAGAGCCTGGCGAGCTATCGTCCATAGTGTCACAAAGGGTTGGACATGACTGAGGGATTTTACATCACATTAAAACATATTGACATGTTTTCTGGAAGCTTGGGGAACAGGTGGGCATATCAGGAAATTATCCTTAGCACTGTAAAATCTCCAGCCCATTTATGAAATGAAGTATGTTTTCAAGTGTTGGAGGAAGAATAGAATAATGGTAATTTCAAACAGAAATTTTTCCAATAAAATTATTTCACATGTAGCCATTTTCATCCTAACAGAGAAGGATGCTTTTATTCAAAAGATCATTGTCTAAGAAAAAGGAAGACATAAGATTTGGGACAAAAGGGATACCACCTAGTAAGGGCCTCTCCAGCTGAGAGAGAAAGGAGACTCCCGGATGGCAACAGTGCACAAATCTAGAGCAAAGTGCGAGGAAGGGAGTAATTTCAGAACCAGAAGTGACGGAGAATTTGATTTTTTCAAGTTAGATTCTTTCAACACTGTCAGGTGTTTGGATGAATGAAATGCTGAAAGAACACAGGAAACAACACACAAAAACAAAGTAGTTATTACTTCCAGGGACAGTAGAAAGTTGTTCAAGATGGCAAGTGCAAACAAATACTAACATGGAACAACCACTTAAGATTACCTGCTGCTAAGTCACGTCGTTCGTGTCCGATTCTGTCCGACCCCGTAGACGGCAGCCCACCAGGCTCCCCATCCCTGGGATTCTCCAGGCAACAATACTGGAGTGGGTTGCCATTTTCTTCTCCAATGCATGAAAGTGAAAAGTGAAAGTGAAGTAGCTCAGTCAAGTCCGACTCTTCGCGACCCCATGGACTGTAGCCTACCAGGCTCCTCCGTCCGTGGGATTTCCCAGGCAAAAGTACTGGAGTGGGGTGCCATTACCTTCTCCTTATGATTACCTAGAACACTGAAATATAGCAATTGTAGTCATGAGTAAAATCATAAAACAGATTCGTGAAAAAAACACATAAACGCATAGTGCCTGGTATGTATTGGTTGTTAATTAAATCAACTTGATACAATACAATCAGAATGTCCAAGATTTGGAGCCCATACAGAATATTTCAAACAGTATTTAAAATTTTATATGGCCAAGAAATAATTTAAAACTGATTTAAACAGGGGCTCTGTATCAACCTGGAGGGGTGGGATGGGAGGAAGCTGGGAGGGAGTTTCAAAAGGGAGGGGATACATGTATACCTATGGCTGATTCATGTTGAGGTTTGACAGAAAACAGCAAAATTCTGCAAAGCCATTATCCTTCAATAAAAAATAAATTAATTTAAAAAATGATTTTGTGTCTACACAACCAGGTACCTGTATCCATATAATGACAAACAGAAACTTTTTAATGAGTTTAGTAACCACGATAAGATGTAATTTTTATTTAGGTCTCTTTTTGCTCCCTTTATTCCTCAAAGGCAAAAATCTCCCACCCTTCCATCACAGTGATTTATGGCTTCCTAATGCTCTTCGCCTGGCAAGAAGACATCTGATTTTGTCAAATTATGTAGTAAATTAAGCTTATTCTGTAATTTATTAACTTTTTAAGAAATTTGCAGATTATGGATTTTATCTCTGATTAGGGAGTGATCTGGGCTTCCCTGATAGCTCTGTTGGTAAGGAATCCACCTGTGTTGCAGGGAACCCCAGTTCAATTCCTGGGTCGGGAAGATCCCACACACATAGTCAATTGACATTTCAAGCCAGGTATAAGTAGTGCAGACAGCTTTAAGAAAAGGTCCTGTTATTATCCTGTGCATGAAGCAGACATTCTCTAAAGACCAAGAATGAAGGAGGGTGAACAGTAAGAGAGCAGGATGTGAGGACTGAGTTCTATCCATTTATTGCATGTGTGCTGTGCTAAGTCACTTCCGTCGTGTCTGACTCTTGCGACCCTGTGGACTGTAGCCCTCCAAGCTCCTCTGTCCATGGGATTCTCCAGGCAAGAATACTGGAGTGGGTCGCCGTGCCCTCCTCCAGAAGTTCTTCCCGACCCAGAGACTGAACCCATGTCTCTTGTGTCTCTTGCATTGGCAGGTGGGTTCTTCACCACTAACGCCACCTGAGAACCCATTTATTCCCTCTTTCTAAATCTGCCCCCTTTCTCCACTACAACTTCACTCTGAGAAGTGGACAGGAAGATAATGAACCTTTCAAGATATGACAACTTCTGGAGACAACAGTCATATGAAATGAGCATACAGAAATTCAGAGTAAAACATTACAGTAATCTGCCTCTCAAAAGTAAAACCCCATTGTTGCTGCCAATGTCTGCTTTACCTCACAAGGATACTGAGAAGGAAAGGTTCTCAGTGAAAATGGCTATTAGAGACATCATAGGATTAAATATGTGATTGGGTCTTTCACCTAAATGACTGTAATTAGTATTATTTGGAAATGGCATTTCACTTATATTGATGTTAATTAGAGTGTAGCAGAAAGACAATTATGCATGTCATTAGAAATATATCCAATTAAATTTGCTCTGGGTTTTATTTGATGGCAGCAGTAAATTCAATGTATATATTTAGTACACACATTTTATTAGCCATGTAGCAAAATTGACTGGTCAAAACAAGGCACTTTAGTAAAATTATTGCGCCCCTATACGATAGGATGCATAAACTTCGGTAGAGGATTATGTGTGTGCTTATTTACAGATGCTGTTAATCACTATTCTTTTCACTCATGAATGTGTTCCAACGAAGTTCTTTCTGTCTTAGTGCCTTTTTTCATGCCATTTCTTTTACTTGGCTCACCCTAGGTAATTTCCTACAAGCATTAGTTTTCTCTTCTTCCTTAAAGAGTAAAATCTCAGACTTAGCTGGGCCATCTTTGCAGCAGATAACTTTGTATGGGACAGTGGACTATAAGACGTGATAGATATTTCTTTCACATCAAAAAGTGGTTTAACATTCATATTTAAAGGCTTCCCTAGTGGCTCCAAAATGACTGCAGATGGTGACTGCAGCCATGAAATTAAAAGACACTTGCTCCTTGGAACAAAAGTAATGACCAACTGAGACAGCATATTAAAAAGCAGAGACCTTACTTTGCCAACAAAGGTCCATCTAGTCAAAGCTATGGTTTATCCAGTAGCCATGTATGGATGTGAGAGTTGGAATACAAAGAAAGCTGAGCACCGAAGAATTGATGCTTTTAAACTATGGTGTTGGAGAAAACTCTTGAGAGTCCCTTGGACTGCAAGGAGATACAACCAGTCCATCCTAAAGGAGATTAGTCCTGGGTGTTCATTGGAAGGACTGATGGCTGAAGCTGAAGCTCCAATCCTTCAGCCACCTAGTGCAAAGAACTGACTCCTTGGAAAAGACCCTGGGAAAGATTGAAGGCAGGAGGAGAAGGACATGACAGAGGATGAGATGGTTGGATGGCATCACCGACTTGATGAACATGAATTTGAGCAAGCTCTGGGAGTTGGTGATGGACAGTGAAGCCTGGCGTGCTGCAGTCCATGGGGTTGCAAAGAGTTGGACACAACTGAGTGACTGAACTGATCTGAACTAGTGACTCAGTGGTAAAGAATCTGCCTGCCAATGCAGCAGATGCAGCTTTTATCCCTGGGTTGGGAAGATCCCCTGAGATGAAAACCCATTCCCATATTCTTGACTGGAAAATTTCATGGACAGAGGATTACAGTGGGTTACAGTCCAGGGGGTCACAAAGAATCAGACATGACTGAACACATTCACATTTAAAAGCTAAAATATTTTTGGAAATATCCTAAGTAGAGCTACAAACATTTTAATAAACTACACCATTTGTGGAATTAAACTCCACTTTACTGTGTCTTTCTAGGTCATTTTCTGTTTTCCTCCAGGTTCTGGAGAACTAGCCAGCATTAACTCAGTTAAAATTCTTGGCTCACAGCACTTTTCAGCATTATTCTATTACCTCTACAAAAAGAGCCCATGGCAGACTCCATATTGATCAAAATGACCCCTCTAGAGGAAGTTATTTATATTTATATATTTGAGAACAAATCAGTATTCAGTTAGGATAACACTTTAGCTCTTAAACTAAATAAAGTGACCCTATTAAAAATAATCTGCTTTTCCATGCATATTGATTTCAGAAGCTCCTAGGAGGTAAACACCACTAAGAAGTACCATTCCACAGGGTGGAAAAATGGGAAATTGCTTGCTACAGTTGTATGGTTCCAAGATCCATTTAAGTCGCACAGTGTTCAGTTACACGGATGTCATTAATGCACATAGAGCATTATCAGTGCTTTCCAGGCACGAGTCTCATCTTTGTCATTAGTCTGACTCTCTTCTGATTCTGGAAGTCTTGCAGATTAGAGGGAAAGAATGTACTCAAACTCAAGGAGCCATGACTGCTAAGGTTGAAATGATAAAAGTGGAAAAATAATATCATTTTACTTGCAGTGATTTTGATAAAAATGACCTATGAAATATATGTATCATAGTTTTAAAGAATTAAAATTTAAATATAGTACCTATTATTTTAATTGTGGCAATTACACTTCTAATATGTGGAGATATTAATTTAAAACAAACTACATATTTATTTAAAAAACAAAATTAAAATAAGATCGATTTTAAATTATGCCTTGTATTTAAAAAGTGAAATTGTATGTGTTAAAGAAAAAATATTGCACACAGTTATTACTATTATAATGCAAGTACTCTGTGTTATATTGAGAATTTTTGAAAATACATGCAAGCAGAGAGAGTAACTGAACTAAAATGTGTTCTCATAGCCTGGAATTTCCAATGGTTGACATTTTGTCATATTTACTTTTTAGTCTTTTTAAATAAGAACAATATATATTACAGGAGAGACTAGATAACATTTGCCCCATTCGCTCTTATCCCAAAACTCCTCTAGAAGAACTCACTTCTCTGAATTAAATATAAATCCTTTCTGTCCTTTGCAATATTGATAACTAAGCCATTGTTTTACAGGAAAACTAATCGTCTGCATTTATGTTGACAATTACGTGTATTTGCTGTTAGGTTCAAGCTTCAGGAAGGGATAGAAAGATACAAAAGTAATCCACATAATTAGCTATGTGGGAAAAATCATGGTCATGTTAAAAGTGAACTGGCTAATCACTGTAGCAGTCAAGAGACTGAAACAAAGCAGGGTATTCAGAGTCCTCAGATCTAAGAAAGGTGTAAATCATGTCTTTATCTTTCAATGTTAATACATTAGAAATGGTTTAATGTGATAATATTAAATACATGTCAATAGGAACTTCTGGAGGCAGAGACAGCAACCCACTTCGGTGTTCTTGCCTGAAAAATCCCATGGAGAAAGGAGCCTAGTGGGCTATAGTCTATGGAGTTGCAGAATCAGACACGACTGGTTGACGAAACATATACACACACGACAGGAACTTAAGATAGCAGATCAGCCTTTCAAAGATGGTCGAAGGACAGTATCTCCCCCACTGCCATGTTGGACAAGCCATATGCAGGTGATCTGGTCAATAGCCCAGCCAACACCGACCGCCTGCACTGGAATGAGCCATTCTTGAACATCTAGACAAGCCAAACTTTCAGATCACTGCTGTCCAGGATGACCTCTGACCACAGCTGTATGAGTCAGCCAAATGGAACTGCCCAGATACCTAGCGGAGAAGGCAATGGCAAGCCACTCCAGTACTCTTGCCTGGCAAATCCCATGGATGGAGGAGCCTGGTAGACTGCAGTCCATGGGGTGGCTAAGAGTCAGACACGACTGACTGACTTCACTTTCACTTTTCACTTTCATGCATTGGAGAAGGAAATGGCAACCCACTCCAGTGTTCTTGCCTGGAGAATCCCAGGGACGGGGGAGCCTGGTGGGCTGCCGTCTATGGGGTCGCACAGAGTCGGACACGACTGAAGTGACTTAGCAGCAGATACCTAGTACACAAATACCTTCTACACAAATATCTAGTACACAAAAGCATGAGTAAAATAAAATGAATTTGTAAACTGCCAGGTTGTGAAGCAATTTATCATGCAGCAAATATATTCTTGACAACTTTAAAATTTAATAAAGTGTTAAATGCTTAAAGAAATGAAATTTGGGGCAATATTAATGAGATAATATATTCTTTACAATTTGAATTTACACAAAGTTGTTATTTGTACCATCTATCTTTAAAATAATATTTCATTATTTATTTTAAAGAACTCATTTGTGCAGTTTAGAAAGAAAATGTAATCTGGACATAATATGTGCAAAGTTGCTCTGGTCTGAAAGCATAGCTACTAAATTCATTTAGCATTAAATTAGTGAGTAATTGTGGTGAATGCTTCGAATGAGACAGAGATTCTTTTAGGATCATAAGAAAAGTGCTAAAATGTGTTTCAGTGATATTTACTGAGATTATGTTTTTCTTATTTCCTTTTTATTTCTCTCATTTAAAGCAATGCAAAGTGACTTGCATTATCTAAAATGTGAAAACGATGGAATAGAAAGGTTGTGAGAAGAACTTAAGAAATGTGGAGAAATTTTTTTGTCTAGTCGTTATTAAAATCTGTAAATCAGTGATAAAGTTCATATACACACATGCATATAGCTTTACATGCCAATCTTTCAAGAAAATCTATATATATGCTGAATGTTTCTATACTCAGTATACTTTCTGTATTCAAAACTTACTCTCTTCAATGGCCTATCTTACTGTTTTCACACTTACTCCACTCCAGGATTTTATTAAGTAAATATTGTTTTTCATACATATAAAAAACATTTCTCTTCTATTTCACTGGAGTATCTATATTTTAGCATTAAGCTTTGTTATTTTTTCATACTATATAGTAATAAACTGGAGTTGCATTCAAATGATGTGGTTTATCATATTAAGTCTTTCACTCTCAAGTCGGTATTTTCTAGATAAAAAACTGAGAACTTAAACTAAAGAAAAATGATTTTTATGAGTAGTTTAATATATTTTCAATACTTTCAGAAAGAATGAACAACTGTTGCTTTGGCGAATTATAAAATGTTTTGTATAATGGACACAATTTGTTGTTGTTTTAGTCGCTAAGTCATGTCCGATTCCTTGTGACCCCATGGACTGCAGCCCGCCAAACTCCTCTGTCCATGGGATTCTCCAGGCAAGAATACTGGAGTGGATTAAAACATGTATAATATCATATGTGAAATGAATCACCAGTCCAGGTTCCATGCATGATACAGGATGCTCGGGGCTGGTGCACTGGGATGACCCAGAGGGATGGTATGGGGAGCGAGGTGGGAGTGGGGTTCAGAATG
The DNA here is from genome assembly GCF_055505025.1 of Bos grunniens. Taxonomy (NCBI): domain Eukaryota; kingdom Metazoa; phylum Chordata; class Mammalia; order Artiodactyla; family Bovidae; genus Bos; species Bos grunniens. The sequence goes on from NC_141188.1 coordinate 10,821,471, forward strand.
GGGAACACGTGTATACCCGTGGCAGATTCATGTTGATGTATGGCAAAACCAATACAATATTGTAAAGTAATTAGCCTCCAATTAAAATAAATAAATTTGTATTAAAAAAATATACTGGAGTGGGTTGCCATTGCCTCCTCCAGGGAGCATCTTCTTGACACAGGGATTGAGCCCTTGTCTCCTGGCAGGCAGACTCTTTACTGCTGAACCACCAAGGAAGCCCAATGGACACGATATATTCATTCATATTTTTTTTTCATGTCCTCTCAGAATAAATATTTTCTTTATCCAAAATGAGTCCATAATGAAGGAAAACCAAATTGACAGAATTGTATGCGTCTTGAAAATCCCTCCCGTTGTCCCCTGGTGACCTTTGTCCTTTGCTCTAGTGTGTGACCTCCTTTTCTCCAATTCCCTGCATTTTTCCCTCAGCGCTTACATTTCCAAGACTAGAGGTTGTTACAACTCACTTGTTTTCAGTACTGAATACATGGTCTATCAGTGTGACCTTTTATACAAATATTTCTGCTCACAGTATGTATTTCTCTTTTTCATTCTGGAGAATTGGACAGTGCACTTATGTGTTCTGGAGATAAAATAATACTATCAAAATACTGTGTGTTAAAACAAAGCAGAGATTTTACTTCCTGAAAATAATTATATTTTAAACAGAGCAGAAAGTTTCAATATTTACGTAGAAAGAAAGTTATTACACTTATGAATTTCTCTGGGATTTTTTTATTTAGAGAAATAATTTTAACACCAGTCAGGTGGAATTTCACTTGTTTTTTTATCACTTAATTTCATCAATATATTTATTTAAGGAGAGAAGGAAACTACTAAGCTGCAGACAGATTTTCTTGTCAGAGCAAGGAATGCAAGACATAAAATCTCTGTTAAGTGTTAAAAAAGCAAAATGATTCCAACAATATCATTGGCTTATTTCTGTCACTTCAAGTATTCATTTCAGATCATAATTTTCATTTTTCTCAATATCAAATATCATTATCTAATTTTATATTTTATTTTAATGTTAACATTGCTGAGTGCATACTATGAACCTCTCTAAGTACCTTGTTTATATTTATTTAATTTGCACAAGAATTTTTGAGGAAAATAGTAATGCAACCATTATTTAATGATTGAATAAACGAAACCAAAAAAAGCATAAGTGGTGGATATAGCAAGGGTTTGATCCAACAGGATGGCTCCACTTCTGGCTTATGTGTTTTGTCATCAACCACATGGATTTTCTGTTACCAATATTGCTTCCCATGGCCCAAAATGAAATAAACAGATACTTTAAAAAGTTCCAACTCTTCTTGAGACCCACATGGCTCACATTTTTCTCCATGTGATTTTCAGAAACAGTTTAATATTAGTTTTATTCCTTAAAAAAATACAAAACAATATAAAAAGAGGTTCAGATACTAAGGGTACACTTTAAAAGTGGTGAAACGGATTTCCCTGGTGGCACAGTGGGTAGGAATCCACCTGCCAATGGAAGGGACACGGCCCTGGTCCAGGAAGACTCCACATGCTGTGGAGCAACCAGGCCCCTGGCCACAATTACTGGAGCCCATGCCTAGAGCCCGTGGCCCAAAGAAAAGCCACCACAACGAGACGCCTGCACACCGCTGTCAGAGAGTGGCCCCTGCTCCCTGCAGCTAGAGAAAGCCTGTGCAAACTAGCCAAGACCCAGCACAGCCAAAAACAAATAAATGAAAAACATTATCTTTAAAATGAAAAAACGACAAATGTGAAGGAAGCAGATGTCAAAATTCATAACATGTAAACATTTAGAAAAGCATCAATTTAGGTGTTTTTTGGTATATTAGTGCAACTAAGACTTTATATTTCCAACAACAGAGTAAGGATTTTGCTATGGTCTGAATGTCTGCATGCCCCAGATTCATATTTTGAAATCTTGATGCCCCACATGATGGTATTTAGGAAGTGGGACCTTTAGGAAATGCTTTGGGAAGATTCTGGCGGGCTGAAGAAATTCTAGCAGGTGATGAGAACACACACTAACAATAATAATAACCAGAAGTCAGAAATGCAAAACCAGAAAAGTATGTTTTCTTTTTTCAGAAATCAAACACACTTAAAAATCTAGAAATAAAATATTAAAACAGTGGAGACTGTTGGGAATAAAAATATCTGTAACCTATCAAGGGTGAAATATGTTATAGGAATAATATTTAAGTTTTAGAAGTAACCTATGAAGTAAACACGATTGTGAAAAGAAGTGAAAGTGTCAGTAGCTCAGTCGTGTCCAACTCTTTGCGACCCCATGGTCTGTAGCCTGCCAAGCTCCTCTGTCCATGGGATTCTCCAGGCAAGAATACTGGAGTGGGCTGCCATTCCCTTCTCCAGGGGATCTTCCTGACTCAGGAATCGAACCCAGGTCTCTCGCATTGCAGAGGGATTCTTTTACTATTTGAGCCACCAGTGAAGACCAAGCATGATCGTTGCTGCTCTACACAAATACAAATTAGGACTGACTTCAAGGACTTCCTGGAGCAGGAAGAAGCAACCTAATTCTATAAAGCAATGATGAATGGATACATTGCTTATTCTGAGCCAAACGCAAAGCCCTTTTCATGGATCATTTCACTGAATCCTTAAGACAGTGGCATGACTTCTGTACCTTGCTCTTTCCTGCTTGAGCAGTGAGGAAGCCTGGGAGGGGGAGTTTAACTCTCTCACGTCTCCACCCCAGTGCTCCTCACATCCTGGGCAAGCCAGTCCTTTCATGGGTACCTGTGAGCCTCTTTCTCTGTTGCAAAACTTGGTCAACTCTGATCCTGGCCTAGGAATATTTTCCAGACATCACAGAAACCTGAAACACTGCAAATAGTTTCCACTGTCAGAAAACAAGGAAACAAACAAAAGCAGAGGTTGCTTTGCAGGGAGGCATGCCTCAGGGCTTTCCAAACAGAAGCCTTGCTTTCCGAAGTCAAAGGGATCAGACTTTGAGAACAGAGGTGTGGGCATGCCTAAGGGGTGCAAGGGGGCGGGATAAGTTTGGAGATTGGGATTGATGTATATGTACTACCATGAGTAAAAGAGATAGCTAGTGGGAACCTGCTGTATAGCACAGAGAGCTCAGCTCAGTGTTCTGGATGCTCTGTGGTGGTGACATAGATGAATGAAATGGGATGGGAGGAGGGCTGAAAAGGTGGGAAATGTGTGTGTGTGTGTGTGTGCACATACAGACATCTATAGCTGGTTTACTTTGTTGTACAACATTGTAAAGCTTCTATAGTAGTGGTGGTTTAGTTGCTAAGTTGTGTCTGAGTCTTGTGACCCCATGGACTGTAGCCCACCAGACTCCTCTGTCCATGGGATTTTCCAGGCAAGAATAATGGAGTGGTTGCCATTGCCTTCTCCAGCGGATCTTCCTGACCCAGGGACTGAAGCTGGGTCTCCTGAATTCCAGGCAGATTTTTACCATTGGCATCACCCCAATTAAAAAAAAAATGTCCAAGAGATGCTACATTTTGAGTATCTATATACTAATACATCAGAGGAGGAAAAGAAAAGTATCAGCTCACACACGTTAATTTTCACTGACTTCTCCAAGAGTCTACAGAGGTAAAATGGAGACATGCAATATTAGGAAGATCCCCTGGAGGAGGAAATGGCACCCCACTCCTGTACTCTTGCCTGGAAAATCCCATGGACAGAGGAGCCTGGTGGGCTACAGTCCTTGGGGTCACAAAAAGTCATATGTGACTGAGCACACTCACAAAATGACTGGAAAACCAAGATAATCAAGCAACTTCAACTGCTTTGGAGGAGAGATCTATAGTTAGATGACTTTACATAGACGGTTTCAGCTTAAGCTTATTTAGGCAAAGGAAAATGTCACTTTAATCAGAGGAAAATGAAATTCAGACACAAAGTCACTTGTAATCTCTGATATTCATTATTATAGAGCTTTTTAATTTCCCTTAGAAAATGTATGTGTGTTTGCTTATATTGCAAATATATTTAGTTGCTAGATTTATTTTCCTTTCATGACTCACCTCATTTCTGTTTTGATCTCTGAGAAACTTTTTCACACTTTTCCAGCTCCAAGCTACTTAAGAGTTCTAATAATCCATTTCACAAATGCACAGTAAGAATTAAAATATAGTACAATAAAAATTAGATCAATTATATGAAGAAAAGTTACCATTCACTATCTTAAAAATTCCTGACACATGAGGTGATGCTAGTAATGGTAAAGAATCCACCTGCCAATGCAAGAAACTCAGGAGATGTGGGTTCGGTCCCTGGGTCAGGAAGATCTCCTGGAGAAGGAAATGACAACCCGCTCCAGTATTCTTGTATGGTAAATCCCATAGACAGGGGAGCTTGGTGGGCTACAGTCCAGGGGCTCTCAAAGAGTCGGATACGATTGAGCACACACACACTCAAGAAATATAAACTATAAATAGCACTTAATATAATTTTAGTAAACAGATATGAAGACTATAAACATATTGATAAGAACTTGCTAAAAATGCATATTGTATACTTCACATTACTATAGTCTAATACTGTTAAGTATTTTGAAAAAATTGAGATCATAGAGAGATGGAAAAAAGATTAGAATAATAGAGCTTTGAAAATCATAATAGAACAGCCAATGGCTAATTCAAGAATGTTCTTAGGGAGATGACTCCGGGAAAGGTCTCCACACTCTGATCCTCTTTCAGTGAAAACTCAAGAGTCCATTTGCTTTTTCTGCCTCTCATTAACTATCATAAATGTTTTTCCACTCAGGAAGAACTGAACCAACAGTCAGAGGGACCAGTTATGCTGCTTAAACACCTTAAAAGGATAACATTTTTACTCTTCTGCTCTTATAAAAGTTGCCATTAGTCAACTTCAAATCCATCTCTCTCCCACAGAAATGGGATAGTAGCTGGTCACCTGAGCACACACCTGGAACTTAAGTATTCTAATCTTCTTTGCAGGCAGGTGAACAGAGGGACTGTGAGCGGAAGTCTCCACGTGTAGGTTTGAGCTCTGCGACAGCAGCCATATGCTCCTTCAAACCCTTCAAAACCTGTGCACTGAATTGGAGGCTTACCTGTCACTTAGCTTCTGCCATGCAGACACATCGGTCCCCAGGACACGGCAAAGCCATGGATGAAAGTAATTCCGATTCTCTGAAGGGCAGTGTGCAAAAGAGCCATCCCGCAGCCTGTACTACTCCTCTTGGGCTGTTAGAAGTGACGGAATGAAGTTCACACTGTTCTAAGTCATCTATCACAGCAGCCCAAAGTTTGCCTCGTGTAATCCTCTCACACAAACACTCTTGCCATTGTCTTCTCTGTTGCCTAGTCCCAGCTCCAAGTGTCATAAGATGCAAAGTAAGAAAAACACGAGGATGCAAAATAGATTTTTTACTCAAACTTCTCTGTTATCTTTTTTAAAGTTCAGCATTAAATTCAGTTCAGTTCAGTTCAGTTGCAGTCATGTCTGACGCTTGGCCACCCCATAGACTGCAGCACACCAGGCCTCCCTGTCCATCACCAACTTCCAGAGCTTACTCAAACTCATGACCATTGTGTCGGTGATGCCATCCAACCATCTCAACCTCTGCCATCCCCTTCTCCTCCCGCCTTCAATCTTGCCCAACATCAGGGTCTTTTCCAGTGAGTCGGTTCTTTGCATCAGATGGCCAAAATATTGGAGCTTCAGCTTCAGCATCAGTCCTTCCAATGAATATTCAGGACTGATTTCCTTTAGGATGGACTGACTGGATCTCCCTGCTATCCAAGAGACTCTCAAGAGTCTTCTTCAACACCACAGTTCAAAAGCATCAATTCTTCGGTGCTCAGCTTTCTTTATAGTCCAGCTCTCACATCCATACGTGACTACTGGAAAAACCATAGCTCTGACTAGATGGACCTTTGTTGGCAAGGTAATGTCTCTCCTTTTTAATATGCTGTCTAGGTCGGTCATTGGAGAAGGCAATGGCAACCCACTCCAGTACTCTTGCCTGGAAAATCCCATGGACGGAGGAGCCTGGTAGGCTGCAGTCCATGGGGTTGCTAAGAGTCGGGCACGACTGAGCGACTTCACTTTTACTATTAACTTTCATGCTTTGGAGAAGGCAATGGCAACCCACTCCAGTGTTCTTGCCTGGAGAATCCCAGGGACGGGGGAGCCTGGTGGGCTGCCGTCTATAGGGTTGCACAGAGTTGGACACGACTGAAGCGACTTAGCAGCAGCAGGTTGGTCATAGCTTTTCTTCCAAGGAGCAAGCGTCTTTTAATTTCATGGCGGCAGTCACCATCTGCAGTGATTTTGGAGCCCCCAAAATAAAGCCTCTCACTGTTTTCATTGTTTCCCATGTTTGCCATGAAGTGATGGCACCAGATGCCATGATCTTAGTTTTCTGAATGTTGAGTTTTAAGCCAACTTTTTCATTCTGCTCTTTCACTTTTGTCGAGACACTCTTTAGTTCTTCGCTTTCTGCCATAAGAGTGGTGTCAGCTGCATATCTGAGGTTATTGATATTTCTCCCGGCAATCTTCATTCCAGCTTGTGCTTCATCCAGCCCAGCATTTCTCATGATGTACTCTGCATAGAAGTTAAATAAGCAGGGTGAAAATATACAGCCTTGATGTACTCCTCTCCTGATTTGGAACCAGTCCGTTGTTCCATGTCCAGTTCTAACTGTTGCTTCTTGACCTGCATACAGATTTCTCAGGAGGCAGGTAAGCATTAAATTGCTTAGGCTTCATTCCTGGCTTCAACACACTGATGAAATCAGAGTTGAGCCACAAATTCTCTCCAGTTGCTTCATCTCCACAGTAGTTATTATAGTAATAATAGTCTCATTATTACAAGATTTAGGTGTTATTATTTATGTTAGACCACTTTGGCTCACAGTTAAGATGTCAACAAGGGCTTCCTTGGAGTCTCAGTGGTAAAGAATCGCCTGCAAAGCAGGAGCCACAAGAGATGCGGGTTTGGTTCCTGGGTCAGGAAGATCCCCTGGAGGAGGGCATGGCAACTCGGTCCAGTATTCTTGCCTGAAAAATCCCATGGACAGAGGAGCTTGGCAGGCTACAGTCCACAGTGTCTCCAAAGAATTGAACACAACCAAAGTGACTTAGCAGGCATGCAGGAAAATTGTCGATAAATGTTACTGTTATGTGGTTAAAATACCACCACCAAACCCCTTGGGATATTTTTTGGCCTTCAGTCAGAGCAGCAGCCAGGACAAAGAGGCCCCTCCGGCGCTCAGAAGCTGTCAGAAGTCAACAAACCTTTTCTGCAAAGGGACAGGGAGTGCAGGCATACCTCATTTTATTGTATTCACTTTACTACACTTCTCAGAATTCCCGTGTTTTCAATTTGCAGCTTTGTGGCAACCCTATTATCAAGCAATTCTATTGGCTCTTATTTCTCCAACTGTGTTCGCTCGTGTCACACTTCTGTATCACATTCTGGTAATTCTCACAATATGTCTAACTTGTTTTGTTGTTGTTATATTGGTTCTGGTGATCTGTGATTAGTGATCTTTTGATGTTACTACTGTGACTCTCTGAAGGCTCCGATGATGTTAACATTTTTTAGCAAAAAATGTATTTTTCAGACAAAAGATATGAACATTGGTTTTTTAGACATAATGCTATTGCACACTTTATGGACTACAATACCATATAACATAACTTTTACATGCTCTTGGAAACTAAAAAATTTGTGCAACTCGCTTTATTGCAGTGGTCTGGAACCAAACCCAGAAAATCTTGTCTCTAAATCCTTTAGGCTTTGCAGGCTGTGAGAGTTGTCTCAACCACTGAATTCTGCTACATTAGCATACAAGGATCCACAAACAATGAGTAAGCAAATAAGCATGGCTGTATACCAATAAAACTTTATTTCTAAAATCAGACAGTAGGTTAGATTTAGCCAGCGGCTGTTTGCCAAACCCTGAGTGAGACTAGAAAATCACAGACAGGTGATAAATGCTGGTATTTTATTCCATAATTCTTTAATAAAATGTTTATACAAAGTCACAGTAAAGGGTGAACAGTTAATCTAAAGATTCTTACTGTTTGTTTTTGCTATATTTATTGACAACATGTAGATGGTCTTTATCAAATCACTCGCTCAGATATTTATTCTTGTATCTACTGAGTCTGCCACATCTTTGTTTTTGTATAATGTAAAATTGAAAACCATTATATATGTTCTAAATTTGTACTTAGATTAATCAAGGAAATAACTGAAGAACACTAGGTTAAGAATGTAATACCTTTATCTCTGAATATTTATTGGAAAATTTGTTGTTCAGTTGTGTCTGATTCTTTGTGGTCCCATGGACTGCAGCATGCCCGGCTTCCCTGTCCTTCACTAGCTCCCAGAGTTTGCTCAAATTCATGGCCACTGGGTCAGTGACACTATGTAAATATCTCATCCTTTGCCACCCCCTTCTCCTGCCCTCAATCTTTCCCACCATCAGGGACTTTTCCAGTGAGTCAGCTGTTCGAATCAGGTGGCCAAAGTATTGGAACTTCAGCTTTAGCATCAGTCCTTCCAATGAATATTCAAGGATGATTTCCTTTAGGATGAACTGGTTGGATCTCTTTGCAGCCCAAGGGACTCTCAAGAGTCTTTTCCAACACCACAATTTGAAAACATCAATTCTTTGGCACTCAGCTTTCTTTATGGTCCAACTCTCTTTGGAGAAGTAGGGAAAGACATATGCAGCATCATGATTAGAATAACTAAATTATGAGCATCATAATTAGATGATCATTATTAGTCATCATAATTAGATGACTAGCATAATTAGAATAACTAAATGACTGGATTCAAAACTAAGATAAAATATCTAATAAATTGACGCTGTGGGATAATTCACTTTCAAATAGAAGGAAATACTTAAATAATAGGTTCTTGTGAGTCAGAGCTCAAGCTTATTTACTTTGCCTTTAGCACTTTTGATAATTTACTAAGATTCATTACTTCTTGCCCTCTTGTCTCTACCGCCTTTTTCTCTGTCTCATTGCTGTTGCCCTCTTAACAGTGAAAGTATCTAAACACATCCGTCTTGCTCTCACTCTTGCCTTTAGAGTTACCTCCATCTTTCTGTCCTCCACTCTGTTTGTTAGTACAGGCAGTGTCTTGCCTCTTCCCACTTCCTGTACTTCACCTTTAAAATGTACACACACTATTCACAGGGCAAGTTTAGACTGGCAAAATGAAGTGTAGAAATTACCAAGACTTTTATTCAGTTGATTGCTGAAATATGTGAATAATTACATAAGAGGTTCATCTTTAATTTGAAGGGTTATTGTAAAATGATATACATTTTTACCCCAGGCCTATATCCTTCTTTTTTTCATGTCTTTCAACTGCTATCAATTAATTAACTTAAATGTATAAAGGAAATACAGTATGTTGTGTGTGTGTGTATATATATATATATATATATTCCTCTATTGGTGCTTTGTATATTTATGGCTTCTAACACCTATACTAGCCTCTCGATGCTGTACAGTGACTAATTCTTACATCAGACTCTAATCTGGGCAGTGACTCTTAGAGATAGTGGGGGAGGAATCAAGGAACTGATTTTAATCCATTGGTGCATTGGTGGCTACAAACCCTGAATGCATTGCTTCCCTTAGTAGCAACCAACAAATCAAAGCAAAGGAGATGGCCACTGAAGCCCTCTTTAACATCAGTCTTTCATGGTTTTCTTTATCCTATTCAAGTCAACACAAAGTTGTGAATAAGATAAAATAGTTGTTGTTGTTTTTTAGTTGCTAACTTGTACCCGATTCTTGCAACCCCATGGACTATAGCCCGCCAGGCCCCTCTGTCCACGGGATTTCCCAGGCAAGAACACTGGCATGGGTTGCCATTTCCTCCTTCAGGGGAACCTTCCTGGCCCAGGGATTGAACCTGGGTATCCTGCATTGGCAAGCAGATTCTTTACCACTGAGCCACCTGGAAAGCCCAAGATAAATAAAAGAGAAGTTTCTGACTTTCAAACCTCTCTAGTTAAAAATCTCAAAATGAGCTAGTGACTTAGAGATCTCTTCCTTACCACTTTTACTAATGAGAAACTAAAGCACATGGAAACTGTCCTGCCCATAGTCACCCAGGGCAGTGACTAGAATCGGGCTTCCTATTCTCATACGGAACGGAGCAGAGAGGATTCTGAAAGCACCCTGTACAGTGAATGTGTCTGCTTCGGCAGTAAATACATGGAAGGAAGTCAGTCTTTCAGACTTGGTTGGATGGTGTTAGAAAATACCTATCCCACTTTTCAAGAGTTTATTATGGTGAAAATAAGAAAGGACTGCCCAAATAATGTAAATCAGTCTTCTTCACAAACGCTAAGTCCAGCAATTGGAAAGCCACCTTCCTCTCACTCTTGGAGTTGGCTTTGTTTGCAAAATATGAACCCAGAGAGACTGAGGACAGGCATTGCCATAACAATTTTAAGAATTTACTTGCCAGTTTCCTGCCATATTTTAAATAAATGAGCTCAGAGCTTATCAGCAGAGTCCTCAGGGATGTCTAGGAATAAAATCTGTTACTTTGTAAAAATCCATGGTAAATAATGAATCACATTTACCCAGATATGGGTAATTATACTATTCAGTGTGGAAGACTACTGTGGAAACCTGTACATATAACAATAGAAAAACAAAGATCTAAAACTACCATATAAGTCAAAAAATAACACAGAAAACTGATTCCTTGGGGACTTGTTCGAGTTAAAATTGCCATTCGTTTCTTCCCATGCAGGACTATTTCAATGTTCTTGCTTACCTCCTTTTTAAATTATATTTAAATGACTGAAATTAAACATACAAACTGCTTGGTAAACAGTTAAATTGACTTAATTTTTTAGTAAAGTGAAATAGCTAATTATAATTGTAATGCTGTTGTGTGTTGTTTTTAAAAGTGTTTTACAGAAATCACCTTTGTCAAAATGCAGGGGGAAAAAAAAGTCATTGATCTAGAAACCATTGAAATGGAAACCATTCAAATGGTCCATTGAAATGGAGGAATAATTTTCTAAGAAGCTCTCATTCCATAGCCTAAACTCATAAAATAGTCTCCATCTTGTCCTAAAAATGGCATAGAAATCCTTTTTTTATATTTCGGAGTGACTGCGTTTGTTTCTTTCTTTGCATGTCTGTTTTGCCATGGAATGATACAGGGTGGCTCACTTGTTTATACTTTGTTACAAAACTCAGAGAGATATTTTGGTATAAAATGTAGGTGCTAGATAAATGAAAGCATCTAATTCTGTTTACCTACCATGATCCTGAAGCTAGAGCCGTATAATCTTATTCCTTCCTCAGATTACTTTGCCACACACTTGCTGGGTGATGGCTCCGAGGCTCAGGAAGTGAATTCAAAAGTGTTACTGACTATGAGACAGATGATAATCATGTTCATTGAGTAAACAAACAAAGCCAATTGTGGGAGAAGGGGATTCATTTGAAATTGCTTAAATCACAATTGAAATTGACTATATTTGATCTTCCATAAAGCCTTTGTGACTCTAAAGACTTTAGTTGTTTTGTTTTCTAGAACCTCCTGTGGATTTAGGAAGAGAAGATAAACAACACAATTGCTCAAAGCAGTGCTTAGCTACCCCAGGAAGGGGTAGGTAAAATGGTTCTGATTAGGATCACAATCCTTTTGCTGAACAGGACTCTCACCTTTCTGTTCCTCCCTCCTCCAAAGGTATGCACTTTTAAGGACTGTAAATGAAATGAATCAGAACGTAAGATGTCGAATTCAAAATACATGTTCTGATTTTTCTGTAGAATCTCCACAAACATGCAAATTCACTCAGTCTAATCTGAATGGTGTGATTGGATCCAAATATAACTTCGGTAAGAATGTTTTCTCTCTCTCATTTTTCTAGAACACGTGGGATATTTTCTTAAGGACTTTTTAAACATTTTACATTTTATTATCATATTTCATATAATCACTCTTTTCTTAATGGGTACATTGAGGGAGAAAGGTTTTTTTTCTTTTAATTTCCCCCACTAAATTCAACAACTCTTCTTGTAAATCTTCTTATAAAGATTTCTAATCTATTTATGCAGTTAAGAGACTTTCATTTAAAGTGAATGCTTGAAAAATTGACTTCAAATTATCATCCTCGTAGAACATGGGAAACTGAACTGAAAACTGCGAGATTCCCAGTGTAAGGAAACCCTTGATCAATACACATGAAGTTACTGAAAATGCAGCATCGTTTTTAATATGCATGGAAATTATGCTTTCTATGAAGCAAAGTAGCTTCCAGTAGCTTTCAAAAATTATGAGATGTGCTCGGAGACTTATTTAAAAACCTGAGAGTACAGTGAAATATGTTTAATGAAGCTGGTCATGGAGATTTAACTGAAAGCCATACCAGCTTTATTATTGCTGGCGTCAGTATCTGCCTCATGTTTTCATATTAATGTCTAATGATGCTCGCGTTCAAAGGGAAAGAAGAATGTTAATGATTCTTAGAAGCATCTCTGATGAGATGCTTATTAGTCCACTGAATCTATTTATTTCGTATAGATGCATTCTATTTTCTTTTTGGAAGCTATTCAGTTTACATATTTGTTTATAAGAAGTTGTTTCTATCTAAAGGACACATTGCTTCTTAGATAAGCTGGTGGAAAAGATCGCCAGAAACATCACATCAGATGAATCTCTACAGAGCATTTTTGATTTCCTATCATACAGACTATAGTCTAATGTGAATTGCTTGATCTGCAAACATCCCTACACTCAGTAATTGGTCAGTCTAAGCTAAATGTTCTTTTCAAATTTGATCATGAAAACAATGAGAAAAAACCCAACCTCAAACATAAACCAAAAGAGGGTGTTGTAAAAATAAACACAAATGAGGACTGGATACACTGAGTAATAGTCATTTCTTTTCATTGAACTTATGTTGTTTTAACGCTCATTTTATGATGATCTATGTTTTGTTTTTTCCAAAAGGTATTTAATTTTTGCTTGATTTAGAGGGGAAAGATTACTTATTAAAAAATCCTAAATGGAGGAGGCAGTTAAAATGTCATTTTCAAAATTTTATTTTCTGAATGAAGTCAATTTGCAGCTCAAAAAATAAAAGAAAAAAAGAAAGAAAAAGGCACATAGAGTTCAAGTTTATGCAAACAACTGCCCTGCTGTGCTTTGTCCTACTCTCTTGGCTGCTCCTGACTGTCTCTGGTGATTAAGAGCAGGCCATTTGAGGAGACAGGGATGGATTCCATATCAAGTTCATCTCTTGCTACTTTATGATCCTTTCCCATTATCTAAGCTTTCTCCTTTTAACAAGGCTACAAAGTGAGATAATAAGAGTGACCTTATTGGGATGTTGTAAAAATTAAAAGAGAGAACATGAATAAAATGCTTACCCTCAAGATTTGTGTGTATTAATATATGCTCATTATCATAATGGTTTTAGTAGTAGTTGTAAATAAGCAACTAATTAAACAGGTAATACAAAGGATATTAATGTTCTATCAGTCCAGACTATATATCCTAGAAACTTTTTCAAAAATGAATACTAAAAAACATTTTTTTCATTGCCCCCCCAAAAATAACTATTAATTAAAAAACAAAAAAAACCCCACACCTTTCACGCACCAAATCTTTTTAATTAAAGACTTTCCTGTCAGTCCTTTGTAACTAAATGATAGAAAGGTTAGCATAATCCAGAGGAAGTCAGGGAAAGAAATGAATATTGAAGGTCTGGTGAGCCCCATCCTCAATAGAAACACAGTGAATCCAAACTTCCAGTGACCCTCTTGTTGGGCACAACATAAATCTATGTCAAGAAATTAACAACTGAGGCTTTCCAGTTTCACTCTGCAGTCGTTTGCATCTCATGCTTTCTCAACTGTTATTAATCACATCAAAATAAAGGAAACAGATTAGGCCTTCCAGGACATTGGGAACGGAGACGTGAAGGAGGTGCTTGTCCTGTTTCAGCTGTGGAATGCGGTGGTGGACAGGTATGCGTTGGAGTGCATTGGAGCAATATGAAGGAGAAAAAAGATAAAGCACTTTGTGTCTCTGTTCTGAAGAAAAGGAATTAGAGCAAGGAGAGCCAGGACTGCCCTGGGATAGAGCAGCTGCCTCAGCACCGATTTTGAAAAGACATAATGCAGATTCTCGCTTCTCCTTTTGGCAACAGAGGATGGTTGGAGGGCATCACTGACTCAATGGACATGAATTTGGGCAAACTCCAGGAGATAGAGAAGGACAGGAGGCCTGGTGTGCTGCAACCATGGGGTCACAACGAGTTGGATGTGACATAGTGACTAAACAACAACAGAACATGCAGATTCTCAAACAGCCATCACCTCTGGACACCTGGCACATAGAGAACAGGACGTCTCCCTGGAGAACCATAGTTGCAGGTGGACCAAGAAATCTTTCCCGGAGAGTTAGATTGTAAGAAATTGAATGCAACACCTATGCAGGTGTTCATATGTGCAGTGTGAGTGTGTGTGTCTGTGTGTGTATGTGTGCTCAGTTGCTCAGTTGTGTCTGACTCTTTGTGACCCAAGGAGTATAGCCTGGCAGGCTCCCCTGTCCATGGAATTTTCCAGGCAAGAATACTGGAAGGAGTGGGTTGCCATTTCCTCCTGTGGGGGATCTTCCTGACCCAGGAAAGGGATTGCATCCCATCTCCTGAGTCTCCTGCATTGGCAGGTGGATTCTTTATCACAGAGCCCCCTGGGAAGCCCCACATGTGCATTATTCTGGAGTTAAATTCACAGCTTAGAATAGAATCTCAAAAGAGATTATCACACATACACACAGCCACCTGAAAGTCTTTAATGCCCATGAGATTATCATTTAGCAGCATGGACTATGCATAGAGTCATGAACGAACAGAACTGGAAGGAACATCAGTAGTCAACAAACTGTTCACCCTTCTAATTTTATAGATGTGATACTGCGAATCCGAGAAGCTGGGTGACTGGCCCATGATCACAGTTGGAAAGCTTATAAGTGCTAGATTCAGATATAGGAGCCATGTTTTCCTCTCGCCCATTCAGTGATCTTTACATTATATATTTGCATCAGAATTGATTGTCTGACCATAGCATGTGTATAAAATATATTAAGCACCATTCTGCATACTAAATACATTACACAATTTAATTCTTTAGTGCTGAGCAATAAGCTAATAATTGGAGAGTTTGTATAACCAGCCTATTGGAGGCAGATCAAAACTTAAAAAATCCCCTGACTCTACAACACCCAATTTGCTCTACACCCTAATGTTCTTTGTCTTGTCAATCACTCTCCTCCCAAGAATATAATAGCATTTTTCTGTTTTTATTTGTGTGTGTTTTTGAAATCAGTTCTCAAAGTGCTGAGCGTGAAATGGGTTCTCAGGAGATTCTTGGTCGAGTATGATGGAGGTGGTAGTAATGATAATATTAATGATTTGGTATACACCCAGACTCCAAAATGATGGAAGTGGGAGAAAATGTACCCTGCAAATATTGATCTCTCATTAAATATTGTGTCCTGCATAAAAAGAGCCAGCAAGATGCTGAAAGAATACACAGAACACTCAACCATTGATCACTCAGAATGAGATTTAGAAAAGGAACTGGTGGAATTCTAAAACAGTGAACCCTGGGAAGATCCAAGCTGACCCAGGGTTATTAACACTGGAATACATAGACAGAATCCAACTGTAAAGAGACTTGTCTGAATGCTCTTGGGAATTATTGTCACTATATGTAGGCTCATTCATTAAATTTTTAAAAAAAGGAAAAATAGATATTTACTTTCTCAATTACTTATGAAGAATCCTTTCGATGTTTACTCATCGAAACTGAGCAAACAGCCCTATGAATAAACACTGTTGCTGCTGCTGCTAAGTCACTTTAGTTATGTCCGACTCTGTGCGACCCCATAGACGGAAGCCCACCAGGCTCCCCCGTCCATGGGATTCTCCAGGCAAGAACACTGGAGTGGGTTGCCATTTCCTTCTCCTGAATAAACACAGGCTGACAGATAATCACAATGGTGTGATCACTGACCTAGAGCCAGACATCCTGGAATGTGAAGTCAAGTGGGTCTTAGAAGCATCACTACAAACAAAGCTAGTGGAGGTGATGGAATTCCAGTTGAACTATTCCAAATCCTGAAAGATGATGCTGTGAAAGTGCTGCACTCAATAGGCCAGCAAATTTGGAAAACTCAGCAGTGGCCACAGGACTGGAAAAGGTCAGTTTTCATTCCAATCCCAAAGAAAGGCAATGCCAAAGAATGCTCAAACTACTGCACAATTGCACTCATCTCACACGCTAGTAAAGTAATGCTCAAAATTCTCCAAGCCAGGCTTCAGCAATATGTGAACTGTGAACTTCCTGATGTTCAAGCTGGTTTTAGAAAAGGCAGAGGAACCAGAGATCAAATTGTCAACATCCGCTGGATCATGGAAAAAGCAAGAGAGTTCCAGAAAAACATCTATTTCTGCTTTATTGACTATGCCAAAGCCTTTGACTGTATGGATCACAATAAACTGTGGAAAATTCTGAAAGAGATGGGAATACCAGACCACCTGATCTGCCTCTTGAGAAATCTGTATGCAGGTCAGGAAGCAACAGTTAGAACTGGACATGGAACAACAGACTGGTTCCAAATAGGAAAAGGAGTACGTCAAGGCTGTATATTGTCACCCTGCTTATTTAACTTCTATGCAGAGTACATCATGAGAAATGCTGGGCTGGAAGAAACACAAGCTGGAATCAAGATTGCCAGGAGAAATATCAATAACCTCAGAAATGCAGATGACACCACCCTTATGGCAGAAAGTGAAGAGGAACTCAAAAGCCTCTTGATGAAAGTGAAAGTGGAGAGTGAAAAAGTTGGCTTAAACCTCAACATTCAGAAAACGAAGATCATGGCATCCGGTCCCACCACTTCATGGGAAATAGATGGGGAAACAGTGGAAACAGTGTCAGACTTTATTTTTCTGGGCTCCAAAATCACTACAGATGGTGACTGCAGCCATGAAATTAAAAGACGCTTACTCCTTGGAAGGAAAGTTGTGACCAACCTAGATAGCATATTCAAAAGCAGAGACATTACTTTGCCAACAAAGGTTCATCTAGTCAAGGCTATGGTTTTTCCTGTGGTCATGTATGGATGTGAGAGTTGGACTGTGAAGAAGGCTGAGCACTGAAGAATTGATGCTTTTGAACTTTGGTGTTGGAGAAGACTCTTGAGAGTTCCTTGGACTGCAAGGAGATCCAACCAGTCCATTCTGAAGGAGATCAGCCCTGGGATTTCTTTGGAAGGAATGATGCTCAAGCTGAAACTCCAGTACTTTGGCCACCTCATGAGAAGAGTTGACTCATTGGAAAAGACTCTGATGCTGGGAGGGATTGGGGGCAGGAGGAGAAGGGGACGACAGAGGATGAGATGGCTGGATGGCATTGCTGACTCGATGGACGTGAGTCTGAGTGAACTCCGGGAGTTGGTGATGGACAGGGAGGCCTGGCATGCTGCGATTCATGGGGTCGAAAAGAGTCAGATACGACTGATCGACTGATCTGATCTGATCTGATCTGACATTATGAATTGACAAAATGGAACACATTTGAACAACACTTGGTAGGCAAGACTTTCCTCAGCTTTAGCCACTGAGGAATGAAATGAAATGGTCTTCTATAAGATTTTAAACTATTTTAATCTTCAAAGAATAATTAGCTTTTTAGCCTAAGTCTTTATATGTATGTGTGTTAGCCGCTCAGTCATGTCCAACCTCTTTGTGACCCCATGGACTCTAGCCTACCAGGCTCCTCTGTCCATGGAATTCTCCAGGCAAGAATCTTGGAGTGGGTTGTAATTCCTTTCTCCAGGGGATCTTCCCAACCCAGGGATCAAACCTGGGTCTCCTGCTTGGCAGGCAGATCTTTACCATCTGAGCCACCAGGGAAGCTCAGTAAATTTTTAACATCAAGCTGCTCAATGAAAGGAACAGAAGATCCACTCTGTAACATAATACTGGGTACAGAGCAATAGATGGGAAAAGCAGAATATCGAAAGGAAGGTCACTAGTGTCTAAAAATACTAAGATGAAGAATAAGTCCTAAGAATTTCTGGAGCTGAGTAGCTTGAAAGTTCCCTTTTCAATAAAATATTTTTAATTAGCTGCCTTTGACAGAGACTTAAATGGCAATATTTAGACTTTTGTCCATTATCTTCTTCGTATTGTAGTTTGTGTTAGGTCGAACACTTGGGCTCAGACAAGGCCATAATGGTTAAATGTCTTGTTTCCTATGTCCCTGGTCCTGAGCTTCCTTGGCAATATGTGTCTCTTCAAACTGAGTCAATTGGCTGCCAGTTTAATTTTGAGTAACTTTTTGGACATATTGAATGTAAGAAATTATTTCCAGCTTTGCTCTTAAATCAAAATGGTACCAACTTTTCATCCTATGACTTCAAGAAAATAATTGATAAAATCAGCCAGGGTGCTTAAAGAATCATTTCTCTTCCATCTCCGATAGAACACAGCCCTTTCATGACGATAAATGTGTTGCTTTGGAGCTCGGGTTAGTATTCCCAGATTTCTCTTGTTCCCCTGGTGTTCTGTAATTTTAGTATCTGATTCTAATTTTTAAGGTCCTAGATCTTTTAAATTAGTTTACTGCCTTTAGGTGAGACTTAGCTTCTGCAGTTCAGTGATACATGATTGTTTGATCCACCCTTTTTGCATTTACTTGGATACAGAAAGGATGTCTGGTGAAGTTATACACTTGCTGCACTTACATGCATTCAAGAGCACTGGCTGGAACCACAGCAGAGCTCCTGTAGCACTGCATTCAAGACACTGCGAAATGACAGCCCAATCCCAGCCTTCGTGCTTCTTCTTAGCTAAGAGGCCAGCTTAGAGAGCATAGAGTATGGATTCTCAGAGGCAGTGAACAGAAGTGTCGTCCTTCACACATATTCCTCTCTGTCTTATAACAAGGACTACCATCTCACATTGGGACCAGGAAATCCTTACCTAAGAACAGTGACCCTAGCACTCAAAGTGAAGTGAAAGTTGCTCGGTCATGTCCAACTCTTTGTGACCCCATGGACTGTACCCCACCAGGCTCCTCTGTCCATGGGATTCTCCAGGCAAGAATACTGGAGTGGGTAGCCATTTCCTTCTTCAGGGGATCTTCCTGTCCCAGGGATTGAACCCAGGTCTCCCGAGTTGCAGGCAGATTCTTTACCATCTGAACCACCAGAGAAGCCCTCAAACTTTGACCTTTATTCAAGATTCAAGCAAATCTTGCTCATCTAATGTTACATACATCCTTGCTCTATAGTTTACTGTATCTCTGGGGCATAGTTTTAAAAGTGTTTTACTCCCATATAAGTTCTGTTTACTTGTGCAGTTCCCATTAGCTTTATAACACAACACAGAACCTGAGCAGGAAATATATTTTATGAAGATTCCAGGGTGATTGGTGCTCATCATGGCAGTATCAAAGGCTCAGATCCATGCAATCAAGTATCTTTATGCTGTTAGTCATGACCTTCTCCTTTGAAATGATTGCCCGCCATCTGTTATTTCATTAAGTATTAAATCTTTGTTGCTGAGCAGCAAGCCAATTTGCGTTCACAGATTTACCCCCCAAAAAGCATTTAAAATTCCTTTATGAGGGATATAATTGCTTAAACTCAGAGTTCTTTTAAATTCCAGATAAAAACTGAACATGTGCATGCAAAGTACACTGCAATCAAGATACTGAAGTCATTAGCTGTGCAGTCATACAACCCCTTAAAAGGCTATTCACAGCTCAAACCCTACATTATCACAGTGTGTAATTGCTGCAAACTTTGCCCATTAAAAATGAGGATGTGTACAAGACCACTAAGCAAAAGCATTGTGAGTAATTTCAAGAGGCAACAAATTGTTGCCATTTACATCTGTAACTAAAAAGTTTGGGGATTATACTTTTCTGTCTCCTGGATGTGTGTTTGGATATGTGATTCCTCTGTGTTACTACTGATCTGATCACTCAGTTTGCACCCCCTAATTCATTTCTTAATCCGACGGTGGCTCAGACGGTAAAGAATCTGCCTGCAATGCAAAGGATCTGGGTTTGATCCTTGGGTTGGGAAGATGGTTACCCATTCTAATATTCTTGCCTGGAAAATCCCATGGACAGAGGAGCCTGGTGGGCTACTGTCCATGGGGTTGCAAAGCATCAGACATGTCATTTCATAATCTAGATTTAAATAACTACTCAATTGGGAGCACATAGGGATGAGATAGGAGAAGGAAATGACAACCCACTCCAGTATTCTTGCCTAGAGAATTCCATGGACAGAGGAGCCTGGTGGGCTGCCATCTATGGGGTCACACAGAGTCAGACACAGCTGAAGCGACTTAACAGCAGCAGCAGGGGTGAGATATTTGTAAGGTTATGACAGCACACAAAGCCAATAATATGTATTGCATTAAGGAAATTCACGCGGAATATTCATTGGAAGGACTGGTGCTGATGTTGAAGCTCCAATACTTTGGCCACCTCTTTTGGGAAGAGCCGACTCATTGGAAAAGACCCTGATGTTGGAAAAGATTGAGGGCAGGAGAGGAAGGGGACGGCAGAAGATGAGGTGGTTAGATAGCATCACTGACTCAATGAACACGAATTTAAGCAACCCCAGGAGATAGTAAAGGACAGAGGAGCCTGGTGTGCTATAGTCCACGGGATCACAAAGATTTGGACCACAACTTAGTGACTGAACAATACTTAATTTATTCATAGTTTTCAGTGATGCATCATAGTTTATTTTCATGGGAAACTGGTGAGAGATCGCATTACCCTCACCTCTGGCCAAGGGCAGGATTTCTTGCCCAAGATTATCTCACAACAGAAGATTTCCCCAGTGATTAAGGAAGAATGCCTGAGCATTCACCTAAACTAAAAGTAATTCAGGCAGTGTTCATTGTGGTCCAATTCAAAACACTTGGTATCTCAAATAAACACTACAAATGATGATGGGCACTCAAGGCATACTTTTCTAAGCCTGGGCAGACAGGTCATTTTTACAGACAAAAATGTAGTAACTGCTAGCAGTTATTATTAGAGATAAGGACTGAGGATAGAAAGTGCCATGGCTAAATCGAAGATATATGTTAGACAAGAAACTCGGGATGCAGACCAAAGTTGAACCTGAAAATTTTCAAACTGGAGCACATGGGTTTGAAATAACCCTTTGCAGATTAAATTCAGGCAGTGGGGTTTTTATTATTTAATGTAAGTTTTCAAGAGAATGAACTGAAAATTGGAAGGAACATAAAATCTCAATGTCAGGACTAGAATGTAGATGCTAACAGTGGTTCAACAGAGAGGTTTACCAGGCGTCAGATGAGCTCTCCCAAGTCAAGGGCAGAATGAAAAATGAGGAAGTTCCCAGAGACGGGAAAAATGAGCAAGTTCCCAGAGACGGTTCTCACTTTCCTGGAGCCTGCAGGGTTCATATACCAAGGGCAGGGCTGAATGTGAGGGATGCCAGTTATCAGCCTGGCAATGTTGTTGTCCCAGCAGAGGCTGGGGGAATGAGCAAGGGCATTATTCTAAATACGATAGTTTTCACTAGTGATGGTTATTGAATAGTGCATCTTATTTTATGTTTCTTTCCAAATCAATAATACTCGGAAAACCAACTTTTTTCTCCAGGTTTAATTCCTGAATTCAAGTTCCTAGAACTGTGAAAGACTGCCTCCTTTGTTGTCACATGCATGTTTTTTTTTTTTTTTTTAATATATCTTAATCCAAGCCTAGGGTATCATCCAGGAATCTATATTTCTAAAAATTCCTACGTGATTCTGATGTACATTCAGGTTTGAAAATTACTGTAAAGAATCATAATGTTACTCAGAGAAATATTTGATAAGGATGAATTCAGATAGAAAGATTAAAAGAGTGAAATTGTGTCAGTATCTGAATGATAAAGAATGAATTTCCAAAAAAAGAAACCTCTGATTTCAAAAGGTGACCTCCAACAAGGGAGCCATAAAAAAGGGAGAAAGAAAAAAGTCAAGAGAGCTTTAAAACCAGAGCGGCATTTGATTTATATTCACCTAAGGAGATGGAAAATGATTTCACTTTTTCAAGTAAGAGTAATCAGTCCACAGCTTTCTGGAACCCTGGTGTTGGGGATTTTAAGCCATGTAATTACAAAAGTAAGAATGGAAAGAAAGAATATTGAAACATAGAAAAAGATAAAGGAGACAACTTCCATGTGGGGTACATACTACAAGTTATGTAATTATAGTCATGCTTAATGAAATGCAAAAGGCAGAAGAAAACAAAGGAAACAATATTTTATGTGTAGACATGATTTCCAAGGTTCTCACATGTGCAGGAAAACTCTTGAGTCTAATGGTAATGAAGTCAAATGCCAGTGGTAATGGGAACTCTGCCTTCAGTAAAAATAAATGGTTGGTTAGATAGGCAACTACATGAGACCTTCATGGAAACATGTGAATCGCTTGAAAGGGTCATGCTCTTGGTGAGCAACACGAATCATATTCTGCAGGTAGATAGCAAGTGCATTTTTTTAGAGAAGAGGAAAAATTATAATAGAAGAGTTTCATTTTAAGAACTGTTCTCAAAAGAGAAATAGTACTTTTAGCAGGTGGTGTTTCAATGCATTTAATGAGAGTCACTATAGGGATCCCTGAATCTCTCTGTTCTTCTAATAAAGCCATTTGTACTCCTTTGAGTATTTGGGATAATCCGAGGTGATGGGTTCAAGCTGAATCTCACAAAAAATGCCTGACACTCATTTTTACTAGTTTCACATTTGACTCCAGAAATTCCACAGGCGATTCTTAACATGTTTTCTACCACATTCCTTATCAAGCCACGACCTCAATTAGAAAATAATACCACTGTTCTTGATGGACATGCCACTTAGACATGGCTAAACATCATAAGGGGGCTTCCTGGGTGGCTTTAGTGGTAAAGAACCTGCTTGCCAATGCAGGAGATATAAGAGATGCAGTTTCGATACCTGGGTGGGGAAAATCCCCTGGAGGAGGGCGTGGCAACCCGCTCAAGTATTCTTGCTTGGAGAATCCCATGGCCAGAGGAGCCTGGTGGGCTACAGTCCGTGGGGTCATCCATGGGGTTACAAAGAGTCGGGCAGGACTTGGCGACTAAACAAACCAAAGACAGATGCATGCAGGGGGAACACAGTTATATTATAGAAGGCATTGATGGTTCATTTAATAGAAGCTGAAGAATGAAAAAGCAGAAGGATCAGAAAAAAAATAGAGTTGCATAATGTGGAAAGTCTATTTTTAAAAAATGTGTCAAATTCATAGAGTCAGAGAGTACATTGGTAGATGCCAAGGGCTGGGGAATGGGGAGGCGAGGAGGGGTCTTGGGGAATTAGTATTTAATGGGAACAGAGTCTCAGTTTAGGAAGGTGAAAAATTCAGAAGATGGATGATGGTGAGATTTGCATTACAATGTGAATATACTTAGTGCCACTGAACTGTCCAGTTACATATGGACAAAACAGTATATGTCATATTTGCAACTCTTACCACAATAAAAAAGAACATTTAAAAATCCTCCCCCCAAAATATCAAAACCAATTTCCACATTAAAAAATAAAATTGTTTTTGTCAACGAATAAGATGAATGAGTTTTTGGCACTTGTATATTAAATAGAGTATGAAGAGTTACCCTAGGCTGCAGATTTAGTTCAGTATTTGTTTCTCGGTCTCTGGGTCATGAACACCATCTCCCCTCTCCACACAGGCACACACACACACACACACACACACATCAGGAGGGTGGTGTTGTAAGGAGTAACGGAAGCTTCGTAAGAATCTCTGTGAAAGAAGCGTTGTGATTAATACGGTGAAGCCGGGGCAGTGAGGTCAGAGATGAAGGTCACACTGGCATGAGCTGGTGCTGTGAGGGGATGCCCGGTCAGGGTGAGGCTGGAGGGGGGTTCACTGGGGGGCGTGGGGGGCAGTGACCCTGAAACGCCCTCTCCACCAGTACTCCAAGGCACAGTACCAAAGGAGAGAAGGCTGCTCATCACTGTCCTATGTCCTCTGCTGCAAAGAAGTTGGAACAGATTTGCTAGCATTTCCCACAGCACTTTAAAGAGTACTGTTTTGAAGGACATTTCAAAAAAAGGAGAAAAAAAGTTACTCTTTGCCATATGCACTGTCCCTTTCTTTCCAGGACTCAACTCTGATTTCAAGGGGGAAGTAAAGACAATACAACAGGATATATACCATGTTCAAGTGATGTAATAATCAGATGCTTGCTCTACAGCACAGAGTTGGGAAATGATCTGCTAAAAAGGGAGCTGATTTCTATGCAGCAGTCCTCAGCACTAACAGCAAAGATGCTCTAGAAAACAACAGAAAAAATGTTATAAATTACTTTTTGTCCATCAGTTTCAAGAGAGTGACTAAACTCCTCATGTAAGAACTTATATGAATCTAAATATGATTTTGATGAAAAACCATTTTTTGGCATTTTCTGAAAGAACATGGAATCAAGCTATAGGTATAGTGATTTTTTTAAACAATTTTGGTTTAATTGGCAATATTATTTATGTAAATTATCTGAGTTTATCATGTAATCATTTAAGTTATGCTTTGCCTATTACTGTTTTCACTCTAAAACTAATATATAATTTCAACTCCAAAAGGAGCTGTGATAAATTAGAGGTTTACATCTGATGAGATGAATATTATGAATAAATGTAGATTGCAGAGCTATTCTCACTAAGCTATTCTCTCTAAGCTATTCTCTCTAAGCTATTCTCTGTAAAGGCTTCCTGATGGTTCCAATGTTAAAGGATCTGCCTGCAATGAAGGAGACCCAAATTCAATCTCTGGGTTGGGAAGATCTCCTAGCAAAGGGAATAGCTACCCACTTCAGTATTCTTGCCTGGAGAATCCCACGGACAGAGGAGTCTGGCAGACCACAGTTCATGGAGTCTGCAAAGAGCTGGACACAACTGAGCAGCTAACACTTTCCCTTTATAGGTCTGACCAAAAAAAAAAAAAAAACACCTCAAACTAAATATTCAAGAACCTTCTTATATTCTTTAAAGATCTCCAATTCCTTTTATTAAATAAAAATGTCAGCACATTAAAATTTTACTTAAATTAGTGAGAAAATAACTACTTTGTCTGTGTTTTAGTTATAACAAAAGACTTTGAACCATAATTTAAAGGTCAACTTCAGACTTCTTTTTTAAATTCAAATCTGGTGTTTAATATTTAAACCATGGCTTCTAATTATTTTTCTTGAAGCAATACTTTTCTCCATTACTTCTGTAGAGTGGATTTTTCTGTCAAGTAGAGAGATGTCAAAAAGAGAAAAGTTCTTGCAATAACTTCATTCGAAGACAAATACCTAAGGACAATTTAGATTTCACACAGCTATACTCAATGAAAAGAAATGCTATTGAATCTGTGAAACATCAAATTTCATGAAATCTCACAGAGACCTTGAAAAATTGACCTTTTAGAAACATTGAAAAATAGCAAGGAGAAAGCATAAGGTTATCATGGCCTATATTGTCTAGGTAATCTTGTTCTGCAATATTTTCTTCAAGGTTGCACTCTTAGGGTATTAATTATGCTTACATGTTCATAATTTTATTGTGTAATAAAACATCTTCCATTTTCTTCTCCAGGGGATCTTCCCAACCCAGGGATGATGGAATCCATGTCTCTCTCATTGCAGGCAGATTCTTTACTGTCTGAGCCACCAGGGAAGCCTAATAAAGCATTTACTTTCCATAATCCATTTAGAGCACTATTTTCTCTAAGTATATTGATATACATTATTTATATAAAGTGCATACATATTTATGCTTTGTAAAATCATATTTTCTTAATTTTATTTAAAATATTACCATCATTTTATTTATACAAATTATAATCTCCTGCTAGTTGAGAAGTCTAAATATAATTACTATGAAAAAAGTCCTGGATTAAGTTACACGGAATCTTGGAAAATAAAATAATATGAAAAATGCTTTTATAGATTCCTGATGTTTATCAAGAATTTGCTTTGGAATGTAAAATGTATTAATATAAGAATTTCATATTATCTCCCAAATCTGCATATAGATAATCTTCTGTATTTGTGAACCACTGATATCAATCATGCATGTCTTATGCATATTTATTAGGATATACATTGCTATTGGTGTTCAAAGGTACTAACAACTGATGCCTTCCCCCATGAAAGAAATATTTTTATGCAAGTAGTATCAGTCGTATTTATAACCAACAAATATGATTAATCTGAATTTCTATTTCTCAATCTTATGATGTTTCCTCTTACCTCCTACTCTTACATATGCTGAATATACACGCAAAGATGCAAAACACATACCATACCCTCTACATTTGTCTGTGATTGCATGATGTGTGCATATGTGTATATGTATATATATGTGTGTGTGTGCGCTCCATTGTCTACTACTCTTTGTGACCCCATGGACTGTAGCCCACCAGGTTCCTCTGTCCATGGAGTCTTCCAGGCAAGAATACTGGTGTGGGTTTTCATTTCCTTGTCTGGGGGATCTTCCCCACCCAGGAATCAAAACCTCATCTCCTGCATATCCTGCATAACAGGCAAATTCTTTACCCACTGAGCCATGGGGAAAGCCTTGCATATGTGTATACACAAATAGAATTTCATGTGATCCTTAAAATAGAGAGAAAAGTTGGATTATTCTTGGTAAACCATTGCTGCTGCTAAGTCGCTTCAGTCGTGTCCGATTCTATGTGACACCATAGACGGCAGCCCACCAAGCTCCCCCGTCCCTGGGATTCTCCAGGCAAGAACACTGGAGTGGGTTGCCATTTCCTTCTCCAATGCATGAAAGTGAAAAGCGAAAGTGAAGTCGCTCAGTCGTGTCCGACTCCTAGCCACCCCATGGACTGCAGCCTACCAGGCTCCTCTGTCCATGGGATTCATTACAGAAAGTTAAAAAAAAGATCCGTTACATGCAACCTTCAAGATAAAAATAAATGACATGAATAAAACAATTCCATAAAATGGAAGAGAATACAATTAATAAATTTAAAAAGCAGAAATATACTACTGAAAAAACTTCTAAGAAGGTGACAAGAAAGACCTAGCATAATACTGTTCGTGATGAATATTGATGAAGACTAATTCTTTATCAAACAGTGACTATTGGGCTTCCCTGGTCACTCAGACAGTAAAGAATTCTGCCTTAAATACTGGAGACCTGGGCTCAGTCCCTGGGTTGGGAAGATCCCCTGAAGAAGGGAATGGCACCCCACTCCAGTATTCTTGCCCAGAGAATTCCATGGACAGAGGAGCCTGGCAGGCTCCAGTCCATGGGGTCACAAAGAGTAGGACATGACTGAGAGACTAACACTTTCTTCACTTTCATTGTTAAGATGTAGGTTGAATAATAATAACACAGAACTGCCCATGAACTTGGCCTCCCTATTTGGCCTTTTCAGACACCACTTTGATTCGAGTTTTCCCACAGATGGTTCCCGTCTGGGGAGGATAGGGATCTGGTGGTCCCTCGGTATTTGCTCAAGTGAACACGTCATGGTTTTGTCTTCAGAGGATTGCTTAACCACACTGCTTATGTATTAAAAGTTTACCATCTGCTAGGCTGCCTGTTTCCTGGTTCTTTGGTGAGAAAGAGAGGCCTTTGGGGAGAATTTTGAGTCTGAACCTTCTGATATTTCACAATTGCTGCCTTATTTTGCTCCTTGTTCAGATTATATAAGACTAAAAGAAAATCTGGCGAAATCACTACCTCATTACTTTGGAGTCCTTGTGTCCATAGACACTTTGCTTTCTCCCCACCTTTCAAAGTTTTATCTTATATACAATGCCCAGGGTTTTTAGTTGTACTTAGAAAGAGAAAAAACAAAAATTATATCTACTTTATATCTACACTTTCTTCCCCAGGGCTTCCCTGGTGGTTTAGACGGTAAAGAATCTGCCAGCAATGTGGGAGACCCAGGTTGGTCTGCTGGTTTGGGAAATTAATTGGAGAAGGGAATGGCTACCCATTCCAGTACTCTTGCCTAGAGACTTTTATGGACAGAAGAGCCTTGTGGGCTACAGTTCATGCATGTCACAAAGAGAAGGACACGACTGAGCGACTAACACTTTCACTTTTCACTTTTTTTTCCCCTGTAATTTTAAAAGACTTGTATAGGAAATGTGCCACCAATTTGGACCAAGAAGGAAGATTTATCAAATTTGAAAAAGACCTCCAAGCCTCCAAATCTCTGGATACTTAAAACAAGCAGAAGAAGTCATTTGCAAACATATGCCTGCTTATTTTCTCCGTTGAAATTATTATTATTATTATTTCTTGGTTAGGCTCTTATTTTTATTATATCCTGCTCCTACTTCCTAAACTTAGAAGCAGGGTTTAACCAAGAAATGTTTCCTAACCTCAGAGATACGGGTCTTGCCAACTTTTACCTTGTGGAATTTCAGCACTCCCATGGAACTGTAGACTGTTAAGTGCTTCCTATTTCTCCCATTTAGGAATGGAAGTATATATTACAGTCATCTGTGTTGCTTTAGTACCATTGCATGGTGGGTGTGATGGGGTCAGGTAACTTGTTTAATAGTTTATATTCCTTAGATCAATAGCAGACATATCTGAGGAGACTGTCAAATTTAATCCAGATTGTGAAATTCTGAACATTGAGCCATATGCTAGAATTTGATGAGAATTTGGGGATCATAGATAAAGGTGAGTATATTTTGCATGAGCCTAGTGGCTTAGACGGTAAAGCATCCGCCTGCAATGTGGGAGACCTCAGTTCGATCCCTGGGTTGGGAAGATCCCCTGGAGGAGGGCATAGCAACCCACTCCAGTATTATTGCCAGGAGAATCCCATGGGCAGAGGAGCCTGGTGGGCTACAGTCCATGGGTTTGCAAAGAGTCAGACACAACCGAGTGATAAGCACAGCACAGAATGTAATTATCTGCACCCAGAAGCACTGGTAGCTTGTAAAAGTGGGATCTATTATTTCTCTCTCTGCAACCTTATCCCTTCAATGTGACTGCAGAATCTTTCATCGATTGTTTTCCCTCGCCTTAAATTGGACTTGCTTACATGATTTCATTTGACCAAACAGGAAGTTAGAAAACTTGAAGCAAGAGAGACCCGAAGAGCCACTCCTGAACACCAGGACTCACCCTTTCTCACTGCACGTGGACCCTGTGGTTGCCATGGAAGCAGTGGAAGCTAGTCGACTGGAAATTGACAGGCCATGTGAAGAAAAACAGAGGTCACAGACCCAGCGGTCAGTAAACCCAGTTCTTATGACTGACACACACGTGGGCTCAACCAAGACCACGGGAGCCTGCCTCAGACCAGATGGACCACCTGGCTAAATGGATGATTTTTTTTTTTTTTTAACTACAAGCTTTGGTGTCATTTTTGTTGTTGTTCTGTCACTCAGTCTTATCCAACTGTTTGTGACACCATGGACTGCAGCACGCCAGGCTTCCTTGTCCTTCACCATCTCCCGGAGTTTACTCAGACTCATGTCCATTGAGTTGGTGATGCCATCCAGCCATCTCATCCTCTGTTGCCCCATTCTCCTCCTGCCTTCAATCTTTCCCAGCATCAGGGTCTTTTCCAATGAGTCAGCTCTTTGCATCAGGTGAACAAACTATTCAGTTTCATCATCAGTCCTCCAATGAATATTCAGGGTAGATTTCCTTTAGAATTGACTGGTTTGATCTCCTTGCAGTCTGAGTGAACCTCAAGAGTCTTCTCCAGCATCACAGTTTGAAAGCATCAATTCTTCGGCACTTTCTTTCTATTAGGCATTAAAAGAGACAGCATCATCAACACTAAAGAAAATATTTGTGATGCTCGTGTCCACCAACTTATCCCAGGCTCCACGACATACAGAGACCTTCTTTTAAAAAAATTAAAAACACAGTCTTGCCATGTGGTCATAGATTTGAACAAGCATTTCACACACACACACACACACACACACACACACACACACAAAGGAAAAAAAACTACACCCAAATGTCTAATAACTATATTTAAAAGTCCTCAGCTTCACTGGCCATCAGGGAAATGAAAATCAAAACCACAAGGCGATATACAGGTATCAGATTTACCGAAAGGAAAGCATAAGAAAATACCAAGCATCTGAGTGAATGTTGTTGAGCAACCACACTCACAGATCACTGGTGGGAGTATAAATTGATATTTTTAAAAACTGCTTGTCAGCAGCAACTCAAGTTGATACACTTACCCTGTTACCAAGCAATGTCATTTCTGGATAGGAATCTGGAAGAAATATGTGCATATGCTTACAAAAAATATACGAAATTGTTCACAGCAGTATGATTTGCAATGTTCTCAAACGAGACACTAAACAAATTCTATCAGCAGAAGAATGGATAAACTATCATGCAGTGACACAAAATATCATTGCACAGAAATGATGTAAATAATCTAAAATGCTATACAACATGAAGGAATGTCTCAAAATATGATTTTGAACAAGGTAGACCAAAAAAGGTATGCAGTGTATTCTATTGAAACAAAAATAGGAAAATCTAACTTCATGTTTCCTGGACAGCTCTGTGGTAAAGAATCTGCCTGCCAGCACAGGAGTTGAGAGTTCAATCCCTGGGTCAGAAAGATCCCCTGGAGAAGGAAATAGCAACCTGCCCCAGGATTCTTGTCTGGAGAATTCCATGGACAGAGGAGGTTGACGAGCGCTAGTCCATGGTTTCATAAAAGAGTCAGACATGACTTAGCAACTACACACCAACAACAGCAAAAACAACTTAAGCTCTCAGAAATATAAGAAGTGGTTTTCCTTGGGGAAAGGATGAATATAAGTAAGGCTTTGTGGTGCCAGCAATATTCTGTTTCTTGACCTGGGGGCTGGTTACAGAGGAGAGATCAGTTTGGGAAAAAACACAGATATACATTTATTGAAAGGATATATATCACCTTAATAAATGTTCCCAGTCCATCAACAACTTTCTTATTAAATGTTAATAGGATGGTAAAAATTAATACTTATAGTTGGTTTCCATCTGAATATTAATCAATATCCTCCTAAATGAAAGCAGATAGCCAAAATATCTGAAAGATTTTTAAATCAAATGATTCTCTGCCATCTTTCATTACACTCTCGAGCTATTTTTGCCTAGTATCTCAGTTCCACCTTATTTAAATTAGACATTATGTTAACAGTTAATTTCCTGGCATTATGCAATCAATGAATTTTAGATTTATTTAATGTTCAGCAATTTATTTGCTACCATTTCCCTTTCATTTCACGATCTGTGTTGGTTTTGATTTCCCTCATTCTGAATACATAACTCAGTAGTCCTTCTCTCAGTAGTGTGTTTTGTTAGCAGTGGTTTCTATCTGAAAATGTCCTTTTTTAACACTGTCAGATATTTCAGGAGCTTGTATCAGTAGAGAATTCAAAGTTCACCATTGTTTTCTCACATCACTTTAAAGGTATTTCCTGCTGCCTTGTATCTATTTTTATCCCTGTTAAAATGTCTAATTTTTTTTTTTTTTTTTTTAATTTTTTCCCGGAGCTTCAGCTTCTCCGCACGCGGGGCGAACTAATGAAGGCCCCGGCGCGCTGGGCCCCACAGGCAGCCGTCTGGGCGCCTGGGCCCGCGCGGCTGCGGGCGAGCGGACGGCGGCGCAGCCCTAGAGCGCAGCGAGGCGGCCAAGGGAGCTCCGGGGGCTCGCCCGGCGCGCCTAAAATGTCTAATTTTAATTTTAATTTATTCTGATAAAATCCTTTTTTACAGTCATTTTTATGACCTACTCTTTGATGTTCTGAAATTTCCCTGTTCTATGGATTTAATTATTTTCATATTCAAGATTCTGTGTATTTCCTAAATCTGAAAATTTATATAAATTTTGGAATATTCTCAATACTACCTTTAAAAATATTACCTTTCTCATTTTCTTTTTTCCTCTTAAGAGTTTCCAGTGGAGATGTATTGGAATTTCTCACCTGTCTACATATTTTTTTTTTCAATTTGTCTTTTATAATGTCATCTTTTAACCTTATTTCATTGCATCAAGATGAATCCTCCCAAAATGTGCTTTAACTTTTTCCTCAAACTCATGTATCTGTAGTTTCATAAATAATTTAATTTTTCCTTTGGTTCTTTTTATGTCCAGATTGTGTTTTATTTTCAAACATGACTTCTTGTAGTATATATTTATCATATTTTTACTCCCTACTGTTATTCCTTTAATAACTTTAAACTTATTTTTATATAAAAGCAATAATTCTCTGGGGATTTAATTCTACTGTTTGTATTTTCTTCTATCCCTTGTTTACAGTGGATTGTTTCCTTCTGGGGTTTGTAATTTTAGACTGTGAACTCTTTTTTGTTAAGACTGCCACTGTGGAACACCAGAAGTCTAGTGAGACATTTAAAATCCCCTACTTCATTTTATGGAACATCACAGTACTGTAGCCACATTTTATGTCAATATTTCAGATGATATTTCAAATATTTCCAAGACCACAAACTTGAATGTCAGATTTACATACAATGTAGGCTTATGATCAGAACTCTTCAAGGGACAGGTCTTTTTCTTAGAGGATGCTTCAGCTTGCCAGGGCTACCATACAAAGTGGATTTCCCTGGTGGCTCAGGGGTAAAGAATCTGCCTGCAATGCAGGATACCCAGGTTCAATCCCTGGGTTGGGAAAAATCCCCTGGAGAAGGAAATGGCAACCCACTCTAGTATTCTTGCCTGGAAAATCCCATGGACAGAGAAGCCTGGCAGGCTATAATCCATGGGGTTGCAAAGAGTCAGACACGACTGAACAACCACCACCACCATACAAAGTACCCAGGCTAAGTGGCTTAAAGTAAGAGTAGTTCTGAATGGAGAAAGTCTAATGTCAAGGTTGGTAGAGCTGATTCCTTTGAAAGGCTGTGAGGAAGGGATCTGTTCCAGGCCTCTTTCCTTGGCTTGTAGATCCATCTTCATATCCCCATGACATAGTCCCTGCATAGTACCTGGATCCAAATTTCCTCTTCTTATAAGACACTGGCCATATCAGGGGCTACCCATTATGGTAGGGCTAGGGATCTAATTTGAATTTTTCTGCCTCTGTAAAAATCATGTCTCCAAAGCAAGTTAGATATTGGAGATTAAGACCTGAACATGTGGATTCTGGGGACACAATTAAATCCATAACAACCACATGCTGTTTATCTTTTTTCTTTTTTAGTTTCTCTTTTACTAATAACACAGGTCTTTAACCTGTGTTTAACCCTTTAAACATATAACTTTAATAAATGGGTCACATTTTCAAAGCAGCCTAGTGCTACCTTCAAACCAAATATGTCATATGTATGTTAAACCCACAACTTCTACTTGACCAAGATTATGAATCATGTTCATATATAGCAGAGGTTTTAATGCCCTAAGTTTTGTTCCTCTTTATTTTTAGATCC
This sequence comes from Bos grunniens, assembly GCF_055505025.1. NCBI lineage: Eukaryota > Metazoa > Chordata > Mammalia > Artiodactyla > Bovidae > Bos > Bos grunniens. Next base: position 10,855,002 of record NC_141188.1, read on the forward strand.
TTGGAATTTCTTTTATTTTTATGAGCTCATTGCAAATAAAAAGGTATGCTTGTGATGATGTACTCCTTACACTTTAGTAAAAGCAAAGGATGAAAGTTTCAGAGGCTTTTCAGTATCTCATGAGCTGTAATCCCACAACTGGAAAACTAGAGATTTCAGTTACCAATTACCACATAGAGAGGAAGAGTCACTTACTTAGAGGACAAAACTCATGCTCATTTGTGGGCTTTTGATTATCTCTAATGAAAATGAAATGGAAAAAAAATGATTGAAATGCTTTCTCAGTTTTAATTTTTTTAATAATTGTTAATTTATCTTTGTTTGTGCTGAGTTCTTGCTGTAGTGGCTTCACTTGTTGCCGAGTATGGGCTCTAGAGCATGTGGGCTCAGTACCTGTAGCTCCTGGGCTCTGGAGCACAAGCGCAATAGATGTGGTGCACAGTCTTGCTCCTAGACAGGTAGAATTTTCCTGCATTAGGGATCAAACTGTGTCTCTTATGTTGGTTGGCAGATTCTTTACTACTGAGCCACCAGGGAAGCCCTCCATTTTAAATCTTAGTGAACTAGATAACACTGGACCCATGTAACAAAAATGTTAATTTTACTGTTTTAGGATTATAATAGCTATAAATCTAATCAGTCCATCAATTCAGTCACTCAGTCGTGTCCAACTCTTTGCCACTCCATAGACTGCAGTATGCCAGGCTTCCCTGTCCATCACCAACTCCTGAAGCTTACTCAAACTCATGTCCATCGAGTCAGTGATGCCATCCAACCACCTCATCCTCTGTTGTCCCCTTCTCCTCCTGCCCTCAATCTTTCCCAGCATCAGGGTCTTTTCAAATGAGCCTGTTCGCTTCAGCATCAGTCCTTTTAATGAACATCCAGGACTGATCTCCTTTAGGATGGACTGGTTGGATCTTCTTGCAGTCCAAGGGACTCTCAAGAGTCTTTTCCAACACCACAGTTCAAAGGCATCAATTCTTCAGTGCTCAGCTTTCTTTATAGTCCAACTCTCACATTCATACTGGAGAACTCATAGCTTTGACTAGATGGACCTTTGTTGGCAAAGGTCTCTGCTTTTTTTTTAATACAATATGGAGGCTTTAGTGTAATTATTTAATAAAATACATATTAATCTAGCAGAAATCAATTGCAGTATAAAAGTCAGAACAGAAAAATACAAATATGTGTCATTTTAGAAATAGCTCATTTGTTAAAATGCTTGTTATCCTTCTTTTTTCATGTGGTGTATCGTTAGCTAAAAATATACCTCTGCCTCACGTCCTCATGGACCGCCACATGTCATATCATGTGTTTCCTTTGACATTTATCATGATGCTCTGCTCTCCCAGGCGATCTTTTCACATTTTCTCCTTTTGTATGAGTTGTGTTTGTTTTCCCTAAAGTCATTCCCACTGAGCTCCAAGCAGTCTCTTTTTTGCTCTAATTTCCCAGGTTCTCATATTTTTCTCTCGTTTGTTTCTCTACAGATTAACTTTTATCTCTAAAACCAGACAATGCACATGATATATGAGTGGTTTATTTATTCAAGACAATTAGTTCTTCTTATATATTAAGTACTTAATATCTTAAACTAAATTAGATTATTTTGAATTACACATATGCTTTCAGAGTAATAGTACCATTGAATGATTTGATGATTCTGCAGATAAAAGGAGAAAGATGTGGAAATTTAAGCCTGAATTAGTCAATAAAGAATCTATCTGCAATGCAGGAACTCAGGCTGATTTCTGGGTTGGGAAGATCCTCTGGAGAATGGTATGGCAACCCACTCCAGTATTCTTACCTGGAGAATCCCATGGACAGAGGAACCTGACAAGCTGCAGTCCATAAGGTTGTACACGACTAAAATGACTTAAACCCAATATGTGTAGACTCAAAGCAATGCCTAGCACATTGGGCATGCTCTGCATGTGTCATGATTTCTTTTCTATTTTAGCAGTATCCAAAATTTCATGGCTGCAATCACCATTTGCAGTGATTTTGGAGCCTATAAAATAAAGTCTGACACTGTTTCCACTGTTTCCCCATCTATTTCCCATGAAGTGATAGGACCAGATGCCATGATCTCAGTTTTCTGAAGGTTGAGCTTTAAGCCAAATTTTTCACTCTCCTCTTTCACTTTCATCAAGAGGCTTTTTAGTTCCTCTTCACTTTCTTCCATAAGGGTGATGTCATCTGCATATCTGAGGTTATTGATATTTCTCCCAGCACTCTTGATTCCAGCTTGTGTTTCTTCCAGCTCAGCATTTCTCATGATGTACTCTGCATATAAGTTAAATAATGCAGATGGTGATTGCAGCCAAAACTGTGGTACATTTACACAATGGAGTATTACTTAGCCATTAAAAAGAATACAATTGAATCAGTTCTAATGAGGTGGATGAAACTGGAGCCTATTATACAGAGTGAAGTAAGCCAGAAAGAAAAACACCAATACAGTAGACTAACGCATATATATGGAATTTAGAAAGAAAAGAGACACTGATGTATAGAACAGTCTTTTGGACTCTGTGGGAGAGGGAGAGGGTGGGATGATTTGGGAGAATGGCATTGAAATATGTATAATATCATATATGAAATGAGTCTCCAGTCCAGGTTCGATGCACGATACTGGATGCTTGGGGCTGGTACACTGGGACGACCCAGAGGGATGGTATGGGGAGGGAGGAGGGAGGAGGGTTCAGGATGGGGAACACATGTATACCTGTGGCAGATTCATTTTGATATATGGCAAAACCAATACAATATTGTAAAGTTAAATAAAATAAAATTAAAAAATAAAAATAAAATAATAAAAAAATAAAAGATGTTTACTCCTTGGAAGGAAAGTTATGACCAACCTAGATAGCATATTCAAAAGCAGAGACATTACTTTGCCAACAAAGGTCCATTTGGTCAAGGCTATGGTTTTTCCACTGGTCATGTATGGATGTGAGAGTTGGACTGTGAAGAAAGCTGAGCACCAAAGAATTGATGCTTTTGAACTGTGGTCTTGGATAAGACTCTTGAGAGTCCCTTGGACTCCAAGGAGATCCAACCAGTGCATTCTAAAGGAGATCAGTCCTGGGTGTTCTTTGGAAGGACTGATGCTAAAGCTGAAACTCCAATACTTTGGCCACCTCATGGGAAGAGCTGACTCATTGGAAAAGACTCTGATGGTGGGAGGGATTGGGGGCAGGAAGAGAAAGGGATGACAGAGGATGAGATGGCTGAATGGCATCACCAACTCCTTGCACAAGAGTTTGGGTGAACTCCAGGAGTTGGTGATGGATAGGGAGGCCTCAGATCAGATCAGTCACTCAGTCATGTCAGACTCTTTGCGACTCCATGAATCACAGCAGGCCAGGCCTCGCTGTCCATCACCAACTCCCGGAGTTCACTCAGACTCACGTCCATCGAGTCCGTGATGCCATCCAGCCATCTTATCCTCTGTCGTCCCCTTCTCCTTTTGCCCCCAATCCCTCCCAGCATCAGAGTCTTTTCCAATGAGTCAACTCTTCGCATGAGGTGGCCAAAGTACTGCAGTTTTAGCTTTAGCATCATTCCTTCCGAAGAAATCCCAGGGCTGATCTCCTTCAGAATGGACTGGTTGGATCTCCTTGCAGTCCAAGGGACTCTCAAGAGTCTTCTCCAACACCAAAGTTCAAAAGCATCAATTCTTCGGTCCTCAGCCTTCTTCACAGTCCAACTCTCACATCCATACATGACCACTGGAAAAACCATATTCTTGACTAGATGGACCTTTGTTGGTAAAGTAATGTCTCTGCTTTTGAATATGCTATCTAGGTTGATCATAACTTTCCTTTCAAGGAGTAAGCGTCTTTTAATTTCATGGCTGCAGTCACCATCTGCAGTGATTTTGGAGCCCAGAAAAATAAAGTCTGACACTGTTTCCACTGTTTCCTCATCGATTTCCCATGAAGTAATGGGACCGGATGCCATGATCTTCATTTTCTTTTTTTTTTTTAATTTATTATTATTATTTTTTTATGATCCTCATTTTTTGAATGTTGAGCTTTAAGCCAACTTTTTCACTCTCCACTTTCACTTTCATCAAGAGGCTTTTGAGTTCCTCTTCACTTTCTGCCATAAGGGTGGTGTCATCTGCATATCTGAGGTTATTGATATTTCTCCTGGCAATCTTGATTGCAGCTTGTGTTTCTTCCAGTCCAGCGTTTTTCATGATGTACTCTGCATATAAGTTAAACAAGCAGGGTGACAATATACAGCCGTGACGTACTCCTTTTCCTATTTGGAACCAGTCTGTTGTTCCATGTCCAGTTCTAACTGTTGCTTCCTGACCTGAATACAAATTTCTCAAGAGGCAGATCAGGTGGTCTGGTATTCCCATCTCTTTCAGAATTTTCCACAGTTGATTGTGATCCACACAGTCAAAGGCTTTGGCACAGTCAATAAAGCAGAAATAGATGTTTTTCTGGAACTCTCTTGCTTTTTCCATGATCCAGCGGATATTGGCAATTTGATCTCTGGTTCCTCTGCCTTTTCTAAAACCAGCTTGAACATCAGGAAGTTCACAGTTCATATATTGCTGAAGCCTGGCTTGGAGAATTTTGAGCATTACTTTACTAGCGTGTGAGATGAGTGCAATTGTGCGGTAGTTTGAGCGTTCTTTGGCATTGCCTTTCTTTGGGATTGGAATGAAAACTGACCTTTTCCAGTCCTGTGGCCACTGCTGAGTTTTCCAAATTTGCTGGCCTATTGAGTGCAGCACTTTCACAGCATCATCTTTCAGGATTTGGAATAGCTCTACCGGAATTCTATCACCTCCACTAGCTCTGTTCGTAGTGATGCTTTCTAAAGCCTAGTGTGCTGCAATTCATGGGGTCGCAAAGAGTCAGACATGACTGAGCAACTGAACTGAACTGAACTGAACTACCTCTATCCCAACCACTCTTGTAGGTCAAAATAAAAATACCTACAGTCAACGAAGTACTGAAACATTCACTGGATCCACAAAAGAATCCCGAAGAAACTGCATTGGATGAGGTTTGCCATGTAAATTCTGAGTCAAATTTAAATTAAGGTCTGAGAGCAGAGGGGAGGAGTGACAGAAATTATTTAATGTTGGCAGTATTAATTGGCATCAGTGGCTTTCCAACCTGAAGTTTTTCTGAAGTATGAGCAGTGTGCCACCTACTTTCTCATATCCACCAATAACGTCAATGTGCAGTTATTTCTTGTCATTAGGTATATGAAGCTGCAACTCAGATATCAGTGGATAATTTTTGTAAAGTGACCAGTACTGTAAATTTTGAATATTATATAGTTACAATTACTGGAAGCAAGAGATGAAAGATAATTTTGAAGTTATTACCATGTTGTTGTTGAGTAACTAAGTCATGTCCAATTCTCTGAGACCCCATGGACTGCAGCATGGCAACCTTCCCTGTCCTCCACTATCTCCCAGAGTTTCAGTTATTATCATAAAGACCTAAAAAACGGAAGATGGAATATTCTGGAATTGGTGTGACCCAACGGGTGTCTGTGTGGGTATGGGTGTGTCTACAAAAAATGGACCTATGTCCCCGTGAAAGAAAATAGGTAAATAAAAATACATCTAAACAGTTGACATCTATCCAAAGAAGGGAAAACTCACTGATCAATCAAAATAAGCACAAGAGAAATTAACAAACAGAAATTTAACAGAACAAAGAGATTCAAGATAAGCTCCAAATAATTTCCTGAGCCTGAATGAAACATGACTTCCTATATAAATAATTTAGTCAGTAAATGAAGCAGAAGTTCAAGGATGAGACTGGAATCAGTGGCTTGGAAGAAAAAAATGGAAGAAATAAGTCAGAAGAAAACCATCAGGGAAAAGTTAAGGGATTTAAAGGATTTATCCAGAAGACCTAACATACGAAAAATGGGAATTCCAGAAGGAGAAAACAGAACAGATGGAAGGCTGTTAATAATTAAATAAATTAAATAAATCATAGAGGTCTATTTCCCTTGCTGAGGAAATACCTGAAACTGCAGATTTGGAGAAGATTAATGAGAAATGACACACTCTTGAACCTCCTATTGAAAAATTTCAAAAATCTAAGACAAATAGAACAATTTATAAAATGCAAAATAAAAAAATAAAGTGAAAATGTACTGACCTTATGTATAACATTGAGATATCAAACACAGATTAATAACTTCTACAGCCTACTATGAATAAGATATTGCAATCACACAGTACAACATATAGACTAGTTTATCATGCTTTTGTGAAGAAGAAGAAAGACTACATTCATGGTGACAAATACCTTGTTTGTTAAATTTAAATGGATATAAGAAGATTAGCTTAGAATGGGCAATGTAAGTAATGCACTCATAAAGCCAAGAGAGTGTATGACACCACACTGAGACAACTAGTTAATCTGAGCCAACTGATGAGAGCAACTGGAATGCTAAAAAAACAAAACAAAACAAAACAAAACATGAGGCTATTAAAATGGTACATGGTCTGAAAATGAAGGAAACTCAGGGAGAAGCTAGCCTTTGGATCCACTTTTTGAATAGAAGTAAAGGAAGTGGGAAAGATGAGACGTGAAGGAGATATTTTACACCCGGGACCTTAAGGAGGAACTGGATGTAGGGCCATCTTGAGCTTCTCAATATTCTCCAATATTAGGAGCCCAAACCTCTTATGGTTAAGAGATTACCTAAAAGGGACCAGCCAGGACAGAAGTGATTCAGTGTAATGACTGAGGAGCAAACAGTTACAATTTTCCAAAGTTATTAAAAAATAGAACAGAGATTTAAAATGAAATGCACAGACTCAGAAGAGAAAAAAGGACAAACAAAACCTCAATTAAATATATCTCAGGAAAACTACTTAAAAGAAACAAAGTAACTAAAAGAAAATCATAAGTACAGCCAGAGAGTAAAAAGCAATTAATTTTATTAAAGCAAAAATATGTTTAAGCACCTATCCCAAAAGAAACAATGGATGTCAAGAAATAATGGAATGATACCTTTAAATTGCTGAGAAAAAAATGACTGTGGGCTCAGAATTCTGTAACCAGAAAAAAAAAAAAGAAAGAATAAAACCTTCAACAATGGAAATAAATGTCCTAAAGATAAGGGCAACTGCCCCAGTAGCACATGCATGCCACGAGCTACAGCACACACTTCAGGAAACAATTTAGAGAAAGGACGGATGGCAGGTTCTCATTGCCTTATCACACTGGATAAAGACACATCTAACACAGCATATGGCAGTCTTAGAAGATCACCCAACCCCTGGACTTGGGGTTTTGGATTGTGGGGTAGAGAAAGTGCTCTCATCCTTGTCAGGACTCAACAGGAGAGTGGCATAGTAGAGGCTTGATTGCAACCCTATGCTAGCAGCTCTATCTTTTTTTGTGGGACTAACCACAAGTCCCTCCCAGGCTAGCGTCAATGGCTTCTGTTTGCACATCCTGTGATGCGCCTATGTGACGTAACAGCATCAGGAAACATGCTAGCCCTCGTGGTGGATATAACATTCCCAACATCCTCGTGAGGCTTGGGTCTAAGACTGAGCTGGATGAATATTGATGTCCTCATGCTGGGCCTTAACTAGTTTGCCTGGGTTCTTTGCAGAAGTTCATTCCTTTTCTGGGGCTTCCCAGGTGACGCTAGTGGTAAAGAATCCACCTGCCAATTCAGGAGACAAAGGAGACTCAAGTTCAATTCCTGGGTGAGGAAGATCCCCTGGAGGGGGAAATGACACCCCATTCCAGTATTCTTGCCTGGGAAATCCCATGGACAGAGGAGCCTGATGGGCTACAGTCCATGGGGTCACAAAGAGTCAGACAGGACTGAGCAGAATTCACAATGATTCCTTTTCTGAGACTCCAGCCTACCTGGGATCTGTGTTAGACAAAAACAAAAAAAAAAAAACAAAAAAAAACAATAAATGAACAAATAAAACCACATACCTGTGAGTGAAATAAAAGCATTTTCAGAAGAAAACACCTGCAGAATGTTCCACCAGAAGAACTGCAATAAAGAAGGGAGAGTGGGGATATTTTTGGTCAAGAAGGGAAATCATTCTAGATGGAAACTCAGAAGTGCAGAAATAAATAAAGAGAAATAGAAAGGAGTAAAAAAGGCTGAGTGCCAAAGAACTGATGCTTTTCAAATTGTGGTGCTGGAGAAGACTCTTGAGAGTCCCTTTGACAGCTAGGAGATCAAACCAGTCAATCCTAAAGGAAATCAGTCCTGAATATTCATTGGAAAGACTGATTCTGAAACTGAAACTTCAGTAATATGGCCACCTGATGCAAAGAGCTGACTCATTGTGAGAGACCCTGATGCTGGGAAAGATTGAAGGCAGGAGGTGAAGGGGACGACAGAGGATGAGATGGTTGGGTCATCACTGACTCAGTGGACATGAGTTTGAGCAAACTCCGGGAGATAGTGAAGGGCAGGGAAGCCTGATGTACTGTAGTTCCTGGGGTCACAAAGAGTTGGACATGACTTAGTGACTAAACAAAAACAACAAAAGTGGGCAAGGGCCAGATTCCAGGATAGTGGAGTCAGAGTTATGGATTATGTTCCTATGTGCCTGTCATAACTACATATTTTTATTTGAATGATTTACCATTTATTTCAATATTAAGGTAATTATCAGAATGTTTTAGAACCAGGTAATTTGGCCTATATAGTACACAGCCCTTTTCAGACACAAATTGAACAAATGGTTTAAGAGAGGTGAGTCCATTTATTTTTGTTTGATTTTTCTTGTTGTTTGGTTTGGTTTGCAGAATGTTTTTGCAGCTCTTCAGAAACAGGTTGTCTGCTTGCAACAAAAGCTAATTAAATGTAAGAATTTTACATGTTTACTAAGAGAAAGTGAAGGAAAATGAAAGTGTTAGTTGCTCAGTTGTGTCCAACTCAGTGCAACCCCATTGACTGTAACCCACCAAGCCCGCCAGGCTCCTCTGTCCATGGGATTTTCCAGGCAAGAATACTGGTAGGTTGCCATTTCTTTCTCCAAGGGATCTTCCCGACCCAAGGATTGAACTTGGATCTTCTGCACTGCAGGCAGATTCTTTACCATCTCAGCCACCAGGGAAGGACCTGGGATATTCAACAGAAGAAGGAAGTGAAATGTTAATATCAACAGGGCTTCCTCCCAGAAGCCGTTGGGAAGTGATGACGATATAGAGCAACACAGCACCTGTGACTTGTGACCAAGAGAAATACCAAATACAGCAGGGGAAATACCCGCCTCCCCTCCCCAGGCAGTCCTCTGAAATAAGGGGATTTTCTCTGAGAAAATAAGTATCTCCTCTCACACTGGGCTTCCCTGGTGGCTCAGAGGTTAAAGCGTCTGCCTGGAATGCAGGAGACCCGGGTTCAATCCCTGGGTCGGGAAGATCCCCTGGAGAAGGAAATGGCAACACACTCCAGTACTCTTGCCTGGAGAATCCCATGGAGGGAGGAGCCTTGTAGGCTACAGTCTGTGGGGTCGCAAAGAGTTGGACACGACTAAGCGACTTCACTTTCACTTTCTCACACTGGGGAGTTAATCAATGGATTAAGAACTATTACACTACATTTGAATTACATACAGCTCCTTGCATTTACCACTAATGTCAGCAGCACAGGCAGTGAACCAAGGGTTAGAATATACACTAGGGGTGGGACAAGGTGACACACAGAGAGAGATTACAGCAGCCCTAACCACTGGTGGCCAAGAGTCTAGAAAACAGTAAGAGAGGGCAACTCCTCTTAAGAGAGCATTTTTAAGCAATTAGGAAAATCACATCTGGAGAAGGAAATGGCAACCCTCTTCAGTATTCTTGTCTGGGAAATCCCATGAACAGAGGAGCTTGGTGGGCTACAGTCCATGGGATTGCAAAAAAGTCGGACACGACTGAGCAACTAAACCACAACAACTTAGTCATATATACCAATACTGGTGGACCTAGGAAACATCATAATGAAAAAAACAAACATGAAAGCTGCAGACATGCATATGGTTTAGCGTTATATGTGTAGCTGGTGAAACAAATTTAAAAATGAAATTCATATAAACCTTATGTGAGCAGTTTAGGATAGGGCTGCCTCCATCGAAAGAAAATCCAGAGATCTTTGCTTGATATGCATATTCTGTTGAGTGAGAAACAAATTGTTCCTAAACAAAGATTTCAAAACCAAAAGGGGTCAAGAGGCTTGGTTCTCAGCAGTTCCGGCTCAGTTTATAAACATGAATGAGGGAGTACATTGTCTTGTGTTTGGTTACTGGAAACTTAAGTTCTGTTTACTTGTCTATAGTTGATTGGCTAGAAAGCGAGATGGTCACATGGACATGAAGAAAGCTTAAGTTTTGGTTAAGGTCAGAGTCAGCATAGGGAAACCAAGATAGTTTGTTTCAGTTATGTAGCCTTCAGTATAATTGAAAAAGTGGCAATATTTCCTGTAAAGTGAAGTCACTCAGTCCTGTCCGACTCTTTGTGACCCCATGGGTTGTACCCTACCAGGCTCCTCTGTCCATAGAATTTTCCAGGCAAGAGTACTGGAGTGGGTTGCCATTTCCTTCTCCAGGGGATCTTCCCAACCCAGGGATCGAACCTGGGTCTTCCTCATTGCAGGCAGACACTTTACCATCTGAGCTACCAGCTTACAGTATAGCCTTCAGTATTTAGTAGAAAAGTCTATTCAAGCTATGGCCTTTATTTTTTATTCTGCTTAACACCCCAATTAAAAAAAAAAAAAAAATCTAGCCATAATCAAATCTTTTACCTGCATGGTAGATTACTGGTATTACTTTAATAATATTTAATTAGTAATAAAATATATAAAATTATGCACACATTACTTGTATTTAGGCACTTCTTTCTATATATTAGAATTTATATTAATAAAAATCAATCATTCAAGTGATCCATCTATTGTATGTATCAATGCTAAGTTCTTTGAATCTTGAGACTGCTTTTCTTCTATAGGGTGGTCTTCAGCTCAAGATTATTGTCCCTGGCTGACCCACAGGAAGTCATGAGTTGGAAGTCATAAGGTGTTAATGTTCTGTCAACATCAGATACCTGTCCAGTAGGGGAGGTACATTGACTCCCATCTCTAAAGTCAGAGGTGTGACCTTGGGTTTCACCTTTACCCTATTTAGGTTTGTCAGCTCTTACTTGGATTCCATGAACCATCTTAGCACCCTTCTAATAAATTCCATTTTTTTTATATACAAAAAGTTAAAATGTAAAAGCAATCTACCTAACTTTCCCCTGACAAAATCATAAAGCATTTGTATGTACTTAATTGTTGAGACTTAAATTGTTTTTTGATTTCTGTGTCCAACTGCATTAACTTCAGATTTTCCTCTTTTTAGTATAAGTAACTATTAGAAGGGACTTCCCTGGTGACTTAGATAGTAAATCTGTCTGCAGTGCAGGAGATCCAGGTTCAATCCTTGGCTTGGGAAGATCCCCCTGGAGAAGGGAATGGCAACCCACTCCAGTATTCTTGCCTGTAGAATCCCAGGGATAGAGGATCCCAGCAGGCTACAGTCCATGGGGTGGCAAAGAGTTGGACACAGCTGAACGACTAAGACTTTCACTTCAACCATTTAAAAACCTCTGTTAATAATCATCATGACAGGACAAACTTTCCAAGTGTGACGTAGGCACTGTTTGTCATTTCATCCTTATTTAGGCAAAATTCTCCCAGATGTCAATAAACTTTTGATAATAAAATTCACTGAGCATATGTGTGATAAATCCAGATGTCCAGGATTTCTGCCCTTTATCTGCATGATGCCCATCGTACAACGGAAATTTAACATATTGATTATATTGGACCAGAATACTTATGCTTGCTATACATGCTTCCACAAATGATCAGTAAATTTACCTAGTGGGATTTGGGAATTTGTTCAAGCTAAACTTTATTAACCAACAGTATTCTTTTTTGTTTTATTAAAGATTTGTTTTAATGTGGGTCATTTTTTAAAAACCCTTTTTGAATTTTTACAATAGTACTTCTATGTTTTGATTTTTTGTCCATGCCATCCAGCATGTGGCATCCTAGCTCCCTGACCAGAAATCAAACCCATATTCCCACCCAACCCACATTGGAAGGTGAAGTACCAACCACTGAACCGCCAGGGAAGTCCATAGCTAGTCTTATTCTGAACAGAAACTCTTGATTTTATAATAGAGGTCACTGTGAGAGCATGCTGCATTGTATAGGGTGTCTGTCTGTCTGTCACTGGACAAAAAGATTCAAGGGTAAGTAACATGCTGAATCATAGTATTTATTAATAGTTGAATCATGTAGTTTAGTTTCCAAGTGTTACATTATTCAAGAGAAGAATAGATTATGCTACAGATAATTATGAGTGACATGTTAGATTGAACAGTAATTACATAAATATTCCATCATTGTCAATATAAAGTAATGTTCATCAGCAAAATATTTTTTAAAAATCCAATTAGTCAGAACTGATGACTTAATGAGTTGGAGTAGAGAGCAATTACCGTCCGTCCTATTTTTGATGGATCTTCCAATGATCAAAGGTTATCCTAAAATTGCACTGTAAGAAAACACAACAGAAAATTCCATTGTGCTCCTAGTATATTAAAATGACAGGGGAAAAAAAAACAAAGTTTCATTCACATGATTTGTTTTAGAAGATAAGGCTCTATCTTTAATATACTTGCACAATAAGGAATATTAAAAAGTAGGGTTTTCTTAGAGGCAAACAGACAATTAATTGGTAATGTAGTCATAAGACATCAACTAAACAACAACAAGCTTTTTTTTTTGTCTGCTTACAGAACTGTGCAAATATTGCTGCAGAAACTCATCTTTTGTTCACCAGTGAAGAACAGAAACAAGGAGACTGAGTTTTGGTGAAGTAGAAAAGAGTAGCTTTTATTGCTTTGACAGCCAAAGGGAGCCACAGCAAGCGAATGCCCTGAAGACTGTGTCACCCACCCTGGAGGGGGTAATAAGGAGTACTATGGTGTCCAAGGGGCAGGGCACGATCTGCTCATGGACAATTCTTAGATTGGTTGGCATCAAGGTGAACTTTTAAACATCATCAACCTTCTGGTTTCAATCAGGCTAGGATCTATATTCTTGTAGTCAGCAGTTTTCATCTGGAGTGAAGGGGGCATCTATTTCTTGTAAAGACAACTTAGGAATGTGTGTCAGGCATATATCGATATCTTTCAGGGAACTGGGAGTTGAGTGATTCAGCTATGTGGTGGATTTATAGTTCCCAGCCCAACAGGTATTCTTTGTTTCTACATCTTCACAGTTCCCGATCAGTGACTCTTGAGGCAGTACTTTACTTCAAAAGACAAGGACACAGGGGCTTGTATATGGCTTCAGCATCACCAAAATGAATTCATTTCTATCACTCTAAAAGATCCTTCATGCCCATTTGCGTTCAGTCCTCTGTCATGTATCTATCTGCCTGTTGCTCAGTACTGTTCGACTCTGTGACCCCATGGACTCCAGCATGTCAGGCTTCCCTGTCCTTCACCACCTCCCAGGGTCTGATCAAACTCATATCCATTGAGTCAGTGATGCCATCCAACCATCTCATCTTCTGTCGTCCCCTTCTCCTTCTGCCTTTAGTCTTTCCCAGCATCAAGGTCTTTTCCAATGAGTCAACTGTTCACATCAGGTGGCCAAAATATTGGCGCTTCAGCATCAGCCCTTCCAATGAATATTCAGGGTTAATTTTCTTTAGGATTGACTGGTTTGATCTCCTTGCAGTCCAAAGGACTTTCAACAGACTATCTACCTACATACTCATGTATCTGTCTTTACAAACACTTTCTTCCTTCCATTTTTATTTTCCTGTGTACACATTATGTAAAAGAAACTCAATTTCTCACTTTTGACTTATTGTCCTTTTAATATGATCTCCTGGTATTAATCTCATTCTATATGTGAATAGACATGCACACACATATATATTCTAAATATATTACAGATGGGATCAGATAGAGTTAGTCAAGAAACAATGCTGGTACACTTAAGTGTGTGCTGTGGAAATAAGTAAAGTAATGCAAAATAACTTAAACAACTGCTATTTGGAGAGCCAGGAGTAGAGGACAAAGTGAATCTTAGGAAATAAAGCCTGAATCCATTTGAAGACAATTGTATGTAGATCAGAAAATCTCCTGAGTTACTTTACCAAGGATAAAAAAGTAAGCATAAATACAACAAATGTTAAGCCAATGAATAGCAGGAGTAACACTAAATAAAGTAGTCCTGTCATCTGAGTTTGATCCAATCAAGGACATGACTTTGCTGAAAAGGTGAGCATTCCAACTTTCTTTTAGATGTGACAGATGGAGACAAGACTTCAGGATAAACAAAGCGCGTTTGTGATCATGTTAACTTTGTAAACCAGCAACAGATGTGCTCTGTAGGGGAGTGCTAACTCCACCAAAGATAAAACTTGGCAGAGAAGTTCCCATCTTTGCATCTTCCAACTGTTGCCTCATATCCATCCTTACACACAAGTACATTTGCTGCAAGAGCGGTACCTCTCAAGAGAACCAGCCATTTTCCTGAACCTGCAATAATAGAAACCAAAATAGAATCTCATAATCTTAGCCTATTCTTTCAATAGAGAAGAGACATTACATAATCAAACACTGAAACATTTGCCTCTGCTCAAGAAGTTTCCATGTAAAGAAAACTGCTTTACAAATATCTCATGAAGTCAGGTTAGTCCCCTTCTAGAAACTAATAATTGTTTAAACTGGCAATAAAAATTCACTTAATGTAATCCTCACAATTCATCTCTAAGGAATAAAATTCTTGTACCATCTGTAAAAACTGAAGTAATCTAAATAAAAACCACCCACAATATTTATGAGAAAGTGTAGGCTGAAATATATTTTCAGTAGTTCAAAATAATCAAGGCAAAGGATGATGCCTAAAAGAATCCACAAAGTGCAAAAAAGACCAAAAGAAAATAGCATTAAGGAGCTTCTTTCTAAAAATATGCATTGATACTTATTTCTGAGGAAATGATAAATTGTCTACAGTATTTTTAGGAGCTCCAAAGTAAACGAAAAGTGTTTTTGGTACCATATGTGATTCAAAATTGAGATGAATAAAAAACAGATGAAAGTAAAATGAAGCCATCCATGAAGACACAGTTTAGGAAAATTTAAAATCTATGCCCAAATAAACATTTTCAATAGTAAAAGAAATATCTGATACCAAGTATCCAAATTATGGACACTTCATTTAGTAGAGCATCACAATTTTTACACAGAGTAAAATGAAAAGATGAGCAAACAACCAAAAATCTTTCCAATTTCTGAGAACAAACAAACACCATAAAATGAGGTGCAAATATAGAGAACTGAAAGGACCAACAAATAGGGACAGAACTATGAGAGTGCACAGACCACTGTGAAGAACCTGAGAAACAGCTCGCAAGAACTGGTAAAGCCCGAGGGAAATATGTACTCCATGCAATGGACAGGCATGAGAGACAGTGGAAACAAATGGAGAGACACACAGGTCTCTAGATGGGAGGACTTACACTGTGAAGAAGTCGGTTCTCTCCAAATAACCTACATTAAAAAAAATGAATCAAAAATGGTTTCTGAATAACTCAGCTTATACTAAAACTCACTGCATGGGAGCGGGGTTCAGGTTGGGGAACATGTGTACACCCGTGGCGGATGCATGTTGATGTATGGCAAAACCAATACAATATTGTAAAGTAAAAAAAATAATAATAATAAAAATATTTTAAAAATAAATAAATAAAATTCACTGCAAAGATAAAAGGAGCATGAATAACTAAAACAAAATGAGGTATTAACTATGAGGCAATCACAAACTTTCCTACTTAAAACATTGTTTTTTCATAAATATGTAAATAAATGAATATAACACAACATAGGATCCATAGGATTCTTAATATGTGATGAATGTGTCTTTTTATTTTACTGATAAAATGACATATTCAATAATTTCATCTCAGACAACTGGCTAATAATTTATTCTCTTTCATCAGCAACCAAAAATATAATTTCTAGATGGATTAAAAGTCTAACCTGAAAAACTTTTAAATGGATAAAAATGAAAATTATTGGATAATATTTTCATAGTTTTCAAGTTGAAGAACTCTTTCTGTAACCACGTAAAAATGATAGCATACACAGGAAAAAGATTTTCAAATATATATGAATACATAAAAAAGGCTAAATATAAAATAAAAAGACAGAAAACAATATAGTATAGGTTTTAATAGTACAATATTTCACAAAATATAAAATGAGTAATCAGCAAACGTAGAAATTACTTAACATCACGAATAATTGAGAAAACACAAATGAAAGCATCACTTAAAATAATTTTATATTGGATTGGAAAATATCAAAATGTATTAAGAGTATCCATTGCTAGTGAAATGCATAATGATATAATTTGGGGGGCGGGGTTGTGGTCTGGTCTACTTTTGGAGACAATATGGCATCTGTCAAAATCACCATATAAATATCATTAAGATTAATTTTACTCCTGAAGTATATACTACAGAAAGGCTTGTGCTTGTACTCAAAGATGTGTGTTTAAGGATGTGAATGGGCAAGCATGCGAAAAATACTTAGTGTCCACCTTTATGGAAGTGCATAATGTACTATGTAATACAGTATTAAGTGTAAATACATTGTTGTTCAGTGGCTCATTCGTGTCCAACTCTGTGCGACCCCATGGACTGCAGCACGCCAGGCTTCTCTGTCCTTCACCATCTCCTGGAGTTTACTCAAACTCATGTCCATGGAGTTGGTGATGCCACCCAACCATCTCATCCTCTGTCATCCCCTTCTCCTCCTGCCTTCAATCTTTCCCACATACACATAAATGTCACACTAAAAAATATACTGTATTTACATGAAAGCTTCCCAAGGTATACATTTAAGGGAGAAAGTCAAGTCACCAAACTCAACAAATATATGTACAAAATGTATTACAAAGTATTTGTTTGCCTATTATATGTTTATAAAAATGCAAACAAAATCAGAGGTAGAGTCTCCCAAGCTGACAACAAAGTCCTCTGTTGAACAAACTATTAGCAGTTTTATCTGGATAGGGGCATGGAAGAAGAAAATGTATGGATCTCTGTCAAGAGAATCAATTGCATTTACTATATGCAGGTGACTAAGCATTTCTTGAAATAACTTTAAAGAAAATGGTTCAGGTGATAATTTTGTAAATTAAAAAAAAAAAAAACAAGATGGCATATCAAGTACAGTCTTCCAGTAAAGTTTGTTTTCTAGAGAACGGAAAATTGGAAAGGTATTTAAGAAATAAAATCATAAATATTTGACCAAGAACTTATCTATTTAACCTTTCTGCAGTCAGGCAAACAAGACATGTTTCCCACATTTTTAAGGACAAATTGAGTTTTTGTATTCTCAGAAGAGGAGCTACCCACACGACGAGGTCAGAGGAGGAAGCCAAGAGGAGCAACCCCACGTCCAAGGAGCGGTGGCTGCACAGGTGCAGGAGGGCTGAGAGGAGCTACTCCATGTTCAATCAAGGTCAGGAGGGGTGGTGGTGAGGAGATACCCCTCGTCCAAGTTAAGGAGCAGTGGCTGTGCTTTGCTGGAGCAGCCATGGAGAGATACTTACGTCCAAGGTAAGAAAAACCCAAGTAAGATGGTAGGTGTTGCGAGACGGCATCAGAAGGCAGACACACTGAAACCATAATCACAGAAAACTAGCCAATCTGATCACATGGACCACAGCATTGTCTAACTCAGTGAAACTAAGCCATGCCGTGTGGGGCCAACCCAAGACGGATGGGTCATGGTGGAGAGGTCTGACAGAATGTGGTCCACTGGAGAAGGGAATGGCAAACCACTTCAGTATTCTTGCCTTGAGAACCCCATGAACAGTATGAAAAGGCAAAATGACAGAATACTGAAAGAGGAACTCCCAGGATCGGTAGGTGCCGAATATGCTACTGGAAATCAGTGGAGAAATAACCCCAGAAAGAATGAAGCAATGGAGCCAAAGCAAAAGCAATACCCAGTTGTGGATGCGAATGGTGATAGAAGAAAGGTCTGATGCTGTAAAGAGCAATACTGCATAGGAATCTGCAATGTCAGGTCCATGAATCAAGGCAAATTGGAAGTGGTCAAACGGGAGATGGCAAGAGTGAACGTTGACATTCTAGGAATCAGTGAATTTAAATGGACTGGAATGGGTGAATTTAACTCAGATGACCATTATATCTACTACTGTGGGCAGGAATCCCTTAGAAGAAATGGAGTAGCCATCATGGTCAACAAGAGTCCTAAATGCAGTACTCGGATGCAATCTCAAAAATGACAGAATGATCTCTGTTCGTTTCCAAGGCAAACCGTTCAATATCACGGTAATCCAAGACTATGCCCCAACCAGTGATGCTGAAGAAGCTGGAATTGAACGGTTCTATGAAGATCTACAAGACCTTTTATTTTTATTTTTATTTTTTTTTATATGCCCACTAATTTTTTTAAGATCAGTTATCACTTAATTCTGTCTGGGGTGAATACCAGCTCAAGCTCTTTATTTATTTTTTTGAAGACCTTTTAGAACTAACACCCCAAAAAGATGTCCTTTTCATTATAGGGGACTGGAATGCAAAAGTAGGAAGTCAAGAAACACCCAGAGTAACAGGTAAATTTGGCCTTGGAATACGGAATGAAGCAGGGCAAAGGCTAATAGAGATTTGCCAAGAGAACCCACTGGTCATAGCAAACACCCTCTTCCAACAACACAAGAGAAGACTCTACACATGGACATCACCAGATGGTCAACACCGAAACCAGACTGATTATATTCTTTGCAGCCAAAGATGGTGAAGCTCTATATAGTCAGCAAAAACAAGACCAGGAGCTGACTATGGCTTAGATCATGAAATCCTTATTGCCAAATTCAGACTTAAATTGAAGAAATTGGGGTAACCACTAGACCATTCAGGTATGACCTAAATCAAATCCCTTATGATTATACAGTGGAAGTGAGAAATAGATTTAAGGGACTAGATCTGATAGACAGAGTGCCTGATGAACTATGGACGGAGGTTCATGACATTGTACAGGAGACAGGGATCAAGACCATCCCCATGGAAAAGAAATACAAAAAAGCAAATTGGCTGTCTGAGGAGGCCTTACAAATAGCTGTGAAAAGAAAAGAAGCCAAAAGCAAAGGAGAAAAGGAAAGATATAAGCATCTGAATGCAGACTTCCAAAGAACAGCAGGGAAAGATAAGAAAGCCTTCCTCAGCGATCAATGCAAAGAAATAGAGGAAAACAACAGAATGGGAAAGACTAGAGATCTCCTCAAGAAAATTAGAGATACCAAGGGAACACTTCATGCAAAGATGGGTTCGATAAAGGACAGGAATGGTATGGACCTAATAGAAGCAGAAGATATTAAGAAGAGGTGGCAAGAATACACAGAACAACTGTACAAAAAAGATCTTCATGACCAAGATAATCACGATGGTGTGATCACTCACCTAGAGCCAGACATCCTGGAATGTGAAGTCAAGCGGGCCTTAGAAGCATCACTAAGAACAAAGCTAGTGGAGGTGATGGGATTCCAGTTGAGCTATTCCAAATCCTGGAAGATGGTGCTGTGAAAGTCTGCACTCAATATGCCAGCAAATTTGGAAAACTCAGTGGTGGCCACAGGACTGGAAAAGGTCACCTTTCATTCCAGTTCCAAAGAAAGGCAATGCCAAAGAATGCTCAAACTACCACACAATTGCACTCATCTCACACGTTAGTAAAGTAATGCTCAAAATTCTCCAAGCCAGGCTTCAGCAATATGTGAACCGTGAACTTCCTGATGTTCAAGCTGGTTTTAGAAAAGGCACAGGAACCAAAGATCAAATTGCCAACATCTGCTGGATCATGGAAAAAGCAAGAGAGTTCCAGAAAAACATCTATTTCTGCTTTATTGACCATGCCAAAGCCTTTGACAGTGTGGATCACAATAAACTGTGGAAAATTCTGAAAGAGATGGGAATACCAGACCACCTGACCTGCCTCTTGAGAAACCTATATGCAGGTCAGGAAGCAACAGTTAGAACTGGACATGGAACAACAGACTGGTTCCAAATAGGAAAAGGAGTACGTCAAGGCTGTATATTGTCACCCTGCTTATTTAACTTATATGCAGAGTATATCATGAGAAACACTGGGCTGGAAGAAGCACAAGCTGGAATCAAGATTGCCAGGAGAAACATCAATAACCTCAGATATGCAGATGACACCACCCTTACAGCAGAAAGTGAAGAGGAACTAAAGAGCCTCTTGATGAAAGTGAAAGAGGAGAGTGAAAAAGTTGGCTTAAATCTCAACATTCAGAAAACGAAGATCATAGCATCTGGTCCCATCACTTCATGGGAAATAGATGGGGAAACAGTGGAAACAGTGTCAGACTTTATTTTTGGGGGGCTTCAAAATCACTGAAGATGGTGATTGCAGCCATGAAATTAAAAGACGCTTACTCCTTGGAAGGAAAGTTATGACCAACCTAGATAGCATATTGAAAAGCAGAGACATTACTTTGCCAACAAAGGTCCGTCTAGTCAAGGCTATAGTTTTCCCAGTGGTCATGTACGGATGTGAGAGTTGGACTGTGAAGAAGGCTGAGTGCCGAAGAATTGATGCTTTTAACTGTGGTGTTGGAGAAGACTCTTGAGAGTCCCTTGGACTGCATGGAGATCCAACCAGTCCATTCTAAAGGAGATCAGTCCTTGGTGTTCATTGGAAGGACTGATGCTGAAGCTGAAACTCCAGTACTTTGGTCACCTCATGGGAAGAGTTGATTGATTGGAAAAGACTCTGATGCTGGGAGGGATTAGGGGTGGGAGGAGAAGGGGACGACAGAGGATGAGATGGCTGGATGGCATCACCAACTCGATGGACATGAGTTTGAGTGAACTCCAGGATTTGGTGATGGACAGGGAGGCCTAATGTGCTGTGATTCATGGGGTCGCAAATAGTCGGTCTCTACTGAGTGATTGAACTGAACTGATCCTCAGAAGTGTGTGGAGGACATTGTCAAATAACAAATGAATGAGTGAATGAATAAGTGAACAGCTTTCAATATCTACCTTCTTTTCAGACATTTTGATTTCAGTTTCAGCAACTGTATACTCTTTGGTTGCCTATAAGTTTCACTTTCCTGCCTGTTAACTGGGAATAATTCTGCAGTGCTCTGCATGGTCAGACCTTTTTTCTACTCTAAAGAATTTATTTTAAAAAAAAATTCTCAACTTATACTTCAATCCTGCTAGGTCACCAGCTGGCTAACATACGTTCTACTCAGTTATATAGCCTGTTTCTTGACAATCACTTTAAATTACCTACTTGGTTTTAATTTATTTTAAAGATTAAATGAGATTGCTTAAGTGGGGATATTTGAACCTAAGTAATAATGATAAAATAATATTCACTCTGTTTACCATCTACTCTAATTATCACAACAACCAAATAAATAGTTACTGCTATTGGGCTTCCCTGGTGGCTCAGTGGTAAAGAACCTGCCTGTAATACAGGAGGCCTGGGTTCGATCCCTGGGTCAGGAAGATTCCCCTGGAGAAGGAAACGGCAACCCACTCCAGTATTCTTGCATGGAGAATCCCATGGACAGAGGAGCCTGGTGGGCTACAGTCCATGGGGTCGTAAAGAGTTAAACATGACTCAGCAACTAAACAACAACAAAAACTTTATAAATACAGATACTGATGCCAAACGTATTGACAAATATGAATGTGACATGTGGAGAAACAGAAGCTATACGTTTGACTCTAATATCTAATAATTTAGATATAACGCTAACGCTTTCTCATAAATATCCAGACATTGTGGCCAGTGAATTCGATATGTGGGTTAAGCAAGATTTTTTCTTGCCTCACAAATTATATCTCATAGGCCACACACACACACACAAATCACCTACCCAGAAAAGAAGAAAAAAAAAGAGAGAGGAAGAATGCAGGGAAAAAAAATCATTAAGATTTCCATAAAATTAGGAATAATGATATGTTTAATTGTCACTTTGCCTCTTGCATTTACTCCCCTGAATTGTTATGGGTTAATTATAAATTTAAAAACTTTTCAGCAATATATCCCGTAAATGCTTGACAACAATTAAAATTTTATTGCATCAAGTTCATTAAGCAAATCCTATTGGACTGTGAGTTTATTGTCAATTTTAACTTGTTCCAGTGTTTTCAATTACAATTTTATTTTGAACTGTAATAAGGTGGCTGATAAATGACAATGGTTAACAACTGCTATTAAAGCTACCCAGGGCAGAACTCCATAAATGTAGAACAATTAGAGTAACAAATGAGAGTAGCAATATTCTATTATCTTTACATTATTCAGTTGATTTAGTGCAGCATTTTAATTGTTCTCTTAAAAAAAAAAAAACAAACTTCCACTGTTTTCACTGGTTTGATCATTGCTTTTGAACTGATTTTATATCTATTTTATTTCTGAAGCAGAATAATCAGTGTGAAGATTTTTGGGAGCGGAGATCAAATAATGTAGACAGAGACTGTGAGTCACTGATTCTGCTGTGCCTATCAGGACATGGAGGGTAAGATTTTAAGTAAACAATTCTTTTCTTTTGTTGTTTAATCGCCAAGTCCTATCTGACTCTTTTGCAACCCCAGGGACTGTAGCCCACCAAGCTCCTCTGTCCATGGAATTCTTCAGACAATAATACTGGAATGGTTGTCCTTCCCTTCTCCAGGGGATCTTCCTGACCCAGTGATAGAACCCATGTCTCCTGCATTAACAGGCAGATCTTTCTTCTTTTTTTAAACCACTGGGCCACTTGGGAAGCCTCATTTCAAAATTAGTGATATAATATTCAAGAAAGGATTTTTGAAACAAGACAGAATGTTGGGTATCAAATAACTATTTAATGGAGAGATTCGACAGTCTGCTGAGAAAATTCTTCCATGGCACGTTAGTTTTAAACTAAAAGTTTTAAAAGAATGTTGAGTTTGTATTAAAACTTATAAAGCATATACATATTCATGTTCGTATAAATTTATGAATATTTTATCACAAAGAGTGAGACAGTAATATTCAATTCCTTTTAAGATTTGATACAAAAAAGCCTTCTCTGAATAACTGATGCAAATCTGAAACAAAATTTAAGAATTTTGATAAACATCTCCAACATTCTTCAATATCATAGAGAGTCTTCTAAAACTTGCTGAAGCTAGAATAAAGCATAAAATGATTCAAAACCTAACAGTTATTTTGTGGAATGAGGTTATAAACCTTTATTTATTTTAAATTATATTGTGGCTTTTAATGTTTTAAGTAACTCCAAGCTCAGTACTTTTGTTCCTCAACTCATAAACCATCTGAGAAGGATAAAAGCTTTATGGAACTTAAATTGTTTTATATTTATCATCTTGAAATAAAATCAAAACAGCTTTGGTTTAAATTGTGTATAAATTCCTGCTCATCTGAGTGCTTTCTTCTCCTCAGTATCCTATACATGTACTATCCATGTAACATTCAAACTTCCCACAAACAACAGTATCTATACTAATGATTATTTCATATATTTACATCAAGAGAAGTGAAAGAAAAACAAGCTATTCCCAACTTAAAAATGAGTAGCGTCAGAACATAATGAAATATTATAAGAACTACGAAAGTTCTCCAAAAGACAGCATACTAAATAATAATTTGTTAATTCCAGTTTCATTAAAATCAAGAATAAAACTCACCAGAGAGTTTCAAGATTATTTTGGGGTTCTAGCCAGTGCAATAAGGTAAGAAAATTAATGTTTAGCAAAATAAATTTAGCTGTATTTTATGATTATAAATTTAGAAAAAACTTCACTACAAACTTATCATGATGAACTAGATATTTTTCATGTGGCAAAAGACTAGCAGCATACACAGAAATCAACAGTTTTAATATGTGAACAAGAATCTTTTTGCATTTCAAATGGAAATTACATTTTAATAAAAGCGGGAAAATACATGTAAAATATCCCTGAATAGTTAAATAGAAAAATTTCAGGACATACATGAAGGCAGCTATCAAATCTTATTGAATGAGTATAAATTATGAGGTCTTTCACAGAGAAATCGATCATGATTTAATGACTTAAATGTCCATTTAAACTTATTACAATTCTAATCAGAATACTATAACATAATTTAAATTAAAAGTGAGAAGTGCTTACTTAAAGGATATGATTTGCACTCAATCATGTCCAACTCTTTGGGACCTGATTCAGGACAAATACTGGATGTTGACATTTACTTCTCCAGGGGTTCTTCACAACCCAGGGATTAAACCCACATCTCTTGTGTCTTCTGCATTGGCAGGCAGATTCTTTACCACTGCCCAACCTAGGAAGAATTTACTTAAAGGATACTAAAGTATGTTATGAGTGATTGTATTAAATGATATGGTAACAAGAAAAAAAAAAAAAAAAGAATGGATGGATTAGTTGAACAGGACAGAGTCTAAGAAAGGATCCAAATATAGGTCATAGACATTGTGTAAGAAAAATTTAATTTTCAATTTGGTACAAAAAAGTTATTAAATACAGGATGTGGTTCAGAGTAGCTGCTCAGAGAGAAGCAAGAAAAATAGCCCTTTACCTTGTAAAAACATAGAAAAATCAATTTCATGTGGATTGTAGATTAGATATAAATATTTTTAAAATAAATAGCAAAAATGTGTTCAGGATAATATTTCTATAGCATTGTGGACCTGGGAGTTTCTAAGCCAGTCAGAGGATAAAGTCATCATAAAGCAGAAAAATAGTTTAACTACAAATTACACTATAAAACATTTGCACAGAGAAATATGCCATAAACAAAGCAAAAGAAAAAATAGGTATGGAATACATTAAACTAGTAAATAGCATATGTTATACTTTAAAAAGTTTGTATAACATGATATAAAAAAGACTATAAAATGAAAAATTTTAAAAAGCTCATGATGAGACAAATCTCAAAATTTATTTAAATAGATAATAATGGCAACCCACTCCAATATTTCTGTCTCGAAAACCCCATGGCCAGAGAAGCCCGGTGGGCTACAGTCCATGGGATTGCAAGAGTCAGACACAACTTAGCAACTGAGCACAGCACACAGCACACATACAAAGGTAGGTGTAACTTCATTAGATAATCCAGAGATTTCAATTAAAGCAACAGCATGATAGTTTCACTTACCAGCTTGCCAAAATTAAAAAAAAAAAAAAGCACATACACAAGTTGATAACTAGTCTCAACAAGGATGTGGCAAACTAGAAAATAATCAGGAAATCCTATTTGGGAAATCTTTCCAAAAGAAATAAAAATACTAGAATATAGTTTAAAAATAGGCTGAAGAGTGTATATTGCAAATTGATTATATTGAAGGTGACAAAAACAAGCAAAAATTGTTTAATGGCAGAGGAGTAATGGAGCTTCAAAGAGTCAGACACAACTGAACTGAGCACACATATACACACACACATGCTAAAATAGATTAATATTAGTATATAAATAAATATGTTCTCTTTTATTCTCAATATAAACTAAAAGATACATTACAAAAAAGGTTACCAAATGTTAGGCATAAATTTTAATGTAAGGAATCCATTCTATCATTCGTTATGTAATTTACTGGATTTCAGGAATTGTTGGTGTCGTTTTCCTGTGATGTGAGTGTCAGCCTCTAAATGGAGTCCCATTCTGAGCCCTGACGACACAGAGCAATGCGCAAACCTTTCCGTGGCTTCCTCCTTGTTAACGCTCACGAGGTTCATGGCGGCAGGTACTTGTATCTTAAGAACAGCTGGGCCTGCTGTTCCGTGTGTCCCACAGGCCGCACACACGCACAAATCCTCTCTTTTCATGGTCTCATCCTGGAGAGCCTGAGCTATTAACCCCCCGAGGGTGCCTGGGGTACGGTCCACTCAAGAGCTGCCAGGGGTTCACACATCAGAGCTGGCACCACTGCCACCCCATCGCTTACCCACCGGGCCAACAGCAGCTGCTACCATTAGGCAACTCATATTCTCAGTAAGAAAAAAAAATTCTGAATATCAACAATATGGTGTATAAGGACAAATCCCCTCTCCATTTCTGCTAAGCTAAGAACAGAAAATTTTCCTTCTTATCTTTATGATGCCTGAATCTCTATCAAGTAAGTCATACTAAGGCAGGAAGACAACAACATTATCACATCATCCTATGACAATGGGTCTCAACTAATAAGTTTAGGTTAAAATTTTAATCTGCTATTTAATTGTATTGCTTACTGTACAGCAATGGATAGAGAATTTTGAGTATGTTTCTCCATCAGGATCACCCATTCAACAAAAACAAGACAATATATGTCAGTATAAGACTTTTCTTCCTTTAAATTAGGATGTCGCACCCAAGCACCTCTGTGATGGCACCTGTTTAGCATCTCAGCGGTGAGAAATTGGAGTCATTCTCGCCACCAGAGATTCCCACCAAGACTCCTGAAATATTAGGTACTGAAACAATAGAGAAGCCAAGTCGGGCTTAAGTGGGCGTGAAAAACCTCTCCTTTTACTTTATCTTTGTCTCTGTGTGCTGCCATGCAGAGTGAATAGAAATCTCTGCCCTGGATCTGATCAAAGGACCCATTACAAAGCTACAGAGAAAACTGTTCAGTTTCATGGTATAGTCTCCTCTTTAGGTTGCAGGCATTTTTGTGTCTTTTGATGACTTAATCGGTTCTGCTGCACTGTGATTTAGTTTTTGATTAACAGAGTGTCAGCAAAAATTAATGTTCTAATCATGCAATCCTACCCTATAAAGACTAGAAGTAACTTCTAATATCAGCAGATGCCACTTAAGTTCATAAGCACATTGAAAGAGTATAAATAGTCGGATTTTCTTTATGAAAAATAACAAGAAGCTCTGAACAATTCAGTTACATTTAGAGATTATTACTGCAAGCCTCAATCTTTGCTATTACACATATAAAGAGGAAGAAATCTTGCTTTCAGAGGCCTGATAACTGAATTAAGAAGAAAAGACATAGACTCAAGAAACATAATTACATTACTTTGTCTCTGGGTAAAGTTTTTAAAAAGTAGATATTAAAGACAATATTTACGCATTCAGTGACTCTCTAAAGAGAGTCATATTAAAAGTATATATAATGAAGATGAAATGCATTGATGTTCATTTGGCATCTTTTTTTTGGTTCTCTAAATGGGTTTATTCCTTTAGTTATATAAGAAAATGATTAAAGAGGCTAAGATGTTCTTGGAAGCATCTTTGGAGATGGCCAATTCTCCTCCTAAGCATTTTCTACCCTTTACAAATGCATGACTAGACCGCCTCACCCAGGTTTCCTTGCATTTTAGCATCAACCTCCTTATAACTATGTTTTCTATGATGGGAACATCATTGTTGTTTTAGTCACTAAATCATGTGATTCTTTTGAAACTCCATGGACTGTAGCCTGCCAGGCTCCTCTGTCCATGGAATTTCCCAGGCAAGAATGGTGGTGGGAGGGAGCTGGGAGGTTGGTGGGCGGGTAGGGGCGTGGGTGGTGGGAGGGAGGGGGGAGGGTGGGAGGAGGGAGGTGAGAGGGTTGGGGGAGGGTGCTGGGAGGATGGTGGGCGGGAGGTGGGAGGGTGCTGGGAGGATGGTGGGACGGAGGTGGGAGTGTGTTGGGCGGGTGGTGGGAGGGTGGTGGGAGAGAGGTGGGAGGATGGTGGGAGGGCGGTGGGAGGGCGGTGGGAGGGAGTTGGGAAAGTGGTGGGAGGGAGTTGGGAAAGTGGTGGGAGGGTGGTGGGTGGATGGTGGGAAGATGCTGGAAGGGTGCTGCGAGGGTGATGGGAGGGTGCGGGGAGAGTGCTGGGACTGTGCTGGGAGGGTGGTGGGAAGGTGGACAGCGGTGTGTTGGGAGGGTGGTGGGAGGGTGATGGGCGGGTGCTGGGACAATGTTGGAGGGAGGTGGGTGGAGTGGGTTGCCATTTCCTCCTCCAGGGGATCTTCCCAACCCAGGGATAGAACCTGTGTTTCCTGCCTTGGCAGGTGGATTCTTTACCACTGAGCCACCTGGGAAGCCCAGGAACAACATTACTTCAGATAAAATGCATACAATTTCTCGAACACCTTTCCCCATGCTCTTTTCTTGCCTTGTGCAGTCTAGAACAGCAAGGGCTCTAGAAACCTTAGAAATAGCCAGTTGAAGGTGACAGAGATACCACGGCTTGGGTCCCTGAATGACCAGATGGAGAAGATTCTCCCAACCCTCAGCATTCAGCCCAGACTGGTATATGAGCAGGAAATAACCTCCTCTTTCCTTTGAGCTTTTGAATTTTAATGCTTATTGTTATCAATGTCTGTGTGTGCCTGCGTGCTAAGTCACTACAGTCATGTCCGACTCTGTGACCCCATGGACTGTAGCCCGCCAGGCTCCTCCGTCCATTGGGGATTTTCCAGGCAAGAATACTGGAGTGGGTTGCCATGCCCTCCTCCAGAGGATCTTCCCCACCCAGGGATCAAACTTGCACCTCTTGCGTCTCTAGGATTGGCAGGTGGGTTCTTCACCTCTAGTGCCACTTGGTCATCCCTAAGATCTATGTAGGAATTCCAACATGTGTTCAGGGAAATAAAATATTAAAGGCCTATAAAGATGTTGACATTTTTGTGCAAGGGATTAAAACTTAAAGCAGCCTTTTGTGAGTGGAGACCTTTAGCTTTAGTCATGAATGGCGTTAGGGAGTAACAACTAGAGAACCTGCTGCGTCCCTCTTAAAGAAACTATCACATTCCCAGAAAATTCCTCCACTTCATCTGGGCTGATTTTTGCTTTGATTTATTATTCTCTTCAATATGACCCCTTTCATAATTTGGGGGTGATTTTAAAATACACGTGGAGGATTTCCTAGTACCCAGGACCCTGAGTCCCCCAACCCTCCCTTCCCCAATACCCGTGTATTCCAATGGGCCACAGGGACTCCTGGTCTGACACTGGGGTGGAATTTATTAACAGTGGATCCAACAAGATCTCAGCACTCCCACACACATTCAGTCTTGGGCTCATACACTTTGACTCCAGCCATTTTCCAGTTCTGCCAGGCCCTAAATCTTTTTATCCCTCAAAATTTTCACCATTCCTCACCCCCAAGCTATTAATATCTCAGGCTTAAATTTTAGGAACAACCGTGATTTTCATTTCTGGAGTAAACTCTCACAAAGCTCCTGCCCTCTTTTCCTTATTGCACTTTATTTGTGCCAAACCACCTTTTGTTCGCTTGAATTCCCATTTCATATCTGCACCCATGAAACCAGATCTAGCCAGGAGTTAAAAAAACAAAAACCAAAACCCACAGACATCCAAATTAAAACACTGCAACCGTAAAAGTCCCTAGTATCCCTTGGAAACAACAGTCTATGCTGTCACTGTTCTTTTAGCTGCTAAGGCATGTCAGACTCTTCTGCGACCCCATGTAGCCCGCCAGGCTGCTCCGTCCATGGGATTTTCCAGGCAAGAATACTGCAGTGGGTTGCGTTTCCTTCTCCAGGGGATCTTGTCGACACAGGGATCGAACCGACATCTCCTGCATTGGCAGGCGGATTCTTTCCTGCTGCGCCGCCTGGGAAGCAGAGTGTATGTTATCAGCCTATTAGTTTTCCTCCCTGCCAGAAGACCCTCCCAAATGATTATATTTTAAGTTTTCTCATTTCTTCTTAAACTGTGTGTATTCCATCTCTCCCTGTATCACCATCATCTGGTAAGTGTGCTTTCTACTTCACTGAGGAATATAAAGCTACTTTAATCATTTCATATTATGGGCAGAGTTATAAAAGTGTTTTATCATTCTATTACTTACCTATATAATAATTAATATTTAAATATATGATCATTTCCATATAGTCTCAATAAATGCTGTGGATTTTGACATTATCTGGAATCTCAGAAACTGGCAAAACATTTCAGACATTTTTTATTAAAAATATAATTCTTGTAAGCAAACCAGTTAAAATATACACAATTAAATTCCTATAAAATGAAAGATGGTTCAAATGCTAGGTGTAAAATACATTCTTAGTAAAGATTTCGAAAAATGAAATTGTTTTTTAAAAGTTTCAGCGCAATATTTTAGGTATTTATAATTTGCGAAGAATTGACTCATTGGAAAAGACTCTGATGCTGGGAGGGATTGGGGGCAGGAGGAGAAGGGGATGACAGAGGATGAGATGGCTGGATGGCATCACTGACTAGATGGACGTGAGTGAGTGAACTCCGGGAGTTGGTGATGGACAGGGAGGCCTGGCGTGCTGCGGTTCATGGGGTCGCAAAGAGTCGGACACAACTGAGCGACTGAACTGAACTGAATTTGTGTATGTATATTTAAAAACTGCATCTTATATAAAATGGTTACCAATGTGCCTATTGTTTGCTTTGTAATGTTTTAAATAGCTAATTATGAAAATTACTTTCAAGTTTATAAAATCATTTTTTAACTATAAAGGTTCAAACTAAATATAACTTTATAATAAGTGCTTCTATTATCTTATTTCCTCAGATCAGTTTCTTTTGGCTTATTGAAGAACTGTTGATTTTTTCCGTGTATTATGAATCTGTCATTTTACTAAGTGGGCTATCTTCTTCTTTCTCAGGAAAATTTTCAATAGATTCTTTTGATTTTTTTTCAGTTAGACAATCATATCTTTGCAAATAACAATTTATCTTTTTTCCTCGTAGCAGTTATTTTTTTCTTATTTTCTTGCTATGGTTTAGAACTTCTAGTGATAACAAGCAGATATCCTTTCTTTGATCCACTTTTTCTGAAAATGCTGAGATAACTTCAGCTTTATTCTTTTTGCTGTTTTTGTTCAGTCACTAAGTTGTGTCTGACTCTGTGATTACATGGACTGCAGCACGCCAGGCTTCCCTGTCCTTCACCATCTCCTGGAGTTTGCTCAAACTTAGTGATGCCAGCCAACCATCTCATCCTCTGTTGCCCCCTTCTCCTGCCTTCAATCTTTCCCAGCATCAGGCAACACAAATAATAAGTTTGTGTGCCACAACTACTTTCATTCAGGAACACCAAGTGATGTGTGATCTACAATGTTTCTGTCCATGTCTAACTCATCTTTCTCTTTTCCGTTTCTGTTCATGCGTGCTAAGTCGCTTCAGTCGTGTCCGACTCTGTGTGACCCCATAGACGGCAGCCCACCAGGCTCCCCCGTCCCTGGGATTCTCCAGGCAAGAACACTGGAGTGGGTGGCCATTTCCTTCTCCAATGCATGAAAGTGAAAAGTGAAAGTAAAGTCGCTCAGTCGTGTCCGACTCTTAGCGACCCCATGGACTGCAGCCCACCAGGCTCCTCAGTCCATGGGATTTTCCAGGCAAGAGTACTGGAGTGGGGTGCCATTACCTTAGCCTTCTCATTTTGTTCTTGTTTATATGGCCTCCAATCCAGGCAAGGATCGCTGAAATCCCCAGCTTTCCTCTTCTGCAACCCCTAAATTTGGTGTAATTGCCTTAGAAGCCTAGAATTTCTCAGAGGAGATTTTAGAAAACATACAGTGGATAATATAGTTCCACCAGGTAATCTGCTTATTTCCTAGTATTCTACACTGTTTTCTCAGAAGAGAGGCAAGTGGATCTAGGATCAGTTCCTTCTACTGGGTGACATCTGCATTCTTGCAGAAACTTCATAAGGTTTTTGGTGAGGCAATAAGTCTTCCAAGGTTTGCAGATTCATAGTTGTCTTAAAATTTCTTTGGCGAAGCCAACAAAGACCAGAAAGAGGGATTTTACTTATATTTTCCACCTGGGCTTCCCTGGTGGCTCAGACTGTAAAGAATCTATTTGCAATGTGGGAGACCCGGGTTCGATCCCTGGGTTTAGAAGATCCCCTGGAGGAAGGCATGGTAACCCACTCCAGTATTCTTGCCTGGAGAATCCCATGGACAGAGGAGCCTAGTGGGCTACAGTCCATGAGGTCACAAAGAGTTGGGCACAAATAAAGAGTAAGCCCAGCCAGCTGATTGTGAGGTTTGTTGCCAAAATGCTATGGCTACAATTCATGCTATCATATCTACTTTTGCATGTGAAGCTGATACATCATTTGTTGTCAAATAATCCCCAAGTAGATTTTAGGTTTAAAAAAAAAAAAGCCGAGACACTATGTCCAGCAGTTAAGACTTCACCTTCCAATCTAGGAGGTGCAGATTTGATCCCTGGTCGGGGAACTAAGATCCCACATGCGTCTGAACCAAAAAACCAAAATATTAAATGAAAGTAATGTTGCAACAAATTCAATAGAGACAATAAAGAGAGAGAGACTATCTTTTAAGTTATCTTCCATTTTCTATGATCCAATTGCATTTAAAAAAAATGTTACCTCTAAACAAGGGCTTCCCTGCTGGCTCAGATGGTAAAGAACCTGCTTATAATGCAGGAGACTCAGATTTGATCCCTGAGTCCCCCAGGCCAGGAAGATCCTCTGGGGAAGAAAATGGCAACCCACTCCAGTATTCTTGCCTGGATAATCACATGGACAGGGGAGCCTGGTGGGCTACAGTCCATGGGGTCACAAAGAGTCATACAGGACTGAGCAAATTTCACACACACACATACCTCTCTAAACAGTGGCAGGTACAGATTTGGCTCAATGCATAAATATTTGTCCTTTAAGACTAGGACGAGAAACCTTATATTCTAGCTTAATCCTAGCAAATTCAAACCAGTCTGTTCTAATTTCTTGCCATTTTTTATTTCTTGGTGGATGAATAAATATGAAATGGCAGTAATTTTAAAACAATTCAATCAAGTACATTTTCAGGTCTTGACAAATTTTTAGATCAAGAGTTTAAAGTTTGCTAGAAGTCACTCCAGGGTGTACCAAGCAATGGTACAAACATTGTAATGAACTCCAAAAGCCTTACTAGTTATATGGAAATGGACATATCCTATTATTTTAACACTGTTCCACTCTCCAGCAAAACCTTTGTTATTGTTTCTTCCTCTCTAGTCCAAGCCTGAAGGTAATGTATCTAGCAGTGTTTTTGTTATCAGCTACACTACCTCACCCTTCTGCCCTTTAAATACTTACCTCTTGTAATAAACAAGTTACTTCAACTTTGGTGTCCAAGATACCTATGCTTAATAATAATAGTAATTCCTTACTTCTCTATCATTCTCTTGCCTCTGTACTTTTATTTACATGTTTTCCTCTGTGAACTAATAGGAGAAAGTGAAAATATCCCTAGATAATCTAATAAAAAATCTAAACAAGTGAAAAAATAAAAATAAATCGATTGCTAAAAACCTTGGCTGATAATTTTGTTTATATTATTACCACTGGGTATTTAAGAACCTAGATTTTAAAAGTCATTGCATGTAGTATGTTTCTTTGTTCTGATAACTCTATGGACTAGAGATTTATGACTAAGAAGATGGTATCCAAATTAAGAAAAAATTTCTAGTTAGGCCTAGATGTGATTTGGGTATAGACATAGCATGTATACATTTAGAAAGAGAAAATGTTTGTGAATCATCACTGTTCTCCTTTCCTTAAATTTATTATAAAACACACATTTGTGGATGAAGCCCATGCATATTAGAATTTATGAAATTTCCCATGGTTTCAGAAAACCAATATCTAGGATTTAAACAAACACTAAGTATTTCTGGATTTAAAGTTATATATTTTATGAATTTTAACTAACAATCATAAATAACATGCTTAACCAATCATGTAGAAAATACTAAATTAGTTTTATTCTTGCTATAGGAAATTGTACCCTTAAAAATCATTTATAAGAAGGGTAGTCAAAGAATACATAGTAAAAAATGAAAGTAAAAATATTTTATGGAGGTATTGTTGATATTTAGTCGCTAAGTCCTATCTGACTCTTTGTGACCTCATGGGAACCTGTAGCCTTCTGTAGAGGACAGGCTCTCTGTCCACTAAATTTCCCAGGCAAGAATAGTGGAATGAGTTGCCATTTCCTCCTCCAGGGTATCTTCTTGGCTCAGGGATCAAACTCGAGTCTCCTTGCAATGCCAGAGATTTCTTTACCACTGAGCCTCCTGGGAAGCCTATTTTTAGAGAGGTAGATCTAATTAAATATGCATATATTCTGAATTTTTTAATGTTTGAGTTATTTCTGCTTTTGTACATTTTTTTCCTTGATTTCTTTTCTACTTTAAACATATACTCACTTTTGTATCTAGTTTTATCTCCACAGATTGAATTGTTTTTCTTAAAGAAAGCCCCTGCTTTGTATGAGCTTCAGATATGACAAAAATCTTGATCTATCTGTGAATTTAAAACTTTGTTTAGTGATGCTAAAGTTTAATCATATTAATGCTTTTTTAAATTATATCCAAATATAAATACTATTTTCTTTTCTTTTTGAAAGACATAGAAAGTTCCACTGAAAGAAAAATGAGTTGCTATTGCTTCTTGAAAAATGAACTGTTTCTCATTTCATTTCTCAAGTTTCAGAAATAATAAGAAAAGTGTTTGCACTCAGAACATTTCTAACTTTGGTTACACAGATGTCTCAAGGTAAAGGATATTTTGTTTTCTTCAGGCAAATGTACACGGTCCCAAATGAATTATTTCATTCATATTAAATACAATACATTTTATAGACATTGAAATAATTCCCATAATTAAAAAAAATCATGATTTTTTTCTCTTTACTTTTTTTACCCTCTTATTCTTTTATTCACAAGTTCTTATGCACTCACTGTTTACATTCACTCTGTCTATATGGCCCTGGAGACAGAGTTGTATTTCCCAGATAGCTTTTGCTTCTCTCTCTAAAGATAAAAAGGCCTCTTTTGGCAGGATGTTCAAATCACCATGCCTATTATTAAAAAAAAAAAAAAAACAGCTTGAAAATGTTAGTATTAATTCAATGCTTATGACTTAGACATGGGACAATGTTGAAAGGGTGAATATGGAAAAAAAAAAACAGAATTAAAGATTAAATGATCTTCAGCCAACACAGTTGTGGAGCTCTGATGCTAAACTGAACTAGAAGAGAGGTCAGAGAACGTTAAATACTGTGATCCCAGAGTGTGTTAAGACAGAAGAGAAAAAAGCAATACTTCTCAGAAATGCACTTTAAAAATTGAGTACAATTAGATTTTCTTTATGCTTATTTTTTCCTCAAATATTTTAAGTGTGTAAAAAATAAGAGAAAGGAAGTCAAGGGAAAAAAGAAGGATTAGAATGGCCTTTCTGTGCTACTTCAGTTTTATAATCTCAAGAAGTATATTTCCATCAAGTGACATAGAAGAGAATTTTCATAATAGAGTAAGAATGCGTCTAAGTTAAATTCTTACCATAAGTCATAATAATCATATGACTGCCCACACCACCACACACACAAATTACTAAAAAATTGTATATTAGCACTTCCCTGGTGGCACAGTGGATAAGAACCCAGCTGCTAATGCGGGGAACAGGGTTCAACCCCTGATCCAGGAAGATTCCACGTGCCACAGAATAAATAAGCCCGTGTGCCACAACTACTAAGCCCATGTGCTGCAAATATTGGAGCCCATGCACCTAGAGCCTGTGCTCCGCAACAAGAAAAATCTCCACAATGAGAAGCCTGTGCACTGAGCCTAAAGAAAGCCCAAATGAAGCAATGAAGACCCAGTGCAGCCAAACATTAAAAAATAAAATAAATTATGTTTTTAAGTGGTAAGCTATTAAAACCTATTATAATAAGCTCAGTTTTAAGATCATAGTGAAAAGGTTCAATATTTTCAGCCACTTTATGGAATAAGTCTGAAGATATTTCACAAGCATTGTTTTTTCAGCTGTACCATCAAAGATCGGCGATGATGAGTAGGATGCTGGCAAAAGAGACAGCCCTGATACATTTCTACCCCGCGGAGAGAAGACAGAGTGTGTTAACAGCATGGTAGCAATGTTGCTGGTACTTAGAATCTGTCTCTGTCTTATCCATGGCTCATCTGTGCTTCCATAATAACACTGGCAGAGCAGAACATTTTTTTTTTCTTAAATACTACACCAGAACAGCAAAAGACTTCTAAATACTACACTAGAACAGCTGTGATAATGATGATGGTATTTTTATACATTGAGATGAGTTGACAGTTAATTTAGTTTGCTGATAATTAACAACAGTGTATCTCCTTAAGCCTGAAAAAGAAAACAAAACTTCTTTCTCTTAGTTATTATTTGACAATGATGAACTGGCCCCACTTTATGACAATGGTACCTATTAGTGGGTTGAAAGATGTATGCAATTACTTAGGGCTCTAAAATCTCTAAAATTTAAATGCATTTGCAAGGTGCATGTGTATATAGTTCTAAGTTATCTATATTAATGGCATTAAAGTATTGAGTTGATGAAATCTTCAGCAAAACCATCAACCTCCTTTAGCTGTTAGTTTCAACTGCCTCCTACATCCAAACTTCACAAGAAACTATAAAAAAAAACACAGATAATAATTTTATTTGGCAGTAGAGCACCCCACTTCCCTTTCCAAACTATTAGTGACCAGTAGCAGAAACTGAAGGTGAACAAAACATGCAAAAACTATTGACAAAGCATGAACACAATGAATTTTCAGTAGCAAACATTTTTCTAGATTGCATCAAATATAAAGTCTATTTAACTGAGACTAAGAAAGAACACGAAGATCATGGCATCTGGTCCCATCACTTAATGGGAAATAGATGGGGAAACAGTGGAAACAGTGTCAGACTTTATTTTTTGGGGCTCCAAAATCACTGCAGATGGTGACTGCAGCCATGAAATTAAAAGACGCTTACTCCTTGGAAGGAAAGTTATGAGCAACCTAGATAGCATATTGAAAAGCAGAGACATTACTTTGCCAACAAAGGTCCGTCTAGTCAAGGCTATGGTTTTTCCAGTGGTCATGTATGGATGTGAGAGTTGGACTGTGAAGAAGGCTGAGTGCTGAAGAATTGATGTTTTTGAACTGTGGTGTTGGAGAAGACTCTTGAGAGTCCCTTGGACTGCAAGGAGATCCAACCAGTCCATTCTGAAGGAGATCAGCCCTGGGATTTCTTTGGAAGGAATGATGCTCAAGCTGAAACTCCAGTACTTTGGCCACCTCATGCGAAGAGTTGACTCATTGGAAAAGACCGTGATGCTGGGAGGGATTGGAGGCAGGAGGAGAAGGGGACGACAGAGGATGAGATGGCTGGATGGCATCACTGACTCAATGGACATGAGTCTGGGTGAACTCCGGGAGTTGGTGATGGACAGGGAGGCCTGGAGTGCTGCGATTCATGGGGTCGCAAAGAGTGGGACACGACTGAGCGACTGAACTGAACTGAAGAAGGAACAGGATCTTTCCAGACTGGCATGATAAACCAGTGATGTCTTTTAAAATTAAACATCTTTGGATACTGTTCATTTATTTCTAGAGTCCCTAATCTGAAATTAGTGTACCTCCTGCTAGAATATTCAACAATGTGTGTGTATGCACCCGTGGCCAGCATTTCTTACTAAGAATCTGTGATTCAGAAAGATTTGAAAATCAGTGATGGTACTATTTGAAACATGTTAAAAGTTGTTGACTTTGGGCATTAATCCATAATTAAGAACCACATAACTAAATGCTGCACTGTATCATATTCAAACACTGATTCTGACAGAAAAAAATATATATAATTTTAACTTTCTGGACTTCAGATTACTTAAGAGCATGCACTTAAGGGTCAGAGTAGAGTTTGAATTCCTGTTCTGTTAGATGAATTAGAGCATGTTTTCAAAAGTCTCTGAATCTTGGTTTTATCATCTGCAAAAAAAGTAAATAATATGTATATTAAAGGTTTGCCATGAGGAACTGATTAGACATTAATGTAATAGGAATGTACTTGGCACATAGTAAGCACTTCATAAAAATTAGTTTTCCTTATTCCCTTCCAACAGTGAAACCCACATTTAAATTAAAAAAAAAAAAGTACTCCATCACTAGGCATATGAAGTGAACATAAGGAGATAATTAAGAAAAGTATTTGATGAAATATCCCGAAGAATTGCAAGACTTTTGGAATAAGTTCACATAGCAACACCCTTAGTCCCATAAATTATCAAGTTTAAAAGAAGATACTGGTTTTCTTGTATTGATTTAGGTAGGTTAGAGATTGTTTGGTCTCGAGAAACATTATGGTGATTACCAGCAGGTAATCTTACTCCTTGGAAGGAAAGTTATGTCCAACCTAGATAGCATATTCAAAAGCAGAGACATTACTTTGCCAACAAAGATCCGTCTAGTCAAGGCTATGGTTTTTCCTGTGATCATGTATGGATGTGAGAGTTGGACTGTGAAAAAGGCTGAGTGACGAAAAATTGATGCTTTTGAACTGTGGTGTTGGAGAAGACTCTTGAGAGTCCCTTGGACTGCAAGGAGATCCAACCAGTCCATTCTGAAGGAGATCAGCGCTGGGATTTCTTTGGAAGGAATGATGCTAAAGCTGAAACTCCAGTACTTTGGCCACCTCATGCAAAGAGTTGACTCATTGGAAAAGACTCTGATGCTGGGAGGGATTGGGGGCAGGAGGAGAAGGGGATGACAGAGGATGAGATGGCTGGATGGCATCACTGACTCGATGGACATGAGTCTGAGTGAACTCTGGGAGTTGGTGATGGACAGGGAGGCCTGGAGTGCTGCGATTCATGGGGTCGCAAAGAGTCGGACATGACTGAGTGATTGAACTGAACTGAACTGAACTGAATCTTATAGGCATTCATTCCTTGGAGAACAAGGAAGCCAATAAAGGCTTCTAGCTTCTCCTTCTGTGTCACTGAGTGACACGGGGCCTGTCTGTCCCATCCTTATACTTTAAAGCCCTATAAGGCTTCCCAGGTGGCACAATGGTAAAGAATCCACCTGCCCATGCAGGAAATGCCGGACACGAGTTCGATTCCTGGGTTGGGAAGATCCCCTGGAGGAGAAAGTGCCCACCCACTCAAGTATTCTTGCCTGGGAAATCCCTTGAACAGAAGAGCCTGGTGGGCTACAGCCCATGGGATCTCAAAGAGCTGGACATGACTGAGTGATTGAGCGCGCGCGCACACACACACACACACACACACACTCACACAAATATAGAACAGCTGAAGCCATGAGCGAATTAGAATATTGATTGAGAACATTACATATTTTCACACGAAAGCATTATTATAACATCACATCTCACATTATTTGCAGAATTTGCTTATTTAATTTTAGATACACATACTGTGAAGTGAAGTGAAGTGAAGGCACTCTTTGTGCCAATTCGTTGCGACCCCATGGACTGTAGCCTACGAGGCTCCTCTGTCCATGGAATTTTCCAGGCAAGAGTACTGGAGTGGGTTGCCATTTCCTTCTCCAGGGGATCCTCCCGACCCAGGGATCAAACCCAGATCTCCCGCATTGCAGGCAGGTGCTTTACCATCTGAACCACCAGGGGAGCCCACTCACACATACTATATGGAGAAGGAAACGGCAACCCACTCCAGTACTCTTGCTTGGAGAATCCCGTGGACAGAGGAGCCTGGTGGGCTGCTGTCCATGGGGTCGCACAGCATCGGACACAAATGAAGTGACTTAGTATGCATGCATGCACTGGAGAATGAAATGGCAACCCACTCCAGTATTCTTGCCTGGAGAATCCCAGGGACGGAGGAACTTGATGGGGTTCGTCTATGGGGTCGCACAGAGTGCAACACGACTGAAGCGACTTAGCAGCAGCAGCAGCAGCAACACATACTATATAATCAGGCATTGAGCTTTCACAGCGTAGAGGAAAACGAGGTGCAGATTTATCAAACTTTTAGAAAGTCCCAGATTTTAAATTTGACAACATTATGTTGTTGCCTTTGGAAGGTAAAGCAAAAGGAAAGCCTACACTTCAGCAGAACCATTCTCAGACATAGTTGGAGGAATCTGAGTCTGAAACATACAGAAAAGAAAGAAACAGAGGTCAGGAAGCAGCCAAAATATAATTAGGGCCAGGTTGGAAACTATTTTCCATGCAACGCTTCTACTGATTTTGAGGTCTGCTCTTTTGGTTGTGATCTTTAAGATTTTCTTTGAGTTTCTTTTCTTTTTTTCTAAATCATTTTACTTTGCTTTAAAAAATGTGATAGAAAGAGGAAGTGAAATGAAAAATGAGCAATATGCCACCGTGCTCTCTGCACTGCAATTTGTTCTGGAATTTCACTTGCCTTAAAAATGCTCCTTTTGTCAAGGATTCATTCATTCTTCTTCACTAACTTAACTGATTTTCTGCTTTTCATGGAGATAGATCTGAAAATGTAAGCACTTCTTCACATTGACTGCATTGTATCTGTCTGCTGAGTTAAGTTCCCTCCACCATTTAAATCTAGAATAAAAGTAAGGCACTCAGGATAATAAATTAACATGCTTAATACACAAGTTTACTCCAAAGTACTGTGTTCCATTATTGTCAACTAATTAAGTTGGGGGGAGCTATTAAAAATCCATTATTTTCAAAATTTAAGAGACTTTTGGTAAACTGCCTGATGGTTGAAAACTCATGTAACTGGAGTGCCAGGAAGAGAAGAGAGAGAGAATATGACAGAGTCAATATTTGATTTCATAATGGTTGAGCATTTTCCAAACTGGACGGGCTGTTAGAAATTGTCTCCATCTTGAGTTTTATGAATGTAATATGTGAAAGTCATTGGGCTGTAAACCTAAGACCAACTCCCCTTCAGAGTTTTACTATATAAATGTTATTTTTTGATTAAAAATAGGAAATTGACAAAGATAAATAAAAGGAGCTGTAAATAGCAACTGTCTTCACTGGGTGTCCCCACAAGTAGGTCCTGAGGTTAGGACTGAATTTGTAAACAGCTGTGCCATGCTGGGACTTCCCTGGTAGCTCAGATGGTAAATCAGCCCACAATGACTGAATGACTAAGCACAGCACACAGTTCTCAATCCGTTGTGTCCGACTCTTTTCAACCCCATGGGCTGTAGCCTGCCAGGCTCCTCTGCCCATGGGATTTCCCAGGCAAGAATACAGGAATGGGTTGCCATTCCCTTCTCCAGGGGATCTTCCCTACCCAGGGATCGAACTGGCATCTCTTGCATCTCTTGTACCAGCAGGCAGATTCTTTACCACTGTGCCACTTGGGAAGCCTAGGTCTGTTGCGTAAGTGGCTTATTTGAGAGGTACAGGTAGGAACATTGGAAGTGAAATAAAAAAAGAAGCGGAAGTCAATGTATTACCTACTCAGAGTCCTCAGTTACTTATGCAAATGGAACAAAATTCCACTGGGAAAATTCTGAAAGTTAGGAAGAAAGTGTCTTAGATTTATTCTATCCAATCCCTGTCTCTAGTTGAGAGACAATCCTTGGGAGGACTTGGATTCCTCGGCATTCCTGCCCTGACACTTGGCAAGAGAAACTGGGAGTCAGATCTTGGGTTATTTTGTGCTGAGGTTGTGGGTCACCTGTGTGGGCCCTCACTAGCGTACGACATGTCAACCACTCAGAGTGTCTGTGTCCTCCTTACCTCCTGATGCCAACAGTCGGAAATTTCAACAATGACTGGATATTTGATGGCATTAAGAGATTGGTGGGTTTCCCAGGTGGTGCAGTGATAAAGAATCTCTCTGTGAACGCAGGAGACACAGGTTCAATCCCTGGGTTGGGAAGATCCCCTGGAGGAAGAAATGCAACCTGCTCCGGTATTCTTGCCTGGAGAAGCCCATGGACAGAGAACCCTGGCGGGCTACAGTACATGGGGTTGTAAAAAGAAGCAATTGAGCATGAATGCACATTAATTTTATGTAACATAAGTTACTGGCTAATGTAAAAAAAAAAGTACATTTAATATATACATAGACAAATGCTTGTGAGTCAAATATTATATGTGTGATTTTACCTAAAAATGTAGCAGGGCCATGAGGGGAAGTTGGTAGAGGTATGGATGAGATAAACTGCCATGAGTTGATAACTGCTTAAGCTGGTGACATATACATAGGTTTATGACACGATTCTCTCTACATTTAAAATTTTCAGCAGTAAAATTTATTGTTTTTAATAAGAGAGAAGTAGAGAGATATAGGTGGCTTACTAATATAAAATAATTTAGGAGAACAAAATATAACCAGTTATAATTTTGAAAACTTTCTAACAGTTAACTCTTACCTTAGAGATGAAATTTGATTCTCATATAAATATAATTTATAAATATGGCATTAAATGTGAACAAAAGCTAGCTTTGAATGTTAATTAATCAATACTAGTTCAAATGTTCATAAAAATTACTCCATAGCCTTTTAACTTTGAGTATGTACAGGGAAATATTGGAAACCAAATAAATCAGATATAGGAATTTAAGAAGCTTCTATAAATAGTATGGGTTTCCCGTAAAAATCTGACATTTATTAGGTGACATAAAACTGAACCGTCATCTTCTTGCAGATTTTTCTTTAAGCTTATTTTTGTTTTTTATCTATGAGCCATGCAATGTTAATAAGCTAGAACCTAGCAGAGAATACAGTAATATGATCATTTCAACTGTAAAGCAATGATAAAGTTTCAGTTCTCACTTACCTAATAATTTCACACAGTTCTATTTAGCTGTTCCAAAAATGTCCCAAACTATCTTCATATTTCTTTTCAGAAATATACAGCTAGACTGAACAATCCATTAGTTCTGGCTACTTTACATGGTGCTGTGATTATTTACTACAAAAAAGGATGTGCTTCCCAAAGTGGAGACACATCCAACATGACACAGTTTCTAAAGTTAGCATATGAATAAAAAAACCTATATAGAATTATACCCAAACTACCCATAAGATCCCTTAAACCTCCAGAAGTTAAGAATCATCTCTTAACAAGCTGATTAAAACCAATTTCTCCTTATCAATGTATAGGTATTTGTGCTTGTTCAATTCTTTTAGGTTATAAATTTTTCAAAATTGAAATTTGGGAACAATTAATACAAATATCTTTCTATTCTCATTGTTGTAGCTGCTGGCAAAATATGCAGATTCCATAACATCTGTATCTTACAAAAGTGAAAGCAAAATATTCTGTTAGAAGAAAATAAATTTTAGAAAAGAATAACCTTTAACTATATGTGTTTTTAGAGTCAGTTCCTCTTCCAGAGCAGTTCAGTAGTTGGCATTTTATGAAAATAAAAACTAGCTGGCTTAATTGACTGTAGAAATGAAATCAAATACTCATTTCTAATCTAGAGTTTTAAAAATCAGATGTCTCAGGACTTTAATTCTACTAAGTAACAAGTAAATTACTTAATAACACATCCTTCTTTTAATGAACTAGTATATTAATGGAGAGTTTGAATTTAAAAAGTTTGTTAAAACATGTTGATTTTGCCAAGTTTTTAAGATATTTTATGTCAATCTATAAGAGTCTTAGGATTAATATGTAAAAACTGGTCAGTATATGTATGTGAAAAAACCTGGACGGTATGAATAGGCTGTGATACAAAATGCTACATGAATTTTGAGACCAAACATACATAATAAAGGACTC
Organism: Bos grunniens; assembly: GCF_055505025.1. Classification (NCBI taxonomy): domain Eukaryota; kingdom Metazoa; phylum Chordata; class Mammalia; order Artiodactyla; family Bovidae; genus Bos; species Bos grunniens. Next base: position 10,898,559 of record NC_141188.1, read on the forward strand.
ATTAGGCTTTCAAAATGTTGACAATTAAACAACAAATGTAAGCAATTGCTTTGCTTACAATGAGATTAAAAACAGATTTGACTGCCTTTTTTTTTTGCATGATTCTAATACGTATGTTCATCTCCAGTATCACCTAGAATTTGTCACAATACTGACTGCTATAATATAATATGAATTTGGTACAAATATAAAAATTCACTAAATATCAGTTTAAAACACAAAGCAATTATCTGGAATTATGACTACTGTGGCCATTGAGAAAATATTGAATATCAATTTAAAATTCTAAATAAGGCATATGTTGACTGCCTTCCCCCTTGGCATCTTTCTGTATCATTTAGATGATAACCAATCAGAGAAATAGGAAAATCCGCAGATGTCCCGAAGACCAGGTAGGCAGAGGGAGTTGATCTGTGGGATTTAAGATAATATGGATAGATCTTGAATGGCAAAAAGATGCCATACACCATTGGCAAAACGAGCAAAGAATGGAGTACTTTACTGGTCAACAGAAGTAATTCTTGCACTGTCAGTGACCTTAAGACCTACGGTTGTGACCACATCCTCTCATTCCTTGCTGTTTGTGGACAAATCCATATGTGTGTGTGCCGGTCATTTAACTTACACCCAGAATCAGACACTTAAAGGGACAGTCTAAGATCACAGCAGAGGCAGTGCTTAGTGAGTGGTTCCCAAAAGTGTGCATCAGAATCTTCTCAGTGATTTTTTAGGTTCTTTTTATTCAGCTCCTTCTTCAGCTTCCTGACTCACAACATCTAGAGGTGGAACCAGGAATCAGTATTAATACAGACAGCAAACAAAACTTCTCTAAATAATCTGTGTGCATAGCCAAATCTTAGAAACATAGAGCGAAATAGACTTTCTTCCTTATATGCCCTCACTTGCAGACTTCTTTTTTTAAAAAATATTTATTTGGTTGTGCCAAATCTTAGTTGCAGCATGCAGGATCTAGTTGCTTGACCAGGGATCGAACCCAAGCCCTCTGTACTGGGAGCACAGTCTTAGGCACCAGGCTACCATGGAAGTCCCTTATGTACAGACTTCTATGCATAAATGCATACAACCATCAGGGGTATCTGAGGTTTAGGAATTATAATCTTCACAAGTCTAATGGGAAATAGTGATGATGATGAGGACAATATTTTGCTCCTTCTTTTTAGCTGAGTTTTGGAAATAGTCTCAGGTACTTCCCAGTAACATTATCCAGCAAAAAGAGATTAGAATTCTGTATAACTGTCCAATTGACTACAATACTTCTTTGTTTGATGTTTAATGTTTTATTCATTATTTTACTACCTCATAATATTATAATTCCATTAGCCTTGCTAAACTGCAAAATATAAAGTGATGGCTTGAAAGCCATTAATTCTTTTGGAAATACTGAAAGGGTTAGGGAGGGTTCAGAATCATTTAAGACAATGGATGTAAAAACTTGCTCCTATCCCCCAAATTGGATAATACTTTTGTTTCTGCCCCTCAAGGTTTACAATTTATTCATTTCACTTTGATCAGAAAATTCATTTAAAAGGTATTTATTGATTGCAGTTACACTTTGCACTTAAAATGTTACACTGCTAAAAGGTGAAAATTATCCTTATAAAGGCAAGGATATTAAATTCTCAGATCAAAAATACTGGCATTTTCTAAAAAGAAGGCTAATAGCTGAATTAATTCTAATTACAATGGAAAGTGTGCATAAGTGAATGACATAGTTCAAACATGGATAAATGCTGCTAATTATATGTTAAAGCTATAGCCAAAATCCTGTCTTGGGGCTGGTTCAAAGTTAATCAAATTCATCTGGCCTGAATTCACAAGCTGCTCACCTTTTCAGAAGGTGAACAGTCTGTACATTCAGGCCAAAGCTAAAGGGAAGAATGAATGAAATTCTGTTATTTTGAAGGAGATCTTGGGAACCATGAATCCATGATTCATTGAAATTACATAAGACACAGTGGCTGCTGCCTGAAAATCCATTTAGTCCCTACAGTTTTAGAAACTGACCAGGGTTCACACAGCACTCACTGAGGCGGCGGGGTGCACGATTTCACACTCAGCAGCGCCCCACACTCCTGTCACTGAGAAAGTGGAAATGGTCCAGGATGCTGTCCTTCCCGTTTGCCATCCGTCTTCTCTGGATCTCTTAGGAGTGTGTTTTTGTGTTTGTTATTCATTAGTTAAATAGCCCGTAGTACAATCCATGCTATCTTTGTTGGGTCTGTAATTCACACATTTTTAACTGTCTTAAAGTTCCATCTTTTGGAATTATAGGCTCTTTTCCATTGAGATAAGAATTATCTGCTATTATGTTCATAGGGGAAAAAAAGATAAAAATTTGGGTTATCAGCTGTTTTGATTTTGAGGCCATAGGTATTTTGATTTTTATTCTATTTTAAAATGATTTATTCTGATTATTTGTATTCATTTTAGACACTGTTGTAGGGGATTTAGAAATCAATATTGATTTAGAAATCAATAAATCACTGCCTTCACAAAACTTGTATTATTGTAGGCAAAGGAAGATTAAAAAAAATAAATTGAGAGAGTCAGGGGAAAGGTGACTTAAACAGGATGGTCAGGAAGGACTCACTGAAAAGGTAAATTTAAGAAAAGATTGAGACTTCCGTAATGGTCCATCCTAAAGGAGATCAGTCCTGAGTGTTCATTGGAAGGACTGATGTTGAAGCTGAAACTCCAATATTTTGGCCACCTGATGCAAAGAGCTGACTTATTGGAAAAGACCCTAATGCTGGGAAAGATTGAGGGCAGGAGGAGAAGGGGACGACAGAGGATGAGATTTTTGGATGGCATCACCGACTCAATGGACATGGGTTTGGGTGGACTCCGGGAGTTGGTGATGGACAGGGAGGCCTGGTGTGCTGTGGTTCATGGAGTCATAAAGAGTCAGACACGACTGAGCAACTGAACTGAACTGAATGGTCTTGTCTGTGCTTAGTCATGAAGTCGTGTCCAACTCTGACCTCATGGATTATAGCCCACCAGGGTCCTTTGTCCATGGAGTTTTCCAGGCAAGAATACTAGAGTGGATTGCCATTTCCTCCTCCAGGAGATCTTCCCGACCCAGAAATCGAACCCACGTTTCCTGCATCTTCTGCTTCGGCAGATGGATTCTTTACCACTGTGCGAACCTGAGGATCCCCAGAATATGCAATACTTGTAAACTATTTTAAGAAATTAGACTCTAAACACTTGGGGATGCTATTAAAGGGATTAGAACAGAGGGGCATAGAGCCATGTTCTACTCTGCTGAGACCAGAGTGTTAGGAGGCAAAGCATAAAGAGAGACCACAGCACACTTGGGAACAGAACCCTACATCAGACCCTAATCAGAGTTTATTTTTTCTGATCTTCCCATTCTTTATTCAATAACTACTTAAGATAAAAAAAAAAAAAGATACAAAAAAGGAAGGCAAAGCAGAAGGAGGGAACTCAAATAGGAAAAAGTACAATGATACAAAATCATTTGTGATTTGAATCAGAGTGCTAGCTATGACCGTGGTCAAAGTGAGGTATCAACAGGTTGTGAGAAGCATTTAGAATTTGAATATATTTTGAAGTAGAGCCAATAAGATTTTCTAGTCACCTGGATATGGACTGTGAGAAAAGGTAATAACTCAAAGATGATCCCAGTATTTGGCTGGAGGTACTAAAAGAATGAAATTCATGTGTTGAGCATTTATATATGGATTTCTACTCTACTATATATATTTTTTTTTAATTAATGGAAATTGTCTCTTTTCACAACTGAATAAATGTTCTAGAAACTATAAAACAAAGACATGAATAACATGTGTTCAGTTTTTCAAACATTGCATCACCGACTTATGGGAAGTAAGTACTTATGTTTCACCTCTCTTTTCTTTTTTTTTTTTTTTTGCATTGATTGATTTTATTTTTAAACTTTACATAATTGTATTAGTTTTGCCAAATATCAAAATGAATCCACCACAGGTATACATGTGTTCCCTATCCTGAACCCTCCTCCCTCCTCCCTCCCCATACCATCCCTCTGGGTCGTCCCAGTGCACTAGCCCCAAGCATCCAGTATCGTGCATCGAACCTGGACTGGCAACTCGTTTCTTACATGATATTTTACATGTTTCAATGTCATTCTCCCAAATCTTCCCACCCTCTCCCTCTCCCACAGAGTCCATAAGACTGTTCTATAAGTCATTAAAAAAATATGCAGTTGCCACACAGAATTAATTTGGGCTGAATGAATGCACTTACCAAGCTCTTTCTCATTACTGAGCCGCAAGAAGGAAGCTTCTCGACAGACAGCGATTTCTCAACATCATTTCTGCCATTCTTGAATGTTTTAACTCTGAGATAGAAAGTGACTCCTGACTCAGGATGTGAGTTTCAGTGACCTTCATCCCTCTGCTTGGCTGTTTCTCTGAACTTGCCACCGTGTCAACCCTTTGCAATGTGTGTGGGACGGAAGAGGCAGGATCCCTTAATAAAATTTTATCACTCGTCTCACCCAGTCCTGTAATAAGACTAAACTTAGAATATGATTCAAATGGGGTAGAAAGTTCAATTTTCAATGTGGCGAGTTGCCTTTAACAGGAATATTTATAAGAGGATTTTCACTAAATGCAGTTCCTTTATTAAATACAGCTCTCCCGACACCAATTTCTGAACTATAAATTTGTTCTGATTCCCAGAGGCTTTTATGCCCTACCAACACTTATGACTTGTGAGAGGCATGCCTCTTCTTTGGTAAATTGGAAAAAGAGTTGCTTGTAAAGGGGAAAGGAGGATTGACCAAGAGCGGAATCTTCTCCGCATAGTCATTTTAGGAAAAAGAACACGTGGACATGAAGGATTTTCAGACTATCTGTAGCCAGTGTCTCTTTGAAAGGTTTCCTGTTGCCTGAGGGCTGTGCATCACCTACAGAAGACCCAGGGTCTGAGAAAAGAAATGTGACACAGTTGCAGAGCAGCAGGGACCAACAGAGGAGTCACAGGCTTTGGTCGGTTTAGCTTTTTTCAGTAGCACTGATCCCAACATACATTAGGTTAACCTTAAAAATGCATCTCAATATATCGTGCTCAGCCATTCAGTTGTGTTCTACTCTTTGTGACCCCATGGACTTGTAGCCTGCCAGGCTCCTCTGTCTGTGGAATTTTCTAGGCAAGAATACTGGAGTGGGTTGCCATTCCCTATTCCACCAGATCCTCCTGATCTAGGGATTGAACCTGAGTCTCCTGCATTGGCAAAGTGGTTTCTTTTACACCAGCACCACCTGGGAAGCCCCTAGTACGTTCAGTTCAGTTCAGTCGCTCAGTCGTGTCTGACTCTTTGCGACCCCGTGAATCGCAGCACACCAGGCCTCCCTGTCCATCACCAACTCCCGGAGTTCACTCAGACTCACGTCCATCGAGTCAGTGATGCCATCCAGCCACCTCATCCTCTGTCGTCCCCTTCTCCTCTTGCCCCCAATCCCTCCCAGCATCAGAGTCTTTTCCAGTGAGTCAACTCTTCACATGGGGTGGCCAAAGTACTGGAGTTTCAGCTTTAGCATCATTCCTTCCAAAGAAATCCCAGGGCTGATCTCCTTCAGAATGGACTGGTTGGATCTCCTTGCAGTCCAAGTCACAGACAAATAGTGTTTGATTCTGCCTGCACAAGGTACCCAGAATAGTCAAATTCATAGAGTCAGAAAGTACATTGGCAGGTGCCTGGACCAGGGGGTGGGTGGGGTGACTGGGGGAATGGGGACTTGGCATTTAAAGGGGACAGAGTTTCAGTTCAGGAAGGTGAAAAATTCAGGAGATGGATGATGGGAAGAGTGGCACACGATGCGAACGTACTTAGTGCCACTGAACTAACTCCATGGTTAAATATAGCTAAAAGAGTATGTTTTAAATTATGTGACTTCTACAATGATAAAAAATACTTTAAAAGTAGTGATTCCAAATGACTTATAAATTCTCTTTGTATCTCCTGTCTTTTAATTGAACAGTTTATGTTTTATCTACAGTACTTTCCCTTCATTGGGCCATTTGTTCTCTTTACCCCTCTACTCTCTTGAGTTCAATAGTCACTTCTTGTATTAGCAGTTTCAATTACATGAGAAAATGATAAAATATTAAATGTATACATAGCAAGGATAGCTCTTTGCTAAATTCTCCCAACCAGCACAAGCCATAATGTTTTATGTGAGTCCTTCCATCAAATCTCTTCTAGATTCAGTCATCACAAGTTATACACAACTGCCGCTGCCGCTGCTAAGTTGCTTCAGTCGTCTCCGACTGTGCGACCCCATAGATGGCAGCCCACAAGCTAAATATGTTCATATTCAATATTTGCTCTAAAGTAGAAATCAAAAAATATACATATAATCATTATCTCACCCTAGATTATAAATTGACTGAAGACCAAGAAATGATCTCATTCATATGCCTGTAACCTCAAACAGTGTCTGGCATAAGAAAGGAGTTTAGTAAAATTGGTATGTGATGACATGTGAGCTAACCACGAGAGACAGAGGTATTTAAATCTACCACTCCACTCTTTTCCTCTTCTGTTCTTTGCCTCCTGTCTCTAACAATTCCTTTATATAACAAACAGAGAATTTAAAGTGTCTTGTATTTATTTTTGATCCAAAATTATTACAGAGTCCTTTCTGATAGCCAATACAAAGATGGGTTTCTTGTCATTACATTGTAAAAGATGTCAACCATTTCAAGTTGTATTAGAATTATTAGAATTCAGTTACTATTGCAGATTGTAGAGTTTTTGTTGTTGTTTGTATGTGGGAGATACATATATATATATATACATACACATAATATTTTAATTTTGAGACAATTATTCACATGCTATTGTAAGAAATAATATAGAATGACTCAGTACACAAATAAGCACAAGAAAAATGGCCCAAAATAACTTTGCTGAATTATATCAACATTAACATCCAGATTCTGAAGTTGTAGTATAGTTTTAGAAGATGGCTTGGCCTTTTGGCTATGATCCAGTGTAGTATGGGGACTTCCAAGTGGAACAATGGTAAAGAATCTGCCTGCCAATGTAGGAGACACAAGAGATACAGATTCGAGGCCTGGGTCGGGAAGATCCCCTGGAGAAGGGAACGGCAACCCACTCCATTATTCTTGCCTAGAGAATTCCCTGGACAGAGGCGCCTAGGGGGCTACAGTCCATGGGGTTGCAAAGAGTTGGATGCAACTGAGCATACACACCAGTTTCTCCCAAAGCACCATCTTCTTGCACATATTTGCATGTATATTTAGTTCTGTGCAATTTTGTTACATGCATAGACTCATGAGATCACCACACAGTCAAAATCTAGAGCAAATTTATCACAAATTTCTTCTATACCAACAGTCATCTCTCTCCTCCTGTCCCTAATACATGGCAATAATGAATCTGTTCTCCACTTCTGTCTCTTAAACAATCTTGTCTATATAAAAGAAGCAGACAGAAGGTAACTTTGTGAGATTGGTTTTTATCACTCAGCATCTTTTCTTTGTGATCTGTCCCAGTTGTTACATGTATCATTAGTTTGATTCTTCTCAGTGCAGAGGAGTTTCCTATGGTTTGAATGTACCCCTTTGACTAACCAGTATCACCTGGAAAGAAGTTTGGGATGTTACTAATTTGGGGCTATGACCAACAAAACTGCTATCAATATTTGCGTAAGGTTCGTGTAAGAAGATATGGTTTCACTTTCCAGGAATAAATAGGCATGTGCGCATTTGCTCTGCTGTATGGAAGGAAAGTTATGACCAACCTAGATAGCATATTCAAAAGCAGAGACATTACTTTGCCAACAAATGTTCGTCTAGTCGAGGCTATGGTTTTTCCTATGGTCATGTATGGATGTGAGAGTTGGACTGTGAAAAAGGCTGAGCGCCGAAGAATTGATGCTTTTGAACTGTGATGTTGGAGAAGACTCTTGAGAGTCCCTTGGACTGCAAGGAGATCCAACCAGTTCATTCTGAAGGAGATCAGCCCTGGGATTTCTTTGGAAGGAATGATGCTAAAGCTGAAACTGCAGAACTTTGGCCACCTCATGTGAAGAGTTGACTCACTGGAAAAGACTCTGATGCTGGGAGGGATTAGGGGCAGGAGGAGGAGGGGACGACAGAGGATGAGATGGCTGGATGGCACCACTGACTCAATGGACGTGAGTCTGAGTGAACTCCGGGAGTTGGTGATGGACAGGGAGGCCTGGCGTGCTGCGATTCATGGGGTCGCAAGGAGTCGGACACGACTGAGTGACTGATCTGATCTGATCTGATCTGATCTGATGGATAGTATATGTTTAGTTTTGAAAGAAACTTCCACATGTGTTCCCAGAGTGGCTTACACGTCTTACATTCCTACTGGCAATGTGTGAGTGATGCAGCTTCTCTGAACCCTCACCAGCATTTGATTTTATCATGTTTTTTAAAATTTAGTCAATCTTATAAGTAAATAGTGAATCAGCTTGTTCTAGAGAAGAAATGATGACAGAAGAAGAATCCTATGAAAGCAGGGTCTGTCCCATGTAAACTTCATAGACGAGTTTATTAACCAATCACAGCTGAACTGGGCATTCTATTTCAGTTTCCTTTATCTGATCTTGAAATCAGATCTGTCCAGTTCTTTGTGACCCCATGGACTGTAGCCTTCCAGGCTCCCCATGGAATTTTCCAGGCAAGACTACTGGAATGGGTTGCTATTTCCTTTTGCAGGGGATCTTCCCAACCCAGGGATCAAACTCGGGTCTCCTGCATTCTGAGCCATTTACACTGGGATACATTTACACTGTGTACTTCTTAGGATAGTTATATAAACAAAATGCATGCAACGTGTTATATCAGTACCTGGCTTACAGTAATGTGCACCATTATCAGTGATTTCTACTATTACTAGGTATTGCCCAGTGACACTATTTAAGCTTTGATGGTCCTAAAATGGTCAGTTTTAATGGAGATAAGAAACTTGAAGTCTTAGATTGAAAAGGAACCACTTAAAAGGAATTTGATTCCAGTCACAGATAACCATTTTACTACAACTTTCCATTTCTCTGGTATCACTGCTGTTGCTGCTGCTGCTAAGTCACTTCAGTCATGTCCGACTCTGTGCGACCCCAGAGACGGCAGCCCACCAGGCTCCGTTGTCCCCGGGTTTCTCCAGGCACAACATCTAGTCAAAATATAAAAGCACTTAATAGTGGGAGGGAAGTACATAAAATTCAAAGTGGTCCTTACTGTAAATGCTCATTCACTAAAAAAATAGATGTACACTGCCTAGTTCAGTTCTGAATTTTGCTTTTGATTGACAGAAACATTAAAATGTATCTTTCCATAGCACTTTCCTTTTTTGTATAAACTAAGTAGATTTAAAATGTAGATTCCCAAAACATTGCTGAAGATTCTAAGTTACTTAAAAAAATAAAATTCTCCAAATAATTTTCACAGTTAAGCTTAATTTAAAACTCATCTGTTATAGTTAACAAAGCATTCAGCCTGCATTTTTCTGACAAAGCTCTACAGTAAGCTGTACAGGTTGTAACTATATTCAGGCACTGTTATTTGCTAGGAGTTGTTATGAGCTGCCAATTCTTCTACTTGCACAGTTCATTGCCATTCAAAGTACTTTCATGTTCACCATCTCATTTGTCTCTCCTAAAAGATCCCTAATGGTAAGGTATCCTGGGCACTCCTCATTCTGTTTTAAAGATGTGGAAACTAACATACTTCATTAAGCCAGTTACCTCACTGGGCCTGGAATTCAAGTCTCTGCAGCCTGCATTTGTGCTTACCAACTGTCACTTCATCCCCTTAAGCTATCTCTCAGGGCAAAGTGAACTTTGTAACTGAAAGGATGCAGAGCATGATTGCCAAAACTGCAGCAACAACTTCTATCAAAACGTGTACCCCTCAAGGTCCTTGGAAGATAATGTGCCAGTTGAAACTCTGGAGTTAAGATAGTCAGGTAGGGAGTTGCTGACACTCATTATCAGACAGGTCAGGAAATGAGTTTACTGTGTGGCACATTTCCCAATACACCGTTCATTCTGGCCATCTCATAATCCAGTTCCCTGACTTATTTGCTTGTGCACAGGAGAACTCCCACACAGTTCTCTACCTCTGCTCTTCCCACAGCAAATGGACAACTCAGCAGTGATTCTATTCATGGCACTTAAACATAGCTGTTAAAAGACTGACATACGGAATGATTTTAAAGATCAATACAGTTCCTCCCTTTAAAAAAAAAAAAAAATCCTCCCACCCACTAATTCTTATCAAAAATTAAGCAAAATGTTCCATTTCCTAACTCAGAGGTAAAGAAACCTAACTGTGGCTCACCTTTGTCCTCCCAAGCTATCTGATCTTAAGATGGTATTAAATTCCAAAGTTTCTTTTGTGAAATCTTGCCTATGTCTTCCTCCTATCACCCTGAGATTCCAGGGAAGACAGTGTGTGTATGCCTGTGTATATGTGTGTGTGTGAGAGAGAAAGAGAGAGAAAACACTTGTGTGTGTAGTGATGAGGGGGTCCTGAAACTATAAGAATGGTGACATGATGGATACATAATGATTTAAAATAGAGAATCAGGCCTACACTATTCTGTTTCTTAACACCTATTTATTATTTTTGCCAAGTCTTTGCTGTTCGGTCACTCAGTCAAGTCCAACTCTTTGCAACCCCATGGACTGCAGCACGCCAGGATTCCCTGCCCTTCGCCATCTCCCAGAGCTTGCTCAAACTCATGCCCACTGATCAGTGAAGCCATCCAACCATCTCATCCTCTGTCTCCCCCTTCTTCTCCTGCCTTCAATCGTCCCCTGAAGCAGGGTATTTTCCAATGAGTCATCTCTTGGGATTAGGTGGTCAGAAGATTGGAGCATCAGCATCAGTTCTTCCAATGGATATTCAGGGTTGATTTCCTTTAGAATTGACAGGTTGAATCTCCTTGCAGTCCAAGGGACTCTCAAGAGTCTTCTCCAATACCACATTTCAAAAGCATCAATTCTTCAGTGCTCAGCCTTCTTTATGGTCCAACTCTCACATCCATACATGACTACTGGAATAGCCATGAAAAGTGAAAGTGAAAGTGAAGTCACTCAGTCGTGTCTGACTCTTTGTGACCCCCATGGACTATAGCCTACCAAGCTCCTCTGTCCATGGGATTTTCCAGACAATAGTACTGAAGTGGATTGCCATTTCCTTCTCCAGAGGATCTAACTGACCCAGGGATTGAACCCGGGTCTCCCGTGTTATAGACAGGCGCTTTACCGTCTGAGCCACCAGGGAAGTCCTAGAATAGCCATAGTTCCAACTAAACAGACCTTTGTTGACAAAGTAATGCCAAGTCTTACCTATTTACATTTCCTGATGTCTCTTGTTAACATTTTGCATTTTCACAGTCACCAACGTATTCAGATCATCATGTTTCTCACTTTTCTATTTCCTCCAATTCTTCCCTTCTTTCTGATTGTATTTCTCTCAATTCAAGCACATGTACTGCATCATGAATCAGCATATCCAAGTCCATAAACTTCCAATAACATTTATTTTGTGGAATTAAATACCAGTCATTCCCATTTAGATTTCTCAATATGTTATCATCTTATCTTAAAACCTTCATCCTGCCTTTTCTCTCCTCATTATCCTCTCAAACTGCATTACATTATTTTATTTAAACAATACATTTATCCTCCCATCTGGATGATTCACTCCTTCATCCTGTTCTGAATATTTACTTCACATCATCTTGAGAAATCCTGCTCACCTTCAAAATCCTTCACTAATGCCATATTTTTTTTAGAAATTTGAGTTACATCTTATCTATATTTATTTTACAAATCCTACACTATTATATTATAGCATTGTTATTTTTCTGCTTATGGCCCTGCATGAGTTCCTTGAGAACAAAGGTAAAAAAATATGCCTCATCTTGTATCCCATGTGTATTAATTTGCCTGGAATGCCCTAACAAAATACCATAGACCAAGCAGCTTGAACAACAGACATTTATTTCTCACAGTTCTGGAATGTGGAAGCCCAGGATCAAGGTGCCAGGTAATTTGGTTCTCCAGTGAAGACCCTCTTCTTGGTATGCAGATGGCCACCCTCTTGTGCTTCTCGTGACAGAGAGAAAGAGCAAGCTGGCGTCTCTGCGTGATTGTTGTTTAGTCACTAAGTTGTGTCCAACTCTTTGCAACCCCAGGGACTGACTGTAGCCCACCAGGCTCCTCTGATCACAGGATTGTCCAAGCAAGAATACTGGAGTGGGTTGCCATGTCCTCCTCCAGGGCATCTTTCTGACCCAAGGATCGAACCCACATCTCTTACATCTCCTTCATTGGCAGGCAGGTTCTTTAACACTGAGTCACCAGGGAAGTTTCCTATCTCTGCTTACAAAGGCAATAATCTCACCATGAGAGCCTGACCCTCACTACCTCATCTAAACCTGATCACCTCCCAAAGGCCCTGTCTTCAGTTACCATCAAATATTTGCTAAGGGCCTCAATATATGAATTTTTGGGAGACACACTTTAAGGCATAGTACTGTGTGTTATTTAACATAATACTTTACATATAATAAATACTTGTTGAGCTGAATTGTAACAGAAACAAATTTCAAAAAGCAAATTTGATGTAATAATGATAATGATGATTATCCTGACTTCCAGATCCTTTCTTGGTAACAGATTTCCCCCACCCCACCACACACACACACACACCACACATCGTTATAAAGGAAAAGGAAGGAAGAATTCTTATTCCAAGGATTCTGTAGTGAAAAGGCAATCCAGCATTATACTTAAACAGTAAGAAATAAGCCCGGCCCCAAAATTTAAAAATTACATTTGAATAAGCCATAATATTTTGCACATTCATTGAATCATTTCACTTTGGGAAAAAAATGACTATGATAAAAATATAAATCAAAAGTAAGTGAAGTTAAGTAATAACCATTTTGAAACAAATCTATTAAATCTATGGAGATAAGCTCAGGTTTTGTCTACTCTGGCAAACTGCAGTGCACACTTGTAACTCTAACTATAAATCATAACGGTATTTGTACTATTCAGTTCCAAAAGTCCCTTTTTTCTCCTAAGTTTTATAGATAATTATTCTTTCTTATTTTTCACTGTATTCTCAAACAAATCTATGCAGTATAAGAACTTTATCATTTTGTAGTACAAATTTCAATATAAAAAATACAACTTTGTGTGGTATTTACAGAAAGAGAAAAGAAATCGTAACTCTCCTAGAAGAATTAAGGAGGCTGTAACAGGAGAAGTTTTAGGATAGCTAGAGAGTGACCAATGTTCCTCAAAACATGGGGCTACAGTTTTAATGAAACACTGAGAAGCTTCAGTAGTTCAAATACTTACTAAATTCATCATAAGACGGCAAAAGATCTGTACTATCCAGGTGTATAGGAAAACAAAGACTACTTCCGAACTAACCATAGATTAAATGGTAAGGCAAGGAAGAACAAGGGTATGGGCTAGAGTGAGTGATATTCTGTAAGTATGAGCCACACTCTGTTTACACTATGCAGCGTTGACATGCTTTTCTCTGTCTTCTCTGTTTAACAGATCAGACGGACTCACGGTCACCGCAGTTAAAAGGATGGAGATATCTGAATGAAAACATCTCACTGGGCTTCTGTCCATGTTCTGTCGCTGGGGGTTTGACTCCACGTGTCAAATAAGTCGAGTCCCTGGATACTAATAATGCTGGTGTAGGCTTCTGAGATTATACTATAAAATTTTCAATAGTTTCTGCCTCTCAGTGGAGGCAGAAATTCTCTTGATTCTCAGAAAAAGGTAAAGCCCTAGAAATCTCAGCAACCCAATGGTTATCACATGTTGAGATGCTCTGTGTCAACTCAGATCATTGACACACACATTTCAGACTTATAAAGCACTGATGTATAAACCCGCCTGGCCAATCATAACATAAATTCAACAAAAAAAGAGTCAGACTGCCAGGGTTCAGCTTGGCAGTCTGTTTCATCAAGTTTCAGCTTGATGACTTCCTAGCAAGTTACTTAAAGACTATATCAATTTCTGAACTTGTGAACAATGGAAATAATAGCAGCTACCTTAGGCACTGCTGTGTCAATGAGCTAATATGTATAAAATACTAATTACAGTGTTTGACATATATTAAACATAAACTACACACACAATAATGATTTAGGGTTTGAGAAATGAGTGTAAATTATTAGTAGAAATAATATGCTAATACCTGGAAAATTAGAATTAAGTAGCTTGGTTCATCCCACTCCAGTATTCTTGCCTGGAGACTCCCAGGGACAGAGGAGCCTGTTGGGCTGCCGTCTATGGGGTCGCACAGAGTCGGACACGACTGACGCGATTTAGCAGCAGCTTGGTTCATCCTTTTCCTGTACTCACTTTCACTGGCCAGTTTTTGAAAACTATGTTTTTGCTGAATAATGACTTATAAAAATGTTACATTTCATATCTTTCAGTTTTTTAAAAAGAAAGTCATGTAAACCAACTGATCTAACCTCCTATGACATAAAGAGTTTTTACATAAACTAACATTTTTGTTTGTTTCTAATTATAGGGAAAGAAGGATGTCAGTATTTCCAAAAAAACAACTGATACTATTTTCTCCCAGTTTTTAAACATTTCTTAAGAAACCTTATTCTTCTATTTACATATAACTGTGTATTTAAAACCTTTAAGCCTGGGATTCCTATAGACAGGCAGGCTTTATGCTGTTGGTTACATCACGGAATAACTTCTGCGAAAATGAGTTGGAAAATATTATTACATCTATTCTCTGTGTTGCATACTGGTTGTTGATATTCCTGTTTATATTGACTACTAAATTAAATACAAATAGCTCATTGCACAGTGTGGGTTTAGTCATTTTCAACAAATCCTTCATAGTTCCTAAAAATTCCTTATTAATGAGGGCTTCATGTATTGCTATACATATATGTACACGAACTGATAGGATATCAGTTAATGATTACATTCAGAATTCTTACACCTGGATAATCAAAATTCTCTTTTTGGTCACCTGGCTTCCATATACTCTCCAATGTTGGACCTCCCCGCCTTTAAGGCACTCCTGCCTTGCAAGATATAAAAAGAATACGAGATGTCATAGTCTTGGTTCCTCAGCCTTCCTAGTCACAATCCTGCTGGCATGAGATGTGGATTCAGAAACTCTTGCCCGACTTGGCCAAACAGAGCCTCATGGGGAGGAAGGGGATGGGGCAGGACCCACTCGGCACTCAGGGTTGCTGCAGTAGCGGCCCCTGCTGGAGGGATCAGGGACAGCAATTCTCCATGGGCACCAGGCCCCCCAAGCAGCCCAGCGCTCAGAGCGGCCACTTGGCCCCCAGGACTGGACCATTTCACCGATAGCATCAAGGACTCTATTCGGAGATGTGGCCCCGGACCTTGCTTCTCTTTCTAGTCACCCCCACCCCCAAGCTGAGCTCTCTTATTCTCCCAGTGAAAAATCCTGCTAACAAATCCCATTTCTTCCCTAAATTAGTGAGGCGTGCCTTGTGACGCTGCTCCTCAGGGATACTCACGGATCTGCTAGCTGAGGATACGCCTCCTGAACGTAGCTGTTCTCACCTAGGCAGCTGAGTCCTGGCACTCACTGCATCCTGACTTGTTTCGACAGTTTGAGCACTTTTCTACATTTTAGTATCTGTGAAGGCTACCCACCATTTCTTGTCTTGGACCTCATTCTGCTAAGAGACATTATTATTATTAAATTTTCTGGTTATTCTTATATAAGAAAGAAATACTCTGGACACATGTATTCAGGTCATTCTTCTTTATGTTCTCCGACCTCCTGTGGTGACTGTGTGAATCAGTCCCCCCAGAATGAATTAGCCTGAGGACACTTAGGAAAGGACCCTAGGACACACTTGTGTGTCCCGGAAGTGATCCTTCTGGAATCAGCCTGCCTGTCAGTGGCTCCCTCAGAACTATTTCCTGTCTAACTCTGCTCTGTTCCACACAAATATGGAGATTTTTATGCCTGTTCTGCTGTGGCTCATAATTACCATGTTATCATGACATTCAATTTATCAGAACAGCGGGTAACTTTGATGGATATGAATCCATGATGAGAAGTGATGAAACATTTCATCTCACATTAGAATATACAAAGCCTGAAGACACGTCTGCTGGGATCAGGACCTGCTGCCCTACATGCCGGCACTAGCAGGGCCTCCTAAGCATTCAGTTCAAGCATTGAAAATAGAACCACATCACATTATACAATCTTAGGATTCTGTGAGCAGGGAAAAGAGTTTGTAATCTTCCCTGGAGAAGGAAAGAAAAGAAAAAATTAATGAAAAGTTTAAAGAATCAAAATGGACTCAATCTTCCAAACAGTAACACTGGAAGACAGAAATCTGAGAGCAAATTATTTCCAGACAAAGTTTTGCAACAAGCTGATGAAGGTCAGAGCTAACACAGAGGATACGTGAGAGTTTTCTTATGAAAAAGGGAAATAGACTATTTAGTACATGTGAACAAATGAAGAGATTTTCATAAGTGAAAATAGATCTTGAATTAGCAATAAATAGAAAACAAAACATGCAAACATATTATAACCATAACAAAACAAGACAATAATTAGTTCTAGTCAAAACACATGATTGTGTAGTAAAGGAAAGGAAGCAGTGATTACCACATGGTTCAACAAAAGCGTATTTACATAATTATATTAATACAAACACCAGATCCTAGTATTAGCATTAAAGATCCAGCAAGCAATGATATTTACCAGTATGCATTGATGGGTGCTGCTAATCAGGACTCTGTCCACTCTGACTGGCCAGAACAAGAGCTGTACCTGCGGTTAAGTATGCTGAACATCAGCTCCGACCATGCAGCGCAGGAGACGTGGCCCAGATGTGGGGGGTGTGCAGGCCTGTGCAGGCGGCTGGGAGGGGGTCGCGGAGAAGGAGCGCTAACCCTCACCTTTCCAATCAGATAGGAAGCATTGCTTGCAGGCGGGAAGTTAAGATTCTTGAATACAAGAATTGTATTTTTAAAATATGTCCAGAACAATGATAAAATATGAGGAGGGAGATGCAGAGAAAATGTTTTTTGATATTAAAAATGTTTATAGTAAAAAAGGTTTCTCAACTCTTTATAATACATGTTTATATAACTTTGTTATTAAGATAAAGTCTAAAGGTTTCATGTCTTGAGTGTCCACATGCTTAGTCTAAGGTACTACTATGTGTTGGATTAGATCTCAAATTTTAAAATAGAGAATAATTAGAGTACTGTGAGAAATAAATGTCTGTTGCTTAAGCCACTCAGTCTATGGAATTTTAGTTACAGCTCTCAGAATGAACTAGACATATATAGTCCATATACTTTTCATTTTAATTATGTATTCAAAAACTAAATGTTGAAAAATGCATCAATTTATTTTAATTTCCAAGGGATGGTTAACACAAATGAAAAATAAATCGTGATAATTACATTGCACAATCAGAAAACATAGATGAATCATAGGGATATGTTTCTATTTGAGCAGAAAATACATGAAATTGTTAACATAATAGTAAAAATGTCCAGGAAAACAAATCTTATAAAAAGTTTGCATAAATTTTTGAAAAGATATTTTAAAGGGACTTCAAGAACATATTCTCTTTTAGAATAGTTTGTAATAACTTTAAAATAATAGTTATATATAGACCCTAAAATATTTTTCTAAAATAATTTATAAAATATATATATTATATAAAAAATATATATATAATAGTTTTATTGGAATTAAAATAATTTGCTTGCAACACAAGGATTAACCTGCATCAATTCTGCCTTAATCTGGTCCTTGTTCTTTTGCCAGATGATCCCGTGCTCATTAGTTTTCACTGTGTGAAAATGTCCTTGCTCACTGGTGTGTATCTAAGATCTCTCCGGCACACACTGAAATTAATCACACTCACCTCCTTGGAACCCAGGGCTCATGGAAGCTTTTGAATCCATGTTTAAATCACAAATATCACCTAATCAGTAAGACAATATTATCGAGGTAAAAGAATGCGACAGGATTCTCTGAAGTGCAGGAGCAGAATCAAAGCCAAAGCTTTTCAGAGCTTAATTTATGAACTTAACACAGTCTTTTGATTGAACAGAAGACTCTATGAGACTGGTGGTTTAGTCCGTAAGTCATGTCCTACTCTTGAAACCCCATGGACTGTAGCCTGCCAGACTCCTCTGTCCAAGAGATTCTCCAGGCAAGAATACTGGAGTGGGTTGCCATTTCCTTCTCCAGTGGCTCTTTCTGACTCAGGGATCGAACCCAGGTCTCTTGCATTACAGGTGGTCTCCTGCATTGCAGGTGGATTTTTTACTGACTGAGCCACCAAGGAAGCTGCAAAACAGAGAATTCTGAGTATTTAAGAATACACATTGCCTCATTCACTGAATTATTAGAACTTTTCTTCACAGAATTCTAAAACTTCATGTTTGATGAGTCCATCCCCTATGGGAGAGTTTATTTTTGTAAGTTTTCCAAAAGCTATTAACACTAAAGTTTTCATCAGTCATTCTGAATTTTCCTAATCCACTCATACTTCAGTCTCTTAGATGATAACTTTGTATTTTATCTCCTCTATTCAGGTATCTAACACATCCTCATCTAAGCTTATTTGCCAATGCACTTGGGTCCTGCTTCACTGAGAAATAAGAACAATCAGAAGTGAACATCCATGGCACAGATGTCCTCTACAGCCTGTTATACAGAGTGAAATAAGTCAGAGGAAAGCAAATGTTGTATATTAATGCTTGTGTATATATATATATATATATATATATATATAAAATCTAGAAAAATGGTACAGATGAAGCTATTTGCAGTGCAGGAATAGAGACGCAGATATAGAGAACAGACATGTGGGCCCAGTTGGGGATGGAGCGGGTGGGACGAACTGACAGAGTAACACTGAAATATGTACACTACCGTGTGTAAAGCAGCTAGCTAGTGGGAAGCCGCTGAACAACAAGGGAGCTCAGCTCAGGGCTCTGTGATGACCTAGAGGGTGGGAGGGAGTGGGGTGGGAGGGAGGTTCAAGAGAGAGGGGATATGTGTCCTTACGGCTGATTCATTTTGCTGTACAGCAGAAACTAGCACAACATTGTAAAGCAATTGTCCTCCAATTAAATATAAACTGAGAAAAGGAAAAGAGAATATCCGAAGGCTCCTAACATCACAACACCCACTTCCCCGGCTCTCCATCAATGAGTCCTGCCATCCATCCTGTTAATCCAGATGCACATCTCGCCACTGTCTACAGCTGAGCTTGAAAATACCACAGTTGTAAATACCACATTCCCTCCTACTTTTGCAAGCATATAATTCTGGATTCTCATGCGTCGTCACATTTTCTCAGCCAACCGAATCACCATCCTTAGCAACAAGCATGTTATGATACCTCAGATCTCTTTCACAAAAGTCCTTTTATCTCCACATCTCCTTTCAGAAACTTCTGTTTTCCTCCCATTCACCAAAAAAAAAAACTCGTAAAAAGAGTGAACTAGACTCACTGTTTTCAACTCCTCTCTCCCCACTCTCTCTTTAAACCATTTTAACCAACTTTTGCTCCCACCATTCCTCCAACACTGATCATGAAAGATCCTCAGTGACGTTCACCTCGCCAGATGAAACAGTGCATTTGGTGTCTTCATCTTATTTGATCTATAAGTAGCACTTGAAGCCTGGATCCCTCAGCGCTCTCAGATACCCTTTTAGGATTAGCATTCCAAAGTACCAAACTCTAATGATTTTGTTCCTGTATCTCCACTGACCAATCTAAGTCTTCTTCCAAGTCCTATTCCCCTATCCCTCAAACACCAGGAAGTACTAGACCTACTTGCTTTCCCATCTACCCTTACTCTGCTTGTTATCTTATTGATTCTCATGGCTTTAATTTCTATGCCTGCAACTCCCGAATTTATATGCAGTGCCTGGGTCTCTCCCCTGAACTCTAGGCTCGGATATGTAAAGTATACTCAGCATCTCTACCAGGATGGATAAAATTTTAACCATTGAATTAATCACCCCAGTCCTCCTTCTCCCAGTTAATAGCATTTCTATACCAGATGCTTAGTCCAACATGGTAATTGTATTCTCTCATTTTCATCATGAATCTATAACAATAATTCATCTTATCCTCTCCTTTACTACTACCCTAGAAAAGGTTATACATATCTGTTGTCTGTTTTATTTTAATAGTTTTCAAGCTAATATCCCTGCTTTCCTTCTTCCTTTCTTCCAGTGTACCCTTAATATAGAATGATCTTTTTATGACATGTCAGACTATGTCACTTCTCTGCTTAAAACCCCCCATGGTTTTTCATCTCATTAAGACTAAAAGTCAAGTCTACATGGTGCGTGAAGCCCTGCATATCTGAACCTTCATAATCTTTTAACTCATTCCCACTTTGTTCATACCACTCCAGCTGCACAGAATTCTTTGTTCCTTTGCACCTGGGTATGTGTCTCTTAGATAATCTACACACCTGTTCCCTCTTTAGGTCTTTGCCTTCAAGCCACTATTGTAATGAAGCCTGATATACCAGCCTATTTACAGCAGAAAAAAAAAAAAAAACAACAACAAAAAACACCCTCTGTATTCCCTACATTCCTGCTTTATAGGTCTCAATAGAAGTGATCATCACCTGAAATATAATTATATATTTACTTCTTGAGCAACTTTCTCATTTCCAGAGGATCTTCCCAACCCAGGGGTCGAACCCAGGTATCCTGCACTGCAGGTGGATTCTTTACCAGCTGAGCTACAGGGGAAGCCCCAATTACATATTTGCTTTACAAACAACTCCCTCTCTTGGAATATAAGCTTCATGAGGTCACAACACACATATTGCATGAATGAATAAAAAGTAGTTTTTAAAGTGATGATGTCTTTTACAGTTGAGAGCACTTCAAAATAGAGGAAATATGATAATTAGTATGTTTTAAGTGTAGACTTTACAGATTATTTTTGAACAACTTAGGAACATAATTGCAAAGCTTCATGTTACAGTGAAAATGATTCTTATTTTAAATAACTGCCTTTAATCTCAGCTCAGCCTTCAAGGACATTCAAAAATAGATCTTAGGACCCTGGTCACATCTCCATTCTTTCCCCCAGAGCAGCTCTCTTCTTAATACGAGTCCTGTTAATTCACATATATTTCGTAAATCGCCTCACTCTCAGTAGGTGATCTTGGCTTGTACTTCAGAATGAGAACAGTCATTAAAAGTGAAAACAGCCTGGCAGTCGGAGGTTCTGCCTCATCAGGAAGCTGGTTTGAGTTGCTAAAGTCAACAGGGTAGGAGGCACACAGACAAGAGACAGGGATTTATTTCTCTTTCTAGTTATACTTAATGGGGGTATCACACCTGTCATCCCCACGATTTCAAACAAACGTTTCTTCCTTCATACTATCCATATTGATTTATTGAGTGTTTATTATATACTTGAATTATCATCCAATTATGCTTTTTCTGGGCTTCTCTGGTGCCTCAGATGGTCAAGAACCTGCCTGCAATACAGGAGACCGGGGTTTGGTCCCTGAGTTGGGAAGATCCCCTAGAAGAGGAAATGGCAACCCACTCCAGTATTCTTGCCTGGTGAATTCCATGGACAGAGAAATTGGCAGGCTACAATCCATGAGGTTGCAGAGTCAGACACGACTGAGTGACTAGCACACAAACACACAAACACGCTTTTTCTCTTTTGCTGTTCAAATTGTTTCAGTTTTGGCCTTGGGTCAACCTTTCATTTTTCTCCTGTGCCCTGTAGACATCATTATGGATTTTTTGAGCACTTTCTTACTTTATGGCACTAAAAGATCCTCCAGATTTATCTCATATATTCCTGCCCCAGTCATGTTGTTGTTGTTTTTGGTTAGTTGCAAAGTTGTATCCGACTCTTTTGTGACCCCATGGATTGTAGCCCACCAGGTTCCTCTGTCCACAGGATTACCCAGGCAAGAGTAATGGAGTGGGTTACCATTTCCTCCTCCAGAGAATCTTCTAGACCCAGATATTGAAGCCTTGTTTCCTGCCCTGCAGGTGGATTCTTTTATGGCTGAGCCATTGGAGAAGCCTTGCATGCATGCATGCTCAGTCACTTCAGTCATGTCCAACTCTCTGCAACCAAGCTCCTCTATCCATGGGATTCTCCAGGCAAGAATACTGGAGTGGGTTGCCATTTTCTCCTCCCAGAGATCTTCCCAATCCAGGAACTGAACCCATAGCTCCTGCATCTCCTGCTTTGCAGGCAGATTCTTTACCACTAGGCCACCTGGGAAGCCTGGGGAACCCCTGGCATCAGTCACATCTCTAAGAAGTCCTGATTTCTTTTCAGGGAGAAGGCCACCATATAAACCACATCTGGGCTATGTCAGCTGACAGAGCAAGGAAATATATGTGTGTACTAACCTGTTATAAATGTGTCTATAAGTAACTACCTGTATGTATATTAAGCTAAATATGAGATTAAACTGACGTATCCAGTTCTAATCCACAACCACAGGATCATTTTGGTCTCCTCCCTGGTTGACTCTTACTAAGTCAGCCACTAAACCTCTCTGGTTATCTCTTATTTCAACACTGAGAAATCTGGCGTCTACCATCCTTCATCCATTTACATAACTGTCAGAACCCATGTAAAGCAATCTAAGAATCTCTATCCATGCCAAGTGGGAAACACCTGTGCCATCTGGAATTACTATCTGACCAATAGAAAATGTCTCTGTGACTCAGATTCCTCCTCTATAAAATGGAATAACGACCATATCTACCTCATACCATAAGTGTTAAAGGATAAATATATAACAGTGCTCAGTTCAGTGCCTGCCATATATCAATTGCCTGTATTTATTGGCATTTGTTGTTTTGTTACTATTAAGTATTAATAGCACATGTCTTCTAGCCATGACTCTACTGCATTTTGCTGTGCTGTGCTTAGTCGCTCAGTCGTGTCTGACTTGTTGCTACCCCATGGACTGTAGGCCTCCAGGCTCCTCTGTCCATGGGGATTCTCTGCCCAAGAATACTGGAGTGGGTTGCCATGCCCTCCTTCAGGGGATCTTCACAACCCAGGGATCAAACTCGGGTCTCCTGCATTGCAGGTGGTGGATTCCTTACCAGCTAAGCTAGCATAATAAAACTTTTTTTTTTTTTAAGATACAGATTATCTTTATTGTTAAAAATGTGAGCAATATAAAATGGCCTTTCAACTTGCCTGACGGTGTAGTGGATAAGAGTCTGCCTTTCAGTGCAGGGGACACAGGTTCGGTCCCTGGTCTGGGAAGATCCCACATGCCACAGAGCATGCATACCCATGCACCACAAGTGCTGAGCCTGCACCCTAGAGCCTGTGCTCTGCAACAAGAGAAGCCTGGGCACCACAACTAGAGAGAGGCCCCCACTCGCCACAACTAGAGAAAACCCACGCAAAAGCAAAGCAGACCCACACAGACAAAAATAAATATGTAAATAAATAAAGAAAAATCAAAAAATAATAATAAAAAAATCACTCCAGATGGTGACTGCAGCCATGAAATTAAAAGACGCCTGCTCCTTGGAAGAAAAGTTATGACCAAGCTAGACAGCATATTAAAAAACACAAAGGTCCATCGAGTCAAAGCTATGGTTTTTCCAGTGGTCATGTATGGATGTGAGAGTTGGACTATAAAGAAAGCTGAGTGCCGAAGAATTGATGCTTTTGAACTGTGGTGTTGGAGAAGACTCCTGAGAGTCCCTTGGACTGCAAGGAGATCCAACCAGTCCATCCTAAAGGAAATCAGTCCTGAATATTCATTGGAAGGACTGATGCTGAAGCAAAAACTCCAGTACTTTGGCCACCTGATGCAAAGAACTGACTCAAAGCTGGGAAAGAGTGAAGGCGAGAGGAGAAAGACACAAGAGAGGATGAGATGGTTGGATGGCATCACCTACTCAATGGACATGAGTTTGAGTGAGCTCCAGGAGTTGGAGATGGACAGGGAGACCTGGCGTGCTGCAGTCCATGGGGTCACAGTCAGACACGACTGAGCGACTGAACTGAACTGAACTGAAAAAATAACAAAATGGCCTTTCAAAGTTGATATGAAAGACAAGAATTTATTTATATAAGAATATTGCTTATTACATATGTCACTTATAAACTGTGAACTTATCTATACAATATTTTAAGATATTTAGTAATTGATAAAATTGCTATATTTGGGGGTAATGAATTCAAACCTTATTTTTTAATAATATGTTCATTTTAAATAAATCGATGTCCAATTAACTAAACATGCCAGGTGTATTTATGCATCAATATTGCTTTCCTTTGACCTGGTTTTCCTCTAGCTTTCCTGTTTATTTTCTTCTTGCTACATATATCTCAATATCTCAATAAAGATGAGCTGTTTGTAGGAAGGAACACTTTCACCCCTCCTGATATTTCTTTCTGGAGATGGCTTTCTTCTTAAATTTATTTTTTAAATTGGAGTATAATTGCCTTACGATGTTGAGTTGGTTTCTACTGTGCAACATAGTGAGTCAGGTCTATGTAGGCAGATATCCCCTCTCTCTTGAGCCTCCCTCCCATGCCCCCATCCCTCTCCTCTAGTCATCACAGGGCACTGAGCTGAGCTCCCTGGGTTATACAGCAGCTTCCACTAGCTGTCTATCTTACATATGGTAGTACAGACACGGCAATGCTACTCTCTCAATTCATCCCACCCTCTCTTTCTCTCTGTGTCCACAAGTCCCTTCTCTATGTCTGTATCTCTATTCCTTCCCTGAAAATAGGTTCATCAGTACCAGGAAGGCTCTTTCCTAAGTTTTCTTAAACTCATCTCAGCCAGTATTCCTCCCCTAGATATAGCACACATTACCTCGTTGTCCAATCAAAGTCAGTGGTCATCCTTCATGGGTGAATGGAGTTAATTTTCCCATAGTCCAGAGCATCCAGAGGGATTGTTTGATCTGTTTTTGCATCTCATCCCACAAGGACCAAGATGTAACTGGGGTAAGATGTAACAGCTTGGCCAACTTTCTCCAGTGGTTTCTCAAAGTCAGTCTTTACCTGACTTTTCTGGTGGGTAGGAGAGAGCAAGTTCCCTCTGACCACCCTGAGCAAGGCTCACATTCAATAGATAAGGACCATGTGGCTTTACAGTTGTTAAGCTTGGATGTTCCCATTCTAAATGATAGAAGTCTTTGCCATGAAGTTGTTAAGTATTTTGATGATCAGTTCTGCCCGAAGCTGCATTCCCTGGCTGAGCCTTTAGGAGTTAGGAGAGTGATTCTTTTCATTCTCTATTTACTACATGTTTAGTGTGTTTGTTTCTTATTCAGCAATTAGCTCATACCTCAGAGAAAAGACGTGCTATTTGTTGGCTCCACTGAAAACCTCAGGGCTGCCAGGGTACTCTAATCCAGGGATTACCATTCATACTGTCTTCGATGATAAATGCACCCCTGGAGCACAAGTATGCAACATCCCAACAAAATATGTCAAATGAAAAATTACCTGTCTTTTAGTATAAATGAGCATATTGAATTGCTCTTTAGAGATTTAAGAATTATTTCATTAATCCACAATCAATTCTGAACATGTATGTCTATTTCTTTGGCGCGTGTTTTTGTCTTAAGAGAAATTACATTACATAGAAATAAACAACCGAAGATGCCAAAACACAGAAAGAGAGACATACACCACTCACTCAACAACTCTTCAAAGCACAATTTATTCACTTCAAGACAGCAAGTATTAAAGACGCTGGGACGTGATAAATCGGGTCTATTGTTCTGTTCCCTGAGTTTCTCAGGCTTCTGAGTTGCTGGCATTTGAGAAAGGAAAGGAAAGTGTTATATCTGCATCTTGCTTCCTATTAAGCTTGGATCTGCTCTACATCACAAATGCCATGCTCTCAATTGACAGAGATGAGGGACTTGTGTGCTTAACAGATGGCCTTTTCATAATCACCCTGCCCAATTGTTTTTAACTGGCTTTGTTTGTCTTCAAAGCTATCTCTAACACCGGTTCTAGTTCAGGATAATCTTTACAAAAATATCAGGAGTAGTGAAGTCAGAAAGCATACCACAGGAGTTTTCCTAGGTTCTACACACTATAGAGGAGCTTCCCTGGTGGCTCAGTGGTAAAGAATTCACCTGCAATGCAGGAGATACAGGCTTGATCCCTGGGTCTGGAAGATTCCCTGGAGAAGGAAATGGTAACCGACTCCAGTATTCTGGCCTGAAAAACCCCATGGACAGAGGAGTCTGACAGGCTATAGTCCATAGGCTTATAAGAGTCAGACACGTCTTAATGACTAAACCACCATCACCACACACTACAGAGAGTCAGTCAGTTCAGTCAGTTGTGTCCAATTCTTTGCGACCCCATGAACTGCAGCACGCCAGGCCTCCCTGTCCATCACCAACTCCCAGAGTTTACTCAAACTCATGTCCATCGTGTCAGTGATGCCATCCAACCATCTCATCCTCTGTCATCCCCTTCTCCTCCTGCCTTCTATCTTTCCCAGCATCAGGGTATTTTCAAATGAGTCAGTTCTTCGCATCAGGTGCCCAAATTATTGGAGTTTCAGCTTCAGCATCAGTTCTTCCAATGCATACTCAGGACTGACTTTCTTTAAGATGGACTGGTTGGATCTCCTTGCACTCCAAGGGATTCTCAAGAGTCTTCTCCAACACCACAGTTCAAAAGCATCAGTTCTTTAGCACTCAGCCTTCTTTATAGTCCAACTCTCACATTCATACATGACTACTGTAAAAACCATAGCTTTGACTAGATGGACTTTTGTGTTTTTTAATATGCTGTCTAGCTTGGTCATAACTTTCCTTCCAAGGAGTAAGCGTCTTTTAATTTCATGGCTGCAGTCACCATCTGCAGTGATTTTGGAGCCCCCCAAAATAAAGTTTCTTACTGTTTCCATTGTTTCCCCATTTATTTGCCATGAAGTGATGGGACCAGATGCCATGATCTTCGTTTTCTGAATGTTGAGCTTTAAGCCAACTTTTTCACTCTCCTCTTTCATTTTCATCAAGAGGCTCTTTAGTTCTTTGCTTTCTGCCATAAGGGTGGTGATATCTGCATATCTGAGATTATTGATATTTCTCCTGGCAACAGAAGACTCTTGCTATAGAAACACACACAAACACATTAAAAGTCTGTGTTCTCAGGAAATCCACTGTCAACTTATAATTATTGACCACATAGCACAACATGGTTAGATGGTTAAAAGCTATATTAGATGGAGAAAGTATAAAAAGAACCAGGAATTAATTTTCTCTAAGAAAGCACCACCAACTTCTGCATTTTAGTTGTGTATGTCAACTTTGTAGATCCATATGACTAGAGTAAATGTGGCAAGCCTGTACTCCCAAAACAATTGATTAATAAAAGTTACTTAATAACCAATATGTGAATTTTATATTAGCTATATATATATATATGCACACACACAGACACATACGTATGTATGCATGAGTGTATTCAGTCAGCCAATCAGTTCTTATCAGATTATTCCTCACACTCCTAGTTTATTGATAGCAATAAAGCAATAGACAGATAGATAGACAGACAGATAGATGAAGCAAAACAAGCAAGTAAAAAATCTGAAAGATTCCACAGAGGGGAAAAAAAGAAACCTCCATAATCTCTTGTGTTTGTGATATAAAGGATTGTAATTATACTTCAGCTAAGAGGCCGTAAAGAAAACTGATCACTAACTGGAATCATGTGGTCAATGATAACTGTTCTTAAGGTTAAACTATAGCCCTCATTTTCCTGTGGTCAATGATGCAGGGCCCCACACAGAGGAGCTGAGAATCAACGACACTCAACCTTCCCACCCTGAAGCAAAAAGGAGGTAGAGAATAAAGTGGTACCTACAGGCTGTGAGAACAGACCCAGGTTTTTCCCAGGCAGCGCCCGGCTTTCCCTGAGCAGCGCTCCTACGTCTGCAATGTGACCACCTGAGGATCTTATAACGCAGGTTCTTATTCACCTTTGTCTACAGAAAAGTCAGATTACTTCATTGCAGCAAAATCCTGGGAGATGCCAAGGCTAACTGTCTGTAGGGATGTTTGAGAAACAAGTCTCCGGGACTTCTCTGTCTCAGGTAGGAAGGGTAGGCATGTAACAAGCAAACTGATTCCATGCCCCTGCAGCTGAAGCCTTTACAAGAGAAACAGGGAGGAGCTCAACTGTCCTCTTCCCAGTGGATCCACAGCCAGAGAAACACCTTTCCTGAGAGGCAGCCAAATCCCGCCAGAGAAGTATAGTGTATAAAATTTTAAAAAGTCATAAGTTTTCATCAACCTGTTAACTCCAAAAATAAAAATAAAAAAACGCAATAATGACTTCTCACTTTTGAAAATGGCTTGCATGAGTCTTCTCTTAAGGTCCTCTGTCTCAAGTATGACCTAAATCAAATCCCTTATGATTATACAGTGGACATGAGAAATAGATTTAAGGGATTAGATCTGATAGATAGAGTACCTGAAGAACTATGGTCTGAGGTTCATGACATTGTACAGGAGACAGGGATCAAGACCATCCCCATGGAAAAGAAATGCAAAAAAGCAAAATGGCTGTCTGGGGAGGCCTTACAAATAGCTGTGAAAAGAAGAGAAGTGAAAAGCAAAGGAGAAAAGGAGAGATATAAGCATCTGAATGCAGAGTTTCAAAGAATAGCAAGAAGAGATAAGAAAGTCTTCCTCAGCGATCAATGCAAAGAAATAGAGGAAAACAACAGAATGGGAAAGACTAGAGATCTCTTCAAGAAAATTAGAGATACCAAGGGAACATTTCATGCAAAGATGGGCTCAATAAAGGACAGAAATGGTATGCACCTAACAGAAGCAGAAGAAATTAAGAAGAGGTGGCAATAATACACAGAAGAACTGTACAAAAAAATCTTCACAACCAATTTAATCACGATGGTGTGATCACTCACCTAGAGCCAGATATCCTGGAATGTGAAGTCAAGTGGGCCTTAGAAAGCATCACTATGAACAAAGCTAGTGGAGGTGATGGAATTCCAGCTGAGCTATTTCAAATCCTGAAAGATGATGCTGTGAAAGTGCTGCACTCAATATGCCAGCAAATTTGGAAAACACAGCAGTGGCCACAGGACTGGAAAAGGTCAGTTTTTATTCTCGTTCTCACCTCTCCCTTCTCCCTACCATCTTCCTCTATATTTTCTCATATTGAAATTCCTTCATTTATTCCTTCTGGGTCATGCAGATACCAAGAGCTTGTTTTTATTTTTGCAATTTTTCTGTGAGCTTGAAATGATTTCCAAACAGTTTTAAGAAGATGAAGAAAAACTGAAAAGGGACTTCCCTGGGGGTCCAATAGTGAAGACTGCATTCCCAGGCCCAGGTTTCAACCCCTGGTCAGGGAACTAGATCCTGCAGGCAGCAACTAAAAGTTCACAGGCTGCAATTCGGACCCAGTGCTGCCAAAAAAATAAAGAAGACAAAAAAGGTTGAAAAGGACAAATTTATACAATCACAACTCCAAACTATCTTTGTTGACTCAGATTATCCATCATCTCATTTTGCATTTTTAAATACATATTCCCTCATAACTCAGTCTGTAAATAGTCTGCCTGCAATGCAGGACACCTGGGTTCGATCCCTTGATCAGGAAAGTCCCCTGGGGAAGAAAATGGCAACCCACTCCAGTATTCTTGCCTGGGAAATCCCATGGACAGAAGAGCCTGGCAGACTACAGTCTATGGGGTTGCAAGAGTCGGACACAACGTAGCAACTAAGCACACGTGTATATACATATGTATATATGCTAAGCTTTCATTCAGTTCAGTCGCTCAGTCATATCCGACTCTTTGCGACTCCATGAATCACAGCACACCAGGCCTCCCTGTCCATCGCCAACTCCCAGAGTTCACTCAGACTCACGTCCATCGAGTCAGTGATGCCATCCAGCCATCTTATCCTCTCTCATCCCCTTCTCCTCCTGCCCCCAATTACTCCTAGCATCAGAGTCTTTCCCAATGAGTCAACTCTTCACATGAGGTGGCCAAAGTACTGGAGTTTCAGCTTTAGCATCATTCCTTCCAAAGAAATCCCAGGGCTGATCTCCTTCAGAATGGACTGGTTGGATCTCCTTGCAGTCCAAGGGACTCTCAAGAGTCTTCTCCAACACCACAGCTCAAAAGCATCAATTCTTCGGTGCGCAGCGTTCTTCACAGTCCAACTCTCACATCCATACATGACCACTGGAAAAACCACAGCCTTGACTAGACGGACCTTTGTTGGCAAAGTAATGTCTCTGCTTTTGAATATGCATCTAGGTTGGTCATAACTTTTCTTCCAAGGAGTAAGCATCTTTTAATTTCATGGCTGCAGTCACCATCTGCAGTGATATTGGAGCCCCCAAAAATAAAGTCTGACACTGTTTCCATTGCTTCCCCATCTGTTTCCCATGAAGTGATGGGACCAGATGCCATGATCTTAGTTTTCTGAATGTTGAGATTTAAGCCAACTTTTTCACTCTCCACTTTCACTTTCATCAAGAGGCTTTTTAGTTCCTCTTCACTTTCTGCCATAAGGGTGGTGTCATCTGCATATCTGAGGTTATTGATATTTCTCCCAGCAATCTTGATTTCAGCTTGTGCTTCTTCCAGCCCAGTGTTTCTCATGATGTACTCTGCATAGAAGTTAAATTAACAGGGTGACAATATACAGCCTTGACGTACTCCTTTTCCTATTTGGAACCAGTCTGTTGTTCCATATTCAGTTCTAACTGTTGCTTCCTGACCTGCATACAGATTTCTCAAGAGGCAGGTCAGGTGGTCTGGTATTCCCATCTCTTTCAGAATTTTCCACAGTTTATTGTGATCCACATAGTCAAAGGCTTTGGCATAGTCAATAAAGCAGAAATAGATGTTTCTCTGGAACTCTTTTGCTTTTTCAATGATCTAGCAGATGTTGGCAATTTGATCTCTGGTTCCTCTGCCGTTTCTAAAACCAGCTTGAACATCTGGAAGTTCATGGTTCACATATTGCTGAAGCCTGGCTTGGAGAATTTTGAGCATTCCTTTACTAGCGTGTAAGATGAGTGCAATTGTCTGGTAGTTTGAGCATTCTTTGGCATTGCCTTTCTTTGGGACTGGAATCAAAACTGACCTTTTCCAGTGCTGTGGCCACTGCTGAGTTTTCCAAATTTGCTGGCATATTGAGTGCAGCACTTTCACAGCATCATCTTTCAGGATTTGAAATAGCTCAGCTGGAATTCCATCACCTCCACTAGCTTTGTTCATAGTGATGCTTTCTAAGGCCCACTTGACTTCACATTCCAGGATATCTGGCTCTAGGTGAGTGATCACACCATCGTGATTAAATTGGTTGTGAAGATTTTTTTGTACAGTTCTTCTGTGTATTATTGCCACCTCTTCTTAATTTCTTCTGCTTCTGTTAGGTGCATACCATTTCTGTCCTTTATTGAGCCCATCTTTGCATGAAATGTTCCCTTGGTATCTCTAATTTTCTTGAAGAGATCTCTAGTCTTTCCCATTCTGTTGTTTTCCTCTATTTCTTTGCATTGATCGCTGAGGAAGACTTTCTTATCTCTTCTTGCTATTCTTTGAAACTCTGCATTCAGATGCTTATATCTCTCCTTTTCTCCTTTGCTTTTCACTTCTCTTCTTTTCACAGCTATTTGTAAGGCCTCCCCAGACAGCCATTTTGCTTTTTTGCATTTCTTTTCCATGGGGATGGTCTTGATCCCTGTCTCCTATACAATGTCATGAACCTCAAACCATAGTTCTTCAGGCACTCTATCTATCAGATCTAATCCCTTAAATCTATTTCTCACGTCCACTGTATAATCATAAGGGATTTGATTTAGGTCATACTTGAATGGTCTAGTGGTTTTCCCTACTTTCTTGAATTTCAGTCTGAATTTGGCAGTAAGGAGTTCATGATCTGAGCCACGGTCAGATCATGACTTTACTTAGGTTGATAAAAGTAAACCTAAGTCACATATGCTTAGGTTTACTTTTATATATTTATATATGCTTTTTATATATGTATGTATGCTTAGATTTGCTTTTGAAGAGTACATTTTACATATCAAATTAATCTGTTTACTGTTGACAATATTTCCTGTGGGGACCCAAGTGATTTACTTAAAACTTTAATCAGTATTGCTATTTTAGAAGTAATTTTGCCCTAGTTTCCTTCTTCCCTGGGACATGTTGACAGTTATTAGTGTTGATGCTTTTGGAAGTAGGCTAATTTCTTTAAGTTACGCTTTACTCTTGTTAACCTGATTGCTCAGTTGGTAAAGAATCTGCCCACAATGCAGAAGACCCAGGTTGGATTCCTGGGTCAGGAAGATCTGCTGGAGAGGGATAGGGTACCCACTCCAGTATTCTTGGGCTTCCCTTGTGGCTCAGCTGGTAAAGAATCTGCCCGTAATGCGGGAGACCTGGGTTCGATCCCTGGGTTGGGACGATCCCCTGGAGAAGGGAAAGGCTACCCACTCCAGTATTCTGGCCTGGGGAATTCCATGGACTATACAATCCATGGGGTCTCAAAGAGTAGGACATGACTGAGTGACTTTGACTTTACTCATGTTTATAAGATACAGTTTTCATAAAATATTTGTTTTGCCTGTCATTGATCTCTGATTTTGTTACATAACTTTTATGAAGTAAATAAGAAAGTAATTTATTTATTTCACTTTCCTTTTCTTATACTACTTTCAATGTAAAAATAAGCCAGCTGAAATTTGTAAACATCAAATAATCCATTCATGGTAATTTTAACTTAAATGCCATTTTAAATTTCTTCATATTCTTTTGGGATTGGAATAAAAACAGATTCTGGCTTAATAATCCAGTATTACAAAAATTCTTCAATTCAACAACATTTAAAGTAATTTTGATTCTAATTATTATAAAAGCCCAAGCTGGTGTTCATGCATTGTTGGCAATAAAGCTGAATATAAAATATTTTTTCCAAAAGAAGTGTAAAAGTGAATTGCTTTAGAGGGAGAAATTTGAAAGGATTGTTGATAGCTTTATAAACACCTCCAAAATGCTAGAAGAACTCCAAAGAGAGTTTAATAGTTCGGCTGGGAAAGAGAAAAACAGAAGGGATGTTACAGTAGGAAAGGGAATTGTTAAATTTGTTTCCAATGGCTTGTCGGTGCAGATACTCTTGAAAATAAGAAAACCAATCTACAGATGTGTTCCCTATGCTGTGCTGCAAAAGCGGAGATTATCAGAGGCAAGAATCAATTGTCTACCAAAGTTTGCAGTTTTGTTAATTTCTATCTGATTTTTTTGAAGATATGCACTTAAAAATGTCAGATTAGCTCTGTTATATAATTTAGTTTAGTGGCAAGTGCATACTAGTTTATTTGCTTATTTGCTAAAATGATATCAACTGATAGTTGTACTCTTTCTCATAAGTTTGTTCTCAGAAGTTTATGAAAACAAATTATTTTAATTGTCACATATTAGTAAAATGTGTGTCCGTTGCTCAGTCGTGTCTGACTCTTTGTGACCCCATGGACTGTAACCTGCCAGGCTCCTCTGTCCATGGAATTCTCCAGGCAAGAATATTGGACTGGGTTGCCATTCCCTTTTCCAGGGGATCTTCAGACCTAAGGAACAAACCCCAGTCTCCTGCATTGCAGGCGGACTCTTTATCATCCGAGCCACCAGGGATTGAATTCTTCAGTTTTACATAGGCTTTTAATTCTACATTTGTTTGCTTGTTTGTTTTTAAGAACTATGAATCCAAGTTGAAATAAGTTCACATTGTTATTTTAATTAAGTACAGATGAAGGATATTAAGTAGATTTACATGTTGGTTCATAGTCATGGTACTAAATTAAAGTAGGTGTAGATGGTCATTTGTCATACAGATCTTTTTAAAATGTATTAGAAATTCTAGTGTATACCTGATTTCATGGCAATGGATTTTATAATGACCATATATATTCAATAATTTGTAATGAGTTTTTATTCTCTGGTAGATGTTTTTATACAGTATGTCGAATCCTAATAAGAACTATAGAAGTAAGATATTTCTTTTCATCCCCAAATATTCTCATCTTTTAAAAAAAAATCTGCACACAAACTAAACTGAATATTTTTAGCCCTTCTTAAATTAATCTTCAAGCTCCCACAAATTCAAATTCAAGTTAGTTGCTCAGTAGTGTCCAGCTCTTTGTAACCCCATGGACTATAGCCCACCAGGCTCCTCTGTCCAGGGGATTCTCCAGGCAAAGATACTGGAGTGGGTTACCATTCCCTTCTCCAGAAGATCTCCCCCACCCAGGGATCAAACCTAGGTCTCTCGCTTTGCAGGCAGATTCTTTATTATTCGAGCCATGAGGGAAGCCCAAAACTTGTATTTGTGTCTCAGACTGAGACATTACCTCAAGTGCTGAGTCAAGGTCTGGAAGTGCTGAGTCATTGTCTGGAAGTGCTGTTGTCTTATCTCCTGATCAAGCTTCCAATATCCTGATTATCTTTTCTCATCCTTTGAAGTCTCAACTTTAATATACATTTTTATGAAGATACTCCTTTTCCTAATGAACTAGTTCACTTGCTACTCCTTTAAGTTCCCACATTCATTTCTAAATTTCCCTTATGTTGCTTATTTAGAGGTCTGAATCTTCCTCTAATCTTAACACTATGAAGCCGGGGGTTTTAATGCTTCTGCTTATTAAAGTACCCTGGGGTTTATTATGGTGTCTGGTGCATAATATGACTCATTAAGAATATTTTTTATGTTAATGATAGGATTCCCATTTACACTGAAAAAAATTGAAGTTCAGGCAAAAAGGGAGCATGAGCAGTCTTACCATCGATAAAGGGCAGAACTAAGATTCCAAGCAAATTTGTTTTCATTTCAATCTCATGTCGTCTTTAACAACACAGCTTCCCTCAGTATGTTTGTGAACACAGAAGTACCCTCTGGCATAACGTTCTGGAAAGAGATAATTCAGAAGAATATTAGCATCTGATACATTCAGATTCTAAAATCCAGGGATAAGCTTGTGCTATTTATTGATAATAATGGGAAGGACAAGAGATTGTAAGAGTTAATTTGATGTTTGGATTGGATATGAACACCCAACAAGAATATTTTGGAATGTATATTACAGTTTTCATTTGATAAGTGTAAAAATCAACACAAAATAAAGAATGACAAAGTGTGTTAAACATATATTAAAATACTCTTGCCATATATTAAAATATGCTTTATTGCCTTTGAACCTTGCAAACACTTTATTCACTACCCTGTTGCTTTTCCAAGGTAATTCCTGAATTTTACATCTAGAAACAAATACCAGGAAATGCGTGATTTTTACCCTTTGCAATGGTAATTTCTTTACCAGACCACAGTAACAAAATATATATGAATTTACCTGCAAGTCTCAGCTAATTTATCCATTTTCCTCTTTAAGTATATTTCAACCACTTATAATATAGTCCGCATTTATATTCTAAAAATGGTCAGAAAAAACGTGCTGACTTAAAGAGAACTTGATAATCTTCCACCAAGCTACCTTACTAAGATTGATTGCATTTTTGCTGATAAATTTTGATTTTTCACATAGAGTTTTAATACAAGGGACTAATAAAATTGAAATGCTTTAGAGGTCTTTTGACTCCCTTTCCTTGGAAACCAGAAAAGACACTGACTAAATTGTTTCTCATTCTGTGCTTTTTATTTATTAAAGTTTCAAATCTCAGTGCCCATGTGTCCTATGCTGATGAGATTGATGCTGAAGTAGAGGCTCCAGTACTTTGGCCACCTGATATGAAGGGTCAACCCATTGGAAAAGACCCTGATTCTGGAAAGATTGAAGGCCAAAGAAGAGGGTGGCAGAGAATGAGACAGTTAGATAGCATCACTGACTCAACAGGCATGAATTTGAGCAAACTCCTGGAGATAGTGAAGGACAGGGAAGCCTGGAGTGCTGCAGTCTATGGGGTCACAAAGAGATGGACACAACTTAGCAACTGAACAACAATATTGAGTCTTATAGGGGACTGGAATGCAAAAGTAGGAAGTCAAGAGACACCTGGAGTAACAGGCAAATTTGGCCTTGGAATACGGAATGAAGCAGTGCAAAGACTAATAGAGTTTTGCCAAGAAAATGCACTGGTCATAACAAACACCCTCTTCCCACAACACAAGAGAAGACTCTATACATGGACATCACCTGGTGGTCAACACCAAAATCAGATTGATTACATTCTTTGCAGCCAAAGATGGAGAAGCTCTATACAGTCAGCAAAAACAAGACCAGGAGCTGACTGTGGCTCAGACCATGAACTCCTTATTGCCAAATTCAGACTTAAATTGAAGAAAGTAGGGAAAACCACTAGACCATTCAGGTATGACCTAAATCAAATCCCTTATGACTATACACTGGAAGTGAGAAATAGATTTAAGGGCCTAGATCTGATAGAGAAAGTGCATGATGAACTATGGAATGAGGTTCATGACATTGTACAGGAGACAGGGATCAAGACCATCCCCATGGAAAAGAAATGCAAAAAAGCAAAATGGCTGTCTGGGGAGGCCTTACAAATAGCTGTGAAAAGAAGAGAAGCAAAGGAGAAAAGGAAAGATATAAACATCTAAATGCAGAGTTCCAAAGAATAGCAAGAAGAGATAAGAAAGCCTTCTTCAGCGATCAATGCAAAGAAATAGAGGAAAACAACAGAATGGGAAAGATCTCTTCAAGAAAATTAGAGATACCAAGGGAACATTTCATGCAAAGATGGGCTCGATAAAGGACAGAAATGGTATGGACCTAACAGAAGCAGAAGATATTAAGAAGAGATGGCAAGAATACACAGAAGAACTGTACAAAAAAGATTTTCATGACTCAGATAATCACGATGGTGTGATCACTGACCTAGAGCCAGATATCCTGGAATGTGAAGTCAAGTGGGCCTTAGAAAGCATCACTATGAACAAAGCTAGTGGAGGTGATAGAATTCCAGTTGAGCTATTCCAAATCCTGAAAGATGATGCTGTGAAAGTGCTGCACTCAATATGCCAGCAAATTTGGAAAACTCAGCAGTGGCCACAGGACTGAAAAAGGTCAGTTTTGATTCCAGTCCCAAAGAAAGGCAATGCCAAAGAATGCTCAAACTACCAGACAATTGCACTCATCTCACACGCTAATAAAGGAATGCCCCAAATTCTCCAAGCCAGGCTTCAACAATACATGAACCGTGAACTTCTAGATGTTCAAGCTGGTTTTAGAAAAGGCAGAGGAACCAGAGGTCAAATTGCCAACATCCGCTGGATCATGGAAAAAGCAAGAAAGTTCCAGAAAAACATCTATTTCTGCTTTATTGACTGTGCCAAAGCCTTTGACTCTGTGGACCACAATAAACTGTGGAAAATTCTGAAAGAGATAGGAATACCAGACCACCTGACCTGCCTCTTGAGAAATCTGTATGCAGATCAGGAAGCAACAGTTAGAACTGGACATGGAACAACAGACTGGTTCCAAATAGGAAAAGGAGTACGTCAAGGCTGTATATTGTCACCCTGCTTATTTAACTTATATGCAGAGTACATCATGAGAAATTCAGGATGAAGCACAAGCTGGAATCAAGATTGCCAGGAGAAATATCAATAACCTCAGATATGCAGCAGAGAAGGCAATGGCAACCCACTCCAGTATTCTTGCCTGGAAAATCCCATGGATGGAGGAGTCTAGTAGGCTGCAGTCCCTGGGGTCACTGTGAGTCAGACACAACTGAGTGGCTTTGCTTTCACTTTTCACTTTCATACGTTGGAGAAGGAAATGGCAACCCACTCCAGTGTTCTTGCCTGGGGAATCCCAGGGATGGGGGAGCCTGGTGGGCTGCGGTCTATGGGGTCTCACTGAGTTGGACACGACTGAAGTGACTTAGAAGCAGCAGCAGCAGATATGCAGATGACACCACCCTTATGGCAGAAAGGGAAGAAGAACTAAAGAGCGTCGTGATGAAAGTGAAGGAGGAGAGTGAAAAAGTTGGCTTAAAGCTCAACATTCAGAAAGCAAAGACTGTGGCATCCAGTCCCATCACTTCATGGCAAATAGATGGGGAAACAATGGAAAGAGTGACAGACTTTATTTTCTTGAGCTCCAAAATCACTGCAGATGGTGACTGCAGCCATGAAATTAAAAGTCTTTCTTCTTGGAAGAAAAGTTATTACCAACCTAGATAGCATATTAAAAAGCAGAGACTTTACTTTGCCAACAAAGTTCCATCTAGTCAAGGCTATGGTTTTTCCGGTAGTCATGTATGGATGTGAGAGTTGGACTATAAAGAAAGCTGAGCACTGAAGAATTGATGCTTTTGAACTAGGGTGTTGCAGAAGACTCTTGAGATTCCCTTGGACTGCAAGGAGATCCAACCAGTCCATCCTAAAGGAAATTAGTCCTGAATTTTCACTGGAAGGACTGATGTTGAAGTTGAGACTCCAATACTTTGGCCACCTGATTCAAAGAGCTGGCTCATTTGAAAAACTAACTGTGCATCTCATAATTAATATAAAAGGAAAATCAATCATTAACAAAAGACAACTGCATTTGAGGTGGTAACAATTGTAGCCCAACCCTGCAATCTTTTTTTTTGTGTGTGAGAAAACTAATATGAAACAGTTTTAAGTTAGCCTTTGTTAGACCAGAGCTATAGTCCAGTCTTTTTGTCTCCAAGTAGAATCTCCCTTGCATTAGATAGAACAATAAATTAGAATTTAACTGAAATAATGCTCATTTCTCCTTCTATCTGGTTAGATAACTATGACTTTGTCTTCCTATATCAAAAATCATGTTTCTTGTGTTTCTTTGTAAGAACAATCTAATGCACATAACTCTTTTGCATCCTAAAAATGTCCAATATATTTCCACATATCCAGTTGATGATAAAGAACAAAAAGTGTATAAACATTACGTTTTCTAGTCTTTCCTCCAAACTACATCAGCCAGCAATTACTTCTGATCTTAAAGATCCTGATCTTTGCTCATTTACCAGGGTCTGTCTCCTAAGCACCTTGGTATGTGAGATGAATGCAAATCACACTAGCACTAACAATTTCACTCTTTCCTTTTCTGCTGTCTGAAGATGATTTCATGTACACTGCTATTAGGCTGGCTCTTGAGCAGTGTTCCTGAGTGATGCGACCTGTCAATCTTCCTAGCAGAGCTGGCTAGAAGGTATGATGTGCTGATCTCAAAGAAGCAAAAGACTTTGTTTTGATCACTGGAGGAAGGAGATCTGCAACTGGCTTTATTGTAATCTTACTCCTGCACCTGGCAAATCCAGACATTATAGAGAATTATTGTTCAGCAAAGCAGAGGAAGAGCAAGTAATGTGATTTTTGGCTTTTTATATTTTTCTTCAGAGACCCAGTAAAGTTGAAGGCTGTGATTTAGAGGAATTTGTTAATTTTCCACATGCCGTTCCAAAGCAGTGCTGTCATTGTCAGAACCTTCAGCTTTGTTGACTATCCAGGACTCTTGTTTTCAACAATCCTCCTTACTTGCAGTCACCATGTTAATGAAATTAGGAGATGGTTCCACAGATTTTATTTTTTAATCCAAATCAACCAGGCAATAAAAGCAGTGTATGGCATGTATCAGCAACAGAACTGGACTGAGGGCCTGGAGAATTGGGTCTTCATGACACTGCCATTAATTTTAGGTAATTTTAAATAAGTCCTTCCGCTCTAAGGTCTTTGTTTTCTTTTTAAAATAAAAATGGCAAGGAAACTTATTTTGCATGGAAACTCATTTTGCATGGGTGGCTTTTGACCATGACTCAGCAGAATTTCTTTGGGCTCTTGTTAACAGGACAGGCACCAAGAAAAATCCATGGGGAGTCTAACATAGCAACTTGGAAGTCAAATGAGAGAATATACATGTTTAGCATGCTTCCAAAGTAATTCTGGTGCAGTGAGTCTATAGATGGACACTTGAGAACTATTAGTGTGATGATTCTCATGATCCCTTTGAGTTCTAGATGAAATCCTTTTGCAAGATAGATCATGGGGTCACACTGAGTCGGACATGACTGAGGCGACTTAGCAGCAGCAGCAGCAGCAGTACACTTTTGAAAGGTTACGGGTATTAGGAGCCACTCCTAGGCATTGTGCTACAATTGGTCTGGAGTAGAAACTGAGTGAAAAGTGTGTTTATTTTTGTGTATGTTGTTAGAAAGTGTTCTAGTTTCATTCTTTTACAAATGCAAACTAGTACAGCCACTATGGAGAACAGTGTGGAGATTTCTTAAAAAACTGGAAATAGAACTGCCTTATGATCCAGCAATCCCACTGCTGGGCAGACACATTGAGGAAACCAGAAGGAAAAGAGACACGTGTACCCCAATGTTCATCGCAGCACTGTTTATGGAAGCAACATAGATGCCCATCAGCAGATGAATGGATAAGAAAGCAGTGGTACATACACACAATGGAGTATTACTCAGACATTAAAAAGAAAACATTTGAATCAGTTCTAATGAGGTGGATGAAACTGGAGCCTATTATACAGAGTGAAGTAAGCCAGAAAGAAAAACACCAATACAGTATACTAACGCATATATATGGAATTTAGAAAGATGGTAACAATAACCCTGTATGTGAGACAGCAAAAGCGACACTGATGTATAGAACAGTCTTTTGGACTCTGTGGGAGAGGGTGGGATGATTTGGGAGAATGGCATTGACACATGTATAATATCATATACGAAACAAGTTGCCAGTCCAGGTTTGATGCATGATACTGGATGCTTGGGGCTGGTGCACTGGGACGACCCAGAGGGATGGTATGCGGAGGGAGGAGGGAGGAAGGTTCAGGATGGGGAACACATGTATACCTGTGGTAGATTCATTTTGATATATGGCAAAACCAATACAATATTGTAAAGTTAAAAAATAAAATAAAATGAAAAAAAAAAAAGAAAGAAAAGTGTGTTAGTTTCTCAGTTGTGTCTGACTCTTTGCGCCTCTGGATTCTCCAGGCAAGAATACTGGAGTGTGTTGCCATTCCCTTCTCCAGGGGATCTTTCCAATCCAGGGATCAAACTCTGATCTCCCACACTGCAGGCATATTCTTTACCATCTGAGCCACCAGGGACTCCCAGAAGTGACTCTAATGCATGGGCAAGGAGAAAATCCACTCCTTTAAGGTTTTTCCTGGAATTCAGGTCCAAATTATTAAGGGCTTATTATATGCTCTTTGTCTGCCACTCTGTACACACTTCCAGGACAAGTGTGGATTTGTGCTAGTACTAAATTTGGCTATGCACACAAGAGGAAACTGAGGCTTACAGAGGCCAATTAACTTACCGAATGTCAAATAGTTCATGAAAGGAAGAGGAAAGATTGTAGCTTGATCATCTGCTCCTGTTCCTTCCAGGAAGACACACTGCTTTTCACTAGCTTATGGAATGTCTATAATATACTGACATCAGAATTGGGCTAACTAATCAAATTTGGCCAGATTCCCAGTTTTACTAACTCCTAGAATGATTAAAAGAGTTTCTTCCTGGGAAACATATCTACTACAATCCATCAGGGGACTCAATTTCATGCGCTATCTTGGGTCAAATTCAAGTGGCATAGTTATGGAAATAAATCCCAGCACATTTATTGAGAGCCCCCGACCC
The DNA here is from genome assembly GCF_055505025.1 of Bos grunniens. NCBI lineage: Eukaryota > Metazoa > Chordata > Mammalia > Artiodactyla > Bovidae > Bos > Bos grunniens. The sequence continues at coordinate 10,940,297 of NC_141188.1, forward strand.
ACAACCCATAGCCAAATTTAGTACTAGTACAACATCCACGGGTTTGAAATCAATCTTTGAGTCCCAAAGCAATTAAGAAATTGCCAGAATTTTGGGGAATAAATCATGCTGATTCTGTTTCAGGAAGCACCCTAGTTAGACATTTTAATTAACTCCAACTATAGGTCAATAAGGCACTTGAAGGAAAGCCAACAGTTAGGTTCTCAAAAATGTGAATTTCCTTCTTCTGAAATAAACATTTTCAGTCCAAAGTGTTGTAATGTGACCAGGTGGTCAAGTTGTAATGTCTCTGAGCTGTTTCTTACATTTCCTCAGGGAGTTATCCTATTTGGGATAAAATGTCACATGTGGAAAATTAGAATTATTGTCCAAGTCTTATTACATAGTCGCTGAAAATACTCTAAGAAACTTGTGAAATATACCTCTCAGGATACTTATTCTGCAGGTATTCAGTTTACTTGTTCAATTTTAAGATCAATGTCAGACCCTAGGTTTCAAACACTGTATATTTAAGATGTTGTTGTTGTTCAGTCACTTCAGTCATGCACAACTCTTTGAGACTCCATGAACTGTAACCTGTCAGGCTCCTTTGTCCATGGGATTCTCCAGACAAGAATACTGGACTGGGAGTGAAAAAGACTGAAGTAGGTTGCCACTGTTCTTTCTCCTGGGGATCTTTCCAGATTAGGGATTGAACCTGTGTCTCCCGCATTAGAAGGTGGATTCTTCACCACTGCACCACCAGGGAAGCCTACCTTAAAATGCAGAAGATGATACCTCTAGTCATGGGATTATTGGTCCCTGATGAAGTTTACATGTCAGTGGGACATTATTCACGATCTTTGACTGAATTTAAGGATATGTTTACTACTTTTTTTGTTGTTGTTGTTAGAATTAGTAAATCTATCTCAACCTCTGGGCTCCCCAGGTGGCAGTCTTGGTAAAGAACCCTGCTGCCAATACAGGAGACACAAGAGATAGGGGTTCAATCCCTGGGTGGGGAAAATTCCCTGGAGAAGGGCATGGTGAACCACTCTAGTATTCTTGCCTGCAGAATCCCATGGACAGAGGAGCACAGCAGGCTACAGGGCACTTGGGTATGACTAAAGCAATTTAGCATGCATGCATGCCTAAACCTCTATTTCCTGGTTTCTTGCTCACATTTGGTTTGTTCTACTGTACTGAATTTCTAACCTTGATCTACTACTGGATCCTCCTTTACACCAGGCTCTGTTAATTCACCAATAACTTTTTCAGGGTCTGATCTCATCTTGTTTGTAGTTATTCCAGCTACAGGTAGGTGCTAAAAGAACTAACTGAAATTCTCTACTCAACATTATTTGTAAGAACCATGAAGGCGGCTTGTACCTGAGTTACCTCGAGCGGATGGGTTCTTACTTTAATGAACTGATCCACCATCCATCATTCCAACATAAGATCCCGCAAGCCATTTCCAAAACAGGCTTTCACAAGCCTTGGTGATCCTAAATCTGACTGTGTCTTGGCGATTCTTCTCATGATTTCTTGAGACCTATTTTATTGAAAAATCTCCTTTTACCCCTATATTTCACTGTGTTTTGAACAGGCGCCATTCCGTAATCTTTACTGCATTCCAGCTGACTCTCCCCTTGCTTCAGAGAGACAATTTGCTGCCCAGAGAATTAATGCAGAATGCTGAACGTCAGCCTACTGTGTATCTTAAATGGTATTTGAGTTATTGGGGTTTTATCTGGAACAAATGTTCAGCAAAATATCCTTGTTTACTGACTAGACAGAATAGAAGTAGAGTAAAATAAACTTGCAGTTACTTTACTGGTCAAAGTAAACTGGTAAACTATCCTTTAAAACACAGATAATGTTATCACTGTCTTTGAGGTTAATTAGCATTTTTCCTTTTTACTAGTCTACTGGAACACAAAGGAAAAATTCTGTTACAAACATGTTTTTGTTCATGGTAGCTGCGTGCTGCAAATAAATGATGATTTTAAATTGTTTATTCTCAAATCTAGGACAAAAGAGAAGTGGTAACCAGGGTATTTTGTTTGATTATAAGTAACCTACACACAACACTATACAGTATACTACATAGGCTAATAAAGGCTGAATAGGACATTGCAAGTTGACTAGTTTTAAGGGTTTATTATGTAGCCTTCAAAATTATTGTGTCAGAATTACACCTTCTATGGATGAAAAATAAAACGCATAATTGGTTTGATTCTAGTGGCTACTGATCAGACTGATACTTGTAAATCAGCCATTCAGTCTGGTAAAACAGTGATTCGTTAGGCTTGTGGAATAAAGCAGCATTTTATACAGTAAAGTTTCAGTTCAGTTCAGTCTCTCAGTCATGTCTGACTCTTTGCGACCCCATGAATCACAGTATGCCAGGCCTCCCTAAAGTTTAAAATTAGGCAAAAACATGTTGTTTATGTGTTCATCTTCCCACTGAGGAATGAAAATCTGTGACAACTGTCAGTTGCTGCCCACCTTATTCACTTTGGTATATCTGAAAGATTCTTTAACTTGGGATTTATAAAGGAAACAGAAAGGAGAACTAAAATCACACATACATTAATATATATAGCTATATCTAAACTGTGTACATTCTATTAATCAATTCACATAAGATTAAAATTATATACAAGTTAAAAAATTATACAGATAGATACATAGACAGCTGTGTGTTTATGATCAGTCGCCTCAGTCATGTCCAACTCTTTGCAACCCTATGGATAGATAGATAGTCTAAATGGTTCAACTACATGGGTCTTATAATACAAACAATATTTGGGTAACATGTTCTCATTAAGAGAATCTGCTAGATATTGGACTTTCAGCCCCCAGAGGTGTAAGAAATAAACTTATTATTTACAAGCCACTTAGTCTATTTTGTTACAGCAGCGGGAACACACTAAGACACCACAGTGAAACCTACAAGGGCAAAGAGCATGCACACCATATCAGCTAGGACTCTGCTCATTGGCCGAAATGCATGGACAATCCAGGGATGCAGTTTATTAGGGTGATTGATTGCCTTCAGCACTGGTTGGAGCTCCTTCCTATAAGCATCTGCAGGAGGCCAGCTTCTGCTCGAGGCCAGCTTCTGCTCTGGGAACCAGGCTGTGAGATTTGAGCCTCAATCAAGCCAACCTTCACCTTTCACTGTTTACTGCTCGTTTTCTCTTTAAATCATCTCAACAACATAAGGAGAGATGCTCTCTTTGTAGTTATTTCTGCAGAGCTATTAACAGATGCATAAGAAATTGAAATATTATTGCAAGGTATTTCAGAAACATTCAAAGAGAAATATGAATTTGAACCCAGTTATCCAATAATATGACCCAGGCGGTAAGCTTCTTTAATTTTGGTAGCGATTACATTTCTATCTTAGAAAACATTCAGGAAACAGAAGTGTCTGAATCATTTATAATGGGTTTCATTTTTGTTTGCATGAATGTACTGAATCTGTCTCCTATCTTATCTCTCAAAATATAGCTAGATAATTACAGGTATAAATAAAATACATATAATAGATATAGACATGCTCATATATACATGTAACATGTATAACATATGTTTCTGAGAGAGATGCATAAACAGTAATTTGGTGATGAACTCCTTACACCCCACCCTGAATCAACAACTTCTAGAGGAAAAATAACTCCAGGTATAAGAAATAATAAAAGAGATGCTGCTAGTCTATCATTATCTTCATCAGCTTGCATTCTCTGGGGCCCTCAGTATTAGTCTGAGAGAGTTCTTCACAATGCATGCAAATTGTGCCATCATTCCTATGACAAAGCTTTTCTGTCAGGTGAGTTTCTCATAGAAGATCTCTCTCTCTTCCTCAATCTGTGTGTGTTTTCTTTTTTCTCTCTCTCCTTCTTTCCCTCAATAAAATTTTCAGTGGTAAGGACAAGATTTGAAGGGGAGGAGGTCAAAATGCATTGGAAAGCAACTCTTGCTTTTTACCTGAAAATCTTTGGTGGGAAAAACTTTCCTGGCTGAGGCCAGGAGATGATTTCATATGAAAATACAAAAACAAACAAACACAAAACCTAAAACCTTCTACTCGGTTGATGACTTCACAATTTTGGTGGGCTTCCCTGGTAGCTCAGACAGTAAGAAATCCACCTGCAATGTGGGAGACCTGGGTTCGATCTCTGGGTAAGGAAGATCCAAAGGAGGGCATGGCAATGCACTCCAGTATTCTTGCCTGGAGAATCCTCAAGGACAGAGGAGCCTGGAGGTCTACAGTCCACGGGGTCACACAGAGTCGGACATGACTGAAGCAACTTAGCTTAAATCAGGTTTACCTGATTTTTTTTTTTCAAATTTCAAATATCTTATTTTCTTATTCATACAGTATGGTTTCCTAAAGATCTGACAACATGATGTTTCATGTGGAAGAAAAGCTAAACATTCAACATAAACCATGGTTTATGGTTTATGTTTACCTGATTTTGACATATTTTCAGAAAGTGGGTGTTTTTTCCTTGGTTTGTTTGTATGTTTTCTTTATCAGCTCCAGGTTTCAGTTTCCATAAGTGTCAGCTTGGTTGACATCAAAAGCAAGAGGCTCCTACTATAACTATACACAAAGCCACATTTGCTGTCAGCCAGGCAAGGTAGAAAAGCCTGAACCACATTTTCTTTCTGCATGTTGGGTTTTGCTGACATTCCTTCCTGGGAGCACAGTTAGCAGAGATTAGCTCAAGCAACCAAGGGAAAGAAAAGACAGTTCCAGCCCACCTCTTCTGTCTGCTTGTGAGATGAAAAAACACAGCTGTCCACTGCTGCTCATTTACGTCACATCTTCGATACTAGGGCACCTACACAGACCATGCAATTCACCCCGTCTTTCATGGTCAGTACACAACTGTCCCCCACACCCTTTCCCTCATTGCCTGAAACCTCCAGGGACATTTACAAACCATTCTGAGTTCATTTTGTGACAAACATCCCTCCTCACCCCAGTTCTTTTCTGAGTACACTTGACTCCTAGGCTGAGAATGTATGACCCTGTTCCACCTGTTCCCTCAGCCTGTCCCAGACCCACATAATTATTATGTTAATCATCGCTGCATGTTTAAGTGGTCTCTAACCCTCTAAATGTCTTAACCCTTTGTCTGTTGACAACAAGATTATATATATAATCTGAGACAGTCCCTTCATCTTACAGATGAAGAAAACTATAGGACAGCTACTCAGAGCAATCTAAAGCCAGGTGATGATGAGACCAGATCCCTCTTAGGAACCTGAATTGTAAGCCTGCTAGGGTTCAATGTCACCGGAAAGTAGTCAATTACACAGGCACGGTTCGTTCTGTGTGTTTCGATTTATTTTAAATGACCTGCATTCTCTTTTCATGCTGATACCATTCTCTTCAAAAATGACTCAGAATACTCCATTTGCTCCTGTTAATGCTGATTCTCTGCAAAATACATCATCATTCAGCTGAAATCAGCTTTTTGACAATGCCCTTCCCATTCTGACTGTCACTATGACTTAGCTGGGTAATTCCAAACCGCAGTCCTTATCTATTTGTTCAGGTTTTCCTTTCTTTTTATCCGTCTTGTCAGAAGAATGAGATTTTTTTTTTTGCATAAATCTCTTTTCTGTTTTACCTGATTGCAGCTTACACTTCATATCTGATCCCTGTCAGCCTTCTAGTCAGTGTGTCCTTTTCTGTCAACAGTGGGATTATCTATCATCCAGAACAACAATTTTACATTTCCTCAGGTTTTCTATTTTGTTCAGTGAGTTTACTCAAAGTATCCTTCTTTAAAAAAAATTATATACATAGCTTTGCTGGTTTTTCCAATAAAATATTTGATAGTACAGTGCTGTTTATGTCAGCACTGTCATAGGCTGACAATCAAATGTCATAGGCTATGACCGTACGAGTTGTTCAGTATTTCAATATTTCAAAATTACAAGCTCTTTTCCTAATGTATATTTCCAGAGGACATTTACCTGCATTATTGCATTTGTTCATCACAGCATCCCACAAGTTAATCAGATAGGCATTGGTATAAGCCATTATAGCTGTGAAAGTTCTCAGAGAATTTTTAAGTGACAAAGTCAAAGTTAGCCAACAAAAAGCCAAAAGGACCCATAAAAAAAGAACAAGATTTTGCCATTTGCAACAACGTGGATGGACTTGGAGGGCATTACACCAAGTGAAATGTGTCAAAGACAACTTATATGTGGAATCTAAAAAGCACAAGAGACTAGTAAATGCAACAAAAAAGAAGCCTCACAGATACTGAGAACAGACTAGGGGTTACCAGTGAGGGGAAGAGCAGATTTTTTTGTGTTAAAAAATATATAAAATAAAATTTTATAAAAATGAGCTATCTTTACGTGCTTCACATTGCTTGTGTTGAAGCTGAGTTTTTAACTAATAAATATAGACCTTTATTGTCATTATTATACTATTAATCATTATTATTAGGGCTTCCCTGATGGTTCAGCAATAAAGAATCTGCCTGCAGTGCAGGAGACACGGTAGACACAGGTTGGATCCCTGAGTTGGGAAGATCCCCTGGAGGAGAAAATGGCAACCCACTCCAGTATTCTTGCCTAAAAAAATTTCATGGACAGAGGAGACTAGTGGGCTACAGTCCAAAAGGTCGCAAAGAGTCAGACATGACTGAGTGAGCACACACACAATAATTATTATCGATTACATAGGTTATATTTTATTAAGCATTAATAAGATATCAATAGTATTAATAACAAATAGTATTAATATGAGCTGCATTAAGTAATCAATTTCATAACACTAGATATATATACTGTCTCCAATTTTTGTTCTTACAGCAAATACTGCTTTTCATTTTCATACATAATATTCTCTACTTAAAAACTTCTTTCAATGATATTTTCCTTATATATCATTGTAATCTATTCTTTCCTATGGTGACATTCCACAACAGACAAGAAAAGCCTACTTCCTCCTGTACCAATATTCTGAGTAAAAGTAGATTGTTTACCTGAGTGGTGGACACATTTTTGTAGTAGTAGCAGTAGCAAGAGTCTTTCCTCTGCAAATACACATTCATGTGGAAAATGCAATTCTCAATAATTTTTAAAATTTAGGGAGTTCCTTGGCGGCCTAGCTGTTAGGATTCCAAGGTTTCACTGCTATGGCCCAAGTTCAATCCATGATTGGGGAACTGAGATCCCACAAGCCATGTAGCGCAGCCAAAAAAAAAAAAAATTAACTTTATTTTCTAGCAAATATAATCGGAAAGTGTTAGTTTGTTCTTAAAACATAGACAATATTCATAAAGTTTGTTTCTTTCTCTCTTTGTCAATAGTGACTTTCTTCCTTCATTTTAAATTCCCCCTAAACTCTATTTGTATTGACTACTGGCTTCACACTCACTCCCGTATCACCATCCATATCTACGTATTTCATCACCATCAGTAAGTTTCATTCTCTTTCAGTGTGATTCAATCCAAAGGTTCTGGATAGGTCTCATTTCTCTCCAGGCACAGCCAAGACCCAGGAAATGTGACGGCAAAGGTAAGACTCTTCTTAACAGTAGGAAGCATCAGAGAATGAGAAATTCACATATTACAATGTTCATTTCTCTTCTATACAACATTTAAAATATCTTCCTAAAGATATCATGATGTGGAGGTTGGAAATGTGAGGTTATTTCAGAGACATAGAGAAATCTGATGTAGAAGTTTGAGATGAATAATAGGATAATACTGTATACAAGGTATATACTTCCTTGAGTACACTAAGATAAAACCTAACAACCAACTAGAGCAATTTTATATTTGGGGAAACATCTCTGCTTAGTTACAGAACTGGAAAGTACTGAAGATCAAAAAGCGTGCATTTCACAAACAAGTTGGGTCCTTATTCGTGGAAAGAAGGAAAGGAGGGAGGGGAAAGCAATACCCAAGAAAAGATGGAAAAAGTTACTGAAAATTATTTATATCTTCCATATTCTCCTCTCTCCCTTCCCTTGAGTCTTTCTAAGAAGTAATTTCCATATACAATCTATTAAAAAGTTAGTGACTAAACAGTAAAATATCTTTATATAAATCTGAGATTCTTGAATTCAGTTCCTATTTGGGTATCTCTTAAAAGTACAAATCACAGGACTAGATCCTTTAAACAGTTGACAACTGTAGAACTATACATCTCACAAACTGTAGAACTATACATCTCTATTCCTGGTAGAGTTGGAAAGATATGACAGAAGTCAAAACAAGTTATAAATAATAATAAAAGTCTATTTGAAATTTGATTTTCTTGCAATCGTATCTATCTTGAATTCAGCTAAAAATTGGGAAGTAAATATCTACAGAGACCTTCTACAGGAAAGCAAATGATGTGCTCCAAATGTTAAGCACTAGATATCAAGGACTTCTACTTCTACATTGTAGAAGGCTTCTACAAGGAGCCTATTTATACATACTTTAGGCAAATGTTTAATAAAAGCTATAATATAATTAAGTTCTTAGCAAATTAGTAGTGATGACAGAACCTATTTGTAACTTCTTAGAGCAACTTTGTAACATAACACTAGAAAAACTTACATCAATAGTGATTATACTAAGCCACCAGGAAAGCTAATAAATTACCATTTTTTAAAATTTCAAAAGTCATAGAAATATGTTATCTATTTTAGAAATATTTTTATCTACAATGGTTAAAGTAAGACAAGTTTAAGGCAAAAAGGAATAAATCTCCAGCTAGCCAGAAAGCTGGGCTTAACAGAATAAATTATTTCCCACAGGTTTTGAAAAGCAGAGCTTTTATTCAATGGAAAAGAATCTGAATAACAATAAAGTAATAATATGCCACAAGGTAAAACATGATTAAATGTTTGAATGAAATATATAGGAAATTGCTCTTGGAGCTCAGAAAAGCTTCCGTGATGGAAAGTTGACACTTCTGAGGGTTTTCAACTGGGCATTGATGGATAGAGAAGATTTAGATAGGCAAATAAGAAAGGGAAAACTCAATAGGAGATTGAAATTGCTGATGCCCTATTGAGAATAATAAATGTGTTGTATATTTAAGAGGGAATTCAAGAGTTAAGGGAAGAAACTGATGGAACGAGTATTCATATGCAGGGATGATGAAATTTAAGAAGCGTGGTGAAGAGTATTTGAAATGTAAGGTTGATACCCTTTGTATTTCGGCACTTACGAATAAGAAATTATTCAGTACTTGTTTTAAAGGGAAATTAAACAAAAATAGTATTGGAAGAGTTGGATGTGACATCACTATTTAGGATAGCTTATTTGCTTGCTAAATCGTTCAGTTGTGTCTGAACACTATGGACTGTAGCCCGCCAGGCTCCTCTGTCCATGGGATTCTCCAGGCAAAAATACTGGGGTGGATTGCCATGCCCTTCTCCAGGGGATCTTCCCAACCCAGGGACCGAACCTGTGTGTCTAATGTCTTCTGCATTGGCAAGGGAGTTCTTTAACACTAGCTCCACCTGGGAAGCCCACCTTTAGGATAGAAAGTATTAGTTGCTCAGTCATGTCAGACTCTTTGTGACCATATGGACTTTAACTCGCCAGGCTCCTCTGTCCATGGGATTCTTCAGGCAAGAATACTGGAGTGGGTTGCCATTTCCTTCTCCAATTTAGGATAAAGAGAAACTTAATTGGGATGAAACGTAGAGAAAAAAAGAATGGCAAAGAGAAAACCATAAATAAAGATATTAATAAAAATCCAGACACGAACTTAACAGTGCCAGTGGGAATGGAAAGGAAGGAGACTTCAGCCCACAGGTTTTCAGAGGTGACCCCATTTGCTTTGCAATAAGGACCCTTAGGGAAGGGAAGACAGGTAACTCGTGCAAGGTCACACCCCTAGTTAATGCTGAAACCAGGACTTCCTGATACTCGGTCCAAGGATATTTTCTATTATAATAACTATTTAAATTATGCTTCTTTAATTTTTTTCTACAAGGCATTAGCCTTCAGAAACTAGGCTAGAAGCCAAGAATTTGAGATTTCATTTCCCAGTCTACCCAGAATGGTTCTCTTATTGTCAATTAACCTAACTGTGCCTTTCTCTTACTCCTCTTAAATTAAGATCCTGAGAATGTTTCTGCCAGATAATATCTGTTGAGAAGAAATGCTGTTCTAAGAATTAGGCCGTGTAAATGTGACTTGCAAATATAGCATGTTGTAAAATACACAGAAGTCAGCCAATTTTCTTCAGGTTGCGATTGATTTTGGCATGAATATCATGGAAGGAGATGTGTGTTATTCACCAAAAAATGTGGTTTTCATATATATAATTTCAATTTAATCTCTAAGGGAATTTAGTTTTCCACTGAGCCAGCAATAAATTTTCACTTAAAAATATTTAGAAAAGGAATATATATAATTAGAAAGAGCAGAAAGGGACTTTCTCCAGACTATTTCCAATCTTTAATTACCTGGGAACAATTACCTTTTCTTTTCTTCCTTTTCGTGCTTTTCTGTTCATCTGGCTTAGCGCTGAGTCAGCAATGACCTTTTTATGAAACTCAAATGAGTCTGTTTTCTTTCCTAAGTTAACAATGTCTTTAACACACCATTCGACAACACCAAGGCATTTTATTCTTTTTAGCAATTTGTTAAGGATTTTATTTTGATGGGATTTTATTTGTGTAATAGAACACATCCTTCTCAAGGAATTATTTTTTGTTTCCCTTCAATTTCACTGTTCAGTCGCTCAGTCATGTCAGACTCTTTGCGATCCCATTGACTGTTGCTTACCAGGCTCCTCTGTCTGTGGGATTCTCCAGGCAAGAATACTGGAGTGGGTTGCCATTTCCTGTTCCAGGGGATCTTCCCAACCCAGGGATCAAACCCCCATCTCCTATTTAACCTCAATTATTTCCAAGATCTTTCCCCAGGGTTCCCTGTTGGCTTTGACCTCCTTTTATACTTATGCTTTCATTTGGTAATACTGTTAGGTTTGGGGACTGATTTTGTACACCCTAATTCCCCAAATCACCCCTGAAAAGTAGGTACCTTTCTTTTGTACCTTCATGATAATCCTCACGTAAAGTATATGGCTGACTATCTGAAAAAGCAAACAAACAAAAAAAGGTCAGCGAGATGAACTTCAACAGCCTTTTCTCTGTTTTTTTTGTTTTTTTTTTTAAGGTATGTTTCCCTCCTGTGTTTCTTTAACGGAGTTTTCAATTTACTTGATGCTTCTGTCTTTTTTGTGATCTGGAAATAGGCAGTATGAAATAAACAAAAGCAGAGATTCCTATTAGAGCAGCATATCCAGACGCTGTGGGCATTATTGAACCCTGCTACAGTTTCAAATCCTAACCTTTAATATTTTTGCCACATGTGTGGGTCTGGTGCTTAATTATCTCGAAAAGTTCAATACAAGGAAAGAGATAACTTGACAGGTAGACAGAGAAGAGCAATGGAGAATCTCAGAGCAGGTAGAATTAGAGAAATGAGCCAGCAAGCGAATGGAGGTGCCTGGATAATCTGTCAGCAGATAACAGGGCCCTGGGCAGCTGCCTGCGTCATTGGAACCGGAAGGGCGAGATCTGCAGGCCAGTACAAGGGGATACTGGTGCGGACATGTAGGCCTCACACAACAGCTCATCAAAGATAAAAAACACACAAAACTAGCCAAGAATCCAGACACCAGAAGACTATTATTAATGGTTAGGATGGGTCTTCAGAATCTGAAGGTCAGCATTCCTAGGTGTGGAATTTGGGTCTGATATTTGTGATGATTTGCAGCCATGGGAATGTGATAGAGAAATCCTCAATGTGAAACTCTTCAGCATTTTCTCTTTTCCTGAGATCAAGATTGATCTTGGATCTGGGAAATCCCATGGACAGAGGAGCCTGGCAGGCTGTAGTCCATGGGGTCGCAAAAGAGTCAGACGCAAGACTTAGTGATAAGACAACAGCAACAACTGGGGCCAGTCAAAGGCTTCAAAGGGGTCAAAAGGTCCTAAAAGTAGTCAGGAAAGGATGGAGAGGTGACCACCATCATAGTGCTTGAGAAAAGTATCCAATATAAACAAAAAGCTAGCGACAACGGATAGAAGGATAAACTATGAAACAAAGTCAGAGTATAAACAAGCCCCCAGGGTCAAATTAAAATATAGAATTAAATAAGAGGGAGCCATTCTGGAGTTTCTCTGGTGAAAAACCACAACCATTCCCAATTAGTCTCTATATCGCAAAGACTACAGTTTGTTGGATAAAACATAATATTCCTTTCAATCCAGCCGTGCTTCAGAAGTAGCTTGTTCTGTGAAGCAGTGCCATCAGTGTTGGGGTCGAGAAGACTCCCCTACAATCATCTTTGCCTGAGTCCCCTGCCCCCTGGCTTCCCTGGTAGCTCAGTGATAAAGAATCTGCCTGCAATGCAGGAAACATGGCTTTGATCCCTGGGTTGCGAAGATTCCCTGGAGAAGGAAATGGCAACCGGTTCCAGTATTCTTGCCTGGAAAATTCTGTGGCCAGAGGAGTCTTCGGGCTATAATCCATGGAGTCTCGAGAGTCAGACACCACTTAGTGACTAAGCAACAAGTAGCTAGCTAATGAAAACCTACTATTTAGTTCTGGGAAATCTACTCAGTGCTCTGTCATGACCCAGAGGGGAAGGAAATCCAAAAAAGTGGGGATATCTGTACATGTATAGCTGACTCACCTTGTTATACAGTAGAAATTAACACAACATCATAGAGCAACTGAAGTCCAGTAAAAATTAGTTTAAAAAAAAATACAAAGCAATGGTTAGAAGTGCAGATTCCGAAATCCAACTCACGAGTTCAAACCTGAGCCCTGCCACTTGCTATCTCTGTGACTTACAACATGTTATTTAACCAGACTACACCTTAACTTCTTCATTCTTAGGGATAATAGTTCTTATCTCATGGCATTGACATGAGGCTTGGTTACATGGATCCAGACTGAGCACTACCATACCAAGTGGCACTAAAGGCCTTTACTGTGTTAGCTGTATTTTATATTAATCAAGCAATCATTTTGTCTTGCTTTGGCTTCCCACATATATTTCCCTACTGAACAAAAATGAATGAACCATGGATGAGATTAATTCCGGTTGGCTTGGCAGCTATGTCTCCATTGTACTTTAATCCACTTACTCCTCGGGCATATGTCTGTTTTGTGTGAATAGGATAACGGTGCTTTTGAGGAAACTGAATAAATCCATGCCACGTAAAATTTCTGAACTTGCAGAGCTGAAAAATAAGATGTTTTTCAGTGGGGTGAAAACAACCTGGATGGGCCCCCGAAATGGCAGTGATAATAATGTACAGACTGCTACTCTCTTTTCAATGCTGAGAATCTCATATCCTTTTTATTATCTTCTTATTAAAAACACTCATTAGGTCTCAGGAAACACTTTCTTTGAAAGGCCCTTTAAGCCCAAAGACCCACAGTAAGCAGGATGGAGGTCTGGTTCTGTAATTCTGAGTCTGGTTCTGTCACTGACCCTCACGTGGGCCATCTACCCTCTACCCTGGTTCATTAACTTTCCTGACAGTTGCTGGACACCCCACAGGAACACTTAGCAGCTGGGCATTCTGCCCTGATCAAATCATAGCTCTTTCTTTACTGGATCACAGTTGCAAGATAAGAAGACCTACGTGTCTTCTTAAGCCCAAATGACTACTGGCAAGTGAGTTAGTCACTGGGAACAACAGGGACATGTGTGTGTAATTTCTTCTTCTTTTTTTTTTTTTCTTTGAGACTGGCCCAAGTTTTGGGACACTGGAGTTACTTAAATGCCCCTTGGTTTGAATTGAAAAATCTCAGTTACTAGTTACTAAGCAAAGATCTTTAATAGCAAATAGCAAATTATGTATCTTAAAGACTTTGAGTCTGATTTACTAATTATCAGGGAGATCTTTCCACTATTTCTTATTCCTCTTTTAATACATTGGAACTGTTCAATATTCCTCAAGGGGTATTACTGCTATGTGGATGGGTCATTCTTCATCACTTGGATAATCTGGTCTCCACCCACGAAGTTCTATTCACTCTTATACCAGGTAGCTATTGCTATAAAATAAACTGCTATAAAATGCAATAGAAGGCTTCCCTGGTGGCTCAGCAGTGAGGAATCTGCCTGCGATGTAGGAGATGTGAGTTTGATCCCTAGGTTGAGAAGATCCCCTGGAAAAGGAAATGGCAACCCACTCCAGGATTCTTGCCTGGGAAATTCCATGGACAGAAGAGCCTGGCAGGCTACAGTCCATGATGTCTCAAAGAGTTAGACATGACTTAGTAACTAAACAACAACAGGCATTTGGAGGTTGACTCGGGACCTCTGCTCATCTCTGGTGGGCTTGCTTATCTGTCTGATGGCCTTAAAGTCTCTACTCCAGGTGATTTTGCAGCTCTCTTCCATGTGTATCTCATTCTCTTTCTGGAACAAGAGAGCTAGACGAGGCTCATCCTTCTCTTGAAAATGGTCAAAGCACTAAAGTAATCAAAGACACACAAATTCTTCAGGCCCAGGCTGTTAGGAGCTGTCATATCAAAACGTCAGCCTCACTGTATGGGCCGGAGCAATTACAACACAGAGGCTGAATGACAAGGATGGAGGAGGAAGTGCAAAGTTCAATGTCAAAGCCTTTATACAAGTTTCCTTTGGCTGTTGTAACAAATTGCCACAAACTTAGGTCTAAAGCCACACACATTCATTCAATACTGGGGGTAGTCAGAAGTCCAGAATTGGTTTCAACAGGCCAAAATCAAGGTATGGACAGTATAGGGGAGAATATGTGTTCTTGCATTTTTTCAGATCCTAGAGCTATATTCGATGCATTTTGTGGCTCATGGCTCCTTCCGTCCTGTTTACAGCAAGCATCCATCATAGCATCTCGCATTGGTGATCATACGCCTTTTCCTGTCCAATCTTGCATTGTATCCCTCTTATAACAACAACTGTGATGACATCAAAGGCCCAAGAGAATAATCCTGGATGATCCTCCAAAATAACATTCCAAGGATTAGAAGCTGGACATCTCTGGGAGCCACTATTCAACTACTGGAGGCTTGGACACAGGGAGTCATGAATCACTGAGATCATGACTGCAGTCTCTTGCATGCACTCACTGGGGCCCCCAAACATCCTCACACATCTCTAAATGTTTCTGAAAGACAGAATCACCTTCAGGAATCAGTCTTGATTGAAATTAGTAGCTTAAGAAAGGGACTTCCCTGGTGGTTGGTGGCTAAGACTCTGTGCTCCCAATGCAGGGGACCCAGGTACAATCCCTGGTCAGGGAACTAGATTCTGCATGCCACAGCTATAGATCCCACAAGCTGCAACTGAAAGGGCCTGCATGCCACAACCAAGTCCCAGCACAAATACCTTTAAACAAAGAGAAGGAGAGAAAGGGAGGGGGGAAAAGTGGAAAAAATAGAAACATGCTACAAGGTCTTAGATGTAGGTACTAAATATTCCAGCAGGCAAAATTCAAACTGTCAAGGAAGAAATGGCACAGTGATATAATCCAGAGATGTGTGGGTCCTGTACCCACTCATAAGACTGAATATAGAAATAAACGTGCAGATCGGCTTTCATTCGTCAAATATATCTTGTGGGTATCTTCTCAATGCTGCAAATAGAGCAGTGAAGAAAATGGATGGACATAGCAGACCTCATGGGTTCATTTTTGGAGATTTCAATTGGAAGCAGTGGCACAGAGTCTGGGAGCAGAGAGAGAAGGCCGTGCTGGTGAAGGCGCTGAGCAAGAAAAAGCATCTAGGTCAGACAGGGCACTTGACCAGTGCCGTTCACCTTCTAGAGAGTTCTGAAGAGATTGGCTCTTACCCTGCATGAGCTGGGAGCTCCCTGGAGGGTTTTTAGCAGAGGCTCATCAAAAAGTGACTTCTTTCAGAGCAAGAACATCATTCTGGTAATGGAAAAGGGGACAGGGGTGGGGTGGGGCAGGGTGCAGACCAGGCTGCTTACTGAACTGGAGCCACCACCCAGGAGGAAAGAACTGACCAGGGCTTGGGGGAGAAGGGGTGGAGCTGGGCAACGAGGAACCAGCTTACTACTTCCGGGCTAAGAAGTAAACCTTCCAAGACCCACAAGCTTATGAACACCATCCTTCAGATCTGTTGCCTTCCTCTCATCCCACCCCCATAAGTCTTAGCAGCTCCCAGAGAGATACACAGTTAATTAGTTGCCTCCATGTGTGTACATGTAAGACATCTGAGTTTGATCCCCGAATCGGGAAGATCCCCAGAGGAAGGCATGGCAACCCACCCCAATCTTCTTGCCTGAGAAATCCCATGGACAGAGGAGCGTGGTGGGCTATTGTCCATGGGGTTGCAGTGTTGGACACGACTGAAGCTTTAACAGTCACACACACGTGTGTATGAGACTATGGGACATGAGTGAACACTCACACACATACGTGTAACATATAAACATGCACATATTTAGCTGAAATGGGGTTGCGCTGTACATATTTTTCCACAACTTGAATTTTTTACTTGGTACTAATATTTTTAAAAGATCTTTAGCAATAGCAACTGCCTGTCATTTAACTGTCTGGGTTCAAATCTGGCTTTTCTAGCTTCTAGTTTTGCAATTTGGGCCTAGTCATTCAGCTTGCCTATAGGCCTCAATATTCCTATTAACAAGAAGTGCAATAGCCAAACCATGTAATCCCAACTCCCCAACACATACTCAGGACCTCACTTTACAAAACACACACACATACACAGACGCACCAGTATACACACACACCCATACACGTTTTGGGGAAATAGTTTTCAAGGAGAGACCTTAAGACAACAAACTGCACTAAGGGAGCACAGAAGAATGGAAATTCTCAACAAAGAATGAAAAATTACTGGAAGACATGTTAGTGATTATCTTTTCATTCTGTTATCTAAGAAAATGGTATCAATGTTAAATGATATATTGGGGATCACAGTTAGACATGTTAATTGCTAAATTAAGAAAAAAATTTAGTACTCAGGGCCATCAGGGAAGTCCAGTGGCTAAGACTCCACACTCCCAGTGCCTGGATTTGATGCCTGGTCAGGGAACTAGATCCCACGTGCTGCAGTTGAAAAATCCCAAATGCCGAAACTAAGACCCAGCACAGTTAAGTAAATAACATTAAAAAGAAAAGAAACAGGAAAAATGTTTTCATTGGCCAAAAAAATACACCTCTCTCACACTGACACGCTTAATTAGATTATATTGTTTTCCTCAATTCTCAAGTTGCCAAATCTCTATTTGTTAACCTAAGGGAAAGGAGTTATGCTGTTTGGAATGGAAAGAATGATGAGAGTGAGCAACTGTTTATTTTTTTATTTATTTTTTCCACTCGCCATGTGGGAATCTTAGTTCCCTGACCAGGGACCAAGCTGAGCCCCCTGAAGTGAAAGCACAGCGTCTTCACCACTGGACCACCAGGGCACTGCAAACAACAGTTTGAAATGAAGCTCCCTTGCAGGGAGCAGAGCAGAGTGGTCCTTGGAGCTGGGTCAATTACAGAGGGAAAACCAGAGTTTCTGAGGGTTGGACCTTGGATAGCAAGAGGTGAGAGAAGGTGTGAAAGGAAAGAAAACTCACGTTAAAGATCAGCTTCCCTACTTTAAAAATTTGATCTAGGTCTTTAAATCTTTCCTCTACATAAGATTATAATTCTACCTCTTCCAGATCCCTTTTTGCATACTGCTGTTTCATAGAGTTTGTTTATCATACATAAGAGATGTATGTGTGTGTGACTGTGCATCTGTGTGCACGTGTGTGTGCGTGTGTGCATGCATGTGTGTGTGTGTGTGTGTGCGCACATACATATAACTAGTCTCTGTTCTCTCATAGCCTCCTTAATTTCATTTCTGAGTCTGAGATTCTGGATCAAGAATGTCCTAACCTTCCAGTGGTCATGTATGGATGTGAGAGTTGGACTGTGAAGAAAGCTGAGCACCGAAGCATCAATGCTTTTGAACTGTGGTGTTGGAGAAGACTCTTGGGAGTCCCTTGGACTGCAAGGAGATCCAACCAGTCCATCCCGAAGGAGATCAGCCCTGGGATTTCTTTGGAAGGAATGATGCTAAAGCTGAAACTCCAGTACTTTGGCCACCTCATGCGAAGAGTTGACTTATTGGGAAAGACTGATGCTGGGAGGGATTTGGGGCAGGAAGAGAAGGGGACGACAGAGGATGAGATGGCTGGATGGCATCACTGACTCAATGGACGTGAGTCTGGGTGAACTCTGGGAGTTGGTGATGGACAGGGAGGCCTGGTGTGCTGCGATTCATGGGGTCACAAAAAGTTGGACACGACTGAGTGACTGAACTGAACTGAACTGAACTGAACTCTGAAATTGGACAGGGAGGCCTGGCATGCTGCAATTCATGGGGTCACAAAGAGTCGGACATGACTGAGCAACTGAACTGAACTGAACTGAACCCTGAAATATTTAACAGTTACTCAGAAAGACAAAAACAGTTAAAGTGGCAAAAGTTTTTCATTAGCTTCAGTGAAAACATAGATAATAATCATCTTGTCCTAACCTCAGATGCCCTGGCCTCTGTTGCCCTCAGCCGATCCTAAGGGAGTCAGGTTCAGATGCCCTGAGCTCTTCAAATAAACAAAATAGTGGAAAACTAAAAAATTTGAGCATCTGTTTAGGCTCACAAATTCATTACAGCTCTAACCAGACATAAAACATTCTTTAGAACAGACATAATAACAAGCATATATGGAAATAATGTGAAAATTTTCACAAGAGGCACAAGCCTGCCTGGACCAATGGATTCACTCCAGCCCATCCACCCCACTGCATCCAACAGTATCAGGAAAAAGTTGCCCTTTTTTTCAAACCATGAGATAGGACTTTAGCTTGAAATCACTGTGAAAAAGTGTTTCGATGCAAGTTTGGCAAAGCACATCTGTCCTGGAGGAGATGCTTTTCATCTTTAATTTTAGGCTATTTGTATTAGAGAAAACAAATTTCTTGGTAAGCCTAGGGTCTTTTTTCAACCCTAGCCTATTAAACCCAGTTAATATTGATTTATTGTTGGTGAAGATTTGACAAAAACTGTTGGGAATGACAGAATGATGAATCAGGTTTCAAAAAAGGATCTTTAGACAGATCAAGGTAGTGATTAAAGGTGTGTGTCTATGAAGTGAAAGTCAGATCTGTTCACACTCCCATTTCAATTCATTCATTGGCCTCTTGTGGGTCTTAGAGTGGCTCTTCCTTTACCCTTAAAACAGCCACAAAACATGAGCTGAGCACTGCCAATGAGAGAGTCAATTTCTGGGCAGATTGATAAGAAGTCCAGGGTCCCCGAGGAGGAGAAGGGGGTCTGGGGCTCTCAAAGTGGAGATTGGGGGTCTGGAATTCTCAAGGAAGAGAAAAGTTGTTTGTTTTTTTTTTCCTAAAACTTTTCTTTTTTTTTTCCTCTACATTCCTTAGTCTTAGTCAATTACACAACTCAGTTTAAACTCTGTACTAGGGATTATACAACAACAGTGTATCCCACTGGAGGACCGTTTCTCCTTCCTGGAAACCTTCTGACCAATCCTGATATCTTAGACTGTATATTATGGGAGTGGGTGTGGAGGATCTTTCTATTGTTAAATTCTAATCTTGTTATGCTAAAATGAAAATTGTGGGAGTGGGTCTGGTAAAATTTTCACAAACTTGAGACATTCTTTGGATTCATTGTAATTAATTCAATGTAATAACTAATTCACTGCTAACAATAGCAAGGAGGTACTCTTTCTGCCCCCTTCTGATGTCTATGTCAGAAGTTTTCCCTATCCCTTTTATACTTTAATAAAACTCTATTGCACAAAAGATTTGAGTGATCAAGCTTTGTCTCTGGCCCCAGATTGAATTCTTCTCTTCCGGAGGCCAAGAATCCTGGCATCTTTCATGGTTCAGCAACAACCTTTCGCCATCTTCATCAGCTTTCTGAACCCAAGGCACAAAAGCCTCCTCTCAATTACTCCAAGTCACTGTGCTACTTGTGGTCTTAGGACCTTGGACTGAAATTCCTGTTACTGGAATGCTTTTTCTCCCATCCTTACCTACTTAATTCCCAACCTTCCTTCAAAATACATCACCCCAGGACCTTGAAGAACTTAATGAACTTCCCCTGTCAGAGGTCCTTTCTCCCATCCTCCATTTCCTGTGGCAGTAATATCTGAACTGAGTTTGAGTTGAGTAATGCATCATGTAATTTTTTTGTTAAATACCATGCTCACCCACAAGAATGCATTGCTACAAGGGCAAGGGCTGTGTTTTTTTTGATTGGTGATGAGTCCTAGCTCCTATTACACAACTCCATTCCATGAGGCAATGGATAAACAACACATCAAGTGAATGAATGTAACAGTGGAACTAAGAACAGAAAGCCACAAAATTGTCAGTAATAAGGGTGCATCTCATACAAAAATCAACTATCTTGACACAGGATAGGGCATACTATTTTCATAGCAGCAACTATTAAATTGACCTAATGTTTGAGAAAACTGGAACTCACTGCATGTCTGGGGTGGTGTACTGTGCCAACAGCAACTGAGCTGACCTAACAGTCCTATTCCAGCTGTGAACAGATCTTAGCATATCTGGAATAGCATGCTGTAGGGGAGGAAAAACTTTCCTTTCTTTTCTCCTAGGTCCTTTAGCTGGTCTTATAATTAAATGACATAAGACAGATTAACAAGAGAAAAACAAATTTAATTTGGTACTTCTGGGAGTCCCATAGAATACGAGGCAATCAGGAAATAGAAGCTTATATCTGCCATCTTAAGCTAAGGAGAAGCGAGTAGGGGTCTGGAGCCCCAAAGGGCTCACAGGAAGCTGATAGTTCACAGGAAGCTGAGACGTGCAAGCATTTGGTTATCAGCTGTCTGGCAGGCCATGTGGATAAGTTGCCTTTCTGATATGACGAGTTATCTCTGGTAATTGCTCTCTTCCTGGTTCAGGCCCCCTATCTAAATACTTTTAGGCAAGTAAAAAAAAGGTAAAAAGCTTTTCCCCTGAGTCTGCTAGATCTTAATTGCCTTCAGCTCAAAATAAACAAGATGCCAAACTGGCACATTTGGGGTGACCTGCTCTGCTTTAATGTTCAATTTTGAGGCTCAGAATGAAAGGAAGCGTTAAAATACTAAAGAAAAGCAATAATACATATCAAAGAGTAAGAGGTAGAAACTATTCAGTAGACATCTGAATAGCTATCTGAGTCTCTGGAGAGCTATGATGATAAAGGAATTTAGATTTACTCTTTATAATCACAGAGGGGAAAAAAGAAACAAATTTTTGGTTCAAAAAAAGGAAAAAATAATAAACAATCAAAATTGTCTATTATCTTCTGGGATACCGATTTCCTGTTGTAAGGAGCCTGAAAATACAGACCGGATGGCTGAGCTTATGGTCAAAACTGGATGGAAAAGGTCCTCGAAAAGATGAGCTCTGAGGGTGTGTTTGTTTCTGACAGTTAATTTAATTTGACATGAGAAATGTTATTAATTCTTATAATTCCTAAGATCACTACAAAGGACTTACCAGCATATTAAACCACTGTTAAGTGTAAATAATTTGCACTTCCTTCTCCTGTCACAAACTATTAGGAAGAAAGCAAATTTGGATATGAAAGTTGGATCATAAAGAAGACTGAGCATGGAAGAATTGATGCTTTCAAATTGTGGGGGTGGAGAAGGAAGACTCTTGAGAGTCCCTTGGACAGCAAGGAAATCAAACCAGTCAATCCTAAAGGAAATAAACTTTGAATTGGAAGAACTGATGCTGAAGCTGAAGCTCCAATACTTTGATGTCCACCTGATGCAAACAGCCAACTCACTGGAAAAGACCCTGATGCTGGGGAAGATTGAAGGCAGGAGGAGATTGAAGATTGAAGGAGGAGAAGGGGACTACTGAGGATGAAATGATCAGATGACATCATTTACTCAATGGACGTGAGTCTGAGAAAAACTCCGCGAGATGGTGAAGGACAAGGAGGCTTGGTGTGCTGCAGTCCATGAGGTTGCAAACAGTCAGACATGACTGAGCAAATGAACAACAAAAACAAATACTTTAAATAAAAATCAGTGTTAAAATTAGGTTACAGAATCAATACAATACTGTAAAGCAATTATCCTTCAATTAAAAATAAATAAATTTTTAAAAAGTTAGATTGCAGAGATGAGGTATTTCAGCTCCATACCAGAGCTAGTACTATATTTAAATTAATGTCATTTCAAAATTATCTTAAAAAAAAAAAAGGTGTCTGTACCAGTTTTTCTTGAAGAACCTTCTGGAAAGTTTACTATTATAGGAACACTATTTTGAACTAAGCCAATTGATCCCATATGCTCAATCATTAGCATCTGTCAATGTCTGGAAATTATTGTTGGAGCACCTAGACTTCACAAAATTTCCAAGCTGCTTCTGGGCCTGGAATACCTGATTGGCTGATTATGAGTCTCTCAATGGAGTGTTAATAGATGTATCAGTGAATTTCTACTTTTGGAAAATTAAATTGCGTTCCTGTAAATGTGTATCTGTATATAATTTAACAAAATAGTGGGTTGAGTTTAGTATATTTCTGGGGTAGATAAGAAATTTCCAAGTTTAAAAACCTTTTAATCACAACTGGTCATCTTTACTCCCATATAGGCATAGTTCTCCTGAGATCTCAGTCCCTGATTTTCAAAAGTGAGCTGCTCTGGCTGGAGTAAAACAAGTTTTGTGTAGTTCATTATAAGTGTGTATCAACAGTATAACAATGTTACCTCCATATAATGGAACATGGTGGGACTGTGAACCTCCTGCTCTGACACCTTAGTGAATGGTGTGCGTGTGTCCCTGTTCTCAGTTGTCTCTGACTCTTTGCAATCCCATGGACAGTAGCCTGTCGGGCTCCTTTGTCCATGGAAGTTTCCAGGCAAGAATACTGGAGCAGGTTGCTATTTCCTACTTCAGGTGATCTTCCCCACCAAAAGATTAAACCTGCGTTTCTTACGTCCCTGGCATTGGCAGGCAGATTCTTTATCCTGTGTCACTGGGGAAGCCCATTAGTGGATGGACCTATAACATAATCCGCTGGTGTGTTTTTAATAGATGTTAATTCTAGTCTTTTTGTTTTCAAAAATCTATATAGACCTTTAAAATTAAGTCCATCTGCCAAATTATTGAGTCGGACATGACTGAGCAACTTCACTTTCACTTTTCACTTTCATGCATCGGAGACAGAAATGGCAACCCACTCCAGTGTTCTTGCCTGGAGAATCCCAGGGACAGAGGAGCCTGGTGGGCTGCCATCTCTGGGGTCACACAGAGTCAGACATGACTGAAGTGACTTAGCAGCAGAAGCAGCCAAATTATTCTGTCCAAAATGAAGCATGACTAAATTTAAATTTCATGTGGATATTTTCTCATCTGTTGCAGTAATTATTTTTCATAGTGACTTTTTCCTGAATCCATTCAACCCATTTCTGTATTCATTCTTTTACATACCTGTCATTGTGAGGACAATTACCATCACTATGAGCCACAGGCTACCTTCATCACTATCTGAGTATCTCAGATCCTTGTTTGACAAGTTTATGATCACCTGCATAATATTCTACATCCTTTTTTCTATTTTCTTAGTCCTATGCCCAGGTCTAGAATTGTTTCATGAAGATAAAGACGTGTGTGTGTGTGTGTGTGTTTCCGTGTGTGTTTTCCATAGCAATGTTGAACAGCTCTGCACCGTTTCCCCTTGGACTCCTTCCTTCTGTGATATCAATGAGGAGAAAAAAAAAATGATTCCTTTTACCCTTCTAGCTTTTTGACTGTGACCTCCTTTAATAAAAGAAAGGCAAACAGGAAAAGATCAATCAGAATTTTATTAATATGTGCACCTGCTGTAAACATGAGAAATACTCAGGAAAAGTGCATAACCCCTTGACATAGTCCAAGCCACCACCCATCCCATCTCCAGCTAAAAACAAAAGGAGATGCTGCTGGGGAAAAGTGTGAGAAGAAACCAGTTTGGGGAGGTTATCAGGCAAAGCACAGTAAACAAGGAAGAGTTGTTATACAGGTGTAAGCCTTGGTCTTCTCCACTGATGAGTGTCTAGAAGTTTATCATTTTCCTATATTAGAGAGGGAGACATGCTTACAAATGGAGATTTCCCTTATAAACAGAAATGTATCTTACAAGCTGGAGAAGGAAATGGCAATCCACTCCAGAGTTCTTGCCTGGAAAGTCCTATGGACACAGGAGCCTGGTGGGCTACAGTCTATGGGGTCTCAAAGAGTCGGACGTGACCGAGTAACTGAGCATGCACGCACGTTTCTTGCAATAGGGCAGCTTCTACTTGGTTTTCAGAGCTTTTCCTAGGTCTGCTTTTTCTTAAAAATAACCAGCTCAAAACATTCCTTATGCCAAAGAAGCATATGTTGGGATCATATATTCTGCTCCCTTTCACTATTTTCTGTCTGTGATTTGTAAAGCTAGGTTAGAGAGGTGCCTGGTTTTTCCTGGTATATCTAGCTTTAGGAGACTAGTAAATAATTTGACTTAAAATGTCGAATTTTAAGTTTTTGTTTGTCCTCATCTTTGTTGATATATTCCCACATCTAAGAATTTTAAGTGACCAGATATGGGAATATATCAACAAAGATGAGGACAAACTTCCAAAGCACCGATCATAGAAAGTCTGTATAACGATCACAGGCATGCACCGGATTAGCTGTTTTGGAATGCATTGTGTAAAGGACTTAACTCTCTTAAATGACACATGACATTTGAGAAGGTTCTCTACAGCAAGTGTAAGCCTCTCCATACAGAAAGCAAAGGCTATGGATTAAAAAAAAAAAAAAAAAAACCCTCCTTGTCCATTTATTCTCAGACTATTTGATATTCCCACAACCATATGGTGACTTCAAAAGAGTCTTTACAATAGCTAGGACATGGGAACAACCTAGATGTCCAGCAACAGATGAACGGATAAAGAAGCTTTGTACAGATATACAATGAAATATTACTCAGCCATTAAAGGAACACATTTGAGCCAGTTCTAATGAGATGGATGGACCTAGAGCCTATTATACAGACTGAAGTAAGTCAGAAAGAAAAAAACAAATATTGTATATTAACACATATATATGGAATCTAGAAAGGTGGTACTGATGAAGCTATTTGCAGGGCAGCCAAGGAGACTGAGACACAAAGGACTGACTTGTGGACACAGCCTGGAGAAGGAGAGGGTGGAATGAACGGAGAGAGTAACATGGAAACATATACACTAGCACACGTAAAATAGATAGCCAGTGGGAATTTGCTGTATTACTTGGGGAGCTCAAACTGGTGCTCTGTGACAACCTACAGGTTCATGGGGTCCCAAAGAGTCAGACATGACTTAGCCACTGAACAACAAGAAGGGTGGGATCGGGTGGGAGGGAGGTTCAAGAGGGAGGGGATATATGCATACCTATGGCTGATTCATGTTGACATATGGTAGAAACCAACACAGTATTTTAAAGCACCTATCCTTCAATTAAAAAAATAAATAAATAACATGGAATTAAGGATCATTAAAAATAAAGAATATTGGTTCTTTCATCAAGTAAAAAAGAAGAGTTTAAATCAGTGGCTTTCAAATTGTCTTCATCAAGCCATAGGGTTTCAAATTTACACTAAATTGTTTCAGATGAGTGTTTACTAGAGGAGATGCTTGACTTAGAGGATCTCTGCTCTCATATGTTTGTTATATTAGCTATTAATACAGAATTTAATCAGGGAGGGAAGCCGGCATTTCTACATTTGAAGACTACTGCTTTAGAATCAAACTATTTTAAAGATTTTTCTGAAAATTTAATCTGGCTTTGATCTAATATTATGATGCACTTGAGAAGAGGCATATTTTGTCTTCCTTTTATTTCACTTTCTAGAAAAGTGTTTTATTTCATTAACTTTTCTTTATAATTCAATTAATTGAAGTTTAGCATACAGTAAAATTCACTCAAGCTGTTTAAAAAACTGTTTTCCCTCAGGGCATGTGGCATCTACTTTTCAATAAAACATTTCAAGAATATGCATCAAAATGATTTTTACATGGCTGTAGGAGGCAGCTGATAACTCTGAATTTGAAAGTTTTATACATTATTATTATTGGTGCTGAAGGCTGATGCACTATGCCATCCTAAAATATGTCACTTTGGCATAAGGATCATTTTGAGTTCAGTTTAGTTCAGTTCAGTCGCTCAGTCGTGTCTGACTCTTTGCGACCCCACGAATCGCGGCACGCCAGGCCTCCCTGTCCATCACCAACTCCCGGAGTTTACTCAAACTCATGTCCATCGAATCAGTGATGCCATCCAGCCATCTCATCCTCTGCCGTCCCCTTCTCCTCCTGCCCTCAATCCCTCCCAGCATCAGGGTCTTTTCCAATGAGTCAACTCTTCACATGAGGTAGCCAAAGTATTGGAGTTTCAGCTTTAGCATAATTCCTTCCAATGAACACCCAGTAGTGATCTCCTTTAGAATGGACTGGTTGGATCTCCTTGCAGTCCAAGGGACTCTCAAGAGTCTTCTCCAACACCACAGTTCAAAAGCATCAATTCTTCGGCGCTCAGCTTTCTTCACAGTCCAACTCTCACATTCATACATGACCACTGGAAAAACCATAGCCTTGTCTAGATGGACCTTTGTTGGCAAAGTAATGTCTCTGCTTTGGAATATGCTGTCTAGGTTGGTCATAACTTTCCTTCCAAGGAGTAAGCGTCTTTTAATTTCATGGCTGCAGTCACCATCTGCAGTGATTTTGGAGCCCCAAAAAATAAAGTCTGACAGTGTTTCCCCATCTATTTCCCATGAAGTGATGGGACTGGATGCCATGATCTTCGTTTTCTGAATGTTGAGCTTTAAGCCAACCTTTTCACTCTCCTCTTTCACTGTCATCAAGAGGCTTTTTAGTTCCTCTTCACTTTCTGCCATAAGTGAATCTGCATATCTGAGGTTATTGGTAATCTTGATTCCAGCTTGTGCTTCTTTCAGCCCAGGGTTTCTCATGATGTACTCTGCATAGAAGTTAAATAAGCAGGGTGACAATATACAGCCTTGACGTACTCCTTTTCCTATTTGGAACCAGTCTGTTGTTCCATGTCCAGTTCTAACTGTTGCTTCCTGACCCGCATACAGATTTCTCAAGAGGCAGGTCAGGTGGTCTGGTATTCCCATCTCTGTCAGAATTTCCACAGTTGATTGTGATCCACACAGTCAAAGGCTTTGGCATAGTCAATAAAGCAGAAATAGATGTTTTTCTGAAACTCTTTTGCTTTTTCCATGATTCAGCAGATGTTGGCCATTTGATCTCTGGTTCCGAGGTCAGGGGCAGCGGCCGAGAGTGCCAGGCTGCGACGGCGCAGGAACGGCCGAGAGGAGCTACCCCACACCCGAGGCCAGGGGCAGCAGCCAAGAGAAGCATTTTGAGTTAAAGACACTTAAAAAACAGCAAAAGCAGAAAGCGCATTCTAATTTCCCCTTCTCTTCCTGAAAATAGGAGATAAAAACTCCCATGTGAAAAATACCATGCCTGGACTGGAGAGAAAGAAACATTCTTCCAGAGGGAGTAAAAGCTGAAAATATTTTATACAAACAGACCTTGTTAGAATAATGCTCATCTTTCTTTAGCCTCCAGGTATATTTTTATTTTTTCCACAATCATCTTTCCTCATTCAACCCAGTACAAAAAAAGCTAGGTTTTGCCACATCTTCTTCATGTTAACGAAGACTCCCATTTCATATAAAACACACATAATACATTTATATGTTTTTCTCCCGTTGACCAGTCATATGTCAATTTAATTCTTAGCCAGACCCCCAAAATCCCTAAGACAGGTAAAAATCTGCCTCTTCTTCGTTGCCACACTTTATGGTGGAGACATTTAAGAACATAACTGTTCATTTTTAAAAAATGCGTTGATATAAATCTAGCATTATTTTCCGGAAAAAAAAATATGGATTGTAGCTGCAGGCATATTCGCATATAATCTTCACTCAGAGGTAACGCGGTCTTAGATTCTGACAAGGGCTTTATTTCACTTCCTTTCCATAAGAAGACACCAGCTTTTTCGCCTGCCTGGATGACTTCCTTAATCTTCGCATGATCAACACCTTAGTGTGCCTACACTGTGTCTTTTGCCAGACAACTGAGTCTCTTCTCTGCTACTCACCTTTTACAAACAGTCTGGTTTGGAGTGAAAATAAAATTAAGTTGGAGCAAAGCCTGAAAAATACGACAGTTCCTATCCTGAGCCAGACTGTGCAAATGGATCCACGAGGAAAATGGAAGAAAAAATAGCCGAGAGGTAAAATCGAGTGAATGGAAAGAGACTTACTACTCTTGGTCTCTCCCATCCACACCAGAAAAATTCAAAATGGGGCAGAAGTGAAGAGAGTAAAATGAGAAGACCCTGGGGTAAGAATACCTGTGGGTATCATGGAGTGAGAACCAGGAATTTGTGTTTCTTGAGCAATTAACAGTGAATGCTGTATTGAGTTCAGGAAACACGTCCCCTCATTGTGTTTGTCCCGTCACAGGTCTTAGCTGTACTTGGTAAACGCTCAGCGTCTACCAGTATGTTAGTGGGTTGTGATCAGTGTGAAACTGAAAGATGTCAGGAAGTTTAATGAGACGTGGTAACTGATGTCTCTTAGAGAAAAGCAGGTAGGGAGAACAGTGTACAACGTATAGGGGGATGGGTGTAATAATAGTAATGGAGGTTCTACCAAGTGACCAAGGCATGTTTTTTAAGAACAACGGTGATTTTTTTCTTAAGATTCAGACAAACCATCTTTCAACTTAAACTTGTAAATTATCTCAACTGATCTTGCCACAGAAAAATAAAATACACAAGAAAACTTTCGCAAGCCCTAGGAGTCTGGTTTCTGAGAGAATTATTCATGATAAGCATAACCCCTGAAGGATGTATTCATTTAGCAATTAGTTGATAAACACCTACAATTAGCAGGCACTGTTCCAAATATTTGGAACACTGCAGAGAACAAAAGTAACAAAATCTCCTTGCAGCGGGGAATTTATATTCTAGTGGGAGAAACTGACAATTAACAAAATAAATACATTGTATGATAGACGGTTGAAGGGGAGCAGAATCTGCTACCCCAAAATGTGCCTCCTTGACAAGAATTCTCTTGAGTTGCTTATTTTTAAGAAATAGTAAACACAGGAGAAGAGGAAAAGCTATGCTTCTGCAAGAATCCTGGAGTGGGTTTCCCTTTCCTTCTCCAGGGGATCTTCCTGATCAAACCCACATCTCTCGCTTTGGCACCCAGATTCTTTACCACTGAGTCACCCGGAAAGCCTTTGCTCTACTATTTCCACATAATTCAAGAATCGAATTCTTTATTCTGATGGCTCCTGCCAAATAACATATTACAGATTTCCACCAACTCGGGCATCTTTTTAAGTAATGCCTTCTGTTGTGTATGAGTTATAATGACATTCTTCTGATTCAAAGACCAATAACCTCACCAGGTCTGTGAAGATGTGGGAAGTAGGAGCTTTGTGATGGCCCTGCATTTCGTCTCATCTATTCTTCTTAACTCATCACACTGTCTCAGAGATGGATTAAACTCTATTTCATATGAAACACGAATTTTGTGCACAGCTTTCCTCTGTGATTTTGTCAGCCCTTCTACAACTTTGAAATATCTTAAACAGTTTAGAAACACAAACCTACTTTTTTATTCATTTTTACTTCCATACTTAAGAAGTCAAGAGGGCATTCTTGTTGATAAATAGAGACACTGAATTCTACCTGACCTGGTAGTGCAGTGATAAAGAACCCACCTGTCAATGCAGGAGATACAAGAGACACTGGTTCAATCCCGGGGTCAGAAAGATCCTTGGGAATATGAAATGGCAACCCACTGCAGTATTTTTGCCTGAATAATTCCTTGCATAGAGGAGCTTGGTGGGCTACAGTCCAGGGCGTCACAAAAGAGTCAGAGACAATTGAGCGAATGAGCACAGCACAGCATATATCAGTGTACACGGCTTGAATTCTATCTACTGCACATAATCCGGAGTGCCTACTGACAACTTGGAAGACCTGTTTCCCTCAATTGACTAAACTATATGTAATTTTGACTCTGGGCTTTCTTATTGGTTCAGTGGTGAAGAATCTGCCTGCCAGTGCAGGAGACCCAGGTTCAATCTTTGGGTAAGGAAGATCCCCTGGAGGAGGAAATGACAACCCACGCCAGTATTCTTGCCTGAAAAATCCCATGGACAGAGGAGCCTGGTGGGCTACAATTCATGGTGTCACAAAAGAGTCAGCCAGAATTTAGCCAGTAAACCACATCAAGTGAAGAAGAACTAAATAGCCTCTTGAGGAAAGTTAAAGAGGAGAGTGAAAAAGTTGGCTTAAAGCTCAACATTCAGAAAACAAAGATCATGGAATCCAATCCCATCACTTCATGGCAAATAGATAGGGAAACAATGGTTGACTTTATTTTTCTGGGCTCCAAAATCACTGCAGATGGTGATTGCAGCCATGAAATTAAAAGATGCTCTTTGGAAGAAAAGTTATGACCAACCTAGACAGCATATTAAAAAGCAGAGATGTTACTTTGTCAACAAAGATCTGTCTAGTCAAGGATATGGTTTTTCCAGTGGTCATGTATGGATGTGAGAGTTGGGCTATAAAGAAAGCTGAGTGCCAAAGAATTGTTGCTTTTGAACTGTGGTGTTGGAGAAGACTCTTGAGCGTCCCTTGGACTACAAGGAGATCCAACCAATCCATCCTAAAGAAGAACAGTCCTGGGTGTTCATTGGAAGGACTAATGCTGAAGCTGAAACTCCAATACTTTGGCCACCTGATGTGAAGAGCTGACTCACTGGAAAAGACCCTGATGTTGGGAAAGATTGAGGGCAGGAGGAGAAGGGGATGACAGAGGATGAGAGGGTTAGATGGCATCACTGACTCAATGGACATGGGTTTGGGTGGACTCAGGGAGTTGGTGATGGACAGGGAGGCCTGGTGTGCTGCAGTTCATGGGGTCACAAAGTGTTGAACATGACTGAACTGAAATTACAACAACAATCCTGACTCTTGACCCTGGCCTGCCTTTGCTTAGTCTTCACAAAGAGTAAAAATTCTTTCTCTGCCCTTTTGAGATGTAAATATCTTTTAAATGGCTAACAGTTTTACAAATGAGGAATGTCTTCCTCAAGGACCTGGGAATGATCTCATTAAGTGTCACCAGCAAGGAAGATGCTTTCCCAGTCTCCAAGGGAAGGTTAAGAGCTCAAAGTAATGGGTACCAACGGCAAACAGTCTAGTCACAAACAAATGTATCTGCAGACTCAGGAATAACTCAGTGTATTGGATACACACCATGGTTCAGCCTCTCTCCAGCTCACACTACCCTCCTTCATCCACACTTTCACATCTTGTTTTCAGGATTCATCATTAAACTGGGTGTGCACAGACTAATTCAGGATAATATTTACATCTCAGTGTCATCTGATTAGCAGTCTTAATTGCATCCAGAACCTTAATTCCCTTTTGTCATGTAACATACCATAGTCACAGCATCTGAAGTTTACAAAGTAGATATCTTTGGGGAGTCACCCACCACATTCTGTAGAATTTCTTGGTCTGAATAATTCTGGATTAGTAAAAAAATTGAAATGGAATCACACACATTTTCTATCCTTGGCAGTTTAAATAGTCTGTTGATTAATGAGTTTCAGGTGAAAAGAAAAGAAAGTACATTAACCCAAAGTGAGTGAATTGTGTTATCTGTACCATTTGTGAGGGTTTAGAATTCTATGTATATATCTGTCAATTCAATAAAGCCATTGAGCATGTGTACCAAACACAGTATTTGTGACTCTAAAGAAAGCAGATATAACTTCTTATTAAAATTATAAGCCAGGGAATTCCCTGGCGGTGAGGTGATTAGGACTCTGTACTTTCACTGTCAAGGACCCAGGTTTGATCTCTAGTTGGGGAACTAACATCCTGCACATCCATAAATAAATAAATAAAATTACCAAACCGTGAAAATGAAAAAATTTAAAATATACACAAAAATATAAGTATATTACACATTTGAAATTTCTGAATATTTTAAAACAAAATATATTCAATATACTGATTATTTTACTTTATCATTAAGGAAAAAGTGATGTTTGACTTTTCTATTTTTCTCTTCTTTAATGCAAGTCTATGTTGAATAGAAAGGTGAATTTGCGTACTTAGATGAAAATAATATTGAGTGAGAGAGCAGTGTTTAAAACCGTTTAGACAGTATTTCAATTTGATATTTGGCAATTCTCTTAAGGTTAATGGAACAGTCTTTGAGATAACATCCAATTTCAACACTGCTATAATTCTACCTGGTTCATGCTCACTCTAGAAGAAATGAGATAGTAACAATACTGTATCACATTTAATGAGATATGAGAAGTGGATGTGTCTGCACTAAATTTTTTGAAATGAAAAAAAGTTGTATGAACCCAAAGTTTGTCAAAGTTTCCAAGACAATAGGAGAAGACAGAAATATGCCATGCTTCCCATGACGAAATAGAGCATGTCATTTTTGCCTGACTAGTCTCATCATCATATGGTCTTAACTTTATACTGTCTGGACTTCTTCTGCCCTGAACAGTCCTAAGATTTTCTAGAAATTAGAATTAGAGACTTTTAGAGTAGAAGGAGGTTCTCAGAATTATATACTGGCTTTCCTTGTACTGCTTGTTTTCCAAATGCAGAGAATGAAAGTCAAGTGGCACCTTGAGTTTAAGAGTTATGATAAGTATTTTCTAGGAAGAGACAATGACAGCTCTGGGAGTAAGTCAACATGGACAGCTTCTTATTCCGCTCCCATGAACACTTCTGCTCTATTGGTTTAGAAAAGCTCCCAATTTCACTCAGAATTTTCCAGTCAAATTTTTTAATGTAATTTAAAGCAGTTACTGGAATATATATAATGTGTTTTTTTCTGGTTCTAATTATGCAGTTTTTAAACATTAAAAATATTGATACTATTAGAATTATCCCACCATCAGAGATACTTACTGTTAAAAGTTCAACCCATAATCACCAGATTGTTTTCTTCATAGATGTAGATACTAAAAAAGAAAACAACAGAAGATCACATTAAAAACATGACTCTGAGTTTATATCCATTTTCTTCTGCCTACCAAGCCTTCCTTTCCATCACATCTTTCTAAAAATGTATTCGGTTATTCATCTTTCATTCATACTCCCTTGGCATGAGATCCCTTTTGTTCCTATTATTAGTGAAGATTTATTTTCCTCTCCAGGAATACACTTTAGCTTGCAGTTTCTTGGTAATACTCATTTCAGTGGTGAAGCTCTTTTTGTAGGCATTTGAGAGTCGATTAGGCCAATGAAGGGGGATATTTATCATCATTTGCTGCTGTTCAGTCACTCAGTCATGAGTGACTGCAACTCTTTGCAGCCCCATGAACTGCAGTCCATCGGGCTCCTCTGCCCATGGGATTTCCCAGGTGATAATACTGGAGTGGGTTGCCATTTCCTTCTCCAGGGATCTTCCTGACCCAGGGATCAAACCCAAGTCTCCTGCGTTGGCAGATGGATTCTTTACCACTGAGGCACCTGGGAATCCCATGTAATATCTTATAAAACCATTAAATGTATCGTCAAAGCTATTGCTATACCAGTAGTTATGTACAGACATGAGAGGTGGACCATAAAGAAGGCTGAGCACCAAAGAATTGATTTTTTCAAATTGTGTTGTTGGAGAAGACTCTTGAGTCCCTTGGACAGCAAGGAGATCAAACCAGTCCATCCTAAAGGAAATCAACCCTGAATATGCATTGGAAGAACTGATGCTGAAACTCGAATACTTTGGCCACCTAATACAGAGAGCTAACTCACTAGAAAAGACTCTGATGCTGGGAAAGATTGAGGGCAGGAAGAGAAGGGGACGACAGAGGGTGAGATGGTTGGATGGCATCACTGACTCAATATTCATGAGTTTGAGCAAACTCCAGGAGATATGCCTGGTGTGCTGCAGTCAGTGAGTCACAAAGAGTAGGACATGACTGAGTGACTGAACATCAACAATATTCTATAAAACTCTTAGGCATAATTCTAAAGCATCTAATGCTCTTTTTGCTTTACTCCTCATTAAAAAAAAAAAACAGTCAATCAATACTACAAATCTAACGGCACATGCTTGAAATCTTAGTTTAAAACTTCTAGACTTCAGTACATTATAAAACTAATGGGAGGAAATAAATACTTAATTGGTTTTACTGGCAGGCTTGAGACTCCAAAGATAAATTTTACCAGCGTCAAAATGGTCTGTGAAAGATTTCCTGTAACCACAGTTGTAATTAGCATTTTGTTACAAGGAACTAACCTTAGATTTATATGCAGTTTTAAAAAAAATAAGGGATTGAACCGGGTCTTCTGCATTGTAGGCAGACTCTTTCCCCTCTAAGCCACCCATATAGTTCATTTATAGAGATTGAAGAATTATTTCCAGAGTCAGAACTAGAATAAAAAGTTTAAGACTTTTCACAAAAACAATCTGACAAAAGCTTTAAGGGACAACATAACAATTTTTCAAGTGTAACTCTTGTAAGATTTACATTGTTTATAATTCTCTTGGAGTGACTCCTTCAAACCCCGATGTCATACATCTGGGTGTGGTGTTTTGTTTTTTTGGGTTTTTTTGGTGTACAAATTATGAGCATGGAAGGACTGCGAAGGAAAAAATGGAAAAAGAAAGATGGGGAGATAATGACAGAACACGAGAGAGAAAGATTTTTAGTGTTTCAGCAGTCCAAATATATGAGTCATTTGGATTGCTTGCAAATTGTTCTACATCCAACACAAGCAAAGACTGTGTAGCTTAGAGGCATTTTCCCTTCTCTATTTTGTCTGGAATTCTTAATATGCAAGGTTACCCATCTATCCAGAATGCTGCATTCTGATATGAATTTATTAAACTGAAATATGAGGTAAGATGATGTGACTAAAAACTGCATTAAAATTAGATGTAAGAGTCTTAATGCCAGTACATTTTGAGTTCTTCAATGATTTTTAAAGAGAAAAGAAAAAAATAACAAAATTATCTCATTTTTGCATTATGCCTAAATTTGCTGCCAGTTCACAAAATATTCATTTCTGACTTGTTAGACTTTTTCTTACTATGTTTCCAAGTTTCTGATGATAGGAGACAGACATGCAGAAGCTCAGTTTTCTACTGGAAACATGACCATTAAGGCACTTTAAGATTCCAGGCAGTTTTCTCTCCAATAAATCAACAGGAAATTTGCTCCCTTATTAATGAGAAAGGGACATGATTTATCAGCATGGCAAATAATACAATTACAAGGGAATCTGTATTTTGAGTGAAGTGTGAAAGTCATTCAGTCATGTGTGACTCTTTGTGACCCTATGGACTATAGAGCCCATGGAATTCTCCAGGCCAGAATACTGGAGTGGGTAGCCTTTCCCTTCTCCAGGGGATCTTCTCAATGCAGGGATCAAACCCAGGTATCTCTCATTTTGGGCAGATTCTTTACCAGCTGAGCCACAAGGGAAGCCCAAGAATACTGGAATGGGGTAGCCTGTCCCTTCTTCAGCGGATCTTTCCGACCCAGGAATCGAACCGGGGTCTCCTGCATTGCAGGCAGATTCTTTACCAACTGAGCTATCAGGTAAGGCCCTATACTTTGATCCCTACATTAAATAAGTAAGATTTGGTGGTAAATATAATAATGCTCTCGATTGTGGATTCCTATCTCTGTTTATTTTATTAAAAGTGTCATCACTGTAATGTAAATAAAATTTTCAATTTCAGCTTCTCCTGGTGATCCAAATATTTTCACAAAGAACGGACAGCTGTCCCTCAATGTCCCGACTCAATGATCGGGACAGTTAGCTGTAAGTCAAGCCACCACAAACCCCTCAGAGAGGAAAGAGTTTTGTGAATGCGCCCTCAGGAAGCTACTTTGAACAACGCATTAATATGCATTTCTCTTTCATCATTCCTCTGGCCTTCTCCTCTGGGGTGGTTCCTTAAGCGATCTATCATTACATTGCACCTGGCCCCCAGCCACTGGTTTATCTAAAATTCTTTATACTGTCATCTCTCAACATTTGGGAACACACACACACTCAGCACAAGGGTCTATCATTTTACAGTAATCAAAGACACTTGGCGAAATGAGATGCCAAAGCAATATACACTTCAGGCCACTCCTTTGGTTGACAAATTATTTTCCCTCAATATCTCTGTCTCTCTGTCTTCCTCTCTCTCTCCTGTCTCCACTTTTCTTTAGAGGTCTCTTTCTCACATACATATAAATACAAAACTGCATGTCTGTGAACACAGTAGTCCACAACTACAGGTTTTGTGAGACTGTGTCTGCCTTTCTAGTTGAACAAAAACACATACTAGTATCTCACTTTTAATTTCTTTGAGCTGTTTCCACAGTCTCCTAGTCCAGAACATAATATTAAGGCTATTAATGCTACTGAACTGAATGATCGCAAACACAAAAGAATGTTGTAGCCTGGAGAGAAATGTGAAATGTGGACAGAAAAAGAACATTATTAATTTTTTGACATCTACTCTGTTGATAGAGCACTAGAGATGTTGTAGGTGTTTCTCCTGATGCTTAGCATGACGTTGCAGGTTTGACATCTACTCTGTTGATAGAGCACTAGAGATGTTGTAGATGTTTCTCCTGATGCTTAGTATGATGTTGCAGGATATGTATTGATTTTACAATTTTCCAGGTGAAGCAATGGGCTCACAATGGGAAAAGAAACAACCCACCCTGCATGCGTGCATGCTAAGTTGCTTCAGTCATGTCCGACTCTTTGTGACCCTATGAACTGTAGCCCACCCAGCTCCACAGTCCGTAGGATTCTCCAGTCCATCCTAGGTCACTCTTAATGCTCAGTGATAGAGACAAAATGTTAATTCTCAATTGTTGACACAAAAGGTGTTCTACTTCTATGAATTAGTCAGTATCAGTAGCCAATTTTCACAGAATGGCTCTATTCAATCAGAGGAATTGCATATGCTGAGATCATTGTTTGAGAATTATTTTTCTGGAATTTTTCAGATAGTAAAGTTCCCAAATTTCAGTAGAAATGGATGAAACTATACAGTCAGTGGGTGGGTGCCTCTCTGTCTCTCTCTCTGTCACCCAGCTAACTATACTGCATCTAGATCTATGGGTTATTGTGTAAACATGCATCGATTTGCAGCTCAGAGTCTGAGTAGTGCTGGTTGGAAACCTTAGGGATGACCCAGCTGAAATCTAAAACTGGCCCAGGACTCAGAGGGCAAGGGGAGACGAGAGGCAGAGGTGGATCATTCCAGAAGGGTAGATGGCAGCTTTCATGAAGGAGGAAACTTACTTACCTACAGGGCTTGTCTTGGGCTCTGCCAGATTAAGTCGTTCTCTGCACCCCCGGCCAAAGTCTTGAGCTTATTTAGAGGGTTTTAACGGTATTCTGTCCTGGATTTAGCCAAGAGGCTCTCAGCCCTACATTGGTCTCTCAAGGCTGGTGTCCTTGAAATGGCTCCACCTTTGGCCTTTGGTTTTAGAGGGCGAAAGTTATATCCCCAGGGATGTACATACATCCCCAGGGCAGGGTGGGGAGGAGCCTTCTTGGGTCCACAGAGTCACTCTGTGGTCATGGCCTCTCCAAGACCTCCTCTAACACTGCCCCTTGTGAAACACTCTTACATCTCACATGACCCCCGTGGGCCCTGAGGGGTCACCAAGGGGCTACAGCGGCCTGGAGGTGGCTCGTGGTTGGCTCTCTGGCTGCTCTGGAGGCAGATACTGCCACAGTGATGCAAGCATACCCACATGGGCTCTTTTGTCCATCAGTCTTGCACATCATAACCTTTGACATGTGACCCCCTTCTTAAAACCAGCTACTTGAGGAGGGTCTTTGCAAGTGGTACTCAGCCTCTTTAATCCTCTTTTGGGGGCACCCTCTTTGGCATGGTGACAGGAAAAAGCTTGTGTCAGACCTGACTCTGCGTCCACACAGATCAAGTATATTTAGAACCTTCACTCGGAGGCAGAGGGGATCAATATAGCCAATTTGCCAACTCCTCACTGGTTGGGAACTCCTGTGAATGGCCCCAGACTCCTTTGGCAGCTGCCTTGGGTTGTTTAGGACACACGGGATGTCCTGTTACTGCATTAACTGAGTCACTGTAGCTCAAGGGCAATCCGGCACCCTTGACTAAACACCATCACCCCTGGGCACTGCAGTGGCCACTCTTCCTTTGCAGTCCATCAACTGGACCTCCTGCAGGCTCAGGTGCTCGGGCTCACACCTGGACCAGGGCATCAGCTTCCCGACTGCCAGGTAATGTCCATGCCTCATGAGTCAGGACATGGAACTCAGGCTCTTGCAAGTGAACCTAAATGTCTTTTCAAACATCCTGACCCTACAAAAGTTTATTCATGATCATCCCACTATCCAAGCCACAGAGTCAAACCCTTTAGGATAGCCCATCAGTCAGTGTGAAGGGTCAATGGCCAGCTTCACGAGTGATCACCAGCCAGCCCCTCTGAGTTCAGCCCACTGGCTGCTGAGGTTCACCCCTGTGTCCTTGCAGACGGTGCCAGTGTTGAGCTGAGCAGTGACTGCATTCCCTGCGCACAGATGGCTTAGACCAGACGCATCTGCACATCAGGCATTGGTGGGAATTTCCCCCACTCCCTCTCTACAGGATGCAGGGGCCACCTGGGGAGAGGGCTGGGGGATTTGGAAGGTCTATACACTCTATAGGGTCTACATTTTCCTGAGTAAAATATGAAACTGGCCCCTGTACATGGAGGCAGGGAGAGACCCCAAAAAGAGGCCGATCACTCCAGACTGGTAGGTGGCAGTCACAAGGAGCCCACCCTGGCTCTCTGCAACAACCTAGAGGTGTGGGATGGGAGAGGGAAGGAGGCTCAAGAGCGAGAGGTATATGTGTAAATATAACCGACTCCCTTCGTTGTATGGCAGAAACCAACACAATATTGTAAAGCGATTTTCCTTCAATTAAAATATAAATTAATTTTTTTTAAAGTAAGAGGACTTGGGTTTATATGGCTAATCTTGGGCAGTTTCAAAGGACTCAGTCTCTCTCCCTGCTGAATCCTGTAAGTCTATACACAGGCTCTGATGGGATTCTGCCACTTTTTCAATCTAGAGGGTCTCAATGACACAGTGCTTCCCTGAGTTTACTTCCTTGAAATGGCTGCTAACAGAGGCCTAGTAGGTGGAAAGTACACCCCAAGGATGGGACCATGTTGGATGTGAGGGGTGGGGGTGGGGGTAAGGAGTGTTGCCTGGTCCAGCCTGGGGGTCCATGTGGTCACATCTTCTCAGTGACCTCCTCCAGCAGGTAGGTATTGGGTGAGTTGTTGGAATATTAAAACCTGTTGATTGGATATCTTCATGGCCAATTCTTGTATTTATCTGAACTTCAGTCTTCTCCTCTGGGAATGACATCAACAATGGTACGTACATCACAGTTCTGCAAACTGCCAGATGTGAGAGGAGATTTGACCAGGGGATATATAAAATACACATATACATCTACAGGTCCTCTTAGTAAAAGCTTTTGTTCCCTTGACTATGTGAAATATGGTGCTTAAGTCAAATATTGAGGGTTCTAAGAATGTCTAGTCAAGGCTATGGTTTTCCCAGTGGTCACGTATGGATGTGAGAGTTGGACTGTGAAGAAAGCTGAGCACCAAAGAATTGATGCTTTTGAACTGTGGTGTTGGAAAAGACTCTTGAGAGTCCCTTGGACTGCAAGAAGATCCAACCAGTCCATTCTGAAGGAGATCAGCCCTGGGTGTTCTTTGGAAGGAATGCTAAAACTGAAACTCCAGTACTTTGGCCACCTCATGCAAAGAGTTGACTCATTGGAAAAGACTCTGATGCTGGGAGGGATTGGGGGCAGGAGGAGAAGGGGACGACAGAGGATGAGATGGCTGGATGGCATCACCAACTCGATGGACGTGAGTTTGAGTGAACTCCAGGAGTTGGTGATGGACAGGGAGGCCTGGCGTGCTGCGATTCATGGGGTCGCAAAGAGTCAGACACGGCTGAGCAACTGAACTGAACTGAACTGAAGAATGGGACTGCTGGGAATTACTGAAAATAAAGTCCATTTTAGATGTCTTAATTCAATCTCATCTTCCTTGCCTCTCTGATGAAGATGGTAGGCCATTTACCATGCTCTCAGTGTAGATTTCTGGGAGAAAAGCAATTTCTCTTAACTCCCTGAGTTTTAATTCTATAACCTGTGAGGGCATGTGAGCTAACCAGAAAATTGTTGCCATATCTGTGCATGCATTACCATGTTAAAAGTGCATTACCATTCTCATTCACTGTTAAAAGTCATATTTTTAAATTATTTATTTATTTATTTATTATTTTTTTGGCTGTGCTGGGTCTCCATTGCTGCGCGAGGGCTTTCTCTAGTTGCAGTACATGGGTTTCTCATTGTGGTGGCTTCCCTTGTTGGAGCCTGGGTTCTGGGGCACGCAGGGCTCAGTAGCTGTGGCTCAGGGGCTCTAGAGAACAAGCTCAGTAGCTATGGGGCCTGGGCTCAGTTGCTCCGTGACATGTGGGATCTTCCTGAACCAGGAATCTAATCTGTGTCCCCTGCATTGCAAGGCAGATTCTTAACCACTGGACGACCAGGGAAGTCCTCGTTCATGGTTAATATCACTCAAGCAATCTCCCCTTCATTGGTTGGGAGACTGTATAACCTCTGGCAGTTAAGGGGATAAAGGTTACATTTAACCATCACAACTCTGCATGTCACAGTTCCTGAGAAACCTCAGCATGGCTGCCTGATTGTGGGGAGCCAGTCAGGTATGTGTTGGAACCAGTATATATTCCAAGGTATATGTTGGAACCAGTCTTCTCAGGCTGACCAGGCCCTACACCATCTCACTGTGAAACTTTTAGCTATTATGGGAATGATGAAAGAGAAACTCACTTCTTGAATCTATATGAAAAGATCAGTTTTCCTTTCCTTTCTACCTCACATGAACACATGAACACAATCTCTCTTTTTCTCTCACTCTACAAAGCCCTCCAAGTGAATGATATTTAGACTAAAGGGTTACTAAAAGATAGTTTCACTTTTCTTGGGAATTGTTACTCATCAAGTATTGTTTACAGAGGAGCTTTGAAGGTTATGTGAGCATAGTTTAATACTGAGAAATTCACGCAAGGCTTTTAAACTTATCCTGCATTTTTTTTTTAAAACCTCAGAGGTATATGGCTTAGCCAACTTTATAGAAAAGTTTTATTTAAAAACAGGATAATTTAAAAATTTACCAAGAATGCAGACTTTCATCATTAAATGCTTTTGAAAATTTTGGCTGTCCTTCCTTTCTTTACTAGAGGGAAAAAAATAAAAAGACAAAGAAAAATGATTTTTATGGCTTTTCCAGAATTTTAGAGTAGTTTCTTCCATAACTGAGATCATTCCCTGGTGGTATTTCCATTCAGAAAAACCACATTTTTATGCCTTTTTCCTCCTATGAATTTTAGTGAAAACAGTGTCAGAATACAAAGAAGCTCACACGTAAGCTATTTTTGAGATAGCTACAAGCTCAGTTTCATGGTGTTTTGAGTAAGTCTTCAACACTGTTCTTTAAATTTGGCCTAAAAGACACTCACATTCAATTGATTATTAATAACTCTAGGAAGAGGGATGCAGAAATATATCCCTTACCCACCAAGTATATTGCAACTCACATATGCCACATAACCACAGGTATCTTCCCACTGACATCTGGCTCTTGAATAAGGAGGTGGGATGCCTGGGTTAAAGAAGAAAGAGAAGAAGATCAAGGTCAAGATGGCTGGCTCCTATCACACCAAAGTTCCTCCTCTCTCATAGGCTCCAATGCTGTTGGAAGTCATGATAACCTTCTGACTTCTTCCTGTCCCAACACACCATCTGTTCTAAGTTTTTCAAGCCTCAAACTATTGCAGACAACTTTCCCACTGTAGATTTGCTGGCTAAAGTCATCCATTTTTTTAATCTCATGGATGTAAAAACCTACAGTCAAAACTGTTTACATACTACATGCTTACTGCTGATGTTCACACATTTGTATGCTTTGTACTAAGAATCCTATCATTTTGTGACACCCTTCCCAGCAAGGGAACCCAAGCTCAGTAGTTAATACTCTGATAAAATCAAACCAAGATTGCTAAGGTAACTGGTTAATACACCTCACACAGATTATAGATATGAATAAGGGGATCTCAGCTCTCTTGCTCTCCTGAACATCTGTAGCTCTGATGGGCTCAGTCACTCAATCATGTTCAACTCTGCAACTCTTTGGACTGTGGTCTGCCAGGCCCATGGGATTTTTCAGGCAAGAATACTGGAGTGGGTTGCCATTTCCTCCTCCAGGGGATCTTCCTGACCCAGGAATTGAATCCGTGTCTCCTGCATTGCAGGCAGATTCTTTACCCACTGGGCCATCGTGGAAGCTTGCAGCTCTGATGGTGAGATGCAATGTGATGGTCTCAAAGCAGCACATAATGCTCTCCTGCAAGTTGTCTACTGACAGCATCTTCTCTCCTTCCGGACCCTCACTTCCAGGAGTCTCCACTTTGACAGGCACTGCACCTCCAGGGCTATGCATCTAAAGCATTTGTACTTGGCACAGTATAGTTTCCTGGTGAATATTGCAAAGCTGTTGAACGCCAATGAATTTCTGTCCCAAGAAGCAGCAAATTAAACCTCATGGCACCATCTATTTTGAGCTACTTTCCATGAGAAAATATTTTCAAAATAATTTTGTTGACCCAAATACCTAGAGGTTTCTTAAAGAAAAACAAAACAAAACACAAGTTCCTTTCAATGTAACTTAGATTGAAAATACTACACTTTTTAAATTATTTACGGAAAACACACTTTCTTGACATAAAAATGTAGGATTCTTCTAGCTTCATGATTATACACTGTAGTTCACTACCACTGGGGTTTAAAAAACAACAACACAAAAAGAGTTCTTAATAGATAAATAGCTAAATCTTGAGCACAGCAGAAACTATTTTAAAATTGTCTTTCAGTTGGCTTTCTTATTTCAGATCTTGAAATATTTACATATCACAAATGTCTCCAGAGCAAGTATTTTATATGAAACTCTGAAGTCGGCAAAGTGGGTGATTTAAAATAAAGATAGAGACAATGAGATTAAATAGTGGATACTGTGCAGTCTCATGCAGAGGCACATATATGAACGATTCTCTAATTCAAAGGATGCTGTCACTTATGCTATATAATAGACGCAAAATACTTACTATGGGAATAGACGAGCAAGTGAGAATATTTCTAAAGAATGCTTGGTTAGAGAAAATATTGGGAAAGTTGGAAACTTTGACAATAGAAAAAAGTAAAGACAAGTCATTGTATAAAAAGAAAGTAACACGTGCAAAAGCCCCCAAAAGAACAGATATGCTTTTAGACATACATGTAAAAATGTGTATGCATGCTGAAAACAGAAACATGTGTTTG
The DNA here is from genome assembly GCF_055505025.1 of Bos grunniens. NCBI lineage: Eukaryota > Metazoa > Chordata > Mammalia > Artiodactyla > Bovidae > Bos > Bos grunniens. Next base: position 10,983,878 of record NC_141188.1, read on the forward strand.
TGTGTGTGTGAAGTCACTTCAGTCATGTCCAACTCTGTGCGACACTACTGACTGTAGCCCACCAGGCTCCTCTGTCCATGGGATTCTCCAAGCAAGAATACTGGAGTGGATTGCCATTCTATAAATGTGTATGTACACATTTAATTTTTTAGTGTTTCCTAAAACGTAAACATAGGAAACACTAAAAAATTAAATGTGTACATACACATTTATAAAGTTCTTTGCCCAGGCTGAAGAGTTTGGACCTTATTCTTCTTGCTATTAAGAGAGAAGCTTGATCAGATTGTTGGTTTAAATAAACTTCTTATATAAAAAAATGATAAAGTTTAAAAGTAATATTAATGGAAAATAAATTTATTCATTCATGTACTCATTTTTTAAATAATTATTTATTGTGTCAACTTGTAGTTGACAGGGAGAATTCTAGGACCTGGAAATACTATAATTTATAAAACAGACAAAATATCCTCAGAGTTATCAAGTCCTGATGGAGATAGTCAATATTAAAATATTGAAACAGATAAATTATATAATAATAATTTATATAATAATAACTTGTAATAGCATAATAATATCTAAATATGTGGTTATGCTCAGTCCCTCAGTCATGTCTGACTCGTGCCTGGTCCCATGGACTGCCAGGTTCCTCTGTGCATGGAATTTTCCACTGGAGTGGGTTCTCATTCCTTCCTCCATGGGATCTTCCTGACCCAGGGATCAAATCTGTGTCTCTTGCATCTCCTGTATTAACAGGCAGACTCATTACCTCTAGCACCACCTGAGAAGCCCAATATTTAAGTATAAGAAATAAAGATAAAATAATTTTTAAAAAAGGATAAATTGCATTAGAATGAATTATAAGTACTGTGATAAAAAGTAAATCAAAGAAAACTGAGTCAGGGTGGAGTGGTCAAATATAGGACGTGTGAGAAAGAATGGTGTCAGAGACAAATATATGGTTTGGCCTGAGAAATTTGAGGGATAGAATTGTCATCAACTGAAATTGAGAAGCTTTTGTTAGGTCCAGACCATTTCTGTCCTTTACTTTGCTCGTCTTTGCATGAAAAGCTAGTGGAGGTGATGGAATTCCAGTTGAGCTATTTCAAATCCTAAAAGATGATGCTGTGAAAGTGCTGCCCTCAATATGCCAGAAATTTGGAAAACTCAGCAGTGGCCTCAGGGCTGGAAAAGGTCAGTTTTCATTCCAATCTCAAAAAAAGGCAATGCCAAACAATCCTCAAACTACCACACTCATATCACATGCTCAAATTTCTCAAAGTCAGGCTTCAACAGTACATGAACCATGAACTTTCAGATGTTCAAGCTGGATTTAGAAAAGGCACAGGAACCAGAGATCAAATTGCCAATATCTGCTAGATCATTGAAAAAGCAAGAGAGTTCCAGAGAAATATCTACTTCTGTCTTATTGATTATGCCAAAGCCTTTGACTGTGTGGATTACAATAAACTGTGGAAAATTCTGAAGGAGTGGGAATACCAGACCACCTTACCTGCCTCCTGAGAAATCTGTATGCAGGTCAAGAAGCAACAGTTAGAACTGGACATGGAACAACAGACTGGTTCCAAATTGAGTAAGGAGTACATCAAGGCTGTATATTGTCACCCTGCTTATTTAGCTTCTATGCAGAGGACATCATGCGAAATGCTGGGCTGGATGAAGCACAAGCTGGAATAAAGATTGCCAAGAGAAATATCCATAACCTCAGATACACAGATGACACCACCCTTATGGCAGAAAGCAAAGAAGAACTACAGAGCGTGTTGATGAAAGTGAAAGAGGAGTGAAAAAGCTGGCTTAAAACTCAACATTTAAGAAACAAACATCATGGCATCTGGTCCCTTCACTTCATAGCAAACAGATGGGGAAACAGTGGAAACAGTGTCAGACTTATTTTAGGGGGCTCCAAAATCACTGCAGATGGTGACTGAAGCCATGAAATTAAAAGACGCCTGCTCCTTGGAAGAAAAGCTATGCCTAACTTAGCGTATTTAAAAGCAGAGACATTACTTTGCCAGCAAAGGTCCGTCTAGTCAAAGCTATGGTTTTTCCAGTAGTCATGTATGCATGTGAGTGTTGAACTATAAAGAAAGCTGAGTGCAGAAGAAGTGATGCTTTTGAACTGTGTTGTTGGAAAAGACTCTTGAGAGTCCCTTGGACTGCAAGGAGATCCAACCGATCCATCCTGAGGTAAATCACTTCTGAATATTCATTGGAAGGATTGATGCTGAAGCTGAAACTCCAATACTTTGGCCACCTGATGTGAAGAACTGACTCATTGGAAAAGACCCTGATGCTGGGAATGATTGAGGGCAGGAGGAGAAGGGGATGACAGAGGATGAGATGGTTAGATGGCATCACTGACTCAATGGACATAAGTCTGAGTAAACTCTGGGGGTTGATGGTGGACAGGGAGGCCTGGCCTGCTTCAGTCCATGGGGTCGCAAAGAATGGGACACGACTGAGCAACTGAACTGAATTGAAATTGAGAAGTCTGCAATTATATCAGGTTTTGAGTACATTACATTTTTACATGTCCATCAGAAACCCAAGGTGAAATGGTGAATAAGTGAGTTGATAAATGAGCCTGAACAACAGAGAAGAGGACAAGCTGAAATTTAAATTTTGGATCAATTAACTTAACTATGCCATTTAAAGCCATGGGACCAGAAATCATCAGGGGTGTGAATAGAGATAAAATTGAGAAAAGAGTCAAAGAGTATACATGCCCTTGGTTACCCCAAGACTGAAATGGTCAGAGGGATGAAGAGGGAGCAGTGAGTGAGACGGAGACGCAACGACTGTCCCGTGATGGGGAAGACCAAGGGAGCTTGTATCTTGCAAGCACTGTAGAAAAATGCTTTCAGGGAGAAAGAGTAATCAAATGCTACTAACAGGACAAATAAGAGGACAACTGAGAATTAATCATTGTTATTTAGCAAAATAGAGATTGCTGTTGACTTGGAAAAGAGCAGATTGGGGGATTAACGAAGATTAAGCATCTCTGAAATGAATTTAGAAAAGGACTCCATATGTCTCATCTGCCTGAGACAATCTAGGTTTACATAAACTTCACTAAAAATTAATAGCATTTGTTTTTGTTCTCAATAATATTATGGTTACCCAATGAATTACATCATCACCTTACTTAAATAAAGAATGGAAGAAAATCAGTTATAGACAGCAAACAGACAACTTTGTAAAAAAGTTTTGCTGAAAGGGAGAATGAGAAAATAGGTAGAGAAGATTTGGGTCAAGAGAAAGGATCTTTTGTTGATGTTTTTAGGAAAGTAGAATTTATGAAAGTGTTTTATGTTGATGGATGTGTTCATAAAGGGAATTTTGGTAATGCAGTAGAAATAAGAGAAAATGCTCAGGGCACTGTCTTTTGGTAGAAGAAAGAATCTGGTACATAAATGGAGACTGAGGCTTCTCCAGGAGCACTGGCTCATCTTTAGCAACAGCAGAGACGGCAGAGGGAACTCGTGAGCGGAAACAGGACGCACACTCAGGACCTAAAGGTGAGGGTGCAGTAAATGTTTGAAAGACAGGAAAATAGAGAAGGTGTTATGAAGTAATGTCTCAAAGTAAATGCAATAGGGATATACCAAAGCACTGGTGGATAGTGCTAAAAGGGATATTTTGGTCCAAATCATGAATTACTTACTTAGAGGATTACCACTGAAGTTCAGGTAAAATAACAATGAATGGGACAAAAGAGTTAAAAATGTAGAAAGGAACCAACTCTTCTACAATGTGGGTGTTGAGGATGATAAAGGGTCACCCACAAAAGAGCCCTTTAGGACTGTGATAGGACACCGTACCTTGAATCTTAAGTTTATGGAAGAGAAGTCCTGGGTGAGATGATGAATTGAGATAGAAAAACATGTACTTTGCATGATCTCCATATTTGTAGAAAGTTATGTTAATTCTGACCAATATAGATTTGGAAATTCAATAATGATTAAAATGAACAATATAGATTTGAAAATTAGGCTCACAAAATGACTTTTGAAACTTGGACATGGATATTTTATAGCAAGAGAGTTACAGTATTTGGTAAAGTAAAGAATCCTGAAGAATTTCTATACTTTAGTTATATAATGGCTACCCTCTCCAGTATTCTTGCCTGGAGAATCCCATGGACAAAGGAGCCTAGTGGGCCATAGACCACTGGGTCACAAAGAGTGGGACATGACTAAGCAACTCTCACATGAATGTTGATTGGATAAAACAAATATAGAAGTAAATACAGCCATTTACTAAGGATATAGCAAAAGAAAAAGAGTTGTAGACACTAGTTTTTTTTTTTTAAGACTTTGCCAACCAAATAAGGTAAATAAATAAGGCAATATTTTAACTATAACAAGATGCAGACATTTTTATTAGTGTATTTTTAGAAAAAGAAGTAATGATACTTTTAATATGTCTGGCCATATACCTTTTCCTTGATCTCATTCACTCCCATCTATTTGTAGACCTTTAGTGGATATATTGTAGGTTTCTTTTTATAAATAAAATAAATAATTCAAAATGTAGAAAAGTATATGCATGCTAAATCACTTCAGTCATATCTGACTCTTTGGGCTATGGACTGTAGCCCACCAGGCTCCTGTGTCTGTAGGATTCTCCAGGTAAGAATACTGGAGTGGGTTGCCATGCCCTCCCCCAGGGGATCTTCCTGACCCAGGAATTGAACCCGTGTCTCTTATGTCTCTGGCATTGGTAGGCGAGTTCTTTACCACTGAGCCACCTAGAAAGCCCAGAAAACTAAATAGATGATTCTAAATAAATAAAAGTAGGACTGAATGTGATTTTTAAATACTTTCAGTTAATACAGAGATTGTGTGATACACTTTGAAAATGGAATTCTAGACTGATATTTATACTTAAATATACACATAACATTATAAAAATTAGGCTGCAAAGGGATATTCTTTTTTTTTCCCTTTTTAATTTAATTTTATTTTTTTTTACTGTGAAATTTTATTTTTTTTAATTTTATTTTATTTTTAAACTTTACGTAATTGTATTAGTTTTGCCAAATATCAAAATGAATCCACAACAGGTATACATGTGTTCCCCATCCTGAACCCTCCTCCCTCCTCCCTGGCACAACTATATATTACAGGCTACACTGATATAGTTATGTCATATACCCAAAATATATATGCCTGAGGTTTATAAACATGAGCTTATTTTTAGATCAGGAATGATGGTAACATGAACAATTCTTTAAAATGAGTTTAACATTCACAAATTTTAGCCAGTTACTATCCTCTCTCCACACAAGATGCATGTTCATGTTCCACTAGAAGCCAAGCTCCGACTGACATAAGTGATTGAAACAGCTTTAATTATACCCCTGTAAGCTGGAGTGGTTCCTTAACCACAACTTGGGCAGAATATATTCTTTCATCCCATATAGACTTGCTTAAGACCTCACAGGGGCCCACGAGGCTTTTGTGTAAGGAATTTCAGTAGGCAAATTTTGCTTTTGTTTTTGTTTTTTAAGCACAAGGGTCTTTGGTTCACTACATCACACTTTTCCCCACTGTGTTATTCCCATGCTAATAAATGACTGAAATTTAGTCACCAGGGCTTTTTCCTGAGACTGTGTAAGAACATTAAGATTCTCCAGAAAAAAGGCATGGCCCAAAAACCTTTATGAGGTCATTTTTTGGCTTTGAGAACTGGAGAATTAGCTTTAAGAACTCCCAGAAGAAAAAGGAAGACACTTCTACCCCTCGTATCTGAGGTCCCTTGAGGCTGTAAATCTCATTTCTGGAATATCATGCAAGGACCATCTGGTAGATGGAAGAATCAGCTACCTCTTTGCAACTGTGTTCAGAATACTAGAAACTGGAATGTTTCTCAACATGAGTCCGTCTCCCCTTATCCTGTATATTGTGCAATATTTTTTTTTCTTTTTATCTTACCAGTACAACCAAGTGGATCTACTTTAATATAAATCTTTGACTATAAAGAATCAAAAGGCAAAACAGTGACCAAAAAAAAAAAAACTTCTTTGATGCATTTTTTATATTTCTGAAAGCAAGAAAAAATAGTGAAGCTGAAGTAGATTACTTACTTTTCAGTCTTAATCTCCAACAAGTGGTCTTTTTCAATAAAACTCAAATATGGAGTTAAAAAAAAAGATGACGTGCAGAGAGAGTTATCATAGTTTTCAAGATTTTAATCTTCCCCACTGATTTTGGAAGACCTAATTAACCTGCCCTCAGTAGGTGCTGGTCAGCAGTGTGTGCTAACAGGCCTGGAAACTGAAAAACATCAAAGAGTAAATGGATTTTTAAGCAAGTATTTTTTAAAAAATTTCAACAGAGACAAAATGTTGTCATTACAATGCAGTTTTAATCAAGCCTTATAAAACCGAGCTGTGTATCTGTATGGCTTCTCAAACCTGCCAACAAAAAGTCTGAACTATAGCAATGAGTGAGTTACGACTCAGCGATCAACTGCCACTACCACCATGTCGAAGTTAAAAAATTATCTCTTTATTTATGTTCCACTGCGCCCAGTTGAAATGAAATTATTATATAGACATATTTATTCAAACTGTGGTGCTTGGTGTATTTTATTCAGTTCAGGTAAGTCGCTCAGTCGTGTCCAACTCTTTGAGACTCCATGGTTACATCATGCCAGGCTTCCCTGTCCATCACCAACTCCCAGAGCTTGCTCAAACTCATATCCATTGAGTTAGTGATGCCATCCGGCCATCTCATCCTCTGGTGTCCCCTCTCCTCCTGCTTTCAATCTTTCCCCGCATCAGTGTCTTTTCCAATGAGGTGGTCATTGGAAAATGGTCACTTCACATCAGGTGGCCAAAGTATTGGAGTTTAAGCTTCAACATCAGTTCTTGCAATGAGTATTCAGGACTGATTTCCTTTAGGATGGACTGGTTGGATCTCCTTGTAGTCCTAGGGACTCTCAAGAGTCTTCTCCAACATCACAGTTCAAAAGCATCAGTTCTTCGGTGCTCAGCTCTCTTTATAGTCCAACTCTCACATCCATACATGACTACTGGAAAAACCATAGCTTTGACTAGATGGACCTTTGCTGGCAAGATAAGGTCTCTGCTTTTTAATATGCTGTCTAGGTTAGTCATAGCTTTTCTTCCAAGGAGCAAGTATCTTTTAATTTCAAGGCTGCAGTCACCATCTGCAGTGATTTTGGAGCCCCCCAAAATAATGTCTCTCACTGTTTCCACTGTTTCCCCATCTATTTGCCATGAAGTGATGGGACCAGATGCCATGATGTTTGTTTCTTGAATGTTGAGTTTTAAGCCAGCTTTTTCACTCTCTTTCACTTTCATCAAGAGGCTCTGTAGTTCTTCTTTGCTTTCTGCCATAAGGGCGGTGTCATCTGTGTATCTGAGGTTATTGATATTTCTCCTAGCGATCTTGATTCCAGCTTGTGCTTCATCCAGCCTGGCATTTCACATGACGTACTCTGCATAGAAGCTAAATAAGCAGAGTGACAATATACAGCCTTGATGTATTCCTTACTCAATTTGGAACCAGTCTGTTGTTCCATGTCCAGTTCTTTTTTTTTTTTTTTTTTCATTTTTGGAGGCTAAGAAGTTGGAAGATCGAGGCACCAGCAGGTACAGAACACCCCTCCTGGTTTGCAGACAAACCTCTTCTCCCAGCTCCTCTCTTTACCAAGACACTGATCCCATCCCATGTCCAGTTCTAACTGTTGCTTCTTGACCTGCATACAGATTTCTCAGGAGGCAGGTAAGGTGGTCTGGTATTCCCATCTCTTGAAGAATTTTCCACAGTTTGTTGTGATCTACACACTCAAAGGCTTTGGCCTAATCAATAAATAAATCAGAAGTGGATGTTTTTCAGATATTCTCTTGCTTTTTTGAGATCCAAGGGATGTTGGCAATTTGGTCCTCTGCAATTCCCAAAGCACACATTTTCAGAAATGAACTCAATTTCAGGTTAGTGAGAGTCAAAAGAACTCTCCCACCTTCACAAAAAATAAAATTAAAATGTCCTTATCTGTGATCCAGAGCCAAGGGTCCACTAGACTTGTGTGGAGCTGTTAGGGCAAAAAGCCAGAAATGTATCAAAAGACAGAAGCCTTGACCGTAACTGCTCAGAATCACTTTACTTCAGTGCTCCAAAGTACTGCTGGCAACTGAGTTTTTCGAGTTTTCTCTCTTTCCCTTTCCTTGATCTCCTCTGGAGAGATGTTAATAATTTGGCAGTGGCAGTCCAAACAGAGGAAGTGCTAATTGCCAGTGAAAAAGCCATGTGTGAACCAAGTCTAACATAAAAGGTGAAAAGATTAATTTGCACGATAGCTAAATGTCCCTAAGTAGTCAGGAATTTACTTAATTGCATAATGAACCTCAGATGTTAGCCCTGCAATGAAAAGAGAAAGAATTATGATAATAGCATTATTATAGTAGACTATATGGCCATTTCAAGACAGAGAAAAATGTCAATTCAATGTCCACACTGATAATTAAGTGGTGTAACAACAGCACTTATTATTTATTATTATTATTATCGTCATTGCCAGTACTTACTAGGAGTCAGGCACTGTGCTAAAGGCATTTCTTATGTTAGCTCATTTGATTATCAGAATAATTCTGACATTAGTATTATAATCACCATTTTATAGACCTAATTTTACAGAGCTATAATAATTTCAAATTAAGTGGCAGAATCAAGCTTTCGATTTGCATCAGAATTAAACAGGTTAAGAAGACTTTATCCAAGGCTATTGCAATAGAGGAAAGAGTTAAAAACTGAATCTATGTTCAATTCCCTAAAACAAAAGTCTGGCCTGAGGAGAGTATCTTAGGCCAGTGTGTTTGCTAATTGGTTTTATCCAAACAGAAAGTAAACTTTTTCTGTTGTAAAAACCACAGTTTTACAATTTGACAAAAAGTCAAATTGTAAAAAGCAAAAAAAAGTGAAAGTGTTAGTCGCTGAGTCCTGTCAGACTCTTTGCAACTCCATGGGCTATAGCCCACCAGGCTCTTCTGTCCATGGGATTCTCCAGGCAAGAATACTGGAGTGGGTTACCATTTCATTTATTCCTTTCTCCAGGGGATCATCCTGACCCAGGGATTGAACCCTAATCTTCTGCATTGCAGGCAGATTTCTTTACCATTTGAACTAAATTTGGAGCCCTCTGTAGTTAGGCTCTGCCCCCAGCCACCCCCCGCCCCCCACCCCTGACTAGGAGGTAGTCACCACCTTCCTTTACAATCTCACTTCAAAGGCTAGGCTCCTGGGTCCTTGCGAAAGACATTCCTGGGCTATAAAACTAGAAAGAGGCTTTTGAAAAAGATTTACACCTCAAAGGGGCAGAGGAAGGATTTACAATGATAAGTTTTCTAAAGTAAATGTTCTAAGAAAAGGGAGCTCAGAGGTCCAGAGTCAGGAAGAAAATGGTCTGTAGTCTAGCTGAGAGGAACCATAAAGGCTGTGTTAGTTAGCTGTCTGAATTAAGGATCTTCCTCCTCAGCACCTCCCACACCATGCATATTTGATAATTCATAGCAGGGAAGAAAGTAACCACAAAGAAAAAAGATTTTTAAACTCCCTGGTGGTGATGGTGGTTTAGTCGCTAAGTTGTGTCCAACTCTTGTAACCCCATGGATTGTAGCCCACCAGGCTCCTCTGTCCATGGGATTCTCCAGGCAAGAAGATTCTCCAGGCAAGAATACTCCCTACCCAAGAATTGAACCGGGGTCTACTGCATTGCAAGCAGATTCTTTACCAACTGAGCCACAAGGGAAGCCCTTAAACTCCCTATTCGGCTCAAATAGTGAAGAATTTGCTTGCAACGCAGGAGACTCGGGTTCAATCCCTGGGTCTGGAAGACCCCTGGTGAAGGGAATGGCAAGCCACTCCAGTATTTTTGCCTGGAGAACCCCATAGATAGAGGAGCTTGGTGGGCTACAATCCATGGGGTTGCAAAAGATTTGGACATGACTGAGCAAAGATTGGGGGCAGGAGGAGAAGGGGACGACAGAGGATGAGACGGCTGGATGGCATCACTGACTCGATGGACGTGAGTCTGAGTGAACTCTGGAAGTTGGTGATGGACAGGGAGGCCTGGCGTGCTGTGATTCATGGGGTCGCAAAGAGTCAGACACAAGTGAGTGACTGAACTGAACTGAACTGAGCAGATAACACTTTCATTTAATCTTTGCTTCATTGAGTATCAGTTTCCCCCTATCTAAAATGAGATTTCTCTAGATTTGTGTATTGCAAATTACACCATTTAAGACCCTGGGGTGGGTGTTAAGAAGCCGGGAGAAACCAAAGATTGGTGGGAAAGTTGGGTGATGGGCTGGTAAATCCACAGCACCCTAGTCTCGTTCCAAAGAGGACAGAGCAGACAGAAGAGGGACCGATTCAAGGAGGGGGTGAGCTGAACTCCAAGAGTGTGTGAAGATGTAGAGGCCCTGGAGCGAGAGCTGACTTTGACCCCCTCCTGGTTGCCTTCTTCATCCTCTGTCACTGCTCGTGGGTACTTTCCTGGCTCACAACTACTGCTTTAAAATGGACATGCTCGCTTCACTACCCGTTTAAGAAAGACAACAATTTCATGTCTTTACCTTACCTGTAGTTAGCTTGTACTTAAAACCCTGCATTTTTATCCTTGTGGCTCAGCTAGTAAAGAACCTGCCTGCAATGCAGGAGACCTGGATTGATCCCTGGGTTGGGAAGATCCTCTGGAGAAGAGAAAGGCTACTTATGAACAACCTATATAGCATATTGAAAAGCAGAGACATTGCTTTACCAACAAAGGTCCGTCTAGTCAAGGCTATGGTTTTTCCAGAGTTGGACACGACTGAGTGACTGATCTGATCTGAAACTCACTGTTGAGAAGCGGGGTGGCGCGGTGGGGAAACAGCCTTCATTTATGCCACTTGATGATTTCCATGCTGTAAACATTCCCACTCTGGGTATTTTATCAGTGTGGTGTCACTGAACACAGAATTGGGAAGGCAGATCCAGTTTTAATGATATGAAAAAAAAAATCCAGAAATTCACATGTGCTTATCTTTTCTCATGCAGTTCAGGACCATATTTCTTCAAGAAAAGAAAGCAGTGAGTACGTGACTTTAATCATTCCTTTAAAATTCAACAGCAGACAGATCTTATGTTCAAGACATTTTTATGTTGTCAGTTTTTTTTTTTTTAACTATAAAAACACATTTAATACTTTGATGATATTGGCAATATGGCTGGATGTGCTCTGGAGAGAGAACAGTGAGTGAAATTTCAGCCTGAAGGTAGTTCCTCCTTAGAGTTAATGTGCATTTTGTGTACTTAATGTACTCTCCTGACCCATTTCAGAGTCTCGGGGAGGAAAATCTAATCATCCTCCCATTATCTTAGGAAGATTGGTTTTGATGCCTCTGTTTCACAAAAGATAGAAGCAGGGCTGTTTTGACTCACCAGCAATATCCGCCCTTGTGGGACCAAACCATCCTCTGGAATATGTTGGATCAATGTGTTCTAGGTCTTTTCAGTCGTGTCCAACTCTGCAACTATCAACCTCCAATACTTTGGCCACCTGACATGAAGAACTGAGTCATTGGAAAAGACCCTGATGCTGGGAAAGATTGAAGGTGGGAGGAGAAGGGGACGACAGAGGACCATGGACATGAGTTTGAGCAAGCTCCGGGATTTGGTGATGGACAGGGAGGCCTGGTGTGCTGCAGTCCGTGGGGTCACAAAGAGTCTGACTGAGCGACTGAACTGAACTGAGTCCACTCCAGGCTCCTCTGTCCATGGGATTTCTCCCAGCAAGAATATTGGAATGAGTTGCCATGCCCTCCTCCAGGGGATCTTCCCAACTCAGAGATCGAACTCGCATCTCTTGTCTCCTGCATTGACAGGCAGGTTCTTTGCCACTAGCATCACCTGCAAAACCCTGTAAGTAGTACACCAGTTATTCTGCAGAATTTCTGTTTAAATAAAAAACACTTAGGTTTGCATTTTTCTTAAATGACAGGATAGTAAAAAAAAAAACAGGAGGAAGTCTTCCCACAATATATACATGTATCAAATCATTACATTGCACACTTTAAATCCTTTACAATTTTATTTGCCAATTGTAACTTAATAAAGCTGAATAAAAGTAAAAGAAACAAGATGTGGCCTGAGAATTAATGATGAAAAGGCAGAGGCAAAAGAGGAAATTCATGAGGATTCTTAACAACACACTCAAAAGTCCTGGCAAACAGCCTGGCAGTCAAATGGCCTGGCAAACTGACATGGGTCCCCTCCCTTCCTGTCCTCTGCTCCCGTGTTCTGGTCCTGCACCTGAACTGCATGGAAGGCTTGCTAAAAATGACACTGCTGGCCAAACACCCCAATTATTGGATGTTGTCTGGGAACCTGCATTTCTAAGAAGCTTCCAGATGATGTGTATGTGCTGGTTAGAGGTGCTTGCTCTTAGAAACTCGGCTCTGATACTACCACCCAAATCTTAGTATTTATTGGTCCAAGGGCATAAGAATTAGGACCATATTTTATAGGAGGGAGGGATGAGGAGAAAGATACTTCAGTTAGCAGCTTCTGGGCCATTGAGCTAGAATGCGTTCCTTTCATTCTCACATTCATTATATATGTTTCAAACTTGGGGCTACAACACGGACAAAAAGCATGATTTCATGACCCAGATAACCACAATATATGATCACTCACCTAGAGCCAGACATCTTGGAATGTGAAGTCAAGTGGGTCTTAGGAAGCATCACTACAAACAAAGCTACTGAAAGTGATGGAATTCCAGTTGAGCTATTTCAAATCCTAGAAGATGATGCTGTGAAAGTGCTGCACTCAATATGCCAGCAAATTTGGAAAACTCAGCAGTGGCCGCAGGACTGGAAAAGGTCAGTTTTCATTCCAATCCCAAAGAAAGGCAATGCCAAAGAATGTTCAAACTACCCCACAATTGCACTCATTTCACATGCTAGCAAAGTAATGCTCAAAATTCACCAAGCCAGGCTTCAACAGTATATGAACTGTGAACTTCCAGATGTTTAAGCTGGATTTAGAAAAGGCAGAGGAACCAGAGATCACATTGCCAACATCCGCTGGATCTTCAAAAAAGCAAGAGTTCCAGAAAAATATCTATTTTTGCTTTATTGACTATGCCAAAGCCTTTGACTATGTAGATCACAACAAACTGTGGAAAATTTTGAAAGAGTGGGAATACCACACCACCTTATCTGCCTCCTGAGAAATCTGTATGCAGGTCAAGAAGCAACAGTGAGAACTGGACATGGAACAACAGACTGGTTCCAAATTGAGTAAGGAGTATGTCAAGGCTGTATATTGTCACCCTGCTTATTCAGCTTATATGCAGAGTACATCATGCGAAATGCCAGGCTGGATGAAGCACAAGCTGAAATCAAGATTCCTAGGGGAAATATCAATAACTTCAGATATGCAGATGATACTACCCTTATGACAGAAAGCAAAGAAGAACTAAAGAGCCTCTTGATGAAAGTGAAAGAGGAGAGGGAAAAAGTTGGCTTAAAACTCAACATTCAGAAAACTAAGATCATGGCATCCAGTCCCATCACTTCATGGCAAATAGATGGGGAAGCAATGGAAACAGTGACTTTATTTTGGGGGGCTCCAAAATCACTGCAGATGGTGACTGCAGCCATGAAATTAAAAGGCATTTGCTCTTTGGAAGAAAAGCTATGACCAACCTAGGCAGCATATTAAAAAGCTGAGACATTATCTTGCCAGCAAAGGTCCATCTATTCAAAGCTATGGTTTTTCCAGTAGTCATGTATGGATGTGAGAGTTGGACTATGAAGAAAGCTGAGCACCAAAGAATTGATGCTTCTGAGCTGTGGTGTTGGAAGAGACTCTTGAGAGTCCCTTGGACTGCAAGGAGATCCAACCAGTCCATCCTAAAGGAAATCAGTCCTGAATATTCATGCTGAAGCTGAAGTTCCAATACTTTGGCCACCTGATGCAAAGAACTGACTCATTGGAAAAGCCCCTGATGCTGGGAAAGATTGAAGGCAGGAAGAGAGGGGGATGACAGAGGATGAGATGGTCAGATGGCATCACCGATTTTGAGTAAGCTCAGGGAGTCGCTGATGGACAGGGAAGTCTGGCATGCTACAGTCCATGGGGTCACAAAGAGTCAGGCAGGACTGAGTGACTGAACTGTGCTGAACTGAGCTGATGTGCTAAAAAAAAAAGACTGTTTTTTCAGAGTGCTTTCATATACCTCACATTGTCTAATTCTCAAACAAGTTATAGGGGACTTCCTTAATGGTCCAGTACTTAAGACTTCGCCTTCCAATGCAGGCAGTATGGGTTCAATCCATGGTGAGGGAGCTAAAATCTCATATGCCTCAGGGCCAAAAAAATAAAACAGAAGCAATATTGTACCAAATTCAATAAAGACTTTAAAAATGGTCCACATTAAAAAACAAAACAAAAAAAAAACTTTAAAAAGAAACAAGCTATAATTATTCTCAAAAAAACAAAAACCACTCTAAAGATAAATGAGTCTATGGTTTTCCTAGTTCTGAGTTCCAGAGATGGGATCATTACCCATGTCTTCTCACTGCTAATTTAGTACTGTTTTTACTGCATCACTATGGCTTTTAAATAAGACACATATCAGATATTAGGGGTGCACAGTGAGCCCCTGAATAAGAAAGTAATGAGCCCTGACATCAGGGCTGACATTGGGGTGAAGGAAGTGAGACACCTGTCTCAGACACATAATCTCAGGGGACTCCAGAGAACACAATAAAACAATGATGTAATATTTTTGAAGTCAAAATTACTGCAAAAATTAATCATAAGTAAGATCATCATAAAAACAGGTCATTTGTTTTTCTCACAATTGGTATTCTGATGCAATGGAAATGGAGTTATTGTGTATGAGACCATTTCCAACCAGCCTACAGTCCCTGGACCCAGCCAGATAGGGTTGAGAGTGTCAACAACAGTGTGTGAACAGATTGGACAACATGACTCTTGATACAAAGGCTCTTTATACAAAGTCCTGTCTGTTGATTGTAGGGCTTATACGATCCTTTTCTACTGAATTTAAAATATGTGAAGATGTTTTGATAAATGTATAAGGGGCACACGTTGTTTTGCTTCCTGCTACTGTATGCTTATCTATAAGCCAGTGCTTAATGGGTTAATTCCATTTTTTAATGTTTTACTTCCTTTATTTACTTTTGGCAATAAGTCCATGCTTAAAGGGTTAATTCTTATTTTTTAACATTCTGTTTCATTTATTCATTTATTTTTGGCCTCGTGGCATGTGGGATCTTAGTTCCCCAACCAGGGATCCAGTTTCTGCTTCCTGCATTGGAAGCATGGAGTCTTAACCCCTGGACCACCGGGGAAGTCCCTGGGTTAATTCTTGATAAATGGAGATTTTTGGAGTTTCTGTTTAGATCTGAACAACAAAGAGAAGGAGGAGCGGAACTAATTTATGTCTAATGTGAAAGAAAGCCTGTAGTTATGTGCCCGCTTGGATAATGTCAGTCTGCAGGAAGAATTCTCCAGGAAAAACAGTGGCTTCCAAAAATGATTTGACTTCTCAGCTCAGCCCTGGTAATTCGGCCATTCGGGTTCACAATTCCCAAAGCTCACCGGAGAGAAGGGGTGGCTGAGGTGGGGCATTTCTGGCATCACGGAGGTGAGATATAAAATTATGTTAAAATATGTGCGTATGGCTCATGTAGCTGATTACAGTCTAACATTTCACCGTCTGTAGATTTAAAATCTTTGTTTCTGCAAGTGGTTTGTTTACTCCTGATGGAGTTTGCTTGTAGACACTTTTCTATTTTAACATAAATGATTTTGACAGAAGAGCCTGCATGAGGTTTTCTAACTCTCTGAACCCTTCTCCCTCACCACTATCACTTCAACTCTTCAAGTTTGTACATAATCAAGGTAATTACAACTGTCATTGTTAGTGTCAGTTTAATGAGGAGAATCATTTTCTGGGTGCTTTTTAATAATGCAGATTCCTAGCCTCCATTCTCTTATAGATACTCTAAATTCAATAGGCCTGGGATCAAAACCAGCCATCTGCATTTTTAACAAAACTCTGATTTTATAATATGTTTGGTGACCCATAGGTCAAACTCCCTGGGAAGCAGACTCTGCACCAAAGATTTGCTTGCAGAAAACTTGCTGGAAAATGCTATTGGGATCAAGTCCTGTGGTGAAGGGGCAAGAGGGCAGAGGGAGAAAGTGTGCAGTGGCATTGGGCATCCTACAAAACCCTGGCACTGTGATGGGTCTTCAGAGATGCTGGGAGTGGAATAGAAACAGAGACCTTTTCCCTTCATCTCTTTCGAGAAGTCACTGTATACATGCTGCTATGAGGAAGGAGGCCCAGTACTGAGTGAGGTTAGGTGCTTTCCTAAGAGCAAAGGAGTTGGACAGAAACCAGCATCTAGGCTACACCACGATAGTGCCCAACCAGGAGTCAGATGGGACCTCTTCGCAAGTACTGGCCAATAGACCGTGGTCAGTGATATGTTCACAAACTGAACTGAAGCTGGACAGGTTAAGAGCTTACATCTGATTCCTTAGCTGCTGCTTCTGACCCGCATCCTCTAGATAATGCAGCTATAATACTGTAGGGTCTCCATGACCCCTGGATTCCTGAGTACCAGTGTAGAACTGATCCCCTGAGCCTACTTGCAGCGGAAATGCAACATGGACTAGATAAAACCAAATGATTTCAAGTTACCTGGATTTCTTTTTGTAATTGATTTTTGGCTGTGCTGGGTCTTTGTTGCTTTGTGGGTTTTTCTCTAATTGCAGCAAGCAGGGGCTATCTTCATTGCAGAGCGGGGGCTACTCTCCAGCACGTGGGCTCAGTGGTTGTGGCTCTCCAGTTCTAGATCACAGACTTAGTAGTTGTGGCACACGAGCTTAGTTGCTCCGTGGCATGTTGGATCTTGATGGGTCAGGGATCCAACCTGTGTCTCAGGCATTGGCAGGCAGATTCTTTACCACTGAGCCACGAAGGAAGTCCAAGCTTCCGGATGTCAGCATTAGCTTTTGACGATAGCATTGTCTAGGCTAACCTTACTAAAACAGTGACCAGGCTGCAGTCATACAGTAAACTGAATTGGAACAGAATTATCTAGTGATATTTATGATCAGACTGAAACTACGTCGTAAGGCTCTCACTGAGTTCAGAGTTTGTAGAAATGATGTCTCAGGAAAGCAGATAACAATTCCCGGATGACAAAGGTGACTTTCTGTCTGTCGTATCAGATTGGATGACACTCCGGTTGTATGCCCCCCTCAGCCACCTACTATAAAAAAGATAAAGCCTACCCTTTATTATATTGAAAACATGATAAAGAGAAATCATATCAGTGTGTTGTCCTATCTAAGAGTAAATACAATAAAACAAAATAGAATCTTCCCTGATGCCCAAAGAGGAAGACGATTTTCCAACCTCTCATTTTCTTTTCTTTGTGTATTTATGGTTTGTTTTATAAAAGCCAGGACAATACGATGGTACATAGTATCGAAATCACACACAAAAAATTAACAAATATTTACAGTGAGACACACCCACAATGGAAATACTTCTCTTCAAAACAAGTTATGTACGATGATAAGAGTCTATGCACAAACAATCCCTAAAACTATGGGTTCTTTTTTTGGCTGGAGGAGGGAGGCAGGGAGGGAGGGACAAGAAAAAGAAAGCATGGAAACCCCCAACTCCTTAAACGTAAATGTTTGTTCAGTGAAAATGAAGGCCTTAATAGAAAAATGAGTTGACACCTTTCTGGCTGTTGTAAGCCATTTCAAGGATGGCACAGGGGTTCCTGTGTACAGGAAGGGCCCAGGCCCTCATCTGCCCTTAGGGAAGGCTCAACCCTCCGTCTTCTAAGCAAATTTTCTCTAGCTAATTTGTAGCAAAGTATTTCTCTGTCCCTAAGACTGTAAGTATCTTGCCTGTTCTACAGCCCAAGATTTTTCTTTTTTTCTTTTTTTTCCTTAAGGCCCTTGGAGCTATCTCTTTAAAGTGCAAAGGTCAAGGAAAATAGCATCTCATGCAACCTGTCTCTCCATGAGTTTTAAGCTAGGCACCCTCCTCCAAGTTGCAGAGAGCCTTCTGTAGAGAGGGCAGACTTTTCATTTCCTTTGGATAAAGGCAACTAAGGAACACAAGTGGCCACTTGATTGCCAGGTGAAGCTTGGATGAACTATGTGTTCCAAGCAGGGCTGTCAGTTCATCAGACTTGATGATGACATAATTTATCTTAAGAACTTGTAAGGAATGGGTTGTAGCTGCCCAGCTTTCAGAAAAGATGAAATTTCTTTCCGCCTTTGCAATCCCTTTATTGGATTTCTTGTCATGTGTGTCACAGTCTGGTTTAATGGTTATTCAATAACAAGATGGTTTAATCCTTCTCTACGTTTGTGGAGAAGACGATACACTGGACTTCGAGGAGGTTTTCCTCTGTTTATTTTCCCCAACACTTATCATATAAATTGCTATAGGGAAAAAATGTCTCCTGATCAATTATTCTAAAATGAATTAATCATTGTTTTGTACATCTTCTGGTTTTTAACTGTCAGACCCAGCAACGCCATAAGTCAAGCAATCACATTTAATCATGCAGGGCTGGCTGGCGCACCTACGTGCTTTGAGAGGGTTCTCAGAATATTTGATTAACCTCGATTTAAATAGTCAATGAGCACTTCAGTGAGATGATTTTTATACTTATAATAGATAATTAATGTCAACCTACATTATATTTTTCCAGATGAAAATTTTCTGTGCTTGTTTCAGAATGTGGCAATCTAGGACTTTGGCATCCAGTCTTCCCTGGGGCCGCCTGCGGATCGAGGGGGTCCCACTGTAGTCACAAAGTGGGAAAATATCTTAGGATTATCCATGAGCATTTGTCTCACTCCCTTGTGAAAGTACAGTGGCCACCTATTGAGATTTAAATCGTCAAAAGTAGGTAGAGGCCCACCTCTCACTACACTATGTTTTGATGACCTTCTGTTTGTTTCATTGGGGAAGGGGTGATCACTGCGTGCATGAGAGCTAAGTTGCTTCAGTCACGTCTGACTCTGTGACCCCATGGACTGTATCCTGCCAGGCTCCTCTGTCCCATGGAATTTTCCAGGCAAGAATGCTAGAATAGCTTGCCATTTCCTATTCCTGGGGATCCTCCCAACCCAGGGATCGAACTTGCATCTCCTGTGTTTCCTGCATTGGCAGGTGGATTCTTTATCACCAAACCACCTGGGAAGCCCTGATGACATCAGGGCAGCCCTTAAAAGTTTAGGTTTTACAACACACAGTTCTAAATCAAGAATTTGGATTTGTCCTTAACCAGGAATTAAGTTATTTGAATATCTGGTATATCTTAGAAAAGTTAATTGAAATTACATTATGATACCATTAGCCAGAAAGGTTTTTATCGTTATTATTGTTCTGTTTTTTATCTTATTGTATACTAGTGAAGATGGTGAAATAAGTAGATGCACTTCCTTGTATGTATGTGCATGTCTATATGTATCTATCTAAATACTTATCTACAAAAATGAATACACAAAAAATACCCCAAGGAACAAAGTAACATGTCTTTAGCGCCATTTAATTCCATTTGAGAATCAAAACAAATTGTAAATTACCTGATTCTTGGTCAAAGGCTTTTGAAACATTAACTTGTCACTCAAATCTTCATTTTTCTCTATTTGCAAAATTTCAGTATTATTGCAAAACGATTGAAGTGAAAATATATTGAAGAAGGTTAGCCAAAGAGATTGACATGGGAGAAGCATATTTCAAATTTCAAACTTAACTAGCCTTAAAACCACACACATATTCACTATTATATATAAAAAGGTGTTTATGTTCAAAAGATCATTTTTTTCTTTTTATTTTTTTATTGAAGGATAATTGCTTTACAGAATTTTGTTGCTTTCTGTCAAACCTCAACATGAATCAGCCATAGGTATACATATATCCCATCCCTTTGAACCTCCCTCCCACCCTCCGCCCCATTCCACCCCTCTAGGTTGATACAGAGCCCCTGTTTGAGTTTCCTGAGCCATACAGCAAATTCCAGTTGGCCCTCTATTTTACATATGGTAATGTAAGTTTCCATGTTACTCTTACCATACATCTCACCCTCTCCTCCCCTCTCCGCATGTCCATAAGTCTGTTCTCTATGTCTGGACAGAGGAGCCTGGCGGGCTGCAGTCCACGGGGTTGCAAAAAGTAATTTTCACTTTCAAAAGCTTGATGTTAATGTGGAGACCTCACCCCCTCTGAACCCTGTTTTGGGTTCAGATTCAAGAAAATGACAAAAATAGACAAAAATGTTTCCCAGTTCTTCTTTCTGACCTAAATAATTTAAAGCCAAGTGTTCCAAGTCATTCATGGAAAAGTACCAGGATATGTTGAGACTTAAACCAAGCTCAGCTAATGTGACCTATGTGTCAGTCAGTAAAACTGGCCCATGATAACACAAGTTGACAATTGTGAAGCCAAGATACCTTCAATACCTTCCCTTAGTAAAAAGGACAGGGGCTCATGAAACAATTAAAAATTAGAGGGATGGTATGGGGAGGGAGGAGGGAGGAGGGTTCAGGATGGGGAACACATGTATACCTGTGGCGGATTCATTTTGATATTTGGCAAAACTAATACAATTATGTAAAGTTTAAAAATAAAATAAAATTAAAAAAAAAACAATTAAAAATAGTAGAGCAAAAGAAGAAAACGTGGAAAGATGAAGGGAGTACAAGAAGGAAGACTGGCACTGATGTGGAGGAGAAAATAGGAAATACGGCCAACAGAGGATATAAAAAATAAGCATATTTGCTGTTACAGTTGGGGTGAGGATAAACAGTCACAACAGAAGGAAATAAGAAGGCAGCTAAAGAAAAGAATGGGAGAGGGCAGGGAATCAGATAGGTAAGTAGATAAAACAAGAAAAGTACTTGGGCCTGTGTATAGCTGAGCGCCAAAGAATTGATGCTTTTGAACTGTGGTGTTGGAGGAGACTCTTGAGAGTCCCTTGGACTGCAAGGAGATCCAACCAGTCCATTCTAAAGGAGATCAGTCCTGAGTGTTCTTTGGAAGGACTGATGCTAAAGCTGGAACTCCAATACCTTGGCCACCTGATGCGAAGAGTTGACTCATTGGAAAAGACTCTTGACGCTGGGAGGGATTGGGGGCAGGGGGAGAAGGGGACGACAGAGGATGAGATGGCTGGATGGCATCACCGACTCGATGCACATGGGTTTGGGTGAACTCCGGGAGTTGGTGATGGACAGGGAGGCCTGGCGTGCTGCGATTCATGGGGTCGCAAAGAGTCGGACACGACTGAGCGACTGAACTGAACTGAACTGAATGTAAGTTTCCATGTTGCTCTTTCCATACATCTCACCCTCTCCTCCCCTCTCCCCATGTCCATAAGTCTGTTCTCTATGTCTGTTTCTCCATTGTTGCCCTGAAAATAAATTCTTCAGTATCATTTTTCTAGATTCCATATATGTGCCTTAGAATGTGATATTTATCTTTCTCTTTATGACTCACTTCACTCTGTATAATAAGTTCTAGGTTCATCCATCTCATTAGAACTGACTCAAATGTGTTCCTTTTTATGGCTGAGTACCATCCCATTGTGTATATGTACCACAACTTCTTTATCCATTCCTCTGTTGATGGACATCTAGGTTGCTTCCATCTTCTAGCTATTGTACACAGTGCTGCAATGAACGCTGGGATACACGTGTCTCTTTCAATTTTGGTTTCCTCAGGGCATATGCCTAGGAGTGGGATTGCTGGGTCATATGGTGGTTTTACTCCTACTTTTTAAAGGAATCTCCATACCATCTTCCATTGTGGCTATATCAATTTACATTCTCACCAACAGTGCAAGAGCATTCCCTTTTCCCCACACCCTCCCCAGAATTTATTGTTTGTAGACTTTTTGATGATGGCCATTCTGACAAGTGTGAGGTAATATCTCATTGTGGTTTTGATATGCATTTCTCTAATATGAGAGATGTTGAGTATCTTTTCGTGTGTTAGCCATTTGAATGTCTTCTTTGGAGAAATGTCTGTTTAGGTCTTTTTCCCACTTTTTGATTCAGCTGTTCATTTTTCTGGTATTGAATTGTATGAGCTTCTTGTATATTTTGGAAATTAACCCTTTGTCAGTTGTTTAATTTGCTATTATTTTCTCCCATTCTGAGGTTGTCTTTTCACCTTGCTTATAGTTTCCTTTGCTGTGCAAAAGCTTTTAAGTTTAATCCTGTCCCACTTATTTATTTTGTTTTTATTTCTATTACTCTAGGATGTGGGTCATAGAGGATCTTGCTTTGATTTATGTTATCAAGTGTTTTGCCTATGTTTTCCTCTAAGAGTTTTATGGTTTCTGGTCTTACCTTTAGCTTTTTAATCCATTTTGAGTTTACCTTTGTATGGTGTTAGGAAGTGTTCTAATTTCATTCTTTTACATGTGGCTGTCCAGTTTTCCCAGCACCATTTATTGAACAGGCTGTCTTTGCCTCATTGTATATTCTTGTCTCCTTTGTCAAAAATAAGGTACCCATAGGTGCATGGGTTTATTTCTGAACTTCTTATCTTGTTTCATTGGTCTATATTTCTGTTTTTTGCCAGCACCATATTGTCTTGATGACTGTAGCTTTGTAGTATAACCTGAAGTCAGGAAGGTTGATTCCTCCAGCTCCATTCTTCTCTCTCAAGGTTGCTTTGGCTATTTGGGGTTTTTTATGTTTCCACATGAATTGTGAATTTTTTTGTTCTAGTTCTGTGAAAAATGCGCTTAGTAATTTGATAGGGATCACGTTGAATCTGTAGATTGCATTTGGTAGTATGGTCATTTTCCCAATATTGATTCTTCCTACCCAGGAACATGGAATATCTCTCCATCTGTTGATGTCATCTTGGATTTCGTTCATCAGTGTCTTATAATTTTCTGGGTACAGTTCTTTTGTCTCCTTCAGTTTAGTTCAGTCGCTCAGTCATGTCTGACTCTTTGCGACCCCATGAATCGCAGCACTCCAGGCCTCCCTGTCCATCACCAACTCCTGGAGTTTACTCACACTCATGTCCATTGAGTCAGTGATGCCATCCAACCATCTCATCCTCTGTCGTCCCCTTCTCCTCCTGCCCCCAATCCCTCCGAGCATCAGAGTCTTTTCCAATGAGTCAAATCTTCACATCAGGTGGCCAAAGTATTGGAGTTTCAGCTTTAGCATCATTCCTTCCAAAGAACACCCAGGACTGATCTCCTTTAGAATGGACTGATTGGATCTCCTTTCAGTCCAAGGGACTCTCAAGAGTCTTCTCCAACACCACAGTTCAAAAGCATCAATTCTTCGGTGCTCAGCCTTCTTCACAGTCCAACTCTCACATCCATACATGACCACAGGAAAAACCATAGCCTTGACTAGATAGACCTTTGTTGGCAAAGTAACGTCTCTGCTTTTCAATATGCTATCTAGGTTGGTCATAACTTTCCTTCCAAGGAGTAAGCGTCTTTTAATTTCATGGCTGCAATCACCATCTGCAGTGATTTTGGAGCCCCCAAAATAAAGTCTGACACTGTTTCCACTGTTTCCCCATCTATTTCCCATGAAGTGATGGGACCACATGCCATGAACTTAGTTTTCTGAATGTTGAGCTTTGAGCCAACTTTTTCACTCTCCTCTTTCACTTTCATCAAGAGGCTCTTCATTTTCTGCCATAATGGGTGGTGTCATCTGCGTATCTGAGGTTATTGATATTTGTCCCAGCAATCTTGATTCCAGCTCGTGCTTCTTCCAGCCCAGTGTTTCTCATGATGTATTCTGCATATAATTTAAATAAACAGGGTGACAATATACAGCCTTGACATATTCCTTTTCCTATTTGGAACCAGTCTGTTGTTCCACGTCCAGTTCTCACTGTTGCTTCCTGCCCTGCATATAGGTTTCTCAAGAGGCAGGTCAGGTGGTCTGGTATTCCCATCTCTTTCAGAATTTTCCACAGTTTATTGTGATCCACACAGTCAAAGGCTTTGGCATAGTCAATGAAGCAGAAATAGATGTTTTTCTGGAACTCTCTTGCTTTTTCGATGACCCAATGGATGTTGGCAATTTGATCTCTGGTTCGTCT
Organism: Bos grunniens; assembly: GCF_055505025.1. Lineage (NCBI taxonomy): Eukaryota > Metazoa > Chordata > Mammalia > Artiodactyla > Bovidae > Bos > Bos grunniens. The sequence continues at coordinate 11,008,076 of NC_141188.1, forward strand.
GTCTTTTCTAAAACCAGCTTGAACATCTGGAAGTTCACGATTCACGTATTGCTGAAGCCTGGCTTGGAGAATCTTGAGCATTACTTTACTAGTGTGTGAGATGAATGCAATTGTGCAGTACTTTGAGCCTTAGGTAAGTTTATTCCTAGATACTTAATTATTTTTATTCCAATAGTGAATGAGATTGATTCTTTCATTTCTCTTTCTGATTTTTCATTGTTAGTGTATAGAAATGCAAGTGATTTCTGTGTATTGATTTTGTATCCTGCAACATTGCAAAATTCACTGATTAGCTCTAGTAATTTTCTGATACCATCTTTAGGGTTTCCTATGTACAGTATTATGTCATCTGCAAACAGTGAGAGTTTTACTTCTTTTCCAATATGGATTCCTTTTTTTCTTCTCTGATTGCTGTAGCTAGAACTGTGTTGAAAAATAGTGGTGAAAATGGGCACCCTTGTCTTGTTTCTGATCTTAGGGGGAATGCTTTCAGTTTTTCACCGTGGAGAATAATGTTTGCTGTAGGCCTATCATATACGGCCTTTACTATGTTGAGGTATGTTCTTTCTATGCCCATTTTTTTAGGAGTTTTAATCATAAATGGGTGATGAATTTTGTCAAAGACTTTTTCTGCATCTACTGAGATTATCATATGGTTTTTATCTTTCAGTTTAATATGGTGTATCACATTGATTTCTGTATATTGGAGAATCCTTGCATCCCTTCAATAAACCCAGCTTGATCATGGTGTTTGAGCTTTTTGATGTGCTACTGAATTCTGTTGCTAAAATTTTGTTGAGGATTTTTGCATCTATGTTCATCAGTGATATTGGCCTATAGATTTCTTTTTTTGTGTGTTGTCTTTGTCTGGTTTTGATATCAGTGTGATGGTGGCCTCATAGAATGAGTTTGGAAGTCTTTGTTCCTCTGCAATTTTTTAAAAAAGTTTTAGAAACATAGGCATTAGCTCTTCTCTAAATGTTTGATAGAATTCTCCTGTGAAGCCATCTGGTCCTGGGCTTTTGTTTTTCAGGAGATTTTTTGATCACAGCTTCCATTTCAGTGTTTATAATCGGATTGTTCATAATTTCTATTTCTTCCTGGTTCAGTCTTAGAAGACTGAACTTTTCTAAGAATCTGTCCATTTCTTCCAGGTCATCCATTTTATTGCCATATAGTTGTTCATCATAGTCTCTTATAATTCTTTGTATTTCTGCATTGTCTGTTGTAACCTCTCCTTTTTTGTTTCTAATTTTGTTGAATTGATTCTTCTCTCTTTTTTTCTTAGTAAGTCTGGCTAAAGGTTTGTCAGTTTTGTTTATCTTTCAAAGAACCAGGTTTTAGTGTTATTAATCTTTACTATTTTTTCTTTCATTTCTTTTTCATTTATTTCTGCCTGGATCTTTATGATTTCTTTCCTTCTACTAATTTTGTTGTTGTTCTTCTTCTTTTTCCAGTTTTTTAGGTGTAAAGTTAGGTTGTCTATTCGATGTTTTTCTTGTTTCTTAAGGTAGGATTGTATGGCTATAAACTTCCCTCTTAGAACCTGCATCCTGTAAGTTTTGAGTTGTTTGCATTGTCATTTGTTTCTAGAAATTTTTTGATTTCCCTTTTGATTTCTTCAGTAACATGTTGGTTATTTAGAAACATATTGTTTAATCCCCATGTGTTTGTGTTTCTTGCAGTTTTTTTCTTGTAATTGATATCTAGTCTTATAGCACTGTGGTCAGAGAAGATGCTTGATATGATTTCAATTTTCTTAAATTTACTGAGGTTTGATTTGTGACCCAAGATATCTGTCCTGGAGAATGTTCCATGCGCACTTGAGAAGAAGGCATATTCTTCTGCATTTGGATGGAATGTCCTGAAGATATCAGTGAGATCCATCTCATCTAATGTATCATTTAAGACTTGTGTTTCCTTATTAATTCTCTTTTGATGATCTGTTTCCATTGGTGTGAATGGGGTGTTAAAGTATCATACTATTATTGTGTTACTGTCAGTTTCTTCTTTTATGTCTGTTAGTGTTTGTCTTATGAATTGAGGTGTTCCTATGTTGGGTGCATAGATATTTACAATTGTTATGTCTTCCTCTTGTATCAATCCCTTGATCATTATGTAGTGTCCTTCCTTATCCCTTGTAATCTTGTGTATTTTCAGGTGTATTTTGTCTGATATAAGGATTGCTACTCCAGCTTTCTTTTGCTTCCCATTTGCATGGAATATATTTTTCCATCCTCTCACTTTCAGTCTATATGTGCCTTGAGGTCTGAAGTGGGTTTCTGGCAGACAGCACATATATGATTCATTCTTCTGCTTCAGATATTCTGCTATTTATTCCTTCTAGAGTATTTTTAATTTCAGTAATTGTGTTGTCTCTGCATGTTTATTCTTTAATTCTTCTAGGTCTTTGTTCATTGATTCTTGTGTTTTCTCCATTTTGTTTTCAAGGTTTTTGATCATCTTTACTGTCATTATTCTGAATTCTTTTTCAGGTAGTTTGCCTATTTCCTCTTCATTTATTTGGACTTCTGTGTTTCTAGTTTGTTCCTTCATTTGTGTAGTATTTCTTTACCTTTTCTTTCTTTCTTTTTTTTAAACTTATTGTGTTTGAGATCTCTTTTTCCCAGGCTTCAAGGTTTAGTTCTTTCTTCCTTTTTGTTTCTGCCCTCCTGAGGTTAGTCCAGTGGTTTGTGTAAGCTTCATATAAGGTGAGATTTTTGCTGAGTTTTTGTTTGTTTTTCCTCTGATAGGCAAGGGTGAGTGAGGTGGTAATCCTGTCTGCTGATGATCAGGTTTGTATTTTTGGCTTTTTTTGGTTGTTTAGATGAGGCATCCTGCACAGGGTGCTACTGGTGGTTGGGTGATGCAGGGTCTTGTATTCCAGTGGTTTCCTTTGTGTGAGTTCTCAGTATTTGATACCTTCTAGGGTTAGTTCTCTGGTAGTCTAGGGTCTTGGAGTCAGTGCTCCCACTCCAAAGGCTCAGAGCTTGATCTCTGGTCAGGAATGAAGATTCCACAAGTGGTTTGTTATAGCATTAAATGAGATTATAACAAATATCCAAAAATGAGAAACCAAAGATGAACCCCAGACAAATGGGGTTACAAATTTCAGCAAATAATAATTAAAACAATGGAATATATGCATATACATTTACACACATGAGCAAAGTCAAATAGTGCAACAAAAATAAAGTACAATAGATTGACCCTGGGAACAAAGGAAACCAAAAATTGTATCTACCAGAACAAAACTAAGTAAAGTACAAACTGGAAAACAAAACTAAAGCAAGGTGCCAATTGGGGAATAAAGTAGTGAAAATAAAACTAATAAATATGTTGAAAGGAAAGGAAAGAAAGAATAGATATGCAAAGTTCAATAGAGGTAGATAAAGAAGATTTATATATATTAAAGACTAACTGTAAGGGGAAAAGAACAGTAGGAAAAGCAAACAATAGAATAAATGTAGAAAAAAATTATCATAGGTTTAAAAAATGTTAAATTAAGATATGGGAGAATAAAAAAGGTTAACTCCCCAGAACTGCAAAAGCCCAACACAGGCAGAGGTTTATAACAACAATTAAAAATGTGACTGAGAAGAAAAAGATTAAAAAAAAAAGCTCAAAACTTAAGTAGATTTCATAGTGCCAGTAAAATTGACAACTTCAACAGGGGAGGGGGGACGGGGGAAGGAAGGGAAAAAAAAGAAAAAAAAAATCCAAAAGAATCTAAGGAACAAGTCAAAACATAATAATAAATGTTTTTCCTGAGTGTCTACCTCACCTCCAAGGTTCCCTCCAACACTGTGCTGATCTCTGGACCTGCTGTAGGGGCAATTCAGATTCTAATCTGGTCCTATTCCTCTGTGTTCTTGCCTCTGATGTCCACAGCTATCAGAACTAGTGTGTGTTCTTTCATGGGAGGGCTCAATGACCTTTTATATATTCCATAGACACAGAGTCTGCCTAGTTGATCATGTGGATTTAATCCACAGCTTGTAAAGCTGGTTGGAAGGTTTTGGGTCTCCTTCCTTAGTCACACTGCCCCTGGGTTTTAATTGTGGTTTTACTTCTACCTCTGCATGCGACTGCAGCCATGAAATTAAAAGATGCTTACTCCTTGGAAGAAAAGTTATGACCAACCTAGACAGCATATTAAAAAGCAGAGACATTGCTTTGCCAACAAAGGTCCATCTAGTCAAGGCTATGGTTTTTCCAGAAGTCATGTATGGATATGAGGGTTTGACTGTAAAGAAAGCTGAGAGCCAAAGAATTGATGCTTTTGAACTGGGGTGTTGGAGAAGACTCTTGAGAGTCCCTTGGACTGCAAGGAGATCCAACCAGTCCATCCTAAAGGAGATCAGTCCTGGGTGTTCATTGGAAGGACTGATGATGAAGCTGAAACTCCAGTACTTTGGCTACCTGATGCAAAGAATTGACTCATTTGAAAGGACACTGATGCTGGGAAAGATTGAGGGCAGGTGGAGAAGGGGACGACAGAGGTTGACATGGTTGGATGGTATCACTGATTCAACAGACATGAATTTGGGTAGACTCTGGAAGTTGGCAATGGACAGAGAGGCCTGGCTTGCTGCAGCCCCTGGGGTCGCAGTCGGACACTACTGAGCGACTTAACTGTACTGAACTGCATGTGGGTCGTCCACTGGGGTTTGCTCCTGAGGCTGCCCTGAAGGACCTGGGTTTGCCCCTGTGATGGCCAGGTGTGGAGGTGGTGCAGCTGCTTGGGTCACAGGGGTTCTGGCAGCACCAGGTACTCAGGAGAGCTGGCAGCTAGGGCAGCAAGAAATATAGTGCTCTAGAAGGGTATGGAAAACAGTATTGCCCAATACACTCCAGTATTCTTGCCTGGAGAACCCCCATCCCTTACACAGAAGCCTGGCAGGCCACAGTCTACAGAGTCACAGAGTCGGACACTACTGAAGCGACCCTGTGTGCATAGGGGCAAGGTTTTTTTTTTTTTTTTTCGCCTGTGGCAGCTCTGCCCCAGTGAGAATTGAGCATGAAGGTGGCACAGCTGCTTAGCTTGTGGGTCCTGGTGGTGCCAAGTGTGCAAGGACAGGGACTGCCTCTGCCACAGGAGTTATGACCCTGCCAGAGTCTTTTTTCAAGCCTCTTGTAGCTGGAGATCAGAAGTCCTCTTTGGCCAGTCTTTCTCTGTAGCTCTGCCCATTCAGGCACTTAGAGGCTTCCTTGCCTGGGGTCCTCTGTTGTTTGGTGTGTCAGGCACATAGAGGCCCCTTCCCCCACCTTTGCTGGGGTCCTACTCTGTACATTTGTGCATCAGGCACTTGAAGGGGCACCCTGGGTGGGGTCCTTCTCTGTTTTTTGCTGCATCAAGCACATAGAGGCCCCCTCCCCCACCCTCTGCTGGGGTCCTACTCTGTAGATCAGTGCGTCAGGCACTTAAAGGGGCACCCTGGGTGGGGTCCTACTCTGTAGTTCAGTGCATCAGGCATTTGATGGGCCAGCCTCTCTATTGTTCAGCTGCCAATGCTGGTATGTGAGAGAGAGAGAGGCTATGGTGATGGCTCCGCCCACTACACGTGACTCAGCAGTATCACCTTGCTTCCATGGCTGCCCAGCTTTGGAATTTCCCACCACAGTCTCCTCCCTCACATCCCCTCGATCCGTCTCTCCACAGTCAACAGCAGCCCTCGCCTTGGATTGCTCCAGAATCCCTCAACTCCAGCTCCCAGCCGCTGCATCTGCCAGAGGACCTGCATCTCTGTCCAGGGTATGTATGGCTGTGGCAAGGACTGTCTGATTCTCATTCCATTTAGGCTGCCACAGATCAGCTCTTTTACTCTCAGCCTTAAATGTTTCTTGTCTGACTCAGACAATTGCCCCGATGTGCGGATCAGACCCTGCTTCTTTTCCCCCACCCACGGAGGGCAGGTCCAGTCCTTCTGACACTCCTGTTTTTCCCCCTAGTTCTAGAATGGATCTATATATGTGTGTGTGTGTGTGTGGGTGGGTCTATATATTCTTTTACACTGGTCAGGTCCTCTTGTCCGCTCTCAGCTGGTGTTCTGCGTGCGCTTTTGTGTCTGAAGGTGTATTCCTGATGTATCCATGGAGAGAGATGTACTCCATGTCCACCTACTCCTCCGCCATCTTGTTCTCTGCTCTCACTATTTTGGTTTTAATGGCATTCTTATATGTAATAATTACCCAAAAGTCATTGTTATACCAAGAGAAACATTTGTTCAAATGCAAAATTTATTGTAAAATATATGTAAGTTTGAAAAATAAATATACAGTAGAATGTAACTTTTACTGCATTTTAGAATTAATGCAACTATGATTTTTTTTGCATTCCACATTTTTTAGGAACTTTATAGAATAAGAGATAAGTAAATATCATATGTTGGGCTCCATGAAAAAAATTTTTGCTAAGATTTCACTAAAAGATAAAAGAACACATTAAATAATTTATCTATTTTATAGAGGTTTTCTTCTCAGTATAAGTTATCAGGTAATTACTTATAACACGCAAAATACAATTAAGCTAACAAGTCAAGCTCCTATTTAGAAAGCAGTATGTCAGATTTATAGCAAAATCTCAAGCTCATTTAAAGGAAGAAGTAAATTCTTTTTCCTGAAAATTAAAATCTGCTAAAATGATTAAGAAAAAAAAGGAAGAGTAAATGTGAAACCATAAAAGGAAATTGTGTTATAAAAAGAGTAAAGATCTTGGCCACAGCAGCCAGATTCCTGCATGATGATATATTCATTTTGGCAAACCATAGCATCATTTGGTTACATATGTTAGGTTTAGAGTCTCCTGGCTTATGTTGTCAAGAGCTAGGAAAGGATTTGGAAAAGAAACAAATCAAATCAGGAAATCTGGTATAATTGATTTTTTATTAGAATAACAAGAAACTTAAATAAAATATAAGAAAGTATATTAATATGAGTAAGATAAAATATTAGCCATTGTAGAAGGCCATAAATATATGAATTAAATATAAATTAGAACTATATAAAACAAAATCAAATTCAATACAGAAAATGCAATGGTGTACCTTGGACTAAATAGTAGTTTTCTTCTGATTAAGAAGGTCATTTTGCTTCATACACACTCTGGTTTGTGAGAATCCTGAGAATGACAATTGGAGAAAGGCCAGTCCCTGTGTTCTAATCAAGGTTAACAGTCAGTGGGTTACAAACCTTACAAGCAGGACAGTTCCAAGTCCCTGTGATGTGGTGTGTGGATTCTGGGAGCAATTTTCACTAAAAACAGAACAAATAAAAAGGAAACTGAATTAGAACAAGAAGAGGGAAATACATTTAATTTTGTACAAAAAGACTGACATAAGTTACCACATATATAATCAATCTCCTCTAAAACAAAAACAAAAACTCATAGAAATTAACAAAGGAGCCGGGACTATTTAAAACTCATTCATTAAATCATAAAACATCTTCTAACTCACTACCAATGTCAGCATCTGATCATTTTTGGAAATCAAGATACTGGATCCTAACATACCTTTTTAATTGCCCAGTTTTACCGGGGATCTTCTGTAATTTGAAACAGAATAAGGAGATTTCTATTATCAATGGCAGCTCACCTTTTTAAATTAGAAAACACTTTCTATCACAGCTGATTTGTATTTACTTAATAGCATATACAAAGATGTGATATTTTAAAGTACAGTTGACCATGAGAATACTGATTGCAAATCCACCTCTTATTTGATGGTATTATTTAGCTAGATTTTCTAGAGAAGGAAAGGCAACCTACTCCAGTGTTCTTGCCTGGAGAATCCCAGAGACGGGGGAGCCTGGTGGGCTGCCGTCTATGGGGTCGCACAGAGTCGGACACAACTGAGGCGACTTAGCAGTTAGCAGTTAGCTAGATCTTCTGCTTCGCTTGTGTATGGCTTGAACAGACACACACACGTTATCCGCATCATATACACATATATGAAAACACATATATGAAACCCTATGTACATATAGAAGTATGTGACTCTATATGCATATATATTCCAAATGATTATATATAATATGCATGTATATTTTCAAATATTATATATATACATATTTGGAATATATATCTGTAGAGATATAAAATCTTAATGTCACAACTGAAAAGAAACTGTGGACTCTCAAATTCTCCCACTCTTCTCACTTGGTAAATAAGCTTTCACCCTGAGGGATTGTTTCTCAGACAACACCTTCATCTGAGTTGTCAACAACCTAATTGTAACTTATTCTTATCACATAATTACCTGGTAGGTTATTTTCCCCTTCCAGGCAGTAATTTCTTGAAATGAAAGAATGCCTCTTTCATCATACATTTCACATGACCAGAAAAGGACTAGGTACATATGAACAGAACACAAATTTTAATTGTTAGGAAGAAAGGAGAGAGAGGGACGATGGGAAAGTCAGACAGAGGCTTTATGTGATCTGTCTCTATCATCCAGGGCCCACCAGTTATAAATCTCCAGCCATCCCTGGACCAGGATTCAATTAAACCTTGAAGAAGAGCAAGCAAACAATCAGATCAGATCAGTCGCTCAGTCGTGTCCGACTCTTTGCGACCCCATGAATTGCAGCACGCCGGGCCTCCCTGTCCATGACCAACTCCCGAAGTTCACTCAGACTCACGTCCATCACGTCAGTGATACCATCCAGCCATCTCATCCTCTGTCATCCCCTTCTCCTCCTGCCCCCAATCCTTCCCAGCATCAGAGTCTTTCCCAATGAGTCAACACTTCGCATGAGGTGGCCAAAGTACTGGAGTTTCAGCTTTAGCATCATTCCTTCCAAAGAAATCCAGGGCTGATCTCCTTCAGAATGGACTGGTTGGATCTCCTTGCAGTCCAAGGGACTCTCAAGAGTCTTCTCCAACACCACAGTTCAAAAGCATCAATTCTTCGGCGCTCAGCCTTCTTCACAGTCCAACTCTCACATCCATACTTGACCACAGGAAAAACCATAGCCTTGACTAGACGGACCTTTGTTGGCAAAGTAATGTCTCTGCTTTTCAATATGGTGTCTAGGTTGGTCATAACTTTCCTTCCACGGAGTAAGCGTCTTTTAATTTCATGGCTGCAGTCACCATCTGTAGTGATTTTGGAGCCCCAAAAAATAAAGTCTAACACTGTTTCCACTGTTTCCCCATCTATTTCCCATGAAGTGATGGGACCAGATGCCATGATCTTCGTTTTCTGAATGTTGAGCTTTAAGCCAAGTTTTTCACTCTCCTCTTTCACTCTCATCAAGAGGCTTTTGAGTTCCTCTTCACTTTCTGCCATAAGGGTGGTGTCATCTGCATATCTGAGGTTATTGATACTCTGTGGCATTCCCAATAATTTCAGAGTTTTGTTCAGTCTCTCATGACACAGGGGGAAAAGAAAGAAAATATAACATCAGGACTGTAAATTCCTTCATTGATTGAAAAGAGAATCTCAGTTATTTAGGAAAAAGGAATCTCTCTGTAAGGATGCATCCTTACTCTATAATCTGTGTTTTCCTATTCCACATACTAACTAAGCTTCCTTATCCCCATCTCCTTTGTTTGTATCTACTTCCGTCATTGTGACTTGAGGTTTGGAGAACTGATGGTGCAAATAGATCACAGAAACTCCAGAACTAAATCTCAGCCAAGTTTTCTAGCTCTCTATAAGTGAAAAATGTCCTCTGTGAACGTGTTATTACCTGCCTTTCTCAAAAGTAATCACTCATCTTCCCATTAAAAGCAAGCAACAAGGATGACTAAACAGAAAGTAGGCTTGCAGGTGCTAAACTCAGGCAGTATCCACAGTGTGTGCAAAAGAGAGAAGTGTGACTAAACCACAGTGAAACTGTGGATTAGATTCAGGACCATCAGACGTTCAGTCATTACCACCACCAGCCCGAGGATGCATCTGACAGCACAGATTTTGGTCAACTTTGGAGTATGGTCTTGTGCCTTATGCAGCAACCACAACAGCAAAGGGCTGGGGTTGAAAACCCTGAGGTCCTTGTTTGAGGTGATTATTCTTCCAGGGTGAATGATCAGAAACTGGAAGAGTGATTACAGAAGGGTGGGCCTCTGTGTTCTGCCTGCTGCGTGAAAGCTGGTGCAAATTGGTTTTCTTTGCATTTAATTAAACTGCTTGATATACTGTGACCAGTGTAGTTACAAGGTGAATTCACCTGCTTGATTCATTCAGTTTCTCACTGAATATTGACTGATTAGATCTCCCAGAAATTTTTCTGGTGATTCTAAGGGATACATAAGCAAACAAATATATAAATTGTATTGTCTTCAAGTTCTTGGGATGTAATTTATAAATGTAAGCAAGTATAATACGTTTCTGAGTAATATACACAGAAAGAGAAACTAATTATACTAGCAATTAGATCTGTATGCTATAAAGAGCCCCGATTAAGGCACTTGGGAACTCAAAGGAGGATTTTATAGTTTTCCCTTTAGAAATATAAAGTTCATGTTAAATGGAGAATTTGAGTTAGAAAGAAGGACAGGTTTGCATTACAGTTAGAGAATACAGATAACCTAGACCAAAAAAAGAAAAAAAACATAGCAGGAGGAAACTCTCACAGCTCATTTTGGCTCAAAATGGCTTATAGTTCATTATGGCCAGCATCTGGCTGTGTATAGTGAATGATGAGAAAACCGTTTAAATCGGCTATTGGGTTCAGAGCATGGAAGAGTGACTAATATACTTGGGCATCATTCTACAGGCAATGGGGAAACATTAAATATTTGTGAAGAAGGTGGGGAGGTATAGTAAGTGCTGGCCTTCAGAAAATTGATCTGGCAGCCAGCTCTGGGAAAGGATCCTCAGAACAGCGGAAAATGAGAGGTAGTCAGAACAGCCGGGGTTGGGTAGGGGGAGGAGGAGGGGTGCTGTGGTGGCTTCCTAGAGCTCCTGGAAGGAAGGAAGGAGGGAGTCAGTAGAGGAATGAGATACTCTGGATGTAGAACAAATGACATCTTGCAAGTCAACAGAGGTGCAGCTGAAAGAGAAAATAGTCAGAGTGATGACTAATAGGCAGCTAAACTTCTGTCCAAAATAAGTTTTTTGTTTTGAAGCAACAGACTCTGTCAAAAGAAGTGTGATATCCCTGAGAGATAAAGAAGTGTCATTATGCCACTGAAAAACTCAATACAAGAGTTAGGTTAGATTTTGAAATTGATCACTGCTTTTGAACAGGAATTAAGAGCCCTACTTGTAATATTTCAGTCATTTGGGAAATTGACGCTGTTTTGCATAAATTTCCATAAGATTGGATGGAGTAGTATGGGGGGAAAATCTTTGAGTTCTCTTCTACTGCAAGTAGAAATTCTAAAAGTCAAACATTTATCAGAAGGACCTCTGGACAAAGATACCATCCAGCTTCGTGAGTTGTGTTTTTCAGGTCTGGGTCTACCAATTCAGTTGCTTAACATTAGGTGAAGATTCAGTGTGGGTAAAAATGAGAGTTCATCTTTGGGAAAATGCAGAATTATTGTGCTGTTTGTTTATTCTCAACTCTTTCCTCCCACATACAGGTATCCAGCTGCCCTCAATACCACATGCTCTCGGGCAATCCCTTCCCTGCAGGGCTTTCCTGGGAACTGGATTCCTCCAGAAGCATCTATTACTCTTGGTTTTTCTAAGTGCAAGTCCCCGTCAGCATCTGTCTATATTTCTTCCAGAGCCTTGTTTCCTGTGCAGTGAGAGCTGTTACAAGGAAGGTCTATCAACAAATAATATAACCCAAAATGTGGAGATGCTGAGACTAGTTATTGCTGGGGGTGAGGGAGGAGAATGTGGAATACAGGTGGGTGTGTGTGGGTGTGTGTGCATGCTCTCACAGTAGGAGCTTTAGGAAAATTCAAAGGCATAAACCTCAAAAATCAAATAAGATAGTTTTGAAAATTACAAGGACAGCTTAGAAAACTGGGAAAGGAGATCCAGGCAGAGCGATATAGCAGAGAGATAAACTTCACAGGTTTTAGAGCTAACAGCCTGGGAATTCTTTACTAGTCCCTAATGACTATGTGGAGCTCAGTAAGTTACTGAAACTGAAAGATTCTGTTTCTTTATGTACAAAATAAGTAAGAAAATAGTATTGCGAAAGTGTTAGTCACTCAGTGGTGTCTGAGTCTTTGTGGCCCCATAGACTGTAGCCTACTAGGCTCCTCTGTCCATGGGATTCTCCAGGCAAGAATACTGGAGTGAGTAGCCATTTCCTTCTCCAGGGGAACTTCCTGACCCAGGGATCAAACCTGGGTATCCCACATTGCAGGCAGATTCTTTACCATCAGAGCCACAGTGGGCTTCAAGAAAACAGTATTAATTCATGCTTCTATTGGTTGGAGGAGTAAATCAGATGCTACACGTTTTTCTCTTTAGGAACCTGGCTGGTATATCTTAGGAACTCAGCCGGAAGCTCTTCTCTTTATCAGTGTGATGCTTTGATTTTCCTTTTCTTTCTCTCCCTCCTCCTCCTTCTCTTCTTCATCTCATGGTGAAGGGTTGGTTTTTGAGTCCTTTGTGCTCACAAATCCTCCCGGATGCCTAATGGAGGTGAGAGAGTCAGGACTGTCTCTGTCTGGGGGTAAAATTTTCCACCACAGAACCCAGCAAAGCTAATTGGCCCCTCAGGGATTTCTTTTCTACAACTAAACTATTTGGCAGAGTATTGCAATATCTATTTTTCTTTAGAAATAATTTGTTTCACATGCTCCTTTGAAATAACCAAGATATAAGGGTACTTTTTTTGACAATTTATATTTTAAAATCAAATTAGTTTGCATTTATCCTTGATACCATCTAGGACTTTTCTACATGCATATTCAATATGCATAGTTATAATATTGTGGATAGAATTTTCCACTTCACAATCTAAATGCTATACCATGTATACTTTATCTATTTTTCTGTGTTAGAAAAATGCTGTGAGAACTTCAAGAAAAGCCTAAGGTCGGAACTTCCTTGTTCTCATCTTTTCCATCATCACCTCCCTCTTACTTACAGCTGCCCTGCTTCTCTCCAAACTTCTAACCAATTTCAAAAAACCTGTTCTTTATGGCCTTCTTCCTCTTTCCGAATATGCGTGCAGACACAAACAGATGCACTGACTTGTGTACAAGGTTTTTTTCTGTTGTTTTACAGCTACAAGAATATGCCATGTATACACCTTCCTACCTCGTGTTGTTCACACTTAGTATATTATGGAATGTCCCCACCGTTGGGTCAGCTGGCACACATCTAATGCATTATTCGCAACAGCTGATTGATCCTCCATTGTTTAAATGGGCCTCATTTATTCGGCAGAATTATCAATAAATCCTTATGTCTTTCCATTTTTTGCTGCTATAAATAATGCTGTGATAAAAATTCTTGTATTAGCCATATGTCTTTTTACTCTGAGAGGAAATCTGGATAAAATAATATGATTGCTCTAAGGAAATTTATTTAAATGAAAAAATAGTTTCATAAAAAATTTAGGGCTACTTGGTAGTTATCCAAGGTTAAGGAGGAGACACTTATAAGGTGAGTAGTAATCAATTTCAGGAGAAGGCTGAGAAAGGCCTGAGAGAGGCTCTTTCTCTGAGCTAGTTTTGTTGTTCAGTCACTAAGTTGTGTCTGACTCTTTGTGACCCCATGAATTGCAGCATGCCAGGCTTCTCTTTCCTTCACCATCTCACAGAATTTGCTCAAACTCATGTCCATTGAGTCAGTGATGCCATCCAACCGTCTCATCCTCTGCCACCCCCTTTTCCTCCTGCCCTCAATCTTTCCCAGCATCAAGGATTTTCCCAATGAGTTGGCTCTTCACATCAGGTGGCCAAAGTATTGGAATTTCAGCTTCAGCATCAGTCCTTCCAGTGAATATTCAGGATTGATTTCCTTTAGGATTGACTGGTATCTTAAAACAATGCAAATGTATTGTTTGATGGGACTGTAGATGACAAGCTTTAAATATGGTATTGGGCTAAAATCAGTCTTATGAAGCTAGTCAGCAGGACTAGTTCCCCCTGGAGTTCTCAAGATGAGAAAGCTGTTTACTTCTCTTTTATCTTCTAGAGCCCACCTGCATTCTTCAGTTTCCGGTCCCTTCCTTGCATCATTTAGAATTCTTTCTTCTGCTATCACATCACATCTTCAACTACTGACTGGCTCTTTTGCTCTTAAAAGGAGACTCATAATTAAATTGAGTGCACCTGATGAACTAGATTGATCCCACAATATGAAGATACTTAAGCACGTTTGCAAAGTCCCTTTTCCCATGGAAGGTAACACATTCACGGGCTCCAAAATTAGGAGATGGATATCTTTGGGGACATTATTCAGCCTACCACAGAGTCCAATAGATGGCTCTGGAAAGAGAGAGAAAATACCAAGCAAAGATATTTGCTGATATAAATAAAAACGAAATATAGCTGGCTCAGATGGTAAAGAATCTGCCTGCAATGCAGGAGACCTGGGTTCGATCCCTAGGTTGGGAAGATCCCCTGGAGAAGAGAATGGCTACCCACTCCAGTATTCTTGCCTGGAGAATCCCATGAACAGAGGAGCCTGATGGGCTATATTCCATGGGGTGGCAAAGAGTCAGACATGAATGAGTGACGAACACACACACATAGCCCCACAAAATCTAGAAAATGTCTACGCCCTGCTTTCGTTAAGTAAAAATTATATTTAAATCTCATTTAGACCACTTACTGGCTTGTGTTATCTGTAGGAAGTCACTGGTGTAGATAATCAGATTCCAAAACTAGAATTCTTTTTTTTTTTAAGATTTTTTTTTTTAATGTGGACCACTTTTAAAGTCTTTATTGAATTTGTTACAACACTGCTTCAGTTTTATGTTTTGGTTTTTTAGCCTAGAGGCATGTGGAATCTTAGTTCCCTTACCAAGGATTGAACCTGAATGCCCTGCACCAGAAGCATGAATCTTAACCACTGGACCACCAGAGAAGTCCCCAAAGCTAGAGCTCCAGCCACCTCTCTGATATAATTGACAAGTGTTTCTTGAGCCATGACAAACTGGCAGGCATTACATAGGCAGGCACATGTATATGATCCTAAACTGAATGTTCACACATGTACAACCTTAATACAGTTAGATTTAAATAATCACCAGTAGATGGGCACTCATTCCCTGAAGAAACACCAAGCAAGAACTAAGATAGCTCTAGTCCTCCTCGCCAAGCCCTGGCATAATTAACAGCATCCATCAAGGTGGGCATGGGGGAGGTTCTCATTCACATCCGTTGCTGAGTCATGCCTGAATGATGCCCATTCTAATATCAGATCATGTAAAATTTACTTCCAAATTACTCCTAGAATTAATCTGCATTCATCCAGGTAAACTGCCACTATTCTAACCAAGTTACCATTAGTTCATCTCTAGAGAGCAGAAATTAAAAGACACTTGCTCCTTGGAAGAAAATCAATGACAGACCTCGTGCACAGTCACTTCAGTCATGTCCGACTCTCTGCGACCCCATGAACTGCAGTTCCCCATGCTCCTCACTCCATGACAGCATATTTAAAAGCAGAGACATTACTTTGCCAGCAAAGGTCTGTCTAGTCAGGGCTATGGTTTCCTCCAGTGGTCATGTATGGATGTGAAAGTTGGACCATAAAGAAAGCTGAGCACCGAAGAATTGATGCTTTTGAACTGTGGTGTTGGAGAAGACTCATGAGAGTCCCTTGGACTGTAAGGAGATCCAACCCATTCATCCTAAAGGAAATCAGTCCTGAATACTCATTGGAAGGACTGATGCTGACATTGAAGCTCCGATACTTTGGCCACCTGATGCGAAGAGTCAACTCATTATAAAAGACCCTGATGTTGGGAAAGATTGAAGGCAGGAGGAGAAGGGGATGACAGAAGATGAAAAGGTTGGGTGGCATCACGGACTCAATGGACATGAGTTTGCACAAGCTCTGGGAGTTGGTGATGGACAGGGAGGCCTGGCGTGCTGCAGTCCATGGGGTCACAAAGAGGACATGACTGAGCGACTGACTGACAACAACAGCAAGACAGCAGAAAACAGTCAGGCGTTTCTAACTCAGTGAGGCTGAGCTTCTGCAAATTCAAGTCTTATCACGTACTTCCCAATTAATTGCTTCCTTTATTCTTAAAGACCCAAGTACTGAACATGTCCTACCAAGCCCTCAAGGACGTGGCCCCGGACTACGTGCTGTTCAAAATTGTCCTCATTCTCTCTCTCTAACTAGACAGGCATTTCCAAGCCCTTGACCTACTGGCCTTGACTTCCCCTTTTGAAATAACTTCTCCTTTCCTCTTTCTCTGGTTGATTCTTCTTCTTTTTGAATTTAACTCAATTACTGTTCCTCAGGGACATCACTCCTCTCACCCCTGACTTCCCCAGAAGTCATAGCCTCAAAGTGCCATTCATCTCATTCACAGTGTGCTTGGTGACTGCACTTAAATAATCTATTGTGCAATTCAGAGTTTAATTAATTATACAAATATTAGGCTTTAAGCTTCATAACTGCAAAAACTCTCACTATTGCATTTTGGAATTTTGTCTCCAGTGTTGCAGAAATAGTTGATGATTAGAAAATACTCCTGAAAGGCTGAGCAGCTCGAAGGATAAGTTTTCTAAGTAGAGAGATACATAAGTAAACATTTCTACCCAGTAAACATTTCTATCCAGATTGTCATTTGAAACTTCAGTGCAAAGAATCAAACAATTCTAGTTGAGTAACAAAAAGGAGAAATGTTGCTCATTGATAGAAATACCCCACAATGGGGAGAGTGTAGTCCATATAATATGGTGGGAGAGAAACGGCAGGGTGCATAGATTTCACTCAGGACTTCTAAGTACAAAGGCAGGACCTAAAACCCTCCAGCCTGGAGGCTGTGCTCCAGGGAATTCTTTAGTCAATAATTTGCTAGTACAGTTGGTTCTAGTAAAATCCAAAAGAAGGCAAAATTTAAAAAAATGAAATTTCTTTCATAATCTTTTATTTAAGGTGAGGAAATTGAGAATCCGCCCCCCCGCAAAACAAGAAAGGCAGGTAGCCAGATTCGTAGCAGAGGTGGGATTCGATATAGCCAAAAAGCAGAGTTAATACCTGCTTTGAAAATTTTGACCATCTTATAAGACTTGAATGAATTATAAAATTAATGGTTTATAAACCTATTATTGAGTTAAATGAAACATCCACTAGCACATTTAAAGCAGTTATTTCCCAATCTCTTCTGAGCTTATTCACCAAAGGAACAGTTGAATGCATTTCTAATCAGCTACAAATTCAAATGTGAAAAGATCATTTGGTCCATTAAAAAAAAAAAAAAGAAAGTGGTGGACTTTCCAAAGGTATCATTATTGTTATACTTATATTCCAGAGAGGAAAACACGCTCTTCAAGAATTGCTGCTGTGCCCTCTGCTTACATTTGAAACATTTAAACATCTTTGATTGCATGCAGTTAAATACAGGGCTTCAAATGCATACAATCAAATATGTTTAAATGTTTCAAAGAGTTCTACCTTTGGAAAAAAAATAACAGCTTCTCTAAATCTTAGCAGGGTGGATTGTTGGGAAAATAACAAACTTTATTTTTTCTAAATTACTTTTTTTCTCTGATGTATTTCCAGAGGCACAATTTGGAGGGAGTATTGCATAGTAAGTCAGTTGTTAATACTCATTCTGCAGTGCACAGTGGAGAGCTGCTTAAAGACACTTGTAATAAAGATGTTTCTAGAAATACTACTTGCTCACTACATTGAGAACAGCATCACGTTAGTCAGTGAAGTTATACCCTTTTTGTAATGCATGCAGAGAAGTGTAGAAGAGCACTTGTAATAAAGAGGTTTCTAAGAACGATAAGAAAGTCAATGTTAGTGATTGTTTTTTGAGGCTGCCTACTGTTATCAACAAAAAAAATCACTGAAAACAGAAAGAAAATGAAGGAATGAAGGATATATTACTAGTATTAAAAGCTGTAATTAGCATACATTATGGAGAAGGCAATGGCGACCCACCCCAGTACTCTTGCCTGGAAAATCCCATGGACAGAGGAGCCTGGTAGGCTGCAGTCCGTGGGATCGCTAAGAGTCGGACACGACTGACTTCACTTTGACTTTTCACCTTCATGTACTGGAGAAGGAAATGGCAACCCACTCCAGTGTTCTTGCCTGGAGAATCCCAGGGACCGGGGAGCCTGGTGGGCTGCCGTCTATGTCTGGGCATCTGGGATCTCACAGAGTCGGACACGACTGAGGCGACTTAGCAGCAGCAGCAGCAGCAGCATGCAGTATTTAAAGTATCAAAAAATAAAACAATGGTGATCCTGTATTAAAATTTATATCCTTAAATAAAAGCTTTAATATTATAATTTGAAGTCTAATCTCAAATTGTGATGATAGACTTTATGCTAATAATTATAATCATTATTATTATTTCCTTTCCTAATTTTTAAACAAAAATATTAACCTAAATAATTTTATAGTGAATGAATTATAGTATTTTTATTTTTATGTTTATAAGATAATAATGTCTGAAATTAAACTTAAAAATAATTTAGAGGAAAAGTAAAAATATTAAATTGGTAAAAATGAAAATCATTTTGTGTACCTAATATTTATTTGTAATGAAGAGCCAAAAGTTGGATAGCTGGCATGTGAAGTGGCTTCCTTTGGTATAAAGTCACATTCATATATATAAATGCCACTGTGCTGTGCTTAGTCACTCAGTTGTGTACAACTCTTTGCGACCCCATGGACTGCAGCCTGCCAGACTCCTCTGTCCATGGGGATTCTTTTGTCAGGCAAAAATACTGGAGTGGGTTGCCATGCCCTCCTCCAGGGGATCTTCCCAACCCAGGGACTGAACCCAGGTCTCCCACATTGCAGGCAGATTCTTTACCATCTGAGCCACCAGGGAAGCCCATAAATATATTACACTTGCAACATAAGTTTCAAAACCTGCATATTTTGATGTGAATATGTGATAACATATGTACTCTGATAAGTCAAAAAAGGTCTGTTAAATGGAGACACCCTTATAGGAAGAAGTTGCAATTCAACAATGATTAAAAAGAATCCATCATTTGCATAAGATGTTCATTCAATACAATGTTCATTTTCAAAAAACAGAAACACTCCTGAAAAGCTGTCAAATGAAGCAGGCTTAGGAGGGCTGTGGTCTTCAACAGTATGTGTTTAATGTGCTCATAATTACTAAACAGCAAGGTCTGTGTTGATAAAATGAATGTAGGTTAAAAGTGGGCTTGCTTTGAGAATCATAAACCTAGTTCCACAGTACTTAACTTCATCCTGCCCAAGGTGACACTCATCCTTTTCTCCCCGCTTACGGTCTTGGCTGTTGCCTTTGACTACAATAAATGGAGCTTGGAAAGTAGAAAGAAATAGGAGAGAAGAAAGAACTGGGTCTGGGAATGAAGACGAAGACTGTGCACACCTGTATTACGGCCTCTCAGCTTCTGTTCTCACTACTTCTCTACACCTAAACTTGTGCGTAAGAGCCTCATACAACCACCTGCCGCGATGAACTTGTCAATTCAAAAGGGAGCGTGAATAGCCTTTTAGAGAAGGATGCTGAGATAATGGGATGTCCTCAAGCGAAAGAACTAAGGTGGACCTCCAGCTCATATGCACATGAACATGAACTCGAAATGGATCACTGACTTAAGCAAAAGAGTTAAAATTATACAATTCTTAGAAGAAAACACAGAAGTAAATCTTTGTGGGTGAGAGTTAGACAACAGTTTCTTAGCAACAACAGCAAAAGGCAGAAGCAACAAAAGAAAAAAAAAAGTAGATAATTTGGCTTTATCATAATTAAAACCTTTTGCTTCAAAGAATACCATCGAGAAAGTGCACAGAGCACCCATAATGAGAGAAAATAATTGCGACTATATATTTAAGAGATTTTCATGTAGAATATATAAAGATTTCTTACAATTCATCAGTAGAAAAAGAAAAGTCCAATTAAAAATGGGCAAAGTATTTGACGACACAGTTGTCCAAAGAAGTTATACAGTTATGCACAATATACAATGTATAAAGACAAAGTACATAAGCTCATGAAAAGATGCTCAATACCATTCCTTCCTTATTAGATAAATGCAACTTTAGGGATTCCCTGGCAGTCCGACAATGGTTAGGAATCAGCACTTTCACCACCGGGGACCTGGGTTCAATCCCTGGTCTGAAAATTAAGATCCCACAAGTCTTGTGGTGTGGCCAAAAAATAAATAATTGCAAGTTAAAAACACAAGGAGATATCCTCTCACACTCACTAGGATAAATAAAATTAAAAAAAATATATATGTAGTCAATAGCAAGTGTTGGTGAAGATATGGAGAAGCTGGAACCCTCATGCTGATGAGAGTATAAAATGGTGCAGAAGCTTTGAGAAAAAAAAGCATTTCTTCAGAATTTTAATTTGGAGCTCATAAGATCCAGTAATTTTACTCCTAACTATATATCCAAGATAATTGAAAATCTATGTCCACATAAAAGCTTGTGTTCATAGTAGTACTCTTCATAATAGCCAAAACTGTCCACCAATTAAGGAATAGAGAGACAAAATTTGGTATATCCTTATGCTGCTGCTGCTAAGTCG
The DNA here is from genome assembly GCF_055505025.1 of Bos grunniens. NCBI lineage: Eukaryota > Metazoa > Chordata > Mammalia > Artiodactyla > Bovidae > Bos > Bos grunniens. The sequence continues at coordinate 11,028,677 of NC_141188.1, forward strand.
CTTCAGTCATGTCCAACTCTGTGCAACCCCATAGACGGCAGCCCATCAGACTCCCCCATCCCTGGGATTCTCCAGGCAAAAATACTGGAGTGGGTTGCCATTTCCTTCTCCAATGCATGAAAGGAAAAGTGAAAGTGAAGTCCCTCAGTCATGTCTGACTCTTAGCGACCCCATGGACTGCAGCCTACCAGGCTCCTCCATCCATGGGATTTTCCAGGTGAGAGTACTGGAATGGGGTGCCATTGCCTTCTGCAGGGTATATGCATATAATGGAGTGTTATTTGGCCATAAAATTAAATGAGGCATCGGCATGCTATAACATGGATGAGACTTAAAAGTATTATGCAAAGTGAAAAAAAGTTTAAAAAGAGTTCATATTGTATCATTCCATTTTTGCACTGTACTCAAACAGGCAAATTTGCTTGTCTCTGGGAGGGGAGGGTTGTTAAATGGCCGTGGGGCCATAAAGAATGACTATGGAGGGGTACATGTTTTGAGGTGTTGAAATGACAGATAGTTGTGACAGTTGCACAAACATTGTAAATATATATCCACCTGTGCTGTGCTGTCACTTCAGTCGGTTCCGACTGTGTGACCCCATGGACTGTAGCCTGCCAGGCTCCTCTGTCCGTGGGATTCTCCAGCAAAGAATCCTGGAATGGGTTGCCATGCCCTCCTCCAGGGGATCTTCCCAAACTAGGGATCAAACCGGCATTTCTTCTCTCCTGGACTGGCATCTGTGTTCTTTACCACTAGTGCCACCTGGGAAGCCACGAATACCAATGAAATGAACACTTAAAAAGTGAATGTTATGGTATGTGAATTATGTCTGAATAAAGCTGTTAAGGAAAGGGCACTGGACTTGTCCAGGTAAAATACCTTTTGAGTCCCCTCCACCAAAAAGATATTGTTCACGCTTCAGGAACCTGAAATAGCGAAGATCAGATTTTAAAAGCTACGGCAAAAGCAGATTTAAAAATATTTGACGCTCATGAGGACAGACTGCACATGACGATGAATGCAATGAGGACGGATTTGTTTACATCCTTACCTAGGACGGTGCTATGAAAATCAGCCAAATTTATGGGGGGAAAATAAATGTTTGCTTGTGTCTGACTCAACATATTGCTAAGTACTGCCACTTAATCAGACGCCTATCTCCATTTATTTTTATAACTTCTCTCTCCATTTTCTTCATGGTTAAATCGCATGATATGTGTTGTTCTGCTTCAGAAAGAACCATCTGTTGTGTAATTATCACCAGGGGCTAACCATTCTCTCAAGGTGCAGAAATTCAGCATTATAGGTAATATGAATGCATAATTTATTATGCCTGTGTACCTAATTGAAAACACAAATGTATCCAGTTAGAACTGTATTTGATCAAGAATTTTATGCTTTGAAAAATGGCATTTTTCTCTCAAACTTGTGAAAAAAATAACTTTTAAAACTCAAAATTTACTGGGGAATATTTTTTTTAATCTGAGATTTCTTGGCTTTGAAATAACTGCATTCAACTCAGAGAACTCAAAGGCAGAAAAATAATGTCTATGAAAAAAAGAGGAAATATTCACTGGTATAAAGTCATATGTGATTTTGAAGCTGTATTACTGTTTGCTGATGCTGCTGCTAAGTCGCTTCAGTCGTGTTACTGTTTAGGACCATAGAAAGGGCAATTATAATATGTAACAATATCAACCAAAACATAGGCACCAAACTTCACCATAATGTTTTGTTTTGTTTCTGCTTTCTAAACTGATAAGCTGGAGGGAAGAAACAAAAATAATAAAAATAATCATTAACCACTGAGTATATTTTCCATTATATCATACCCTCATTTTAGTCCCTAGATACAGATATCTGTATCTATTAGGCAAATTGTGTGTCAATAGAAATGTTTCATTTTCATGAGGGCATCAGCTTTTATTTACAAAATAGAAAAATGAAAATAGAGCATATTCATTTCCATCTGGTACACTGTCTTTAAATATTCCTCCTCCCTCAATAACATGGTTTCCAAAATTCATAAGATCTTTAAAATTAACACTTGGGTATGCTGGCTCCAATTCTTTCTCATATGAGTTACTAAAACCCACACTAAATAACAAATTATTTTGAAGTTTCATACTGTGATTCGTAATGTACCCCGTAGGAACTCACAGCGGCCCTGCTTTTATTATGCTCTTGAATTCTGAGAGCTGCTGTCAGGCTGAAAACGTGTAGTTTAGATCCATACCCTCAGTAGCCTCGAAGTAACCTTCTAACCCTAGAATTCACATAGATAATAATAGGTTTAATTAAAAAATGATACATGCTCCACATCATATGTCATCAAGAAAGTGCAAACTAAAAACAGTCAGATACCTCTACATACATATCTATTAGAATGGCCAACATCTGGAATGATGACCACACCAAATGCTGGCAAGGATGTGGGGACAACAGGAACTCTCATTCATTGATGGTGGGAACGCAAAATGATGCAGCCACTTTGGAGGATAGCTCGGTGGTTCCTTACAAAATGAAACACACTCTTAGTATAGGACCCAGCAATCATGATTCTTGTTATTTACTTGAAGAAACTGAAAATGTATGTCTGCACAAGAGCCTACACATGGATCTTTGTAGCAGTTTTATTTGTAATTGCCAAAATTTAGAAGGAACCAAGTATCCTTCAGTTGCTGCTGCTGCTGCTCCTAAGTCGCTTCAGTCGTGTCCGACAGCAGCCCACCAGGCTCCTCTGTCCCTGGGATTCTCTAGGCAAGAATACTGGAGTGAGTTGCCATTTCCTTCTCCAGTGCACACATGCACGCTAAGTCGCTTCAGTCGTGTCCGACTCTGTGCGACCCTATGGACAGCAGCCCACGAGGCTCCTCTGTCCACAGGATTCTCTAGGCAAGAATACTGGAGTGGTTGCCATTTCCTTCTCCATGTCCTTCAGTAGATGAGTGGGAAAACAACAACAACAAAAAAAACTGTAGTACATCCAGATAGTGCAATATTATTCAACACTGAAAGGAAATGAGCTATCGAGCAATGAAAAGACATGGAGGAATCTTAAATGCACATTCGTAAGTGAAAGAAAGTCATCCAAAAAGGCTAAACAATATATGACATTCTGCAAAAGGCAAACTATGGAGACAGTAAAAGATCGTTGGTTATTGGGGTGGGGTTGGAAAGAGGAAGAATTGGTGGAGCACAGATTTTTTAGGCACTGAAACTACCCTGTATGATGATATGGTGATGGGCACTCACCATTACATATCTGTCCAAATGCACAGAACATGTAACATCAAGAGTGACCCCTAAGGTAAGCTTCAGGGGAAATGATGTATCAATGTAGCTTTACTGGCCTTGACAGATGGGTCACTCTGATGAGAGACATCTATAATGAGAGACATCTATAATGAGGGAAGCCATGCATGTTGGGGGCAGGGGATACTTGAAAAACCTCTGTATCTTCCTCTCAATGTGACTGTGAAACTAAAACTGCTCTCCCCCAAAAAATGTTTTTAAAAATCACACAGGTAAAGTATATTTATTTTAAACATATAAAATTATTAATAAATTGTGCCTCTGCTACTGATTTTCAATGCAGCATCAAGACTGAATTTGTGAACATTTTACCAGCTATTCAATTCAGTTCAGTCTCTCGGTCATGTCTGACTCTTTATGACCCCACGGCCTGCAGCACACCAGGTTTTCCTGTCCTTCACCAACTCATGAAGCTTGTACAAACTCATGTCCATCGAGTCGGTGATGCCTTCCAACCATCTCATCCTCTGTCAGCCTCTTCTTCTCCCTCCTTCAATCTTTCCCAGCATCAGTGTCTTTTCAAATGAGTCAGTTCTTTGCATCAGGTGGCCGAAGTATTGGAGTTTCAGCTTCTGCATCAGTCCTTCCAATGAATATTCAGGACTGATCTCCTTTAGGATGGACTGGTTGGATCTCCTTGCAGTCCAAGGGACTCTTAAGAGTCTTCCCCAACACCACAGTTTGAAAGTATCAATTCTTTAGCATTCAGCTTTCTTTATAATCCAACTCTCACATCCACACATGACTACTGGAAAAACCATAGCTTTGAATAGATGGACCTTTGTCAGCAAAGTAATGTCTCTGCTTTTTAATATTGGTGTCTACGTTGGTCATAGCTTTTCTTGCAAGGAGAAAGCATCTTTTAATTTCATGGCTGAAGTCACCATCTGCAGTGATTTTAGAGCCCCCAAAAATAAAGTCTCACTGTTTGCATTGTTTCCCCATCTATTTCCCATGAAGTGATGGGACCGGATGCCATGATCTTAGTTTTCTGAATGTTGAGTTTTAAGACCACTTTTTCACTCTCCTCTTTCACTTTCATCAAGAAGCTCTTTAGTTCTTCTTTGCTTTCTCCCGTAAGGGTGGTGTCATCTGTTTATCTGAGGTTATTGATATTTCTCCCAGCAATCTTGATTCTACCTTGTGCTTCATCTGACAAATGTGATCCACTGGGGAAGGGAATAGCAAACCACTTCAGTATTCTTGCCTTGAGAATCCCACAAACAGTATGAAAAGGCAAACCAGCTATTACTGAAAGGAATGTTTGTGGTCTAGTTGTCTAGTGGTTTACAGGGTGTGTACCTGGGATTATTTTATCATGGTTGCCTGGAAGTTAGTTACTAACTGGAGACTCTCCCAGCCCAGCCCAGGCCTGAATCAAAAACTAAGGGCTGGGGCTGAGGCAACCTGTGTTTTAACAAACTCTCCAGATGGTTTCCATGCACGTGAAAGTCAGGGACTGCTAGTCTAGTTTATTCCAACTTCTCTCATCACTCACAGGTAAGTCAGCTTCTCTCATCCCTCACCAGTAAGTCGCCTTCTGTCCACCTGGTGCTCCATTATGGATGCCTTTCATGAGAATGGTCATTTCCATGTGTCAGGAATTAAGTGGCCATCTGCTGTGCTTGGACGTCCAGCATTTTTTGGAAACTCCACTTAGTACTTTGATTGTTTCATGCCGTATGTGTCCCACCTTCCCAAAGTAGATATCCAAATACTACATTTCCAACTGGTCACCTTGTTACCATGGTTATTCTAATAGATGCACTTAAGTGAGAATTGGAGGTAGAAGGGGGAAGCCTGAATTGATGGCCACAACAATCAGGCCAATCTTCAGAGAAGTACAGTGGTGCAATGGCTGGTCCATTCGATAGCCTTGTCAATGCCAAGTGGCAATGATGGTATTTTTACTAGGACAGTCTGACTATGAGGCTGGGCATAGCCCTTGGCTCTGTTATTTTGGACTCTAATCACCAAGCCTGATTATTTGCCCCTCCTGGAAAATTCTGTTAATTCTCTAATTTCCTTTAGTACAAACTTGCTTTTCAACCTTGCTAGAGAAGATTCTGTAGTTTCCAATTCAGAGTACTGAATGAAAAGAACATTTGTTATTATCAAAAACTCTGTGTCTTTGGCTGTAATTGGCAGGTGAGCTTTACCCTTGGCATTAGCTGTTTTCTGAGTTCTAAAGTGCTTCTCTCCTCTACAGCACAATGTGAGTGCCATCTCCATGTCGGAGTCCGTTGCCACCTTCTCGTGACAAGGGACAGCTTCTCTGCCCTTGCAGTGTGCTTCCAACCTCTGCTCTGCATCTCCCTCATTAGGCTGTCGCATCCTGTGTGCCTCGATTTGTTTCTGCACGTTGTTTATTGTCCCCGCTTCAGTTCCCTCAGGATTGTCCTTGAATGGTGCTTTGCTGGTGGGATGGTTTTATGCTTCCTGGTGTTTTGTCAGGAACGGCTTCCAAGATGGGCCTGACCTTAACTCTGCACGGAGCCCAAGTCCGTGCACTCCTTCACATCCAAATGGCTCATTCCCTTTCTGTCTTGACCTGAGGCACTGGGAATTTATTATTTAATCATCTTATATCCATTTTGTGGTAAAGTGCAGTTCCAAGACTGGACCTTCTTTATCAAAAAACAGGAAAGATATGGTATTTGGTAGGGCTCATTGTGAATTAAATTTTAGAAATGTTGAATTTTATGTTGGTAAGGAATTGGTTAGTCTCTGACCCTGATTTTGAGAAGATGAAGGAGAAAATAACCCAATGTCAAGAAATCGAAATGCAATTAAAGGATAGATAGAAGATCAAGAAAAGGTAGCCTTGTATTACCCAAGAAAGACAGAAGAATTTAAATGACTTAATTTAATACAAGAGAGTCATTTTACTAGTGTTGGAAGTTATCTTCCAACTCTTTAGTAAAATATGAATTCATATTCATATTTCACAGGTTCAATCTATGAGTGAAGATAAATAGAGGCAGTGAATGTACAACACCAATTTTAGGAATATTTTTCTGAACCAATAAATAGAAATAAAAGGATAATTCTAGTAAGACACACATAAAATGCAAGACCTGAAAAACTAATTATATATCTCACATTGAAGCAGACATTAATGTTATTAAAGATGCAGAGTTTTACCTCCAAAATAAATAAAATTTATTCTTCACAACAGAATTATTAATAGGATCATAGTTTATTAATCTGTTTATTAATCTTCCTCTAGTGAATGATAGCCATTTTTTTTGTCTTCAATGCTATACGCTATAGCAAAGAGTCACAAAAGTAAATTATCCTGCTACCAAATAAATGGTCTGTTTATTAAAAAAAAAAACTATGGAGAAAAATAAAAATTAAATGTTGCTAATTCTAAGGCAAATTGCATCAGAATGTTTATAAATGATCCATTCTCCAATAAATGGAGGTAATCTATGTTTGCCTTCTGGATCAATAAATAAACAATTTAGATGGAATGGTTCCCAACATTTGACTGGCTCTGTCATCATGTTTCTTGCTTTTTTCCCCCCACAAATTATCTAGTAATAGTAGGTCATTAAACTTGTAATCCATTTAACAAATGCTAATACTGTAGATGTGTATGGCCATATCTTCAGTTTATCCTTTTACTAAATTATATATTTATTTGGGATAAAATTGAACTTCTATTTAAAGCAGGTATGAGGTTCCTGGCTTAGAATAGGTGAGACATGATAAAAAGCATTCATTAGGGCAGTAATACAGAGAGGAGGACATCCATTTTAGAAATAGGTCATGAAATCAGTAGGACTTCATGATCGATTGGTAAAATCAGCAAATATAAACTCTTTGTAGCTTAGATGTGAATGAAAGGAGTGATGGAAAGGCAGCATCCAAATAAAAATCAAAAAGCTAAGAGATATAATCTTTATGGTGGAAGAGATGCTGTGCTTTGTATGTTCAGGTTATATGAGAGGGAGAGGTGAAAGAACTGATGATAACCAATATTTATTGAAGCCTCCAAGTACTTTGTAAGTATCTCATTTAATACTCACAACTACTCACTCCAGTATTCTTGCCTGGAGAATTCCAAGGACTGAGGAGCCTGGTGGGCTACAATCCATGGGGTCATGAAGAGTCGGATACAAGTCAGACACAACTGAGCAACTACCACACACAAATGTCATATCAGCCCGGCGCTCTGTGATGGGAAGGGGGATGGAGGCTCAAAGCGGGGGTATATATACATATATATGTATATATATATGTATGGTGGCTCAGATGGTAAAGAATCTACCTGCAATAGAGGAGACCTGGGTTTGATCCCCTGGAGAAGGAAATGGCAACGCACTCCATAGTACTCTTGCCTGGAGGCTCCTCAGTCCATGGGGTCACAAAGAGTCGGACACTACTGAGCAACTTCACTTTCACTTTATATATATATACACATACATATACATACATATATATATATATATAATTGATGATTTGCATTGTTGTAGGGCAGAAACCAATATAACATTTTAAAGCAATTATCCTTCAATTAAAAAGTAAATAAATAACCCTCCCCCAAAACATCATATCATATTTTATAGTTAAGGAAACAGAGGCACAGAATCCTAAATAATATACTCAAGTCCACTACTACAGCTTGTAGTGATAGAGGCTGACTCTGGTCTCTTGAACTCACAACTGTGTCCCACTAGAGAGGAGAGAATGAATGAAGTCCCAGAGGAGATGTGACGAAGCAGAAGGGCAGATGAAGGTTTAATCTGAAAGAAAAATTCTCTGGGACCCAAGGAAATGACATAAAGGTAGGTCAGATGCTTATAGCGTTTTTAAAAGATGAGATAAGAAGTTGAGGTTCTTAATATCTGCAATCTCTCTTTTACTTAATGAAGACGAAAGCAAGGCTGCCTCTCAACATTCTAAAGCAGGGAGAGTGTCGAAGAGTTACTCTTAAAACACTTGCCAAAGGAATTATTGCCTGAATGCGTGAGGGAAGAAGGGTAATTTTCATTATATTTCTAATGATTTCACTGTGCAAGAAACCTGAAAAAATCATTACAAAGTGACCATATGGTGATATTACTCTACATAAAAAGCAGGAAAAATGAGGACTCTTTTTAAAAATTCAGGCTAGCTCAGAATAACAAAGAATAGATGGATACCTATTTCTGAGCTACATTATGTAAATTTGATTTTTAAAATCTCATAAAAACAAAAATCCGGTTTTAAGGAACACAAAGCAAATGTAAGAATTAAATTATGCCTTCATCTTCTAAGGAATAAATCCAAGTTGCTATAGAGAAATTTATCTTTACTATTAATCAATATAATTTCATAAAGCTGAAAGAGACTTGGGCATCGGATGACCCAAACACTTCACTTCTCAGAACAGGAAATTAAGGGCCTGTGAAGTGTATGACTTGCTCAAAATGGGCAGTTCATTGCTAGGAGAACCGAGACTCTCTTAGACTGCAGTCTTCACCCCCTTATTTTGTGTGTGTGGTCAGAAAAAAGGTTGCGTCTCATACGCATTTTCCGTTTCTGTGTTATTCTATCACCTATGTCAATTACTCTTCTGTAACAGATGTATAAGCTCTTAATTGATCCTGAGGGTCAGATAAGGGAACTAACATTTACAGAAGGTGAGCTCTTCACCAGGATCATGGCTAAGCACCTCTATTTGGGCTTTATCATACATAATTACTTTAAGTATTTATTGATGGCCCCATTTATCTTCACGGTTGAAAGAACTGCAGTTGAGGGAGGTTAAATAACTCACACCAGGTCGTATGTGGCCAATTTCTTCCCCATGCACTGCAAAATACTGTGATGTTTGCATCTTTTAATTATGTGCTTTTGTTTTCCCTGTGAGGTTTAACTTTTTTTTTTTTTTTTTTTTACTTTTAAATATGTTCAGCGTAGTTCTGGAAAGTTGGCTTTGGGTGGCAGGGACTATACGGGGAAGTAAGAAGGTAACTGCAGAGAAGTCATTGAGCTTAGTTCCTCTTTTTTTTTTTTTTTTTTTGAAAATATGTACCATGAGGTACTTTAGTTATTTTCAGTATTCATCCCACTAGCATAATATCTAAGACAGAACTATGTCATACCATATTCTTTTTTTTTTTTTCTGAAAAATTTCACAATATAATGTTGATAGTTTACCATGAAGAAATTAAGAAAAGAGAATAGTTTCTAATGTTTATCCAAGTATTGACTGTTCGTAGTGCTCTTTACTCCTTCCTGTATTTCCCAGTTTTGTTTTGATATTATCATCATTCATAAAGGACTTTATCATTTTTTATAGCTCGTGCATGCTTCCTTAGCTTTCATTTCTCTGAAGGTGTTTTCACCCCCATTTCAAAAGATACTTTCAATGAATATCTATTACAGAATTGACAGCTTTAATTTTTCAGCACTTTATTTTTTTTTTTTTGATAAATTTAACGCCTTTTATTGCCATACCTCATTTTACTGTGCTTTGCTTTAGTGAGCTTTATAGATACATGTTTTGTTTTGTTTTGTTTTTCCTTGTTAATTTTCTGTTTAGTTGATCTATCCATAAGTGTGAGTGGGGTATTAAAGTCTCCCACTATTATTGTGTTATTGTTAATTTCTCCTTTCATACTTGTTAGGATTTGTCTTACATACTGCAGATTTGTCTTACATACTGCGGTGCTCCCATGTTGGGTGAATATATATTTATAATTGTTATATCCTCTTTTTGGATTGATCCTTTGATCATTATGTAGTGACCTTCTTTGTCTCTTTTCACAGCCTTTGTTTTAAAGTCTAATTTATCTGATACGAGTATTGTGACTCCTGCTTTCTTTTGGTCCCAATTTGCATGGAAAATCTTTTTCCAGCCCTTCACTTTCAGTCTGTATGTGTCCCCTGTTTTGAGGTGGGTCTCTTGTAGACAACATATGTAGGGGTCTTGTTTTTGTATCCATTCAGCCAGTCTTTGTCTTTTGGTTGGGGCATTCAACCCATTTACGTTTAAGGTAATTACTAATAAGTATGATCCCGTTGCCATTTACTTTATTGTTTTGGGTTCGAGTTTATACACCATTTTTGTGTTTCCTGTCTAGAGAATATCCTTTAGTATTTGTTGGAGAGCTGGTTTGGTGGTGCAGAATTCTCTCAGCTTTTGCTTGTCTGAAAAGCTTTTGATTTCTCCTTCATACTTGAATGAGATCCTTGCTGGGTACAATAATCTGGGCTGTAGGTTATTTTCTTTCATCATTTTAAGTATGTCTTGCCATTCCCTCCTGGCTTGAAGAGTTTCTATTGAAAGATCAGCTGTTATCCTTATGGGAATTCCCTTATGTGTTATTTGTTGTTTTTCCCTTGCTGCTTTTAATATTTGTTCTTTGTGTTTGATCTTTGTTAATTTGATTAATATGTGTCTTGGGGTGTTTCTCCTTGGGTTTATCCTGTTTGGGACTCTCTGGGTTTCTTGGACTTGGGTGATTATTTCCTTCCCCATTTTAGGGAAGTTTTCAACTATTATCTCCTCAAGTATTTTCTCATGGTCTTTCTTTTTGTCTTCTTCTTCTGGAACCCCTATGATTCGAATGTTGTAGCGTTTAATATTGTCCTGGAGGTCTCTGAGATTGTCCTCATTTCTTTTAATTCGTTTTTCTTTTATCCTCTCTGATTCATTTATTTCTACCATTCTATCTTCTAATTCACTAATCCTATCTTCTGCCTCTGTTATTCTACTATTTGTTGGCTCCAGAGTGTTTTTAATTTCATTTATTGCATTATTCATTATATATTGACTCTTTTTTATTTCTTCTAGGTCCTTGTTAAACCTTTCTTGCATCTTCTCAATCCTTGTCTCCAGGCTATTTATCTGGATTCCATTTTAATTTCAAGATTTTGGATCAATTTCACTATCATTATTTGGAATTCTTTATCAGGTAGATTCCCTATCTCTTCCTCTTTTGTTTGGTTTGGTGGGCATTTATCCTGTTCCTTTATCTGCTGGGTATTCCTCTGTCTCTTCATCTTGTTTAAATTGCTGAGTTTGGGAGTCCTTTCTGTATTCTGGCAGTTTGTGGAGTTCTCTTTATTGTGGCGTTTCCTCACTGTGTGTGGGTATGTAGAGGTGGCTTGTCAAGGTTTCCTGGTTAGGGAAGCTTGTGTCGGTGTTCTGGTGGGTGGAGCTGTATTTCTTCTCTTTGTTCAGTCGCGCTAGCTTAGTTCCTCTTATCCCTGCAGAATCCTGTCTGAAAGAGACAATGAAAGTAGAGTCTACTGAAGGGCCAGCATCGTGATGGGAGCTCCCCGCCCCTGAGTGAGTGAATGAAAGTTGCTCAGGCGTGTCCGACTCCTTGCAACTCCATGGACTGTAGCCCTCCAGGCTCCTCTGTCCATGGGATTTCTCAGGCAAGAATTCTGGAGTGTGGAGCCATTCCCTTCTCCAGGAGATCTTCCCCACCCAGAGATCAAACCCAGGTCTCCTGCATTGCAGGCAGATTCTTTACTAACTGAGCCATCAAGAAATCCTGCCCCGAGACCACTCAAACCTGAAGAATCCTTCATCCCATATTTCCTCTAAAACGTGTTATCAAATCTGTGTCTCCTAAAAGAACGTTAGTTTGGCATAGCCCAAGTCACATGTATAAACTCTGGTGATATGGGAAACTGGGAAATGTAGCTTATTAGATTCTCTGCAGGAAATATTTGGAAATCTCAAAATACAAAGAAGGATTTCAACATCCTTTGGTAGCCCAAACTTAAAACTTCCCAACATAGATCAACACTCTCCCAAATGCAAAAAAAAAAAAAAAGGAGAGCTGCAGGCTACACTCCCCCAACCCAGGAAAATAGAACTTCATTATAAAACTGAAAACAGGTTCACTTTCTGATGAGAGGTCCCACATCTCATCAGCCTCTGGATCAGCTTCAAGTCCAATAAATTATTTCTTCCTCATCCAGTTCAGTCATATTATCACTTTAAGATTCTTCTGTAACATGAGAGAAATATGAAAATTTAACCACTTCACAGATAATTTACCTGTAATTAGGGGAAGAGAGTGAAGAGGAAATTAGTTAATGTGTGTGTGTGTGTATGTGTGTGTGTGTATATAAAACACAGCAAAGAAATGAGAAAAAGTGAGGAGGAAGTATCGTTCTTATTTCTCTAGGGAGAGCAGCTGGCTGCACTGCAGTCCAGAGTCTTGTTCTCAGGTCTGCAGATCCAAGGCGGCAATGTTCCAGAAGCCAGACAGAGTTCAGGAAAACTGAATCACACTCTTCCAGGAATCTTTTTGATAAGATACACACATACACACACTCTCACTTTTGGAATATACCCCACCCCATCAATTTATTTGGCAATAAATACGCAGATCTAATTTTTAAAGACCAGATGTTTACATTATTTAAAAAGATGCCTAATTTAGTAGTAGCTTGATAGGCAATTACATTAAGTATACATTTTTAAATGCTTCAGAATCTATAACTTATTAGCTTTCTTCAGTACAAAATGGGAGAGAGGGAGGTGGAAGGGAAGGGGGAGAAAGGCTGAGATTTTAGAAAGAGAGACCGAGATGGAGACAGACTGAGATTCTTGAACAAGAATCTGTCTTTGTGCCATTATCAACAGGGAATGAAACCTCTGATATTTCTATCGCTTGATGTATTTTGTAGGGAACAAGTAATAGAGCGGCTGCCCAATAACTAAGTAAACAAAAGGACCAAAGCAAATTTTGGCAACATTTATCTCCCCCTTTACTGTATTGCAACTCAGATCTAATTTTGAGGAATTGACACGAAACTACCATTTTTGTGTAAAATCACACAGCAATGGTGCTAAATCTGCCTCCTGCTGAATTTGTCTCCTACCATTAGCATGAGGCTTCCCAGGTGGCAGAGTGGTAACAAATCTACCTGCAATGCAGGAGACCCAGGTTTGATCCCTGGGTCAGGAAGATCCCCTGGAGAAGGAAATGGCAACCACTCCAGTATTAAGCCTGGAGAATCCCATGGACAGCGGAGCCTAGAGGGCTACACACATACACTACTATCGTATGGTTTTTCTCTCCCAGATTTCCACATTTAGGGTCCCACAGAGTTCCTGGGCATAATAAAATAACTTATTACTCAGGAATGCATTTTATCTGATTTAATTATCTTACACACAAATATAAAAAATTCTAACTGATTTTTTCAAAGTAAAAGCAAAATCAAAGAGTTAGATGGTTTCCTTCCCATAATACAGACATTGAACATAAATATTTTATCATATTTTTGAAATTGCAAAAATATTTGAAGTGAAATGTTATGTTTTCATGTACATATACTGATCTTGTCATATCATTGAACTCAGCTTTTATTTTTTCCCAGAAACCAATTTACCCTCTAAAATTATTTTCTTCACTTAGTATGCATGACCTTTGCCTTTTTACTTTTCTCAGGGCTCTACAATTTTTATTTGCATCATCCCTCTCCCTGAGGAAGAATCCCACATCTTCTCCCACATTTTTTATTTAAATATTTGCTATCCCCTTCGCCACTAATGACAGGAAAGTAGCTCTCCTCATGTCTCCGGCTTCCTAAAATTTCCTATTCAGTGCATTCTTTTCACCATCACACTGATCACCCTGAAGCCAGAGAGGAATATCTAAAATATTAACTGACTTAAAATCAAGCATTCCCGTCTAGAGCTGCTGCTGCTGCTGCTGCTAAGTCGCTTCAGTCGTGTCCGACTCTGTGCGACCCCATAAACGGCAGCCCACCAGGCTCCCCCGTCCCTGGGATTCTCCAGGCAAGAACACTGGAGTGGGGTGCCATTTCCTTCTCCAAAGTATGAAAGTAAAAAATAAAGTGAAGTCGCTCAGTTGTGTCCAACTCCTATTGACCCCATGGACTGCAGCCCACCAGGCCCCTCTGTCCATGGGATTTTCCAGGCAAGAGTACTGGAGTGGGTTGCCACTGCCTTCTCCCCTGTCTAGAATAGTAGTTCTCAAAGACTGTTTCTGAGATTGGCAATATCAGCATCACCTGGGGACCAGTTAGAACTGTAACTTATCAGTCCCACCCAGGTCTCCCAAAACCCAGGGACCCAGCAAAAGCCTGCAGGCTGTTATGAAGCATGTAAAGTTTGAGAACCACTGGTGCATGAGACAAATTCTCTTTCTCAGCATGTTACACAGTGGTGTCATCCATGGAAAGGCAGCATCTGGGTCAATGGGCACTTGTTAGAAATGCCAATTCTTGGGCAAACTGGAAATAGCTAATACAACATGCCTCCATGGAATTGACATGTTATCTTGGGAAGGGATTGGAGGGGGGTGCTATGCTTTAGCAGATAAAGGTATTCGGTATTTAATCTCATACCTTTATCTGCTCTTCCCTATGATATTTTTCAGCACACAATCTGACATTGTTGTAAATATGTAAACACTTTAGATTTTAAGTTTTTCTAAAAGCCCTTAACTTTCTAAAAGTTCCCTACCAAGGGAACATTTCATGCAAAGTTGGGCTCGATAAAGGACAGAAATGGTAGGGACCTAACAGAAGCAGAAGATATTAAGAAGAGATGGCAAGAATACACAGAAGAACTGCACAAAAAAGATCTTCATGACCCAGATAATCACAATGGTGTGATCACTCACCTAGAGCCAGACATCCTGGAATGTGAAGCCAAGTGGGCCTTAGAAAGTATCATTACAAACAAAGCTAGTGGAGGTGATGGAATTCCAGTTGAGCTATTTCAAATACTGAAAGATGATGCTGTGAAAGTGCTGCACTCAATAGGCCAGCAAATTTGGAAAACTCAGCAGTGGCCACAGGACTGGAAAAGGTCAGTTTTCATGCCAATCCCAAAGAAAGGCAATGCCAAAGAATGCTCAAACTACTGGACAATTGCACTCATCTCACACCCTAGTAAAGTAATGCTCAAAATTCTCCAAGCCAGGCTTCAGCAATAAATGAACCGTGAACTTCCAGATGTCCAACCTAGTTTTAGAAAAGGCAGAGGAGCCAGAAATCAAATTGCCAACGTCTGCTGGATCATCAAAAAAGCAAGAGAATTCCAGAAAAACATCTATTTCTGCTTTATTGACTATGCCAAAGCCTTTGACTGTGTGGATCACAATCAACTGTGGAAAATTCTGAAAGAGATGGGAATACCAGACCACCTGACCTGCCTCTTGAGAAACCTGTATGCAGGTCAGGAAGCAACAGTTAGAACTGGACATGGAATAGACTGGTTCCAAATTGGGAAAGGAGTACGTCAAGGCTGTATATTGTCACCCTGCTTATTTAACCCTTATATGCAGAGTACATCTTGAGAAACACTGGGTTGGAAGAAGCACAAGCTGGAATCAATATTGCTGGGAGAAATATCAATAACCTCAGATATGTAGATGACACCACCCTTATGGCAGAAAGTGAAGAGGAACTAAAAAGGCTCTTGGTGAAAGTGAAAGAGGAGAGTGAAAAAGTTGGCTTAAATCTCAACATTCAGAAAACGAAGATCATGGCATCTGGTCCTATCACTTCATGGGAAATAGATGGGGAAACAGTGGAAACAGTGTCAGACTTTATTTTTTGGGGCTCCAAAATCACTGCAGATGGTGACTACAACCATGAAATTAAAAGACGCTTACTCCTTGGAAAGAAAGTTATGACCAACCTAGACAGCATATTCAAAAGCAGAGACATTACTTTGCCAACAAAGGTCCATCTGGTCAAGGCTATGGTTTTTCCTGTAGTCATGTATGGATGTGAGAGTTGGACTGTGAAGAAAGCTGAGTGCTGAAGAATTGAGGCTTTTGAACTGTGGTGTTGGAGAAGACTCTTGAGAGTCCCTTGGACTGCAAGGAGATCCAACCAGTCCATCCTAAAGGAGATCAGTCCTGGGTTCTTTGGAAGGAATGATGTTGAAGCTGAAACTCCAATACTTTGGCCAACTGATGCGAAGAGTTGACTCATTGGGAAAAACTCTGATGCTGGGAGGGATTGGGAGCAGGAGGAAAAGGGGACGACAGAGGATGAGATTGCTGGATGGCATCACTGACTCGATGGACGTGAGTCTGGGTGAACTCTGGGAGTTGGTGATGGACAGGGAGGCCTGGCGTGCTGCAATTCATGGGGTCACAAAGAGTCAAACACGACTAAGTGACTGAACTGAACTGAACTGAAAAGCCCTTAATCTAGCCAACATCAATGGCTTCCTATTCTTTACTGTCATTGATAAAACCAAGTATTGATAGAATTTCTGCACATGGCCTTTTGTTAGATTTATACTTTTATATCTTTTGTATTATTTAACATTTTGATTCTGTATCTGAAGGTAAAAAATTACCAACCCCCTGTTAAATATTGCCTGTTCAGACTGGCCAGCAAAGAATTTGAAAAATAATATGATTTTATGGAGTATGTGTTCTTATAACTTAGAACATTTAATTACTTGACCCCTGAAAGTAAGTGTTTTACCAACATTAAATAAATGAAATATGAGTGGGTAATTGAGTGAATCTCATGTATATATAATTTCCTTCTGTCCCCAAGTAAAATTTTTAATTATTTTTTTCATTTATACATTTCTTTGATTGATTGATATCAATCAATTTCTGATTGATATTCTTTCTTTAAGAATGATTTTCAGTTTGGGGCTGTGTTTCCTAAATTTCTCTAGTAGGAATTATAGATTCTATCAATGAATTTAGCATTTGGTAGACTATATTACCATGCTTATAAATTCTGAAGAGCTACCACTAACAACTACCACCTCTAGTAAATTCAGTGTTTGAATTTACTATCTTTGCATCCTTCTTCCTCCTGTCTAGTTACTATGTGTGCCGTGTGCTCAGTTGCTCAGTCGTGTCCAATTCTTTGTGACTATAGCCTGCCAGGTTCCTCTGTCCATGGGATTCTCCAGGCAAGAATACTGGAGAATTCTTGGATTGCAATTCCCTTCTCCAAGGGATCTTCTCAACCCAGAGATCAAACCCAGGTCTCTTAGGTCTCCTGCAATGGCAGACCTGTTCTTTACCACTGCTGCCACCAATCCTAAAAGTCAGGGGTTAACTCAGCACTCTGGGTCTAGCTTGGTAATGTAACTCTATTTTCACATTTGTAATTATTTGTTTATATTTTTCTTCCTTGAATAAACAGTGACATTTTCAAGGACAGTAACCAGGACTTACTTATTTTGGGACTGTCTAACTCTATTGATAAGAAATATACTGTATTATTTAGACCATCTGAGCCTTGCAATAAATATTTGTTAAGTCAGCTCAGTCACATGCCCTTTGCCAGCGTGTCAGATAACTGCACAGACTATAGTTTTGTTTTAACTAATCTGACTAGAATATATTTTTTTATAGAGACAGTTTCTCCAGAATACAAAAACATCTGGTCAATTTGGTGGGGAAAAAAACATCCACAAACTGACATTATTCTTGCAAAATTGCCTATGTGTTCTTCAGTTTTTCCTCCTTTCAAATGGATGTTCTGGCATTATTAAAAAGAAAGAAAGAAAGAAAACTGCTGTGTAAATCAGACTGTGGTTTTGTCTCCCTTTCCATTCCTTCTTTAATCTCACTCAGCAAATGAATATGCCTTGCTTAGAAATGGACTTGCTATAAAAAATATTACCAACTTCACAGTGATTCTAGAATCCCATAAATTGTAATAATTAACATGACCTCCCTTTGTAATTCGATTAGCTCCAAAGGAGCACTTCTCTTCAATGGATGACCTCTGTTCTTCCTACAATATTAACTGGGCAAGGCTGTGGATGGCATTGTGAGCCAGTCCAGTGTTTTGTCCAGAAGCACACTTGTCTTGAGCTGAATCCAAGGGTATCTAGGGGCCTGGATATCTAGGGTCCTTCCTTCCTTTGCTGCTCTTCTTACCCACAGTTAACTGTGTTGTGGTATTTATATCATCAGATCAGATCAGATCAGTCGCTCATTCCTGTCCGACTCATTGCGAGCCCATGAATTGCAGCACGCCAGGCCTCCCTGTCCATCACCAACTCCCGGAGTTCACTCAAACTCACGTCCATCGAGTCAGTGATGCCATCCAGCCATCTCATCCTCTGTCGTCCCCTTCTCCTCCTGCCCCCAAGCCCTCCCAGCATCAGAGTCTTTTCCAATGAGTCAACTCTTCGCATCAGGTGGCCAAAGTACTGGATTTTCAGCTTTAGCATCATTCCTTCCAAAGAAAGCCCAGGGCTGATCTCCTTCAGAATGGACTGGTTGGATCTCCTTGCAGTCCAAGGGACTCTCAAGAGTCTTCTCCAACACCACTGTTCAAAAGCCTCAATTCTTCAGCACTCAGCTTTCTTCACAGTCCAACTCTCACATCCATACATGACCACAGGAAAAACCATAGCCTTGACTAGACGAACCTTTGTTGGCAAAGTAATGTCTCTGCTTTTGAATATGCTATCTAGGTTGGTCATAACTTTCCTTCCAAGGTGTAAGCGTCTGTTAATTTCATGGCTGCAGTCACCATCTGCAGTGATTTTGGAGCCCAGAAAAATAAAGTCTGACACTGTTTCCACTGTTTCCCCATCTATTTCCCATAAAGTGGTGGGACCGGATGCCATGATCTTCGTTTGGATTATTCTTGTGAGCATGCTCAGTCACTCAGTGGTGTCTGACTCTTTGCAACCCCATGGCCTGTAGCCCACCAGGCTCCTGGGATTTTCCAGGCAAGAATAATGGATTGGGATTCTATTTCCTCCTCCAGGGGATCTTCCCAACCCACAGATCAAACCTGCGTCTCCTGCATTGGCAGGTGGTTTCTTTACCACTAAGCCAGCAGGGAAACCCATTGATTCGCTTTAATCACTAACAATGACTTAGTTAAATGTCTACTGCTTCTACTATTCCTGTAGTTTTCTATTTTTTTATAATCTCATTTCATTCTTTGCATTGGAAAGGCAGCCTCTGAAATGATGATAGCTTAGAATTTTTGAATTTGGCAAAGATGGTAAGATCAGCAAGTGGAACAGTGATCATTTCCCCAGGACAAAATGAGAGGTTAGTTTATATCATCACTAGAGTCCATTCTTGTTCTAAAAATCTGGGGATTGAGAATCAGTAAAAGTGCAGAGCTACTCTGTGACACAGTCATGCAAGAAGCCTGCATACACAGACCTCTTTCAAGGGGTCTTCAAACAAGTCATCAGGATTTTGACCACAGAACTCTGTCCACTTGGTCACAGCTGACTGGTTAGTATAGATGAAATAGGACCTTGATGATAGCCCTGGCTACAGAGTGACTCAGTGAGATGCAGTGGTTGGGGAGTTCATTAATAGGAGCCCATACAGAGGACTGGGTTAGCTACTAGTGCCAAGAGCCATAGAAGCAGAATCATAGGAAAATAATGAAAATCATTATTATTTTCATTAAAATCATCATTAAAAAATAATGAAATCATAGAAAAATAATCATAAAAAACCAGTAAATAAAGATCAAGATTGTCAATATATCTAAGTTCCAGATCTTCATGGAATCTTGAACAAAATTCTGGCTTTCTATGATGCTCACAAAATACTCTCTATACTTCTCTATTTTCATATACACCCCATGACTAAGGTCTTAGCATCTTAGTTGACTTGAACAAGCCAAATTTTGGTAAAGTAAATGATCCTCAATAATTGTGATATAAAACTACTTATTTTTTAAAAAATCTTATATTATCTAGCAATAACTTGAATGCCAAATATTTATAGAGGTTTAATTGTATGTCTGATTAGGTAGAATATAATATTTTTATGATTCATTGTAAATTTAATTGTAAACTATTTTTAGACCACTAAGTTCACTGTTATGTGCAAACCTTTGAAAGTAAGAGTCATATAATGCCAACCAAACAGTGGAATTAAACAGAGGCACTTTGAAAAATTGAATCCATTTACACCAAGCTCTTTCCTTTCATTTCCAAATAATCTATATAGTTGTAGAAAAAGTTCAGTCTTACAAGTAAAGAGTTTTTCTACATTAAATATATATATTTATATATATACATATGCATGTGTGTGTATTTGTGTGTAGTTTTCTTCAAGATAATGGAATTATTTGATTTGCTTCTAATTCACTTGATTTTTTAAAATCTATTTAATACCACTATATTCAAAGCTCTCAGAGTCTCACAAGGGCAAGTAATGTGATTAAGTTGACACTTTAAGGGTCATGTGGTTCAGTTCGATTACAGATTAACAAGTCTTTCATATGGAAAAAGAAGACTATATCTGCAGAAAATGAGGAAATTATGGGGTTTTTTTTCCTTTGCTGCAGTCGTTTGATTATATAATTTAAAAGGTTTTAAAATTTTAAATAGCAATTACAAAAAACTAAAATGAAATATTTGAAGCTATTGAACTATACTGGGTTTCATGCTTTAAAAAATAATACGTACTCGAGAAGAAAAAATTGGTCCAAATTAAATGCACATTGAACAATGCTATTCACAGCACAATTATAATGCAAAGATAATGGCCTCTGGAAAAAATAACAGAAATTAAGTTAACTAAATGAATAGGGGGAAAGTGACCATTTTGATCCATTTTTAAATACCCATAGATTTCCTTTTTAAATTATGCATATAAAAGTTTTTAATTTCTGATTTTAAATTACTATATACCACAGAAGAACAATTCGAAACCAGTAGGATAAAATATATCTTCGTTCTAAGAGATGCACTGTTTTTTCATGAGATGTTGGAACTCTGTAACTGGCAGCAAAACTCAAAAGAAATAATTCTCTGTTGAGGTTCTTGCTGTGATAACTATTTTTTATTTTTGCACACACAAAAAAGAGAGAAGTTTTTCAAGTTGCCAAAAGGAGAATATAAACAAGAGATATGTGAACAATTTAGGATTCATTCATTACATTTTGTTCTACCCCGTTGACCTTGGCATGGGAAGATCCTCATTAGCATGTGCTCTGAATCAGGATCCAGACCATCTCTCATAATACAAGATACCAGGTTCTAGCAAAGTCTAATGATCATTTCTTCAGGCCAAGGCAACTTCCTTTCCACAAGGTAAGAAAACTTTGGTGGTCTTCATATTTTCTGTCAAATTGTTATTCCTATCTGTTTAGACAGAGTATTAATTAATGACAGAAGAGTAATATTAAATCTATGCACAAATAGTGAAAATGCTGAATTTAACATTCAGGATAGCATTAAAATTAATTTTAAGGGTAACAATAAAATGATAATGTCTATGAGGTTGATCTTCATTTTTTTAAAGTAGCATTAGTTACCAAAAAAAGAAGCTTTTAAAGCTAAATGTTTATCTCTTTTTAAGAAAACAGTTGGATTAATTTTTTATGTTCTATGTTTACTTTTTTTCTAATATTTGCAACATCTTTTATCAAAGATCCTTTTACATAAAGATTCTTTCCCCTCTTTTAAAGGAAGGAGAAACATAAAATCTGGTCTAATTTAAATGTGCTATTTGACTTTAAAATTACTTGACAAAAGAGTAACATAACTGGAATTATTTTTAACCTGTGGCTCAGCTCTTAGCATCTAAATAAATGGTCCTAACTTCCTCTGTTTTCTTCTTTCTAGCAGGGAGGGGGTGTGTTTTAAAGAGACAGATTTCATCACATTTCAACATTTTTGTTTAATTCTCAAACACTACTTCTGAGATGCACCTGATGACTTGATACCACTTCACATAGGAGCTAGAACTGGCTCTAGACTTATATCTCCTGTTCTTGAAAAACACTATTTTCTTTGAAATCATGATAGCCATCTCGATCACATTCTGCCTATACTATGGTCCCTAAAGACCTCACAGTGATTCCTTCTCAGTTCAGTTCAGTTCAGTTCAGTCGCTCAGTCATGTCCAACTCTTTGTGGCCCCATGAATTGAAGCACACCAGGCCTCCTTGTCCATCACCAACTCCCGGAGTTTACCCAAACTCATGTCCATTGAGTCAGTGATGCCATCCAACCATCTCATCCTCTGTTGTCCCCTTCTCCTCCTGCCCTCAATCTTTCCCAGCATCAGCGGCTTTTCCAATGAGTCAGCTCTTCACATAAGGTGGCCAAAGTATTGGAGTTTCAGCTTCAACATCAGTCCTTCCAATGAACACCCAGGACTGATCTCCTTTAGGATGGACTGGCTGGATCTCCTTGCAGTCCAAGGGACTCTCAAGAGTCTTCTCCAACACCACTGTTCAAAAGCATCAATTCCTCGGTGCTCAGCTTTCTTCACAGTCCAACTCTCACATCCATACATGACCACTGGAAAAACCATAGCTTTGACTAGATGGACCTTTGTTGGCAAAGTAATGTCTCTGCTTTTTAATATGCTGTCTAGGTTAGTCATAACTTTTCTTCCAAGGAGCAAGGGTCTTTTAATTTCATGGCTGCAATCACCATCTGCAGTGATTTTGGAGCCCCAAAAAGTAAAGTCTGACACTGTTTCCACTGTTTCCCTGTTATTTGCCATGCAGTGATGGGACCAGATGCCATGATCTTAGTTTTCTGAATGTTGAGCTTTAAGCCAACTTTTTCACCCTCCTCTCTCACTGTCATCAAAAGCCTCTTTAGTTCTTCTTTACTTTCTGCCATAAGGGTGGTGTCATCTGCATATCTGATGTTATTGATATTTCTCCTGGCAATCTTGATTCCAGCTTGTGCTTCTTCCAGTCCAGTGTTTCTCATGATGTACTCTGCATAGAAGTTAAATAAACAGGGTGAAAGTATACATTCTTGATGAACTCCTTTTCCTATTTGGAACCAGTCTGTTGTTCCATGTCCACCTCTAACTGTTGCTTCCTGACCTGCATACAAATTTCTCAAGAGGCAGATCAGGTGGTCTGGTATTCCCATCTCTTTCAGAATTTTCCACAGTTGATTGTGATCCACACAGTCAAAGGCTTTGGCATAGTCAATAAAGCAGAAATAGATGTTTTTCTGGAACTCTCTTGCTTTTTCGATGACCCAGTGGATGTTGCCAATTTGATCTCTGGTTCCTCTGCCTTTTCTAAAACCAGCTTGAGCGTCTGGAAGTTCATGGTTCACATATTGCTGCAGCCTGCTCTACTGTGGCATATTCTAGCTGGCCCGTTTCCTGCAAACATTCACCTTCCATGGCCTCTCAGCAGCTTGAGCAACATGTCCCAATGAAATCTCCTCTTGTCTCCACTTGTGGTCATGCTCTGGACCTCCTCATGGCACTACTAATAAATGAGGAATTTCTACGTCCTGCTCTGGCTTTTCCCAGTGTCGCTCTTATTCCACCAAAGCCTATTCTCTCAACAGTTGTCAGAGAAAGTCCTTTGGAACATAGGTCAAATCTTCCCAGTTTCTGCTCCAAATACTCTCACAGCCTCCCATCACACCAAGAACACAATCCCAGGGCCTCACCAGGGGCCACAGAGTGTATCTGGGCTCATAGGTCTTCACATCCTCACAAACCCCATCCTAGCCGATCCTAAGTCTAACTCAGCACCCCAGACCCCAGGACTGTGCACCCACTGACCCACTGGCCTAGATTTCTCTCTCCTTGTTCCGTCCCTTCTTTTGGTCTCAAACATCACTTCTCAAAGAGGGGTGACAGCTCTAAATGAACATTCCAAGCTTATGTTACCCCTTAATCTACTTTATTTTTTTCTTAGTATTTATTGCTACCCAGTGGCACCCCACTCCAGTACTCTTGCCTGGAAAATCCCATGGATGGAGGAGCCTGGTGGGCTGCAGTCCATGGGGTCACTAAGAGTCAGACATGACTGAGTGACTTCACTTTCACGTTTCACTTTCATGCATTGGAGAAGGAAATGGCAACCCACTCCAGTGTTCTTGCCTGGAGAATCCCAGGGACGGGGGAGCCTGGTGGGCTGCCATCTATGGGGTCGCACAGAGTCGGACACGACTGAAGTGACATAGCAGTAAAATTATACTTGCTTACATGTTTATTGTCCCCCTTGAAGGTACAATAAATCTCCCGAGGGACAAGGGCTTTATTTGTATGATTCACTGGTCAACCTTTAGCACTGAACTTAGCTAGAATACACTTAAAAAATGTGAATACAAAGAATACAAATAAAAACAAAAAACCCAAATAACAACCAAAAAAAAGAAAAGAAAAGAATCTTCCCTCTTGAAAACACTGCTTCTTCCAGCTCACTTGTACAGCTGTTTCTCTAAAGGCCATTTGTCAGCCTCAGCTCAACTTCATCTCTCCTTCCTCTGGATGCAGCTAGATTAATGATGGGTCATCATCTCAGCAGCACCGCCACAAACACCAGCCTCCTTGTACTGTGTTCAAGGCAAAAACCTAGTATTGGGTTGACTTTATAATCTGCTTCTTCCATGAATGAACCCACGCAACTCATTGCTACCCCACAGAATAAGTGAAAAAGTGAAGTCGCTCAGTCATGCCTGACTCTTTGCAACCCCATGGACTGTAGCCTAAGAGGCTCCTCAGTCCATGGGATTTTCCGGGCAAAAGTACTGGAGTGAGTTGCCATTTCCTTCTCCAGGGGATCTTCCCAACTCAGGGATCCAACCCGGGTCTCCCGTATGGCAGGCAAAAGCTTTACCATCTGAGCCACTAGGGAAGACAGCGAAGAGAGCAAATACCATTATTTTAGGTATTCAGGGGATCAAACTGACATCACTTGTTTGAAGATACATTACGGGAGATGGAGAAGTAAACGATGACTGGTATCCTGACTTGTGACTAGATGTACATCATGGTGGTTTAGTCACTAAGTCATGTCCGACTCTTGTGACTGTAGCCTGCCAGGATCCTCTGTCCATGGGATTCTCCAGGCAAGAATCCTGGAGTGGGTTGCCATTTCCTTCTCCAGGGGATCTTTCCAACCCAGGAATCGAACTGGGGTCTCCTGCATTGTAGGCAGATTCTTTACTGACTGAGTTATGAGGGAAGCCCAAAGTCACTCAGTTGTGTCCCACTCTTTGCGACCCTGTGGCCTATAGAGTCCATGAAATTCTCCAGGCCAGAATACTGGAGAGGGTAGCCTTTCCCTCCTCCAGGGGATCTTCCCAACCCAGGGATTGAACCCAGGTCTCCCACATTGTAGGTGGATTTTTTATCAACTGAGCCACCAGGGAAGCCATGACACTCCCTAAAATACAAGTGAGGAAGACAGTCACTTTTAGCATAGGAGGAAATCACAAATTTGAGCTTGGCTTTGTGAATGTTTGTTTCTCATTCAATTGGTGCTACTGAGAAAACATGTGATTACCTTGACCTGGATATATAAAACTGGGAAATCAACAATCTATGAATAGCTATTAGAGATATGGACATGTGTAAGATTGTAGAGGTGGGGAGGAAGGATGCGTAAGAAGATGGTCCAGAAGTCTGAAGTTCCTCCAACATGTAATGATTGCAAAGAGGTAGAAGGAAAAAGCAGGAAAATTGCCATTGTAAGTGATGGTTTTAGGAAGAGAGTGATGACAACATCATCTGCTGCAGAGATGACAAGTAAGAGGAGACCTGGAAAAGATCTCCAGATGCCACAGCTGCCCTTAAACGGAACACTTCCAGGACATGGCCGGGGAAGGAAGCAGAAGACAGTAGGTTAAAAAGTGAGTAAAAGGTGAGAAAACAGACCCACCATGTGCTGTGCAAAGTAGACAGATAATTTCCAAGATCTAAATCAGAGGAGGCTTTACTGGGCTTTCTTGGTGGCTCAGATGGTAAAGAATCTGCCTGAAAATGCATGAGATGGCATTTCGATCCCTGGGTCGGGATGATCCTGTGGAGAAGGCAATGGCAACACACTCTAGTATTCTTGCCTAGAGAATTCCATGGACAGAGGAGCCTGGTGGGGCCATGGGGCCACAAAGAGTTGGACGTGACTGAGTGATTGATACTTGAACTTTTTTAACTTTTACTGACTGTAGATAAAAGGAGTAATATCTTCCACAGTGTAATCTGAGAACAAGAGAGTTTTGTGTGGGTGTAGGCAGGTTTGCAGATCTTACAGCTGGACGATGAGAGAGGTTTTGTTTATTGGTTTAGTTTTCAAGGAAAAGGGCACAATTTCCTCTGCTGAGGGTAAAGAGAGAGACGTTTGGAAGTAGAGGTGGAGTCCAAGTTTGTAAGAGAAGGAAAAAGGCTCATTCTTGTCATGGAAAGAGAAACCGTCAGCTGCCCAGAGGTGCACAGAAGGACTGCAATGCAGACAGATGGCCTCTTTCTTCAATCAGGCCACTCTGCACATCTTCACTCTCACCAGCATGGTCTAAGCAGCCCCATCTGCCGAGCTACAGCAGTAGACAAGCCTCCCTGTATGCTCTGTCATCCATTCTAACTCGTGCTGCTCACGACAGCCAGAGAGATAGCAAAAAACACAAATCTGTTATCCCTATTATTCTATGGTCAAAACCCTTAATGGCTTCCTATCATTATTAAGATAAAGACCAAAATCTTTAACTCAAATAGTGTGACCATAAAATACATCATCCAACCCCGGAGCCTTTCAAGATTTATGGCACGTACTATTTGCAATGATGCTGGGAAAGCTAATGTAAAGTAGGACCGCCCTGGGCAAAACGGGATTGAGTATTACCTTGTATATTAGATGGTACTTGGCTTAGCTACTTCACCCTTCTCCAGCTTCTTTCACGTCACATTACCCTCAGCTTTCTCCTTTCCAGGTAAACAATTCTTTTTATTTTTCTCATATGCCCACCTCACTCCCACTGCAGGTATTTTGCACTTGCTATTCCATGCACAAGAAATGTGAACTTCTCCCCACTCAGAGCTTGGAAACACACCATGGATTCAAGGTTATCGAAAAAGAGATGTTACCACATATGACAGTTGTGAAGGGAAGGGACTGATGAGTGTTCATAGCAGGGACCAGACCACCACCCCCCCGGAAATGACAAGTCTGCATGAATATGGAGGTATAACCAAGATCTGCCATATCTTCCTTGTGGCGATGAGAAAAGGCTTGCTCAGGAAGCAAGGTGAGAAATTCTGACTAACTGTAACATAGTCCTTAAAATGCTGTCTTGACTTGTTTTGAGGTCTTGGCTAGAGGCCAGTCACTTCCCCTTAAGCAGCTTAAATCCACGTTCCAACCACCTGTGCAATGGGGTCTCACATTCAGGGCTGCTACACACTCACCTGAATTGTCCCAGACAACAAGGACTCTCTGTCCAGAACCTGCCGAGACAATGTGAACTGGGCAGTCCTAACCCTGCTTCCCCGGCATCACCTGTCCTTCCCCCAGAGGCCACTCTCAACACTTGTGTCCACAGCTTCTGCTCCCTTTCCCTGCGACCCACTCACTACTCACCCGAGAGACCCTGCTCTTTCTCCCCAGGGCTCTAGGAGTAACGAAGATGGGAGGCTCTTTCCATTTTCTCTCTCTTGATCCAAATTTGGCCTCACTGTACTTCAGCCAAGACGGTGTGGTTAAAACAGAGACCTCTTGCCTACAGCCTCCCGAGGACCTCTGAAATATGGCATGATGTGGTGGTGCTCCACGGTGTCTGTCTCTTTGCAACCCCCGTGGACTGTCACCCGCCAGGCTCCTCTGTCCAGGAGATTCTCCAGGAAGAACACCGAAGTGGGTTGCCATGCCCTCCTGCAGGGGATCTTTCCAGCCCAGGAATCAAACCCACGTCTCTTGCATCTCCTGTATTGGCAGGCAGATTCCTTATCACTGTGCCACCTGGGAAGCCCTGCTACCAGCTGTTAATCCTCAGAAACTTGGAGGAAATAAACCTTTGGTTATTTTTGACTGCCAAGTTTGGGGATAATTTGTTATGCAGCAATAGATAACTAACATTCAAGCTAATGTTCCTCAAAATTGGCATGATATTTGGGCTTTTTCCCCTCTCCATTAAATTAGATTCCTTTTGTCTGAAGCCTAATTTTTTCTGATCTCCCTCTTGCATATATATAGGAAAGAAAGAGTACACACACACACACACACACACACACGCACACACACACTCTCTCTCTCCAAACAAACAATATATCTGGCAAGAGAATTATGCTTCTAATTCAGATCAAATTTTATAAATGATATATCTTTGGAAGTGATTCATCCATACACCTGCTTCACAGATTTTCATATAATCAAATCATTTTACCATAATTTGATTCTATCACCATTCAATTCAATGAGTTAAGTGAGTGCAAAGTGTCTGCTTAAAATTCTGGCTGGAAGTGACAGGAATACAAAAGAAGGAAAGTATACAATTCCTGTTCTCAAGGACTTAATGGTTTAATTAGCTAGTTCTCCAACTTTAATTAGTAAACTTGATAAATATGCAAATTCTCATTCCATATCAAGATTCTGATTCAAAAATGATCTCTGGTGACATAGAAATCTATGTATTTAAAAAGTTTCTGATAGAACTTTGGTACAACTGTACGCTAGATAATCCCTTGAAAAAATGCCCCATTTTAGGATGCATATAGAATGGTGACTAAGGAGTTAATTTTTTTTTTAATATCAAAGAATCAAATCTAAAACATGCATCACTGGATTTACTTAGAGAGAAATCACATCCTCAACAAGGCAATGGCAACGCTGCAGGATGGACATTAAAATCCTTAGTTCTAGGGGCTCTGTGATGGCCTGGAGCAATGGGAATGGGTGTGAGATTGGAAGAGATTCAAGAGGGAGGGGGCATATGTATACCTATGGTTAATTCATGTTGATGTATGACAGGAATCAAACCAATATTGTAAACCAATTATCAATCAATTAAAAAAAAAAAAAGCAAAACTTGAGTTCTGGGTCTGCTTGTCCATCCATCTCTCTCACACCGAACAAATTAGTTTACTTCGCTGGGTCTCAGAGTCTTCACCTGTAATGCCAGCAAAATGTATTCAATATTTCCTTAAAACATTCTCAGTCTTTAGAATTAGACAAATTCAGAAAGCAAGTTGCTAGACACCAGTGTACTATTTTTGCCACACTCTCCCAAGATATGTTTTCTCTCCAGAACGTCTCTTCCTCAGTTTTTAATTTACAAAACTGAGTTAATCATGTACTATTCGCATGATTGATAAAAGGACCAAATGAAACAACGTAAGTAAAATTGCTTTTTCACTGTAAAGAGTGCTCAGTGAACATCCCCAAACTCTGCAGGAAGGATTTTACCTGCCTTTTCTCATTTAAAATTCTCAACTTCCTATGACAAAATTAGTATTCTCTGGTGGCTCAGTGGTAAAGAATCTGTCTGCAATGCAGGAGAGGAGGGTTGGATCCCTGGGTTGGGAAGATCCCCTGGCAGAGGAGGCAATGGCAACCGACTCCAGTATTCTTGCTTGGAGAATTCCATGGGCAGAAGAGTCTAGCGGGCTACAGTCCATGGGGTAGCAGAGTTGGACACAAGTTAGCGACTAAACAACAATTGTATTTTTACAGTTGAGCACAACGATAGAAAAGTTACAGAAGTGAGCTCATGTCTCACAGCAACTTACAATATGGCCTCATAGCTCAGGTTCAAATTCAGGACCATCTCACCATGAAAGCTGACATAACATGGGTAACTGGAACTCACACCATCACAGGGAGAGAAGCCTTCTTTATCCTTCCACTCCCGTATCTCTTACATCTCTGGCGGTAACAATCACTGAAAATATCCGCTGATTCCATCCTTTCCTCCGAATCTGCATTTTCGGCATGGAGAATCTCTACGTGCCTTTGGTGATTCTTACCATTGAGGACTTTTGGAAAGCATGCTTCTGTCCATCTCTTTTCTATTGATTATGAGTACCCAGGAGAGGCTGGCTTCCCTGGTGGTTCAGCAGTAAAGAACCCGCCTGCCAATACAGGAGCTGCAGGAGAGCGGGTTCGATCTTTGGGTCGGGAAGATCCCCTGGAGAAGGGAATGGCAACCCACTCCGGGATTCTTGTCCGGAGAATCTCATGGACAGAGAAGCCTGGCAAGCTACAGTCCATAGCGTTGCAAAAAGTCAGACATGACTGAAGCGAGTTAGCACGCACGCATCAATGAGAGGTGACTTTCATCTTGTATTTGGGGCTTGACTGAATCTTATGATTAAAATCTCTAGCTCAGAATGAGGGCTATGCCAACTGCATGGCCCTGTTCTTTCAGACTGAGCCTCCTCCGTGGCCGGCTTCGCTGCCTGCTGCGGGATAAGGGCTCTGTCTCATCCCCAGCGGTTCCCAGATAAACAGCTGCGCTGCTGCATTCATTGTTGCTGAATCCCCTCATTGTCCATAGGAAGTCTCTGGCCAGCGCAGGGCGCTGGGAAGTCTAGAGACAGGTCAGCAACAGAGCTTCCAGGATTCCTTTCTGCACTAGTCATCTGGCGAATTTTGTGCCTGGCTGAACTCCAGGGATTCTAACAGAGGGGGGTGCAGCTCTGAGAAAATGCAAATAGCCTCAAGATTTCTTACAAAATGAAAGGTTTTATCCACTTTCCCCGTTCCTGAGTCATTACTGATCTTCCATCCTTGTCAATTCAAATGTGCTTTTCAAAATAATGACAGCAAGACATAGAGGCATCTTCAAAAGACAAATCTCATGAAGGAGTGATTAAAATACAAACAACGAAGTAACATTTCATACCTATTATGACTTTTCATTATGCCTTTTCTGTCCATAAGATTAGATAAGCTCCATTTGGCTAGGATTTGTTTTTTTTTTAACTTGCTCATAAAGTTTTTCCAAACAGTGCCTGGCAGAATGTGTTATTGAGCACTTTGTGCATATTTATTGAATAAATGGAACAACTTTAACACATCTCTACAGATATGAATAAGATTATTTGAACATATCATCTGTCTTGGACTATTCCAGACTGAGATGGGTTATAGGAGTAGATAATTTAAAAGAACGGTACTTTTCTCTCCAGCATTAAAAAGGAAGTAGAATTCCTGGAGTGGAGATGGATGAAGATAGCTAAATCAGAAAATTAATTTTCAGTACATCCAGCTTCTATAAAGTCACAACCTAGCATTATATAACCTGAATCCATCTCACAGACATATTTTATTTGGTCTTCATGTGGTTTTGAAAAAAAAAAATAAGCCACTTAAAAAATCACATTGTTTCACATAAAAATCGAGGTTTCTGTCTGTCCTTGCAAAATCAGATCATCTGGCTAGACGTGGTTCTAAATTCCACATGACAACCATCAGTGGTTACCCACAGATGTTACCTAGTGAGACAGTGTGGTACCACAGTATTTAGGTTAGATGTGGTTCTAAATTCCACAAAGCAACCATCAAGGGTTATTACCCACAGATGTGACCTAAGGAGCCGGTGTGGTCCCGCAGGGTTTAGGTTCTTTGGAGGATTATAGTAGAATCTTTTGGAAGTAACACACGCTGTCATTGTTATCAGCAGCATCAGTACTTCAATACCTCAACATCATCAACATTGTGATACTTACCCACCAACTCTGCACAGACCTAGGATGGGGATCCCGACATAAATATTACACCATCTTTCTCCTTGACTCCTCCTCTGTGTTCTAATCCAACAGAACTTTGTGCAGCAAAGGAAGTGTTCTCTACATGTGCTGTTCAGCATTATAACTACTAATCACAAGAGGCTACTGCACACTGGGAAATGTGGATAATACAATTAAAGAACTGTATTTTTTATTTTATTTAACTTTACCTAACCACACATGGCTAACAGCTACTATACCGGACCACACAGCTTTAAAGCTTCACTCAAATATAGCTTATTTTTCCTTCCCTGTCTGTCAAACTCTGCTCTCTGGACTTGAAACTAATTTATGTTCCATCATAAGAAACTGGCAATATTTTATACAGGTTATCTCTTTAAGCAGCAGTCCTCAACCATTTTGGCACCAGGGACCTGTTTCATGGGAAGATTTTTCCATGGATGGGGGACAGGAGATGGTTTGGGGATGAATCCAGTTCATTACACATACTTTGCACTTTATTTCTATTATTATTACATCAGTTCCACCTCAGTTCATCAGGCATTAGATCTCAGAGGTTGGGGGCCGTTGTCTTCAAGGACAATTTAACAGTTTTGCAATGAAAAGATGACATTTAAAAACATGAATTCTTTGGATCCCCTTCCCCACCCTACCCTGATGATTCTAAGCAGGGACTCAGATCTCATATTATACGTGTTTAACAAGTGTCTTCTAGGTGATTCTTAGAATCAGGTAAATTTAATTCAAAGAGGGACAAGGATGAGGAGTGAGCTTGCATCATGCAATGAACGTGTAGGTGTTTTTGAACAAGTGCCAACCTCCCGGCCCACCTTCCACTGCCCCACCCTCACCTCGACCTCCCCACCTCGACTACCCACCCTCAAGTCCATTCCTTCGACAGGCCTCTAAGAGGGAGTGTGGCCCTCTGGTGAGTCATTTCCTAACAGGCACTTTTCAGATATGAGCCAGCTCTGTTCTCTTGTGATGATTTATGCCCTAAACCCACAAATGCTACCCCCTGCAGCCATGTTTGAACCAGGTGACCTTGAACTGCTTTCCATCACTGTGTGTGTCATGATAGAACCCCGACTGTGCTGTACAGCCATCTTTTCTCTCCTGAGACTTTGAATTTGGAGTTCCAAAAGGAGAAATGATGGTAGGATCAAGATGATAAAAACTTACGATGGGGGCAAACCGGTTTATTCAGATTGCCATGAAGGATCTGGTAAAGCGATTCCTAGGAAAAGAGAAAAAAGAAGCGAACGCTCAGAAGCAAAGAGAGGCACCTCCCGGCCTTGGATGGAAGGAGAGAATGACCCTCCTCACATCCGAGTGGCTCTTCAGTGAGGACAGGGTGCAGGCGGCTCTGACTCGGGTGACAGAACTGAGTGGACTTCACGGTTGACATCAGACAAGGACCGCCTGCCACACTGGCTGAGCTCTCACTGCTTTCTGGGGAATCCATAAAGAACTGCAAGCTGGCCACTCAAGGACCCAAGACAAATGTCTCTGCTACCTTCCAGTCTATTGTTCTGCCCCAAAACATGCAATACAAGTTCCACTGTTCCCAGATGGTCTTAATTTTTCTCTCCTCTCTCTTAGAAACCCTCTTTACCTCACTCTTTCCTGTGAGAATAAACAATTAGCATAGGAAAATAAACTCACTGTGAAGTAGTTACCCATGTGTTTCTGGGTATTCTACAACACCGATTCCCATCCTTAGGTAATCCCTGTGCTCCGGTCAGCCTGGGGATGGTTTGGTTACATATCCAGACAAACCAGCGGAGACGCACACACAGGTGTGTGGGGAACAAAAGAACCCTTGTCCTAGAATAGTAACTCCAAACTAGGTATGCACCCCAGGAGCATTTCAAAGGTGTGGACTATTGGATTGGACACTCAGGGATTCTTAATCCATAAGGCTCAGATAGATTTGAGAAACTGGCATGTTTTTACAACACCTTGGTCTTTCTAATGCTAGGGGGTACAAGTATTTTAATTTCGAAAGCACTGTCCGAAAGGAGAGTCACCTGGATGGCTCAAGCAGTAAAGAATCTGCTTACAATGCAGGAGACACAGGAGACTCAGGTTCCATCCCTGGGTCAGGAAGATCCCCTGGAAAAGGAAATGGCAACCCACTTCTGAAGGAGTCTTTGGGGCCTAAAAAAGAAAACAACAATTTCAAAGGCCCTTGCTGAATCACCTAACTTCGGAGAAAACAAAACAGAACTTTAGGTCCCGCCCTGATGCTCCAGGCCAGTTGCATCTATCTGGGACTTATCACCCCCTGTCCAGAAACCTTCCATCCTCTACACCTGCCCAAAAGACTTATCACCGCTTGCCCAACTACAAATGCTATCTCAACTAAAAAATACCCAAAACATCCCGCCTGATTAATGTTTCCCTTATCGTTTCCACAAGCCTCCCTACAAATATGGAGCCTCCCTGATCCCTCTCCGTGCTCAGCCTGGTCGTTAGGCCAACTGTCGACCCTCCTTGTCTAAATAAAGATAACCTACTTCTGTTGAGGTCGTCTTTCCTCTTTCTGCCTCGGCCCGAACTATACCTTACAACTTCAGTATTCTTTCCTGGAGAATCCCATGGACAGAGGAGCCCAGTGGGCTATACTCCATAGGGTGGTAACGAAGCGGACAATACTGAATACATGATGGATGGATTAGCCCTAAAGGAAAAAAAAAATCAGATATTCAAAAATATGTTTGTGAGGTGTATGTGTCCGTGTGTGTGTTCTGATTTTTTTAACATCTGAAGAGGATTTCTGATAACCCTGAAGTCACATTTTTCCCTTACTGTTTTAAAGTCATTGATTTACTGCCAGTTTTGCCTGGAAGCCTAGCCCAGGCTTTCATATGAGGTGAAACAGCTGGGTTCAGCAGTGTCTTTGGTCAAGAGAAGACAAATGGACCCAGTACCGGCTAAACAGAAAGCCATGTGTGAACAAATTAGGTAACAGCTAGCTCAAGAACCAGTGGTAAAGAGCGGACTGAAAACCCAGGGGAGAATTCAGGACTTGAACAACTACTAACCATTTGCACATAATCAATTTTTAGAGTCAGGGGGCTAGGGCAAAGTTTCTCAAACTCAGGAGTATTGACATTCTGGGCTGGAAAATTCTTTAAGGTTAGAGGCTGGGAGGTTGTGTGCATTGTCGGGTGTTGAACAGCCTTCCTGGCCTCTTCTCTCTAGATACCAGCAGTGCTTCACCCCCAAGTGTGATGATGGAGCACTTCTCCAGACTTTGCTGAAGGTGCTGAGGGGCAAAACTGTCCCCAGGAGAGACCACTGTTCCAGAGGCACGGGGTGGGGGTGGGGGATGGGTGGAGGGAAAGAGGAAGGGTCCCACGCTGGGGCTGGGCTCCCTTAATAAGTTTCATCTCCTCTAAAACTGTCTTTCATAGTAAAAGCAGGACTATACGTAAGCAGAAGTGGTAGCAGTAAAATGTCCCATTTACAAACACGAGGTTTTAGTGGACTTACAGGGAAACTTCTTTCCTCAGAAGTTGGCTTTGGTATTTTTGAAATTTCATAAATCCTGTTACTGTCATACAGACTTGTACAGCTGGATAAACAAACTCAAAGAACACTCTCAGCCACATCTTCATTAGCAGCTCTGCAGGCAGAATCCCCGTCACTTTGAGATGTTTTGTATTCAAAGCAATCACAGAAAGAGTATTTCCAGATCCTACTGCCTGCTTTAAATCTGCGGTTTTGTCTTTATCATTGGGGTGGCCTATTACTGCTGGCCAATTGTGCAATAACATTTGCAGCTTAAGTTTGGTGTCTGTACAGAGCTGCTACCCTCCCAAACTCTGGCACAAAACTAGTCACAGCGGTGCTCATGGATCAATACAATACACCTCTGGCCTTGATAAGTGGTTCAAGGAATCTGCATCTGAGCTCACGCAGACAAAACCATGCCAAAGAAGAGATATGCTAAGGGAAGAATAACTAAGTCTTCCCTAGATTCAAACGCCTGAGCTCTACACCAGCCTACACCTCGGAGACCTGTGCACAGTCAGCTGCTGAACATACAGCAATTAGTTCCTTGACATCCTTGTCCCAGTTATTAAGAGTCCACCAGAATAACAGATCACGGACAAATGCGATTTCAGTCAAGGGACTTTATGTAGTTCTTGGTTTGTTTTATTACTTGCTGTTTATCCTTCTGTAAGGTGATGCAGTATTTACCTATGTTCTAAGGCTCAGAACTTGAATTTACTTATCTTAAGAATAAAATGTCTTGCAGAAATTCTCCTTAAAATGTTGACCAGCTTCCTTCTGAGGTTTCAATTGAATTAAGTCCCTCCAAGACATAGCTCTGACTCTGTGCTGTGGCGAGGTCCTCTGCACCATTGGGAGAGTAAGAGCTTCTATTCTACTCAGAATTCAGCAACCCACTTTAGATGTTTATGACTGTTTCCTAGCCTGCCATAAAATGAGGGTGATAATTCATGTTCAACAGTCGATACACACTCCACACAAAGTGCTGGGCTCTGAGTTAGGAGCTGAAGAATTTAAAAACAGAAAAGAAGAAAAAGAAAAGGTAAGAAAAAAGAAAGAAAGAGGAAAGAGGAGGAAAGGAAACCTCCTGCTTTGGGGAATCTAGTTGAGAAAGCATCATCTCTGATGTAAGCAGAGTGGCCGGAGGTAGCTGCTGCTGCTGCTGCTGCTAAGTTGCTTCAGTCCTGTCTGACTCTTAGCGACTCCATGGATGGCAGCCCACCAGGCTCTTCCATCCATGGGATTTTCCAGGCAAGAGTACTGGAGTGGGGTGCCATTGCCTTCTCTGGCTGGGGGTAGGGTTGAAAGATATTCAAGTAAAAAAAAAAAAAAAAGATTTTCATTAAGTGTTTTGAAATGACAAGTAAAATCTCATGTAGATTTAAGATCTTTTTATATTACAGGATATAGCAGGAAATCCCTACAGCTAGAGTGATAGACTCCATGGTTCTCCTCTTCTATTAAAATAGATACGGCTCCAGGATTCTGAATTTAGCAGCTGCTGGTATATGTGTCTCTTGCCACACTCATAAAGATTTTTAATGCACAATAACATAATATATACCTCATGCCTTCTGTGGCTGGATGCATTATTTCTAATTAACTAACTTCGTACCATCTTCATGTGTGGAAGGAGCAATAATTGGAGCTATCCATTTTTAGTTCACAGGAAGCAAGACGCTCTTCATTTGTCACAGAACCGTTTACTTACCACCCTTTCTTGCCAATGATTTGAAACAATCAGCTGTAGCTCCTGTTTAGTTTCAACAGACTCACAACTGGGAGACGATGCCAGTTCAAAGTGAATTAACCAGAGAGTTCATCTGGAAATGCTGAAAGGCCTGCTGCACCCCACAGCTTAGGTGCAGACGCTCAGGGCAGACCTGAAAGTCATAATGTCTGTACCGGAATGCATTCATCTGTAAAGTGAAAATGATTATATTGATGTTAAATCTGAAAAGAAAAAGCAAAGGTTTGGATGGAAGTTAAAATATTCCCCTGGCAGATGTTAGTGTTTGTAATAGTTCTCCACGGTTCACTTTGCCCTGTGTCATGAGGCATTTTGGATTCACAGAATAAAAGAATCCCATCCACACATTTTGTTCTTAGAAACGGTCTGCATATTTACTCACTGTATTTACTAACACGGATTCCTAGTCACTTTCTAAAGCTCCTCTTTGCAGAAACTTATAACAATCTTTGCATCTGGGCTCCTCTTTCCTCCAACTCTACTTTCTCCTGTAAGGGAGGCTAGAAGCCAGGAGTCATCTTTCTCCATCGTGGGTCATATACGGGGACAGTCCCGATGTTTACAGGAAGTTCTGTCTCTAGAGGTTGGAGGAGGACCCTTGTTTCAGAATGAATCTCAGTGAAGGAGATGAGGCACTACGTGAGCCCAACTGTTGACGCTTCAGCTCATTTCAAACATAGGTACAGTCCTTATGAGAGGGGCTGAGACTGACCATGACCTGACAGAGCTTTGAGGAGAGCACAGTAGTCAGCCAGGGAAAATATAGCACATAAAACAAATGATCTGAGGCTGAATATATTTACAGATAAAAACTATAGCGTGGTTAGGGAAAAACCTAGGGTGTATTTACAGGAGAATTTAAGCATCTGAGCTGGGACAAGTATAATGAGAGAACTTCAACAGTCAGAAAAACTTTCAACCAGTAAATTGGAGTGTCGGGGGCAGAGAACACAATGCAGGAAGGAGCTGGATAAGCATAGTTACAGAAGCCGCAGGCAAAAAGCAAGATGGGCCATTTGGACAGAGGTAGGGTTCCCAAGAGGATCAAATAGAAGATTGACGGTGAGGCAGAGGCCATATTTCACACCCAAGGTAAATTATTTTGAAATGTATTCTGCTAGCAACAGTCTACTGTTTGGTTTTACTAGGAAGCGATCAGAGCAAGACACTTATTTTTTAATAGACACATCTGTCCCTTTCTACCAAAATGGAATGGAGTAGGAGGAAACTGAAGGCATCACCAATCCCCAAAGGAGTTAAGTTTATTTGCAACAACTGGTATTTCACTATATTAGATGGCAGACTCAGGTTGACTCTTGGCCAAGTGTAATCTCAGATGTTAGTGAGAGGTTCCATATGTCCAGTACCACAGGAATTACAGGTGCTCGACGATTTCCAAAGTCTGGAATTGCACACACGTGTCACAGTAACTGAGCCACAGTCTTTGCTGCCTGTGGGTCTTTACTGAATTGCAGGTTCCATTTCTTGAATAAGAAAGAGGTTCCTTCCACCTGTTTGTCACATACCTTTCCATATTTACACTGCCAGAGAAATTATTGCAATCAATAAGGCTGATTAGTCTTTTTTGTCTTCCCCTGATCTTTAGCATCTGTGCTCCTCAAGTCAGTCTTGTATTAATACGGTATATTGATTTTGCATTTCTAAATGACAGCAGCCCCAGCCCGGCTGCCGCACATTCCCCTCCTCAGCCCTTGCTCTTCCTGAAGGCTGATCCCAGACATCCCACGGCGTCACCCCGCCCATCCCCACTTCCCCCATCATTTGTAATCTGGCCCAGAAACTCCTCTA
Source organism: Bos grunniens (assembly GCF_055505025.1). Taxonomy (NCBI): domain Eukaryota; kingdom Metazoa; phylum Chordata; class Mammalia; order Artiodactyla; family Bovidae; genus Bos; species Bos grunniens. Next base: position 11,067,437 of record NC_141188.1, read on the forward strand.
TCTTCCTCTCACTCCTAGCCCTGTGAGGTCGGCCCTCTCCCCACAACCAAAGGGGTAACAGCAGCGGGACTCGACCGGCAAGGAGAGGTCCTCTGACCCTTGCACTCCCAAATCCCTCCCTCCCTCTTCTCCCGGCTCCGCCGCTCCGGGAGCGCGCGCCGCCGCGGCAGCCGGGAACACGCGCACTCCGAGGGCCCTAGGGTTCAGATCCCGGGGGCGGTCGGCCCTGCCCTCGGCCCCGCCCTCATCTCCTTCCAGCCCCGCCCCCGATCCATCTCCGGCGTAGCCTGTGCTCGCGCTCCCCCGCCCGAGGCCCCGCCCCACCAACGTCCTCTCCACCCCGCCCACCACCCGCCTCGCCCTCCCAGGATCCGAGGCCCCGCCCCGGCCCCGCCCCCAGCCGTTCCCGCCCCGCCCCCGGCCCGCGTCGCCGTCTCTCGCCCTCCCCCGGCCGCGCGGCCGGAGCTGGCACTGAGCACCGGCGGCCGCGGCGGCCTCGCGTTTTGGCACGCCAGCGCCCCGCTGGACACGGCATCCCCGAGAGCGCCCGGCGCGCGCGGATCTGCCTTCCGCGGCCCCGGGCTGCCCGGGGGCGTCCGGCGCTCCCCGAGGGCGGGCGTGTCCGCGCGGCGCCGGGCGGGGCACGGGCGCGGGGCCTCAGCCTGTTGGAGCGCCGGGGGCGCCGGACCCGGGGGCTTCGGGAGCCCTGCGGGGGCCGGGCCGCCCGAGTCCCACGCAGAGCAGTGTTTTCCAACTCTCCGCCTGCGTCTCATCGGGCCCACCACCACCCGGAGAGACCCCGTCCAGATCTGCCGAGGTAAGAGGACTTGGCTACTGAGGGGTCTCTTGTCCTAAGACCACTGCCAGGGGTCGGGGATGGGGAGCGGAGGATGGAGCTGGCATGTTCGTAGGAAGCGAATCACAAAATGCAACAGGCGGAGCGGAGCGGGAAACTCCTAGTGTTCATGTTTCCCACAGAGAGGAGACTTGTCCAAGACTGAAACTTGGTGAGGTTCTTCGGAACCCAGACGGGCTGCCGCGAAGCTGCTCCTTGAGTCCGGGTTTGGGTCTGAGCTCCCTCTGGTGGCTTCTTTTAAGGATGGAAAACCAGGCTTTTCGGGAGGGAGACTGGAGCAGAACCGGCGTTCTTCGCTCCCACACATTGTCATGACTTCTCCTTAGACAAAAGTGACTGCGCTTAGTATTATAGTTCCTCTGGCAAAGACACCTTGAGCCCTTGAAAGCTAAGCCCTCATCGAGAATCATAAAATGGTCCTTTCAACTTTGGGTTTTTGTCTCTGAGTCTTCCGTGATCAAAACAAGAATGACAGCGGTACTCAATCTTCTCTTGACTGTATTTGAGTAAAAACATTTTAAATTAAGAAAGCAAGCCACCGTTAAAATAAATACTCTTGGGAAAGTTACATCTTGTAGCCGCTTGTCTTCTACCACCATTGTTATCCTAATATGTGCCTTGAAAAGCATGAGAAAAGGAATCATTTAGTGTAACTTCGATTGTATTAAATAACAGATCTTATTGTCATTCTAAAATTTCTATCAGGAGATGGTAGAACGTTTAAATCTTCCGTTTATGTCCCAGCATACCTGTAGCCTCCGAGAATTTCTGTTTTGTTTTGTCCCCCAGAACAAAATTTCTGTTTTGTTTTTCCAGTGTCATGAAAAAGGAACGGAAAAGAGACGTCACTGTTGGTGAAAGGGGAGTTTTCTTTCCCAGTTGATGGTTACTTCATGATTGGAAAAGAAGTACCTAGGTGGTTGCAAAGATTAGATTTTCATAGTTGTACAGATGAAGCTGATAAAAGAAGATGAGAATATGCTTTCTCAGATGGGTCATAATAGGCTGATGAGTAAGTAAGCCTGACAAGACAGACTGGAAATGAGGGCAGGAATCCGGAATGTTTTAAAACCAAGTAGGACTTTGAACACTTGCTGAGGATGTTTTTCTCCCAAAAATGGAGGAAGAAAAAAAATTCTCACAGCCAGAAGTGTAAAAAGCTGAGCGGAGTAACAACCCAGTCTGCTCCAAGGATTTCAGTACTTCATCAACTTCTTTGAGAGCACACAGACAAAGGCATCAGACCTGTATGATGAGCTTGTCACCAGTGATGGTATCCTGTGCCAGGAATGACTTCTTAGTTTGGATTTTGGAGTGCTTTTTTTTTTTTTTTTACCATGTGGGGTTTTTGACTCTCCATGTTAGGTAGATTTCTGTCACGGAAGTAACTTGTGAATTCATAGTATTCTTGACTGTCTCCACTCCTGTTTGCTGTGTGACATGGGAAAATCAAGAGGCTTTAACATTCCTTGAAGTTTTATTGGAAGCAACACTGCATCAGGGAGGCAGATTCACAGTGTAAGTTTTCTCTTTTTGGCAACTGTACTTTGAATGAGCCGAATGTCAGCAGGATTTCACAGCACATACAATTTACAGTCTTTGTTTTATCAAGGCCTTAAATGTATGTTTTATACTCAGCAGATGGGAAGCACATTGAACGCTGCATTTGACATGTATGCCTGAGGAAAGGAGCTCCCTGATGGATCATGGCGTTAATGTTTACAGGACATTGCTTATTTTTAGTATTAGTGATGTTTGCTTTCTCTACTTTGGAGGAATCTGTGAGCAATTACTCTGACTGGGCAGTTTTCCCAGATGACATAGATCCATTTAAGACACAGAGAGTGCAAGATGTCAGACCCAATCAAAAACCGAAGAAGAGTATGCTTCATCCACGTTTGTATTTTGATGCTGGAGAGATCCAAGCAATGAGACAGAAGTCTCGCACAACCCATTTGCACCTTTTTAGAGCGATCAGAAGTGCGGTGACTGCTATGCTGTCGAACCCGACATACTACCTACCTCCACCCAAGCATGCTGATTTTGCTGCCAAGTGGAATGAAATCTATGGCAACAATCTGCCTCCTTTAGCCCTGTACTGTTTGCTGTGCCCGGAAGACAAAGTTGCCTTTGAATTTGCCTTGGAATACATGGACAGGATGGTGGGCTACAAAGACTGGCTGGTGGAGAATGCACCAGGGGATGAGGTTCCAGTTGGCCACTCCCTAACAGGTTTTGCCACTGCCTTTGACTTTTTATATAACTTATTAGATGGTCGTCGGAGACAAAAATACCTAGAAAAAATATGGGTTATTACTGAGGAAATGTATGAATATTCTAAGGTCCGCTCTTGGGGCAAACAACTTCTTCACAACCATCAAGCTACTAACATGATAGCACTGCTGACCGGGGCTTTGGTGACTGGGGTAGATAAAGGGACTAAGGTAAATCTATGGAAACAGGTTGTAGTAGATGTGATGGAAAAGACAATGTTTCTGTTGAATCACATTGTCGATGGCTCTTTGGATGAAGGTGTGGCCTATGGAAGCTACACAGCTAAATCAGTCACACAGTATGTTTTTTTGGCCCAGCGCCACTTTAATATCAACAACTTGGATAACAACTGGTTAAAAATGCACTTTTGGTTTTATTATGCCACCCTTTTGCCAGGCTTCCAAAGGACCGTGGGGATAGCAGATTCCAATTATAACTGGTTTTATGGTCCTGAGAGCCAGTTAGTTTTTTTGGATAAGTTTGTCTTAAAGAATGGAGCTGGAAATTGGTTAGCTCAGCAAATCAGAAGGCACCGACCTAAAGATGGACCCATGGTCCCCTCCACTGCCCAGAGGTGGAGTACCCTTCACACTGAATACATCTGGTATGACCCCCAGCTCACCCCACAGCCTCCTGCAGAATATGGCACTGCAAAAATGCACATGTTCCCTAACTGGGGTGTGGTCACTTATGGGGCTGGGCTGCCAAATACACAGACCAATACCTTTGTGTCTTTTAAGTCTGGGAAGCTAGGAGGGCGTGCTGTGTATGACATAGTTCACTTCCAGCCATACTCCTGGATTGATGGGTGGAGGAGCTTCAACCCTGGACATGAACATCCGGATCAGAACTCATTTACCTTTGCCCCCAACGGGCAGGTGTTTGTTTCCGAAGCTCTCTATGGACCTAAGTTGAGCCACCTGAACAACGTACTGGTGTTCGCGCCGTCACCCACAAGTCAGTGTAATAAGCCCTGGGAAGGTCAGCTGGGAGAATGTGCACAGTGGCTCAAGTGGACCGGCGAGGAGGTTGGTGATGCGGCCGGGGAAATCATTACTGCCTCTCAGCACGGGGACATGATATTTGTGAGTGGGGAAGCCGTGTCGGCTTACTCTTCAGCAATGAAGCTGAAAAGCGTGTATCGGGCTTTGCTTCTCTTAAACTCTCAGACTCTGCTAGTTGTTGATCATGTCGAGAAGCAAGAAGATTCCCCAATAAAATCTGTCAGTGCCTTCTTCCATAATCTGGATATTGATTTTAAGTACATCCCATATAGGTTCATGAACAGGTATAATGGCGCCTTGATGGACGTGTGGGATGCTCACTACAAGATGTTTTGGTTTGATCATCGTGGCAGTAGCCCCCTTGCTAGTATACAGGAAGCAGAGCAAGCCGCTGAATTTAAGAAACGGTGGACTCAGTTTGTCAATGTTACGTTTCAGATGGAATCCGCAATCACAAGAATCGCATATGTCTTCTATGGACCATATGTCAATGTTTCCAGTTGCAGATTTATTGATAATTCCAATTCTGGACTTCAGCTTTCTCTCAATGTCAATAACACCGACCATGTTGTTTCGATTGTGACTGACTACCAGAACTTGAAGACAAGGTTTGACTACCTGGGATTTGGCGGCTTTGCCACTGTGGCTGATCAGGCCCAAGTAACCCGCTTCGGTTTGGGCACTGAGGCAATAGTAAAGCCCATAAGACGCGATAGAGTTATTTTCCCCTTTGGATTTAAATTTAATGTAGCAGTTGGGTTGATTTTGTGCATCGGCCTGGTGATCTTAACTTTTCAGTGGCGGTTTTACCTTTCTTTTAGAAAGCTTATGCGGTGGATCCTCATCCTTGTTATTGCCTTGTGGTCCGTTGAACTGCTGGACGTGTGGAGCGCTTGCACGCAGCCCATCTGTGCCAAGTGGGCGAGGCCGGAGACCGAGGCAAGCGGGCAGGCGCTGGCCCCGGGAGGCCAGCGCACAGACCCGCCGGACGTCGTCATTACCTCACTTCCTGGTTCCGGAGCCGAGATTCTCAAACAACTCTTCTTCAACAGCAGTGACTTCCTCTACATCCGGGTCCCCACAGCCTACATTGACATCCCGGAAACGGAATTGGAAATCGACTCCTTTGTGGACGCCTGTGAATGGACGGCGTCCGAAGTCCACGGCGTGCGTTTCCGTTTACTCCGAGGCTGGTTGCAGTCCTTGGTCCGAGACACGAAACTCCATTTGCAGAACATCCATCTGCATGAACCCAGTAGGGGGAAACTGGCCCAGTATTTTAGCATGAATAAAGACAAGAAAAGGAAGTTGAAAAGGAGAGAGTCTCTGGCAGAACAAAGAAGCAGAATGAAAGGCGCCTTTGACAGAGACGCTGAATACGTCCGGGCTCTGCGGAGACACCTGGTCCACTACCCCAGTGCGCGGCCAGTGCTCAGCCTGGGCAGCGGGAGCTGGACGTTAAAGCTGCATTTCTTTCACGAGGTGTTGGGAGCCTCCATGAGGGCCTTGTACGTGGTGAGGGACCCTCGGGCGTGGGTTTATTCCATGCTGTACAGTAGTAAACCTAGCCTTTACTCTTTGAAGAATGTACACGAGCACTTAGCTAAGCTGTTTAAAACGGAGGGAAGTGCAGGCCGTTGTACCTTGAACTCAGGCTATGCTGTGGAGTATGAATTGTTGCGGAAGGAACTGTTGGCATCCAGACCTCACCCAGTCTCGCTGCTGGCCCATGCGTGGCTGGCAAACACGGCTGCTGCCCTGAGGCTAAATGCAGACCTGCTGCCCACCAGCTACCAATTAATCAAGTTTGAAGATCTTGTGCATTTCCCTCAGAATACCACGGAAAGGATTTTTGCCTTCCTTGGAATTCCTTTATCTCCTGCTACTTTAAACCAAATATTGTTTGCCACCTCCACAAACCTTTTCTATCTTCCCTACGAAGGGGAGATATCACCCGCTAATACTAACGTTTGGAAACGAAACTTGCCGAAGGATGAAATTAAACTGATTGAGAACATCTGCTGGACGCTGATGGATCGTCTAGGATACCCAAAGTTTATGGACTGAATGCTGCAGGTCAGCAGAGATTTGCACTAATACTTTCCAACCCAATTTGTGGATATGAATTAGAAGTTTGTTTATTCTTGTACTGTGTGTGTTTGTGTGTGTGTTTGTGATCAATTTGTTACATGCAGAGAGAGATTATTTTAAAAATAAGCACCGTATTTGGCCTAGCAGGATTTATTTTTGTCACCGCTTCCCTTGCCTTTGTTTCTGAATTTTTTTCTGCTAATATGTTTCTGCCACAGAGGCTTAGATGAAGTTATATTACCATGGTCAGGGGAGATAGGAGGATTATAAAGATTTTTGTCTAACTCTCTGCTTCATCTGTAACTCAGCTGATCTAGCCCAGAACCTCATGCACTGCTGAAAGCCTGGCAGTTGCTGCTTTACCCAAGCGCCTCTTGCTTTCAAGATGAACTGCAGAAGTTTCCTAGTTTTTTAGAAGGTGTCCCAACACATTTATCTTGCACGCCACACATACACACAAATCCTTTTATCGTGTAGAATGTTCACAGATATCACTGGGGAAATGGTGAAAGCTCCTATTGGAATTATCGGATCCCTTCTGGAAAATACAAATGGAAATACAGAATGGACTTTTTTTTTTTTTAGGTCAGAAACAGTGACCTGAAAATCCTCCTTCAAGTTTTTTACTTAGAAGTTATAAGGAATCAGTCTTGGAACAGTGGATGCCAAGGGCTGGTAGGGTATTTTAGGCCCTCTTGTCTCTTTAAAATCCTCTCATTCTTGCTTCCTTGAAACTGCAGCTGTTCACCATTACCGCTCCCACCCTGTCCTTTCTGCCACTGTCACGCAAAACAGTCAGTAGTTGCTAATGGCTAAACTCTGATATTTGTGGGGATTTTTTTTCTCCTTGTCCTGTTGATTAATTTTGTGTCAAAGCCTGAGACCACCTTAGAATCAGATTTCTCCTTGTGGAAGCATCACTGTATGAGTCAAAGCAGTGCTGCTGCTGCCAGTGTTTTTTTAGACTGGAAACAGAATTGGAAAACTGCCTGACTTATCCTGCGTCCCTTTGAATGAGTCTCCAGACTGCCGGTGTCTGCAGAAGTTGAAGGCCAATGGCAGATGATGTCAGAGGCATCTGCTTCCTTTACCATCTGCATCTTATTATAAATGTTGTCGTCATAACACATGGTTCATTTTATTTTGGTAGACGCTGAAATCAAAATGCGATGCCATTAGAAACCAGTGGAGCAATTACAATGAACTGGATGAAACCATGAGGCAGTGTGGGGACTTAATGCAAATCTCTGTGTAGACTGCAGTCTTCCTGATGTTTCAGACTGTAGTTTCACACCACCCCCCTCACCCTCCAGGCGCTAACACTTGGAATTCTGTCATTCTGACCTAGATAAAAGTGGCTCTTTCTCAGTAGTTTGTTGTTATGTCAAAATGTGCCTCCAGGGTGATCAAGCTGTGGGTATGTTACATTCCAGCTGAAGCTAACCAGGCTGTCATTTTTCTTCCGTTACAGTAGGAAAACAGCTCTCTCCTACGCCCCCACCTCTACTTCCTGGTGTAGCTCTCCCTGCCCTCTCTCTACAATGTCAAAATGAATGAAAATCCTGTTGGATTAATACAGGTTGAGAGGGCAACCAAAGACTCAAATCCGTACTATTATTCTCAAGGAAGATTATTCTTCCTATCTCAGGGTTATCGTGATGCATGTAACATTTCTACATGGATGATAACACCATTTCCATTACTGGTCAGAGTCTCAGTGTCTGCTTTCAATTTCCAGGATGTGTGATCGTATATCAAATAAAAAGGCTTTGGGTTGAAAATAATATGAGGTTCGATCAAGGTAAGAATTACCAATGTTTGCAGATAGCAGCAGAGAACACCGATTCTGGACCACTGCCTTTCCTTTAACTTTGCACAGAAACATGCTCACAGGCAGAAGAGAGCCAGGTTAAGTATGCACAGGGGTTGGGGAGAGATGCAGAAAATGAAAAAGAGCAGTTCTGTGAATGAATATGGGAACAAGATGAGAATACATTATTAATAGATAAGGAAAGGGACGCACTTAAAGTGATCTTCACAGGGTATCTTTCACCACTTAGCAAGGTCAGGGTGAATTTCCCTGTCTACTTCTGACCCAAGGGAAAGTTTGCTGGAGGAGACTAATGTTCACAGGTTCTGTTTCTGAGGAATGTTACACGTAGGTGAAAGCTGGCCCAGCCGTTGCATGTGCAAGGACTTGTACATGCTTGGGACCCACTGCCTTAACATCCAATTATGATCTCAGAACACCTAGGTCCTGCACTTCCAGAGTGTTATCCTAGGAAAAATGTGAACTTACTTTTACTACATTTTCACTCTGATCATCACAAAAATAATTAAAGCAACCCTGATGACTTTATGACATTTTCAAAGGAAACACAAAATGTTCTTTCCATAAAAACAATTCTTTCCTTCATTAATTTCCCCAAACTTGGGCCCAATTGGAATAAAAGCATTTATTAATACTGTTTACATATTGAAATTCTGAAAGAATGGATTAGGTTTGCTGACATAAAAAGTAGCTTAAGTGTGGTGATAATGTTGATCTAGTTTTCAAAATTTAGAAATGATGCAAATTACTCACTTTGGATGAGAGAGGCCATATCCATAGCCGAATTTACTGTAATGACAATTCCAGAAAGGAAGGAAATGGGAGAACCTGCTCAGGAGAAAGAAGAAGTCTATGATTATACTTAATCTATAGAAACCCAGAAAGGCATGAATTTTAGGTAGATACACTTTAATACCTACATACTGAGCCTAGAACCTGAGTATTAGATGTTTGATTAACTGGGTTTTTGGACAAACAGAATAATTAGTACTATAAATGCCTGGCAGGAATGGGGTAATTGTGTCTAATTCCCAGACGTGGTATAGGATCTGCCATAAATACCTTCATATTTGAAGAGACTCTCTCCACACACTAGTTATGTTTAATTTTTTTTTTCTTTTTGTAGAAATGCCACCCCTTCTGTCTGCCATTGACTTGATTGGCATCATTTATCAGCACAGTTTTTGGTGATTTGGTTTAGGGTCATCATAGATGCTGTGTGTATTAATCACTCAGTCATGTGTGACTGCGACCCTGTGAACTAAAGCTTACCAGGCTCCTCTGTTCTTGAAATTTTCCAGGCAAGGATACTGAAGTGAGTTGCCATTTCCTTCTCCAGGGTATCTTCCCAACCCAGGGATCAAACCCAGGTCTCCTGCATTGCAGGCAGATGCTTTACCATCTAAGCTACTATATAAAGTCTATCTCATTCAGTTATCTATAAGTAAATATGGACAATGGTTTTAAACTCTGACTTAATTCTGATCATAATTAGAAAAATGTCACTAATTTAGTGAAAAGTGTAAGTAGAAGATAATATGTTATAACACCACTTACAGAGGTAAGGGAGCCTAATATTCTAAGACAGATCTAGGAATTTAATATACATATGTGGGCTATCTACTGCTTGTTTAAATATAGACCAAAGTATGTCTAAAAATAGCTGCTAAGGCAATGTTTTCCATACTTGACTAGTATCATTATTTCCCTTCATGTTGGCAGAAAAATTCAAATAACATTTTAAGAACTAGACTGAATTTTTGTTTTTTATTTTTTTTTTGCACAAAGAATGGAAGGAACTTAAAACAGATTCTCACATTCTCTAGCTAACTTGTAAATGCTTGAGCTGTAATTTACATGAGCTTATGTTGTGTTTAGTCCAAGTAACATGTTTAGTTCCATTTCCAAAGATAGGTTTGGAGAAAGCTTCCAAACCTTAGCCGGGTATCTTGTTTTTGTTCTTCATTTTCATTTTTCTTTCACATCTATCCAGTTACGCAGCGAAGAAAACCTATACTGGAGACCATAGCCCAGTTTATTCTGCTGCTGCTGCTGCTGCTAAGTCGCTTCAGTCGTGTCCGACTCTGTGCGACCCCATAGACGGCAGCCCACCAGGCTCCCCCATCCCTGGGATTCTCCAGGCAAGACCACTGGAGTGGGTTGCCATTTCCTTCTTCAATGCATGAAAGTGAAAAGTGAAAGTGAAGTCGCTCAGTCGTGTCCGACTCTTAGCGACCCCATGGACTGCAGCCCACCAGGCTCCTCTGTCCATGGGATTTTCCAGGCAAGAGTACTGGAGTGGGGTGCCATTGCCTTCTCCGCCAGTTTATTCTAACTATATGTATAACATGACTCCTCTGTTAATAAAAAGCTAAAAGCAACTTGGCTATGGTTGGGATAATTTGTAATAGCCCTCTTCTTTAGGTCTTTGGGTACCTGTGCTAGGATTTTGTCTGGAGCTGAGAAGGCAGATTTGGGAAATGCAGTCCCATGATTTCAGCTACTAAACTTGTACCCTTCAATGATGGACAAGCCATGACTCCACTCTTGTAAGCTAATTTTAAGTCCTGCCTTCAGTCCATTTCACTCTTCTCTGTACTTTGTCCTAACTTACTAAGTAGTAAGAACATCCTGGTACTGTATACCTGGGCTCCACAATTGCCCCTCCTATCACTGGTGGAATCTCCATTTGAGCAGGAGATCTATGAAAGGAAGGTTGGTGCAGGTTCCTTGAGTCATTCCGATAGGTGGTGCAGAGGGTTGGCATAGTGGAGACTTTTGCTTTTAAAGACAGAAGGATCCATCATAAATTAGTCTCAGTATGTGCTGCACAGAACCTTAACGTTTTCATGTTCATCATTACAATCTTCACAACTCACTGGTGTTGATTTTACAGGTAGATCTGAAGCCTGTATTCTCTTTGCAGGGAATCTGTTTTTGTGAAGACATTTGGAGCAGGTTTACAATTCAGTTATCAATTCACGGTAGTTTTAGGGTATCTACCACCAAGGTATTGATTTGCATGAGGGAAGAAGACAAAAATGAGTTGACTTTGTGCCTTCCCTGTGAAGAATTGGTGTTCTCGCCAGAGACTTCAGAGCCAGTAGGAATTCATCAAGAGGAGAAGGAGAGGAAGGGCATGCCAGTAGCGATTACCACCCAAGGAGAGGCACCACAAAGTGTCAGCTGCTCTGCCTTAGAAATGGTGGTTATGAGAAAAGGAAGTAGTTTATGGAGCTTCAGTACATTTGGAGAGAGATCACCATCCATGCTTTTCCTAGTTAGATTTGACTCTATCATCACAGGACATCCCATCAGTAAGTAGTGATAGGCACAAGCGAAACAAAACTGCTGACACTCTCTCCCAATTCTCCCCTGACTTAATTGCCCCAACACATTTCTCACAAAGAAATGTGGTCCATAACTGAACAGCAAGGGATGCCCTGAAGAGAAGGCTGTGTGAGTGTGGTTGGACTGGGGTGCATGCAGATTGCTGCTGGTAATAGCAGTAAAGGATAACTCAGGGTATCTCATCTGGGCTCCAGCTGGCCAGTAGCATCTCCTTTTCCTTCCCCGGCCCTCTCAGTGCCTCCAGATTCATATTACCAGGCGGAGCTGACCAATCCTAAGAAGGCAGCAGTGAACAAAACCTATGGAGCTGACAGTCAACCAAATATATTGGGGCGGGGGGGAACTGTTCTTATTCCTACTATGAAAATAGTAGAACTAAGGAAAGGAGGGAAGGAAGGAATTCTGAACCTAAATCTGAACACAAAGTAAGGTGTATAAGGAGAACTGTTTCTCTAACAATTGAGTTCATTATTGTATGAACTGTTTAAGAATCTCTTTGAAATCTTATTATAGCTAAAACTTCAGAAAAAAGGAAAGATTGTAATCTGAACAAACCTTTTCTATAGTACATTGCAGTTACTCTTTCTATCTTATTTCTTTTAACTATTTCTGTATTGCTGTGACTCTTGAGATGAAATGAATTTTTCCTTTCAAGGGTACTAACACTGGTGTTGAATTGCATCTAAGTGTTAGGTTTTACAGCTTTCTAGATAGTGTGGTGTTTTCCTATATACTATCTCCCTCTCTGTTTCCAAGTGAGGGGTATATACAATGATCCCAGTGATTTAAGGAACCAGACATTCATACACATGGGACATCCATGGTGCTCTTCATTCTTTTGGAAGTTAATTCACCTCCCATCACCATCACTTTTCTCACTTCATGAGTAAATGAACAACACAGAAATCTCTAATCCCTGCATTAAAATCTGACATCCCTCTACGGACAATGCATAAACCACTTCTTACCTTATTCATTTCATAATGGAAATAATGCTCCCAAACTTTGTTCTACTACAATGAAAGATAACTGCCCAACTTTATTAGTGTTTATTTATTGTTTTAAGTGTTCATTTATTCCTTTGCCTTGTTCCAAAAGATTAATTTTGTTTTATATATTTGTTTAAAGTTTCTGGGATTTTAAAATAAGGCTTTTTAAACTATATTGAGCTATTTTAACTTGATGCCTTAATGCAGTATTCCACAAAACTTTGAAGGGAGATTTACAAGAACACAATACAACCAAGAAGTGATGAAATTGCTTCCATAAAACACCCATGAAAAGACAACTACATATAAAGAGTGCAGTTAATAAAAGTTAACCCTACACAGTGAAATAGGTGGGTTCTGCTCTTCATTTTTATTCCAAACATTAACCTGGGGGTCCTGGCATTCAGTGTTAACTCGAACACATCACACTCACAGTGGGCTTATGTGCACCAAGGAACTCGTGTTATTTTTCTTTAGATTGACCAAAATAAACTGAAATGTACATGCATTCAGTTATACTTTATAAGGCTATGGTTTTTCCTGTGGTCATGTATGGATGTGAGAGTTGGACTGTGAAGAAGGCTGAGTGCAGAAGAATTGATGCTTTTGAACTGTGGTGTTGGAGAAGACTCTTGAGAGTCCCTTGGACTGCAAAGAGATCCAACCAGTCCATTGTGAAGGAGATCAGCCCTGGGATTTCTTTGGAAGGAATGATGCTAAAGCTGAAACTCCAGTACTTTGGCCACCTCATGCGAAGAGTTGACTCATTGGAAAAGACTCTGATGCTGGGAGGGATTGGGGGCAGGAGGAGAAGGGGATGACAGAGGATGAGATGGCTGGATGGCATCACTGACTCGATGGACGTGAGTCTCTGAACTCTGGGAGTTGGTGACGGACAGGGAGGCCTGGCGTGCTGCAATTCATGGGGTCGCAAAGAGTCGGACACAACTGAGCGACTGAACTGAACTATAAAATTTGCGTTTATAGTTACTGAACAAAAACCCCATTACTAAAAGGTACTTGCTTTTATGCTCAGTCACTCAGTCGTGTCCAGGTTTTTGCAACCCCATGGACTGTTGCCTGTCAGGCTCCTCTGTCCATGGGATTCTCCAGACAATACTGGAGTGGGTTGCCATTTCCTTCTCCAGGACTTTCTTGTGCACCCACATGAAAATCTGGCACGATTCTGTTATCATATGGGGTGTAAGGTTTTCTGTGTATAATCAACATATTGTACTCATGGGTTTTTCACAAGCTATGTTTATGCCTTTCTCCCATTTCCTTGGTTAATTTGAAGAGGGAGATTTCTATTAAAAATGTTATATTAACAACACTTTGTATACTATATGAACTTTGAAATTTGATAAAATTTGAATACAAATCACCAGGTCAGTAAATAATAACCAGCTGTGAGTTGTTGCTCAAACTACCGCACAATTGCACTCATTTCACATGCTAGTAAAGTAATGCTCAAAATTATCCAAGCCAGGCTTCAGCAATATGTGAACTGTGAACTTCCAGATGTTCAAGGTGGTTTTAGAAAAGGCAGAGGAACCAGAGATCAAATTGCCAACATCCACTGGATCAAAAAAGCAAGAGAGTTCCAGAAAAACATCTATTTCTGCTTTATTGACTATGCCAAAGCCTTTGACTGTATGGATCACAATCAACTGTGGAAAATTCTGAAAGAGATGGGAATACCAGAACACCTGACCTGCCTCTTGAGAAACCCGTATGCAGGGCAGGAAGCAACAGTTAGAACTGTACATGGAACAACAGACTGGTTCCAAATAGGAAAAGAAGTATGTCAAGGCTGTATATTGTCACCCTGCTGATTTAACTTTTATGCAGAATACATCATGAGAAATGCTGGGCTGGAAGAAGTACAAGCTGGAATCAGGATTGCTGGGAGCAATATCAATAACCTCAGATATGCAGATGACACCACCCTTATGGCAGAAAGTGAAGAGGTGCTAAAAAGCCTCTTGATGAAAGTGAAAGAGGAGAGTGAAAAAGTTGGCTTAAAGCTCAACATTCAGAAAACGAAGATCATGGCATCTGGTCCCATCACTTGATGGGAAATAGATGGGGAAACAGTGGAAACAGTGTCAGACTTTATTTTGGGGGGCTCCAAAATCACTGTAGATAGTGACTGCAGCCACGAAATTAAAAGACGCTTACTCCTTGGAAAGAAAGTTATGACTAACCTAGATAGCATATTCAAAAGCAGAGACATTACTTTGCCAACAGAGGTCTGTCTAGTTAAGGCTATGCTTTTTCCTGTGTTCATGTATGGATGTGAGAGTTGGACTGTGAAGAAAGCTGAGTGCCAAAGAACTGATGCTTTTGAACTGTGGTGTTGGAGAAGACTCTTGAGAGTCCCTTGGACTGCAAGGAGATCCAACCAGTCCATTCTGAAGATCAGTCCTGGGTATTCTTTGGAGGGACTGATGCTGAAGCTGAAACTCCAATACTTTGGCCACCTGATGTGAAGAGTTGACTCATTGGAAAAGACTCTGATGCTGGGAGGGATTGGGGGCAGGAGGAGAAGGGGACAACAGAGGATAAGGTGGCTGGATGACATCACTGACTCGATGGACGTGAGTTTGAGTGAACTCTGGGAGTTGGTGATGGACAGGGAGGCCTGGCGTGCTGTGGTTCATGGGGTCACAAAGAGTCGGACACGACTGAGTGACTGAACTGAACTGAACTGTGTGGTGTTGGGGAGTTTTCTTAATTTGAAATGATCATTTCCCCATCTTTAAAACTCCCCAGAGTTGATGTAAGGATTAAGTAAAATCACATGTAAAAATTAATAGAATGATACTTGTTTCCTCTTTGCAATCACCTCAAATTCATTTTCTATCAAACCCATATGTAACAGAATGCACCATTCTCCGAAGAAGAAAATATTAAAGTGTCCCCAGAGGATTTGAGCCTACATAGTTGGCATATAGACCAAATAGACACCTATTTTCATATTTCATATATGCACTGAGTTGTAAAAACATGTAAAATCACAATTATGCAATTAATATATGTGGAAATAATTTGGAGCATTTTTCATGTTCACATTAAAAAAAAATCATTCAAATTTTCACTTACTTCAGTGCTTTATTTCTAAAGTCATGGTTTGAGTTATTCTAGAGAATATTGTATTTCCTTCTGAATTTTATTAAGATAGAGACTCTTTTAAGTTTATGTTTAGTCACCCGGTTGTATCTGACTCTTTGGAACCCCATGGACTGTAGCCCACCAGGCTCCTCTGTCCATGGGATTTTTCAAGCAAGAATACTGAAGGAGGTTGCCATTTCCTCCTCCATGGTATCTTCCCAACCCAGAGATTGAGTCTGCATCTCTTGTGTCTCCTGCATTGCAGCAGAATTATTTACCCGCTACGCCATCAGAGAAGCCTATTGAATTTAAGTATGATGCTATTACTTGAAGTTTTATATCATGTTACGAGAGCTATTTGTATAACATTAATCATAATTTTATGTTCATACCTTCATTCAGTAGATACATTATTATGATCTTATGCATCAAAATCAATGTATTTTCCTATTTTAATATTTTCATTTATTTATTATGAAATATGCATAAAAGCTGGGAGTGTTGAAGACTATGTGTGAACATGACATTTACTGCACTGGCTATGATGGAATACGTGAGGGCCAACCTTGTGGCTCAGTGGTAGAGAATCCGCCTGCTAATGCGGGAGATGCAGGTTCAGTCCCTGGGTTAGGACAATCCCCTGGAGAAGGAAATGGCAACCCACTCCAATATTCTTGCCTGGAAAATCCCATGGACTGAGGAGCCTGGTTGGCCACAGCCCACAGGGTTGCAAAAGAGTCAGACACGACAGCAGCTAAACAACAACAATCTGAGGTAGCATATCCAAGTTATACATGTCATGATTATATAGCTTGACACTGTATGTAACAGATGGTTTTATGAATATAAAATGATCTCTTTATAGAACACTTAATGCACACATCCTTCACACACATTTTTTGGCTCAGGGTTAAGTTCTACAATACGTTATCATCTGCCTGGTGCTTTGTAAGTGTGGGTGTTTTTTCCCTTCTGTGGCTGTAGATCACAACCCAGGAGCAGTTCCAGAGCCTCCAGTTGGAACCTCAGCCTTCCAGCAAGGAGCCCGGGACAGCATGCACCTCTGCCCAGGGAACGGGTGTCACACACCTACGATCACAGCGTTCATCTCACTGAGGACAGGAATTCCTCTTCTGTGACTGGTTTTCCCTGGATACTGCCGTCCAGACCCTGGCTGAGGTCCACTGTATGCAAATCAGAAGACACTGTTTTGCTGAGCCTTGCACGTGTCAGGTCTGCTGCCCCTACTTCTCCAACTGTAGGTATGATGGATAGGTTATGCTAATATGTGGGTGCTGAAAAGACGTGCTGACCCTATCAGAAGCCCTCTTCTGTGATATTGATAAGTCTCTGTGACCAGAGCTGGGACTTAGAGTCAGAACCCCTATACTCACACCCTACCATGTGGTGCAGAGCGTATACCTCTGACCTTCGATTACTGTATCCTCCCACCCTAACCAGCGACCCCAGAGGTAACAACTATCCTGAGTTTTGTGTTTACCATTTCTGTGCTCTTCTTTATAGCTCCACCACATATGTCTCTATATTTATCAACACATCGTGCATTTTTGCATGTTTTTATACATTATGTAAACCTAACATACTGCATATATTCTTACACAGCTTGCTTTTCTTCACTCAAAATTTTGTCTAATGCATGTTGATGTTTGCAGGTGGAGAGCACTTATTTCCAACACAGTGAGTTCCAATATAGACTACTGTCCAAACAGCATACTTTATGAAGCTTTCATCTTGTTGGATTTGGGGAATATTTTTAATTTTTGTAATTTTAAACATTATACATAAAACTTTATATATGCTATATAATGTATATATGTTAATGCAAGAATTTTGTCATTGTGTTTTTTTTTTTTTGTACTCAGAAACCTTCCCACCCAGCCCCACTCCAGCCTAGTGTATATATTGAGGGCTCAACGCACATCCTCAAGTATTCTTGATACCAAATTATTATTTTCACAGATTGTTTGTACCAGTTGACACTCTAGCAATTGTTGAAAAGCTTGTGTTGCTCCAAAGCTTCTCCTGTACTTGGCAGTTTCATAGTTTTAAATATTTTTCTGTCTAGTGGGATAAAAGAGTGCTATGTCTTTTTTTTTTGGTTCTGTTAATAACATAGAACACATGTGCAGCAATGCACTAGTGCACACACACACACAGCCGTCCTTATTTTTCCCATTTGTGTTTCTTCTTTTGTGAAAAGAAATCATGTTCCTGTCTTTTATGCATTTTTCCATGGCATTCATTTTTTTCTCATTGATTCATTGACATTTACTGTATATTAATAATACTAATCCTTTTTTGGTTATACTTGAAGTGAATAACTTCTTGGCTTATATTTTTATGATCTTTGCACTATGACTTTTATAATACATTTTGATATGCAGGTGTTCTTAATTTGAACGTAGACAAAATATGTTTACAAATAATTGTTCTTTATTATTTATACTTTTTAACATCTTATCAAAGAATCTTAGCGTCTTGGTACTGAAAATGTTCTCCTCTATTTTCCTATCATTATCAGTTGCTGCCAAATAATATTACTACACTTGTAATAGCTTAGAACATCACACATTCATTGTCTCACAGTTTCTGTGGGTCGGGAATCTAAGCCTGGCTGAACTTGGTCGTCTGCTCGTACATGTGGCTGCAGTGACATTGATGGGACTAAGATCTCATCTGAGAAGCACCCACTTCCAAGCTCATGTGATTGTTGGCAAGACTGAATTCTTTGTGGGCTATTGGACTAAAAGCCTCAGTTCTTTTCTGCCTGTTGGCAGGAGACCTTGAATCACTTGCCATGTGAGCTTCTCCATTGGCAGTTAACTTCACGAAGTCAGGATGAGAGAGTCTATAGAGAAACTGCTAACATGCTATCATAATCTTGGAAGCGACACCCAGGCAGCTTTGGTTAGAAGCTAGTCAGAGGTCCCCTTACCCCTACACCCAGGAAAGGGTTTCCACAAGGACAGGACTACCAGGAGAAGGAGAGCTTATTTTGCCTTTTATATTTAAGTATTTAATCTGCATACTTAGTTGGTCAGTCATGTCTGATTCTTTGGGACCCCATGGACTGTAGCCCACCAGGCAACTCTGTTCATGAAATTTCCTGGAATTTCCCAGGCAAGAATACTGGAGTGAGTTGCCATTTCCTTCTCCATTTAATCTGCTTTACATTAACTGTTAAGTCCATTCTGAGGTTTTTTTTTTTTTTTTCCCTTGTATGAATAACCTGCTGTCCTAGACTGAAAAGATTCAGTACCCTCTCTTTTCCACTAATCTTCAATGCCATTTCTACTGCATATCAAGTCCTTATATTTTGTGTGAGCTGATTTCTGAGTTCTCTACTGTACTCCACTGGCAAATTTGATTACCCGATGACAGTACTGCACTGTCTTAATTACTGCAGTCTTTTTGTTGGCCTTGAAATCTGGTAAGGGAAGTTTTTTTATTTTCTTTTTTCTATTTCTTAAGCCTTTGTTCTTCCATATGCATTTTAGAATTAGTTAGCATAGCTCCTCAAAGCAAGCAAACAAAGAACAATACATGTTATTGTAAATGCACTACGTCAATTTTGGGAGAATTGACCTCTTTAATTAATCCCAATTCATAAGCATGGCATATCTCTCCTTTTATATAACATTTGTTAATCCTTTGATAGATTTAAGTATGAGCACTTTATATATTACAGTGGATCATATTTATTTTTAATTGTATGTTCTAACTGATGATAGTATGTAGAAAATACAGTTGACTTTTGTGTATTTATATTATATCAGGGAACTTACTAATTTAATAATTTACCTGTAAATTTTTTGAAATACTTATATAAGATGATTTTGTAATCTGTAATTAATGGAATACATTTCTGTCCTTTTAATTTTATAACTTTTTAATGTTCTTACTGGATTTGTTAGGACGTCTTGTAAAGTACTGAGTGGATCTGGCAATGTGAATATTCTTGTACTGTTCCTAATGTGAATGGAGTAATTGTACATTTCACCACTGAGCAAATGAATGGATGCTGTGTGTATTTCATAGATTCCCTTTATCAGGATGCAATACTCCCTTGTATTGCCAGTTGATAATTGCCTTTTTATCATCAATGCATGATGAGATTTATTCATGCTTTTACTGTATTTATTGTGATAATCATATGTTTATTTGCCCTAATCTGTTAAGGCAAGGTATTTTGTGAAGATATTTTTTTCTTTTGAGATTAAACCAAATTTGGCTTGCTATGATGAAACCAGACTGGGAATGATTTATTATATTTGTTGCTGAATTGAGCTTATTAATAATTAAGATGTTTATATCAACATTTGTAATTGTAATTTTCTCATGATATATTTGTCTAATTTTCAAGTCAGCAAACTTGTCACACAAAGTAAGTTGAGGATGTTCTCTAGATGAGTTTGCATGGGATTGAAATGACCTAATACAAGAATGTTTGTTAGAACTCATTTGTAAAATTATCTGAGCATTCTGTTTTCTTTGTAGGAACACTTTAACTAAATATAAAATTTTATTTGGTGGTTATAGGGTTCTTTTATTTACCTCATGAACTTATTTTGAAGCCTATTTTGGCAAATTATGTTTTTAAGGAATCTGTACTGTTCTTTTAATTTTTCACATTTATTGAGCTAAATTTACTCAAAATGCAAATTACCTAATTTGCATTTCTAATCATCCATCTCCCACATAAGTATTTCTCTCCCTAATACTGAGTATGTGTGCCTTATTTCTTTATGTTCCTGATGCTTTTGGGCTGGTGGATATTGACAATAATAGGCCATATAGTTAAATTACCTTCTATATTGGTGGTGGTTTAGTCGCTAAGTCATGTCCAACTCTTTGCAACCCCGTGAACTGTAGCCCACCAGAGACCCCATGGACGCTAGCCCACCAGTCTCCTCTGTCCATGGAATTCTCCAGGCAAAATACTAGAGCGGGTTGCCATTTCCTTCTCCAAGGGATCTTCCAGACCCAAGGATTGAATCCTGGTCTCCTGCATTGCAGGAGATTCTTTACTGACTGAGCTACCAGGGAAGCCCTATTTATCTTCTGTATTAGGAATATAAATTGAAGGTCCTTTACAACGACTAATTTTTAGCTTTTTTGTTCTTACCTAATATTTTATGTTTATTTGCTATTGCGTAACCAGCTCCTAATCTTATATATTTCCTTTATTTCTCTAACATCAATTGTTTTTCTTTTTTAATCTTTAATTATATGCCCCATTATTTTTTGTCAGTGTTCACCAGCCAAAAACCACCATGAAGAAACTGGATTTATTAGAGTAAGAGGGTTTTAAGCAGTACAGCTTTGCTCTGCCCTATATAAAAAAATGAACTAACAAAAACAGTATTAAAAAAAAGCACCAATTAGAAAATAGGATTTTACCACAAACAAGTAAAGATTCAATATCTTTAATGTAGAAAAGATTTTACTTATATGTAAGCAAAAAAATGATTACAACTTTAAAAGAGACAGAAGTTAAAAGCAATAGAGCAGATAATCAGTTTCACTAATTCAAAGTACAAATACTGTCACTTCCCTTTTCTTTCACAGTTTGTATCTTGGCCTCCAAATTATTTCTACTTAAGGCCTGTCCTCCCAGTACTAAATAAATTAAAAAAAAAAAAAAATACAGGGGAAAAAGTCTAAAATTCCTTGGGATTTAATCAAAAGGTTTAGGACTACTTCCAAACATAAATCAAGAAAGAGCTTTAATCCCATGTGACCAATACTTTACCTGTTTCTCACTGGTATAATGTATCACTGTAGATGACTGGGCCTGTCCAACGCAACAAATGATGCTTTTCTACAGAGGCTAGAATCACATGCCTATATTGTTTCTGCAGAGTTCACATTAGTGACCCATGCACAAAAGGCCAGTTCATTTTAATTCACCTCCCCCACTCCTTTTTTTTTTTTTCCTTAATTTTATTCTTGAAAGCACAGCCTACTGGACTGCTGTTCTTGGGTCTAGAAAATTTGCCTACATTAGGTGTGTATTGATATTATGCAGAAATTACTCCCACCTCCTGCACCATCCTTGCAAAAACCATTAGACATTTTTATAGAGACTGGATTACCAGCCTAAAATCCCCTCCCAGGGGAATGTCATTTCAGGTATTTTCTCGTCCTTTTTTGAACAAGTGATTGTTCTGAGGGCCATGCTGGACCAATTTTAAGGGCTCTCTACTTCCAGATTTTGAAAAGAGGTATCAGTTATAGGTCACTTCACGTTCACAAATGCCCTGGGCCCCTTCAGGAAAGAAATTGGCAATCACCAAGGAAATTGATTCGGATTACTTCAGGAAATACAGATGTAAGATGGCCAGAAAACCACATGACCCAGTCCAGTAGGGAAGAAAATCTAAGGTGGGTATCCGGCTTCCCGTCATTGCAGGGCACTTCCCAGGAGGCCCCCTCCAGTCTCAACTCAGGGGGTCCCCGGAAGAATCCTAGGAGCTCAGTAGCTGGGGAAATGGAGAAGAAGGATGGAACTTAAGAGCAACCAGTGTTCAAATATCCATGGACTGCATTCCTGCTTCCAGTGGTACCTGAGTGGACAGTCTACCCAGTAGCTCTGCTCATGTGCAAAGCTGAACTAATCAGTGAAAATCAGTAAGAGGAAAATCCATAAAAACCTGGATATTAAAGTGAGGTAAAGACACTCCTGAAAGACCCACTGGCCAAAGAAAAAATAAAAAGAGATATCAAAAAATATCTTAAGACAAACAAAGATGAAACACAGTATATAAAAACTCATGGGGTGCAGCAAAAGTAGTTCTATGAGGAAAGGTTATATTAATAGCTATGAGTGACTACATTAAGAAAACAGGTCTCAAACAAACAACCCAATAGTATATTTCAAGGAGCTAGGAAAAGCAACAAATTAAGCCC
Source organism: Bos grunniens (assembly GCF_055505025.1). Taxonomy (NCBI): domain Eukaryota; kingdom Metazoa; phylum Chordata; class Mammalia; order Artiodactyla; family Bovidae; genus Bos; species Bos grunniens. Next base: position 11,089,877 of record NC_141188.1, read on the forward strand.
AAATTTAACAGAAGAAAGCAAATAATAGAGATTAGTATAGAAATAAATGAAATAGAGAATAGGAAAACAATAGAAATGATTAACAAAACTAAGTGTTTATTCTTCAAAAAGATAAATAAAATTGTTAAAAACCGTAGGATGGTTACCAAGAAAAACAGAGAGAGGACTTAAAAATAAAGGCAGAAGTAAAAGGAGAGAAATTAAAATTAATACCACATAAATACAAAGGCTCTTAAGATATGATAATTATATACCAATCAACTGGACACCCTAAAAAGTTAGATTTATTGCTAAAAACATGCATCCTGCTAAGACTGAATCCTGAAGAAATATAAATCTGAAAAGACCAATAATGAATAAGAAGATTGAGTCAGTAACAAAAAAATTAAGTAGTAATAAGAACTGGAGAAAATAAATATTGGAGAAAGCGTTAGTATCAGTGTCACCTAGTTATAGTTATCAGATTACTTTAGAATATTTTCTTCGACCTGGGTACAGGAAAAGGCTTTCTAACCAAGACTCAATATTCACATGCCTGAGTTCACTTTTGATTACGGACCAAAGAAACCAATATTGCTTCAACCCTCTCACAGACAGCAGCATTTAACTCTAGAGAAAACTTTTTAAATAAATAATAAACACACACGCAACTACTAGAAGATGCTGGAGAGTGATCCAAAAATGAGCAGAAATCCGAAAGAATTTCACTATTGGAAAAAGGAAGAGGCACTAGGGATTTTCTTGTTTCACCACTTCTAGCTTGAAAGCAGGCCTCGCCTGCAGCACAAACGGAAGCTAAAAAGCCAACAGACTAGAAAATGCCATTTTCCGGTGAAAGAAGAAACTGTAAAAGAGGAGTGCCAGAGACTGGGGGCACAAACGCCATGCATAAACTCTACCTAAGTATCTTTGAGTGTGTGCTCCGTCATGTCCGACTCTTTGTGACCCATGGACTGTAGCCCACCAGGCCCCTCTGTCCATGGCATTTCCCAGGCAAGGATACTGGAGTGGGTTGCCATTTCTGCCTCTAGGGGATCTTCCTGATCCAGGACTCAATCCTGAGTCTCCTATGTGTCCTGCTTTGGCAGGTGAATTCTTTACCACTGCCCCTAAACACCTGGCCTATTCGTAAACCATGAATGCTAAGGGCTGAGTCTTAGCTTAACCATAAACATAAAATAACCCATCTAAGATTCAATCAGTCAAAAGTCCAAAACTGAGCAGAATTAAAACCATTAAATCAATAAACAGTCTTTAGTAAGAGTTTATCATGCATCACTTCAGTTCAGTCACTCAGTGGAGTCCAATTCCTTATGACCCCATGAACTGCAGCACACCAGGGTTCCCTGTCCATAACCAACTCCCTGACCTTATTCAAACTTATGTCCACTGAGTCGGTGATGCCATCCAACCATCTCATCCTCTGTCTTCCCCTCCTCCTCCTGTCTTCAATCTTTCCCAGCATCAGGGTCTTTTCCAATGAGTCATCTCTTCGCATCAGGTGGCCAAAGTACTGGAGTTTCAGCTTCAACATCAGTCCTTCCAACGAATATTCAGGACTAATTTCCTTTAGGATGGACTGGTTGGATCTCGTTGCAGTCCAAGGGACTCTCAAGAGTCTTATCCAACACCACAGTTCAAAAGCATCAATTCTTCGGTGCTCAGCTTTCTTTATAGTCCAACTCTCACATCCATACATGACTACTGGAAAAACCATAGCCTTGACTAGATGGACATTTGTTAGCAACGTAGTATCTCTGCTTTAAAATATGCTATCTAGGCAATGGCACCCCACTCCAGTACTCTTGCCTGGAAAATCCCATGGATGGAGGAGCCTGGGGCTATAGCTATGGAGGCTATAGTCCATGGGGTCGCTAAGAGTCCAACACGACTGAGTGACTTCACTTTCACTTCTCACTTTCATGTATTGGAGGAGGAAATGGCAACCCACTCCAGTGTTCTTGCCTGGAGAATCCCAGGGACGGGGGAGCCTGGTGGGCTGCCGTCTATGGGGTCGCACAGAGTCAGACACAACTGAAGCGACTTAGCAGCAGCAGCAGGTTGGTCATAACTTTCCTTCCAAGGAGTAAGCGTCTTTTAATTTCATGGCTACAGTCACCATCTGCAGTGATTTTGGAGCCCCCCAAAATAAAGACTCTCATTGTTTCCACTGTTTCCCCATTATTTGCCATGAATTTATGGGACCAGACGCCATGATCTTTGCTTTTTGAATGGTGAGCTTTAACTTTTTCACTCTTTCACTTTTTCACTTCCTTCACTTTCATCAAGAGGCTCTTCAGTTCTTCTTCACTTTCTGCCATAAGAGTGGTGTCATCTGCATATCTGAGGTTATTGATATTGCTCCCGGCAATCCTGATTCCAGCTTATGCTTCATCCAGCCCAGCATTTCTCATGATGTACTCTGCATATAAGTTAAATAAGCAGGGTGACAATATACAGCCTTGACGTACTCCTTTTCCTATTTGGAACCAGTCTGTTGTTCCATGTCCAGTTCTAACTGTTGCTTCCTGACCTGCATACAGATTTCTCAAGAGGCAGGTCAGGTGGTCTGGTATTCCCATCTCTTTCAGAATTTTCCACAGTTGATTGTGATCCACACAGTCAAAGGCTTTGGCATAGTCAATGAAGCAGAAATAGATGTTTTTTTCTGGAACTCTCTTGCTTTTTCGATGACCTAGCGGTTGTTGGCAATTTGATCTCTGATTCCTCTGCCTTTTCTAAATCCAGCTTGAACATCTGGAAGTTCATGGTTCATGTATTGTTGAAACCTGGCATGGAGAATTTTGAGCATTACTTATATTATCATGCATATACGTTTGCAAACCAGGAGCTTTCAAAAGGGCCTTCATTAAGTTACAAGGATGACTTACAAAGTGAAAACAAAGAAGTTGTTTGCCCTTTGGAGAGATTACAGTGGGGGTTTCTGGTTGGCAAGGGGTTGCTTAAGAGTGATTACTTCATATTATTTTTAGGAAGATGGTGTAAGTTTCTTTTATGATTATCAGATGCATTTGCAAGAAATAACCTAAGCTTTTTCTTTTGTGCTCATGAAATAGACTTAGTTTTGCTTATATGACTTAAATGGTTTTGTCTTCTCAGGAAATTCTCAAGTCTGGTCTTCATTTTGCTTTTAATTTTAATACCTGCTACTCAAAAGACTGAGTTTTCATTTTGAGAACAGTTGAACTAGTTGCCTATTAAAACCAAAACAAAATAAAAATATCTCTTTAGGGTAAAATAACAGAATACAAATTCTCCAACAAAATGCTTTTCATAGCACACAGGACACAGTTTAAAATCACACAACATTTTAAAGAAACAGAGAAATGTGACCTATATTTGAAATTAAAGACAATTTTTTGAGACTGACTCCTAGAAGACACAGATTTTTGAATTAACAGACTAAGATTTTAAAGCAGCTGTTATAACCATGCTTTATGGCATAAAGGAAGCTTAATTTGCAATAGCTGAAAAAGAGAATATTTCCATTGAGAAATATAAAATAAGAAGGAAAATTCCATAGCTAAAAAGCACAATATTTGAAATCTTTAAAAAAAACAATAAACATGCTTGATGGTGATACAACAAAATGGAGATAGCAAACACTGTGAGCTTGACAGAGCCGTAGAAATTATTTAAAGACTAAAGAAGATATTAGTAATATTTGGAAGCAATAACACACACATATTTGGAGTCCTATAAGGAGAGAAAAAAATAGGACTAAATATATTCAAAGAATAATAACTGACATATCCTCAAATTTGTGGCAAGATGCAAATTTATATTCTGTGAGCTCAAAAAACCTCAAGTATGTTAAATGTGAAGAAAACTATGCCAAGACACACCATAGTCAAAATACTATAAATCAAAGACAACAGAGCATCTAAATACCGTGAGAGCAAAGTGGCGTCGTGTATACACTGGGAAATAATTCAAATAACTCCTGATTAAAAACAATAGAATTGAGATTTGACAGAAAACAGCAAAATTCTATAAAGCATTATCCTTCAATAAAAAATACATTAATAAAAAAATAGAATTTAGAGGATATTGCACCAATGTCTTTATAGTGCTGAATGAACGCAACAACCTTTCAACCCAGATGTCTCTATACAGTCAATAGGTAGCTCAGGAAAAAATAAAGACATTGTGTTATGCACAAACTTGATAAACTGTATCACCAACCCATGTGAGCTACAAGAAAGGATAAGGGGATGTTCTTTATGTAGAAAAGTAATCAAACAGATGGACCCTTGTATACTCAAGGAGTGAAAGAAAAGCCAATAATATGAGCATAGGAGGGAATGCAGTCCTGTGATTATCCTCAGATGAGAAATGGGGACCTGGAGGCAGGGAAGTGGGTATTCCTTGGAGCTGCCTAGTGCACACTCCAAATTTCCTTAAGTTTCTTTCCTTTTTTTTTAAGAATCCATCTACATGAAACACTTTGTTGTTTAGTTGCTAAATTGTGTCTGACTCTTCTGCAGTGCCATGAACTGTAGCCCACCAGGGTCCTCTGTCCATGAGATTTCCCAGGCAAGAATATTGGAGTGGGTTGCCATTTCCTTCTCCAGGTAGAATTTCTTTAAAGCCTCATTACTAAAGGAGGTAAAAATGCCATAGACTATCCCATGATATAGACAGACATGTTTTAATAGTAAAATTTTCAAACTATGGTTAACAATCATGAGACAATTTCTCTGCAAAAATATTCACTTAAAATTGAGAAGCAAGAACTAGGCCTTGCCTGTTGTGTGGCTTTATGTATGAACCCCTTGGCCATTAGATTTAAGACTTGGGCAAATTGAGAACTGATTGTGATGGAGGGCATCCTTTTCATCTGACAAAGGCAGAAATAAAAATATTGTTTGAAATTGCCTTTTAACCCAGGAGGGTGGAGGAATATAACATCTAGCATTAACTTTCTATTCTGCAAACCAAGCGTTTCTCTGTTAGCATTTTTAGGAATCTCATCCTGCTAATCAAAATGTATATATATGTCCAAATCTCCAGACTTTTTAAAGGAACTACTGCAAAGGAAGTTTCCTCTTTTCTGAAATTATACCACTGAGTTTTGAGAAGTACCAGACTTCTGCTCAGTTTCTATAAATTTTTGTCTGAGTTCCTACACAGCATACCAGATGGTCAAAACTATTTCTTTTTCCTCTTTCTTGATTTTGTTTCTATTGCTTTAGTTATCACTTCCAGCTTGCTGCCATCTACACATCTTAAAGCTATGCCCTTTATCTGTCTTTCTCCTGGGTATTAATCAAATTTTTAACAAGATAGGGATAAGAGCCAACACACACTGTAGAAATCTGCTAGAGACTATTCCACTTTGCAGTTTAATATTTATTAGCATTCTTTGGGCATCTAGCTGCAATACAACTTGATTTTTCTGTGAGAAACCATTAATCTTCTTTTGGCTTATTTTCCTTATCTTTAATATGGGGTGGATTTCATAGCAGTATTTCTCAAAGCATCTGTGGTAAGGGACAGTTTTGCTTTTTAATTTCCATTTGTCAGGTATCTGTGTTTTTATACAATACAATAAGAATGAAATATAAAAAAAATCTCTAGAAAAATGATAAATACAAGAGAAATGAAATCAGAACCATTTTATTACTAGACTCAAAAGACGTAAGACCACATTTCAATAATCCAATCAAATAGATAGGAAAATAAAACTGTTGCAAAAACTATATACGTTATTCATTGAAATTGTGCACATAGGTAATTAATATAGGAAATCTTTTTACAGTTGTCACTTTTTGTTGTTCTTCAACTTTCACCAAATAAGGGTTGTTGTTGAAATAACAATCCCTACACTGAACAGCTGACTGGACATTTTGAATCAATTCTGTTTGTCAATAATGTTTTTTCATGTGACAGATGAACTTACATTTTGCTTGTTAACTGATCTAATTTAGATTGGATAAATAACATCACCACTCATACAGGTTAACCTCAGTTTTGATTTCACAGCACTCAGAGAAGCCTGTCTCAGAGACAGGTGTACTGAGTGGATTGGAAGACAAGAATTTGAAGTAAATTCAGTAAACTTACTGAATTCATTTTTAACATAAAGTAGATGATTCTATATTTTAAAAATTTATCTTCAATCCTTCATCATCAGTGAGTTTCGGCCATTAATCTTATGAAAGATTAATTAAAGTTATACTTTGATAAAAGAAATGGAGTTCATCTTTTTTTCTGGTATGGATATTTGATGAAAAATAAAATTTAAAATATTCTAAATAAAATGCAAAACACATTTGTGTTTGGTGGTGGTGTGTGTGTGTGTGTTAGTCACTCAGTCGTGTCTGACTCTTTGCAACCCCACAGACCATATCCCGCCAGGCTCCTCTGTCCATGAGATTCTCCAGGCAAGAATAGTAGGGTGGGTTGCCATTTCCTTCTCCAGGGGGTCTTCTCGACCCAGGGATCGAACCTGGGTCTCCTGCATTGCAGACAGATACTTTACTGTGAACTACTCAGGAAGCCATTTTTCACAAACGTACAAAATCAAAAGTCATTGAAGTAAGTATGTGTGAATACTTCCTGCCAGGCATGGAAGTATTAAGATGATTTAAAAAATTCAAATACTCTGGTACAGGGCAAAACTATTTTTGGCACCCTGATCAGTTAGCGAAGCTATACAGGAGATTTTAAAGTAAAATTAGCATTCCTTACCAAATTTGAAAATGTGACTATCTGCTAAGAAATATTATTCCAGTATTTTCTATGCAGACATTTAGATTGAATCTGAGACAAAATACCATTAATTTCCTAGTCTGTCTCTGTACTTTAAAGAGCTAATCTCCAGTGTGCTGGCTGTCACAGTGCTGAGTCACTAATACATTTGACTTCACGCTAGGAGAAACTACTTCACACGTAGTATTTAAAAGTGTTCATGTTTCTTACTTCTTTTGACAGTTCTTAGCAGAGTTTGTTAAATCATAATGTTTATTTAAACATTTTTTAAAAGATGTGCCCAAATTGCTTTTATTTGCATGTAGTTTATACATAAAATCACCTCATGTAGAAAACCAGAGGATACATGAGATGCAAAAATTACCCATCTATAGACTGCTGCCACTTGAATTTAAATATTTTAATCTAAATAATGGCCAGGAGGCTTATAACTGTGAAAATCTTAATAAAATCATACCTAAAATGATAGAAAATTTCTGCTCGTGATTGACTTTTGCTTATGGACAATATTTGCTAAAATCCAAGGAGGACTGGGTACAGGCTTCTTTGTGCTTTCATAAAAGTTTGATTATATATGTATGTATAAGGTTATTGTGGGTGCTGTAACAAATTACCATTAACTTGGTGGCTTAAGAAAACACACATTTACTATCTTTCAATTACAGAGATCAGAAATCAGACATAGGTCTCACTGGATGAAATAAATTTATGTGTAGATCTGTATTTCTTTCTGGAGTCTCCAGAAGAGAATATGTTTCTGTGGATGTTCAAGCTTCTAGAGGGCACTGTTGTTCTCTGACTTATATCTTCATTTCTTCATCTGTAGAGACTCTGAACCATAAGCTTCTCACATTGCCATCTCTTCACATCTCCCTCCTCTCTCAGCCTTTTTTGATCCTCTTTTGAGGATCCTTGTGATTATACCAAACCCACCCAAATAATATATAAAAATCCCCAATCCCAAAGTCAGCTGACTGGCAACATTAATTCAATATGAAACCTTAGTTCTTCTTTGCCATATAGACTAACACATTCCTAAATAGAGGAACAGGTGACTAAAGATTGAAATGGAAGCTTTTATCAGTGAGAATGACTAGGCTGGAGGACCATGGGGGAAACGGGGTCCCTGATCCTTTAGACTGGATATAGGCAGAGTTTTCCCAAAGGTCCCAAGTGGTGCTGGAAGCCTCCCATGGGAATCAACCCTGACGGTACTCTCAGCATGGGGGAGGAGATTAGAGCATCTACTGTTAGGGGCAACAGGAGTGTGGGCTATGGGCCAGTTAGACACACCACCAGTAATGTCACCCACCGGGAGAAGAAACAGGGCAGCAGTGACCAGCACAAAGCCCCTCCAGGTGGGCTCACCACAGAGGGTAGGAAGCACTCCCCTTTCCACCCAAAGACCAGTCACTTCATTGGAAATACAATCTATCTATTCAATTCAATCTGTCAAAAACAGTTGTGGATAAAGACAAACTAGCATTTACATTTGAGCATAAAGACAAATCTTTAGAAACTTACTAGAGTCAGTTACTAAGTCTTCCCTGGTGACTCAGATGGTAAAGAAACTGCCTGCAGTGCAGAAGACTTGGGTTCCCTCCCTTGGTCAGGAAGATCCCCTGGAGAAGGAAATGGCACCCCACTCCAGCATTCCTGCCTGGAGAGTTCCATGGACAGAGGAACCTGGTGGGCTACAGTCCATGGGCTTGCAAAAGAGTTGGACACAACTGTGTGACTGACGAACACTTTAAAAAGAAAGTTGATAACGTTATACCATATTATAACTATCCAGAAATATGTTTGTCAGGAAACAGGCAAGGCCTATCCCAATAAACTGAACTGTAAGAAGTAATTTTCCAAATAATCTTCTCCTCCACTTGTTCAAATAGCTTTCATTTTAAAACTATTTATTTTGGTAGCAGCTGCTTTACATGTATTTTTGGAATAAACAAACAGAATTTTGGTTTAAAGCATGGAAAATATTGAGAGGAACAATTAAAAAATAATCTGAATATTTATAAATATGTTACTAATACCTGTTTTTCTTTCCACCAGAATCCACAGGTTGCAAAGTACGTTTCCAATAAAACAAGGAATCTGTGTATAAGGTGTATGATAAAAGATCTTTGTCCTCTGGAATCACTGCTGTTTGACACCAAGGCTGGGACCATGCATATCTCAAGAATTAAGCAAAGGTTTGTTGAGGCAAAGAGTAAATGAATCTTCACATCAAGATAGGAAGTCATTTCCATTTGGTAGGAGCCAGATTTCCTGAGTTCAAATCCTGTCTCTACAGCGAATTTCTTCAGGCCAGTTACTTAACTTCTCTCTGACTCAGTTTCCTCCAGCAGTACAAGGATTATAATAATATAACCTACCATAAAGTTATTGTAAAGTTCAGTTGAGTTGAACACATAAAGTTCTTAGAACAACAGGAGGTACATTTTAAACTATTATGTGCTCCTGGTAAAATAAAGAACAACTCAGAGTCTTTTTTTTTTTTTTTCATGTCTCATAGTTAGAAATATTTAGGACTTGAGCTCAGCATACTGATTCTTAAGCCCAATTCTATTTCTAAAATGTCTGAACTATGTTCAAGATACATAGGTAGGTTGTTTACACTAGCGCCACCTGGGAATTCCCCACAGAAACTAATCTTGAAATATGTGTCATTTTTACTGTTCATGGATTTTTTGTAAGATATTGACTTTTTATCTATCTAGTTACAGAGTAATATGAAATGATTCTAATATGAAACAGTCAAATCTTGATTGCCTGTTAGTGGTCTCAGCCAGGCAGCAGTGGGTGGTGGCGTGAAGTGGGATCTTAATTCCCTGTTCAGGAACTGAAGCTGGGTGAGAACCAGGAATCCTTGCCACCAGACCAGCAAGGACTAGAGGCTAGAAGCTATTTTTTTCTTGGTCTTTGCCCCCAGTGAAAAAGGCATCCATCACAAAGGCAGAAAACATAAATGCAGATATAAAGTTTATTATTAGAGACATATCACAACAAGTGGGAGAGCACACAGAGAAATGGTTTGTTTAGTTAAGACAGAAGCAAGGCAGAGATGAACACCTGGAGAGAAAGCGTGAGAAGGACTGCTGTAAAGAGACAGTTAAGTCATTTACATAGGTCACTTCTTCCAGCTGTTGTCTTCCTTCAGGCCAATTATCTGGTTTCTTTTCCCACATCTGACCCTCTTGGGATGCACAGGCAGCTCTTAACCAAGATGGATCTCAAAGTGAAGGCTTCTGGGAGGAGCACGCCTCCTTATGGCCTAGCATTATCCCTTGACACTTGACCCCCAAGGAGGATTTCTGCGCATGTGTAGTGTCTCCCTTGTTCCAAAAGAGAGGTGAGTGGAGATCCCTTAACCCTTTACTCAAACAGGGTTTTACCCCTCTTTGTCCTTACCGTGACTATTACCTTAAGGTGTTTACGAGAGACAAACACTGGCTTTTTACCCCGTTTCTGTTGTTACTTCCAATTTGGAGGGCAAATGGGAGGCTGATTATAAATGCCTCAACTGGGGCTCACCTATCTCTTGTCTCAGGAAATGCAAGCAGGAGGCTGGTTGTAACTGTTTAACCTGAAGCCCATCTATCTCCTTAACCTGAAGCCCATCTATCTCCTATTTCCTACATCAATAGGAAAGGGATGGGAAGAAATGGGTTTTACAGCAATGTGACTTTTCTCCATCTGAGATAAACTTTTATGCATGGAGAAGAAAAAAAAAAAAGACTACATGAGTTATTTGAGAGATTAATAGGGTACCCTTGTTTAAGTAAAATGATACATCATTAAAAGTGCTTCAGCTGAGTTTTCAATTCAACCCACAATATCATTTGAATCATTCTGGCTGAAAACCAAGATCCTGTCACTACAACCTGGGGCTTTGCTGTTTATAATCATCATTAAAATAATTTTTGAGATAATATACCCTAGACACAGATTTTCAGGTAGACACAAAGAACTCACAGACTGGTGGGAGGCTACGTGGATAAAATGGGGACTAGAATGCTATCATGGCTCTGAGTGCAGAGAGAAAGACTGTGATTGGCATGGGGGAAGGCGTTATGCAACCCACATCACTGCAGTGACATTTCAGCCGCACTGTGTAGTCTGGGTCTTGGGAGTCAGCACTTCTAAATTTTAATATTTGATTTATTTGCAGCATGACTTGGGGCAAATTACTTAGCCTTTTGAGCCATAGTTTTGTCATCTGTAAAATGAGAATACTAATACACATTGTTGTTTCTAAAGATGACAGATACAAAGGACATGTTAAAGAGTCTACATGTGTTTCCATGTAGTTCAAAACTATGTACTTTTACAATTTAGTTTAAGTCCATAAATTATTAATCTTTTCCATCTATACACTTACTTTTTTTCCAGTGCATTTCAATAAACAATTGCTATTATACCTAATTTTTTAAACAAAGTTTTGCCAATAGTAGCCCTCTTAGAAAAAGGACATATGTATATTTGGGGAAATTATGAAGCAAGGCCAGTTTAAATTACTTAGAAAGTAAAAATGTAAAATATGTTAAGCTTAATATTATCAAGTGCAAAGCACTTAGATCTTTTCAATATTTAGCCTTTGTTCAAAGACCAAGTCATTTTCTGATGTTCCACATATGCATTAACTTCTTTCATAAAAATTTCTTTTATCGATCCTCCCATTTTCTGAACTTCTAAATATTTAGAGTGAGTAGTATTCTAGTTCCCAATCAAATACACATTTGGGTACCATAATTGTGTTTTCTTTGTAAAGGTATGTTGATTTTTTTTTCTTTCTTTCAAAGGAAGTCTTTAAAAATATGATAATTTTCTTCTAGGATAATGATGTTTTTGAATGCCACACAGAAAACAGCCTCTTTCTCACCTATTGTATTTCTGTAAACGCACTTCAGAGGAGCCTACTTCTCCCTTTTCCACCTTAATTCATTCATTAGTGGTGGTTTCCTTTGGTCCTCTGGATTTCTTTTCATCAGTGAAGGAGCACCATCTGGTAGCAGACAACAGTAAAATCAAGCTACACAGAACACACGCAGGGAGGACTCCCTTCAACCTCCCTCCTCCCAGCCAACATCTGCTTCCCTCTGCTGTTTGCAGTGACATTTTAAAGGGAAAACTGGGAATCATGGTAGTAATTTGAACTAGGTTAAGCAATTTTGATGTTTGATGAAGACATCTGTAATGAGGATTTCAAATCACCAGTATAATCAGTGTTTGCTTGTGTTAAAGTTCTATGTCTTAGGCATTGAATTCATGTAGTTCTTAAGAAACATTTTTTTAAAATATTTTCCACTAGCTGAGTAAGTGCCTCTTATTTACTGATGGTGGAAAGTTAAATTTTGGCTAGTTAGGTTTTGTATTGTACCACATATTCTTAAGAAGTTAAGTCTGAGTTAATGGAATTTGTTTATAATTAAGAATACTACGGCGTGAGTAATCACATACGTCAAGTATCCAGTATATAACCACAAGTTAATGTGACATCATTTGTACAGATAGGACTGAGCAACTGAACAACAACAGAAATAAGCATACAATTAGTTACCCAAGATCCAAACTGATGAACACTTGGAAATGTTAAGCAATGTTGCATAGCAGAAATCACATTGTTTTCACTATAGATGAATTAAATTTTAATAGATTCATTATTTGTAATTTAATTTTTAATAGTCCAGAATTTAGACCATCAACTCAATGGACATAGATCTGAGAAAACTCTGGAAGATAGTGAAGGACAGAGGAGCCTGGCATGCTGCAGTCCATGAGATTGTTAAGAGTCAGACATGAGTTAGTGACTGAAAAACAACAGCAATAGACCATTTAAATATGCAAAATCACAAAGTTATGTATGAAGAGAGAAACATGAAAACCAAAAGAATAGTCTTCCCTATTTTATTTAAAAATTTGTCTTTAAACCCATGCCGATTCTCTCATAACCTCCCAGGGTCAGGCCTCAGATCCATGCCATTGGTGTTTTCATAAACAATGGGAGAAACAAAGTCATGGCTTGAAATATTGAGCTTGCTTTCTCAACTAGGAAAGAACTTTCCAGAACTAGGAATGCTTCCAGCTTCACATAAACCCACATTTCAAGCAGTAGGTTTAATAAATATGGATTTATTTTTTCTAAGATAATAAAAAGTCTTGAGAGAAAGGTAGATACTAGTTGTGATTCAGTTCCATGATGTTAGAGTGGTAGCTCTGATAGTCTCATGGTAACAAAATGGCTGCCAGTGTTAAAACATTACATCCACCCTCAGGGCAGAAGGGATAAAGAAAGTGATGGCCACAGATATTTCAATCTTTTTACCAGGAAAGCAAAATCTTCCCAAGAATATTCTAGCAGAATTTTTATTATGTCTCATTGAAGAGAAATGTAACATGTGAACATTTTTAGCCAAGAGAGTGTAGAAATAGGAGAATGTATCATTTTATCTCCTTAGGGAGATAGGAAAAGGGGAAAAGGATTAAGAAAGGATGTTTGATAAGCAAGTCAAAAATGTTAAATCTAGTTCCCAACCTCCACTTCAAGACACATCAACAGGTTTTTAAAAGTTTGTTTGTTAAATAAATAGTGTGAATGGAAGCTCTGGCACCTGTTTTTAAGAAATATGCATCTTCTAAACCCTTCTAATATAAATTCTGGAACCACTAATCCCCTATTCCATTGTCTCCACTGTTAAAATTACTTTCTCGTGTGTGTGTGTGTGTGTGTGTGTGTGTGTGTGTGTGTGTGTAAAGAGAGGGAGAAGAATTGATTATTCCTTTTAATCCTTTAGGCAAGTGTGGTGGAGACTGGCTAGATGTTTATCTTTTCTATTTCATTAATCTGATCAGACCACATCTCTCAACATCCCTAACTTCCCATAAAATAAAGTATGAGCAATGTAACTGAGTTTGGACCATGCCTGCAAATGGTCCAGAACATCACAGAAATGATGTCCTGCAAAATCCCTATGTTCTCTTTCTCTCTTTATCTCATCCTTGCAACGGTAAGTGAAAGACTTCAAGATGGCAGAGTGACAGAATGAACAAGCACTGACTCTCTGTCACTGGGGGAGAGGCACGAATCTGCACTCATCTGTCATGTGAGTAAGTCACTGATCTGAGGGGTATTTCTTCTAGCCGCTGATGTTACTTATGCTACTTACCACCAATGATGTATTCTCCTGTGTAGTTTTTCCCAAATGTCCAGATAACTGGTTGATTGCTTGTACTTCAGGGATTATTATCAGCAAAATGACAGGGGAAGAAATATGTGCTAATGTAATTAAAACTGAATACAGCTTTTTATGGTATAATTAATGTCTTTATAAGGACTCCTTGGGAGGTTACAACTTAACGAGTAGGTAGGCAAACCTCTTAAATAACTTGGTAACCATCAAGATTAGACAGCTTTTTAATTAGAGAAAAAAGTAAAAATGTCTTTTTACAATCATTAGGCACAATATATCAGAGTATCAGCTAATTGAAAATAGATTTAACAACAGTCTTGACATAATCAAGAAGCAACTATTATTTAAAGACTGTTAATCAAATAAAAAACTCAGTGTATCATCAGCGGTAGCCTAACCTGATAGAAGCTAAGTTCTTCCATGGCCACTAATTCCGCTGGGGGTAGAGCAATCCTGATAAAAGTGGATTCTTCCATGGCAACTAACTGAAGCTGCTACCTTTCCGTTGCTGTACTTGGGTTTTCCAGGTTTCTTACTTGTTCTCCTTTTAATTCTTGAAATTAGTTAAAAGGAGAAGCGCTCTTTCTCCCCCTTACTACCCAGAGACTTCCTAATTATTCTCCAAGTCCCAGAGCAACTGCGATCTACATGAAGCATTTCTGTTTCCTGAGTTTCTTTAAGCAATGCTGTCTGCTCTCTCCATTAGGCTGTTAAGACAAATTGCACCTGCCTTCTTCAGCACTTAATATTTATGCGATCTATGCCTGCCTTTCAGCCAAAGATATTTCCCTGAAATCTGGAACACAGAATAAGTAAATTTATTTGTGTGATTGATTTACAGCCCAAATAAGAGTTTGGATCTTTCATAGTCCTTTGACAGAGCAGGATCATATTCAAGCAAAGTATAGAAAGAAAAGCAAATCTATATGTGTGTATATATGTGTATATATATGATGAGAAATTTTAAGATTTACTTTCTTAGCAACTTTCAAATTTTCAATATAATATTATTGACTATGGTCCCCAGGCTGTACATCACATCCTTACTTATTTTATAACTGGAACCCATTATACCTTCTAATTTAAGTATGCTTACTTATTTTATAACTGGAAGTTTGTACTCATTTCATCCACACCCCTAATCTCTTTGTCCTCTGTCAACCGCCAATCTGTTCTCTGTGTCTATGAGCTTTGTTTTGTTTTCTAGATTCTGCAAATAAGTGAAATAATTGTCTTTTTCTGACTTATTTCACTTAGCATACTGCCCTCAAGGTCCATATCTCAAAATAATATCCAAACAGAAAGGAAAATCCGAGGGGAAAATTAATTGTATGGTGTAATATATTTTGAGCCCCCCAGGTGGTTCAGTGGTAAAGAATCTGCTTGCAGTACAGGAGATGCATGTTCCATCCTTAGGTCGGGAACATCCCCTGGAGAAGGAAACAACAACCCACTCTGTTATTCTTTCCTGGAAATCCTATGGATAGAGAAGCCTGGCAACCTAGAGTCCATGGAGGTCTCAAAAGAGTCAGACATGACTTAGTGACTAAACAACAACAATAATTTATTTTCAATGCCATAATTACACATAACTACATAATTCTTGATTCATTTTGTATTTGATTTTGTTGGAAGGAGACTTCACAATTGCAGTGACTCATGGCAATTGCCACACTTAGATGCATTGCTCTAGCATATTTTTATTCTAATACTGCAATGCTAAGAAACAGAAAATTCCGCCCAGGAACTAAGTGACGAGGGAAGTTCTGCAGATAATGAAAAGGTGCGTTCTTATAAAGTGATTTTTATTAGGGTTTTCAATACTTTTCCTAATGCATTTTATTTAATGGACCATTTAGATCAAAAAAACCTGGTTGTTTAATTAAAAATGAGACTCAAAATAGACCAAATTATTTTGCCAACAACCTATAGAAAAGGCATCACTGTTGTGCCCATGCTCTTATGAGAGTTTTGGGAATTAACTTTTACCTAAAGTTTTATAAATTCCTCACTGTTAAGAAATTTGAGTCTTTTTCCATTTTCTCTTTGGATTTTCAGCTGAGACTGGATGCCTAAAATGACGAAATACTACAAGGAAAGTGTCTTGTAATTTTCTGGCAGTTGCCCAGAATATAATATAGGAAGTAAGACTCAAAACTACCTTCTGTGAGGAGGCACTGAAGCAATAATTTTTTTCAGATGTACTCTAGTGGCCTGAGAGACATGATGCAGTTTCAAAAAAAAAAAAAAGGAAGGTGGGGGAGAAAGACACTCATGTGCATTTAGGGAGTAACTTATCAGTAGAGGCATCAGGAAGGGAGCTAGAGGTCATTTAGTACAAGAATTTTCTGTTAGTGTCCTGTTATAAAAATTAAATATGTATTTTGTTAACACACATACTCTTATATAGTATAGATATAATGCATAGTACATAAAATTAATATTCACACTTCTAAGAATTTCACATGTTAAGCCTACATGACAGGGATGAAGGGCTTCCCAGGTGGCACTAGCAGTAAAGAACCCACCTGCTAATTCAGGAGACGTAACAGACTTGGGTCCAATCTGTGGGTGGCGAAGATCCCCGAAAGAAGGAAATGGCAACCCACTCCAGTATTCTTGCCTGGAGAATCCCATGGACAGAGGAGCCTGGTGGGCCAAAGTCCATGGGGGTCAAAAAGAGTTGGACACGACTGAACGACTTAGCACGTATGCAGGCTACATGACCCAAGTTGTCCTATATCCTACAGCTTCTGAATTTATGTCAAGGCCTTCTTTAAAGTTTGAACAGTTTGGAATTTTCATTTTTCTTTCAGTTTCATTTGTCTAAAACACTTTTGGTATAAATGTGATTGTATTAGGAAAGTTCTTTCTACTTACAGGAAATGACTAATTCTGTACCACTTAATGACTTTTGCCTTGAATTTTATTTGCACTTGCCTGTTTTAATTTGCCTATAAAGTTACTTCTGCTATTTAGTGTCATCGAAACTTGCAGGAAATTTAGGATTTTCAGTTTCTTACTTGTTTGTTTTTTGAGGAAAACAAACAACAAACAGGTTGTTTTATTTTTAGTTATTATTAGAACTTAAATATTCAGGTTAGTTCTAGTTCTGTTACCTACAATTTATTCTTTTTGCTTTTGATGAACATCCTGTCCTTCCATTCCTTGTTAGATTTTTCTCCCTGGATGTCTTGGAGGATATATTTTGTGATAAATTCTACTTTGTCACTATTGTTTATTTTTTTGAAGTGATTCATTTTATTATTCATTAATTATCAGATTCAACTATAACTCCCCCAAATTTGTGGTTAACAGTACCGGAAATACTTAACTTCTGAATGATTTTTCAAAAGTAACTTTCATTGTTTTGATATATTATTTGAACAAAAGTAAAATGTGATTTTTTCAGAAAATTTCTGACATTTTATTTAGTTTCAATTATATATATATTAACTGATTTCAAATCCCACAATATATACAGCCCTTCACAATGGACTAGTTGGATCTCCTTGCAGTCCAAGGGACTCTCAAGAGTCTTCTCCAACACCACAGTTCAAAAGCATCAATTCTTCGGCGCTCAGCCTTCTTCACAGTCCAACTCTCACATCCATACATGACCACGGGAAAAACCATAGCCTTGACTAGACAAACCTTTGTTGGCAAAGTAATGTCTCTGCTTTTCAATATGCTATCTAGGTTGGTCATAACTTTCCTTCCAAGGAGTAAACGTCTTTTAATTTCATGGCTGCAGTCACCATCTGTAGTGATTTTGGAGCCCAGAAAAATAAAGTCTGACACTGTTTCCACTCTTTCCCCATCCATTTCCCCATCTATTTCCACTGGATCATGGAAAAAGCAAGAGAGTTCCAGAAAAACATCTATTTCTGCTTTATTGACTATGCCAAAGCCTTTGACTGTGTGGATCACAATAAACTGTGGAAAATTCTGAAAGAGATGGGAATACCAGACCACCTGACCTGCCTCTTGAGAAATTTGTATGCAGATCAGGAAGCAACAGTTAGAATTGGACATGGAACAACAGACTGGTTCCAAATAGGAAAAGGAGTTCGTCAAGGCTGTATATTGTCAGCCTGTTTATTTAACTTATATGCAGAGTACATCATGAGAAACGCTGGACTGGAAGAAACACAAGCTGGAATCAAGATTTCCAAGAGAAATATCAATAACCTCAGATATGCAGATGACACCACTCTTATGGCAGAAAGTGAAGAGGAACTAAAAAGCCTCAATGAAAGTGAAAAAGTTGGCTTAAAGCTAAGCATCAGTCCTTCCAATGAATATTCAGGACTGATTTCCTTTAGGATGGACTGATTGGATCTCCTTGCAGTCAAAAGGATGAACACACTGATGCCATATTTTCTGGTCCCTTTTATATCTAAGTCTTTAAAAATCATAATGCTTGCCATTCACCTTCACATAAGAATAATTTATTGTTTAAAATTTTTCTTAGGTCATATTTTTCATGCAAATTTGAGAATTTAAAATTTTTTTTATTAAGCAGCTAATTATTTTTTTTATTATCTACCTTCCTACTCAAGATCCACTGATTTCTTTTTCCCCAGTTTTATTCAGAAACAACTTTTCTAATTGATTTTATTTGTGTCCCCATACATTAGCTTGAGTTTCAGTAGGAAACGAGTAGCGCTCACAAAAGCAGTGATTAAAGAAATGAAGGAACTGTTTACAAAGGTGTGGGCTGGGTTAAGAGAAACCAGTGTGTTTGTGTGTGCGTGTGTGTTCAGTCATGTCCAACTCTTTGTGGCCCTATGGACTATAGCCCTCCAGGCTCCTCTATCCATGGATTTCCTTGGCAAGAATACCGGAGTGGGTTGCCATGTCCTCTTCCGGGCATCTGCTCAACCCAGGGATTGAACCTGCATCTTCTGGGTCTCCTGCATTGGCAGGCAAATTCTTTACCATTAGCACCACTTGGGAAGCCCAAGAAAAACCAGTGAGAGATACTTAAAGGGGTAAGAGGGGAGGGAGATTGCCTGTATCTGTGAGAGCCGAGCCATAGGAGAGGGCTGCTTGATGTGGGCTGTGGCCTCTGCAAGCCGACTTCTTCACTGGCAGACTGTGGCCCCGCTGGGAGAGGCAGGAAGTAAGCACTTCCAACTCTCAGTCTCCTGGTGGTTCTGGCCACCCCCACCACCAGATGCCAGGAGAAAGGGAGCAGGTTGGTGTGATCAATGGGCACAGGAATTAGTGGGCATGCATGTAGTTCTAATGAATGAGACCTAAGGGGAAACCTGAAGAATATTTGCGTAATTATTTTCTTTTGTTGATAAATGGCACCAATGCTCCTTGTTCTAACTTTCCCCGCCCCCTCCTTCCCTCTTCTTTCTATCTGGAAAGCAGATGTGAACCAAAATTCCTGGCAAGGACATTAAGCAACTAACTCTACCAGCCTTGGGTTGCCTACATTTGAATATTTTTTTTAATATGAGAGAAAACAAACTGGAATATTATATTTAATAGTCCTTGTTGCTTTTCATCTCCAATATATGATACTTCTTATAATCCTATGTTTTCTGTCTTTGAAATCACTCTTCTCATTTCCACTCCTATATGACTTCTTATTTTAATCCTGGATAATGATAATAGGTGATCAACTGACCTTCTTCTTTATGTTCTCAAACTCAAAACTATCCTAGGACTTCCTCAGTGTCTCAGTGGTAGAGAATCTGCCAGTGCAGGAGATGTAACAGACTTGGATCTGATCCCTGGGTTGGGAAGGTCCCCTGGAGGAGGAAATGGCAACCCACTCCAGTATTCTTGCCTGGAGAATCCCATGGACAGAGGAGCCTGACGGGCTACAGCCCATGGGGTCACACAGAGTTGGACATGACTTAGATACTAAACAACAAATCCTAGCTATGGAGTAAATTAGTCCCCCCAAAACACCACTTCCACAACCATATTCCCTTGACACCACCCTGGTAATTACTCATCTACAGAATTCATGACAGTGTACTCCAAGGATGCTATTAGGCTCTGATCTACTGGTTAGATCTTCTCTCTCAACACTTCCTAAAGGTATATGCTATTTTGACACAAATATTTTAATGCCAAGTGCATTTTGACATATTCACATTGATATTGTTATTATAAAGAGGAGAAAAATTTGGTTTTGCTGGATTGGAAAATAAAACATGATATTTATATTCCTTTCTCTCCTTTCAAGTGAGTGAGTGAAAGTCTCTCAGTCAAGTCCGACTCTTCGTGACCCCATGGACTATGAAGTCCATGGAATTCTCCAGGCCAGAATACTGAAATGAGTAGCCTTTCTCATTCCAGGGGATTGGCCAGGGGATCTTCCCAACCCAGGGACTGAACCCAGATCTCCCGCATTTGAAACAGATTCTTTACCATCTGAGCCACAAAAGTTACCAGTTAAGAAGCAAAATACACACTGTCACCCCCATTAAATCACCCCTGAGCCTTAAACACTAACCTACCCCCTCTTCTATAGGGAAATAAACTTTGACATGGCTCTTTAAAGGGTTAAAATTCTGAAATAAGCCCGTGTCTATGCTTAAGTGGACTTTGCTCCTGGTTCAGTGGTAAAGATCCCATCTGCCAAAGCAGAAGACGCGGATTCAATCTCTGGGTTAGGAGAAGGAAATGGCAACCCATTCCAGTATTCTGGCCTGGGAAATCCCATGGACAGAGGAGCCTGGTGGACTATAGTCCATGGGGTTGCAAACAAGTCAGATATGACTTAGCAACTAAACAACAACAGCACAATGCTTAAGGACAATAGAATTAACCTACGGAAAGCAGAAACATTAACAACACAAGTCCCCATGTGAATGCTGCCGCTGAAGGTAACATGTGCCAGATTTCTCCGTGATTGCCAAGGTCCTTCTGTTTCAGCTCCATCAGAGCACATGTTCTGTTCTCCATCACAGGAGTATCTGTGGGGTCCCCATGAGCAGGGATATTCTGGGGGCTCATTCTGTAGCAACACTGCTTTAGGAGACTCCTTGGTGTATATGATTCACAAAACAGCCCGCTGCTCCCACTTCTAAATTGTTGGAATTTTTTTTTTTCTAATACAATGTTGTAATTTTTGTCTAAATGCAATTTATATATTCTTGTGAATGTAGAAATTCAAATAAAATATTAAAAACCAAAGCCCAGAATAAAAGAAAAGTAACTTTTTAAAAGATTATTACTATTGCTTAAAAAGTATGAAAAAAAGTAAATCTTTTGAACCTTACAGAAGACCAGAAACTGCACTTATTTTTGTCTAATTCCAGTGGCCAGAATAGGCAATAACCAAAATAATATATGAAACTATATTGGTGTGGCTCAAGAGAAATGTTTCAATAAGAACTGTTCATATAAAAACATTATTAGATTTTTGTAGATTCTGATGATGTAATGACAGAATAGAGTTTGTAGTTTTGGTCACATTTTAGAAAAAAAAAATGAATAATTAATTTGGCATTACCTACCATACAACTATATCTTACTATATAAATAATTAAGAAAGTTTACTTTCTAGTATATATGAAATTTCTAATAGATATTTGAAATTAAATTAAGCTTTAAAGTTGTCATTCAAAATGTCAGTTATGTATCTTGCTTTACAAAAAAGTACTGTTTCAGCTATTCAAATCAAAATAATAAGTATATGACTTTAAAAATAATAAATAAAAGTGGAAGACATAAAAATGGGAACATGTAATATGCTTGAAAGAAGAGCAAAAAGTATTCTGAAGGAAAAAACTGCTAGAATAGCTAATATGATGTGAATATGCATTCAACATAGGTGATAATAAATATTCAGGCTCTTTCATTCCAGTTGTCTTGAAACTAACAAAGTGATGTTTCTGTGTATAAATATGAACAAAAATATCGAATTAAGACAATTAGTTGCAAACAGCTCTCACAAATGTGATATTCTCGTGTGTGACTTGGTATATAATGCATTACTCAAGTATATTTATACAAAGTATATTTACACAAAATATCATCACTGCTATTATTCTAGCAGAACCTAAGAGAGGGTTCAGCATAATGAAAACTACATCACAGATGATGAAGGCACTGTTCTGTGCACAGAGACTTCATGTTTTCTGAGTCTTTAGGAAAATTTAACGTCTTTACCTACATCAACCTACTCCTCAGACAGGATCACTTTTTCTAGTGACAGTTGCATCATACAAAAGATTACATGAACAATTTCTTAAAAATAATTAAATGACTTAAAACTTACTGATGATAGACAATCTGTGGTATAACTTACCACTTTGTAAACAAAGTTTAATAATAAATGTAGTGTACTTTTAAAATATTTTTGTAAAATTATATAATAATTTGCAAACTTGTCCCGGAAATATATTGAACATTATTCATGGGTATGAGCTAATAAAGGATCATTGATGGCATGGGGATGATGGGTTTAGAAATGTTACGAGATTTGGTGACATCTGTCAGGTAAAATCAGATGTCAATCATGACTTATCTGCTCATAACTTCTCATAATCTAAAAAAGGTTCATTTTCTAAGCATGTGAATGTTTTAAATAGCTCATATTATCTGAACTGCTGTTTTGTTACAATTCATTATGCTAATGGTCTTTTAATTAATAATACATTTGGTTGATTACTAATGGAATTAGGGAAGAGGAATGACAAACTCGGTAATTAGGTCCTTTGTAATCATAAAAGTAACATCTTCATTAAAGTAAAAAGCCAAAATGAATTTTGTGTCAAGCAAAAGTCTGCTGTAATGGAATGAGTTAGTGTGAAGTAAGAACTGAAATGTCTTTTTCATACATTATTGTGCATAAAAATACCCAAAAGATTTCCTTCCGACAGGGTCTTTTGGACCCAGCTATGTCCAAAGAGTGTGAACATGCCTAGAGTAAAATGCCCTGGTTCTCCCCTGTGTGACGAGTTAGCCCAGAATAACTTGCAGCGCATGTCCCTTTATCCCTGTCTGAACATCTCCATCTTTTCCCAATATACATATCCAGTTCAATCTGTACATTCTCCTTATTACCATACCTTAACTCTATGGGGTCGCACAGAGTCGGACACAACTGAAGCGACTTAGCAGCCGCAGCAGAGTAACCTCTCTAATAGACCTTGGTGACGATAACGCTACTTTTCATCTGTATCATGCATCTTTGCATTTAATCCCATAATACCTCCTATTTTAAAACTAATCAAGGAACTTCCCTAGCGGTCCCATGGTGAAGACTTCACCTTCCAGTGAAGGGAGTGAGGGTTCAATCCCTGGTCTGGGAGCTAGGATCCCACATGCCTTTTTCAGTCGAAGAACCAAAACATTTGGGAGAATGGCATTGAAACATGTAAAATATCATGTATGAAACGAGATGCCAGTCCAGGTTCAATGCACGATACTGGATGCTTGGGGCTAGTGCACTGGGACGACCCAGAGGGATGGTATGGGGAGGGAGGAGGGAGGAGGGTTCAGGATGGGAAGCACATGTATACCTGTGATGGATTCATTTTGATATTTGGCAAAACTAATACAATTATGTAAAGTTTAAAAATAAAATAAAATTTAAAAAATAATAATAAAATAAAATAAAATTGAAAAAAAAAACAGAAGCAATTTTGTAATGAATACAACAAAGACTTTAAAAATGGTTCACGTCAAAAATCTTAAAAAAAAAAAAAGAAAGCTTCCACGATAAAGAAGAAAGGCACACTACTCAATGGGTTTCTTTGAGTTCTGCAGACAGCCTGTCTCACACTTAGGTGTGTGCCCTGACCTACACAGTCTGTGACAGGAAAGTGCTGGCTTTCAGTGGAGCCAGACTCAGACACGCACCATGGCAGATCTAGACAGCTGCTTGGACCATATGGCTGATTCCACATGTAATGTTATCAGAGATGAGAAAAGACACCATATGTAATAAGACTTAATGGACAATTACTGCATTGACCATGAGAGTTTTCTGATCTAAAATATGCCAACTGAGATAGGAATTGTATACATTTTGAAAGCATAGCTTTTGGCTAGTTCCTGAACCCTGGAGGAGTCAGGGATTTTTGACCGTGGAACATACTCCAATTTTTTCAATGTATTACTGAATTTCATTAAAGGATAAAATTGCAAACCATATGAAAGATTTTTAAAGGCGTTTTGCATAGAAGAAGATGAGACAATTTCTTTTACATTTCTATAACCTCTACTTTATAGGTAATTGTGATGCAGTTGATGATTCCTAAACTTTTATATCCAAGCTGCTCATATTCCCACGAAGCCTTATAGTGAATGTCACAATTCAACTTTTATAATAACATGCATTGATGGCCATGAATGCATAATGGATACCACTGAAATGGTGACCATTCTATTCCCTCAAAGCTCTTTCCTGTTATAAAACATGCAGAAGGTTATTATTATAGTTTATTAGCAATCATTTTCCTCTTTAAAAGTTTAACACTATCTAGAGGAAACTTCATGTAAAACCAGTAACAGTGAAATTCTTCCACAATTCATTAAAATTGCTTTTTTTTTCACACATAAAATAATGATCAGCAAACTGTACCAGGAGACAACTTTGGCATACTTTAAAACAGCATCTGCTACTTAAGTATTTAAACTATCAAATTTGATAGGAAGTAATTAAACAAATTTCTTTTCCCAGAGATATTCTGAATCTCCATGAAACTTGAGGTTTCTTCCTTGTGATGACTTCTTATTCTTTCCCCACAAAAACATATTTTATTTGTTTATCCCCACATGGATAGCTATTGCCAGAGAGAATAAGACATTCATTTAGGACAAATAGTTGACTTCTTTGAAGAGTCCTGTGTCAATCAAGTAGGCTCCAGAGAGCCTTTTTCTTTGATGGGTAATGGACAGATAATAGACAGACTGCACAGGTAACTAGAAGTCAAGGGATCACCATTTACTACAGACAGTATCTCTGATATACGATGGAAGGTTTCTAAAACCTAAGCCCCCAGAGTCAGATCACATCCATGGAGCACTCTGTCTATGACATGTAATATGCTAACAACTTTTAGAAAAACAAGTTCTCTTTCCTTTTCAATGTTTAATGTTCCATAGCCATTACTATGGATTAAATTGATATTTTTAGAAATCTGTTCCAATAGTTATTATTTATTTCACCCAAAACATTTTTATCTCTTTAGATTCCTTGTGAGAGGTTGACATGATCTAACTTCTAACTCCACAAAACAGTTATTCTTACACCCAAACACTGAAGAGTATAATATCCAACATAGACAATCCAGAAGTTTCAGAAGAGACACAAATAACTTATTATAGTTATAATATATTGTTTCTTGGTGTCATAATGGCACGATTATAGCCCTTATGCATCCCTTATGGAGAGCAAGAACATTACTTTATCTGTGTGTAAACACAAACGTATCATTACAGTACTGGTAGGTTAGTGAAATACAGCACCAATATTATTTGTAATAGTGATAACTAACAATATCTTATGAAAATTAAATTAGGGTAGTAAAGCTTAAACCTAAGGAAAGTCCTACTGTTAACAATATGAAAAAAGAGGCAAAGTCAGAAGCATATAATTTTAAAACAGTAAAAAGCAAACATATAACCAAAGGCATAATTATTTTTTAAAGCACTACAAATGAAGGTGTGACATGTAGAGTAATTTTCCAGCGGTCTTATGCAGAACTCTCTGTGGTTTTGTCTGCATTTTCCAAATATCCTGTATTCGTGTTCCAATCTCTTCCAAAAACTCTGTGACGAACAACAGTTTAGGATGCTTAATAGGTGTTATCCCAATTCTTATAGGTTTTGTGGTTGTTTTAGTTGAGAAATATGCATCCAAAGATGAATTCTTTGTCATCAATTTCTGTACTGACAATAGAGTCCTTGATAAGGTCTTCTGCCAGCAGCTTTTAAGGGTAACCTTTCTCTGATATCTCTTCCAGGATACAAGCTCACCTATTTTTAAGTCACATGAGGAACTGATTAGGTGATTTTTTGAGGAAAGGCAGCCTGTAGCCATTAATGGTAAGACTGATTATATCTGTTCATTTCCTGACAATGATCAGCTAGAGCAACTTTAAAAAGTTGGAATTCAGTATGAATGGTGGCATTTCTAGTTGCAGGGATCTGCTTATAAATGATCCATAAAGAGACAACTTATGCATATCCGATAGGCAAGACCACAAGGTCATATAATGTTAAAAAAAAAAAAAAAAAGGAAGTGTTAGTCATGTCTGACTCTTTGCGACCCCACGGACCGTAACCCACCAGGCTCCTCTGTCCATGGAATTCTCCAGGCAGCAATACTGGAGTGGGTAGCCATTTCCTTCTCCAGGGGATCTTTTCAAGCTAGGGTTAGAAACCAGGTCTCCTGCATTGCAGGCAGACTCTTTACCGTCTGAGTCACGAGGGAAGCTCATATAAACTAAGGGTAGTAATTGAAGCCATAGGAATTCAATGGCATCTGGTTGGTTAGCTAAAAATTTTAGGCTTAATGTTTATTTTTTTTCCCCATTTTTCAAGAGTATTGGGAATGATAAGAAAATGAAGTTTCCGAGTAAGTGACAAAACTTTGCATAGTTTACAAACAGCTGGGTCAGTAAAATATGTTCCTCTACTGCTGGATAGATAAATCTGAATGTCCGAGCAGGGAAACACAGTATCTATTTTTGTTTTAGCTACTATGAGGTTGTAGTCCTATAGGAATTTGGTGCAACCTGTTCAGATAATAGACTACTATTAGGATATTGCCATATCCATAGCAGAAGGAAATGATACAAAATCTCTTTAGGACATAGTTCCAGTTCAGTCTTACCTTTACTTTTTCTTAATTATCTAAGTCACACAAAAGTCATGAATTCCCCAGGCTCTGCTGTCTCAGAAAAATTTCTTTCTGGCTTTCTCACAATGTTTGCTTAATGGTTACAGTTAGTCTCTGCCGTGTTGCTTCAAGGGGGGTTTTGGCAAATGTGTATCTGAAGTTTTATCTGGGGCAACTGGATGGCTATGCTAACATTTCCAAATGTAATTCCTGTGGATTTTACACTCTGATCATTTCCAGCGCTCATATTTTGAATTTGGGGCCACATTTCCATATCTACGACAGGATTTTTGATTCTCCTCCTGCTTTGTGTTTGTTTTATAGAAGATTCTTGCATAAAGATTCTGCCAGTGTGACCTATTCAGCATGATAATCTAGTAAGTATTTTCTCTAGACTCAATATTATCTTTTTTATTATTGACTTTTACACTAGTGACAGCAGGCACCACATGAGTATTACTCCAACACAAACATAGACACTGTCGGTGTATATACTTATTTCTTTATTTACAGCAAACTGACGTGCCCCAGAAAAGTGAAAGTCGTTCATTCGTGTCTGACTTTGTGACCCCATACAGCCCATGGAATTCACCAGGCTAGAATACTGGAGGGGGTAGCCTTTCCTTCTCCAGGGGATCTTCCCAGCCCAGAGATTGAACCCAGGTCTCCCGCATTGCAGGCAGATTCTTTACCAGCTGAGCCACAAGGGAAGCCCTAGAAAGGGCCAGCTTTTACCCTTTGAACCTGTTTTGCTCCTGGTTAGGAATGAAATTCTACAAGATACTAACTATGAACAGCTAGGCTGGTATCAACTCTTTCTATTTAAAAATAATTGCTAGGAAGGAAAACATCAAGACTCATTTGGTATGAGAAGGGACAAAAGTCTTTCCTGGGCTCCGATACTTCTCTAACTACAAAATTACAATCATGAGATTCTTTTTCTCTGTGTAAGCCTCATAGAGTTGCTTGATTAGGGATATTACCAAAATGAATGGCAATGTGAGAAGAAAGTCAAAATTATTCACAATTAATTAACTAGAAAAATGTTGTGTGTTTTTCATTAGCCACAGAGACTCACTTAGTAGAGTAGTTTTGGATTTAGAGATGATCCTAGGGACTTTCTTGGTGGTCCAGTGGTTAAAAACTCCCTGCCAATAGAGGGGACATGGATTCAATCCTGTTCCAAGAATTAAGATCCCACAAGCCCTGCGGCAGCTAAACTCGTGGGCCACAGCTGCTGAGCCTGCACTCTAGAGCATGCTCCGCAACAAGAGGGACCGCTGCAAGGAGAAGCCTGAACACTGCAAACAGAAAGTCTGTGTGCCCCAAAGAAAACCCAGGGCAGCCATAAGTAAAATTAATTAATTAAAAATAAAGATGATCCTCATAGAAGACATGAAGATGCTTTGATTAATTTGGCTGAGGATCTTAATTTCTCTGAGGGAAGAAGGGTGAGTTTTGGCTACTGGGTCAGAAGATCAGTTTTTTATAGACAATAGGTCTTTGATGTGGGCCCTGAGTTAGCACCCTAAGGGTATATTCTTAACCTCTTCATATTCATACAAAAATAAAGATCTACATTAATCTAAGAAGAATAGATCTGAATTCTTATGGATTTTGTTCCAATTATTCGCTCTATGCCCCATTAGTCTTTTCTCCATAGGGACTCTGGGACTTTGGGTAATTCTTTGCTCATTTTTTGTCTCATACATAATGTAGTGTTCTAATTTCTGGATCAGCTATAATCTGATTATGTGCAGATAAATTAAAGGAAATTTAAATATATTTTATCAGACAGTTCTATTTGCTGAGTAAATCCTGCTTATTAAATTTTTACAGGTTATAACAAAAAGAAGAAAGGAATATTCTGTGATAACATTCTCCAAATTGAAGGTCTATATCAGAAATTGAAAAATACTTAGAACTGTTACAAAGTTCTACTACTTGAGTAGTTCTAATAAAGCAGAGAAAATAAAATTGATTTTCCCTTCAGCTTTCTACAACTGATACATGCAAAAGTTTGCTGATTTTTAAAACATTTAATGATACAACCAGATATTTTGCTTCAAGACAAAAATTACTCTTTTTTCCTTTTTTATTTAATATAATTTGTCTTCAATTTTATTTTTTTTTCAGACTACTTAACATTTTCTCTAAAGCTGAAATTAATTGTGGATGGAGCACTTCCAAATTTACCAGTGTATTGCCATTTTTCTGTATTTGTAGACAGTGCCTCTCAGGAGATAAGAGAAATGGCAGGAAGTTTTTGGAGTACTAATTTTTTCCTCAAGCGGACATACTGAACAGGTTTTGATAGTTTTTCTTGTTTCCTATCAATATGGTAAAAGGGATCTTCCAAAAGTCCTTTTGCTTGCAATTAGTTTACCTGTATTCTTCTCTATGAGCTCTTAATTCTTAAGGAACCAAGGATATTTGGTCTTATATTTCTTTCATGAACTGGTTGTTCTCTCCAGAGTTAAAACAACGTTACTTTTTATATGGATCTCTAAAATTTGGGTCATTATCCAAATTGTAAATTTCACATTTCCATTCGTATTTTTCTGATGAAATTTTAATTTAACAACTGAACCCATTTGTAGAAAGTACATGACTCCTTTTATTTAAGTCCACCTGAACCTCAAGGCAGCCTAAAGTTCTATTTCTCATCCTTATCTAGTTTATATTTTTAAACTGGACTTTGTGAAAAATTAAATTTCTTAAATAGCATTATGTGGTGATATTTTTGCCCTTTAACAGTTAAAAAAAAAAATTACGTGACTGGAGTATTTAAATGTTAGTTCTGCCATGCTGCTTTTTAATACCTTTATCTCTAAGCATCTTATTAACTAAACTAGTTGCTGTGGGTATGTGTGTACTCAGTCACACAGTTGTGTCCAACTGTTTTTGACCCTACCCCGTGGACTTGTTATGTATCTGTATTACAAAATAATATATGTCTAACAAAATCCTGAAATCTGCAGTTAAATTCTGTACTTCTCCCTGTGGTTTAGGAAAATCCGCGATTGTTGTTTTTATTTAACTTGATGCCATTTTAAAGCCTGGGGTAACCTTGGGCTTGTGAGCCAAATACTAATGATATCAGAGGAGAAAGAAGTCCTTGATTAATCACGTCACAGAATTGGCTGCAATGCCAGCCTTTGACCAGCTACCTCCAGACTTCCTTTTCTTGAAAGAATATACCTGATTGCTGAAGTCACCACAGTTGGTCTCATTCATTAACAACTGTATCTGAATTCCAACAAATACAGAATTTTAAAGTATAAGTACACAGAAAGTCAATACAAGCAAGAATAGCACATTGGTAAGTGGCAGCTTAGCAGGTTAAAAATAAAGCAGCAACAGCAACCGGACAAATTCTTTAGGCAGCATACATGGAAAGGAAGGGAGACATTTTCCAGGATGCTTCATATCTAGTGACTGACTTGCAAGAAGGAGTGAGAAAAACGATATTCTAACAAAATACCTAAGGAGAGTCGGCATTTAAGAATATTTCCATGACTCTTCTCTTTCTGTGGGTGAGGATATTGTTGCAAAATGCAAGAAAGAAGCAAAGAAATGCTATCTCTGCTTTCCTTAATGAAATGAGGTCCTCTTTTCTGAAAGAAGTGATTTTCTCTGAAGATTATGAATATGGTATGTCTGAATATTTCTGAAAATCTTCATTCAGTGTTTTGGTGTAGAAGAAAAATTAAGAGAACAAATCCTGCTCTGTGATATACAGCATGTATCAGTAGTATCCACAAATAAAAATCACAATTTCCCCTTCTTTTTTCTTTCTTGCTTCTTTCCTCATTCTTATTACTAATATCCTTGACTACGTGATTTTGTCTTTTTAATTCTTACCTGTTTCTATTTTTTTATTTGAAAGATAATTGCTTTAGAGAATTTTGTTGGATTCTGTTTCTTAACTGTAAATTTTAGCTTTGGACAAGATGATCTTTGTAGACGCTTCCAGTTCTGACATTTTACAATTTTATGCTCCATATCTAAAATTGGTAAATAACGCATATTTTCCCCAGCTTTATTGAAACTTAGTTGACATCAGACATTGTATAAGTCTCAGGTATACAAAGTATTGATTTGATTCACTTATATATTGCAATATGATTACCATTTTAGTGTTAACTAACATCTTCATTACATCACATAATTAATATTTTGTGTGTGTGTGTGGTAAGAACATTATCTCATGTTTGTATGAGTGCCTAAGTTTAGAGATTCTAGATAATATGCTACCATTGGTTAAGCAAGTTATCTAATATAAAAAAGCAGGATACCAAAGAAATTGTATACGTGTGTGTGTGTTGTTCCCTTTACTCTATAGGCTTTTAAAAAATCACCTAGGAAATATGATATTATTTTATAAATCTATATATTATTTTATGTTTTGCAGGGATGAAAGTGAAAGTCACTCAGTCCTGTCCGACTCTTTGCGACCCCATGGACTGTGCAGTCCAAGGGATTCTCCAGGCCAGAATACTGGAGTGGGTAGCCTTTCCCTCCTCCAGGAGATCTTCCCAACCCAGGGTTTGAACCCAGGTCTCCAGCATTTCAGGCAAATTCCTTACCAACTGAGCTACAGGGTGGGGGTGGGGGGGTGGGGTTTGAAGTTTCCAGGGGTAAATATAGGTAAATTTTAGTGAGTCTTCAGTACTAAAAGTCTTTCTAGAAGCTCCCATGGGGATCTTACTTAACTTCTTAACATTGTTTATTTTTTCAAATAACAAGCTACTAAAATTTATATACAATGTGGCATAGATAAAACTTCGAAGAATTCTACATTTTTGCTGATCTAATACCCTTTTATTTCACAATGTCCCATCTTGATAATAATTTCTGAGGGGCAGTAATTAAGCTTTGGACTGAACTTGTGGTTTTCTTCACTATTATAAGCCTGTCTTTGCAGATGCTTCATAGATGCTCAGGCTATACCAGTCTTCTTGGAGCTAATGCAGTCCAGTGAAAA
The DNA here is from genome assembly GCF_055505025.1 of Bos grunniens. Lineage (NCBI taxonomy): Eukaryota > Metazoa > Chordata > Mammalia > Artiodactyla > Bovidae > Bos > Bos grunniens. Next base: position 11,121,615 of record NC_141188.1, read on the forward strand.
TTAATAAACAGATTACACAGGATTACTGCAGTTTTCAAGGTTTTTCACACTAGCACTTCTGAGATTCCAACATGAGCTCTAGAATCAGAGCAGGCGATTCTCTACTGTGGCTGGTCTGCTGTTTAATTCCCCACGCCTGGCTATTCTTTGAATCCACAGATCTGAGAGAAAGTATAAAATACAGGTTCAGACCCCAGCTGGTCATCATACCTACCAAGGCTGTCAGTGCTGAGATGGACAGAGCTGCAGTAAATTGAGGAGGAGAATAATTCTTCTTTTGTGTCTCCCTATTGAAAGTGTGCATAGTGTCACTCAGCTCAGCCAGGCAGTTCTTTCAAATCTGCTTTCATCTGCTCTTCCCTGGATGCACACACACTTCTGAGGTGGCTGCATTGGAAAGGGTTCAAGTAGCAGTAGCCAGTAGCCAGTTGTCAAAACATCAGACTGCCCTGTGTTCCACAAGTTTTATTGCTGAATCTTGTTCCTTTATAGCCAGCTTCTTGCTTTGTAATAAAATCATTTTTGAAATCTGGCTTCTCTTACTCTACTCTGCCACTTTCAAAAGTGTGTCCCAATTTCAGCTCTGGCCTTACGTTGCTCTGTGTGTGTGTGCTCAGTCACTCAGTTGTGTCTGACTCTTTGAGACCCCATGGACTACAGCCAGCGAGGCTCCTCTGTCCATGGAATTCTCCAGGCAAGAATACTGGAATGGGGTGCCATTTCCTACTCCAGGGTCGTGCCTAACAATTTGCGACATGGACTGTAGTCCACGGAATTCTCCAGGCCAGAATACTGGAGTGGGTAGCCTTTCCCATCTCCGGGGTATCTTCCCAACCCAGGGATCGAACTCAGGTCTCCCCCATTGCAGCGGATTCTTTACCAGCTGAGCTATCAGGGAAGCCCTATCTTCCGGAGGTAGGGATCAAATCTGCATCTCTTGTGTCTCCTGCATTGGCAGGCAGATTCTTTACCACTGAGCCACCTGGGAAGCCCAGCTTTACATTGCTAATTTTATTTATATCTCTGTTCTTCCAGCACTTGTGTGTGTGTGTGTGTGTGTGTGTGTGTGTGTGTTTGCTTACTAAATATTTTATAGGACCATATGAATTAAGATCATGTTCTAATGAATTACTTCTTTCATTTATGTATATATTCATGTGCTTCATCATATACTATTTAATTTTATAAAGTTTTTTTTTTGATGCTGTCCATTTTTAAAGTCTTCATTGAATTTGTTACAGTGCTGCTTCTGTTTTTTGCTTTGGTTTTTTGGTCAGGAGGCATGTGGGAGCTTCACTCCCCGACCAGAGAGGAACCTGTGCCCCTTGCAATGGAAGACTTAAAAGTATGTGTGCGAGAGGCAGAAAGACAATAAAATGATTTTAGGTGCTGGTTTGAGTGTGTGTGTGCACGCCTCTCTACGTGTGTTCTGCTATTCTATTCTGAAAAACATTTCTCTAAATGAAACCAACAACAATTAGATACAGTAGCTGAAGGCAGTGTCTTTTATTAAAAAAATCTACCATTTTTGGTTTACTTATGCTCAAATCTCATTTCAAGAGACATTTACAGTTTGATGTAACATGTTTATCGTTCCTTAAGTTTCAGTTTCTAATTATTACCCCAAAAGGTATGTCTCTTACTTCAGAAAAATCTCATTGTTCCTCTTGTGAAAATAAGGCACGCATTTTATTTTTCTTAAATCTCTTCCAACAGCAAATTCCCTCTCTGAAAAAAAAAAAAAAGGTATATTACATTTATTCTATTTTAAGCCAACGGAAAACAAAATAGGACAAGGAAATTTAATTCTTTCTTCTTATTTTTTCTTAGTCATCCTTATTTGTATAGAGATAACAATATTTCCATTAAGAGCATTTATGGCTAGCTCCAAATCCTTCACTAGATTCTGAGTCCATGTGTAAGATGATTAGCCAGTAACCACTTGAGTGCAAGAAATAATAGAAGTTTGGGGTCTAGTTTGATTCTTCTCAGTGAATCACATAGGTAGATATCTCTCTTGTAGCCTAATGCTGTCACTCAGGGGCATCCAAGATTCCTCACCGAAAAGAGAAAACACCCAAGTCGATATGGTGGATCTGTGATCTGGTCATCAGAGGTTATTCACCGCGTTGGGAGCACATCGAGCGAAGCTCTCAGACCAATGCAAGGCCTCCTCATGAAGTGTCCTTGAGACTCTGGGGGTGCTCTATTTCTGGTTAAAAGCTTGTTCAATTTTATGATTTTATTTAGTAAGACATAATCCTAGAGAAAAACCTGGCAGAGTGGAAGAGACTTCCAATTTAATTGAAATATTTCAAAGTTTTCTGAGCTGTGAATATGAAAGAGGAACACAGCCCATTTGCATAATAAACTTTATGTATGTTGATCTGTTGATTAAAAGCTAAATGTACATGAAAATGATGTTTAATGTTGAATTTTAATCAACCATAAGTTTGGGAAAGATGAAGCCAGTTATAACGGTCTTTGCCTCCACTGTGTTAAATACATAAAGATCATATGAAAAATTGATAATGTGTCAAAAAATATACTGCAGCGGTTTTTCTTCTCTGTTGTCAAACTGTCAAACTTCTTTGCAGTCAAAAATTATAGGGCTCCTTATTCAATCAACAAGAGCATTGTAGACTTGAATAAATTAAAATTTTTTTTTAAATATGGAACATAATTTGTATAAATATTCGAAATTCTACCCAAGAAATTCCAATCATTTGTGTTTCTAACAACCTCTCGATGGTCACAAGTTCATATGCAAATTTGCTTTCTCTGAAGCCAGACCCCAGCACAGTAGACTATGCTGCTCACTCAGAATGCTTTTGTTTCTACATTTACCAGTCTCATTCTAGTGCGTCTCTTATGTGTGTTTCATTTCTTAGATAAATACTTACAATCAATCATGGCACACAGAATTATGTGGAGTTTAACAGGAGCAAAAAACCTTGATAACAGGCTAAAAAGTAAAGTGTTAGTAGCTCAGTATCTGACTCTTTGTGACCCGATGGACTGTAGCCCACCAGGCTTCTCTGTCTGGGCAAGAATACTGGAGTGGGTTGCCATTTCCTCCTCCAGGGGATCTTCCAGACCCAGGGATCGAACCCAGGTCTCTTTCACTGTAGGTAGATTCTTTACTGTCTGAGCCACCAGAGAAGACCATTAAAATTTTCCTTCTTCCATCAAGACCACAGATTATCTTGTATTTTCCAGATTCCATACTTCTCTATCATGATACTGGTGCTGGGACCTTGCTAAGCCAGCTATATTCCCTGTTCAGTTAAGTTCAGTTCAGTTCAGTCGCTCAGTCGTGTCTGACTCTTTGCGACCCCATGAATCGCAGCACGCCAGGCCTCCCTGTCCATCACCAACTCCCGGAGTTCACTCAGACTCACGTCCATCGAGTCAGTGATGCCATCCAGCCATCTCATTCTCTGTCATCCCCTTCTCCTCCTGCCCCCAATCCCTCCCAGCATCAGAGTCTTTTCCAATGAGTCAGCTCTTCGCATGAGGTGGCCAAAGTACTGGAGTTTCAGCTTTAGCATCATTCCTTCCAAAGAAATCCCAGGGCTGATCTCCTTCAGAATGGACTGGTTAGATCTCCTTGCAGTCTAAGGGACTCTCAAGAGTCTTCTCCAACACCACAGTTCAAAAGCATCAATTCTTTGGCACTCAGCTTTCTTCACAGTCCAACTCTCACATCCATACATGACCACTGGAAAAACCATAGCCTTGACTAGATGGACCTTTGTTGGCAAGTCTGACACTGTTTCCACTGTTTCCCCATCTATTTCCCATGAAGTATACTCCCTGTTAGGATGTATCAAAAGGGGATTCTGGGGGAAGATGGGAAGGCAGGAAGACATAGATGGGACTTGCTCCTCACTGATCCACTTGCTTCTCTCTCCATAATTCTCCAGCAGCTTTCTTCTCCAACCTCACTCTCAGGAGCACTGGCTGATGAGTAGCAAGTAGTTTCAGGGTCCAGGATTTTTATTCACACTCCCAGAATTGTCCTGCCATTTCCACTCAGAGGGACTAGCGCCAGACAAGTAGCTCCTGCTCCTTAGAGGTGTATGTCTCAGCTCTGCATGGCCTCTCTGAACTTCTGAGATGCCAGGACCATCTGGGCTGTATCTTTTCTCGGAGGTCTCAGTGCTAATACTTTGGGATCCATCATCCTCATAGCTTCTAGAAAGTAACAGCCCATGCCTCTCCCGTCTGTATTCTCATTTCTAAAAGTGAGCTCCTTCTTATTGTCTCTTATTTTCAGTATTTCCTTTATGCCTGAAAGTCCTTCCATCAATATCCCCTCAAACAATTCCATACATTAAACTCACTCTGTTTCAACAACATGTGGATTCTGCTTTTCTGACTTGATACTGACTGATACGGTGCTGAGTACCAGGAATTGCCCAAGAAACTCAATCCTCAAAGCTGAGATTCTGGGGTTAATTAGTTTGTGCCATTGGATCTACACACAGTGATCCTCCCTAACTGGCAACAAGATACTGGTAATTTGTGGAATGGTGTGACATCATGGTTAACCATCATCAACTAATTTAGCTAAGTGCCTACTGATTCAAATGCCTTGGGGAACCAAGGGACTGTTGCACTTGACTAAATGGCAGTAATAATAATTAAGAGGACTCTGGGTGGAATAGATGCTTACAACTCTATTGACAAGTTTACAGAAAGAAATTGACAAAGATGAGCCTTTAATCTTTCAACTCAAGTAATGGCAAGGATATTCCATCAGTTAGTCATTTTCACGTTTGTATTTTATTCTTTATCATTAAGCTACTGGTGATCTCAAGAGATGATTGAACTGTGGGGGGAAAAAATGGCACATACTTACGCCTGAAGAAGAAGCAAGCCTGTATTATACATTTACGGCCAATAGGATTAGATTTTCTGAACCTTGAAAAATCAGCACAAAAGACCTGGCAGGTGCCATTCAGACTCCTTTCACCCTGACACAAAGGCGAAGGGAAGAAGGAGTCTGCTCTGACATCGGACTTGATGGCACAGCAGAGCATCCAAATGCCTGAACACTGGTCCTCTCTGAACACTAGGAGCAGGGAGCAGCCTAGGAGAATAATGGAGCATGTTTAGCTGAACATGCTCTGCAAGATGGTCTTTGGGGAGTGCAGAGAAGAGTGGAAGGAGTTACCAAATCTGAGGATACTTGGTTAAAGGCAAGGACTTGTGTAAGGAACTATGAGGACGATCATGAATGTCTAGAAGAGCTGTGATGTCAGTCATCGGATACGTCCTGACTCGGGTCCAGACACTGATCCAAGGACACGTGGGCTTCCCAGGTGGCACTAGTGGTAAGGAATCTGCCTGCCAATGCAGGAGATGTGGGTTCGATCCCTGGGTCAGGAAGACCCCTGGAGGGGGGCATGGCAACCCACTCCAGTATTCTTAATTTCATGGACAGAGGAGCCTGGTGGGTTACAGTCCATGGGGTCAAAAAGAGTCAGACATGACTGAGCAACTAACACTTTCACTTTCAGGGGATGGATATGTTTAACCATATAATATAAATTAATTCATCTTCAGAAGTGGACTAATATACTGGTCATTTTCACTCACAAGCAGGTAACATGACTTACCTTGCTCTTATCCTTTGGTTCATATGCTAAAACTCTTGGTTTGGCGCATCAGTGGCTACTACTAAAATAGTCTTACAGCACAGAAACTGTCTGTGGTTACTTGCCTTGTTATTTTTGTTGCAGTATTTAAAAAAAATAAAAACAAGAGGAAAATTGTGTTTCTGACCTTCATTTTTTTCTTTTTTTATTTAACAAAATTTTGCAGGAATGTCCTACTTTGTACTTTACTAGTATTGCATTATGATATCCTTTTGGGGGCATTTCAAAGCCCATATTGTTATCTAAGACTTTGTCTTTTTTATTAACTAACTTTAAATGACCGTTTTATATTATGAAATTCATCCAAGACTTGAACGACTCTTAAAGAAGACATCCCTTACGCATGCATTGGGCTCTTCTTTGAAGTCTGACTTTGCCTTTGAAGACTCTTGCATCTTTGAACATAGCTCGTACTAATATATTTGTAATCAAAAGAGATTGAAAGTGTCAGCCGTCTTTCATCACTGAAAGACTTCCTACTCAAAATTACTTTTATTGAAACTATAGACAATTCATAGTTCAAATTTCTCATTAGTAACCTGGATTTCTGTCTTTAAAAGTATTCTTCTCTCCATCCTCATGGAGAGTGCAAAATGTATTCATTGTTTCTTCTCTTTTTTTCCCAAATTTATCAGTCGTTTTTTAATGAACTTGTTAAAAATATGTTCTAGGGCCACTTTGTTAGTTTTTTTTTGCTGAAAATAAGGGGCACTGATATCAGCAGTCACTGTGGGTGACAAGACAGACAGAAAATTCCAACACATTGTAAAAGCTTTACTTAACTGGGATACGGCCAGAAGGTCACGCTTTGAAGACTGCAGACGTTTGGAGGAATGTATGTCAGGAAGCTGTTCTCTGCGGGTGTCGAGTTTCTGTAGGTCTTGCAAACAGAAGGATTGACTGCTTTTGTTCTGGGTTGCCTTTTCAAGGATTATTTGTACAGCCAGCAGCCTTGGGAATGAGAGAGGGCGCCTCCCTCTGGAGTAAAGGGCAAGTGTGTGTGCTGTCCAGAGCTATAAAGACACTGCTCCTCTCCCTGGTGAAGGTCAGACAGGCTCTCCACTGATCATAAAAGACTTGGGTTCTCCAAGCTCTGGGTTCCTGTCCTGTAACACAACTCACTGTGTGTGTGGAGCGTAGTCTGGCCGTTCCTGCTTCACTTTGACAGAAGAGAAACTCGAGGAAACAGTGCACACGCTGATGCTCCGGCTACTTCTACTGCTGTGCTCCCATCCTTCCGCTCTGACGCTGGGCTTCCAAGACTTGTGGCACCTTCCACAGACCCGAGGCATCTGACTAGTTAGCTCAAAAGTCAGGAAACACTACAGACCCCTTAGAGCTTTTGACAACAGGGCACAGACTCCATTCCTGAATATTCGCTAATCTAGATATCAAAAATCACCTATTGAATCCCACCTACTGCTGTTAGTAGTGTATTATACATTTTAAAACTAGAGTATGCATAAACTGCTTTCTTTTTCCCACTTTAAATTTATCATTTAAATTGCAATACTTACAAAAGGGGCACATTTAAACATTAAGGCTTAACTGGTAAGATTTAGGCCACAACTTTTAAAAGTTGGAACAGGCAATAAGTCATTGACTCCAGCTAAACACAGGCAGTTACGTTGATTTTTTTCATTCTCATCTGGGTTAACACCTGAGATTTTCATCATGAATGTTTCTTTTTATTACTTCTTTAAATTTTTGGTGGAAACATTGATTAGATTATCTTTCAGGAATTTATGTCATCAGTTTAATGATTCAAGAACCAAAGGCACTTTCATTATGATGCCATGCCCAAGGAATTAAGTACCTATTGTTGATTAGAAATTGTTTCTTATGCAAAATGTAAATTCAGAATAATTCTTTCATGCTTGGACTATCTGTGAACTGCCTAGTCAGCTTTCTTTTTTCAGTAAAGTACTGAATATTCCAATATTCCAATATCAATTGTCCCCCTCTTCCCACTTTTTTCAAGTTGACTCCACTGATTTTAAATTGCTTTTAACTAAACATTCATAAATGATATAAATAGCCCACCAGGCTCCTCTGTCCATGGAATTCTCCAGGTAAGAATTCCAGTAGTGGCTAGCCATTTCCTTCTCCAGGGGATCTTCCCAACTCAGGGATGGATCCTGGGTCTCCCACCTTGCAGGCATATTCTTTACCATCTGAGTCATCAGGGAAGCCCTTTTTTCACTTTTTTAACTAAACATTCATAAATGGCATATGGGAATTTTTAAGTTCTGTTTGTCATCTTACTCTACTACATAAAAAATAAGAAATTAGAGTCTCAACCTGAATTTCAATTATGATGAAAAAGGAATGGTTACAGCCCCATACACATTATTTAGGAGCTAATCACAAATTGTTTTTGTTCTCAATGTTATTAAACTTCATCTCCCTAGGGTAGACAATGCCGTTGAGCCTAATTGGTTCAAATATGACAGCCTAATTGGTGTCATATTTCTAAAATGAGGATTTTAGGAGTGAAGAAGTCAATGAGAACTTGTTCACCTGTGTTAGTCATAAAACTACTTGGAGGTGTAACACTGAGGTTTATCAGATGCTCCTGAAATTAGGATGGCGTGGGGATGGTGGACGATACCATATGTGGTTGGAACCCTGAAGATATAGACGGATGCTGCTGAGACCACCCTGCTTGTCTATGTGAGACTGACAACTAACTAAACTGTTCATCTTTTCCCCTTTGAGCAACCATCACAGCTCTGGTCCTGGAGATGTCATACTAGCATTTTACCAGGTACACTGAAGTATAAACCTGCAGTTGGGACAATGGTACAAAATTAAAAGTCTGGGTAGTTGGTGACCCAGTTCTTCCTTTGTTCTCTTTCTAAAACTAGGATCCTTTTCTTGATCAGATCTGGGGAATGAAAACATTCAAATGAAGATCTAACTGATTGGGCAGAACATACACACACACCCATGTGTATATGATGTGTATATACAGACACATTTCTCCCCTCCTGATGACAGTGTCTCCACCAACTCAGGGATAAATGGCTCACCTGGGACCTGGCTACCTGTGTCCTCAGATGCCCCGTGGGCCAGCTCTTAAACCTAATTATACCAGTCCTGCTTTGATCTCTCCAAGGTCTCAGGGGACTGTGTGGTGGCATGAAAATGCTTATATTTTAACTCATGTGGATGCTAATACCATGGAAACATACATGTACACAGGTGACAAGGCAATGAACATGTGAGACAAATTACACAGCTTTTAAGTGATATATTCTGTTGTCTATGAAGCTTTTATCTCATGAATTAACATACACTTTCATTTTCCTTTTTTTTTCCCTCTTTTTGTTTTTATTTCTGATTAAAATTCCTCATCATCTAGTAGTAAAATACATAGTATCTAAATTTTTTTTATTTTTACCCTAGTCTGGAGCCCTTAGCACTTGCTGCTTCTTAATACTGTAGTGAAAACACACAGCATGCTCCGTATCTAAGTTGTTGAGTGGTGCTTGACTGCTCCAGTGTGAAAGAAATAGGGGGTTTCTGGTGTTGAGATGATCAGAACATAATACCAGTTCTGGAGAAATGCCTCTCACAGCTGAGCATGCCAGCCAGTAAATTCTTAAGCAGGAAAAGGGAACATTTAATTCAGAGAGACGCTTGCATATGGTGACTGCTAACATTTTTACGTATTGTGTCTGGTTGAGCAGTAGGGGAGCGGTGATTATCTGGTGATGAGGTGGCTCATCATACTTGATGGGATCTCACAGTGGTGTTTGTGGGCTCTGCAACAGCTGGTGCAGGGCAGCCCTTTGCTAAGGGCACACACTGGTTTTGTGTTCCCAAGAGGCAAGGCCAACCAGGAACATCACACCCAATTCTAAATAAATCATGTTTATACCCTCTACTATCGGTTTTGAAACTACTTGTCTGTCATCCTTGTAGAGAAACTGTCTAAAAGCTAAGATTAGTTAGAAGTAGTCTAACTAATGGAAAAGAATCAGATTCTTGCAAAGCCAGTAATTCTCTCAATAAATATTAAATTACCATTGGAGTACAAGCCCTGTTGCTTTTTGTTCATGAAACATTCTTGGTGAGAAGGTTCTTCTCATCATCCTTGTCTAATTGTCTTTTTCTCTTCTTTCAGATCTCAGATTAAATATCACTCAGGGAGATTAAAGCCCTTCCTCACGTTTTATGTTCTATCATGGTACTCTACTTTTTTTCTTTGCTGTATTAGTTGCCATGATTACTTTAATAATCATAAATTAATGACCCCTGCACACTGAAATGTGAGCCCTAAGAGAACAGGGAGCAGCTCTGTCCTGTCCTTTCTTCTCTCCAGACCCTAGGGAGTTACCTGAAAACCTACCAGGTGTTCAATACATAGTTACTGAAATACTAAATGAATGAAATACCTTCTGAATAGTTTTCTATTTGAACATCAATTATTTTGTAAATTAAAGTGATTGCCTTGTAAACCAAACTACTGTTCTCAAATTTGCTAATCTAGCTATTTCTGTGATGAACTACTGTACTCAATACAAGATTTCGGGTTCTACAAATGATGATATAGTTCTTACTCTCTGTTGGGCTCTCTGTGTGAGGACTCTGCCGCTATCTGGTGATGATACAGCGAATTACAGGCAAGAGTTCTGGGTGGAGGGCACTTGGTCACAATAATCTCTCTAAAGAATTTACGATTTCTCCCTCAATAAATCAGTGAGGCATTACATCATACCTAAACTTATGCATGTTCATTAACTAGATATAAGATGTGAACATTTATAGAAATTTATTAAGCCACTGCTGTTGATATTAATGATCCACATATAATTAAGGTAAAGCTTGCAAATTAGATACATGAAAAAAGACACCTTGTATTTAGTTTTATGATTTTATAAATAGAAATAAGTTCCTATAGTATAAGTCAACATATTTTGGTAGAAAAAAAAATTTTTCACCATGAACAATAATATAGTACTATTTCCCCAAATGTGGACCCCATTAAAGTCCTTCTGAACAGATACTTATATCATTCACTTTTGTAACCAATTTACAGCTCACTTAACACATTTCACATAGTAGGCACCTAAGAATAACAACAAAAATCACTGAGTAAATGCTGAAGGCCAGTCAGGAGCTAAATTCCTTCTTAGTTTATACATATTGCATTAAGCAGGGAACTACTCCATCTGACCAATTTGGTACGAAGTTTAAAGTATTATGTTTAAACAGAGGTAAAATAAAACCAGCTGTCAAAAAAGTCAAGCTTTTTTTTCTTTTCTTTTAATCATCACATAGGAAAGGTTTAGAACTAAAAAAAAAAAGTAGCGATTTTTTTTTCCAATGCACAGTGTGGTAATTCAGTGAACAACAAAATTGAAATCTGACATTGTTGACTTTTAAGATTACTGGTAGTCAGCTAGAGGGGGAAAAAACAATATGTAACATGTTTCCCTACCTGACTTATGCTTCTAGTTCCTGTAAAATGTCAAACTGAAGGTGACAAGGAGCAAACATCCTATCTCAAAATGTAGCAAGAAAAGGCTCAGTCATGTGACCCACAAAGATGTGCAGAACATCATTTTTACTGACAACAAAACAGACTTTTTTTCCCCCATAAAGGTAAATTCAGGAAACCTATTGCATTTTTATTACATTTATTTTCAAAGAAATCAAACTTAACTGTTAATATCCTTTTGGGATATAGCTGTTATTCTGTATTAACATATATATGAGATATTTGCTTAGATATGAGAGCCTAACACTGATTTAACAGACTTTAAGGGAACAGTAGTTCTATTATGTTGGTAAGTGATTTTTTTTCAAGGTGGCTTAGACTTTATTCTTCCTAACATATATTTATTTACATATTCCTCCAGAAAACAATAAACAGATCACTTGCTAAGTGTTAAACTTTCTATGAAAGTGTGGCAAAATATAATGTAATACGATGAAGTTTCTGTCTTTAAGAAGCCAACTGTCTGTTCAAAGAGAGATGCCGTCGCAAGGCATGGTAAGACATCCTTAAACGAGATTGTATGTGAGCCCTAGATGGGCCCCAACATCTGTGGTGGGTAAAGGAGAGTTTCTCACAGTAAGTGACATTAGATCTAGAGTGATCATGAGCTCTGTCAGCAAAGCAGCTGCCTAAATAAAGCCCTGGGGTCTACGCTTGGGGGTAGCCTGAGCAAAGCTTGCCTCGGGAAAAGTCCCACATCAGGAAGGAGTGGCTCCCATCAGTCCTCCTGCCGCGATCCATCACTGGCTGGGAAGAGGCCAAACTCCAGCTTTATCTGGGGGCCATCAGTCAGCTGGGCTCCCAGCACTGGGTTCTTTGAAGGAAGTTTGAGAGGAGCACCTTCGTGGTCACTACAGCCTACTTCAAGTACTTTCTCCACCTCGTCCTGTTTGTCATATTAGAACTAAGTCTCCGTGGTGTGATGTTCTGGCCTCCTCTGCGTCTTGATTTCTGAGGATGTCCTTTCCTTGCTTATATCTACAGTGAAGCAATAAGAATCTCAGTCCTTAATCAACTTCCCTATCAGCTGCAAAAATCACTCACATGAAGCCCTCTAGGACCGCACAGACTTTACACGGGGCATTTTAATGGTCATGAAGCAGGTTAGCTTTTCATAGCCACGCCTACAGGACGCCCCCTTTGGTATCTTTCCCCCACCTCCCCATCGTTAACCTCCCCTCTCCAAGCTGGAACTCTCCTCTCCCACCTCAATTATCTAGAAAATTGTCTCCTCTCAATGGTACAAACCACAAAAGAATAGACAGGTTCTCATATTCGACCCAAACCCATTATTAAATTATGCTTCTCAGTGAACACTATATTTTTTTCCTTTAGAGGACCTCTGTCACAACTACTAATACAATATATTACTATCATTGTCAACCAGAGATTTGCAACTTGAGAATTTTAATCATACTAATCATTTTCACTCAATAGCACAGCTAATTCAAACTCTTATTCCAAGTTTCGATAGTTTCAGGTCTGAGATGCCCATGAAAGCAGAGGTAAGTACACTTTGTGTTGCTTATTCCAGTCTTGAGATAATTATCTTACTAATTAAATTTTCATTCCCAACTCCAAGACCTGTTGCTGTACTCCAAATAGCATACGCCCTACTCTCTGACATGGTGTACCTGCTGCTGCTCTTGCTGCCTTGAACAAATAGCACACACACAAATGATAAGAACAAAACTCAACCATCCTATCAGTGAGTTGGGGAGGAGAGCAGTGGTCCTCTCCAGCCATTGGGGATTTGTAAAAACTAAGAGTCCCTGATGACTTTCGGTTGCCCAGTAACCACCTTGCTCTGGAAGGAGCGTGAAAGTGAAAAGTGAAAGTTGCTCAGTTGTGTCTGACTCTTTGCAACCCCATGGACTATACAGTCCATGGAATTCTCCAGGCCAGAATATTGGAGTGGGTAGCCTTTCCCTTCTCCAGGGGATCTTCCCAACCCAGGGATTGAACCCAGGTCTCCCACACTGCAGGCAGATTCTTTACCAGCTAAGCCACAAGGGAAGCCCAAGAATACTGGAGTGGGTAGCCTATCCCTTCTCCAGGGGATCTTCCTGATCCAGGGATTGAACCCAGGTCTCCTACATCACAGGTGGATTCTTTACCAGCTGAGCCACAAAAGTACCTGTACCATATTCATTGAATCAGAAAATCTCTTTCCTGGATGAAGCTCTAGAAATCTAGAAATCTAGAATTTTTTTTTTTTAAACCTAAGTGAATTATGACATAAAGGCATGAAAAAATAATGCTTCTCACCTTTTCCTGTTGTTCTTGAGAGACTGAGGGTTGTTTGGCTCCAACCCCTGGAAAATCAAGACAAGCAGAGTTAGGATGATGCTGCATCAGGCAGAGAAAGAGGCAGTCAGTGCTCCTTACTGCTTGTGTGCCTGCTAAGTCGCTTCAGTTGTGTCTGACTCTGCGGCCCTATATATGGACAGTAGCCTGCCAGACTCCTTTGTCTGTGGGATTCTCCAAGCAAGAATACTGGAATGGGTTGCCATGCCCTGAGGATCTTCCCGAAGCAGGGATGGAACCCGTGCCTCTTATGTCTCCAGTATTGGTAGTCTGGTTTTTTACCACTAAGTCCACCTGGGAAGCCCTCCTTACTGCTTACTGCTTCCTAAACCAAAAGTCCTTATTTTTAAGAGGGAGGAGGGGTCAAAGTGCTTGGTAGTGGAAGAGAACTCTCCAGTCCAGAAAGAAGAACCTTGTACTGTTAATATCTCAAAGGTGATAAAATAGGGAAGATCGGATACCTTGAGACATTTTATTTAGTAATTAGTTCCCATTTGTTTTTTTTGTTTGTTTGTTTGTTTTTATTTCCATTACTCTAGGAGGTGGGTCATAGAAGATCTTGCTGTGATTTGTCAGAGAGGGTTCTGCCTGTTTTCCTCTAAGAGTTTTATAGTTCTGATCTTACATGTAGATTTTTAATCCATTTTGAGTTTATTTTTATGTATGGTGTTAGAAAGTGTTCTAATTTCATTCTTTCATATGTAGTTGACCAGTTTTCCCAGAACCACTTGTTGAAAAGATTATCTTTTCTCTGTTATATATATATTTTTTCTCCTTTGTCAAAGATAAGGTGTACATAGGTACATGGCTTTCTATTTTGTTCCATTGATCTGTATTTCTGTAATATAATAATATTCCTCAGCTTAAGATGGGGTTATGTCAAAGAACTGATGCTACTGAACTGTCATGCTGGAGAAGACTCTTGAGAATCCCTCGGACAGCAAGGAGATCAAACCGGTCAATCCCTAGGAAATCAATCCTGAATAGTCACTGGAAAGACTGATACTGAAGCTAAAGCTCCAATACTTTGGGCACCTGATGTGAAGAGCCAACTCATTGGAAAAGACTCTGATGCTGGGAAAGATTGAAGGTAGGAGGAGAAAGGGGTGACAGAGAATGAGATGGTTGGATGGCATCACTGACTCAATGGACATGAATTTGAGCCAACATTAGGAGACAGTGAAGGACAGGGGAACCTGGCGTGCTGCAGTCCGCGGGTCACAAAGTCAGATGTGACTTAAGGACTGAATGACAGAACAACAACCGAGTTGAAAACATCATAAGTCAAAACTGCATTTAATAAAGCTAGCCCACCAAACATCATAGCTCAGCCTGGCCTACCTGAAACGCACTCCGTACACCGAAGATCACGTAAGACAAAGCCTATTTTAAAACAAAGTGCTGATAGAGCTCACATAATGTATCGGATACTGTACTGAAAGTGAAAAACAGAATGGCTGTCGGTAGGCAAGGTGGTTCAAGTGTCTTGACTTTTCACCCTGGTTACCACGTGGTGACTGACTGGGAGCTGCCACTCTCCAGCATCAGGAGAGAGATTCGAACCTCACATCACAAGCCCAGGAAAAGCTCAGACTTCAAATTTCAAAGTATAGTTTCTCCTGATTGTATGTCACTTTTCCATCGTTTTACAGTCAAAAGAACTTTAGGCCAGACCACCATCCTAAGTCAAGGACTGTCTGTATTTAAATGATTAAAGGTCACAGTAGAAAAAATCCACAGGGTATTCTAAACTGGCAATTATTACACAGGTGTCAATTTCTATATTAATGTTGACAACTTCCTCCAAATTCTTTGTTATTGTAACAGAGACCCTTCCTCCCTTGGTGTCATCATTAACTCCTCATGTGAGTAAAATTACCACTTGCTTAAAAGAAAGTTCAATGCAATGAACGATTCCCTTAAAATTGTGACCTAAATCAGAGATACAGATTTGCTCATCAAGTTATTTAATAATATACATCAGTGCCTTTATTATTTACTACAGTTTCACAGTTTTAAAATGGGAGATTGCTTTTAAAAAACTTACTAAGAGTAATTGTTAAAGTAAATCAAGGGTCAGGTATTATTTTCTACTTATGATAATAAAATATCTGATGCCATCATGATTAAACGATATTTGGACATTTAGCAGATTTTTGAATGTCTGCAGGCTGCTGTAAAGTAATATTTTTCTAGATATATTTCCCCACCAGTCATGGGGTGAGTGCTAGAAAGGTCATGGCTGAAGACTGTTTATCTCCCAGATACACGGATTTATTTTTAGGCATCTGACTCAAAGTGTGTAATTCATAAATGTCTACCTCACAGACTATTTTCTAGAAAATCTTAGTAAATTATCGACCTTCTGAAATAAGATCACATATTCTATATCATGAGCTCTCATCTGCTAAATACATTTTAAGCACCCTATATCAGAGAGGAAATGTCCATTTTAGGCATGGAGGAATGGGCTTGCAGTGTGGACTCTATTTCAAGCAGCAAAGGTGGCATGAACTGGTGAGAGAAGGTGATGCTCAGGATTGGACATTGCTGCGTTTGGGTGAGAATACGTCTAGAACACAATTTCCCTGGTGGCGCAGGGACTAAGACTCCACCTGCAAAGCTGGAGACCCGGGTTCTATCCCTGGGTCTGGAAGATCCTCTGGAGAAGCGACTGGAAACCCACTCCAGTATTATTGCCCGGAGAATTCCATGGGCAGAGGAACCTGGTAGGATACAGTCCATGGAGTTGCAAGAGTCAGACAAAACTTGGCCATTAAACCACCACCATCACAATTTCAGACAAGATATGACCTTAACCATGATGTGGTTCAATCACCTACCTTAGAGGCCAGAAAACTAAGAGACTTTAGAATTTAATAAGGAGCCCCATTAATGAGCATTTTTAGTCCATAACATTTGAGGTATCGTAATAACAATAGGAAAAGGGAAAGCGACACGACTCTTAGCGACCCCATGGACTGCAGCCTACTAGACTCCTCCGTCCATGGGATTTTCCAGGCAAGAGTACTGGAGTGGGGTGCCAATGCCTTCTCCGACAATATACACATTAGACATCATTTCAGATAAATAGGATAACAGTCGAAGATCAGCGATTTATATCTAAGAAATACCATAGATTTGGGTGAAAATAATATTAGAATCTGAGTAATAAACCAATATTTCAGTAGGAATTGAATATATCATAAAGCTTTATTCAAGAGTCCTTGGATTAGAAACAAATAGCGGAGTTCTACCAAAATCCATGTGTACTCAAAGATAAGCTTGTTACCTCGCCTTATCACTGATGGCAATTAAGTGCCAATTACTCTGCATATCCGTATTTAAACACATGAGTATGCTCAGTTCTGACTGACTCTTTGCAGCCCCATGGACTGCCAGGCTCTTCTGTCCATGGATTTTTCCAGGCAGGAATACCAAAGTGGGTTGCCATTCCCTACTCCAGGGGATCTTCACAAGCCAGGGACTGAACCCATGTCTCCTGTGTCTCCTGAATTGGCAGGCAGATTCTTTACCACTAGCGTCGCCTGGGAAGCCCCATTTAAATAAAGATTTCATTAAATACTGACTTGTGCCACTGGAAGCCTCAATCAGGCACTCTTCTGCCTGATTCTAAGAAATTAATCAGGAAAATAACAGAGGTTAAACATAACCAACTTCACAGAGAAAGATCAGAAGAAACAAATGTGTCCTTAGCTTTATTGTTAAAATTAACGTGAATTTTTCATCTATTTGAACTGATGTCTAATTAATTATAGTTAATCCAATAAAAAATGTAGCCATGGATAAGTCTTTAATATCCACGTCAGAATAATGCAGTCAGTGATGCCATCACTGCTTAAGACTAAGATCGTTGTTAAATTACTTTGATGCTGTATTGCTTGAAAGCAGTGATAATTCACTTTTTTATCTTCTCTCCATGCACAATTTATCTAGGAGAAAGTTAAAATATTTAGCATAACACATTTCAGTTATTAAGCTATTAAAGCACCAGATAATACTTTGAAGAACAGATTAGAGTTGTTTATATTATCTATATACTAATAAGAAGGTTCTTTATTTCCTAGATGCTTCCATTATATCAAGAAATAGTTACATATTTAAAAAAGCATTTGCTTGATAAAATATATTTCATTCTTTCCCTCATAATTTTTTTTCAATAGTCTCCAGAATTTCACTTAACAAGATTTCTCTCACTAACCAGAAATAAAATAACACTTCAGTTCAGTTCAGTCGCTCAGTCATGTCCAACTCTTTGCAACCCCATGGACTGTAGCACGCCAGGCCTCCCTGTCCATCATCAGCTCCTGGAACTTACTCAAACTCATGTCCTTTGAGTCAAAATGAACATGCAAATGACATTTAATTCCACCAAAAAATATTGAATAAACATCTGAAGATATGTCAAGTATGTCTTTAAATTATCACATGATACTCAGTGGTATCACATGATACTCCGTGGTATCACATGATACTTTACCGTAATACCCTAAAGTTGTTCCAAGGCTTCTGAGAGGAAAACCTACCATGACTGAAACAGGATGGCAAATTTTGTAACGTCACAGTTTATGTGAAAACCTGATTTTGTTAAACAAACCAAAGTTATGACAAACAGTTCAGTTCATAACCACCAGGTATAGTACCAGCTCTCTTGATCCACACTTTTAAACCACATTTTTATCTTACTAAGGCAATAGAGACGGACCTTGATTATTTATATTTTCTACCTGTTTAGGTTTTATATATATATAAGTCTCTACCTTGATTCTGTTTCTTGGTTCTAATTCTTGCCATAAACTCAAGGTGGTACATTTGAAACTTTTCTTCCTATTTCCTGAAAATTCCAGTGCGGGTTTGCCCTTTTAGGATACCCAGGTTTGGGCCAGTTCAGTGTATGAAAATCTCAAATTCACAGTTTTGCACAGTGGAAAATCACTGAAATAGCCATACCTGAAGATGCCTCACTCAGTTGGTACAGATCTTTTGGGTCTGTACATGGGAAAGTGTGTAGATACAGTGATACATCAAATGATACATGAAGTACAGGGATACATAATACAGTGGTGCATGGAAGTGATATAGTTACATGAAAAAATGGTGGTATTCATACCACTGATTATTCATGGAAGATGAGGCTGGTCAATTTGGTAAGATTTTCAGAAGCTGGTCAGGGAGAGGCTGGGGCTGTTCCTTCTCTTTAAGGCCTGCTCATCTTTATTGGCTTCCACAGCCCTTGGCTGACTGCCATCCTTTGTGGCCACCTCATAGGTGGATCTTTGCCTGGGCCTGAAATTCTCTCAGTCTCTCTTCTGGAGCTTCTGAAATTGTCATGTTGACTAGAAGAAGTAAGCCACCTGGCAGGAGGCCACTGTGACTAATGAGGTTGGAAGAAAGTGATAGTCAAAGCCTAAAAGCCACATTCAACTCATAACTGAGTGGAATACAGAACTTGGTATCACCTGAAGTGTTATTTAACTTTCTTGGGTGTCAGTTCTTTCATCTGTAGTTTAGTTGTAATAATGCTTCATTTTACTAAAGTTCAAAGCCATTTTGAAAGCAGAAAATTCTTAGTATGTTAAAAAAAACTATTTTGAAAGGAGAAAAATCATTACTACATTAAAAAAACATTTAAAGTTACGCATTTTCAAATGTGTAATTCCATTAACATTCTGTAGGCAATGCAGTGCTTTCTTATTATGATCGTGCCTTATGTCAGCTCAAGTTCTATGACCCAGATATGCTAGGGGTGACTCACCCTGAAAAGAACAATGTGTGCTGAGAGTGATGGTTTTGAGCCTCTCGGAAGTCTGTAAGGTGTTACGCTTAGAGACTCAGTATTTACACTTGCATTTATATGTACACTTTCTCATTTCCCATAAAATATTGATTAAGCATTTCTATTTAATGAGTAAAGTGAATAAAGTAATACATGGACTTCACTGGTAGTTCAGTTGGTAAACAATCTGCCTGCAATTCAGGAGACCCTAGTTCAATTCCTGGGTTGGGAAGATTTCCCTGGAGAAAGGAACAGCTACCCACTCCAGTATTCTGGCCTGGAGATGGACTATCCATGGGGTTGCAAAAAATCGGGCACGACTGAGTGACTTTCACTTTAATATTTTAAAGTGATACATAAATGTAACAGACAGCATGAGTGTTCAAGAAGATTGTAATATACATGGTGAGACTCTGCTGGTAGTCATTGCACAGTCAAGGATGCACTTCTAAATTAGTGCAACAGACGTATTAATAATTGCTTGGCTACTCCAGGTCAGTAATCATTCTTCCCTGTTTTCTCTAAGATCATCCATGTCTCCTAATTCTAGACTAGCTATGATTATAACCTCTACTTGTTACTTGGATATTTGGTTGATAGTAATCTGTTTCAGAGCTCACAGAAGGAACAAAAGGGAAAGAGTATGTACAGAAAAGTTTGTCAACAATTTTAGCAGAAAAGTGGGCACTACAGCTAAAGAAAGAGCTGGAGGAGAATGAATGATGGAAGACTTCTGTTTTTGTCTCGTCTTCATATTGGGTTCAAGCGTGTTTAAAAGAAAATGGACTATGAGCAGATAATCAAGAAAGATGAATCATCACAGAATGTAAAAATGAAAAGGGTGGAACATTTTGTACCAGGAAGGGAAAGGAAAACAGTGGGTGACAAGGATTATTCATTTAGAGAATTGTTACAGGGGAGTGAAGTCACAACTGATGTGATTTGCAGCGACCTGGAGGTGGAGAATACCGTACATTTGTTTAAATCTATGCAAATGGAGAATGAGAGACAGGCTGGTTAGAAAACACAGTAGGTTGTGTGGGAAAACAAAAGGTAAAACTAAATTTGCTGTCTGTTTTTATAGAGGACCTGACCTGTATGATTGAGTAAGACTCAATAGACATGGAAATACTGAGCAGCTGTATTCATTCAAGAATGATGCATGTGGACATTAGGACATGAGATTTGGTATAGGCCATTAATTTAACCTCGAGAAGAAAGAGAATGGAGATATAAGAGCCCTTTCTGGTGGATGTGGAAGCTCTCCAGTAGGGCTAGTCCTTTACAGAAGACTGGGCAGAGACCTTGCAGACAGCGATCTATCAGAGGCAGAGAAAGCAGAAGAGTGTAGAAGAAAAGCTACTGAGCTCTGCAGACTTCAGACAATATTCTATAATGGTAGTGAACACATTTGCTTTTTTGTGTGTAAGGGACATTTTTAATCACCTCCATGTGTTCCAAGAATAGGTTAATTCAGTTATATTGAAAAAATACGACACAACTTCTAATTGCACTGTGTTAGTTGTACAGTCGTGTCCACCTCTTTGAGACCCATGGACTGTAGTCCACCAGACTCCTGTGTCCATGGGATTCTCCAGGCAAGAATACTGAAGTGGGTTTCCATTTCCTTCTCCACAGGATCTTCCCAACCCAGGGCTAAGTATTTAACAAAAACTTTTTTGCAAATACTGCTATTGAGAATTACTTTAAAAGGACTGCAAATGTTAAAAGACACATAGTTATTACATTAAGCTATAAATTAATATCACTCTTTGTAGCCTATAGGTTTTTACACTGAAAATAAGGCAAATTGCTTTAAAATTATTTTTAAAGCAATTTCATCACTGAGATAAAGTCTTCTGTCTTATTGACATTTAGTTTATCCTTTCACACTAAAAATATTTACAAATTCAAAGTTAACGACATACTATTTGCTTAGAACAGTCCTTTTTCAATGTCACTTCAAGTTTTACAATGAGTCACAGAAAAACAGATATTGCTTTGTCTCAAAGGGATTTTTTTGACATTAAAAAAAAGAAAGCTGACATACTTTTATTGGATGCCATGTCATTTTCCAAAACAGCTGTTTTAAGAAATATCAACTGAGTTCACACGAAGTATTTTGCCTTCTAGCTTCAGAAAGCCCCAGGAAGATCTTTCTCTGTCAATGTGATTGACTGTGGAAATATGAACTGGTGCCAGTCTCCAGGGAAAAGAACAGAGAGAGTCCAAGGAATCAGAGCTGGAACAGTCTGCCCAACTCTACAACGGAGAGACAAACTACACTGAAGACAGATGATAATACGATGTTCAGGAGGCTGACGAGATCTTGCCATATGCATGCAGTGCACATATCACCACTTAGAACAGAAATATCTACCACGATGTTTCTAGATTTTGTTGGTGTCTGACTTTGGGTATGTGTTCTTCTTCCACTGGCTTTGAAGGCTGGATTCTTAATGGTGTTCTACTGCCAAGAAGTTCACCCTCAAATTCCCAAGTCAACCAAAGAATAGGTTTCCAAAGCTTCTGAATATACAAAGGAAGCAACGGGATTAACATAAAACATTAGGTTGTATTGCAAAAAACTACAGAAAATGGTCCATGTCACTTAAGTACTTTCTTTTTGAATAATCAGTACAATACAGTCAGATCTATCCAATTACTCCAACCAGATTTGTACAGTCTCAGTGGGGCCTTCACAAATACAAAATATTTTGATCTGGTCAGAAGCCAAGATGCAAAACAAGTTGGGAAACTTGGTTCCAAGAATTCCAAAGGAAACATTACAGAAATTCAACTTCTTCAGCTCTTCTTGCTTATTGTTAAAATGTGAGTAAATCCAACAATGTTTAAATCAGAAAAGATATCCTCTCTTTTAATATCAACAACATTGCAAATATCCCTTTTCCTAAAGGAAATAGTGACCCTGAAGTTCTTTGTCGGATATTTTTCTGTTTTCAGCTAAATGCACTAAGAAATTGGAGATAATTATAGTCAGTCTTAGAGTGAGTCAATTCACTGCAATTTTATTTAGCATTTATATTTTTAAATTTTTTAATTAGAATGCAAAACATTTATTTTAAATATCATTTATCATGGAAATGTTAATAAATACATAATGGACAAATTGAACTCTAATTATTGATCTTTTCTGATTATCTGATACTCGAGAGTTTACCAGTTTGTTCTTTCAGACCTGAATCTCCTCCTGGGATAGCAATTTAACACATTATGTCCTAATTTATATAAAGTCTAAAAGATTCATGTCACCAAATCTATAATGATAGCTGCAGCAGAGTTGCTGAAGCATCTGGTGGCAATTATTATATCGTCAAAAAAGTTTCTATCAATTTTGACAAAAGAAGGGATTTGATTCTCATGGTGTTATTCTTGGTTTTAAGATGAAGATTTACTTTATTGATAAAGACACATAGAAACATATGTATATATATACTGAGTAAAATAAGATTTGGGGAATGATTGCTCTATTTAAAAAATAAAACCATTTATTTTGTACATGTTACGACGGCCATTAAAATTTGAGACAATCTGAGTGAAACAAGCTTTCCAGTGATGTTAAGAGCCCACTTGGCATGTCTTAGCGACACTCACTTAAAAGGGGAGAGGCATCTTAACTGAAGGTTCCTGCAGTATTATTTCCAGGATGGCATCACTGACTCGATGGACATGAGTCTGAGTGAACTCCGGGAGTTGGTGATGGACAGGGAGGCCTGGCGTGCTGCGATTCATGGGGTCGCAAAGAGTCAGACACGACTGAGCGACTGATCTGATCTGATCTGACCTGATTCCCTCAAATTAATCTTTTTTAGCATTACCCTTCCAGAGGAGCAGGCCGTGGCTTGCCTTTTATGACTGTGCTGTGCTGTGCTGTGCTTACTCAGTCAGTCCTGTCCGACTCTTTGTGACCCCATGGACTGTAGACCGCCAGGCTCCTCTGTCCGTGGGGATTCTCCAGGCAAGAATACTGGAGTGGGTTGCCATGCCCTCCTCCAGGGAATCTTCCCAATGCAGGGAGCGAACCCAGGGATCAAATCCAGGTCTCCTGCATTGCAGGCAGCTTTCTTTACCAGCTGAGCTTCCAGGGAAAGCCCTTTCATGCCTATGTGCTGTAAATTGCACAACCCTGATTTCGGCTGTTTCACAAACATTAGTGCAATCTGCATCTAGATACCTCTTGTCAGTTAATCTTTGCTTAAAACAAGATGTTCCAGTCCAAGTTTGTTACAGAGAGTTACTTTTCTCCAGGTTTTGAAATACATATTGTACAATTTTATATTTATGTGTGTGTGTATATATATATATACACACAATGACATCAACATCTATATTGTTTTGAAAAGTATTTTAACTTCAATTTTGATATGTTATTAGTTTCAGTTTTTTTTTTTTTTTTGCTTTTCAGTTGTATGAGTTTCTTATGTATCTTGGATATTAACCCTTTATGAGGTGTATGATTTGCAAATATTTTCTCCCATTCTATAGGTTACCCTTTTCTCTGTTGATTATTTCCTTTGCTGTGCAGACTTTCTGGTTTGATGTACTCCAACCTATTTCTGCTTTGTGATCTGTGCTTTCAGTGTTGTATCTAAAAAATCCTTGCTCAGAACAGCATCAGGAAACTTTTATCTTCTGTTTTCTTCTAGCGGTTTTATAATTTCAGTTCTTATATTTCAGTCTTAAATCTGTTTTGAACTTATCTTTTTATACAGTATGAAATTAATCTCGTGTTTCTTCTATAGTGATACATTAGCATTTTCTTTTTATTTTACTGATTTTTTTCTCGAAGTTACTCATGTGACAGTAAGTCACTTTGACATTTCTATTTATGTTTTTTGTAAAAAATCTTAGTTGTTACCATGGTTTTGATAATTTGGACATTTAGGAAACATGATAGGGCTTTGATCAAACTTGGATAATGATCTCAGGTGGTGACTCACTCATTCCTTCTTTTTTTCCTGGTAAGAATTGTCTTCCTAGTGACTACTTACAATTTCACTCTAGTACATTGTATAACAATCCAGACTATAATTATGACTAATTTGGTTTTTTTCCTGAGTTTTTAAAGAATATGATTTTAGAAAAAGTCTCTGAGACAGTTTGACCATAAAACAATACTGCAGAGGGAATTAAAAAATGTACAGAGTCATTGGACATGTTCTTAGTTAGTAGATAAGATAAATATAGCTCATGGGATAATCATAAGTAACTTTACACTTTTCGTGTTTTCCAGTGATAGAGGAGCAAGACTTCCTGCTTGAGTGAGGTGTTGAGAACTGAGATGGGATCTTCAGAAAAATAATGAGGTTTGGAAAAACATACTAGTGATATGTAAGTAAAAGTTTAACACAGACTAGTAAAATTAATACGGAAGAGGGGAGATAGGGAAAAGAATAAATACCACTGTAATGAAAAGAGGAAAGGAAGAAGGGTTTATAGTCCATCTCTTTACATGTCAGTTACAAATAATATTTATATAGTGATACATCCATATAGAATACACATACATTTGTCCCATTTTTAAAAAATTGAGTATTTCACAATGTTTAACCACATATTAATAGAATGTTTGGGCTTCTCAGGTGGCGCTAGTGGTAAAGAATCCAGCTGCAATGCAGGAGACTCAAGAAACAGGTTTGATCCCTGGGTCAGGAAGATCCCCTGGAAGAGGCAATGGCAACCCACTCCAGTATTCTTGCCTGGAGAATCCAATGGACAGAGGAGCCGGGTGGGCTGTATAGTCCATGGGGCCACAAAGAGTTGCACATGACTAAGCACATACACACACACACACATATATACATACACATTTATAGATCTACTTAAATTTTCAAATAAAAGTGAATATAATAAAATGCATTGATATTTACAAACACTTAAAAATACTCAATTATCATAATTGTTCTTTTATAGATACAGATTCAGCGTGATGTAAGAATAATGTTTCTAGAACAAAAAGAAAAATACTCATCAATTCCTAAAATTCAAGATTCATGAGGTATTGAATGATAATAAAATCTTTAAAATCTTCAAAAATGAGCTGCATAGTACTGGTAAATGGCATTTTGTGTGTTGTATGCCAAGTCTCTTCAGTTTTGTCTGATTTTTCTCAATCCTATGGACTGTGGCCCGCCAGGTTCCTCTGTCCATGGGATTCTCCAGACAAGAATACTGGAATGGGTTGCCATTCCCTTCCCCGGGGGATCTTCCCAACCCAGGGATCAAACCCACGTCTCTTGTGCCTCTGCATTGGCTGCTGCTGCTGCTAAGTCTCTTCAGTCATGTCCAACTCTGTGCAACCCCATAGACGGCAGCCCACCAGGCTCCCCCATTCCTGGGATTCTCCAGGCAACAACACTGGAGTGGGTTGCCATTTCCTTCTCCAATGCATGAAAGGAAAAGTGAAAGTGAAATCACTCAATGGTGTCTGACTGTTAGTGACCCTGTGGACTACAGCCCACCAGGCTCCTCTGTCCATGAGATTTTCCAGGCAGGAGTACTGGAGTGGCGTGCCATTGCCTTCCCTGCTCTGCATTGGCAGGCAGATTCTTTACTACTAGCGCCACCTGGGAAGCCCTAAATGGTATTTTGAAGCTGATTCAAGCATAAAAGAGAGCCTGCCCTCATAACTTCCCTGTGCCTTGGAACACTGCTTTCTCTAATTATCAGAAGAAAACTCTCTCTTCACGGCTCCTTGGCTTTGCATCAATGTAAAGTGTTGAAATCATTAATTCCACTATATACCAGATGGTACTTAGGGATCACTTCGTAATTAACCTGGCTCTTAAATGGCATTCACTCATTTTTGGTTTTGCTGACATTTTATCAACTAAAGCACATTTCATATTTCAACAGCTTATCAGCTGCATTTTCGACAAACTGGTACAGCAGGGATAATGTTCCTAACCTATAATGAGGCTTCTTGTGCTTCTACTTCAACCTATTTAATTGCTGCAATGATAAGATGAACACTCTATATCTCTAAAGCTTTTTATGATCTCAAATACAGATGACTTAGTGCACTAGTTTTAAGATTTTACATTCAAAACAAATTAAAATCATCGATGTTGAAAGTAAAACTCTTATAATTGCATGTATAATTTAATGCACGTGGATTATAACAGTGAATAAGGCATAAAAATCTGTTGAGCACAAAAATCAACCCCCCTCCTAGAACGCAGTCTACTTTGGAGGTCAGGGCTCTCACATATTACATGTCCTAGATCCAGTCACAAAGACTTCTTGAACCTTGATTTTTCCCTTTGCCAATGAAGATAATCATAGTACTTTCCTTGTGGAATCTTTGAGGATGTTCATCAAAATAGTGCAGTTAAAGTGCTTAGCACAGTATTAGATTGTTATTGTTTAGCTGCTCAGTCATGTCCAAATCTTTTGTGACCCCCTGGAATTTCCCAGGGGATTTCCCAGGAAAGAAGACTGGAGTGGGGTGCTATTTCCTCCTCCAGCAGATCTTTCTGGCCCAAGGATTGAACCAGCATTTCCTGCATTGATGGATTCTTTATCACCGAGCCACCAGGGAAGCCCACGGTATCAGATACTACAATAATAACTCTAAACATATTATGTGGAAACTGTTCTAAATATATATATATATATATATATATATATATAAATTATTGTCTTTGATCTATTTTAAAGTTAGAATTGTCTTCCAGGAGTAATGCACAGCTAGATTAGACCTAAGCCATCTGTATCCCCCAATACCGTGCCAAACTCAGTCAGTCTATCTTGAACAACGGGAGGACGATTTACCACGCCAGGAATATACCTGCTTTGACGCTCCTATCTCACTGGACATTTTCTTAGAACCACACAAGGTTTCTCTGAATAGTCAAATGAATCATTTGCTCTATAACACGCTGTATAACAGCTAACGTCTGGGGGAATAGCCCTTCATAAGAAACTTTATAGAGAATAATGTACAGAAATTACATGCAAATATTTAGTAGATGGAAATATAAAGAGTTTTGAAGTCAGTATCACTGAAGTTCTTATTAGATATTGTGAACTTAACTACAGAATTTTAAAAAGAATTTAATTTGGTTTATATCTATGTAGACTATCTTTTACAAGCAAATCTCTCACTATATTTCCTTAAAATGTCATATTTCCAGTGTGCAATTAATAATGAAGTAATACACACTCTAGTGAGAGTTTGCAATCAGTTATTAAGGGTTATAATTAATAATTCACAAAGAACTAACTCTTCCTTTCTGCATTGTTGGAACAGGCAGATGATGTATTAGAAATTTGCAGTCTTACAGATAGAAAGTAATTATTCACCTGAACTCATTTATTTCAGAGTGGTGCCATTTCTCTAAATATAGCTCAGTTTCACATCTGCGTGCTGACATTGTAATTTAGTAGACATCAAAGCATTATGAGTGGAAGAGTTTTGAATTTGGTGAAAAGATCATTTTTGTGGGGAGCAGACTAAGTATAAGCAAATCATGTGGAAACCATGAGCATTTGTGGGGAAGCAATAGAAGCCCTCTGAGCTTCGTCTAAAACATTTGCTCAGTCATTCACTGCCAAATATTGATCAATCGGCTAAATCAGTCTTTACCCAGTGAGCAAAATAAATATCTTTGTAAAAAAATGAACATTCTTCACGCTGAAGTGGTATATCAGTTTATAAATTGAACAGGCTCTGATGAGCATTAATAAGCTAGCACTGTTGATATGAGTGTGACTAAGACCCAGGTCAATCACTGTGTGACAGTGTAAAGGGCACAGACTGCAAAGTAGGAAAACATTCATTTCAAATTGAGGCTTACTTTGTCCGGTAACCTAGTGGTTACCCTTATCTGATGTTGAATTTTCTAATCTGTGAAACACAGAAAATGATTATGGTACTGTAATACTGCTGTACTAATGGTCCAGGTGCCCAAGATACTGTGAGAGTTCCACAGAAGAACTTGAACTTGTACCATAGATCCAAACCCACTGACAATCCAATTGACACAATATATATGGCCCTGAGGGCTTCCCAGGTGACTCAGTGGGTAAAGAATCTACCTGCAATGCAGGAGATGCAGGAGACATGGGCTTGATCCCTGGGTTGGGAAGATCCCCTGGAGGAGGCCGTGGCAACTCACTTAAGTATTCTTGCCTGGAGAATTGCATGGACAGAAGACTAGAGGGCTACAGTCCATGGGGCTGAAAATAGTAGGGCACAACTGAAGCGACTGAGCACGCAGGCATGCACGTATGACCCTGAAAGACAATCCCTCTGAATCGAAGGCCATTTAAAACAAATTTCAATGACTCCACTCAGGCTCCCTCCACCTCCCACACCTTTCTCATTAGATGTACATAAATGTCTATCACTATGCCAGTCCTTCTGGTGTTTCAGAACAGAATATCTCTTAAACACCACTCAGGATGCATATAAACTCTCTTCTCATTCTTGTCACCATGGTTCTATCTCCACACCATCAGACCATAAAGGCAGACATTCTAGCAAAAGCCTTGGCACCTGCTAACCTCTTGATCTAAAGTGAAGTGAAGTCGCTCAGTCGTGTCGGACTCTTTGCGACCCATGTAGCCTACCAGGCTCCTCTGTTCATGGGGTTTTCCAGGCAATAGTACTGGAGTGGGTTGCCATTTCCTTCTCCAGGGGATCTTCCCAACCCAGGGATTGAACCTGGGTCTCCCACATTGTAGACAGATGCTTTAGCCTCTGAGCCACGAGGGAAGTCTTTGTTGATCTAAGGTACAGCTGAAATGAAGCAGTGAGAGTCATGATATGTTTTAGAGTTGGGATTTCAGCACTTGTTGAGAGATTGACTCTAAAGGGTGAACAAAATTAAGGAAGTACAATTAAGGAGGACTTGTAGATTCTGTGGACGGTGGAGCCAGGTACTGAGACAGGAAAACTAGGAGATGGAAACAGGTCTGGATGAGAGGGTGGAATCATGAGTTCTAATTTACACAGTGATTTTGACATGCCTAATGTATACTGAGCTGAGAAAAGGTGTGTGGGGAAAAAAGATTTACAGAGTAAGCAAAAGCATTAGAATGCAACCTCAATTCAGACAAAAAGAGGTAAACACAAACAAAATAAAATAATGTGAAGACAAAAACAAGGTCTGACAAATAATATGTGGGGGAATTCTTTACTGAGAATTTTAAAGAAATTGTTATTTATTGAGATGTCATTTTGTTGAGATGTAACTAATGGGAAGGAACTAATCATGTAAATCTTGAGGGTAATAGCATTTTAGGCAAAAGAAACAGTGTCCATAGCCTTGAGTTGGCAAAAAACCTGGAATAATCAAGAATAAAGGAAAACCAATGTGACTTGAGAGTACTGAAAGGGCACGTGGATCCATAAGAGGCAAAAAGACTGACTAGAAAAAGAAGTGAAGACTCATGTAGGTGATTTAAGTACTCTGGATTTAATTCTGAAAGTAATGAATAGTCAGTTATTCAAGAACTTAAACAAGAGAGCAGTAATTCCTCACATGGGTTTAAGATCTCCTATATAAGTATGTAAAGAGGCACTTATTTCTTTTTTAATTTCAAGATCCTTTATTTATTTGTTCTTTCAACACCAAACTTCTGGCCCATTCTGCCAGTGCACAAGCTATACAAATGCTTGCTCAGCAGCTCAGGGGTACGCTTTAGTAGCAAGTTTAAAAAGTGAATAAAAATCCATATAAAACAAATATTCAAATAGTTTCCATAGGAACACAGATATGTGTGACTCCCACTCCTAGTCATCCACTTTATTGCAACCTTACTCACACAGACATCTCAAAACTAGCAGTAATTAAGTTAAATGGTCCCTCCCAAATCCTTCAGTTCAGTTCAGTTCAGCAGCTCAGTTGTGTCCAACTCTTTGCGACCCCATGAATTGCAGCACGCCAGGCCTCCCTGTCCACCACCAACTCCCAGAGTTCACCCAAGTCCATCGAGTCAGTGATGCCATCCAGCCATCTCATCTTCTGTCGTTCCCTTCTCGTCCTGCCCCCAATCCCTCCCAGCATCAGAGTCTTTTCCAATGAGTCAACTCTTCGCATGAGGTGGCCAAAGTACTGGAGTTTCAGCTTTAGCATCATTCCTACCAAAGAACACCCAGGACTGATTTCCTTTAGAATGGACTGGTTGGATCTCCTTGCAGTCCATGAGACTCTCAAAAGTCTTCTCCAACACCACAGTTCAAAAGCATCAATTCTTCGGTGCTCAGCTTTCTTCACAGTCCAACTCTCACATCCATACATGACTACTGGAAAAACCATATCTTTGACTAGACGTACCTTTGTTGGCAAAGTAATGTCTCTGCTTTTTAATATGCTATCTGGGTTGGTCATAACTTTCCTTCCAAGGAAGAGCTAAATACACAGACAACCCCTATAAGAATGGAATCAGGAGAGGAAGTGAGAAAGTAGTTACATTCAAGACATACTTAGCATGAAACAAAGTATATATCAATATATTAAAAAATGCTATATAGAGAGTTGGCACATACTAGTACTAATGAAATTATTTATATAATTTTTGTATTTTTATAGTATGATCACTTTCCTTGAAACATATGTACAGTGGTAAAACTAATTAGGAATACTTCTTTTTCATTGAAACAATTGTCTCCTTTGGATACTCTTTTGCATTCAGGTTGATAAAATTAGGATACAGATATCTTTTCCTAGGCCTTCATTTTCAGTCTCTGTCTTACTTAAAGCTGAAAGGAGTCTCTTGTAAACAGCATATAGTTGGGTCTGTTTTTTAAAATTAATTTATTTTTAATTGGAGAATAACTGCTTTACAATATTGTATTGGTTTCTGCCTTACATCAAAAAGAATCAGTCATAGGGATATATATGTTCCCCCACTCTTGAACCTTCCTCCCACCTCCCACCCCATCCCACCCCTGTAGCTTGTCACAGGTTGAGCTCCCTGTGTTATACAGCAAGTTCCCATTAGCTATGTATTTTACACATGGTAATGTATTTATTTCAGTGCTACTCTCTCAGTTCAGCCCACCCTTCTCCTGCCCTGCTGAGTCCACGAGACTATCCTGTATGTCTGAGTCACTATTCCCTCCCTGCAAATACGTTCATCAGTACCATTTTTCTAGATTCCACATGTATGCATTAATATACAATACTTGGTTTTTCCTCTTTCTGACTGGCTTCACTCTGTGTAACAGGCTCTAGGTTCACCACCTCACTGGAAATGACACAGAACTCTAGGTCTTTGATTGAGGAATGTATTCCATCTACACTTAAAGTTAATTATTGATAGTTATGGACATACTATTGTTATTTTTGCTAATGTTTTCTGGGATGGGTAAATCTATGAAGTAATCGATGTGCTAATCAAATTGACTGTATCACATTGTATACTTTAAATATATTCCAATTTTGTTTGTCACTTATAACTCAATAAAGCTTAAAAGTATAATAGAAATAACAGGTGCATCTCACATTTTTTTTCTTGTTTATTTAGGATTTTGCTACTGTTGTAAAATATTCTTAATCTTAGTTTTTAAGAAAGCAACATTTGTGATCTTGGGTGAATTATTTTATTTCATTTCACTGTTTTTGAAAAATCTTGTGATCAGCAAAGTTCTTTGTTGTTTGCTTAAAAACAAATTAATATCAAGAAATTCATTAACACTTTGCAGTAAATACATGATTTTTTTTCTAATTACTGTGTTAACCTGAAAACATGGTTATTAGAAACTCAGTCCTAAAATCTGATGCAAGTGAATTTATCTGTAGAATTCATTATTACCAATGCTTGTTTTGGACATGAAAACTCCATTCGGAGTTAAAGAATACTTTCCAGTCTGTATACACTAATTAGGGTAATCAATTGCTCCATTAGAAAGGATATGATATTCCAGGCATTGTTATTCCTAAGTGCCATTCTCCTGATGCTTTTAATAGTTTCATTTATTAACAAAAGCCAACAGTTATATAAAGAGTATACAGATTTCCCCTAGTCTGACCATATGCTACCATTCTAAACAAGTATTCTAAACCAATGGAGGGGAGATAATTGGAAGAGTTTACACTGGGGAGGCTGCAAGGACATGAGTCCTAAAATCTGTGCCAGTAGATACTTATTTTACAGCATTTTCTTAGTTGATTGACCATTAAATTGATATACTTTTATATATATACAATAATATAGCAAAAGATATTTGAGGGCATTTCTTTCATGTTACATTACAGTAATAATAAAACTTAGGGTGTACATGCTCAGTTGCGTC
The DNA here is from genome assembly GCF_055505025.1 of Bos grunniens. Lineage (NCBI taxonomy): Eukaryota > Metazoa > Chordata > Mammalia > Artiodactyla > Bovidae > Bos > Bos grunniens. The sequence goes on from NC_141188.1 coordinate 11,154,152, forward strand.
CAACTCAGCAGCCCCAAGGACTGTAGCCCACCAGGCTCCTCTATCCATGGAATTTTCCTGGCAAGAATACTGGAGTGGGGTGCCATTTCTTCCTCTAGGGGATCTTCCCGACCCAGGGATCGAATCTGCATCTCCTGCATTGGCAGGTGGATTCTTTACCACTAGTGCCACCTGGGAAGCCCTACTTAGGGTAGTCTAAGAAATCAAAAGCATGGAACGATTAGGCAGCAGAAGCAAGAATTGCCCATGATGAGAGAATAAGTATAAGAATTAAAGTGTCAAGTCAGTGAGGAAGCTTAGTGGTTAAAACTTACAGGCTTTGAGTCAGACTACCTGCATCTAGCTCTTTCCTGTTATGTGCTCAGTCACCCAGTCCATGTCAACTCTTTTTGACCCCATGGACTGTAGCCCACCAGGCTCCTCTGTGCATGGGATTCTCCAGGCAAGAATACTGGAGCGGGTTGCCATTTCCTTCTCCAGGGGATCTTCCTGACCCAGGGATCAAACTCGGGTCTCCTGTATGGCAGGTGGATTTTTTTTTTACCACTGAACCACCTGAGAAACCCCAGATCTTTCCTAGTAAGTTTATTTTGGGCAACTTAATTAATATTGCCATAGTTTATTTTACTAAATTTATAAGACAGGGATAATAATTATACCAATTTCATAAGGCTGTTGAGAGGGTTTTTAAATTGATAATATATGTTTGAAAAAATAAGAACTCTGTATGGTAAGTGGTATAGATGTTTCAAGTACTCCTATTATCATCAGAAGGTCCCTTCATGCCATCTACTTAAGAAGCTCTCTATATTTCTTTAATCCGGATGTTCTCAGGGAGTGACTATATGATGGATTCTGCTTATTTTGTTGTCTGCATGAGTTCTGTTGATGAGAGAGATGATTTATTCCAGTATGCTACTAGTGTCTTGGATAATTATAGTGATAGTGTGTATCATAATTATTCTTGACTTTAATGAAATTTCTTCTAACATTTCATCATTAAGTATTTTGTTTACAGCAATTTCTGGTAGATAATTTTCAGCAAGCTGAGAAAATATCTTTCCATTTATAGAAAATTAAAAGCTCTTTCCTTGTTTAATCAGAAATGAATACTCAATTTTAACAATATCTTATTAGTAGGTCCATTTTTGAGTCCCTTAAATGAGGATGGCATTCTATTTATATATAATTGATTTACATATTCCAGATGCTATTTACCTCTAGCATAGATTTACTTAATACTTTTCCCCACTTCTACCATAGAAATTCAGATCTATGGGGTTTCGTGTGTGTGTGTGTGTGTGTGTGTGTGTGTGAGTTGCTCAGTCATTTCCAACTCTTTGTGACCCCATGGACTGTAGTCTGCCAGGCTCCTCTTTCCATGGAATTTTCTAGGCAAGAATACTGGAGTGGGGTGCCATTTCCTTCTCCTGGGGATCTTTCCAACCCAGGGATTGAACCCAGACCTCCTGCATTGCAGGCAGATTCTTTACTGTCTGAGCCACCAGGGAAGCCCCTATTAGGTGGACTTTCCTTGTGGCTCAGATGGTAAAGAGTCTGCCTATAATGTGGGAGACCCAGGTTCAATCCCTAGGTTGGGAAGCTCTTCTGGAGAAGGAAATGGTGACCCACTTCAGTGTTCTTGCCTGGAAAATCCCATGGACGGAGGAGCCTGGTAGGCTTATAATTCATGGGGTCACAAAGAGCTGGACATGACTGAGCAACTTCACTTTTACTTTTCACTTTTTCTCTGAATTTCATCTCTTATTTTTGATCTTGCTAGAGTGGGTTTAACATATTGCTTATTTGTGTAGCAGGATCAACACTAGCCAAGAAGATTAAAGGCAGTCTCTCTGTAAATTCACTGATATATTTTGTATATATTAGTACGCCTTCATAATTTTTATCCATTGTAAAATCTAAAAATTATGTATTGGTTAATACATCTTCCATCCCATTTTGTTTTGTCCACTCCACACATTCAAGCCTAAGTCCTCTTCTCATCTGAAAACACCTGCCCTACCTCCTCCTACAAAATGTCTCAAGGAGATATATGACTTAAAAAAGAAGCACCAAAAAAAACCCAAAACGGATTCTGAATCATACTTTCCTCATCATATCTTCATCACAATTGTGATCCTTGTACCACTACCATGCAATCTGCTTACTAAACAAAAGCTCTGGACATCAAAATTGAGCTCTGGTCTTCCCCAAGCCCTCACACATTCCAGTATCCATTGCAGAAAGTCAGGAAGCTTTGTGATTTAATTCCATATTTATCTGAATCTAATGACTTATTTCTCCCTGCACAGCCACTTTCCACTGCAATCTAACATCTCATTTCTGATCCCTGTCTGCTCCCGCACTTCTGCCTGAACTACTGCAAAGGACCCAGGAGGACTTCTGTCCCCTTTCCATCCAGTCTACACAGCCATCCAAGTCATCGATGTGAAATATGAATCAGATGATGTGTCTAGTTTGCTGAAGATTTGCTTATAGCTTATGAAGCTTTGTTTATAGCTTATGAAGCCCTGCTTAACTTGGTCTCCATGTAAATTTTCGACCTCATCCCTTATCTCTCTCACTCATTTGATCATCATCTTCATTCACAGCAAATCAATCCTTGCTGTGTCCATTTCACCATTAAAAAATTTATTTTGTTACATTTTATTTTCTATTCTCTGCTTTTGTAAACCTGTTCCTACTCTTTCTGGCACCCTTCTAACACATACCCCTTTATATATTACATTTTGCACTGATTTTACTTTATTTTTTACTTGGCATTAAATTTTTGAGATCTGTTCATATTTATATTATGCATATAATAGACACATACATATATAATTTAGGGGCAACTTGGTGTTGGAGAAGACTCTTGAGAGTCCCTTGGACTGCAAGGAGATCCAACCAGTCCATTCTGAAGAAGATCAGCCCTGGGATTTCTTTGGAGGGAATGATGTTGAAGCTGAAACTCCAGTACTTTGGCCACCTCATGCAAAGCGTTGACTCATTGGAAAAGACTCTGATGCTGGGAGGGATTGGGAGCAGGAGGAGAAGGGGATGACAGAGGATGAGATGGCTGGATGGCATCACCGACTCGATGGATATGAGTCTGAGTGAACTCTGGGAGTTGGTGATGGACAGGGAGGCCTGGCGTGCTGCAATTCATGGGGTCGCAAAGAGTCGGACACGACTGAGCGACTGAACTGAACTGAACTGAATGCAAGTACTTGGTGAACCGTACTCAGATTTTATATTCAGCACTATTTAAGGACAGCAGGATTCCTTTTAAAATAGTTTCTATTTTATATAATTAGAAATTTGTATAGCCTATGGCTGGAAATCAAAACCAATAAATTCATCGTCACCAAGTTTTATCTACAGAAATTTTAATGCTAGTGAATAATTCTCTTTTTGCCTGTCCTCAAATTTGTCAGGCCTTCTGCCATGCCAGAAAGTGACTTTCCCTACTGTGAATGCTTCGAGATACTGTAGCAGTTTCCTGGGAAGGCACTGGTCCCACAAAGGAATGACAAGAATGTTGCACCATAGTTCATGTTCTGAATAAAGTTTATCTTCATATATTATCCTCAGGACATATACTTATTGTGCAATTGATTTGTACAATTATAACCTGACCAAAAAAAGAGAACAGGTCCTTTTTGAATGCAAGCAAATAACTATACTGCTATGAAAAGCAGAGTTACTTCCTACAAGTGTTTCCGTGGGGTCAGTGAGAACACAATGTCAATCCAGCAGTGTTTTATTTCAGTTTATGTAAGCACTGTGTACAAAAATTAGAACTAGATTAGGAAGGATGTGAAAGATTGTCTCATTGCCTCTCAGAATATAGACATATTATATTCTACATAGAATATAGAATATTGTGCTATAGTAGCACAATAGCAACGATATTCCAAAACAGATAATCCAAATTATATTCTCATTATTATTGTTATTATTTTCATTTATATTATTTGTTTTTTGTAAGAATCTGGATTTAAGCAGCTCTCATTATGTCTCCTACTTGGGATGAAAAGAAATTTATGGAAATCCTCACTCTGTCCCTGGAAGAGTCCTGCCATCATCTATTAGAATGGTGATGTCAGCTCAGACTGAACAGTCTGTGTCCATGAATCTGTTCCTCGCAGTTTGTGATTACAATGACTTTGTATGGTCTTTGACACTAGTCTCTGAAATTATCCTTTCTTGCCTGGGAAAAACAAATGCCATGTATTAATAAAAAGATAGATGACTCTAGGTAATGTATTAGAGTTAACTAACACAGTTAGCTGTTCCATTAACAGTTTACTGTTTTCCTTTCAACTGTTTGAAAGGAAAATAGTAAAATTGCTGTTTGAATAGGAGTGAACTGAAGGTGAGGGGAAAATAAAAGACTGGAAAAAAAAACGCTTGAGAAGTTTTGCTGGGAGGGAGGGAAAACAAATCTGAAGGTAACCCCAGGAGGATGAGGGGCTAAGAAAGGGGTTTAGTTGCAACGTTACTTTTTATTCTTCCCTGAGTTGCAGCAAATTTAATAGCAAGTGAGAAAGAACTATCTGAAAGGCTTAAACTCTATGAGAGATAAGGGATAAACTTTGGGGTAAGGTTTATGAAAGAGAGAGAGGCAAGTTTCTGAGCAAAGGGATTAGTCTTTGATAGGAAGAAAAACTCCACTACTTTATCAGAGGAAAATAGGTTTCTATATTTGGTTTGAGAAAGTGAGAGCACGCCTGTCTGGACCATCTATTTTCTCTATGCAGTGAGAAGTAAGGTCATTTTCTGCGAAAAATAGATGAGAAGGTTTAGAAATTTGAGGAAGTGGCACAATAGTAAAGAACCCACCTGCCAATGCAGGAGCCACAAGAGACACAGGTTCAGTCCCTGGGCCAGGAAGATCCCCTGGAGGAGCACACTGGAGTGGCAACCCACTCCAGGATTATTGCCTGGAGAATCCCACAGAGGGAGGAGCCTGGAGGGCTACAATCAATGGGATCACAAAGAGTCAGATACAACGTAGCATTATACCCACACAGTCACACACAGGGAAGGCTTGAAATGGTCTGTATAGAACCTTAGTGAGTAAACTGAAAAAAATAGATATTAGAAAATCAGAGGCACATACAGGAACTCAAATGAGTTTTCAAATTATGAATTTTCAAATGCATATAGATATTCCAATATGCTCTTCATAGGTAGAACATAAGTTATAAAAATAGGCCTCAAAGTATTTAAATATTTTAAAATCATTTAGAGTAAGGTCTTTCCCCAAAGAGAATTAAATTAGAAATAAATAACACAAGATTTAAAAATAACCAGCAACTTAAAAATTATATATTTTAACTTTAACATATAAATAAAAGAGAAAGTGTGATAGAGAGTTTTACAAATAATATAAGTACTAAGAGAAAGGAGGACATCACTAAACATCTTATAATATTAAAACCTAATAAAAGAAAATGAAGAGCTTTACGGTAACAACTTCAGCAACTTGGAGGAAATGGAAAAAATTACCTTAAATATCCAAACTTTTTAAACTGACACAAGAAGAAATAGAAACTCTGTATCTCTATACCTTCAAGAAATTGAATTTCTAGTGAAAATCTTCCTATAGAGAAAATTATAGGCTGCAGTGACTTCACTAGTAAATTATATCGGGTTTTCCAAAGTGTTCATAATGGCTTTTGAATAACATCTTACAGAAAAACCCAGATGAACTTTTTGGACAATCCAATATAAAATGTTTAAAGAAGACTTAACACCAAGCTTACATAAATGCATTAAAAAATAGTGAACCTGTAAGAACCCTATTTTCAAATAAGGTCACACTCTGAGGTGCGGTGAGTGAGGACCTCAGCATATCCTCTGAAGTGAAGCGAAGTTGCTCAGTCGTGTCCAACTCTTTGTGACCCCATAGACTGTAGCCTACCACAGATTGTAGCCTACAGGCTTCTCCGTTCATGGGATTTTCCAGGCAAGAGTACCAGAGTGGGTGGCCATTTTCTTCGCCAGGGGATCTTCCCGACCCAGGGATGGAACCCAGGTCTCCCGCATTGCAGGGATACACTTTACCCTCTGAGCCACCAGCAAAGCCCTATGGAGGGCACAATTCAACCCATGACCGGTATTTACATGGAGTCCACTCTAAAGAAAACGATTACTATATAAAGAATAAAGTATAAAAGTTCACCTTCTTAAAAGAATGCAGGGAGTACTTAGACAAAAATCTAAGTGGAGACGTAAAATCGCAGCGGCAAACCAGCAGCTCTGGGCAGGCTTATCGGACCTCTCCTGGGCAATCACGCACGTGTGATCAACTGATGCAGCGACTAGGGCTGCATTTTCTAGGATGGCCTCACTCTCACATGTGACACTTGCTCACCACCCAACTTGCTTGCGAGCCTGGCTTCTTCCAACAGTAGTAGCGTCCCAGGAGAACGCAAGTCTTAAAGGGCAAGCACTTTTCAAGTCTCTGCCTGCCTTACATTGGCTGTAATTCTATTGGCCAAAGCAGGCAACAAGGTGGAGTCTAGAATCAACCCAGCTCCGCCCAGTCGCTCAGTCGTGTCCGACTCTTTGCGACCCCACGGACTGCAGCATGCCAGGCTCCCCTGTACATAACCAACTCCCAGAGCTTGCTCAAACTCATGCCCATCAAGTCGGTGATGCCATCCAACCATCTCATCTTCTGTCGTCCCCTTCTCCTCCCGCCTTCAATCTTTCCCGGGCAGCAGGGTCTTGGGAATAAATCAGTTCTTCATATCAGTGAGTCTGCTTCGAAACAACCCAAGGAAGCAGATAAAGACATGAAAACCAATTGCAGCCTGCAGCTGACACACCCTCGGTGAAACCCAGTAAATCACACTGGGCGTGAAGACAGGTGACTGGCTTCTTCCCAACAGAATGTGGAAAGGGTGCTAGAATGCCACTCCCTTCATTAATTTCATTATACAGCAAAGGTAGGGGGGTCACAGCTGTGATTATGTCATAATAATGTGCTTTATCCAACTGAAGAGATCTATTTTCCTGTTGTTCTGGAAGCATCAAAACCTACATCAAGGGCCACAGAGCAGGGAACTGTGGATGACCTCCACACCTGAGACTGGATCCAGTAAGAAGTCAAGACTCTCAGTCAAAAATCCACAAGGAAATGAATTCTCCAACAAACTGAATGAGCCCCGAGGGAGACCCTCCCTTATGTGGAGACTCTAAATGAGAACAAAGCTGGCTGACACCTTGATTACAGCTCTGTGACCCTAAGCAAACCATGCTCAGACTTCTACTTCATGGAAACTGCAAGATAATGAAAGTGTGTTGCTTTAAGTCACTAGTGAGTGAGTGAATGACTGAGTGAAATTCTCTACCAACTGAGCTATCAGGGGAGCCCTTAAGTCACTAGGCACATGGTAAATTGCTAAACTAATATAGGAACCCTACTGAAAAATATCTACCACAGCCAGTTAACAGTGAAGGCCTCTATATCCTGCACCTCTCTTCTGATCTAAATCTTCGCGTTCTTTTCTCTTATATGGCTCTTCATAAAAAACCACTATATCCCATGAAGTCTTCTCCAATAAGGGCTTTTTTTCTCTTCTTTACATTCAGTAAGTTCCATATAGAAAACCATGAATAAATCTAAAATGTACTCCTCCATTCCTGCATGTGTAGCTGGAGAAAAACAAACAAAAAAAATTGTGCTAACTGCAATCATAATTAATCCATGAACATCAACAGTAAGACAACTTTTAAAGAAGCCCAGCACGAGTACACATTTCCATCACCCAGTCTTACCTCAGCTCCTTTTTAAACATCCAACAGCTTCTCCCCATCTTCCCTAGAAACAGATGACCTGTTTTCTATACCACTGAGAAAATAAGAGCAATTGAAAGTTCTTTCATAATTTTCCATTTCCAGATTCTTTGCGCATACAACCTACTTCAGAGAAACAAGTAACCCACACAATGCCTCTGTATGCTTCAGATTTTTCCCTTAAGGGAAGAGCTTTTGGTATTGGGAAGAGCTTTTGGTATTAGTTATTTATTCATTTTTAATGATACAATCACAATTACAGTAAATAAAAAACATTACTTTTAAGTTACTTTGAATTACATTATTAAATAAAAATAACATAAATCAAAATTTTAATCATATTTGAAAAAATTTGAAGTCATTGAAGTATATTGATTGTTTTTTACAAAATATATTTATGGGTGTTGAAGTATCTGTATTTCTTAGGGGAAAAAGTAATAAAAGAGACTGTGACTTAGGAATGGCAAACTAAAATGAATTTTATTTGCCTTTTTTCTCATATTTTGCTATAATCAGTAGGTACTTATTATTTAGAGTAACTTTTTTATGCTACAATAGAGGGACATTTGCAAAAGCATCAAGGGCTGTGTGAGTATTTGATATCTCAGAGCCCTGGTCTGAAACCTTTTTGGTGGAAAATTCATTAGCAGTTGCTTAGCAACTGAGATATTTGGGTGTACTGAGAATCACTTGACATGTTTTCAGTGGAAAATATTGCCATAGGGAGTAAAAAACTGAGATTTGGAATTTGTCTCTGAAATTTTAAAAAGCATTACTTGTTTTTTATTAGTAAAATATTGTATTTGAAAGACATTTTGAAAACAAGATTTTTAAGATTGGGTTTCAATGTTTCATTTCACACAACACAACAAAAAAGCAATTATCAAATAATAAAAAAGTTATTTGCTTATGAAACTCCTGAATCTAATATAATATTTTTTATAGAAAATAATATCTTTAAATCCAAATTATAACAAGGAAGAGTTACTGACTGACTTAGTTGGTGACAGTTATTTCACATAAAATTAATGGCCACCTAAATAGGGACAAGCTCTCAGAATGTATTTACTAGAAAAGAAATCTTATTGTCAGGAAACACTAGAACTTGATTTCAAAAATATGTGTATACATATAATATACACATACACATATAATTTAGGGGCAACTCAACATGAAATTAGCAATTAACATGAAAAATTAGTTTGAGAGGGATATGAATGTAGAACTAAGGGCCCCAAATTAGAAAAAAAAAATGTTGAAAAAATATAGAGGCTCTTCAAAATTTACTATTTGAGTCCATAATTGTGCTAGTGAGGAATAGATAATATTTAAAGCATGCCTTGTTGTCTATACTTACCACAGTATTTGCAGTCAGAGGACAGAGAAACTACACAAGTTCAAGAGACCTGTTAGTAGGAAAAACAAACATCAGTTTCCAGCAGAGCTGTCAGTCGGTCTCCTTCTGTAAGCATCTACAGAGTGTGAGGGGAGGTCACTGAACAAGAGAAGAAAAGGACAGAGGGCCTGTGACTTAACTAAAATCACCTCCAAAAGCAGAAAATTCACTGTAAGTGCAAAAATGCCAGCAAGAGCCCCGGTGGGTCACCTGCGGGGAAAGCATCTGATAGCATATAAGAACCAAAGAGGGAGCCTCATAAAGGCATTGGTTCTTGAAAAGTGAAAGATAAAAAGGCATATGGAAAGGATAAAAATGGTAAGATGGCACAACACCCCTCCCAACTTCCATGAATTAAATTAAAAAGTAAATGTTGCCACACTGAGACTATTCAATAAAGAATATTATATGGCCAATTTTGGTCCACAAAATACAGTCTTTATCTATACAAAGTTACCATAAGAAGAAAACAGAAAATGAGAATCAAAGCATTTAAGCAAATAAAATTGCTTTCCCTCCAACTAAATAACTCAAAAAACAAACAACACCCCCAACTCCAAAACAAACACAACAGAGGAGAAGAAAAGTATAAAATGATATGAAACTTTAATTAAACATTCTCAGCAAGCAGTGGGGGATATGAAGAAAACCTTGAGTTAGAATTTTGAAATTCAGAATAGAAATGTAAACTGTTAATGAAAGAGAAAAATGAAATGAGAATTAAATGAATTTAGGAACTATAAGGTAAAAAGACAAACATAATTTCAAAAATGAAGACAATTTATATGTTGACCAAGGGAGAAGAGAGTGAACTGCATATTTGCTAAGGGAACCAGCAAAGAAAAACAGAAAGCAGGGAAGTGAAAATAAAGAATTTAAGTATTTGAGAAGAAAATGGATAAAATAGAAGATAACTATTAAAAAAAGGATATAATTAGATGAAGTACTCAAATAAATTGAAACAAACATTATTAATATTTACAATCATTATTAAATAAGACTTTCAAAAATTAAGAAGACCTGTATCCACGTATTGAAATGGCTACTGGAAGCAACTCTCCAGACTGTCCTTTTCAAGGGTGTTTAGATAGCATGGAGCTGTGGAAGCTGGATCCAAGATCGCTCCATAGAACAGGTCAGAATTGCTCACTGCGCTTTATACAACGTTTCCTCAGGGTTTCTCTCCTGTAACAGTGCCCGTTGAATGTGAGTGCCTCCTAGTCCTTTGCATCAATCACTCCCTGGAAACTATACTCATGGGAACCAGTGTAAAAATGTTGAAACTCTACCTTCAGCTATTCCTGTGAGTAATAAATTATCCTCCAGGTCTAACCCAGGAATCCTGGGTCTGCTAGTATCTGTGTCAGGCTACTTTGTTAGTTCGCATGCAAACAGAATAATATCTCTAGACATCTAGAGTTCTTGATATAATTATCGCAAAACAATTTGACTTTTATAAATAAGAGGACAAATTTTCCACTCTTAAAAATATCCATTCTGCCTCCTGTTAGCGTGCCTCAGGCTGTGATGGTGCTTCACTTGTTTCCTTTTTGTAAATCATTCTCACTTCTTCAGATGATCATTTTTGACTATAATCCTTATAATTCTTGCCATCAAACTGTAGCTTGCCATTCAGTTCAGTTCAGTCGCTCAGTCGTGTCCAACTCTTTGTGACCCCACGAATCGCAGCACACCAGGCCTCCCTGTCCATCACCAACTCCCAGAGTTCACTCAGACTCACATCCATCGAGTCAGTGATGCCATCCAGCTACCTCATCCTCCGTTGTCCCCTTCTCCTCCTGCCCCCAATCCCTCCCAGCATCAGAGTCTTTTCCAATGAGTCAACTCTTTGCATGAGGTGGCCAAAGTACTGGAGTTTCAGCTTGAGCATCATTCCTTCCAAAGAAATCCCAGGGCTGATCTCCTTCAGAACAGACTGGTTGGATCTCCTTGCAGTCCAAGGGACTGTCAAGAGTCTTCTCCAACACCACTGTTCAAAAGCATCAATTCTTTGGCACCCAGCTTTCTTCACAGTCCAACTCTCACATCCATACACGACCATTGGAAAAACCATAGCCTTGACTAGATGGACCTTTGTTGGCAAAGTAATGCCTCTGCTTTTCAATATGCTATCTAGGTTGGTCATAACTTTTCTTCCAAAGAGTAAGCGTCTTTTAATTTCATGGCTGCAGTCACCATCTGCAGTGATTTTGGAGCCCAAAAAAATGAAGTCTGACACTGTTTCCACTGTTTCCCCTAAACTAAAAAGAGGCTTTTTAGTTCCTCTTCATTTCCTGCCATAAGGGTGGTGTCATCTGCATGTCTGAGGTTATTGATATTTCTCCCGGCAATCTTGATTCCACCTTGTGCTTCTTCCAGCCCAGCGTTTCTTAAGCTTGCCATTACTCCTATTAAAATGGAGTCCAGGAACTTCCCTGGTGGCTCACGGGTAAAGAGTCCATCTGCCAATGTAGGAGATGCGAGTTCAAACCCTGGTCTGGGAAGACTTCACATGCCAGGGAGCAACTAAGCCCGTGCATCACAACTACTGAGCCTGTGTTCTAGATTCTGGGAGCCACAACTAGTGAGCCCATGTGCCTCAACTACTGAAGCATGAGCTCCTACAGCCTGTTCTCCTCAACAAGAGAAGCCACCCCAGTGAGAAGCCTGCATACCAAAACTAGAGAGTAACCTGCACAGGACCAAAGACCCAGCACAGACGAAAATACTTAAATATTAATAAAAAAATGGAATCCACCAGTCTCAAAGGAAATTGGCCAACTCCTCCAAAAACTTAGTAATAAAAAGTATAAATAACGAAAACAACAAAAAGTTAAGGTCCACTGGTCACCCTTAGGACCGCAATTGCTGTTTGAAACTGAATCGGCGTGCTTAGGGCGCCCGTGTCATTTCTCAGTTGTGCTTGTCAATGAGGCCTTGAGTCCCCAGGGCCCCACTGAGAACTTGGCTCATAGTCGAGATGCATTAATTAACATGAAATAGATGAGGACACATTAAGTAAAAAAAATGTCTAAAGAGATCTTTTATGAGAAGAGGTACATCCAATAAAATTTTATTTCCCATAGTTTGAAAATCTTTCCTGCACATCCACTGAGTCTGGGCTGGGGATATTAGCCTTAAAGAAGTACTCATTTTATTAAGTTGACATGAAATCTTTTTTCAATTGGCTCAAGCAATTACTCCAGGTGCCACCACCCTTCCTCCATTTAAACCATTGTATGTCCAGTTTGAAGTATATGGTTCCTGTCCAATTGCTTTATAATGGATTTTCATTAGTCTCTCTCTCTCTTTTTTTTTCATAGCTTTGGAAAATTCTCTTTCAGATCGCACCTGATAAATACAACAAAGCTTTAGAGCCACTCTTACTCAACACCTGCATTTATCCTGAGCAGCTAGAAGTAAGCCCAGCCATGCCTGTGCCACTCTCCCGTCTGGAAGACTGACCACATGTTATAACGGCTGTGTGTGATTGCTCTGAATGTCATCTACAAATTGGCACTTGTCAGGCTTCCCTGGTAGCTCAGCTGGTATAGAATCTACCTGCAATACAGGAGACCCCAGTTCAATTCCTGAGTTGGGAAGATCCCTTGGAGAAGGGAAGGGCTACCCACTCCAGTATTCTTGTCTAGAGAATTCTATGGACAGAGGGGCCTGGTGGTTTACAGTCCACGGGGTTGCAAAGAGTTGGACATGACTGAGCAACTTTCCCTTTCAAGAGCATTTGCCAGCAACTGAACAAAATCAAGGGCATTTGCAGGCTGCCTCTGCAGAGACCTAACCCTATGCTGCTGCAGCTGCTGACCTTCAACACCACCTGAGGGAGCTCAGGGTGGAGAGGGAGGCGCTCTGCTCCAAGGAATCTGGAGGGACAGGTCTTTAGACAGATATTGTCAGGAACTGATTATTGATCCCAATACTCAAATCTCCTAATATTTAAGAAGGTGAAGTGAGAGTTGCTCAGTCGTGTGTCTGACTCTTTGTGACCCCATGGACTATACAGTCCATGGAATTCTCCAGGCCAGAATACTGAAGTGGGTAGCCTTTCCCTTCTCCAGGGGATCTTGCCGACCCAGGGATCAAACCCAGGTCTTCTGCATTGTAGGCAGACACTTTACTGTCTTCCCTGGTGAAGACACTTTACTGTCTTCCCAGGTAAGACAGACTTCCCTGGTGGCTCAGATGGTAAAGCGTCTGCCTACGGGGCAGGAGACCTGGGTTTGATCCCTGGGTTGGGAAGATCCCCTGGAGAAGGAAATGGCAACCCACTCCAGTACTCTTTCCTGGATAATCCCTTGGGCGAAGGAGCGTGGCAGGCTACAGTCCATGGGGTCGCAAAGAGTAGGACACAACTGAGCAACTTAACTTTTACCATCTAAGCCACCAGGGAAGCCACCCTCTTATCTAGAAAATCACTAAATCCCTTCCCGGTGACATCAACTCCTGTGACTAGCACAAAACCTCTTGTAAAGTAAGCACTTGGTTGCACTGAACTTCCCCCTTACCAAACTCTTATATACTGACCTTCCTCTACTGGTTCTTTGAAGCAGTCTCTCAGAGATATCTGGGGTGCTGTCTCCTGAGCTGCAGTCCTCATTTTGCCCCAGATAAAATTGTTTTAAAATAAAACCCTTAAGTTGTGTATTTTTTTTTTTTTTGGTCAACATGAATGCACATTTTCTATGCTTCATGATTTTCCAAGATTCACAAGATCTCAGAACTAGTGGAAGCAGAATTCATCTCCAACATAAACAGTGGACATTTTTATCATCACCTCATTCCTGGGATCTTAGTTTAGAGAACAAGAGCCATTCTTATAAAGATAGTTTCTTTCCTAAGAACCTCAAAACTTCATACATTTAGAAAGTTCCTATCAGAGTTAGTCCTCTGCTATGCTGTGCCCTACCTCTACCTTTATTGCTGGCAGCTGTGACTGTGCACAAGTGCGGCAGAGAGGAGTTACCCAACGCCTGATGTCAGGGGCACCGGCTGGGAGGGGCTACCCCATGTCCAAGGTAAGGAGCAGCGGCTGCGCTTTGCTGGAGCAGCCGTGAAGAGATACCCCATAGCCATGGTAAGAGAAAACCAAGTAAGATGGTAGGCACTCAGAGACGGCATCAGAGGGCAGACAGACTGAAACCACGATCATAGACAACTAGCCAATCTGATCACATGGACTACAGCCTTATCTAACTCAATGAAGCTAAGCCATGCCATGTGGGACCACCCAAGACAGATGGGTCATGGTGGAGAGGTCTGACAGAATGTGGTCCACTGGAGAAGGGAATGGCAAACCACTTCAGTATTCTTGCCTTGAGAACCCCATGCTGCTGCTGCTACTGCTACTGCTAAGTCACTTCAGTCGTGTCCGACTCTGTGCGACCCCACAGACGGCAGCCCACCAGGCTCCCCTGTCCCTGGGATTCTCCAGGCAAGAATACTGGAGTGGGTTGCCATTTCCTTCTCCAGAGAACCCCATGAACCGTATGAAGGCAAAAACATAGGACACTGAAAGATAAACTCCCCAGGTCGGTAGGTGCCCAATATGCTACTGGAGATCAGTGGAGAACTAACTCCAGAAAGAATGAAGGGATGGAGCCAAAGCAAAAACAATACCCAGTTGTGGATGGGACTAGTGATAGAAGGTCCGATGCTGTAAAGAGCAATATTACATAGGAACCTGGAATGTTAGGTCCATGAATCAAGGCAAATTGGAAGTGGTCAAACAGGAGATGACAAGAGTGAACATCAACATTTTAGGAGTCAGCGGACTAAGATGGACCGGAATGGGAGAATTTAGAAATGGAGTAGCCATCATAGTCAACAAGAGTCCAAAATGTAGTACTTGGATGCAATCTCAAAAATGACAGAATGGTCTCTGTTCATTTCCAAGGCAAACCATTCAATATCACAGTAATCCAAGTCTATGCCCCGACCAGTAATGCTGAAGAAGCTGAAGTAGAACAGTTCTATAAAGACCTACAAGCCCTTCTAGAACTAACACCCAAAAAAAAAGATTTCTTTTTCATTATAGGGTACTGGAATGCAAAAGTAGGAAGTCAAGTAATACCCAGAGTAATGGGCAAATTTGGCCTTGGAGTACAGAATGAAGCAGGGCAAAGGCTAATAGAAATCTGCCAAGAGAACTCACTGGTCATAGTAAATGCCCTCTTCCAACGACACAAAAGAAGACTCTACACATGGACATCATCAGATGGTCGACATGGAAATCAGATTGACTATATTCTTTGCAGCCAAAGATGGAGAAGCTCTATATAGTCAGCAAAAACAAGACTGGGAGCTGACTGTGGCTCAGATCATGAACGCCTTACTTCCAAATTCAGACTGAAATTGAAGAAAGTGGAGAAAACAGTAGACCATTCAGGTATGACTTAAATCAAATCCCTTATGACTATACATGGAAGTGAGAAATAGATTTAAGGGACTAGATCTGATAGACAGAGTGCCTGATGAACTATGGACGGAGGTTCGTGACATTGTACAGGATACAGGAATCAAGACCATCCCCAAGAAAAAGAAATGCAAAAAAAAGAAAAATGGATGTCTTAGGAGGCCTTAAAAATAGCTGTGAAAATAAGAGAAGCAAAAAGCAAAGGAGAAAAGGAAAGATATACCTATTTGAATGCAGCGATCAATGCAAAGAAATAGAAGAAAACAATAGAATGGGAAAGATTAGAGATCTCTTCAAGAAAATTAGAAATACCAAGGGAACATTTTATGCAAAGATGGGCTCAATAAAGGACAGAAATGGTAGGGACCTAACAGAAGCAGAAGATATTAAGAAGAGGTGGCAAGAATAAACAGAAGAACTGTACAAAAAAGATCTTCACAACCCAGATAGTCACAATGGTGTGATCACTCACCTAGAGCCAGACATCCTGGAATGTGAAGTCAAGTGGGCCTTAGGAAGCATCACTACAAACAAAGCTAGTGGAGGTGATGGAATTCCAGTGGAGCTCTTTCAAATCCTGAAAGATGATGCTGTGAAAGTGCTGCACTCAATATGCCAGCAAATTTGGAAAACTCAGCAGTGGCCACAGGACTGGAAAAGGTCAGTTTTCATGCCAATCCCAAAGAAAGGCAATGCCAAAGAATGCTCAAACTACTGAACAATTGCACTCATCTCACACCCTAGTAAAGTAATGCTCAAAATTCTCCAAGCCAGGCTTCAGCAATACATAAACCATGAACTTCCAGATGTTCAAGCTGATTTTAGAAAAGGCAGAGGAAACAGAGATCAAATTGCCAACATCCAGGATCAACGAAAAAGCAAAAGAATTCTAGAAAAACATCCATTTCTGCTTTATTGACTATGCCAAAGCCTTTGACTGTGTGGATCACAATAAACTGTGGAAAATTCTGAAAGAGATGGGAATACCAGACCACCTGACCTGCCTCTTGAGAAACCTGTATGCAGGTCAGGAAGCAACAGTTAGAACTGGACATGGAACAACAGACTGGTTCCAAATAGGAAAAGGAGTACGTCAAGGCTATATATTGTTACCCTGCTTATTTAACTTATATGCAGAGTACATCATGAGAAATGCTGGGCCAAGTTTGCCTGGAGAGATATCAATAAACTCAGATATGCAGATGATACCACCCTTATGGCAGAAAGTGAGGAAGAACTGAAAAGACTCGATGAAAGTGAAAGAGGAGAATGAAAAAGTTGGCTTAAAGCTCAACATTCAGAAAACTAAGATCATGGCATCTGGTCCCATCACTTCCTAGGAAATAGATGAGGAAACAGCGGAAACAGTGTCACACTTTATTTGGGGGGCTCCAAAATCACTGCAGATGGTGATTGCAGCCATGAAATTAAAAGACACTTACTCCTTGGAAGGAAAGTTATGACCAACCTAGATAGCATATTCAAAAGCAGAGACATCACTTTGCCAACAAAGTTCCATCTAGTCAAGGCTATGGTTTTTCCAGTGGTCATATATGGATGTGAGAGTTGGACTGTGAAGAAAGCTGAAATCCGAAGAATTGATGCTTTTGAACTGTGGTGTTGGAGAAGACTCTTGAGAGTCCCATGGACTGCAAGGAGATCCAACCCAGTCCATCCTAAAGGAGATCAGTCCTGGGTGTTCATTGGAAGGACTGATGTTGAAGCTGAAACTCCAATACTTTGGCCACCTGATCCGAAAAGCTGACTCATTGGAAAAGACCCTGATGCTGGGAGGGATTGGGGGCAGGAGGAGAAGGGGATGACAGAGGATGAGATGGCTGGATGGCATCACTGACTCATTGGACATGGGTTTGGGTGGACTCCGGGAGTTGGTGATGGACAGGGAGGCCTGGCGTGCTGTGGTTCATGGGGTCGCAAAGAGTCGGACACGACTGAGTGTCTGAAGTGAAATAAACTGAACTGTGCTGTGCTTAGTCACTCAGCCATGTCCAACTCTTTGCTACCCTGTGGAATCTGTCCATGAGGATTCTCCAGGCAAGAATACTGCAGTGGGTCACCCTGTCCTTGTGAAAATGCTGTGACCAAAAATCCTGACTGCCCTATAGATTTCTCAACCATGTTTCACAGATTCCTCCTACTCACCATTGCTTACACCTCACATATAGTCAGTATTTGAAATCTCAAAAGCCCTCTTTAAAATGTTTCTCTTATGCTTGATTTCCTCAATACCCTTTTTTTCTAAAAATTTTAGCATTGTTTAAAGCTAATCAGTTCAGTTCAGTTGCTCAGTCGTGTCCGATTCTGTGACCCCATGAATTGCAGCACGCCAGGCCTCCCTGTCCATCACCAACTCCCGGAGTTCACTCAGACTCACATCCATTGAGTCGGTGATGCCATCCAGCCATCTCATCCTCTGTTGTCCCCTTCTCCTCCTGCCCCCTATCCCTTCCAGCATCAGAGTCTTTTCCAATGAGTCAACTCTTTGCATGAGGTGGCCAAAGTATTGGAGTTTCAGCTTCAGCATCAGTCCTTCCAATGAACACCCAGGACTGATCTCCTTTAAGATGGACTGGTTGTATCTCCTTGCAGTCCAAGGAACTCTCAAGAGTCTTCTCCAACACCACAGTTCAGAAGTGTCAATTCTTAGGCACTCAGCCCAAATCTCACACCCATACATGACCACTGGAAAAACCACAGCCTTCACTAGATGGACCTTTGTTGGCAAGGTAATATCTCTGCTTTTGAATATGCTATCTAGGTTGGTCATAACTTTCCTTCCAAGGAGTAAGCGTCTTTTAAAAATTTCATGGCTGCAATCACCATCTGCAGTGATTTTGGAGCCCCTAAAATAAAGTGTGACACTGTTTCCACTGTTTCCCCATCTATTTCCCATGAAGTAATGGGACCAGATGCCATGATCTTAGTTTTCTGAATGTTGAGCTTTAAGCCAACTTTTTCAGTCTCCTCTTTTCACTTTCATCAAGAGTCATTTTAGTTCTTCCTCACTTTCTGCCATAAGGGTGGTGTCATCTGCATATCTGAGTTTATTGCTATCTCTCCCGGCAATCTTGATTCCACCTTGTGCTTCTTCCAGCCCAGCATTTCTCATGATGTACTCTCTATGTAAGTTAAATAAGCAGGGTGACTATATACAGCCTTGACATACTCCTTTTCCTATTTGGAACCAGTCTGTTGTATATTGCTTTAAAATCGTGTGTGAAATAATGACTTTACTATGGCAGAATCATCTTAATTTAAACGATGTTATGATGAAATTATAGGTCTCACAGTGGGTGGGGGGAAGTGTGTTGTCCCACATGCTGAGGTCTGGAAGGTTTCCTCATACCTTTCTCTATAGCTGTTCACCCTCTATTCTAAACACACTGGACCTGTGTTAGTGCTGTTATCCCAAATATTTACTGAGCCCAGTGACCCCTTAATCTTTTATAATTTCTATTCACTACACACACAATCACATACTCACCTGCCACTCACTTTTAAGATTAGCTTAAAAGTGATTAAGATTAGCTTAATCCCTCACTTGAAGCATGTATTATATGTATACACATATACATACAATTTAAATTTTAAGTGTCTCTTCTTTATGCTTTTCTGTTCACACAGGAGCGTTTGAGAATTAAAGACTCTGCTGCCCAATTATATGCACCCATGTGAGTGGCTGCAGTCAGACTTTAAAGCAATGTTCTCTGCCTCTAATTGCTTATTGTTCCACACACTAATCGCCCTCTGCCCGAGGACATTTTTCATGAACTCCCTCAGGGCACTGTCTTCTCTTAGCTTTAGCTTCAGTTCATGGCCTCTTGTTTTTCAGTCCATTACCTGCTCAAATAATTTGTGGCTTACCATGTCCTTTGTCCTTCAAACTTTTATTCAACTCAAAGAAAATATTGGAAACTTTATACTGGCTTGTGGTAAGGTCATTTTCTTTGTATAGTTCTTGTCTGTAAATAAGGAATGAACTTTCATGATTTTTTTTTTCACTTTCCTGTTTTATGCTTAGTAGTCTACACAGCACCATAATCAGATGCTGGTTCTATGTCTGATGTGTTAAACAGTGATGTGGACAAGAACGGGACATTGCAGACAAAATAAGTCAAACGATTCTAGTGTGAAAAATGATGCACCTTCTATTAATGTTATACTTTTGTTTTGTTTCAGGAGGTTGGAAACTAGAGTTGTGGTAAAGACACACAAGCTCTCAGTGTGCACCTATGTGTGGAAAATACCTGACTACCATGTTCTGTAGCAATTAGAGCTTTGTTGATTATGTAGCTCAGTATTCATTTTGCTCATCTAACCAGTGCTGTCTATGCTCAGTCGCTCAGTTGTGTCCGACTCTTTGTGACCCAATGGACTGAGGCCCACAAGGCTCCTCTGTCCTTTGGATTGTCCAGTGGAGTAGGGGGTTGCTGTCTCCTCCAGGGGATCTTCCCAACTCAGGGATGGAACCTGAATCTCCTGCACTGCAGGAGAATTCTTTACCACTGAGTCACCTGGGAAGTTAACCAGAGCTGACTGTAATTTTTAGCACTGCTTAACCTGCTAGAGTTTGGCAAAATGTATACAAACTCAAAGTCAGACAAGGTCAGGAAGTCATAAGGTCAAAACTCCTCCAATGAATGAAGTAACTGAAGTTCTGTCCTCAGGTTCAAACAAGAACCTGGATTCTGGATGGCTGTTGCTGTTTAGTTGCTAAGTCATGTCTGACTTGTGACCCCACCCCAAGGACTGTAGCCTGCCAAGCTTCTCTGCCCATGGAATTTCCAAGGAGAGAAGACTGGAGTGGGCTGCTATGTACTGACATGTAAATAATACATACATAAAAGGAATGGCACACAACGATCGTTTAACTCAAGCGATTTTCACTTATTTTCTTCCACGAATGAAATGGCCACTGTGAGGGAGCAAGCTGACAAAGAGGTCAATAGGCCATCTCCCTGTCCACCCATCAGCCCGCCTCCCTCACTTGCTCAGACACCCTTCACTCTCTGCTTGCTGATCTGCTCCGTGGCCTCTACTTTCCGGGGTCTTCACTCCAGTCTGAACAATGGGCTGGAATTCCTAAGCACTGTCTTCAAGAAACTCAGGACACCCCAGGAAAACCCAGAGTCACTGCTTGATGCTTTCCAGCAGGTTATGTCTTTTTGCTAATTGGAGAAACTGGACATTTGTGCTATTTCACTGGTTCACAGTTACATCGACCATATTCTAGAGGGTCATACACCCATGTACATGTACATGCCTGTATGTATGCATATGCTTCCCTGGTTTCTCAGATGGTAAAACGTCTGCCTGCAATGCGGGAGACCCGGGTTTGATTCCTGGGTCGGGAAGATCCCCTGGAGCAGGAAATGGCAATCCACTACATCACTCTTGCCTGGAAAATCCCATGGATGGAGGAGCCTGATAGGCTATAGTCCATGGGGTCGCAAAGCGTCGGACACGACTGAGCGAGCGACTTCACTTTCTTTCTTTCACTTTCATAGTATATACAGCTATAAAGTTTGATAGGTTTTATAAGTAGTTTGCAGTTCACACCATTGTTTAGCAATACATGCTAGAACTTTTCAGATTCTAGTGGTATTTAACTAACTCTATTAGTCAATGTAGCCAAATGTTTGAAGGAGAAATAAATGTTTACTGCTGTACTCTAAGAAAACACGTTTATAAGCAAGGGTACATTTGCAGTGGGAAAACATATTTGCTACTTTCAAGTACAGCAAATACTGTTAAGATTTACCCCTATTAAAATGTAGGAAGATGTATCCTTCACAAATTTTACTTCACACATCATACAAAGAGTCTATTGTAAAACAATAAATTAAACAAGCATTTTAGAATTGCCATTTAAAACTTGCTTCTGCTGTTACCTGGTGAATTTAAACAACTTTGGCCATGCAGTGAGGTATGCAGACTCTTAGGATCCCACTAGGGATCGAACCTGAGTCCCCTGCAATGGAAGTGCAGCATCTTAACCATTGCACAGCCAGGGAAGTCCCTTTTGTAATTTTAAGTTGCTAACTTTTGGGGAGTTTTAAATACAGCAATGAATGAGGAACACAGTGACAACAGTTACAAACTTTGCAATAATAACAGAAAGAGGGGGTAGTGCTCAGTAAACAATTGTGGGATAAAAGTCTTGCTAATAACCATCACAAGGGGGAAAGCAGCCTTTGAATTCACTAAAACAATCTGTAGAGAAGAATCCACGTTAAAAATTCAAGGGTGACTCTTAAAGGAGTCTACTCTAAAGCAGACAAAAAAGCACTTTTAAAAAGCGAACAATGAGGATAAAAGTAGTATGTGGAATATTCTTTTTGGTAGTAAGAAATAATTAAAAAACCCATATTTCTAAGGAAGTATATGTTGAAATCTATAATCTATTTTTCCCCTTCGTGTAATCTTTTCCTGACTTTAATCATGCCCCACATTGAATCTAACAGACTGCTTTTGTGTGCGGCTCTCTATACCCCTGATCAAGCTTGGACTTCAGCTGCAGCTGGGCCGAACGGTCCTGTAAACACAGGCTGCTTCCGGCAGCATGTACCTGCTAGATCGCTCAGTGTTCTGCCAGAGTCTCTGCAGACTTTTTCAACAGTTATTAAAGGCACAGAAGTTAAAGTCCTGTAGGTCAATTCTCAGACAGTGTAGGGAAGGGGAAAGTGAATAAATTCCTAGTTTTCCACCCTCTGGAGAAACAATTCCAAGGTTCATTTGGAATAAAATTTAGAAGCAATTTATTAAGCATCAGTTGCTCAGAGATAACCAGTTCAACAAACATTTCCTATCTGTTCCTCCTTCTCTGTTTCACTCTCCCAGCTTGCTGCATCCAGGGACTGACCCCTCAAACACACCACCTGTGCCCATGGCCATGTCTGGAATTTACTGTCAGAAAAACTCTAAGTCATCATTAAAGAAATATCTAAACTTTCCACAGCAGCCTTAGCTGATAAACCATTTCCTCTGAGGCTCAGTAGAATCCCCAACTGGTAAAACTAGTCTAACTTGATTGTGCCACCTTTCAGTTAATCCCATGAACAGAGCGGGGCCTGGCCGGCTACAGTCCATAAGGTTGCAAAGAGTCAGATATGACTGAAGTGACTTAACACACACAGAGCACAGAGATAAATTAAGAAATAAAATCAGTTAGCTAGTTTACTCTGTTTGGGTTGCTATAATAGCACATCATAACTGGGTGGCTTATAATTGACAGAAATTCATTTCCCACAATTTAGGAGGCTGGGAAGTCCAAAAGCAGGTCATAGGAAGATGCGGTGTTCATAGACACCGCCATAGACCAGGAAGCCTCCTGGTTCATAGACAGCGCCCTCATGCTGTGTCCTCACGTGGCTGAAGGAAAGTGGGAGCTCTCTGGGGTCTCTTTTGTGAGGGTACTAGCTAATCCCAGTCATGAGGACTGCACTTCCATGACCTAATTTCCTCCCAAAGGCCCCATTTCCTAATACTGTCACACTGGGGAATTGGTTTCAGCCTGTGAATTTGGAGAGGGGTAGGGGAGACAAACATTCAGTATTTTTAGCTATTTTTCAAATACACATTCAGTAGAAAGTCTACATAACTATGAATTTTTGTTGTCATAATTAATAACCATGGAATATGTTATATTAAGAATCAGGTTTTAAAATTAATTTATATAATAGATATTTTTCTCTTATAGTTCATAGAAAAATATTTCTCAATTTCAGATTGATTAAAGACACAGCAGTTATAGTTAAATATCTCCTCTATAAAGAATGAGAAAATAGTTAATTCTGGTATTAAATTTGAAAGGCAAATATGATATCTACATTAGTATATCAAATAAAATACAGAAGATGAATTAAATGCCAGCTGTTTCTTTTCTTTTCTGAAAAACTTGCAAATTTTAGGGGAGATTTGCCAAAAGGAATTTCATAGCAACATGCATGATCATGCTTTATAGTTTTAAAATCCTAAACTTCTTTAATATTTTATATATAGGGTTATATAGTAGTTGTAAAAATTTCCCAGCATTGATAATACTGTATTCCACTTCTCAATGCTTTTAAGAGAAAAAGCAAAAGTTAATTTAATCATAGCAGTAAAGAATTTGTGTGCCAATGCAGGAAATGCAGGTTCTATCCAAGTCAGGAAGATTTCTTGAAGGAGGGCATGGCAACCCACTCCAGTATTCTTGCCTGGAGAATCCCAAGGACAGATAAGCCTGGCAGGCAGGTCCATAGAGTCGCAAAGAGTCAGACATGACTGAGCAAATAAACAACAACTTTAATCATAGTGATAAAAGTAAATGCTGCTCTTAAACAATTATTTAAAGAACTATTCATAACTTCTTTTTGCAAGAATTAAAAGAGAAGTTTTATATTTTAATGATCTTCTTACTCTTTCCTGCACAGAACAGGGTTATTAAAAAGAAAAACTATAGCTGAATCTAGAGTCTGATGAGCAATTTATATTATGTGCATCTAATCTTATAAGATCGGAGAAGGCAATGGCACCCCACTCCAGTACTCTTGCCTGGAAAATCCCATGGATGGAGGAGCCTGGTGGGCTGCAGTCCATGGGGTCGCTCAGAGTCGGACACGACTGAAGCGACTTAGCAGTAGTAATCTTATAAGATAATTGTAAATGACAAAATATTGCAAAACATTAGCAAACATAAGTTTTGACTTTGTCTCATAAATATGTGACTGGATGTAAGCCAAATCCACATTGTGCATCTGAGATAGTACTGCACTTCTGAAACAATGTGCATGTGTGCTTAATCGTGTCCAACTCTTTGTGACCCCATGGGCTGCAACCTGCCAGGCTCCTCTGTCCATGGGATTTTCCAGGCAAGAATACTGGAGTAGGTTGCATTTCCTATTCTGGGGATCTTCCTGATCCAGGGATTGAACCCATGTCTCTTGTGTCTCCTTCATTGGCAGGCAGATTCTTTACCACTGCTGCCAATGGGAGTAAATAATTTAGACATAAGTAATTGGAGAAACCCAAAAGCCATGTCTTTTCTTTAGTAGATGATAGTAAGATGTGGCCAAGTAGAAGAGATAATATTTAGCCCATCAATAAATAAAATAGGTATAACCTATGAGAGTAAAATACTGGTAACAAGAATTTTAAAAGGATTACTCTTCAAGGGGCTGAAGAAAGTTGAAAGAGTATTGGAATCAGAACATGCTAAAACAACAGACTTGATGAATGCAAATAATTCTACTATTATTACAAAATCACTGTTTATATTTCAAGAACTGGATTTTCTCACTGTAAATGACAGTTGCAAAAAAGGAACAATTAAAAATAGTCTTTATTCAGTAAACACTAAAATAGAATTTTCAAAACTTACAAAAGTTCTTGAAATTACTTAAAATTCTTGAAATCTCTTTTCAGATATTTCTGCTCTCAGGTTACCCTTATATTAACCACAACTTAAACATAAGGTTCAGCACATCATACGTATTTGAACATTGAAATATAATGCTCTACTCTTGAATTAGAATGAAATTTTGTTATATAGAGAAGGATTTGATTGACATACACATAAAATACATTTGATGGCAAAGTGAATTGGAAATAGCATTCCTACCACCAAAACTTTTGTGTGTGTCAGTGATATTAAATGTGGAGACAAGTAATCGTCCTTCTTCACTCTTTTTCTCTGATGAGATGATTGATACTTATTCTCTGTTTTATTTCATGCTCAACAAACCATTTCACCTTTAGCTCTTCCTAAAACCCTGTTGCATATGGGTTTTCAGAAGCATACTCTCTTTCTTCAGTTTCACACATTAGTTGGCTTTTGGTAACAAATTCTTATCCAAACAGTGGAAAGGAAAATAAAAAGATACACGACAAATCATCTCCAGTAGACTCATCATTTCTTTTCCAGTTTTCATTTTCTGCTCCAAGTACTTCCAAATATTCTGAGCTCCTGAATTCTCAGTCTCAGAATTTACTGTCTGCTTCCTCTAAGTGCTGTCATACAAATTATCTGAAACTGCCAGTACTGCAAGATGGAGGAAATGTTTTATCCTTCAGGAGTTAAAACCCTGACCACACTTTCATAAACATGGAGAGAGGTTAACTCTTTGAACAACTTGTTTCTAGGGGTTTCTGTGCATGGGAATCCCAAATACCCCTCCAATCTCCAGGCAAGGTTTTCAGATACAACACATTTTTGCACTCTTTAGATGGTGTGCGTCTAAATGCTGTGCATCAGAGTTATTTGGCTACTCTAAAACTCTCCAGTTATGTGAAAAAAGAGAATTTTATGATGACCTAAATGAGTCACAGTGGAATATTTCATCATTTTCCAAAGCAAGTGACCTCTCCAGGTTCCAGACTGTTTTTATGAGTCATTCTTTGAACAGACCCAGAGGTGCAGCTCTGTAACAGACAGTGATCCTGGAAACCAGTGAAGTCTCAACGCCCAGGACTAGCTATGGGCTTTCTGCTCCAAGACACAGTTTGTGAAGTAAAGAGCACTATCTTAAGTAAACTGATGAACAATAACAGTAGAGGAAGCAGAGCGTCTATGCATAATCCAAGGGTAGCAGTCCTTTGGCCACATGATGCTTAGAGCCGACTCATTAGAAAAGACCCCGATGCTGGGAAAGGTTGAAGACAGGAGGAGAAGGGGACGTCATAGGATGAGGTGGTTGGATGGCATCACCGACTTCATGGACATGAGTTTGAGCAAGCTCCAGGAGATGGTGAAGGACAGGGAAGCCTGGTGTGCTGCAGTCCATGGGGTCTCAAAGAGCTGGACACGACTGAGAACTGAACAACAACAAAAGGCATTGGTAAATTCCCTCAGCAGTAGCAGAATGGTAAATTATGATGAAATTCACAAAGGGTCCTTTTCAGCTTATTTTAATATAACAACATAAGTCAGATAGTTTTTTCTAAAGCAGCATTCCTGTATTTATCACAGCAAAACCAAACTAGATTATGTATGGAGGCATACATGTTCAGTCATGTCCTACTCCTTGGACTCAATGGATTGTAGCCTGCCAGGCTACTCTGTCCATGGGATTTTTCAGGCAAGAATACTAAAGTGGGTTGCCAAATTCCCAGACAAAATACTAGCTGTTACTGGGTATAATAAAGAAGTCTAAAAAGGAACAAAACCATATCTGTCGGGGGGAGAAAATGTGTTAACAATGTTAGACTTTTAAAAATGTCTTTGACTACAACCTCAGTCTAGGAGAAAAAGAAATCATGCAGATTTTTTTTTTTTGTTTATCAAGTCCAGAGTAGGTGGTCTGAAAGATGTCTTAAAAATGAAACTTGCTGATTAGATTCAATAAGTGTAAGGAAACCAAAATAGAGTTGATCAAATCAATTTTTCTCTGTAACATACTACACAGACTTTCGCCTTAAAGATACATATGTTACAGACAGTTCACAGAATGCTTAAGCCCTATCTTTACTAATTTAGGAAGCCTATTTGGTAAATAAGAAGACCCTCTGAAAGATCAGAGTAAATCAATAAAGATCGACCTTCCCACATAAACTCTATTTGAAGCTTAAAGATCCATTTGCAGCTTTTGGAAGGATAGTAAATTGTTCAGAAGGAGAAACGCAGTTTGATCTAAGTGGTTTGTTTAGTTGAGGAAAACACCTGATTAGGTTTCTCCACATTGTAATTAAAACAGGTAGCAGTAAATGAGGCACAGTGAATAATATCTCACAGGCAGCAGGGTTTTCTGATAGCAATTAAGTGTACTCTCAATAATAAAAGAGCCCATCAGAAGCTCATTTCAGTTTTCAGTATTATTAAAAGTATTTCTAAATAGGTTTTAAATACCTGTAATACCACATAAATACCCATTTTTAAAAATCTTAATTTTTGTCAGTGTTTTCTAACACATTAATAGTCATTAAAGACTGGGTGATTTTGCAATTAACATGCCTGCAACTTTTATTAGTGGCCGCCCTGCTGGCTTCCCTTGTGGTTCAGCTGGGAAAGACTCCGCCTGCATAGACCTGGATTCGATCCCTGGGTTGGGAAGATCCCCTGGAGAAGGGAAAGTCTACCCACTCGAGTATTCTGGCCTGGAGATTTCCATGGACTGTGTAGTCCATGGGGTTGCAAAGAGTCGGACATGACTAAGCGACGTGCCCTCCCTGGTGGCTCAGATGGTAAAGAATCTACCTGTAGTGCAGGAGACCCACATTCAATCCCTGGGTCAGGAAGGTCCCCTGGAGTAGGGAATGGCAACCCACTCCAGTATTCTTATCTGGGGAATTCCATGGACAGAGAAGTCTGGTGGGTACAATCCATTATTAGCTTTTGGTACACTAATTCCATTTAGTGGGAATGTATTACACTATCCTTCTAAACACATCTTAGAAGAATCAGTAAAAGATGTTAATAACATCTTTTGGAAAGATTTTGTCAGTGCAATTTCCTCAAGTTTAGAAACTCCCCTAACCAAAAACTTATACTGTATCATATATATCCAGAACTTCTATTTTGATTAGGGAAAGTATAAGAATATATATAAAATAGAGTATAAGTTAATCTTTTGTTAAGTTACTTAGTAATAAAGCATAACTGATATACATAACTAAATACAGTTTTGATATATATACATTTTATACATATATAATTTCATATTTATATAAATGAAAAATCAGTGATTTTATTAAATGATTCCCTCAACTTTCTCCTATACTTTAATTCTCTAAATTAACAGTGACCTCAAAGTCAGAATACAGTTAATTAGATGGCACATATATTTCAATTCACAAGTCACATAATTTATCATGTCTTATACCTAAAACTTTCAAACACTGAAATTTCTTGTGAAAATATTGTACTGATTCCACAAATACATTGAATCTAATATGCCCTATGCTGACCTCAGAAAAACCACTCAGAATGTGTTCATATGCACATATATATAGGTATCATTTTATAGGGGGATGGTAAGAGAAAATAATAACTGTACAAATAGTAAGCTTTTATCTCTAGGTAGAGAGCAGTATATTTTATGTTGTTCAACAAAGTGATTATGAGAGTGCTCTTTCTAAAAAACTATAGAAGGACATATACAATATCCATCAGAAGATTAATATTAGTGCACAGAATGATAAAAACTACAGCATAATTCAGTTTGATTCATGAAAGTAAATAATTTAGTTTTGATCTTGAAACACTGAAATCAATTACATAATTTTTTCCATTAGTCTTATTTGGCTATCATTGGTAATTCTTTTAAGCAATTATTTTAAAATCACTCTTAAAGAAATACCTATATAAATTGTTGCTTTTCTATAACGGTATTTTTAGATAAATTATTTACATGGAGAAAGACAAAGTGAGCAAGTGGCAACATAATATGAGAGAACAGCATGTTATTTTAACATCATTTTAACTGATAATGTTTATGTGTAATGTTTAAAATTATGGACCATTATGGGCAAAATATTGTTATATTAAACTGTTTATACTTTGTGGATTAATGCACTTTCTTTGATAAATCATAATGGAAATATAGTGTGATAAATACAGATTTATAGGCTTGTTTAATTTCCTGTGTTGCCCTTTCTTGTATATCTCAATCTTTAAAATATTAGGTTTGAATAATTTTATTAGCTGCAGTGTGATCTGGGATAGTAATTTTGGAATCACTTCAATAAAGAAAATTAAAATAATGCAACTATATTAAAGAAATTTAATGAGAATTTTTAGATTCATTAATTAAATCTGCCATAAAATATTGATTTATCATTACAATATTTAAGAAAGATTATTTTAGCCAATATCAAGTAAACAGACAACTCTGTAATTGTCTTATAATTGTTTAATTTGACAAATATTTTAAAAAATCATAAAAGAGTCATTTAAGTCCCAGTGTGTAAGAAATACATGACTGCTATTTATCTACACAGTGTGGGAGAATACAGAGAAGGCAATGGCACCCCACTCCAGTACTCTTGCCTGGAAAATCCCATGGATGGAGGGGCCTGGTGGGCTGCAGAACATGGGGTCGCTAAGAGTCAGACACGACTGAGCAACTTCACTTTCACTTTTCACTTTCATGCATTGGAGAAGGAAACAGCAACCCATTCCAGTGTTCTTGCCTGGAGAATCCCAGGGATGGGGGAGCCTGATGGGCTGCCATCTATGGAGTGCCCAGAGTCGGACACGACTGAAGCAACTTAGCAGCAGCAGTGGGAGAATATTGGTGTATGCTTTATTCTGAATCTTTACTGCATTTAATTTTCTTAAACCCAGTAACTAACTTCAGTGTGGAATTTTTACACAGGTTTTAGGTGGTTTAGTTAAAATGCATATTATTTCCGGTACATAACATATTTTTTGTACATATAATATTAAATTTAATGACTATATAGGCATTTGACAAATAGAACCTATGTTAAAATTTGATTCATTATTTCTTCCTGTTGGTTCCTGGGGAATGAACCTCACTATTCTGATGATCGCTTCAGTAATTAAATCTCTGTTGTTGAATTATCTTTTAGAACACCGGCATACAAAACATTTTTTAAGAATCAAAAATCTTTTAATATAAATCATGTTCTACTGGGACTTCCCAGGTGGCGCTAGTGATAAAGAATCTGCCTGCCAATGCAGGAGACATAAAAGACTTGGGTTCCATCCCTGGATTGGAAAGATTTCTCCTGGGGGAGGAAATGGCAACTGGCTCCAGTATTCTTGCCTGTGAAATCCCTTGGGCAGAGAAGCCTGGAGGGCTACAGTCCATGGGGTGACAAAGAGTTGGACACTACTGATCGACTAACACCTTCACTTTCACACTTTCCTGTTTTACTGATCAGCTCATTAGCAATCACGTCAACCCTGAAATGATGTAGGATTTTAATCACAAAAAATTTTACCTACCTTTACTGAAAAGAGAATGCAGTCATTTTGGCAATTGTATTTTCTTGAATTAAAGCCAAGTTAAAGTGAGGATGTTCAAACTTCAATGTCCATCAGAGTTTATCAGGCCGGGGTCTAGGTGTCTGCATTTTTCTGCCAACAAAAATAAAAGAAAACCAAAAGGAGGGTTGTGTTATCACAACTGCAGGGGAAGGTGGGGATAAGACAAGATGACAAGGAATTATCTATGAGGTCAGTTAGAACAAATACAGCAAGAGATCCAGTCATACCACAGCCAAGCTCATTGAACAAAGACCTGCTGAAGCGAAATGGACAGGCCCTGACCAGACCCACCATGGGCGAACTGGGCTGAGCCTTCAGGGGGAATTTAATATTTCAGACTGTAGGAATCCAGAATTACAGGGGCCTGCGTGCATTCAGATTCTTTCAGTCTAGGAACTTTTATTAATAGGAACGTGAAGTATTATTTGATCAAGACAGGGTATATTTTGAAAAGAGTATTATGAAAGGATGCCTTGTACAAGTTTGGTATCTGTTTATAAAAAGGGTATGGGGCTTTCAGTACAATATAAAGTACAAACACAAAACAGGAGGAAAATTCTAACACACATTCATTAGTTTTGTGTGCTTCAAGATGAAAATGTGGCCTTTCATTGCTTAAGAATAAATTATGTTATGACTAGTAATAAGTAAATGGATAAAAAAATCAAGAAATATAAAACTACTGTGATTGACATAAAAATTACAGTAATCAGTGTATCAGTCTTTTTTGTTGTTTGTTTGTTTCCCAGAAAAGAAAAGGTTATTCATGAAAAATCACATTTCATACTGTCCTTGTAAAATTCTTTAACATTCCTTGAAACTAACTTCAATTACACAATGAGCAAGTATATTTACAACAAAAGCCAATTCTTACTAAGCTGTTGCTTGGAGGATGGTTGAGCTTTATGTTTATGAAATCTTTCTTACAAATAAAAACCATTTGAAAATATCCCTAATACTTTGTTTTACACTGAGCATTATATGTAGTGGATGTGTAATTGTTATTTATGAATTGACTTCTTCATCTTGACCTTGTTACTACTTTGTTAACCACATAAGGCTTTTATTAAGTAAAAAGTGGTTTAAAACAGAAAAATATTACATATTCTTATCATAGAAACTTTAAGCAAGATATTATTTTCATGTTAGGAATTTTAGAAATACCGCTTTGCTAATTTTAATACAGAAAATCTAACAAATCACCCATTTCTAACATCTGAGGATACCCTGCTGTGTTTCCTTCTGGCATTTTCCTACAGTTTTTATTTTCTGTGTTAATTCTGGATCAAACATATCTGTTTCATAAGCATTTTCTACAGCATTAACACTGTCCATAAACATCATAATACCTACGTAATTATGCTCTTGCTGTGTGTGATCTGGCCTGCAGTCCCACTAATTGTCGCACTTACTTTGGCAGAATATTTGATCAAATGTCCTTAACCCATTCTCTTATAAACCATTTTTTAAAGGTATTTTCTTAGGCACAATCAATATATTTAACCTAATTTCACATCCCCTCAGAGGATGTACTATTGCAAATGGAATGACTACGGACCACTTTTACAGTTCAGGCTGCATACTGCCAGTACCTCTCCTACAGTGGCAATCCATAATGCTTTCTCTAGAATGCAACTATCTAAGAGCAGGAACATGTCTCAGTGTTCCCATGAGCTACTAGTACACAGAAAGAACTCAATAAACACTTGTGACATTTATGAAAAGCAATGGAGAAACAAAATTGCAAGGCCAATATTCTAACATCTTGTTACTATTAATAGCAAATATAAAGGCGTATATCCTGCTACGGTAGACATGCTATGTCTTTAAATTTTAATTCATTATAAGTTACAAGTTCCAATTCATTTCACTATGGATTTATAGTCTTTTAATTTTAATACATTTTGCTATTAATTATTTAAAGCATAGTTTATGTCTATTAGCTAGACAAAGCCATTGCTACACACACGGCTCTGAATGGGAGGGGCACGGATGCAGACAGAGATTGGAGTTTGCTTGGTGAGTCCTGGAGCAGAGGGGCCGCCTGCCGCCTGCCGCTGGGGTACCAGGCATTTCTCACCATGGGTCTCCCCTGTGGCCCCTTAAGGTCTCTGGAGACCCCTGACACTGGGCTCCCTCTGGAAGGAGCCGTCAAGGGCAACAGGGCCCTGCAACGGGGTTCAGCGATTCCCTGAGCCTCCGGACTTGCCTAACACCCCCTTCCCACCCTCCCGCTCCCCCATTGGGACCCGCACTTAACACCCCAACACACCAAGCCACCTGCGGGCTCCAACCGCACCCTGTCTGCGGTCTGCAAAACCGCGTTTTCCACCCCCTCGCTCAGGGGCCCAGGGCGCCCCCTTGGTGTTTAGGAGGAGACCTCCTGATGGACTGGGTGGCATGCGGGAGGTACCAGACCTTCCCCTCCCAGGTGTGGGCTGGCGAGCTGGGTCCGGGCGCAGGGCCCGGGGCTGTGCCCCAAGGAAGTGCTGACGGCTGAAAACGTGGGCCAGGAGCTCTTAGCAACCACAGATGTGGGGGGCGGCTTTGACGGCAATCTCCCTTTCATGTCAAAACCACTTTACCAATGCAGTATATTAACGCATATATATAAGGAATTTAGAAAGATGGTAACGATGACCCTATATGCGAGTCAGCAAAAGAGACACAGATGTAAAGAACAGACTTTTGGACTCTGTGGGAGAAGGCGAGGGTGGGATGATGTGAGAGAATAGCATTGAAACATGTATATTATCATATGTGAAACAGATCGCCAGTCCAGGTTAGATGCATGAGACAGGGCACTGGGATGACCCTGAGGGATGGGATGGGGAGGGAGGGGAAGAGGGGTTCAGGATGGAGAACACATGTACATCCGAATGTATGGCAAAACCACTACATAAAGTAATTAGCCTCAAATTTAAATAAATAAATTAATTTACCCCCCAAAAAAATCACTTTACCTATGAAACAACTTCATTTTTGCCCATAAACAAGTGAACTTGAAATCATGTCAAACCACCAGAGCTGCTGCTGCAGCTATCCAACTCCTTGTACCCCATGGACTGTAGCCCGCCAGGCTCCTCTGTCCATGGGATTCTCCAGGCAAGAATACTGGAGTGGGGTGCCATTCCCTTCTCCAGAGAATATTCCTGACACAGGGATCAAACCCACATTTCTGATGTCTCCTGCACTAGCAAGCTGGTTCTTCACTGCTAGTGACACCGGGAGAAGCCCATCAAACCACCACACAATAGAAATCAAATGAGAACTTTAGGAGGACAGTGGAAAAAAACTCTGGTAGCAAATTGCCTGAGAAAAGTCATCAGATATATTTAAATAGAGTCCACATAGGGTAAAGAATAAAAATATCATCACCTCGTTAAGTTTAACAGCAAAAATTTCTTTAAGAAACATGAAAGCTCTTAATGTAGCTTAGAAGCTGCTGAGCTCCTGGAAGTATCAACAGAGAATCTCATTCTGGAAAACTTCAAACCATCATTATTTTTATTAAGATCACTGATAAAATCTTGGTGTTCAGGTTATAAAAACCTAATATAAATATGCAAATATAAAGATATTTTATTTTTATAGGAAAATATACATATATATGGGCTTCCCTGATGGCTCAAGTGGTAAAGAATCCTCCTGCTAATGCAGGAGATGCAAGAGACATGGGTTCCATCCTTGGGTTGGGAAGATCCCCTGGAGAAGGAAATGGCAGCCCACTCCAGTATTCTTGCCTGGAGAATTCCAAGAACAGAGGAGCCTGGTGGGCTACAATCCATGGGGTGACAAAGAGTTAAACACGACTGAGCAAGCAAGCACTTCATACATATTTATGTAAAGATATATATCACTAAAGTAATCTAAACAAATTGGTCTTCAGACATAAACTGCCAACTAATAATAGAAAATGAATCTCATAGTTACTTTCTTTGAGACAGAGTCAACCTTTTTTTAAGAATCTTACATGGATTGCTCTATGTGGAATTTATGACTCTTGCAATCTGACAGATGATAAATTGCTTGCATGTATTTTTCACCTAAATAATTTTAATCCTAATATTTTTACTTTAAAAACAGTTCTCTGAAGAGAGATGTCAGCATCGCTAAATTGAAAGCCATTTCATTTGTTTTAATTTATACAAAACTGAATTATATTTTTGGCTTCCACTTAGAGGAAGGTCATTAGAGTGTAATTGTCCCATTAGCGACTGTCTGAAAATGTAGGCATGAAGCCATGAATTCTAAATTCGTTTCACTGGTCCTTTGGGGTTTGTCTTAATGGCTTCTTGTCTGTTAGTTTTCCAACAATGTTGGCTATTGTAGACAAAGATGAATCTGCCTGTATTGTAGGAAGACCAGTGACGACTGGTCATATTCACAGTAAGTTATTATTTTTTTTCAGTAGGTTCCCAAGTGAATAATTAATTTTAAAATGGTTAACAGAGTTTCCTGCTTAGCATCATGAAGGTGACATTCTTGATTCCCTTGTTGTGGTGGTGGTGATTGTGCTTGCTTTTCTTCTGTCTCTTTAGTCATTTCTACCTAGACGTGGTTGTGGTTGTAATATAGTGAAAGAAATTAGAGGGCACTTAATATAATGTGTGTGTGTTTTGCTGAAATTCCTGAATATTATTTTTTCTAACTGAACTATCACAAGGAATATAATTAATATCGTAAGAGTGTGAGGTTTTTAGCTCTGCAGAGAACTGCAGCATGTTTAATCTGGAGAAAAAATTCTGATACTCATTTTGCCTGATGTATTTTTCCAGTCCCCTCCTAAAAGAGTAGTCATGAAGGACTAGATCTGATAGACAGAGTGCCTGATGAATTATGGATGGAGGTTTGTGACATTGTACAGGAGACAGGAATCAAGACCATCCCCAAGAAAAAGAAATGCCAAAAAGCAAAATGGCTGTCTGAGGAGGCCTTACAACTAGCTGTGAAAAGAAGGGAAGTGAAAAGCAAAGGAGAAAAGGAAAGATACACCCATTGCAATTAGGAGTTCCAAAGAATCGCAAGGGCAGACAAGAAAGCTTTCCTCAGCGATCAACGCAAAACATAAAGGAAAACAACAGAATGGGAAAGACTAGAGGTCTCTTCAAGAAAATTAGAGCTACTGAGGGAACATTTCATGCAAAGATGGGCTCAATAAAGGATAAAAATGGTAGAGACGTAACAGAAGCAGAAGATATTAGGACGAGGTGGCAAGAATACACGGAAGAACTGTACAAAAAAGATGTTCATGACCCAGATAATCACGATGGTGTGATCACTCACCTAGAGTCAGACGTCCTGAAATGTGAAGTCAAATGGGCGTTAGGCATCATTAAGAACAAAGCTAGTGGAGGTGATAGAATTTCAGTTGAGCTATTTCAAATCCTGAAAGATGACGCTGTGAAAGTGCTGCACTCAATATGACACCAGATTTGGAAAACTCAGCAGTGGCCGCAGGACTGGAAAATGTCAGTTTTCATCAATCCCAAAGAAAGGCAATGCCAAAGAATGCTCAAACTACCACACAATTGCACACATGCTAGTAAAGTAATTCTTAAAATTCTCCAAGCCAGGTTCAGCAATATGTGAACCATGAACTTCCAGATGTTCAAGCTGGTTTTAGAAAAGGCAGAGGAAACAGAGATCAAATTGCCAACATCCACTGGATCATGGAAAAAGCAAGACAGTTCCAGAAAGACATCTATTTCTGCTTTATTGACTATGCCAAAGCCTTTGACTGTGTGGATCACAATAAACTGTGGAAAATTCTGAAAGAGATGGGAATATCAGACCACCTGACCTGCCTCTTGAGAAACCTATATGCAGGTCAGGAAGCAACAGTTAGAACTGGACATGGAACAACAGACTGGTTCCAAATAGGAAAAGGAGTACGTCAAGGCTGTATATTGTCACCCTGCTTATTTAACTTATATGCAGAGTACATCATGAGAAATGTTGGACTGGAGGAAGCACAGGCTGGAGTCAAGATTGCCAGGAGAAATATCAATAACCTCAGATATGCAGATGACACCACTCTTATGGCAGAAAGTGAAGAAGAACTAAAGAGCCTCTTGATGAAAGTGAAAGAGGAGAGTGAAAAAGTTGGCTTAAAATTCAAATTTCAGAAAACTAAGATCATGGCATCTGGTCCTATAAGTTCAGTTCAGTTCAGTTCAGTTCAGTTGCTCAGTCATGTCCAACTCTTTGCAACCCCATGAATCATAGCATGCCAGGCCTCCCTGTCCATCACCAACTCATGTCCATCGAGTTGATGATGCCATCCAACCATCTCATCCTCTGTCGTCCCCTTCTTCTCATGCCCCCAATCCCTCCCAGCATCAGGGTCTTTTCCAATGAGTCAACTCTTTACTTGAGATGGCCAAAGTATTGGAGCTTCAGCTTTAGCATCAGTCCTTCCAATGAACACCCAGGACTGATCTCCTTTAGGATGGACTGGTTGGATCTCCTTGCAGTCCAAAGGACTCTCCAGAGTCTTCTCCAACACCACAGTTCAAAAGCATCAATTCGTTAGCGCTCAGCTTTCTTCACAGTCCAACTCTCACATCCATACATGACTACTGGAAAAACCATAGCTTTGACTAGACGGACCTTTGTTGGCAAAGTAAATAGAAAGGATCAATAAATCTTCTGAAAGTCCTGAAGCCTAGCTATACCATGTGTATTACTTCTAGCTTCATCTAGTTTGATTAGTAATAACATTGTAGACCACACTCTTTCAAAATAGTGGCTGGAGGATCCCATGGACAGAGGAATCTGGAAGGCTACAGTCAATGTGGTCACAAGAGTCAGATATGACTTAGCAACTAAACTACCACCACCATAGAAGATATGTCACATTGGAAATGTCTTATTATGGGAGAATTATATATAACATAATTTTATATGGTTATTCTTATGTTTTCTTGAAAACATATTTTTAAAATTTTAGAACAATTTTGGATTTACAGAAATTGTGAGGCTAATGATAAGAGTTCCTGTTCACCTCACATCCATTGTCCCCTATTATTAATATATTAGTTTGGAACATTTGTTGCAGTTAATAAACCAGCACAAATACCAAAGTGCAGACTTGATTCGGATTTGCTTAGTTTTCATTTAATGCCTCCTTTTTTTTGCTCCAGGATCCCAACTGGGACTCACACTTACTAGTCCTGTCTCCTGGAGTTCTTCCTTCGCAACTCTACCAGATTCTTTGACGTTCCTTGTTTTTGATGATCCTGCTAGTTTTGAGTACTGTTCAGATATGTTGTAGAATTGGCCTCAATTAGAATTTTCCTGGAGATTTTCTCACAGTGAGATGGGTTTGTGGGGTTTTAGTAGAGAGACCACAAAGGCAAAGTGATGTCTAGTTATTTTCTTCTTTTCTTTTTTTCTAATTTTATTTTATTTTTAAACTTTACATAATTGTATTAGTTTTGCCAAATATCAAAATGAATCCGCCACAGGTATTTATAAGTGCACTGATTAGGTCTTCCAGCATCGTGTTGGCTATAAGAAATGAGAGAAGAGATTCTTGCCCTTTCCTACTTTTAGAGAGAATGCATCCAAGTGTCTCACCACTAAGGATGATGGTACTTGTAGGTGTTTTTGTAGATGTTCTTTATCAAGCTGAAAAAAATCCCACTTATCTCCTGGATGCTGAGAGTTGGTTCTTGTTTTCATTTGTTTTGTTTTTTCTTAATCATGAACAGATGCTGGATTTTTTCAAATGCTTCTTCTGTACTGATTGATTTTTATTTTAGTGTCTTGATGTGTGGGGTTATGTGGATTGATTTACAAATGTCGAACTTGCCTTGCATGCCTACAGCAGGCACCTTCCTCCCACAGCAACTGTAGTGTGGATGTTACCTCCCTTGATTTCACAGTTCATCTCCTGTTTCTTAAGAAAGATAGTCCTGGGTTGCAAACATGACTAAAAAAACTATTTAATAGGACAGTCAATTCGGTTGTGGCTGACTCTGTGACACAAGCTGTAGCCCACCAACCTCCTCTTGTCTGTGGAATTCTCCAGGCAAGAGTATTGGAGTGGGTTGCCATGCCCTCCTCCAGGGGATCTTCCCAACCCAGGACTTGAACCCATGTCTCTTGCATCTCCTGCATTGGCAGGTGGACTTTTTACTGCTGAGACACCGGGGAAGCCCAATAGAACATTTATGTGACTCTCAAAGGGGTAGAGAAAGAATTTACCAATTTAGCAAAGATATGTTCTAGGAAAAGGAAGGAGTATCTCTTCCATTATTTTTAACAGGGGGAATTAATCCTTTCGTTTAAAATTTTTAGTTGTCTTTACAGATGTTAGTAATGGAGGAGAAGCTACATAACTCTATTTGAATTTTTTTTTAGGATCAAAATTACTGAATTTGCTGATAAATTTTGATGCTGATGCAAGAGTTGAGGAATAATGCACAATAACCAATCTGAGCAAAAGGTGAACTGTGGCACTACAGAAATATGAATCCAGGGGAGGGTAACCTGCATGACTCATTTGGATACCTTACATTTGATTACCCTTTAAGTGTTGAAATGCAGGTGACTTCAGGGCAGTGTGGGATTCAGGGCAGAGGCCATGGCCCCAGGCATACATTTTAGAGTGATTTAATGGAGATGATGGGGCTTCCCAGGTGGCGCTAGAGGTAAAGAACCTGAATACTAATACAGGAGACACCGATTCAATCCCTAGGCAGGAAGATCCCCTGCAGGAAGGCATGACTACCCATTCCATGGATTCCCCATTGCCTGGAGAATTCCACTGGACAGAGGAGCCTGGTAGGCTACAGTCCATAGGGCCGCCAAGAGTCGGTCACGACTAAAGCAACCTGGCATGCACGCACAATGGAGACAATATTTAAAGACTGGACAGTGAACAGTACTTAAGGAAGGAATCTGCCAGAAGGTTAGGGCCCAGGGAACTGGAGCTTCTAGAAGAGTCAGCATAGAGAATGAGAAGAGGGAAATAAGGAGGAAGACGAGAAAGAGGCCGGGTTTGTAGAGCCAAGTTATAAAGGAAGTTCAGGAAGAAAGTAACTAATGAAGTGGGAATCCCTTCCCTTCCTCCCACTCTGTCCTCAGACAGAGTCCTCCCTTGATCCCTAGGCTACACCTTGCGTTTGCCTCATTCCTGTCAATTTAGATCCTTGGTGTCACCTCACTTCTCTTCTTTGGCACAACCCAGACACCATCTCTCTCTCTCTTTTTTTTTTTTTTTTTTTTAAGCTCATCTCTTAGGGCTCACTTAAAATATTACTTCCTCAGAACGACCTCCCCAGCTCCTCCAAATAATTAATATAAGTCACTCTGAACATAGGTTCATTAAACCTTGTAGTTCTCTGTTGTCGCACTTAACCTAATTCTAACTAGAAAATGTGTATAGAAATATATGTGTCTATATATTTATACATGCATATTTGTATGTATTATGCATGTATTTCTTAATATCTCTTTCCTCCAATAGATTATGAGCTTTATAAATTCAGCAACCAGATTATCTTGCTCACTTTTCTTTTCTCACCACTTGGCACAATGAAACATTTGTTTCATGAATATGAATAAATAAGTAAATGAATAAAAAACAAATTAAACTCCTCCGGACTGCTTAAAACAATCATAGGCAATGATCTTTCCAACTTGTCCCCAGGCAAACTAAAGGTACATCCTTTAAAAGTCTGTAGAGGTTAGGGAATAATGAAGCCACTCCTTTCAATTAAAAAAGAAAGGTGCTTTTGCTTACAGGAGTCATTATGCAGATGTGCCACATCAATATGCTAGTAATAGCAAATACCACGTGATAATTAAATTGACTCTTGCATCTCATCGATTAAAGCTAGCGTTGCCTTCACACATCATTGAGCCCCCGTATCGTAAACAGCAATTATGACATTAATCATAGAGATACTCACTTGGTATAAGTTGTTTTAGTGGCAAGGTTTTCTCTCTTTCTTTCTTCTTTTTTATCCATCTCACCTTATTATGTCCCTAGTGAGAATTATACTCTATATGATCTAGAGATTAAACATACCATACAATCATTTTCATAAAGCCTGCTAACTAGGAATTTTCCCTGGTTTTATTTCAGTAATTTACTTGCATAGCACTGACTTGCACTGTAAACCAGCCAGAACAGCTCTTCTGAAACTAAATGAAATTTTTATAGAATATTCTCATCGTACATAGTAATATGATTGCTTCGTTAATTGAAATGATTTTGTATTTGCCAGGGAAAGACAAGCAATGGTAACAAACAAAGAAAACCACAGCAAATTTGGACCTTAACAGCTTTACTTCAGGTAGTATTACGTTCGAATGCAAGCTGCACTCATGTCAGAGCAGTGGCTAATTCCATTAAACACTATTTTGGTGGTACCACAACTAGTAACACATAAAAACGTGTATTATTGTTGCAAAGCAAATTGGGCATTAGTGCATCTGAACATGAATTTTACCTGGCAAAAATAAAAATTTTCCAGCTGCCATGGGTAGCAGATAAATTCTATAGTATAAATGTTTTAAAATGGCTTGTAAATAAAACTGTTTTTACAGAATCATTTGGTGAATGAATGAGGAAGGAAATCCTAATGTGTCGTGAGCAGGTGAAAGCAGTTTTGTGCGGTTGCCCTTATTGTTCGTTCCTCTAGATTCTTTTGTTTGTTATTTAGTCGCTCAGTTGTGTCTGACTCTTTGTGACTCCATGGACTGTAGCCCTCCGGCTCCTCCATCCATGGGATTCTCCAGGCGAGAATACTGGAGTGGGTTGCCATGCCCTCCTCCAGGGGATCTTCCTGATCCAGGGATCGAACCCGTGTCTCTTACATTTCTTGCATTGGCAGGCAGGTTCTTTACCACTTGTGCTACTCGGGAAGCCCATGCTATTTACACAGGTAGCTCCAAATCTGGGATGCTTACCGGTTTGTTATTCTAAAAGAAGAATATCAAAGCAGTAAGTTAAAAGTTGGTAGAAAATAGAAACAAAAAAAGGAAAGTAATTTTCTAAAGACTTTCTACTAAATTGAAATCAGAAAATCTTTCAATAACAGACTTCACCATACTTTGCTGTTAATTAAGGACCTTTTCACCAAAATGTTTTTTTCTAGTTGTCGTTACTTGGGATTTTAACATCAGTTCCTTGTCTTTTTCCTACTGTCTCCCTTCCGGGTCAATAGTCTAGTATAATGGTTTGTAGTTTAGATGTTAAGAAGACAGCTTTGGGAAAAATGATTCCCACATAAAGACAAAAAAAAAAAAAAAAGCCAAAATCAAAATCTCTTTAGCCACACACACTGCTGAACCTTTTTAGTTTATATTGATCTAAAAACCATGTCATGTCTTGACCAAGGCAAAAAAAAAAAAAAAGCAAAAATATAACTATAGAGCTTTTGGTTTCCTTTAGTTAATAGATGAATAGAATTAGTGTGCTGTTGCCTATTCACTTAGAAATCAATCCTGAATATTCATTGAAGGACTGATGCTGAAGCTGAAACTCCAATACTTTGGCTACCTGATATGAAGAACTTACTTATTGAAAAGACCCTGATTCTGGGAAAGATTGAAGGCAAGAGGAGAAGGGGACAACAGAGGGTGAGATGGTTGGATGGCATCGCCAACTCAATGGACATGAGTTTGAGTAAACTCCAGGGACAGGGAAGCCTGGCATGCTGCAATCCAAGGGGTCACAAAGAGTCGAACGGGACTGAGTGATGGAACTGAACTGCCTATTCACTCTGTGTATGTGGCAATAAAATACAGAAAAATCCATGAAATATAAAGGTATATTTGACCAGTAATAATAACATTGTTTGTTGTTCAGTTGCTAAATCCTGTTTGACTCTTTTGCAACCCCATAAACTGTAGCCCACCAGGCTCCTCTGTCCATGAGATTTCTCAGGCAAGAATAATGGAGTGGGTTGCTGTTTTTGTCTCCAGGAAATCTTTTTCTAACCCCGGTATCGAGTCTTCATCTTCTGCATTGGCAGATGGATTCTTTATCACTGAGCCACGAGGAAAGACCAAATTATAACATCAGCTCTCATGTAATCATCATTCATATTAATAATAGACAATTGATAGCACTCCAGAATCCTCCTCCAACATCTAACTCTTCCACTAACAATCTTTCTCCACACTGGAGCTGTTATATCCTAGAGCTGCACCCATCCAATAGGTTTCACTAACCACCTGAGTGTACTTAAATTCACAGTTTTGAAGGTGTCCATACTGTTGATCTTCATACTGTTTTCTGACAAAGGTCTATATAGCCAAAGCTATGGTTTTTTCCAGTAGTCATGTACGGATGTGAAAGCTGGACCATAAAGAAAGTTGAGCACTGAAGAAGCTTTTGAACTGTGGTGTTGGAGAAGAGTTTTGAGAGTTCTTAGCACAACAAGGAGGTCAAACCGGTCAATCTTAAAGGAAATCAGTCCTGAATATTTATTGGAAGGACTGATGCTGAAGCTGAAACTCCAATACTTCAGCCACCTGATGTGAAGAACCAACTCATTAGAAAAGACCCTGATGCTGGGAAAGATTGAAGACAGGAGCAGAAGGGGATGACAGAGAATGAGATGATTGAATGGCATCACTGACTCGATGGACATGAGTTTGAGCAAACTCTGGGGACAGGGAATCCTGGCGTGCTGCAGTCCATGGAGTCACAAAGAGTCAGACACAGCTTAGCAACCAAGCAACAACAATACAGTTTTCCATGGTGGCTGCGCTAGTCTAAAATCCCACCAACAGTATACTAGGTCTCCCTTTTCTCTACTGATCTATTTATAGATATGTTTTATTTCTTACATAATCAGGCTCTTTGATCTACATGTAGATCTACATCTCTTTGACCCTTATCATCTGAGGGATTTATGATTATACATAAATGCATTTGGACTTTTTCTGATTATACTGTACCCTGTACTATAGATAGTAAAATCATTTTTTTATTCTATCTTAATGCAAATTCAATACACATCTGAAATATTCTAACTTGCTATTAATAGCCTGCTAGACATATTTATATACCAATGATGCACATTAATTTATAACGGGTACCATGAAATCAATGTTAATGTATCATGTGGTGACTATTAATCTTTTAGGAGTAAATAAAGTGCACATAGTTAAATATGAATTTATATATGTTCTACAGTACCAAGTACATTTGCTAAAATAAATTAAGACAGGAGTTAAAAATAGACTTAGAGCTCAAATAACTCTTCAAAATTATTGTCAGTCCGATTTTCTTTTCATTGCTAAACATGATATACTGCTACCATAGCAACTGGCATTTGAAGATGGGAGAAGGGAGATTAGTAAAGCACCATAGAATATACTCCTTATAATTAATAGGAATATCATTTCTGTTTAAAGTTTAATTGAATATGTCAATGCTCACCATTCAAAGACACCAGGCACACATTTGCCACTGCAGAAGCTGGGCATATGACTCACTGCAGCGAAGGAGATCACAGTCTGGGGAAGTGTAGGCATCAAAATAAGAGGCTATCAGAAAGCACTCGTTATAGGATTTGGGTAATTTGGGACAGAGTTCAAGGAAGCAGGGTTTCTGTATGGTATAGAATGCTATCAGGAAACGGAGACAATTTTCTGTTTTTGTGTCTTAATAAATTTTATCTAGAAGGTGGGATAAATGAAGAAAACTAAAGCTGTAACTAGTTAGTAAGTGCAAGTCACTATGTTAACCAGGATACGGCCGTTTAATCATCTTGTGGTTTGTACAATATTCACATTTGGATCTTTGTTAAAATATGATGTGGAGAGAACCTGTTTCATCGTCATCCATCCAGGCTAGAGATGAAGCTTGTCTGATGTAAGATTGGTTGTGTTCAACAGAATACTGAGACCCAGTTGTAAGGACCAAAACAACTTCTGCTTGCCAGTGGCTGCTTTTCTATCTCTCAGAGTAAATGCATGAAATCATATTATGAACTTACAATGCAAATTAGAACCTGCTATTTTTCTCTTTAGAAACACAGTATTCAGAAAACGAAGATCATGGCATCTGGTCCCATCACGTCATGGGAAATAGATGGGGAAACAGTGGAAACAGTGTCAGACTATTTTTTTGGTCTCCAAAATCACTGCAGATGGTGACTGCAGCCATGAAA
Source organism: Bos grunniens (assembly GCF_055505025.1). NCBI lineage: Eukaryota > Metazoa > Chordata > Mammalia > Artiodactyla > Bovidae > Bos > Bos grunniens. The sequence continues at coordinate 11,198,875 of NC_141188.1, forward strand.
TTAAAAGACGCTTACTCCTTGGAAGGAAAGTTATGACCAACCTAGATAGCATATTCAAAAGCAGAGACATTACTTTGCCAACAAAGGTCCGTCTAGTCAAGGCTATGGTTTTTCCAGTGGTCATGTATGGAAGTGAGAGTTGGACTGTGAAGAAAGCTGAGCGCCAAAGAATTGATGCTTTTGAACTGTGGTGTTGGAAAAGACTCTTGAGAGTCGCTTGGACTGCAGGGAGATCCAATCAGTCCATTCTGAAGGAGATCAGCCCTGGGATTTCTTTGGAAGAAATGATGCTAAAGCTGAAACTGCAGTACTTTGGCCACCTCATGCGAAGAGTTGACTCATTGGAAAAGACTCTGATGCTGGGGGGGATTTGGGGCAGGAGGAGAAGGTGATGACAGAGGATGAGATGGCTGGATGGCATCACTGACTCGATGGATGTGAGTCTGAGTGAACTCTGGGAGTTAGTGATGGACAGGGAGGCCTGGCGTGCTGCAGTTTATGGGGTCGCAAAGAATCAGACACAACTGAGTGACTGAACTGAACTGAACTGAATGCCAGTAAAAGAATTCTAGGTATCATCCATATGTATAATATATATTTTATATATATACATGATTCACATTTATTTTATTCACATTAGCTATGATGATCCAGTCATTAAACCCATACACACATGCAACTCACAAGACTGACAGTAACTGTTATAGTCATTAAAAATTTTGGAGACTTATTCCTACCTTCTTTTCTCTAACTTAAAAAGGAGTCATGTCTTAGTAATTAGAGGAAAGCAACTGGTATGGGAACAAAATATGTTAAGTTGATCCTCATGAACTCTATTCTTAATCTTATTATCTTTTGGGCAATATATAAATTTATTCTGATAATTTTAATGATATGAAAATAGTAACTAATTGTTTTCAAAAACAAAAACTGTAGAAATAATTCTAAATATATTGACCTGGGATTTATAGACACAATGAAAATTAGTATTTTTTTCAAAGTAAAACACAACTTGCATTAAACGGCTAAATGTTTAGTATTCAGTTTATCCTCTTAATCAAACTTGAAGAATTAGGTGAAAGGGACAATATTCCTTGAAATAACTATCAAAATAGACTCAAGAAGAAATAAAAACTTTTAAAATCAATACTCTCAGGGCTAATTGAGAAATTCCATCATATATTTAATAAATAAAAATAAGCATCCAGAATAAATAATACTTTTGAATAAAAATTGAATAAATAATATGCAAACTTCCAGAAACCTCATATTTATAATTTCAGTATTGCCCTGATGATAAAGCTAGAAAAATATATCATAAGATGAAATAAACCTGCAGATCAACATCCCTCCCTCCCTCCTGAGTGAAAGTCTCTCAGTCGTGACCAATTTTTTGGGACCCCACAGACTATACAGTCCATGGAATTCTCTGGGACAGAATATTGTAGTGTATAGCCATTCCTTTCTCCAGGGAGTCTTCCCAAACCAGGGGTCGAACCCAAGTCTCCCGTATGACAGACAGATTCTTTACCAGCTGAGCCACAAGGGAAGTCCATCCCTCCTGCAGAAATATACAAAAATTCTTGGCAACATTTTAGCAAATAAAATCCAAAATGTTGAGCAATTGCTATTTTATCTAGGAATGCAAGGTTAATATAACACTTGCAAATTAATAAACATAACATATCAATTAAATAGAATGAAGGAGAAAATATCAGCATTTCAATCAATGCAAAAGAAAGGCATTAAAAATTCATTCATGATAAAAACTTAGGTCTAAGAAGTTACTTTCTCACTCTGACTAAAAGTGATTGTGAAAAAGATACAGTTAAATGTACACTCAATAATGAAATATTTAGTTCTTTCTATTTAAGATTAGAAGAAGACAAGGATATACACCCTCAGTATTTCTGTGCATCTGGAGGTTCTCACCAGTATGGTAGGGCAAATAAAACAAAAGACATACATTTTGGAAAGGAAACCATTCAATTCCTTATCATCAGGTACTATGGCTGCATATATAAAAATTTCTAATGATTGAACAAAAGGTTATAGAATTAATGAGTAGATTTACCAATGTCTCAGGATGTGATCCCAATCAAAATACTAGCAAGGCTGGGTCTTGGTTGTGTTTTCTGCAATGCTTGAGCCTCCTTCTAGCCTTGATATCAATTTTAGGAGGCACTCAAGAGCCTTTCAGTAGACTTTTTGCTTGAATTAATCTGAGTTGGCTTCTACAATGCTAATTTTGGAACCAACCTCAGAATTTTTTTTTCTTTTTTTTTTCTTTTTTTCTTTAATAGAAAATTATTTAATTAGTATACATGTGTTCCCCATCCTGAACCCTCCTCCCTCCTCCCTCCCCACACCATCCCTCTGGGTCGTCCCAGTGCACCAGCCCCAAGCATCCAGCATTGTGCATTGAACCTGGACTGGTATCTCGTTTCATACATGACGTTTCACATGTTTCAATGCCATTCTCCCAAATCTTCCCACCCTCTCCCTCTCCCACAGAGTCCATAAGACTGTTCTATACATCAGTGTCTCTTTTGCTGTCTCGTATACAGGGTTATCGTTACCATCTTTCTAAATTCCATATATATGCGTTAGTATACTGTATTGGTGTTTTTCCTTCTGGCTTACTTCACTCTGTATAATAGGCTACAGTTTCATCCACCTCATTAGAACTGATTCAAATGTATTCTTTTTAATGGCTGAGTAATACTCCATTGTGTATATGTACCACAGCTTTCTTATCCATTCATCTGCTGATGGACATCTAGGTTGCTTCCATGTCCTGGCTATTATAAACAGTGCTGCGATGAACATTGGGGTACACGTGTCTCTTTCCCTTCTGGTTTCCTCAGTGTGTCTGCCCAGCAGTGGGATTGCTGGATCATAAGGCAGTTCTATTCCCAGTTTTTTAAGGAATCTCCACACTGTTCTCCATAGTGGCTGTACTAGTTTGCATTCCCACCAACAGTGTAAGAGGGTTCCCTTTTCTCCACACCCTCTCCAGCATTTATTATTTGTAGACTTTTGGATCGCGGCCATTCTGACTGGCGTGAAATGGAACCTCATAGTGGTTTTGATTTGCATTTCTCTGATAATGAGTGATGTTGAGCATCTTTTCATGTGTTTGTTAGCCATCTGTATGTCTTCTTTGGAGAAATGTCTATTTAGATCTTTGGCCCATTTTTTGATTGGGTCATTTATTTTTCTGGAGTTGAGCTGTAGGAGTTGCTTGTATATTTTTGAGATTAGTTGTTTGTCGGTTGCTTCATTTGCTATTATTTTCTCCCATTCTGAAGGCTGTCTTTTCACCTTGCTAATAGTTTCCTTTGATGTGCAGAAGCTTTTAAGTTTAATTAGGTCCCATTTGTTTATTTTTACTTTTATTTCCAATATTCTGGGAGGTGGGTCATAGAGGATCCTGCTGTGATGTATGTCAGAGAGTGTTTTGCCTATGTTCTCCTCTAGGAGTTTTATAGTTTCTGGTCTTACGTTGAGATCTTTAATCCATTTTGAGTTTATTTTTGTATATGGTGTTAGAAAGTGTTCTAGTTTCATTCTTTTACAAGTGGTTGACCAGATTTCCCAGCACCACTTGTTAAAGAGATTGTCTTTAATCCATTGTATATTCTTGCCTCCTTTGTCAAAGATAAGGTGTCCATATGTGCGTGGATTTATCTCTGGGCTGTCTATTTTGTTCCATTGATCTATATTTCTGTCTTTGTGCCAGTACCATACTGTCTTGATGACTGTGGCTTTGTAGTAGAGCCTGAAGTCAGGTAGGTTGATTCCTCCAGTTCCATTCTTCTTTCTCAAGATTGCTTTGGCTATTCGAGGTTTTTTGTATTTCCATACAAATTGTGAAATTATTTGTTCAATTTTATTTATCCTTTCAAAGAACCAGCTTTTGGCTTTGTGGATTTTTGCTATGGTCTCTTTTGTTTCTTTTGCATTTATTTCTGCTCTAATTTTTAAGATTTCTTTCCTTCTACTAACCCTGGGGTTCTTCATTTCTTCCTTTTCTAGTTACTTTAGGTGTAGAGTTAGGTGTTTGGCATCACTGACTCAATGGACGTGAGCTTGAGCAAGCTCCGGGAGATGGTGAAGGACAGGGAAGCCTGGTGTGCTGCAGTCCATAGGTCACAAAGAGTCAGACAGGACTGAACGACTGAACAACATAGTGATTCAAAAATTAAGAAATAAATCTTTACAGATGTAGCTAGGATCTGATTCTTATTTGTATTTCCTTCTTATCACTAAGGTAGTTTATCATCTGAAATGGGTATAAATAATTCATGTAATTTTAAGAAAACTTTTGCTACCAAGATATATATCTAAAATGCATAATTATTGTTTTGTGTGTTCAAATATTTGCATTGACATAGGTTAAACATAAACTTATAATTATTTAATTTTAGGCTTTTGAACTTCCTGTATAATATTACATATAGTATTTTTAATGCTGTTTAATTTACTGTTTTAAAAATGATAAGCAACACTTTGTTTATAGTTTCCCTAGAAAGACTGGATAATAGCTACTCAGATGCTGTTCAGATCAGATCAGATCAGTTGCTCAGTCGTGTCTGACTCTTTGAGACCCCATGAATCACAGCACTTCAGGCCTCCCTGTCCATCACCAACTCCCGGAGTTCACTTAGACTCACGTCCATCGAGTCAGTGATGCCATCCAGCCATCTCATCCTCTGTCGTCCCCTTCTCCTCTTACCCCCAATCCCTCCCAGCACCAGAGTCTTTTCCAATGAGTCAACTCTTCTCATCAGGTGGCCAAAGTATTGGAGTTTCAGCTTCAGCATCAGTCCTTCCAAAGAACACTCAGGGCTGATCTTCAGAATGGACTGGTTGGATCTCCTTGCAGTCCATGGGACTCTCAAGAGTCTTCTCCAACACCACACTTCAAAAGCATCAATTTTTAGGTGCTCAGCTTTCTTTACAGTCCAACTCTCACATCCATACACGACCACTGGAAAAACCATAGCCTTGACTAGATGGACCATTCTTGGCAAAGTAATGTCTCTGCTTTTGAATATACTATCTAGGTTGGTCATACTTTCCTTCCAAGGAGTAAGCATCTTTTAATTTCATGGCCGCAGTCACCTATATCATGTTACTTGTTGAAATTAGAAGGTAAGGAATATCTTGCTAAGATAAATTAAATCTTCACCATTAAGCAGGAAGTAAATAAATTAACATGTTGGTTCATCACTTTAGTTGGAGAGTATTTTCTCAGGCCAGCTAATTTATTTTGCATATGAAAGGACTGAAATAATACATCAAGGATTCTTTCATTAAAAGCAAACAATTTTAAAAGTGAAATTGAACATTTTTAAAAAATTCTTTGTGAAGTTGTATAGCAATTCTCATATGTTACTTGTTTCTCTCATTGCTGTATTTAATATCATGATTTATATTTTACTTCCAGTAAATTAAATTTTAATAGCTAATATCTTTTAAAATAACTGGCTCTTGCAAACCTCAAGAAGGGTTCTGCTGCATTCATTCAGACTTAATGGCTCTACCTATGTTTTATGGGTGCGAGTTTAGAACACCATCTCTTTGATTGTAGTGATTATGCTGCTTTTAATGTAATACTCAAGACAGTTTCCAAGACCCTTAAGTCCTTGGACTATGATAAAATCAAGTGAATGAATGAAGTCACTTTGACTAACTGGGCAATTTCTGAAGAGGCTAAGACATATTGAATACACAAACGTGAAACTACCAATTAACATGCTATCTTCGTTCATATATAAACTGTTTTTTCTTTGAAAATCTCTTAATTAAATGATAAAGTAGGAGATGCTCTGTCTTCCAAAAAAGTGATAAAATTAAATATATATGAGATGTCGAAACAAAATTGAAACGTTTGAATAATGTTGTCATTTCACCACGCAGGTGACTGTAAATGTTTAAGTACATACATATAAAGGTATTTTTATTTTCCTTTATTTATTTATTTTTGCCCATGCCATGCATTATGCAGGGGACCTTAGTTCTCTGACCAGTGATCGAACCCACACTCCATGCAATGGGGGCAAGGAGTCTTAACCACTGGACCGGAAGGGAAGTCCTAAAGGTATTTTTTAATTTTACAAAAGTTTTGAAAATTACAGCAACAAAAATAATACATGAATAAATACTTAACAAGAGGCTACAGGTCCCTTTTATCACCAAAGCTGCACTTGCTGAATTGTTCACCTTTTCAAGCTTTCTTGCTGATTTTTGGAGTGCTATTAATATATTTAAAAGCTATTATTTCTGAAAAAGTCAGAATACTAATAATTATTGCAACTTGCTCCTATTTGTCTTAAATATCAGCACTCTGATTAATTAAAGCTAAAACTGTGATGACTTTTTGCCTGTAGTTACCTATGACTTAAAGTCATCTATTTGCTTAATGAACAATCTCCTTTGGAAACTGACTGTTTAAATTTAGGCCCCCACTTCTGAAACTGACAAGGATTCTCTTAAACTCAAACTATCGATAATGCTTCCCAGACAAAGGCTAAATCACATAAAAGACCTGCTTCCTTGGTGTATGACTCAAAATACACAACACTTGAGAAGTGTGATGCTCCAAGGACAAAGACTTAATTGGTATTCCATTTTTTTAATTATGGCTACACCACAAGAGCTGGTCTATTTCAAGCTGACACTATGAAAGATGATATCAACTTCACCTCAAAGGTGCAAATGAGAATTCCTTTGTCATCTTGAGTGCTGGATTCCTATAGGAAGTGGTTCTCTGTATCTGGTCACTTTATATTCCTCTGGAATTTCACTTCCGTGTAAAGAAGTTGGGTTTGGAGATCAATGTTTGTTTTGAATTCTCTTTACTTGCTTCTAATGAGTTTCTTTCTGGGAGAATTAATAGGACCTCTTCCTCATGAATCTCACGAAGAGTTCCTCAAACTCCCTAGACTTTGATGGTGTTGCATCTGATTCTTCTTCTGCATGTTGTTTAAACCTATTCAGGATTTTCCTTACTCCCTCTTCAACATTTTGTGATGTTTCTCTGTACCATCTTGAATGAGTAGTTGTTGTGTTAGTAACTCGGTCGTTTCTGACTCTTTGCAACCCCATGGACTGTAACCCACCAAGCTCCTCTATCCATTGGATTCTCCAGGCAAGAATACTTCAGTGGGTTGCCATTTCCTTCTCCAGGGGATCATCCCAATGCAGGGATTGAACCTGGGTCTCCCGAATTGCAGAAAGATTCTTTATCATCTGAGACACTGGGGGAAGCCTGAATAAGTAGAATGTTACACAAATTCTAACTAGTTATATATCAGGCATTACAGATTCTCTGCCCTTCACAACTCCAGTTATTTTCATTCCTATCTTTCTTTAAAAAAATGGAAATGGTAACAAAAAACACTATAATGTAACATTGTCTTCTCTTTTTGTATACTATGCTTGCCATATTCCTCTTGAATTTTCAAATACAGTTACTATATTGTCACACAACAGAAAAAGCCTCATTATTATTCATGTTTACAATAACACTAAGTAGGTACTATTTTTCTGAAATCCATCCATATATTACTTTTTTGGAGTCTCTAAGCAGAATTTGATTCAAAGCTGTTAAATTAAGTATCAAACAGTTATAGGAAGTAATGATTCATATGCATTTCTGTCCCTCACAATCTTTTCTTAGTATAATATACATTTAGACGTTTGGTTAATTTTTACTAATGAAGAGGTCAGACAAATAAAAACACTTTTCTGTTTTAGAAATGTACTTTAGTATAATTTACCATGCTGATGTCTTGGTTTCCCTAGAAACTGTTAAAATGAAGTCGTTTTTAATGTAAGGGAAAGAAAATGAGGACATTACTTTGTACTTTAAAGATAAATGGCCTCTCATAAACATATATATTTTAGTGATAAGTGAACTTTATAATCCTATTTAGAAGAAATTATTTAAGATTGACTTTAAACTTTCATTAAGATCAATATTTCTTCAAACATTATCAGTCTGTGGGGGAGGCAAACCTATGGCCTGATGCTGAGAGACAAGAATTGTTGTTTAGTCTCTAAGTCATGCCCATCCCTTTGTGACCTCCTGGACTGTAGCCCACCAGGCTCCTCTGTCCATGGGATTTCCCAGGAAGAATACTGGAGTGGGTTGCCATTTCCTTCTCCAGGGCATCTTTCTGAACCAGGGATCGAACCCACATCTCCTGCACTGGCAGGGAGATGCTTTACCACTCAGCCACTTGGGAAGCCCAAGAGAGAAGAATGTAGACAGGTAAAGGGCACAGTGCCAGGAACCCACAGTGGGTACAGCTCTGCTGGAAATAATCCCAGGCCAGAAAGGACCAGCTTCTGTGCCCCCTTATGCTCTGGAGGAGTCAGCTCTAATTGCAGCTGCAATTGTTCTCCTAATCTTCTTGCTCCTGATCCCAACTCAGAACCTTGGGAAGAACCCTGGTAAGAACTTTCTCCTGTGTACCCATCACTGCCAAGGTCCTGAGGAGCTTAATAAACTCCTATGCTTGATAAATTGAGCTAGAAACTGTGGGTGAGGTCCTGTTGATTCTGATGCCCCAAGCGGTGTGTCCTGGCATTGCAAGAAGGTGAGGGAATGGGGATAGAAAAGAATGAAGAAATCAACCTTCTTCTCTCCTGTGTCCACTGCATGTATCGAAGCCTAAAAGTCTGCCTAGGATGGGACAGGGAGAAGGGTAGGAGGAGAGAGAAGTTTTGTTGAGCAGGTTTTCATGTTACTAGCTTCATCAATACCTTCATTCACTCAGCAAATATTTATGGAGTACCTAGGATGTCACAGACACTCTTGCAAGGCACTGGGGATATAGAAGCAAATAAAAAGCCAATATGCCTGTTCCCCTGGAACAGCATTCTAGTTGAATAAGAGAGACAATAAACTGTGAAGAAATACAAAACAGAGCAGGGGAATAAAGATGCCATGAACTTGCTATTACTCAGACAGGTCAGGAAATACCTCTCTGAGCAAGAAGGCTGATATTGGAGAAGAAAACTAAATGAAGTCAAGCCTAAATAAATCAGAATGTTAGGATGACTATCAGAGTCTGACTTTTATCATCTTTGAACACCTAGAAAATCGATGGGACTTATCCTGTGATTTCTTTCAAGGGCAGGAAGAAACTGACAAAATGATTTTAACAGGGTGTGCTGGGAAAGAGTAAAATTATTTTCTACATACAATTTATATAGTGAGGCTTATTCAATAAAACTGCTACATTTATTTAACACACACACATCATCATAAAAGAAGCCATCCTGTTTTTAAACATGGACTGTGAAAAATATTCTGCTGAGAGGCTTTTTAAATATCTTTTTTATGACATGTATAAAATAAGTATAAAATATTTAATAATACTGCTCTGATCAAGTTTGCATGCATTTTATGAATATACACTGTGTACTTGAGAGACTGCAAGGAGATCAGACCAATCAGTCTTAAAGGAAATTGACCCTGAATATTCATGCATTGGAGAAGGAAATGGCAACCCACTCCGGTGTTCTTGCCTGGAGAATCCCAGGGAGGGGGGAGCCTGGTGGGCTGCCGTCTCTGGGGTCACACAGAGTCAGACACGACTGAAGTGACTTAGCAGCAGCAGCAGCATTCATTGAAAGGACTGCTGCTGAAGCTGAAGCTCCAATACTGTGGCCACCTGATGCGAAGAACTTGCTCATTGCGAAAGACCCTGGTGCTGGGAAAAATTGAGAGCAGGAGGAGAAAGAGGTGACAAAAGATGAGATGATTGGATGGCATCAACAACTCAATGGACATGAGTTTGAGCAAACTCAGAGACAGTGGAGGACAGAGGAGGCTGGCGTGCTGCAGTCCATGGAGTTTCAAAGGGTTGGACGTGACTTAGGGACTCAACAACAAAAACAAAAATGACTTTGCACTTATAGTGTGTTCAGTACTCTGGAAGATCCTATGGGTAAATAAATATGCATGCTTTCAGGAAACATCTTTAATAAGGGGCACATTTAATGGAAAAACCTAGATGCTTTCATTTATTCTACAATAATTTTTTGAATGTCAAGGATCCTAGAGTAAGATGACACAAAAATCATGTGGGGAAGTAAAAGCTTCATTTCAGAGTGATAATGTCTCCAACTTCTAGCAATTAGCAGATAATATATATGTTATGGGCACTTCAGTCCTTCATCAGAAAGGAAAAAAAAAAACAAGAAATAATACAATAGGTGAGGAATTCGAGATTAATTCAGAGCTCTGAGCTTCTACAAAGAGATTGTCTTAATATTTACTAAGGAAACAGAGAGGAATGTCAGATTTGTAACTCTGATAAGTGAGGATTGTGTTCTTAACCCTTTATGAGGCTACAGTACAAAGACTAAGATATAGACAGTCTCTGCCTTTACAAATCTTAACCATATTAAAATGACAGAGGAAGCATGGCACAGGGTAGTGACTATAAACCTGAGCTCTGTAGCCAGGCTTTCTATGATAACATCTTAGTTGCTCCATCTACTGATTCAGGGCCTCAAAGTGGTTGCTCATGATAGTTCCCATTTCTTAGTGTTATTATGAGGAATAACTGTGTTAATTCTTGGAAATGCCTGAGAATATGTACAGAATATGGTCAATGTTTGCTAAATATTAGCTGCTGCTGCTGCTAACTCGCTTCAGTCGTGTCCGACTCTGTTCGACCCCATAGACAGCAGCCCACCAGGCTCCGCCGTCCCTGGGATTCTCCAGGCAAGAACACTGGAGTGGGTTGCCATTTCCTTCTCCAATGAATGAAAGTGAAAAGTGAAAGTGAAGTCGCTCAGTCATGTCCGACTCTTCGTGACCCTATGGACTGCAGCCCACCAGGCTCCTCCGCTCATGGGGTTTTCCAGGCAAGAGCACTGGAGTGGGGTGCCATTGCCTTCTCCCAAATATTAGCTAGCAAAAATAATTGATAGGATAATTTAAAGGATTGTGATACATTTTGTTCTAATGATATATAATTAATGATAAGTGCTATAGCTGAAATAATTTGTGATGAAAAGTTCACAAAATTCAGGAAAGGAGGTTTTCTTTGTGAAGCTGCAGGAATAAAACACAAAAGCTAGTCCAACTTGTTGGAATAAAATAGAGAATAAAGAGTAATGACGACCTGTAGGATTTCCTTGGCGGTCAAGGGGTTAGGACTCCATGTTTCCACTGCAGGGGGTAAGGGTTTGATCCTTTGTTGGAGAACTAAGAAGACTCTTGAGAGTCTCTTGGACTACAGGGAGATCAAACTAGTCAACTCTAAAGGAAATCAACCCTGAATATTCATTGGAAGAACTGTTGCTGAAGCTGAAGCTCCGATAATTTGGCTACATGATGCAAAGAGCTGATTCATTGGAAAAGACCCTGATGCTGGGAAAGATTGAGGGCAGGAAGAGAAGGAGGCAACAGAGGATGAGATGGTTACATGGCATCACTGACTCAATGGACATGAGTTTGAGCAAATTCAGGGAGATAGTGGAGGACAGCACAGCCTGGTGTACTGTAGTCCATGGGGTTGCAAATTGTTGGACAGGACTTAGTAACTGAACACCAACAACAAAAATGAGGAAATAAGATCCCATGTGCTGGGCTGCCAGCCAAAAAAAAAAAAAAAGCAAACAAATAATAACAACCTCAACTGTTATGGACTGAACTGTGCCCACCGCCACCCCCCCCCAAATTTGTATGTTGTAGCTCTAACCCTCATTGCCTTAAAATGTGACTGTATTTGGAGGTAATTACCTTAAAGCAGTAATTTCCTTAAAGTGAGGCCCTGGAGGGGGTGGGGGGTTTAATTCAATCTGACTGGTGTCCTGATAAGAAGTGGTCCTTAGGACAAAGAGAAATAGACCGGACGCACACAGAGAGAGGACTCTGAGGACACAATGAGAAAGCCACCTCTGTACACCAAGGAGAGAGAGCTCCAGAGACAGCAAACCTGCTGACACATGAATTTGGAACTTCCAGCCTCCAGAACTGTGGGAAAATAGATTTATTTCATTTGAGCTACTCAGACTGCAGTATTTTGTTATGGCAGCCCTAGAGGACTAAGATGTCAATAATAAAAAGAACAGTAAATCCTTCCTCTATTGATGTGAGCCTCTTTCTTTCTCTCAGATACTGGCAAAGACAAAACCAAAAGTAATATCTTAGTTAATTCCCCTGTTGCTGTTCTGGTAAAGAAGTAACATGGGTAACTGGGAGAGAACCTCTCTAAGTTCTGGATTCCAAGGGAGATCATTTAAGCTAAAGCCAGAGGTAATGCAGTGGTAAAGAATCCGCCTTTCTAATGCAGGAGACGCAGGATACACAGGTTCGATCCCTGAGTCAGGAAAATCCCCTGGAGAAGGAAGTGGTACCCCACTCTAGTAGTCTTGCAGAAAATTCCATCAACAGAGAAACCTGGTGGGCTACAGTCCACCAGGGGTTGCAAAGAGTTGGACACAACTGAGAACTCACTCAAAATTCATTGAGAGAGTTAAGTAGGACCAGTCAAGTGAGGAGGGAGATGAAGGCAAGATAGACAGGTAGACAAAATACAGATCTGGTGGTGTGAGGCATGAAATGGGTCTGCTCAACAATAGAAGAAAACCAGTTTTGTGACTAAAGTTTAGTGAGGCAATGGAGGGTAGAATGAATGGGATGAAGCTAAAAGGCAGGGAAGACTACATACATATACATAGTTTTTATAAATATAAACATAAAACTATTAATAGTATATATACCAGATGCTTGACAAATGGTAGTTATCATACTAGTTTTATTATTTATCTAAAAAACTCGAAGAATATTTTATTTTTTCAATCTGTAAAACAAGATTAAAATATCAGACAGAAAACATTAATGTTATAGAAATTAGATAAAGACTTCTATTAAAAATATTAGTCATAGATTATGTAACTATAATAATTTTTTTAAATCTACTTTTGGAGTGCTTTTTAAATCAATCTTTTTTTTTTCTCTCAGAGGAAATATAACTGATGACTCATATAGCAGATATTTATTTTAACAGCGTAAGTTAAAGCACAAGATTTGATTAGAAGATTTTCTAACCATAACAATATTTTATATAAGAATAGAAACCCTGATGGCTCAGATGATAAAGAATCTGCCTGCAATGTGGGAAACCTGGGTTTGACTTCCGGGTTGGAAGATGCCCCTGGAGAAGGAAACGGCAACCCACTCCAGTATTCTTACCTGGAGAATCCCATGGACGGAGGAGCCTGGTGGTCTGCCATCCATGTGGTTGCAAAGAGTGGACATGACGGAGCGACTAAGCATAGCACAACAGAAATAAAATATATAATTCAATGAACCTAGAGCCAAACAGAATTTTTGTGCTGCTTCATTTTACTGACATGAATATGGCTTAAGAATTTGAATTAATATCACAATATTAATAATTATATTTATCAATTATAGTTATAACTATAATTAGTTATACATAAAATTGTTAATTATACCGAACATTAATTATAAGGCCAACAATGATAAAAATCACTGATTACAGTAAAACATATTTATATTATGCACTGAGAATATTTGTTTCAGTTTACTTTTCTTGTTTTGACAGGATTCCAATCTTTATAACTTTAAAATTATTACTTATAATTTTATAATTATAATGTTTAAATAAACTTTTAAATTATAAAATTATGAGTATGTAATTATAATTTGGTCAAAAGTAGTATAAAGTTTATTTTTTTCCTTGAATTATGAGCAATAAAATCTTCTATTTGAATAGACTTTAAATAAAGCGTGTATATATTTTTTCAATGCATTAGAAAACTGAATGAAATATCTGAAAATGGATAACAGAAAAAAATAATTTTGATGAAGCAATACAGAATGAAGTTGAAACAAATTGTGTCTCTGCTATTTATTGAAAATTCTGAATCAGTTATTATGAATTCCTAGATAATTAATCCATATGGTAGAAAATGCAAAAGCATTCAGTAAAAAACTATATCTAATCACACTGCTAAATTACCCATAGTACAAAGTACGTGGGTTGAAACAGGAGATTGAGAGGGTGGTCATGGATATCTTGTAGCTGGAGGATCTACTCACTTTTGAGAAATGGACTCCTCATTGTAGCAGCTTCCAAAGCTATTAACGATCTCATTATGCACAGTCTCAACTTGCACACCCACAAACTGCAGTGTGTCTAGAGAAGGTGATGTTTGCTTTTACAGCAATGGTGGCTCATAGTAAAACTGGCATTTCATCTCTTTTTTCTATCACATACTGAGAATTATATTCACTACAATATGCTAAATATTCATATGATTGGTACATTCTAATTGAGTTGAGTTAGTTAGAATTGCTAATAGAAAAATATGCCATAATATATTTAAGAAAAAGTACAATAACCTGTTATAAGATAAAATCAGGAACATTAAAATATTGTAGAGTTTATTTGAGCAAATTTTGATTCCAGTTGGGCAGTGCCAAACCAGGAGTGGTTGGGAATGCTGGGACAGGAGCATTTTACGGGCTTTTGTAAGGCAGATACAGAATCAGCACAAGTCCAAGGGGCCGGTTTATAACTTGTTATCTTTCACTTTCGCTTTCTCCAATTTGTGTACAAGAGTTCCCTCTAGTTTAGGTTTTGGTTTGCTTCCTAGGATACTAAGACATTAGAGCTACTTCTAAAGGAAACTTGTTGTTTAGTCACTAAGTTGTGTCCAACTCTTTGTGGCACGATAGGCTGCAGCATACCAGGCTCCTCTGTCCTCCACCATCTCCTGGAGCTTGCTCAAATTCATGTCCATTGAGTCGGTGATGCCATCCAACCATCTCATCCTCTGTCACCCTCTTCTCCTGCCCTCGATCTTTCCCAGCATCAGGGTCTTTTCAAATGAGTCAGCTCTTCCCATCAGGTGGCCAAAGTATTGGGCCTTCAGCATTACTCCTTCCAATGAATATTCAGGGTTGATTTTCTTTAGGACAGACTGGTTTGATCTCCTTGCAGTCCCAGGAACTCTCCAGAGTCTTCTCCAGCACCACATTTTGAAAGTATCAATTCTTCGGCACTCAGCCTTCTTTATGGTCCAGCTCTCACATTTGTATATGAAAATCTTAAATATCCAGTTTTTAGGGTTCATTAGAAGTTCAAATTAAAGACTGAAATAAAGAAGCAAAAAAAAAAATGTGTGAAGAGGAAGACACAACTAGTTTTACAAAGATAACAGATTTACAGTCTTGGAGTCAACCCGTGGAGTCTCTAAAAAGAGGCAGCCAATTGGCTATGGTTCTACCTGGTTATTTTCAAGCTCTGTCTATCTTATTCAGACAGAATGTCTAACTGGCTTCTGGGCTTACTTCAAGTGCCCTTTAAATACTGAAAGTGATGACATTCTGTAATTATTTTCTCATTTCAGCCCAGTGATACTCAAAATTTTCACTCTTCTGAACTCAATTCCAAACCTAGTTTTCACAACTTTTGGAAAAAGACTAAAGGGAATTCTCAGACCAGGGATGGTAGTGCTTGCTTTCCTTGTAGTATGCCTGCTGTGGTTCTGGGCTGCGGTGATTAATTTTAGAGAATTTTCAGTTCCTCATTCTGTCTTCTTTCTCAAAGATCAAAGTATTTATGCCGTTCATTTAAAAAATACTGGTTTCCTTTGTGCCTAGTAGCTACTATGCAAATCCATGCAAATGTAAATTTAGCTTGTAGTCTTTCGGTAATGCCCTTTCTCATTTCTCCTTGTATTTTTCAGGAAGAAAAAAGAAAGCCCATTTCTATTTGTGCAGTGCTCAGTTCTTTGCTCTATTGTTCTTTCCCTCTGATCATCACTGTTAAGTGATGTTGGAAGTAATTACATCCCACTCTCTTTTGGCCAGAAAGCAGTTTTCAGATAGAGAACAGCTTGAAAAACATTCCCCATTACACAGTAACTGTGTCCCAATGATCCCCTCTGTGCGACAGTATTAGGTTTTTTCTCCCTAAGCCTGGCTAGGGCAGCTCGGACCATCTAGTTAATCATTTCATGCCCATTTACATGTTAGCCACAGAAATACTGTCTTATCCCACACTTCACATCCTGAATCAACCCCCAGCCCCTTGAAACCCCTTTAGATCACGTTACTCTGTCCCCACTCTAAACTGCTCTGCTGCTTATGGCTGGGGACATTACATTTTACACCCAGAGATACACTTACAAGTGTGTAAGATATTTGTGTTAATGATAGCCCCAAGCCCTTTGGAATAAGAGCCACATTTCAAAGATCAGCATGTTTCCTGGAGCTGAGCTATTTGTAAAGTGTTTTTCACAGAATGTCACTTAATGCATTTTAAATTGAATTTAATTGTACCTAGGAAGCATGGCGCTTTTAAAATCACTCATGAGGAAATAAACTTTAGAAGTAGGTTAATAAATGAAATGCCCAAGGCAGTGTTAATTTCCCCTTTTCTCAGGCCCTGTGCAAACTCTGCTCTGAATCATATTTGCTTGTGCTTGCCTGTTTAGTTATTTGTTTTCCCTGCTGGACAATGAATTTCTTGAGGACATGGGGCTGTGATCTTGATTTCTTTCTCTCTCTTTTCTCCTTCATATCTTTATTCCACACGCTGACACATTGCCTAGATACATTTGGCGTTAAGTGCTTCTTGAATGAATGATTAATTTAAATCTTAAGCATGAGTCTAAATATTTAAGTTCTCTCTGTGATCCCATCTGTCATGCCTTTGTCTACAATTGAGAGAAGAACCAGTCAGTAGCAGCCTTTATTTAAAAACAGGATGCATCTTTGCTTCTCTCCTCACCGAGATAACCTGAGTGCGAAAACCTGGCAAATGATAAATTGAAAAAGGGGTGGTCTTCTTCGTCTTTCTCCTGAGCTTATGGATTCAAGTGATAACAATGGAAATATATGGGAAGTTCTATTTTTCTCTAAATCTCCTTTACTCTGCTTGGGTGCTTTTATATCTTCTTGAGGGAGAACAGATTACCAATCACCCCACTTTTTTCTTTCGCTGTGGAACAAATGCTTATAGAATTCCGACTGTGGGCTAGCTGTTACGTGAAACATCAGGGCAGCAGCCCAATTATAAACCAAAGGATGATGTCCTCTACTGTCACAGAGAGTATGGGTCAGTGATAAGCCACACATTCTATCAGGTCATCGCATTATATCAACAAATATTAATTCTTTAAAGAATTAAAAATATCCGTCCTTTACAAGATGAAGTAACTGAGTCCAAAAGTGTCTAAGACTAGACTCTGGCAAAATACCCAGGTCCTCTGGTTTGACCTTTAACTAGTGCAGCTCCTATTTTTTTTGTTACACAGCATAGCTCCAATCTCTTACTTGTTTTCCTTAGAAACTGTCCTAGTCTCTCGCCAGTTTTACTTTTCTATAGTTGGACTAGTTTACGTGTATGAGTTGGCTCTTCCCTACCATCTCTCCTTCCCTCCTTCAATAATGCTCTGAACGCCTACCCTAATAGACATTTGAGATACAGAAATGAGTCAAAACAAACACACAAAATACACAAACAGTTTAGTGAGTACAAGGAGTTTTTAAAAAATCTACCTCAGTAGATACTACAATAGACCCATATTATACGGGTCAGAAGAAACATAATGCTGCTGCTGCTGCTGCTAAGTCGCTTCAGTCGTGTCCGACTCTGGGCACCCCATAGACGGCAGCCCATCAGGCTCCCCCGTCTCTGGGGTTCTCCAGGCAACAACACTGGAGTGGGTTGCCATTTCCTTCTCCAATGCATGAAAGTGAAAAGTGAAAGTGAAGTCGCTCAGTCGTGTCCTACTCTTCGCAACTCCATGGACTGCAGCCTACCAGGCTCCTCCGCCCATGGGATTTTCCAGGCAAGAGTACTGGAGTGGGGTTCCATTGCCTTCTCCAGAAGAAACATAATAGACCCATGTTAAATGGGTCAAAGGACAAAAGAAACATTAGCCAATACTAAACTAATTTGAAAAAGGTAGTCACAGTAACTCTACTCAGAAGCAATGAATGAATGGATGCCATATGCATTCAGTACTTGGTCTTATGCTCAGTGCTCACCCAGTTCTGTGCTATTGGTATTGGGATTCTCATTTACTTCATGAGAACCTTGAGGCTGCAGAGATCTTGTGTAGTTCACTAATTTCAGCAACATTTGCAATAAGCGTAACAACAATACCTCAGACATCACTGATTTCCCTAGTTCTCCAGCTTACAGATGGCAGATCTTGAATTTCTCCACCTGCATAATCACTTGAGCCAATTTCTTATAATAAATCTCTTTTTCTTATAAATTCTCTCCAGATGCATGCAAATATTGCCTCATTTCCACCATGCTATTGGATAAGAGGCACTAGCAATTAATTCGATGAAAAAGGAAATAACAAAAGATGAAGATATTAAACTACCATTCTCTCCTTGAAGTTAAATTTACGGTTTTTACTGCTCCTTTTTTTTTTTTTTGCAGTCATTCTCAACCAGAATAAAATATTTCCTACTTTTTCAAGTATACTGACAACATTGTGGCAAATACCCATAATTCTTTGAAAACTTTAACAAAATCTTCAAACAACCATTCCATAACATCTCTGCTCTCAAATTCTCTACATCTGTTCAAAAATGACACCAGGCAACTGCTGTCCCAGCTAGAAATAACCTTTCTGTTATTTTTTCCAAAACAATTCTGCCTCTCATTTCTATAGATCTTTAGCTACATATTTATCCTCTCGTTTGTAACTTGGATTGAAGTAAAAATAACTGAGTATTCTATTTCACATTCTATGCAAAAATTCTTTATCTTCTTTATGGCATGGTGAAAGAAAAAATCTTTACAGATTTCTTTGAAAATTTCATCATTGAGAAAGAACCAGAGGGAGGTTCAAGATGGAGGGGACATGTGTATAACTATGACTGATTCATGCTGATGTATGGCAGAGACCAACACAACATTTTAAAGCAATTGTCCTTCAATTAAAAATAAATTTAAAAGAATTTAAAAATCTAAAAAACAAAAGATACTAGATTTACTTATACTTTTCTCCTGTTTTCTCACTCCACCATGTCCCCACCCTCCAATTTCCCCTCAGAGTTGAACTTTCTACAATAGAGAACAAACAGACTATAAGGAGACAATTCAGTGATTGTGAATGTAGTTCCCCAACTTCTGTCAATTCTCACTTCAAAGAACACCTCTCATCTGTCTCTACGCATTTCATTGGCTGCCCTCTATAAGATTTCCTCAAGCAAACACACTAATATCTTTTCTGCCTTTCAAATAAAGTCCTAATGCCTTGAGTTTCTATTCAAACATCTCTTCAAATCCGCATCAATTTGTATTTCTGATTTAAAGGCATCTTTCGCTCAAGCTGTATTCTTCTGTTTCCTTTCCTTTTTCATTCTTTCTCAATGGAAAAATCTTTTTGCTTCACATTTGCATGGCATTTATCTCTTTGCATATGCTTTCTCCTTCCATCTAGATTTGGGCAGGTACTCAGTCTTCATCACCTTTTTATCTCCCAGAAGGTCTTTCATTCTCATCCTAGTTAAGGACAATTATTAATAATATGGGGTTGTGGCTCTTGTATAAATAAAACAGAGACTTTAGAAATGAAGAAAGCTACCTTAAAAAGAAACAAAAACTTTCTATAGGCCATTCTCTAATGATTTATGATATTCACCCTGTGTTAAACTTAATGGAATTCCATGGTAGAAGAGAAAGAAGACAATCTCCAGAATGACAAAAATGCCCCATATTCTAATCACCCAAGTGTTCCTTGTGGCTCACCTGGTAAAGAATCTGCCTGCAATGTTGGAGACTGGGGTTTGATCCCTGGGTCAGGAAGATCCCCTGGAGAAGGGAAAGGCTACCCTCTCCAGTATGCTGGCCTGGAGAATTCCATAGACTGTATAGTCCATGGAGTTGCAAAGAGTTGGACATGACCTAGTGATTTTCATTAATTCACTCATATTAAGCATTTCTTATCAACTAGAACCAGTTGTCAATGATTATTTTTGGCATTTTATACTGGTTCTCTGAATAGTTAGGCTTACTTTGGCTGTGATAACAGAAATCTTGTCAATTCTAACAACAGATTAGAAGTCCATGTTTATTTGTTTTCCTTTATGAAGCTAGAAGTCTGGAAGTGGGCAAAGCTGAGAACACTGAGCCTTTCTTGGATATGCCTGCTGCAGCCACCATAACTAACTGCCATGTTCATGTTTCAGCAGAAAAAATGGAGAAAAACAAGAAAAACGTATGACACATACTTCATAAAAGAAGAAAGGACAAATTCACAGGTGTCTTCCATATATTTATGATGATTGTAATTACAAAATACAAACATCCCTAACTGCAAAGCAGGTTGGGGAATGTCATTCTTCAATGGATAGGTTGCTGTACTGAACAGAATCAGTTTTGTTAGTAAAGGGAGAAAAAGGTGAATGAATATTATATAGAATATTTTGCATAGGATAATTTTGTCCCTTTCCTTTTTAATTAAATTTACAGTTAAGTGGATAGACACCAATATACAAAATTCAAAGAGGGTCTTCAAGGTTATTAGAACTAACCAAAGTGCACCAATTTAGAAGCGTATTCCATTTTTATAGACTTAATTATTTTAGGGCAGTTTTGGAGTGTCAGCAAAATTGACTAGAAAGTACACAGAGTTCCCATAACACCCTCCCCACACACTAAACAAATTACACACAGTCCCCTCCCACCACTAACATCCTACATCCTGCTCTGGAGTGGTACTGTTTTTACAATTGATGAATCAACATTGACATAGTGTTGTCAACCAAAGTCCACGGTTACATCAGTGTTCATTCTTAGTGGTGTATATTGTGTGTTAGTCGCTCATTTGGGTCTGATTATTTTGTGACCCCATGGACTGTAGCCCACCAGGCTCCTCTGTCCATGGGATTCTCCTGATAAGAATACTGAAGTGGATTGCCATTTCCTTCTCCAAGTGGTATATATTCTATGGGTATAAATAAATAATGACATGTTTCCACCATTACGATATCTAACAGAGTAGTCTGACTGCCCTAAAGGTCCCCTGAACTCCTTTTATCCATCCTGCCCTCACATCAAATCACTGGAAATCCATTATCCTTTCAGTTTTGCCTTTTCCAGAATGTCACAGTCCTGGATTCATGCAGTACACTTTTTAGTTTGGGTTCTTTTTTTAGTAATATACACTTAAGGCTTTTCTGTCTTTTCATGGCTTGATAGTTCATTTCTTTTTAACACTGCATAATACTCCATTGCCTGAATGTACCAGAGTTTGTTCATCCATTCACCTACTGAAGAGCATCTTGGTTTCTTCCAGGTTTTGGCAATTTTGAATAAAGATGCTATAAACATCATGTGTAGGTTTTTATGCAGATACATGTTTTCACTCATTTGGTTATATGTCAAAGAGTCCACTTGTGGATCATAGGTTAAGGGTATATTGAGTTTTCTAAAAAATTGTCAGCTGATTCATCATATTTTAAATATAAATGTAGGGTACTTAAGCGGTATTATTATCTGATATCCATACAGGGATTAAGTAAAACTTCATCATCTAATTACTGATTGAGAATTTCTTGAGCTACATGAAAATTCAAATTGAATTGCTCCAGTTTAAGCTATAGTCTCATGACTCAAGAGCTTTCTAGACATTTTCTCATTAAAATACGGGTGTGAGATGTATCACCTCAGTATACTACATGTAGAGCCATCACAGAGACACAATTTTGCTCTTAGCTGTCTCAAATCGTATTTAGATAATACTGCTATAGAATGTATACTATATATTCCTTACAGTGGCTTGTTTCTCTATCACCCTGAAATTCTGCATTGTAAAGAATTTCATTGAATTATAAAAATAAAAGGAAAAACCCTATCAGTAAGAAATTATATGAAATAAATTTACACATGTAAGTAAATATATATGGGATATTTCTCACTGTTGTTAGAATGCAGTCAAATGCATTTGACTTCATGTTGCCAGAGTATATTGTCATGGGGAGAATAATGCACACTGATTCAAAGAATGTGTCAGCAGAAAATGTCCTGTTTAGAAATGAGCGCGACCACTGATGCATGCCCGGACATGTGTCAAGATGCAAGGTGTGGACTAGGGATGAAAGCCAGTGGAGATATTTATGGCTGCTTTGCTTGCACTTTCCTATCTCATTCCAGTGCTCTCATGTGTGGAATTATGAAGCCACAATGGCTTTTTAAAATACAGAAATATTCAGTCTAGTTACACGGTCAAAGTTTTTCACATCCTTTGCTGGAAGTTAAAAGTCATGACTTCTTTCTCAGTAGTACTCTGTGAATTCTTGTTGTTTTTCACTTGCTTTTCTAAATTTTTACAAAGTATTTTTCCATTATAAAAACACATAGTGGTTTACAATTCAGTTAATAATAGCATGGTGACTATAAGATTAGGTACTAAGATTGAATGTGTATTTTCAAGTAATTCATTTATATAACAAATATACACCATCATTTTTATGCAACACACATACTCCTATGCCCTGTGAATAACAATGAAAAAAAAAAGCATAGAGCTTAGCTTCAGGAAGACTTTAGTATCCTCGGAAGAAACCAGAAATTAACACATAGACATTAGGTGATGGACAGTAATGAGAATGCATAGGAAAGGCACTTACTGCGCCTGGGAGGAGAGTGGGGGAGTGTAAAGATTCACAAAGGCATCCTAAATGAGATATTCTAGCAGAAATATAACTAACATTAAATATGATACAATATTTTAGTCATTCTGAAAGCAGTATGGAACCTTGCAGTTTCTGTAATAAATAAATTTTGCAATTGGGTCCAAAGTACTTTTTATCATTGGAATGCTCAATTGTTTTCTAGGAAAATAAGAAATTAGAAAACATGAAATAAAGTTGCATTCAAATGATAAGAAATGTATATTTACAATTATAAAATTGTAAAATGTAGGCAAAAATTACCAAAAAAGTCTCAAATCTTTTTTTAATAGGTGGGAATTTTCTAAGAGTGCATGTAAAAGATGTGTACAATTGGAAGATGTATATAATTGGAAGAAGAAATTCAAAGCATATGTAAGTGAGTTAAAAGGAAATCTGCAATCTTCAGTTACTTCAGTGATCTATGCTACAGTTATTTCAGATACAAAGACTTCTAACAGGTGGTATTAGAACAGATATCATTATTAGAACAGAAGCTTTTTAATTTCAAGTCTCATCACAGAGCTCCCTACCCGACCCTTGTCATTATCTGCACTTATAAATGCACCCCCTGACTTATTGTCTGATAAGGTACATAATGGGCTTCTCAGGTGGTTCTTAGAAGAACATAATGGTTCTTCTAGCAGTAAAGAACCCACCTGCCAATGCAGGAGACATAAGAGACTAAGGTTCAATCCCTAAGTTGGGAAGATCCCCTGGAGGAGGGCATGGCAACCAACTCCAGTATTCTTGCCTGGACAGAGGAGCCTGGCAGGCTATAGTCTATAGGGTCACAAAGAGACTTGATTGAAGCAAGCTAGCAAGTGCCATGCAAGGTGCAAAACATGTACCTTGGATTTGTATAACATAAATAAATAAATAAAAGAGAGCAATTCTCTAATAGGACATGGACACAATATCATTTAAATAAACAGAGTGTATGCATTCTTCAGTTTGCGAAAATATTGAAAACATTTATATAAATAATCTTTCAAATTTATAACAGGTAAGTAGGTGAAGAGCAGAAGTACAAGTTTTCCATCTTGAGTTTTTGATACAGGGTTAGGGTTTCCCAGTAGTCATATATGGATGTGAAAGCTGAATCATAAAGAAGGCTGAGCACCAAAGAATTGATGCTTTTCAACTGTGATGCTGAAGAGACTCTTGAGAGTGCCTTGGACAACAAGGAGATCAAATCACTCAGTCCTAAAGAAGTCAACCCTGAATATTCATTAGAAGGACTGATGCTGAAACAGAAGCTCCAATACTTTGGTCACCTGATGTGAAGAACTGACTCACAGGAAAAGACTCTGATGCTGGGAAAGATTGAAGAAAAAAGGAGAAGGGGACAACAGGATAAGATGGTTAGATAGCATCATGGACTCAATGGACATGAATTCAAGCAAACTCCAGGAGACAGTGAAGGACAGGGGCGCCTAACGTGCTGCAGTCCACAGGGTCACAAGGAGTTCGACGAGACTCAGCGACTGAAAAACAACGACAAATGACATTATTTGATATCTTACTGATGCCAAGTTTTAATAGGGAACTGAATTCAGAAAGATGTTATTTACATTCATAATCCTGATAAAGCAAAGTATTACTGAAGAAGAAACTTATTTTAGCTCTAATTAAAGCTAAGCACAAACCAAATAACAAGTTCTAAAATTATACTTCTTGGGAAGCTAAATCTATGAGTACCTCTGTGATACAAATGAAATGCAGTTGCATGAATGTATGGTGACCTAGGTCTGGGAAGTCAATCAAATCAGAAACCCAGGTTGCATGTGCTTTGTCCTCATATTTCATTTTCTGAGAAAACATGACTTTTCTCACAAGACATTGAGTAATCTCTTTGCTCGTTATTTTCCTATATAAATTGAACAATAAATGATTTAAAGGTGATATCCCTGTTTACTAGAACATAGAGGATTAAAACTAACTCAATTCAGGCAATTTATTATGCAAGGGGTCATAATTTCGGAAGGACTAAATCTGAATTAGAGATAAATTTAGATAAATCCACTTCATCTCAACACAGCATTTCTATAAGCAAGCATTTGAAACCTGTGAGGAATTGTAATTTATATGACAAGCCCAAAACTATGACTTGGGTTCCTCTTAAAATGTCTTTGAAGATAGAAATCTGAATTAATTAACTAGGTGAAAGTATGACTCAAATAACATTTGAGTCAGCTCCTCTGTCTTCCGTAAAAGTTGGATCTAATAATGTTTCTTCCTATGTTTGAAAGATTAACCAGGCTTTATATTTCTTGGGAAATTAATCATTACACTTTTGTTGGATTTGGGTTTTATTTTTGTCTTTCAGGTGCATAAATCGCACAGCTTATTAGTCAGAGAAGCCTTTCATGTCTTTAATCAACTCTGAATTTGAAAATTCTGAAAATGAATCAGACTGGTAGGCCTACTTCTGAAGATCTTTAAAATATTCTCCCATAAGGAGGATAAGTGGAAAAGATGGTCACTTAGCAATGATGCCTTTAGAGAAACATGCCTTGCTGAAAAATGTGTGCCTTAGTACTTTGCAATGGTGTGATAAATAGCCTACTTTCACCAGAGATGTACCTTATGTCTGCAACCATGTCTAGAATATGAAAATGAAAGAGTGATGGCATTGCCAAACATTTGTCATCTTTAAGGTATTAACATATATTTCTAGAGCACCATTAAATAACCACACTTGAAATCTATCTAATTTACATACACACAAAACTGATAGCCACCTCTTGTGATGTTAAGTCGTTTAGATAAATCTTTTAAGTTAAAGAAAACAAATATAAAAAATATGAAAGTGAAAGCCTCTCAGTCTTGTCAGACACTTTGCAACACTGGATTGTAGCTGGCCAGGCTCCTCTGTCCATGGAATTCTCCAGGCCAGAATACTGGAGTGAGTAGCTGTTCCCTTCTCCAGGGGATCTTTCCAACCCAGGGATCGCACCCAGGTCTCCTCCATTGCAGGCGGATTCTTTACTATCTGAGCCACTAGGGAAGATACAGTTCACCTTAATTTTAGAATCAAGATTTGAATATCATATTTGTCTTTTACATGTTCTCTCAGCTTTTTAAATGTATTTTTAAATTCTATTTATTTTTTGCTGCATTGAATCGTCATTGCTGAACGCAGACTTTCTCTAGTTGTTGTGAGTGGGAACTATTCCTCATTGGAGGTGCGAACTTCTCACTGTGGTGGCTTCTCTTGTTGATTGGGATGCGGCCTCAGAAGTTGTGGTTGCTGCTGTTGCTGCTGCTGTTAAGTTGCTTCAGTCGTGTCCGACTCTGTGCGACCCCATAGACGGCAGGCCATGCAGGGGCTTAATTGCTCTGTGGCACGAGGGATCTTCCTGGACCAGGGATCGAACCCTTGGCAGAAGGATTCTTAACCACTGGACCATCAGGGAAATCCCAGCTTTTTTTTTTCAAATGGAGTTTAAAGTAATAGAAGTTTACATCTTAGAAAATGTCAACAGTAAACTCTCATGGTTTCTAAACAATCTCTATGGAGCTTTGGGAGTTAGACCAAAGTGCTCCTGAGGTGTAGGGAGTATGAGCATGTCAACCGAAAAATACTTCAGCCTGGTTTTAATCAGACAAGCGGCTCTTTCACAACAGGCAATTCCATAGCAAATATCAAACAAACAAATTTTCTATGCTTAAAAACTTGGCATAGTCTAGTCAGATCTAATCTCCATCTGGTTATACGATGGAATCACCGGGGAAATTTTTTGAAGTACTTATGCCTGACTCCCCACCCCTAGAGGTTCAAATGTAAATTATCTTGGCTGTAGCCCAGACATTAGTATACTTTTTCAGATAAAAAGATGTTTCTAATATGCAGTCAGGATTAAGAACGGATCTCATCGGAACTTCTTTATTTTTCAAGTAGGACCAGAGAGATCTCGATAGATAATAAAAATGTCACATACATAATACAACACAATCTGCATTCACATACACCTACTAATGGAAATAAAATGCACTTAGAAAATTTAAAAAAATAATAATAATTCAAGCCTGACATTTTACAAGGAGGCAAATTGGATCAGATAATGTAATTAGCCAGCAATAAATCTGACAGAAGGCAGAAAAAAGAAGCTACCTGATGATAGCCACATGGGAGGCTTTCACATATTGCAATTTATGACATTCTCCTTTATCTTGGGTTTATTGTCTTATCTCCTTGTCTTTTCTCCATCCGCACTCCTGGGACAAAAGGGCTGCTGGAAATCTTTTATAATTATTGCAGTAGTTCTAGCTCTAACATGAAGACAGGTGGGGTTTACGGGAGCAAAGAGGCAGTGCATTCTTCCAGACTGGACAGAGGAGTGTCCTTCTTCTCAGGAGCAAGCACAGTAGGTGCTCAGGAGCCTCCACAGGCATTCTTGCTGTTCAGCAGTAGCACTAAATCTGCTTTCTACCCACCCTCCAAGACATGCATGTGGGACGCTTCAGTGATCACTGCAATTTTCTGTGCATTAGAAGAGGTTTCAACTCTGAGTTCTTTTGACACGGTGGGCTCTGGTTCTGGGTTCCTGGAAGGTTACGTTGATGTTTGGAATAGAACGGGTCTTCTCAAACTCTACCGTGAATGAGAATCACACAGAGAGCTTGCTATAATGTGAATGCTGACTCAGAAGTTATGGGAAGGGGCCTGAGATTCTGTATTTCCAATCAAATCCCAACCTATGCCAATGTGATTGGATTGTGGATCATACTTTTTTATTTTTTACTGGAGCATAATTGATCAACCATGTCATGATCGTTTCAGGTATACACCAAGGTGATTCAGTTATAAATATATACATATTGGTTCTTTTTTCAAGTTCTTTTCCCATTTGGTTATTACAGAATATTGAGCAGTGTTCTCTGTGCTATACAGTAGGTCCTTGTTGGTTATTTACTTTAAAATAGAAGTGTGTCCTTTGACAGAGAAAATGCTTTCTTTGCAAGCAGTCCAAAGATGTGCCATGGCGTTGCAGCCTACATCCGGGTCTCTGCTCCAGTGCTGTTGCACTTACACAACAGGGTGTGCGTCCACACCTTCTGGGCTTTTTGCATCCTCCTCCTCAATGAAGAGTCTTCAGAGTTCCTGTGCAATAATTAAGCAGCATCTCTGGTTCCAGAGTCTCTTCATGGTCTGGCATTGGGACGTATGGAGCATGTGGCCAGTGGTTGCTGGTGACCACGTGAGATTGGCCAATTGAGTCCATGTCGAGGCTGTGCATTCAAGGGACAGACGCAGGCAGCATCTGCTCTGACAAAGCCCCTGAACACCTGCTAGATTTCTCTGTGGGGTGAGGAAGAGACCATCCTCCAGAAGGTGCCGGAAGAAGTGGAACTGTTACTTGAATGAGCAGTTCCAGCCCAGGGATGGCAGGCTGGCGTGTGCCAGGGATGGTGGCAGAGGCCACCTCACTCCTGGTGGACAGGCTAGTGTTTCTGCTCCATGTGTCTTATCAGTCATCTGTTCCACCTTTCCACCGTCAGAAGAAATGAAGGGTGCATGTTTGAAGGGAGCATTGGGGACTGCTTCTCTGTTCTCAAGGGTTCTCTCCCTCTTTTAGGTCTAAATGAAACTGGCAATA
This sequence comes from Bos grunniens, assembly GCF_055505025.1. Classification (NCBI taxonomy): domain Eukaryota; kingdom Metazoa; phylum Chordata; class Mammalia; order Artiodactyla; family Bovidae; genus Bos; species Bos grunniens. The sequence continues at coordinate 11,227,183 of NC_141188.1, forward strand.
AAGGAACACATGTCAGGAACAAAGGTTGGGCTCTGGCGTGGCCAGAGTCAAAAAGGATAAACTTGAAGCCCCAGCGAACAAACCTGAGGGTTGCTATAGTAACCTTAAGAGTTGGGCCAGAGCTGGGACAGGGGCTCTTTCCTGGACTAAGGCTGAGGCAGATCCGGAGAAACAGCCCTCCTCTCCTCGTCCAGCTGAGCTGAGGGAAATACAGAGCAGAGGGGAGGATGAGAGTCCCTCCCAGTGCAGCCTCCACAAGGGCCTCAGGAAGGTAGGTGAGGGGACCTTTGATGTGCTCTGGGATCTGAGACTTGAGTAGGAAAGGAATGGGGTGCTAGAGCCTCCGGAAAAACCAAGCTTTGTGGTGAGTCAGTCATGCAGTCCTTAGCTTGCAGGGTGCACATGACCACTCTTTGTCCTTGCAGTGTAGTAGTCAAGCCAACAATCACGATTGCCTGGTGACATCTTCATCATTATACTGGCTTCCCAGGTGGTGCTAGTGGTAAAGAACTTGCCTGCCAATGCAGAGACATAAGAGACGTGGGCTTGATCCCTGCTTTGGGAAGATCCCATAGAGGAAGGCACGTCAACCCATTTTAGTTTTCTTGCCTGGAGAATCCCATGGGCAGAGGGGTCTGGTAGGCTATAGTCCATGGGGTCACAGAGAGTCGGACACAACTCAGGCGACTTAGCCCACACACACATACCTTTATACATATATATATGCCTACACACACACACACACTTATATATAGGGGCTTCCCTGGTGGCTCAGGTGGCAAAGTGTCTGCCTGCAATGTGGGAGACCCAGGTTCGAACCCTGGGTTGGGGAGAGCCCCTGGAGAAGGAAATGGCAACCCACCCCAGTATTCTTGCCTGGAAAATTCCATGGATGGAGGAGCCTGGTAGGCTACAGTCCATGGAATCACGAAGAGTCAGACGCAACTGAGCGACTTCACTTCCACTTTCACTTATATATATATATTATCCCCCCGCCTTTTAAGTCCCCCTACTCTCTCCCATTATTCCACTCCTCCCCCTCCCTTTTTCTTCCCATGGAATCAGTGCTGTGATCCAATGTCTTTCTCTCATGGAACAGGAGTTGAATCCTCTTATTTATTTACCTTCCTAACTTCTAGCCCAAAGAGTCTCTGAAATATTCTTGAGACACTTCAGTTACATATACAGAATAGAAACACTTATTTATTAGCTTGGAAATCTATGTGTAAGATACAAAAATGAAGAGAATGTCTCTATGTTTAAAAATATATTCTGTGTTCAGAAATAAAATATGTCAGGAGGTGCAGACCCTCTTCTGTACTTATTTACTGAAACTGCGCTTCCTCTAATACACTAAGTCATTGATGCGGCACCTAATACTTAACAATACCTAAAACTTTACAATAGAGGTCTCTATTATTTTTACCAGGATTGAGAATCTGAAAGAAAACATGGTGTATGGGTAGAAATCTGGGATTTCATTTGTAAAATAAGTAACAAAGAATCAGATCATAGGCAAAGGTCGGTGTACTCCATGTGAACTGGTGAACAATTACCAATTCCTTATGTAATTGTTGTTTAGTTGCTAAGTCATATCTGACTCTTTGTGACCCCATGGACTGTAGCCCACCAGGCTCCTCTATCCATGGGATTTCCCAGGCAAGAATACTGGAGTGGGGTGCCATTTTCTTCTCTAAATTCGTTCTGAGTCAGGATTTTTACAGAAGCTCTTCCACACTTTGTGCCTTTAATTATATGACCTTCTCTTTTTTTATTCCCCTTTACTGTTTATAGTAAAAAACATTAACTTCTACATCAAGGTCAGTTAGTTTTTAAAGGAGACCAAAGAGAAAAATTTTTATACTTACACAATGTTGAATTGATCATTTGTTAATTTGACTTTATTGTAATATTGTAGTTCCAACCATATAAAATTTTCATTATTGTGAGTCGAAATGATTGAATATATTAATAACGTTTAACTACTAATTCCAAAGGAAGAGTCAGGAAGACAGGGATCAGCAGTTTGGTTAGTAAACAGCTTTGCCACTTTGTAATCTATTTTACTTTAAAATAGATGTTGATACTTGTTATGCAAATTGTCTCTGAATAAGACCTTAATGAAATTCAGTTCCTATCCTCTATGGGACATTCGAGGGAAAATGACCTTGTTTACTGCACATCAAATAAAAGTGTTAACAAAAAACTACTTTACATACCAACTGTCAATAACCAAAGTATGCATATGTCCTGATCTGAGGCTTTCTTGCTCTTCTTTCGAGACATTCTAGTCATTGAGTATCATTCTTGGAGGATCCTTACATGGGAATGTTGGAGTGTAACCTCGGGCTTCTTAGGTGGCGCTAGTGGTAAAGAACCTGCCTGCCAATGCAGGAGACATGAAGGGATGAGGCTTCCATCCCTGGGTCGGGAAGATCTCCCGGAGAAGGAAATGGCAACCCACTCCAACATTCTTCCCTGGAGAATCCCACGGACAGAGGAGCCTGGCAGAGTACAGTCCATGGAGTCACACAGAGTTGGATATGACTGAAGCATCTTAGCACAGAATGTAACTCACCAGAAAGTCCTGACTAGCTGGTGAGAAGGGCAAGAGGCAGACTAGAGAAAGAGTATTTACTGATGATCCTCTATGATTTCACCCAAAGGACCTGAGAATTACTACTTCAAGGTTCTTTGAAGGCAGACAGGTAGTAAAACCTTGACTTTCTCTAAGTCCAAATAAGTCCCCAAGATACAGTATGGTATGGTCCTGGCCTCTATGTACTTTTTATTGCTGTTCTTGAAAGTTTTCAACTTTCTCAAGACAATATTCTTCTTAAAGCCTTTAAGGGACTTTATTATCCATGCATGAAGATATTCTTCATTTATAAGAAATTTTATATAAATATATTACTTTTATGTCTTTTGTCAGTTAAATTATTTTTCATAACCATAATTCACCCTGGGAATTTTTTCAATCTGATAATGACAACTCAGAGTTGTTAAAGGCAGTTAACGCTTACTCATATTCCCAACAACTACCAAGGTGTGTCCTTATTAGACTCTAATGCTCGCACTGTTGTGTTTTATTACCTAAGCAGGGAAGTAAAAAATTAGTGCCTAACACAATTGGACAGCTTCATTGGTTTTATGTAGTGAATTGCTCAGAAGATGAACATTACCAAGCCAGGAAATTCTTATTCTCTTTTCAGAAAAAAATACTCACAAAGGGGCAAATGCCAATTTAATAACTAAATGAGGAGAAAACCTTCTGAAAGCAAGCATAAAGGATTACTAGACTCTTTATCATGTCCTTAATCAGTGACATTTTAGCCAGCCGTGGAGACAGAATGAATGGGACAATTGATAAGAAAAATGGATAATTCTCAAACAGATTTAAAATCCAGTGTTGCCTCCCCTGAATGTGTTAAGTAAATAAATATTTATGGGGGGTTGAATTTGTAGTATGTCAGATTAGCATTCAGCACACAAGATAAACAGATACTTTCTAACAAAAAGAAGTCAAGAGTCAAGTGGTTAGTCTGGTGGAGGCAGGTGCACCAATAGGTTTATTTCTAGAAGGAATGGTCAAGCAGTATGGAGTGATTGCAGGGAAATTAGGAGCAAATGGAGACAAGTATTGAGGCTAGGAACAGGAAGTGGTATTTGAGCAGAAACTGGAAAGCTGTGTAGATACTTCCAGCAGCATGAGGTACAGGCATGTTTTTGACACAGAAGGAGCTAGGTGTGCAAATGCACAGGGATGGGAGATGCAGGCACTGTTAGGAGCCAGCCTCGGTGATGGGTACAGTGTACAGTGTGTGTGTGCTCAGTCACTCAGTCCTGTCCGATTCTTTGCATCCCCATGGGCTGTACCCTGCCGGACTCCTCTGCCCATGGAATTTTTCTAGGCAAGAATACTGGAGCGGGTTGCCATTTCCTACTCTAGGACTTGAACCCAGGGATTGAATCTGTGTCTCTTGCCCTTCCTACATTAGCAGGTACATTCTTTACCACTGCACCGTCTGGGAAGCCCAGCATAAGGACTTTGTTAAATACTTTGCATGCATTATCTTCTTTAATTATAAGAACAATTCTGTGAAATAGGTACTGACTTTACCTCCATTTTGCAGCAAGGGAAAAAAAAAAAAGGCTGAAATATAGATATCAGAGTCCTGAAATTCTTAACTTGAATGGTGAAAGTTCTTGTATGGCAACAAAATAAGTTTTGTTTTATCTTTTCTCTATAAAGGGATGATGGTAAATATTGTAGGTTTTGGCAGTTGCAGGGGGATCCTCCCATTTGTAAATTTATGTTTTAAATTATATCCTGTTCCTCCTCTTCTCTCTGCACCCTCCCTCCTCCTTCCTCTTCCCTTTAGGATTGTAAGAAACATTTTTAGGTCATAGAATGTACAATAAGCCATGAGCTACATTTGGCCCTAGAGGTCTAGTTTGCCAAGGATGTGTGTGTGTGCTTAGTCGCTCAGTCATGTCTGACTCTTTGCAACCCCATGGACTTTTACCAAGGGTCAGTCAGTCAGTTCAATTGCTCAATCATGGCCAACTCTTTGGGGCCCCAAGGACTGCAGCATACCAGGCTTCCCTCTCCATCACCAACTCCAGGAGCTTGCTCAAACTCAAGTCCTTTGAGTCGGTGATGCCATCCAACCATCTTATCCTCTGTCATCCCCTTCTCCTCCTGCCTTCAATCTTTCCCAGCATCTGAGTCTCTTCCAAGGAGTCAGTTCTTCACATCAAGTGGCCAAAGCACTGGAGTTTCAGCTTTAGCATCAGTCCTTCTGATGAATATTCAGGGTATTCAGGTTGCCAAGGGCAGCCTGGGAGGATTTTGAGGTGAGGAAAAAGAAAATATGAATTACAATCTAAATATACAACCAGGGCTAGAATGTGGAAGAGTTTCCCAGGTGGTGCTAGTGGTGAAGAACCCTCCTGCCAATACAGGAGATGCAAGAAATGTGGGTTTGATCCCTGGGTTGGGAAGATCCCCTGGAGAAGGGAATGGTTACCCACTCCAGTCTTCTTGCCGGGAGAATTCCCTGGACAGAGGAACCTGGCAGGTTACTGTCCATGGGGTTGCAAAGAGTTGGACACGACTGAAGGAACTTAAGATACATGCATACTGTAAGTGGGCGAAATATGATATAAAATAGACTGTAAGCAAGCTATACAAATCGTGAGGCCAGAATGGAGAGACAGTGAAATTCAAGAGGACTTTAGTAGTTCATTGTTTGCAAGATATGAATGAGAGGGAAAAAAAGAGTGTAGGTCATGTATGTCTGGACTAGACACACTAGTAGATGAAGAGTGGGTGGGCCACACTTGGTTTTCCTCCAGATACTCCAATCCTTGTTCTTAATGGTCTACAGAGCAGGACGGGGCTCCCTCAACTTTCTGTGCCCCCAGAATTCAGCGGAGGTTCTAAACACAGTTTGTATTTACTACAGTCTTGTGAAAAGTACATGAATAAATGAGTGAGTGAACGCTTTCTTCCCTAAGGGGGAAAAAATTAAATGATTATTCTGAAAAAGAATTGCTAACAAAAATAAAAGCTGCAAAATATGAGGTTTTCATATACATGTCTCTTATCCAACCACACTCTGGGTCTTTAGTGGAAACTGTGAACTTAGATATCAGAAACAGAAATACAGTCAAGTTTAGATCAAAATGATGATTTTAAATTGGAGAAGTACTTAGATAAAGCACCATGGGGCAGCCTTTGCTGATCCACACTTGACATCAGATTAAAAGATGATTCAATAGCATAGGGGATGGCTGACTCAGAGAGTTAGGAAAGGATGTCAATAATTTTGTGAGATATCAAGGTTCCTCTTGTAGCCTTCACATCGAGTTGACAGGGCAGATAGACAGAGATCTGAATGAACATCTTACCAGAGCTCTTGTCAGTGTTTTAATTTATTCCATAAATACTCCTGATATTAACCTCATGTATATAAGCATGAGGTCTAGAAATTTGTTAAAACTTGTATCAGTCTTTAAGAGTTTTTAAACTGAATGACTTTTCAAAAATGAAATTCTTCCTCTTTGGAGTAGTGTCCATTTTATCACGTCCTTGGATGTGGGTTTCATTAATAATGTTAACATTCATTTTGTGTAATAGTTCTATATAGTTACTAACCCTGCTTGAAATACAAAATCTTTAAAATGTGACTGTGTTTATTACAAATTTTGAGACCAGTTGCTTTTCATCTCCAAATCTGTTGAGCTGGATGGAATTTCCCCTGTTTTCAGGTTTGACACATAATGATTAATTTTCTGGATCCCTGTTACAAGAATTAATTGAGATCTTGCCAACTGACAGGCACTGTTCCATGCAGTGGTGTTACATTTATAAATAGGATAAGGGTAGAGGAGAGTTCTGACTGCATGGATTTTACATGCTAGAGCCAATCTGTTCAATACAGTAGCCACTAGCCACACATGCTATTTAATTAAAACTAAATAAAGTTAAAATTTGGTTCCTCAGTCATATCACATTCCAAGCGCTCAAAAGCCATACATAACAAAGGCTATCATATCGGAGGGTGAAGATTTATAAAACCTTTTGCTGCATGTGAGCTTACCTATATTATCTCGCTTAAAGTTTTTGTAAATGAGTTTCATGAAGGGAATGAACCATGACATATTTCAGCCCAGTTGCTTTCTGTAACTGCTACATCAGTAGATTTCATATATCCTTACAAATGACTTTTGATTCTTTTCTTTGTGTCTCTTTTTATCTCTTTCTTAAAGAGTATTGGTGGAAACAATTAGCTGTCTGATGTCCTTAGTTTTCATAACATTCACATTAAGCTCTTGTAAACCTTTACAGAGTACAAAATCAATGTTGAGACTTTGTCAGGATTATTTTGTCTACTTCTTTTAAGTGAGCTATTGAATGCACCTCAAGTAATTCCAGTGCATGTATGAGAGAAGAAACTAAATCAAAGTCTGAGTCTAGAGTCCAAGAGATGAGGCTGATCATTAGTAAACCCATAAAAGGAAGCTGGGATAAAAGGGCAAGTAATCTGAAAAGCAGACGAGCATGAAGATCTAAAGATAAACATTCTGAGAATGTAAACAACTTGTTTAGAAAAGAAAGAAAGAAAGAAAAGGCATATGCCAAAATATTAAAAAGCTCAGAAGCATAGACAGATTAATTGGATTCACAGAGAAAAAAGAATCACAGAGCTGTCATATTCAGTCAAGAGATAAAATGTTGTTTGGATCTATGATAGGGAGAAAGGCATTAAAGCGATAGAAAGGGTCTGTGCGTGTCAGCACCATCCTTTCAAATCTCATGGCTTAGACATAATCACACCAATTTAAAGCAAGTGCCAGTTACAACTCTGGAAATTGACTATTTGGAGATCTCCATCACCCTTGGGTGACATATTCACAGCTTCCGGATAGGGCATTATGTTGAGGGACATATCATAAATAAGAATAGCACTCCAACATGACTCAAATAATTCAATAGTATTCGCCTACACATAGAGGAGAAATTGTTCCCATACAGACAGGATGCCAAATAATGGGGGCAGAGAGAATGAACATTACAGAGCAGTCATCTTAGGAATGTGAAACATAGCCCAGCTTGTGCAAGACAATCAAACCCCATGAGCAAGTCAGGTTAGCAGGACCAAGAACACTGTCTCTTACCTCCTTTTAACCTGCTGAAAGAGGTGCTCCGCTAGGTTGGAACAAAAGCTTGAATAACCCAACCTGAGAATTACAAAATAGCTTCTCTCTTTGTCCTAACATTAGCTTTGCTCAGGCTTCAACATATTATTATGTTCCTTTCATTTTCTTCCTGAGACCTCAAAATTTAAGTACTTTGTAATATCAGTATATTTTTCACATTTAAGAAGTACTGTTGGGAATTTGATGGTGCCCAGGAATTTAGACACACCAAAAGTCCTATCCTGAATTTACACCCTCCTATATGATATTGCTTTGATCTTCCCTGTAGCTCAGGTGGTAAAGAATCTGCCTGCAGTGTGGGAGATGCAGGTTCCATCCCTGGGTTGGAAAGATCCTCTGGAGAAGGGAACGTCAACCCATTCCAGTATTCTTGCCTGGAGAATCCCATGGACAGAGGAGGCTGGAGGGCCATAGTCCTTGGGGTCGCAAAGAGTCGGACACAACTGAGCAACTAACACTACTACTACAATGATATTGAGTGTGACCCCAGAATCCTTTTTCCCTTGTTCTGCACATTATGAAAAATGCCAGTGATGGATCAAAATCTATCCATACATCCTAATCCACTTAAAATCCGTGCCCTGTAGTCATCTCAAGCAAACATTGCTCATTATCCTCTCATGCTACTCAGAATACTGGCCTTCAAAAAACATCACATCTTAATCACCAGAACCCATGAATATACTGTGCATGACACAAAGAGGGACCATGCAGGAACAGTTAATGTTAGGAGGCTTACAATAGATTATCAGAGCTTATCTGGGTGGGTCTGGCCGAATCCCATGGACCTTTAAAAGCAGAACTTTCTCTAGTGGGAATTAGAGAGATGCAGTTGAAAGGGTCGGAGAAGGCAATGACACCCTACTCCAGTGTTCTTGCCTGGAAAATCCCATGGATAGGGGAGCCTGGTGGGCTGCCATCTATGGGGTCGCACAGAGTTGGACACGACTGAAGCGACACAGCAGCAGCAGTAGAAAGGGTAGATTTGAAGCACACATTTTTCTCCAACCACTGTTTCTAGAAAGGGCCATATGAGAGAGCAGGGAAAGGAATACGGGCAGCTTCCAAGAGCAAAGGCTGGTCCACTGCCCACACCCAGCAAAGAAAGAGAGACTTCGGTCCAACAAGGGCCGCAGTTCTATGAATGCGTGGAGATGAACTTGGCCAACGTCCTGAATGAACTTGGGGGCAGATTCAACCCCAGAGCTTCCACAAGGGGGCGCAGCCCCTCCAACACCTTGATTTCAGTCTTGTGGGAATCATTGCAGAAGGCTCACCTGAGCCGTGCTGCACTCATACTTCTGATTTACAGACGGCTAGGATAATAAATATAGCTTCCCTGGTGGCTCGGATGGTAAACAGTCTACCTGCAATGCAGCAGACCCAGGTTTGATCCCTGGGTGAGGAAGATCCCCTGGAGAAGAGAATGGCAACCCACTCCAGTATTCTTGCTTGGAAAATCCCATGGATGGAGGAGCCTGGTAGACTAAACCCCATGGGGTCGCAAAGAGTCAGACATGACTGAGCAACTAACACACACAGGATAATAAATGGCTGTTGTTGATGATGTGCTATGGCAACAAAAGAAAGCTGATATACCCAGTTCTCCCGTAGATCTGTTCAGCCATGGATCTAGAGTTGGGCTGGATATCCTCTCTCTGGGTTTCCCAGGTGGCTCAGTGATAAAGAATCTGCCTGCCAATGCAGGAAATGCAGGAGATACAGGTTCGATCCCTAAATTGGGAAGATCCTCTGGAGAAGAAAATGGCTACCAACTCTGGTATTCTTGCCTAGATAATCCCAAGAATAGTTCATGGGGTCACAAACAGTCTGACACGACTTAGCAACTGGGCACACATGCACATCATTATTTTACCCTGATGCTTCAAGATCGTTCCAGGGATAATCAGGAATGCCAACCTTTCCTACTCTGAATAGCTGTCATTTTCTCCTATATTAATTGCAGGCTTCAGCACCAATTCCTAGTCTATGCCATCACTCTACCAATAGCATGAAAACTCTCAAATACCACATGCATGACATATCTAGTGTCCTAGCCTCTCAATTTTCTTATCTCCTTATATCCCCAGCTACCGTCACTCAGCTCCACTTCAGCAAATCACTCAGTTGACATGCCCTAGAATTCAGATTGCAGAGAATTGTCTCACTGTGAAAACACTTAAAAAGAAAAAATCTTCTTCCTAGTCATATTTTCACATCTTTCTTTTTAGAAAATAATTCTTCACAGATCTCTCATATTTCTGCCTACATTTAACAGTTTTTGTTCCAGATTATCTTTTTAAGGAGGTGTATATAACAACTTTGGCCTAGAGAGGCAGTGTCCGCTTTTTGAACATCAGGATGATAAAAATGATGTTTGCTTCAGGTTTCTTCCCAGCCCTTCCTTCACTGAATGTTTCCTAAGCTGGGGTTTCTAACTAGAGTATGGCTCAGCTGTGCGGGCAGCCTTTGTGTGGGTTGCTCCACACTATGCTGTGAGACTTGGGGGGAAAGAGGAAATAATGCAGACATTCAGTTCATGCTACCTGCTGTGCAAAGAGTAATGAGTAATAAGTCCTTCATCTCTTGTCTCTGTCTTTGATTCAGGGCTCTTGTGTCTTCTGCCAGCACCCAGAGACTAGACAGGCTAACCTGTCAGCTTGTAAGTAGAGCAGAATCTCAGAGCCTTTACAGTTTTTGACACCTTCTTGTTCTCTTGCAATCTTTGGATACTGAAACTTTCTCCTTTTCTCATAACCTCCTCATATTTTAAGTTACTTCCCTATCCAGGTATATAAGGAAACAGTGAACTTGCATCTGATCCTGGTGAGAAGTATGCTTATCTCCAGGGACTTCTGGAAGGATGCTTTGCCACTTGGCCAAGATTAGGATGGGATGTGCTATGCGGTGATTTATAATGTGCTGTTTGGTGTCCACACTGCTCTGGAGGCTACGCAGTGCTAATGTGTCTACAGTGTTTAGAGAAAATGTATGAACTGATGATCTGAACCTCTTGACTTAGACTGGCTTTAGCTATGTGACCCGCACAGCACAAAAGACCCCGTACACTGGTGCTGTGCGTGCTGTGTGCTGTGCTTAGTCACTCAGTCGTGTCCGACTCTTTGTGACCCCCACGGACTGCAGCCCGCCAGGCTCCTTAGTCCATGGGGATTCTCCAGGCAAGAATACTGGAGTGGGTTGTCATGCCCTTCCCCAGGGCATCTTTCCAACCCAGGGACCAAACCCAGGTCTCCCGCATTGCAGGTGGATTCTTTACCATCTCAGACACCAGGGAATCCCAACTTATGCTATAGCTTCCTTGAAACCAAGATATCTGGCATATTTCTTGATATTTCATAATCTGAATGCATAGCATGTTGCGTGTGTTAAAGGAGGAATGAGAGCCTGAAGTTAGAAGCTGTGGGGCTCTCACTGATGGTCTATGTTTATTTTCTCTGTCTTACTGACCATGTATCTTTATCAAAACCTTATACAGGACTGTGGAGTCTTATGAGTCCTTTCAATTACCTGAGCCTTGGATTATGGATCAATTATTTTAATCACTTTATTGCCAAATTCTTCAATTCTATATCCCATTTTTCTTTCACCTCGCTAACTTGGCAAATATTAAGACGGGCAAGCAAAGTTGTACATGTACTACCTGATAACACTAGACATAGAGCTCCCATAGGTAAAGAGCCTCTGATTGAAACTCAACTCCTAATGCTACCTTTCCAGTTATGAAATCACTTCTTTATTCTTCTTATCACTTAGTATTTAGATTTAATAAGTGGAAGTTACATTTCTTCTTTACATTTTGAAATGTATACTCAAAGTCAGTATCTTCCTAGAATTAGCAAAATTGCTGCTTGTCCACGAAATGAAAATCAAAGACTTCTTTATATATTGAAAATGAGAGTTCCCTTAATTCTTACTATGATAGTACATTTATCAAGTGGAACCCTCCTATGATTAAGGATGAGGTATTTCACATGTGGAAGATTTTCAAACAAAAATATGTATATATGCATTTGTTAATTCCTTAGAGAGGGATTACCCTAAAATTGGTAGAAATGCTACATTCTACATTCTACCACTTAGCTTTAGATACATTTTTTTTTCTACTTTTTCTAAATTCTTTCCCCACGTTTTTCTAGTGGAGGCAATTCATATGTTATTCAATTCAATTAAACACATGTTTTCTGATTATGCATTTATGGGCTAGTCATAATCTTAACGCTGTATATAAATTTATACAAAGAAGAATTCTCAAAAAGTTCTCAAGCACAGTAATTAGCTATAATGTAAGGGGAAAGGTAGCATGTTGTGGTATGCACAAAATTCTTTAGGATCACATGGTAACAAATCTTTCCTCTGGATCTTGAAGGGTTGAGAAGGGCCTTTGTAACCAGAAGATCTGATATGATTAAAATACGGCACAGAAATGACACTTGCATTGGACATTAAAGATTCAGATTTTCCACACAGCTTTTGGAAAAAAGCGGTCTATAAGGGGTCTAATAAGTTAAGAAAATGCATTTCAACATACATATGTAAGCAGAAAAGAAAGAATGAGTAGTCTGTCCAATGACAATGTTATTTAAGTGGTGTGAATAGCAGATGAAGCTGATCATTATTATTTCATAAATAATACATAAAGAACATTTAAACTGAAATCACTTGGCAGATGGTGCAATATATTCTAGAAGATAATGCAAAGACAGAAAGGAACAGACATAACAAGACATCATAATGTGTGGTAGGAAACTTAGCAAAAATTTACAGTGAAAACGTGATTGAATTTGAAGATTTTACTTGAAAAACTAAGATAAATTTACTGAGAAAATATTATTGGTATTTAAAAGGAAAACTGGCTACAAGGTTTTCTTTGTATGAAAGAAAAAGCCATCTTGTCTTGTGCCTATGGATCAGCCCAGGGGTTACTAGACTGCATTCAGTGAACATAATAGTTTCTTTCCTGAGGCTGTACTCTTGACCCTTCACCTTTCTTTCAACAATTGCCTGATGATGCCATGAATCTTACTAACAAAATAACTTTCCTGCTCTTTTTTCCCCCTAGTCTCATACCATTATCTGCCCTTGTTAGCACTGTGCCCTTGACTTACTCTGATTGAACATTGAAGATGTTAAAATGGAGTTAACATCCAACCCTCTTGCCCTGATACTGCCTTTATAGCACTTTGTCCAGCAGGGGGAAAAAAAAAAAAGTAGGCATTTTTGTATTGGGCATTTGGAAATTCTTTTGGGGAAGTTGCTATTCAAGACATTAACTTTTATTTATTTTTTTTCCCTGTGTAGCTTCTTACTAACTTGTAGGAGTCTTAAAATTTTAAAAGGGAACTTTCAGAGTTGAAGATATAATTTTAAAGTGAAAAATGTATCTGCAAGCTTAAAGAATTTAGCATAACCAACAAGAGAATAAGTAAGCACACATGAAAAATCAAAGTGCTTGGGAAATAATACTAGTATGACAAGGAAAACTGGCTAAAGGATTTTACCTTGTATGAAAGTACAAAGTACTGAAAATGGAATATCCTGCAATAATTAACAGAATTCAGACAGTGACAACTTTTATAGCTCTTAATGACTATATATATAATTTTTAATTGAACATATAGATATTTTATGGCCTCTATTTGTAGAATTAAATAAATGGAAGAGAAAAGATATTCAGAGGCAGAATTCATGGGAAATTCCCTGGTGTGCAGGAATAACTGAACTTTTTAAAAAAATATGTGCTTTTTGTATTCCAGGAAAAATTGTTATACAGCAATTATATCAACTATATTTTATGATTATTTACCCTCTAGGAAAAATGAACACATCTTCTGGGATTCAAACACTAAAAGCATGTCATCCACAGGAGGAAGAGGTTAGGCTGGCCTGAAACTAACTGCAGTAATTATCCACAAAATCCCAGTGCAAAACGACGGCAGAACAAAATCAATGTTCTACACAAAAAAATGTGCGATCCAATAACATTACCCCAGCCGGTTTGTATTTTATATTCAAGACAGTCTATTTCCTTGAATATAAAAGCAATTACCTCTTGTTATCAGTTGCCTGAGCTCTCAGAAATATGACAGTTATGATGTCCCCTTTTAAAAATAAATTATTGACAATAAATTCAGCTCTTCATTAGATAAGTGATAGAGAAGATATGTATAAATTGAATACACTAATTAGATAAATAAGAATAAATAACTAAGGGAATTATTGTGACAGATTATAAATATTATAAGTCTTGAAATAATATGAATAATGACTTACCCATCCGGTGAATAGATGTGAAATGTTGTGTAGGAGTAGAGACTTTATCACACATGACACAAGATCTATTTGCAGTTCAGCTCCTAAAATTGAAGAAGGCATTTACAAATCCGTATTATTACAGAGTCCTGATATTTTTGCATATTCTTTATTCAGAGGGAAACTTTAGAAACAAATATTTCATGTATCAAAATATTTATCTGGAAGTTCAGCAATTCTTTTCAGCTTTAAAAAATAAATATATTATGATTTCAAATGGTGATGTTATATCTGTATCTAATATAAATCTAGCAAAGTGATGCTCAAAATTCTCCAAGCCAGGCTTTAATAGTACGTGAACCGAGAACTTCCAGATGTTCAAGCTGGATTTAGAAAAGGCAGAGGAACCAGAGGTCAAATTGCCAACATCCGTTGGATCATAGAAAAAGCAAGAGAGTTCCAGAAAAACATCTATTTCTGCTTTATTGACTATGCCAAAGCCTTTGACTACATAAATGACAACAAACTGTGGAAAATTCTGAAAAAGATGGGAATACCAGACCACCTTACCTGCCTCCTGAGAAATCTGTATGCAGGTCAAGAAGCAACAGTGAGAACTGGACATGGAACAACAGACTGCTTCCAAATTGGGAAAGGAGTATGTCAAGGCTGTATATTGTCACCGTGCTTTTTTAACTTCTATGCAGAATGCTGCTGCTGCTGCCAAGTCGCTTCAGTCATGTCCGACTCTGTGCACCCCTATAGACGGCAGCCCACCAGGCTCCTCCATCCCTGGGATTCTCGAGGCAAGAACACTAGAGTGGGCTGCCATTTCCTTCTCCGATGCATGAAAGTGAAAAGTGACAGTGAAGTCGCTCAGTCGTGTCCGACTCTTTGCGACCCCATGGACTACAGCCTACCAGGCTACTCGGTCCATGGGATTTTCCAGGCAAGAGAACTGGAGTGGGTTGCCATTGCCTTCTCCTTCTATGCAGAAAACATAATACCAAATGCCAGGCTGGATGCAGCACAAGATGGAATCAAGATTGCTGGAAGAAATATAAATAACCTCAGATATGCAGATGATACCATCCTTATGGCAGAAAATGAAGAAGAAAATCTAAAGAACCTCTTAATGAAAGTGAAAGAAGAGAGTGAAAAAGCTGGCTTAAAACACATTCAAAAAGTGAAGATCATGGCATCCAGTCCCATCGCTTCATTGCAAATAGATGGGGAAACAGTGGAAACAGTGGCTGATTTTGTTTTGGGGGGCTCCAAAATCACTGCAGATGGTGACTGCAGCCATGAAATTAAAAGACGTTTACTCCTTGGAAGAAAAGTTATGACCCACCTAGACAGCATATTAAAAAGCAGAGACATTACCTTGACAACAAAGGTCCATCTAGTCAGAGCTATGGTTTTTCCAGTGGTCATGTATGGATGTGAAAGTTGGACTGTGAAGAAAGCTGAGCACCAAAGAATTGATGTTTTTGAACTGTGGTGTTGGAGAAGACTCTTGAGAGTCCCTTTAACTGCAAGGAGATCCAACCTGACAATCCTAAAGGAAATCAGTCCTAAATGTTCATTGGAAGGACTGATGCTTATGCTAAAACTCCAATACCTTGGCCACCTGATGCAAAGAACTGACTCATTAGAAAAGACCCTGATCCTGGGAAAGATGGAAGGCAGGAGGAGAAGGGGACGACAGAGGATGAGATGGTTGGATGGCATCACTGACTCAATGGACGTGGGTTTAAGCATGCTCCAGGAGTTGGTGTTGGACAGGGAAGCCTGTTGTGCTGCAGCCCATGGGGGTTGTAAACAGTCGGAAATGACTCTGTGACTGACATAAACTGAATCTATCTGGCTTTAGAATTATTTACTATAATTTATTTAGGAATATTACTGATGTGACTTTAAGTAGTACCATAAAGCAGGAACTGAGGAATAAGAAGAGGGAAATGAGTCTTAGGAACTGTATAGCTTCAAAAAAAATCAGAGGTGCATGTGTTAAAGTGAATAAAGTGCTGCATCAGAAAATAATATCTAAAAGCTTTCATATATTAAAGCAAAACATGCATACGTTTCTCTTTCATTTACTCAGGACAAAAATATGAAGTACTTTCAATTTTGCTTACACATTGCAAAATATGTTCTAGGATAAAGGATAATCACAAATGGCTGTATTTCTTATTTGTATTAAAATAATTTTCCTTTGTAATAACTGTTGTTAAATTTCCACATGACACGGAAAGTTGATTTTCACTTTGTACCTGGCAACACTGATAAATGCTGCTTGAGCCACTTGCCAGTGGGAGGTACATTAAGTAGAAGGTATCTGTGACAAAGTAGTAGCAGCATCAGCAGGAGATTAATGCTGAAGCTGTGGAACGAAAGAGATATGAGGCCAGAACCCTGGAGGAGCCACGGGCAGGCTGCGGCATGTTGGACCGTAAAGTGAACACAACTGCAGAGGAGTAAGAACAAACACCTAAGTGTCAGGAAACAGTTACGAAGCAAGACAAGTCATCAAAGTTAACGTGAAAGATAATGTCGTGAGCCTCTGCGAAGGTAAATATTGAAGCTTTATCTATGTAGTCTATGCCTCACCTGATCTGCCTCTTGAGAAATTTGTATGCAGGTCAGGAAGCAACAGTTGGAACTGGACATGGAACAACAGACTGGTTCCAAATAGCAGAAGGAGTTCGTCAAGGCTGTATATTGTCACCCTGTTTATTTAACTTATATGCAGAGTACATCATGAAAAATGCTGGACTGGAGGAAGCACAAGCTGGAGTAAAGATTACCGGGAGAAATATCAATAACCTCAGATATGCAGATGACACCACCTTTATGGCAGAAAGTGAAGAGGAACTAAAAAGCCTCTTGATGAAAGTGAAAGTGGAGAGTGAAAAAGTTGGCTTAAAGCTCAACATTCAGAAAACGAAGATCATGGCATCCGGTCCCATCACTTCATGGGAAATAGATGGGGAAACAATGGAAAAAGTGTCAGACTTTATTTTTCTGGGCTCCAAAATCACTACAGATGGTGATTGCAGCCATGAAATTAAAAGGCGCTTACTCCTTGGAAAGAAAGTTATGACCAACCTAGATAGCTATTCAAAAGCAGAGACATTACTTGGCCAACAAAGGTTCATCTAGTCAAGGCTATGGTTTTTCCTGTGGTCATGTATGGATGTGAGAGTTGGACTGTGAAGAAAGCTGAGCGCCGAAGAATTGATGCTTTTGAACTGTGGTGTTGGAGTCTCTTGGACTGCAAGGAGATCCAACCAGTCCATTCTGAAGGAGATCAGCCCTGGGATTTCTTTGGAAGGAATGATGCTAAAGCTGAAACTCCAGTACTTTGGCCACTTCATGCAAAGAGTTGACTCACTGGAAAAGACTCTGATGCTGGGAGGGTTTGGGGGCAAGAGGAGAAGGGGACGACAGAGGATGAGATGGCTGGATGGCATCACTGACTCGATGGACGTGAGTCTGAGTGAACTCCGGTAGTTGGTGATGGACAGGGAGGCCTGGCGTGCTGCGATTCATGGGGTTGCAAAGAGTCAGACACGACTGAGCGACTGATCTGATCTGATCTGATGTAGTCTATGCAGGTGGAGAAATGATAAGCTGTGAAACAAAAAGTATGATTTTAGTATCTGAGTTGGGTAAGTCAGTTTCTGATGAGTGCTGTAATAAACTATGACAAACGGAGTGAGTGGCTTCAAAGAACATGCATTTATTGTCTTATGATTCAGGAGGTCAC
This sequence comes from Bos grunniens, assembly GCF_055505025.1. Lineage (NCBI taxonomy): Eukaryota > Metazoa > Chordata > Mammalia > Artiodactyla > Bovidae > Bos > Bos grunniens. The sequence continues at coordinate 11,244,947 of NC_141188.1, forward strand.
ACATCTGAAAAGGGGTTTCCGGGTTAAGACCAAGGTGAAAGGAAAGATATGTTTCTTTCTTGAGATTCTCAGGGAACATCTGTTTTCTTGCCTTTTCCAGCTTTGGGGCGTTGCCTGTTTTTTGAGGGCTCATCTCCCTTGGTTCTACCCGTAAAGTCAGGAGTTTACCATCTTCAAGCTTCCTTCTGTCCATGCTCTTCTTTTCGGCTGCCCTCTTTGACTTAAAAAGACCCTTGCAACGACAATGAGCCCACACAGATACTGTAGAATAATTTCCTTATTTTAAAGTCAGCCGAGGAGTAACCTGCTTCCATCTGCAACCATAATTAGTCCCTTTCGTGTAACAGATCATATGTCCAGGTTCCGGGGATTCAGACATGGACATCTTTAAAGGATCATTATTCTGTTTACCACAATGGGTTTGAAACTGGAAATTACAATTTGGTGCCCATACTTAATCCATCTCTAATTTTATGGTTATGTTGCAAGAAGGAGAACCCCTTCCAGAAACCCGTGAGTGGGCTCTTAGGTCTAACACTTGAAAATAAGTTGTCCAAGGAGACACGCTTGCTGATAAAACAAGGCTTTACTGGGAAGGGGCCCCAGGCAGAGAACAGGAGAAGAGAACCCAGGAGAACTGCTCTGCCACACGGCTCGCTGTCTCAGGTTTTATGGTGATGATGTTAATTTCTGGGTTGTCTCTGACCAATGACTCTGACTCAGGGTCCTTCCTGAGGTGATTCCAACGAGGAGGATTCTGGGAGCTCTGTGGGACATATGGACAGGTATCTCCTCTCTCCTTTTGACCTTTTCTGCATTTTTCTGGTTGGTGCTATTTTATCAATTCTATGTTCCTTACCAGGACATCCTATCGCAAGATAATTCATGCAAGTGGTAACTGCCGTGCCCAGCCAGGGCGGGTGTTTTCAATGTGTGGTTCCCCTAATAGTTATACTTTGTAGGAGAAACTCTGTGTTCCCTCAACTCTATTGGAAACTTTTAAAACCCTATGTTTTTTCTAACAATACACGTGTGAAGTCATGAGACTGGATGAGAACCAAAAACATATGTGTAAACACCAACGAGGAAAGGACCAAAGATTTCTGGTGCAGAAAAATATTAGGAGGTCACGTCAAAAGACTTAAGCCAGCCAATGAGACTAAAAAAGTAAATCCCCAAGAATGAGGAGGCAAGTAGAGAGAGCTTCCTCTCCTGAACTCAGGGAAGTCAGTGCAGCTGTGCAGGGCTGGAGACAATGGGCTGGAGACAATGGTGTCAAATGCTGCTGATGAAATCTGGTGCCGAGATGAAATCTGGTAACTGAGTGCCGCATTTATCACTGGCCTTCTCCACAACAAAGGAATCGGCCCTGGGCACTTGAGAAAATGGTTCCTATTATCCAAAAGCACTCAGTAAGAGTGCTGCTGTAATAGGCTTTCCCTTCTGCAGCTGTCTCCGCCTTTCAGGGTTTAAACAGGTGTGTCCACTAGAAGCTATCACAGGTCACCTAGCTCCCTTGGCTTCCCGCTAGATTAAGCATTTTAATAAGTTGCTTCAGTCATGTCCAACTCCTTGCGACCCCTTGGACTGCAGCCCGCCAGGCTCCTCCGTCCTTTAGGCAAGAATACTGGAGTGGGTTGTCATGCTCTCCTCCAGGGGATCTTCCTGACTCAGGGATCAAACCCAAGTCTCTTTACGGTTCCTTCACTGGCAGGCGGGTATTTTTTTTTTTTAACCACTAGAGCCACCTGGGAAGCCCCTTAATAAGAGCTTAATTTGTTTTTAATGGGTTAATAAGTACTCTCTAAGTATACGAAATGAAGAAGGTCTGAGAGTCACTAGTGACCCCTGGCACATAGCATTCCTAGGCTGAGTCATCTCTGATACAGCAGATCCACAGCTGGTGAGTGGGTTTGGTCGCTGTGTAAAGTGAAAGTGTCAGTTGCTCAGTCGTGTCTGACTCTTTTTGTGATCCCATAGATTGCAGTCCGTCAGGCTCCTCTGTCCAGGGAATTCTCCAGGCAAGAATACTGGAGTGGGTAGCCATTCCCTTATCTAGGGGAATCTTTCTGACTCTGGGATTGAACTGGTGTCTCCCGCATTACAGGCAGATTCTTTACCATCTGAGCAACCAGAAAAGCCCTTGCTCCTTGACATCCTTCTTAAGATAGGCTGACTGTCCACCCTGGGCTTCTAACATGACTCTGGACGCTGACCTACAATCCCTGGAAGAGCACGCTGTGCAGCATGATGTTCATTTTGCCCTGACTTTTTCTTTTACTTTGTCCAGCCACTATGACAGGCTACTTGGTACCTTGAAAACTTCAGAACTGAGGGGCTGGGACATCTTTTCCAACCTGCACCAACCAAAGTTGAAGTAGTAGCCAGACCCATAGCACAGCCTAATTCACTAAGTAAATCTTCTGAAACATCCTAAATATAGACTCCTGTTCTTCCTTCTTGTCTCTCATTGCCTAGTTGCTGGCACCACAAAAAACTGGAATAGTTCATTTTTTCACTCCCATGTAAATACATAAAATTATATTTATGAAATATTTAGGAAATTTTTCCACCAACAGTCACTCATTTGCTTTCATGTTAGATGCATCACTGGAAAGATAATGTGATGTTCCTTAACTTCTTCCTTGTCTTCTGTAACAGAAGAAACAATTAAAGCATTGCCCAGATTTGTTCTTTCTCACTCCTTCTCACTGGTGTAGCCTCAACAAGGTATTCCATCACATAACCATGGACTAAATTGCAGTTAATTCATGAGTTGAATAAACATTCCTTTTGAGTACCCCCTTGTCTCAGACACACACACAAAAGGCATTCCATCATGCTGATCTCCTCTGCTTTCAAATAACCACTTCATTGTGAGTAACAGGAATCAGAGTGGCGCAGTCAGTCATGAGCTGATTCTGAAAATACCTAGCTGTAATACAATTAACACTAACATGAAGAGGGGATATTACCCAAGGCAACCTCGTCTTTTTAAAAACAAGTTACTGCAGAGGTGTTTTCTTTTATGATTCTAACATTTTATGTTAGGATATAGAGAGAAGATGATGCAGACTGTCTATGACTATAGTACTGCAAGTGCAGGGAACGTGGGCTAGTTTATATTTGTAAACTAGTGGGAAGTTTGTATTATAGATTGATGTTTGAGCCCCTATGTGCCACCTGTAGGGTGAAGCAAAATAGCTGTCACCAGTCCTGGGTCCTTTTTGTTACCTTCAGCATTTGTGGGTGCCTCCTGTCTTTAAAATAAATTAGAGCTGCATGAATTATGCTCAGCAGCAGCCCACATTAAATTCTCCTCTTCTTGTCAATTCACAGTGCAGTTCCTAGCACCCAAGGGAAACTGAGTAAACGTCAAGCCAGTGACAAATGACAAGTTTTATGGAATCAGCAGTGTAGTATAGACAGGATTTTGAATATGTTTCTCAGTTGCAGATTATTTTTATAAATGGTGATTTGAATGTATAAGCCCAAACTTTAAAACATACAATGATTAACAATAGTGACCATTGTATATTTATCTGTAGTTCACAAGGTGTATACTGATAATGCAACTAAGGGTCTAATTGCAGTTTCAAACACAGATTGTGTATGCTCTTGTATAGTGATGACACGTCTGTCTGTGCAGTATTTATCCACTGCTTTATAACAAGCTCATAAAAATCAGCTCTGTTAAAGGGAAAACAAACGAGCTATATAATATTACCAAGATCATTATGTATTTACTTGGCTCCAGGCTTTACTTAAAGGTACTTTTCAAACACAGAAATGACCTTCATATATCTTCAAACTGTGGGAACCGAGTAAAAATTATTTGATTAATTAGCTAATTAACTTTGAGTATAGCACTTACTCATCTGCATATTAAAAACCCATTAATAGATCATGATAGAATTTAGTACCTATAAATTAATCAAAAGAAAAAAAAATTGTCCAAAGAGGGGGAAAATATTTTCAAAGGTAATCATGTAAAGCAGGATGAAAGTGAAAATAGAGATACAGTCAGCGTAGGGACCTGAAAGAATACTAAATTTAGGAGTCACCTGGACTCCACTGGGGTCAGGAATTCAAACTCCATCCTCTGCAGCTCCCTCATCAGTAAAACAAGATTTAAAGCACCAGAGTGCCAAGATTTGACACTTGCACTTACGATGGGATGGTAAGTAATGGTGACTTTGGACAATGACTTGATTTCATTTTCTCTTGGACTCTGTTCCAGCTTCAATCATTTCACCCATCTCATTATCAGTCTCTGTCTTCCTTGGGCTCTTTTATTTATTCTCTTTAATATAGAATGAAACACAGGATAGTGAATTATTCACAACTCCTACCCTAGAATCTTTATTGATTCATTTATTCAACTTAACACTTGGTTGGCTTGAGGAAGTTATTTAACTTTCTAGTTCCCAGTTTCTGAATATATAAACTTGATGTATCTGAATTATCTTTCCCAGAGAATTTATGTAATAGTTAAGTGAAATTGCTCATGTAAAACACTTGATACCGTGACTAGTATGCGGTCATCAGTACAAAAATATAACTGTATTCTTTATCCTTACTTTCATTTTTATTTGCATTCATTCTCTTCATACATATCCATTGAGTTCTGTGTATGTTAGGCATCCTTCCAAATTTGGATAAAGCCTGAAGTTAAAACTGGGTTCCTACTTCCAAGTTAACTCACAGTTAACCAATAAATCATTAAATGAAATGATTCTATTATTAAAAATTTAACACATAGAGAAAGGCTGAATGAATGATTCAACGAACACCTGCTTATCCATCACCTAGATTCTACAGCTGTCAATTTTTTACTAATTTTGCTTGCTTTTTCTACACACATATATATGTATTTTCTCAATCATTAAACTATATAATTTTGTAATGTTCATATTTTAAATGTTTGGGATAACAAGCACAATGAATTACAGAAGAAGGAACGCTGGCTTTAAAGTCTTGGCTCGGCCCCTTGCTGGGACCTTTCTGACCTTCCTGTGCAGCTAACTGGGAGCCTACCCACAGATGGTGGGCTTCAAGCAGCAGAACAGCCATGAGCATGAGAAGGAGCTTCACAAAGAAAGTATGTGCTTATAATGGGAAACCAAATTTAATTACTGTTGCTAACACTTAACACTTATTTTATGGTTTAGCATTTCTTTTTATACACAAAATTTTTTCAGTGCTTAGAATTCCTAAACATCTTAATCCTTTCAACATGGCATATAATCCTCTTTGACCTGGCATATAAAATTGGAGAGATATCATCTACCTTGCACATTTGAAATAATAACTAAGTCAAATAATTTACACTGTGGCTAGCCTATAGTATATACCTAACAATTTATACTTTCCTAAGTATCTTGGGCTATGGAAGATCATGTAGAATATTTAATAAGAGTGGTTCAAATTAGAGTTTAGGAAAGTGTTGGGACTTTTTGGGTTTAATAGCAACATCTATCCTTTCCTCTGCATTCAGAATTGAGAAACAGAAGTGGCAATCTGCCTTATGGGTATGGATTTTTAATTTTTTAATATAAAAATGTGGATTGCAGGATATGACTTAGATGGGCATTTTGGGCCTCACTGTACATTGCTGCCAGATTGAAGCTACCTGCCAAAACACAGATGTCCCTTGCAGGACTAGGACCTTCCTCTGGGAGTTTACCTGTTGGGAAGAAACAGGTAAAAAGGAAGAAATTGTTTTCCTCTGTGCCCTCAGATTAGACTGGGAGAGAGAGACAGATAGACAGAATGGGTCTAATAGAAGAAGCTCCTTAGGTCAAAAGAAACTGTCATCAGTCCTGTTGGATTTCACAGTGGGCTTAAAAATCAGCTTGTTTTGGAGGCTCACATGGCATAAATGTATGATTCCAAGTTTGGTACATTAAAAAACATAATACGCTTTTGTTCTAATAATTTTCTTGCCAATGGTTGGCATCATTTATGTTTATGCCAGTTCCTGTCACTATAATTCAATTGAATACAATATGAAATGGATGATACAAGTAGTAATTCTTGCTGCTGGGTGAATCATAGTGCTTTGTGACATTGGGGTTGCATAATGAATTTTTGAGTTTTAATCTTCCCAAATTTATTCTAAAAACTTCAAGATGTTTATTTAAAGACAGGTTTTGAGACTTTTTTCTTTGGAAGAGACAAATGCCCTTCATTGTAAATGATTTATTTTAGCTAATAGATACAGCAAGCTGTCTTGTTTGAATCCAATTCTAGTTTTGATGCCTTGCTGACATTACCCTAATTGAAGAGTATCATTTCTTGCACATTAAACCTGCAAAGAATGTTCACAATATTCGAGAGTCCTGCCCATCTGTTTATCATACAAATGATTAAACAACTGAGAAATATTGACTTGCAAATAATCAAATACCTATACCTATCTGGCAAGAGATCTGATGACTCACTCATTGCATGCAATTTCCACCCCTCTATCCTTTATCCCTCCTTCCTGTTATATAGATATATTTATGTGCATAGAAAAAGATGCTCTGCCATGCTAGGTTCATTTTTATACATCAAATTTCTGTGGAACAGAAGGTCACAGTTCTTTTTAGTTTACTCAATCTTCAAAATGAAAATGCATTGCTAAATAGCAACTCTAATTTTCTAATAGTAAAGACTTACGGGGAGGGAACTATCAAACAAATCTGTGGTGGAAATGATTCTCTTTCCTTATCCTCAACTTCCGCCTTTAAACTACTATGTTCCCTGTAAGTGGTAAATCTGGAATTTGCAGTAAACTTCTAGAAAAATAATTCATGGAGTTAATTCCCTGTTTTCTAAGTTCCAAGTCACTGCAGCTTAAGTGTGATCATTTCTATTTGAATGATCAAATAGGTAGAACCTATTTGGTCCTACCAACCTTTTATGTAGACTAATTTAGGGCTTGGGAATAAATCTTCATATGGCAATAACATAATCTTTAGAGAAGAATATTTCCTGGTCTTTGATTTCCAAACATGAAAGAAGAGAGGGCAGATAACCTGTGGAACGTTAATTTCTCTCTAGTTCAAGGGTCTACAAAATGATGCATGAAGGTTTAGTTGCTCAGGTTACAGGGTAGTAGCAGATTATAGACGTTTAACAGGAACCATATCATTTAAGCTGTGCTATGATGAGTTGCACATTGAATAATCTAATAAAATTGTTAAAGTAATTGCTTCACTTTATATAAGATCAAAAGGAGTGAAATTGCTCCTTTTTCTTAATGTACTATATGAAGTATAATTTTAAATGAATGTAAGCTTTGTCTAGATGGAAGTCAGAATTTCTTCAGCTCAGACATTTATAAATATATTAAAGGACTAGACTTCCCGTCTTATTATTCTCAGAAAAATACATAAGACCCATAAGCATAATTACGTAAGTGATTCCATTAAGGTAACAAACCATCTCTTACATTTCTCCTCACAGACATGAATGTCTGAATGTTTGGCTATTAAACTCACTGACTTAAAAGAAAACAAGAAAATCAAAACAGAAAGTGATAAACTGTTGTCAGTTATTCTCTTCCCATGCTTTCCACACTCACTCCTAAGTAGGAGGAATTTTTCTGAGTAGATTGGTTATAATTAAGACATTAATGAGGTCCCTGGTAATAGAAATGGAACTTTTGCACAGTTTATATAGATTAGCATATATTAAGAAAAACTTCTCATTTTATCTTTCAGGAATGTTGTATAAGATGGTGTTTGGGACATTTTCTTGCTTATTAAGTGGAGCATATTTGCCAATTTATTATGAGTCCATGCACTGAGGCTGGAACAAAGGTTCAGTCCACTAATCTAAAAAGAGCAAAGATGTTCTCATTTCCCCAGGTAGTCTAGCTCTGCTCAGCAGAAATCAAGTTTTGTACTGAATCTTACACCCAAAGAGACAACCAGTAGGGAGAGGTTTCTTTGCCTATGCATGTCCCAAATATAAATATATATATATATATATATATATATATATATATATATATATATATAAGATTTCTGAAGATGAGAAGGTGGTGGACAAGATATATATGTTGGTGTAAGATAAGATACAGATGTTGATGAGTCCAGCTCCATATGCTAAATCCTTTTCACTTTTTGAGACTCAGCTTATAATTATAAAGCTTTCAAAATTTGTGATGCATAATCTGATAAAGGAATTCTTAACTTGGCAATCATAGATTCTTTTTTTGGTGCTCATTGAGAGTGTTTTAGAGGCTGATGGATTCCTAAAAATAATACTTAAAGATTTTTTTCTGTATATTTTTCTAGAAAGTTGAGCATACCCTACTGCATCAGTAGGGTTGTGACTTCCCCCTCTTAAGTATAAGAATGATCATCTGCTAACAAAAGATAAACAGAATCCATTGTCAAATAGAATCAGGTATGTGTTGCTGAGTGACTGCTTCTTGTGAATCCCAGGCTAGTGATACTTAGAACTTGCAATTTTCAGACTAGGAATCCCACAAATCTTTCAGTGACTATTATTGCTATTAAATACCAAATTCCTTCAAGGTAATAAGTGTTTTGGGTAGTACAGTCAGGAATCAGACTCAGGTTGTCAGCAACCAGGGATGTCATGTTAGTAACATTAGTAGTAATAGAAATAGTAGTAGTCATGCTAATGTGGTCATTTAACCGGTGTTTAATCTGTAGACTCTCAAGGCCATTTGTATATACTTACATCAATATTAATATTACATGATTAAATCATGTGATAGGTATGATTAGTGGTGAGGTGTCTTAACTTTGGTTTCCACATCTTAAAGATAGAATAAATACTACATTTTTAAAGGATTCCTAAGAGGCTAAATTAGAAAATCAAGGTAATTTGTACAGTTTTTGGCACAAGGATTCAATAAACAGTAGATGTTTTAAAGTTAATCATGATAATGAGGACGCAGTTTATTTTAGAAAGTAACCATTCTATTATGTACTGCTTTTCCAAAATAATAATATAATTTTAATTTATGCACTGGATTGAGCTTTCAACATTTCCACGTTAAGATTGTACCCCAATATAATGAAATTTGAAAGACGATTTTGCAAAACATAAATGACATCTAGTTTTCCTGTGAATTATTTGCTGTATGAAAAGCCCCAGCTCTTTTTCTCTTTAATAGGCATTTAGAGCATTTGATGATGGACATAGTCGTAGTTGCAGAGACTCAAGAGTGGGAGGAATTTGTGGGATAGGTCTGCACTTCAGTGTCAATTCGCCTGAATTAGAAAGAAAAGAGATTAATGGAAGGATTTAGAATTCTGTCAATAGTCATATTAAAGGTAAAAAGCAAGTAGTTGTAATGTCTTATATGCACATTCTATTTAAACTTATCATCAAAGATAAATTATGAGAATGCTTTTATTTTATGACAAAAGATCTAGTCCTCTTCTAAAAACACAATCACTTATGCCACATTAATTTCAAAAGTAATTTTTTCTGACTCATTTAATTCTGTTAGTCAAAAAACTAAACTCTTCAACACAAAAATGTACCCACACGCATGCACACACACACACTTTCATGCACCATGAGTGATTTTCACTGAAGACACTTCATAATACATGTTGTTTTCAAAAGTGTGCTTTAATAATGCACCATGTAAAAAGGCAGTATCAGAGAAAAATTTATTTATGAGAGTTTCTTAGACGAATGATAAAAGAAAACGGGAAAGAAATCACAGATGTCACAGCAATGATTTTTTAACACAGGAAAGAGATGGTTGTCATCAGAAATCAAGATATCTTCTCCACTGGAAAGTTACCAAAACAATAATAAGAAAATACCAAGTCAAAAGAAAACTGGATACGGTAAGCATAAAAACATTTCTACAATCTGTGAGTCCCAAAACATTTGTAATAAAAGAATTCTCTCTCTAGCCCTCTGAAAGGGTAAAGGAAAGGTAGTGGCTTAGTTAGAATGTATCTGGAAGAAATTTCTTACCCATTAATAAGTTTCTGTGTGAGCTACACTTTGAGCTAGCAATAATAATGGGGTAAACCCCTCCTCCCGCCCCTCCGCCAGCTATAGCACAAACCTCATGAAAGCAAACACATACAGCTGAGTTTTGGGAAAGCCAAGAGGTTGTATATTTGAAAAATGTACAAAAGCCAAGAATCTCTACAAAATCAGCAATGCAGGACGTCACACACATCCACACCTCTGCTTACCAGTAAAACACTGAATGTTTGTGGCAGGGAGATGGAAGTACGCTAGGTTATCCAAGCTCATCAGAATTCAAAATGAGAGAGCAATGGATATTCGAATACATTGTACCTCAGAAGATTTAATTTCCTTTCCATCTTGTACACTGTGCAAATTGCTCTCTGTCTATAAATACTGCACAAAATTGCAACTCTGTGTGCACCATGTGTCCTTCAAAGTCAAGTAAAGTATATCACTCAGGGCCTAATGATAGAAATAACAGTCTGTTTTTGGAGAAAAATTTGGCTGTACAATACTTGGAATTATTGCTAGATGATGTAGTATTTCATGACATGCATATTGGGAGATTTAGTAGACTTCCTAGGGTAATTTTGTCTAGAAGGAATTTTTGCTTTATCTATCTATTAAGAAATACTACTGTCACCATTCACTCTACATTAAGACTCAAATACATCAGTAAAATGCAATAGTAAAATGAATGTTTCTTAAAGACTAAGATTATCTGGGAAATTTTAGTGCCTGTGTGTAATCTCGCACACAGTTTTGGATATATGTGATGTATTGTATGCTTTGTTAATTCAGTGTCCAAATCTCTGTATTTAGTCAGTATGTTCATTATTTAGAATACTTCCAAAAAAAAAAAAAAAATAGAATACTTCCAATGGCCTAGGGAAATGCAAGGATAAGATAGGCTCACCCAGAAATTTCCATAAAATCAATTACCTATAATAGTTTCTGTAAAAATAATTATGTACTATTTTTGTACTAATTATGTGTCAATACTCTTTAGAAGCAAAGAAAATGGTTATTAATAACTTGTGATATTATGGAGATAGCAGTGATAGAATATAATATTTAGGTAGTGGTCCCATTAATATGGGCTTCCCTGGTGGTCAGATGGTAAAGAATCTGCCTGCAATTCAGGAAACCTGGGTTTGATCCCTGGGTGGGGAAAAATCCCCCAGAAAAGGGAATGGCTACCCAGTCCAGTATTCTTGCCTGGAGAATTCCATGGACAGAGGAGCCTGGTGGGCTAGTTCATGGAGTCTCAAGTGTTCCTTGACATACTATTCTTCTCAATCAATTCCCCAGAGGAAATTTAAACACAAAAGAACAAGCTAAGAAACACTTTAATGCTAGCTGGATCTTTCACTGAATAGGATCTATAGAGATGGCAGGGCGTGAGAATGTCTATTTTGACCTTGGGTACAAGTGGAGCTATCTGATCCATTTTTAATGGCAACCAAGATGGTATTTTAAACTCTAGATGTCTCTTCCATTTTTTTCAATTGGTTTAGTGTTCAAAGGGAAAACCGTAAGTGGCTTTCTCCTCTAGTGTGCAGACTATAGAAGAATAGGCTGTACCATCTGAAAAAGTGGGCTCTTTTTACGGTCATAGAAGTTCAAGAAGCATAAAATTAAGAGAAGCCAAAAGGTGATGATTTTTATCTTCAGTGGTATATCAAAAACAGTGTTTTCAATCTTGCAACTAAAAAGGGACAAGAGGCACACAGACCCACCAATATCAGGAGACCAAAACAGGCAGAAGGGGAGGTATTGCTTGACTGCGTAGGGGAAGATACTCTAGGTCACAGGTGCAGATATTTGCTCAAGTGAGGTTGAAGTTTCCAATTCAATCTCCACTTTCAACAGAAAAGAGAAAAAAGAAAAGGAAAACATAAGAAAAACAGCTGGAAAGCCTTCACCTGTGCAGGCACCTCCAGTTAGATTTAAGTTTTCTTTGAAGAGGCAACTCTTGTGTATACAGGTGTCATTTGGCTATCAGGGACAAGAAGGGAAAAATAGCTCTCCCCGTATTCTAACCACCTTGAATTTGAAAAAGGTCATACCCCTAAAGAATGACAGCCATTAACTAAACATAGCTTTTCTGATCCTAAATAAATAAAAGATATTGCCACATCTCTGAACTGCTTGTAATATGTATGTTAAATAGGACTGATTCGTAATAATTTGACATGATTAATTCTATCACTTTATTGGTTATTTGGATTTTGAAACACGTAATTTTAATTCAGTAGGGATCTTATATTTTCACTGTGTATAAGCAAGTAGTATTGGAAAACTGGGCTTCCTGATTGAGCAAGGCAAAAAAGTCAAACTGAGTATTTTGATAAAGTAAATCCTTAGTTGGTAAAGTATACCAAAGAGGAAAGTTGAATGGCAAATTGTTAAACTGTTTGATAACCCTAATGATATATTTTTATCTATACTTTAAAAAATAAACAAATTTGTGTTTAAAATAGAGTACTGTGTGTTTAAAATAGAGTACTTCATTGAATCAGACTGTAAAGAATTTGCCTGCAGTGTAGGAGACCTGGGTTTGATCCTGGGTTGGGAAGATCCCCTGGAGAAGTGAATGTTTATCCACTCCAGTATTCTCACCTGGAGAATTCCATGGACAGAGAAGCCTGGTGGACTGCATTTCATGGGGTCACGAAGAGTCAGACCTTACTGAGCAACTAACACACACACACACATTGAAGCTATGCTGTGAATGTTCATAATCATTGGTCAGAAAAATAAAATTCTTTAAACAATCACTTACACAAGCTTTTGAAGAAAGTCAAAATGATCCAGGATGCCAATCGTTGTTTAAGAAAGAAAAGGGTTGTGACTTAGGAGTCACATTTATTATCTATCCTCTCAAGATACATAGGCTCAAATAGTTAGCTAACATCCCCTAAGCATTTTAGATGGTATTCAGATAATGGGCTGTGATACAAATATGGTCAAGAGTTAAAAAAAAGAAAAAAAGAGGGGGAGGAGCAAAGATGGTGGAGGAGTAGGATGGGGAGAACACTTTCTCCCCCACAAATTCATCAAAAGAACATTTAAACGCCAAGTAAATTCCACAAAACAACTTCTGAATGCCGGCAGAGGACATCAGGCACCCAGAAAAGCAACCCAAGTCTTCGAAAGGAGGTAGGAAAAAATATAAAAGACAAAAAAAAAAGAGACAAAAGAGGGAGGGACGAAGTTCTGTCCCGGGAAGGGAGTCTTAAAAAGAGAGGTTTCCAAACACCAGGAAACCTTCTCACTGCTGAATCTGTGCCGAGCCTTGGAAGCACAGAGGGCAACATAACAGGGAAGAAAAATAAATAAACAATTAAAACCCACAGATTGCAAGCCCTACGGTAACTCCCCCAGCGGAGAAGCAGCCCAGACGCCTGCACACGCCACTAGCAAGGAGAGGGCTGGGCAAGGAGGCACCGCGCGGGCTGCATCGCTTAGAGTAAGGATCTGGCCTGAATACCCTGAGCGCTATCTGAGCAAAATAATTTGGGCTAGCAAACCAGACTGTGGGATATCTACCACACGAAAAGCCAGCCCTAATCTAAGACACTGCCAGGCCCACACACGGATCAAAGGACTGAATAGAGATAGCTGGCTGCAGACCATCCCCCTCCGGTGACAGGCAGCCAGAGCTGGAAGGGGGCAATCGCAGCCCCAGAGAGACATTATCTATAAAACTGTAAGCAGGCTTCTTTGCTAACTAAAACTTCTTGGGGGTCTGGACTGTCAACATCTGCCTGAGAAGGTGCACCAGTTGTACACCTAGATAACGGAGTGGCGGGGAGGTGATAAGTCGCAGCAATCGCACTCACCAAACACCTCATCACCTGAGCTGCTTGGACCTGGGAAGGGCACAAAACGCAGGCCCAACCGAGTCTGCGCCTCTGAGGACTACCGGAGTGCCTGAACCTGAGCGGCTTGGACCTGGGAGGTGCAGGCAACCCAGGGCCGGCCATGGATGGTTCCGGGCGGAGCAACCTAGAGCCAGAGCAGTGTGGGCAGGGAGGCTACACGCGCCATGAGCAGGGACAGACCCAGTGTGGCTGAGGCACTGCGAGCACACACCAGTGTTATTGTTTGCAGCGTCCCTCCCTCCCCACAGCGCGACTGAACAAATGAGCCTAAAAAAAAAAAAAAAGTGTCCACCACCATCCCCTTTGTGTCAGGGCGGAAACCAGACACTGAAGAGACCAGCAAAAAGAAGCTATAACAGAGGGAACCGCCTTGGAAGCTACAGGCAATAGATTAAAACCCTGTGGTTAGTACCGAATACATAGGAAGGGGCCTATAGATCTTGAGAAATATAAGTCAAACCAAGGAACTAGCCGAAAATGAACTGAACTCACAACACCCACAACAAAACCAGAGAAAATCCTAGATATATTTTTAATATTTTTATGATCATTCTTTCTTTTTTTTAATAAAAAAAAACTTTAAGTCCTCTATTATTCCTTTAATTTTCACTTTTATAACCTACTATTACTCTGCAAAAAAAAAAAAAAAGACCCTATTTTTTTTTAAAGCAAACTTCATATATATATTTTTTATAATTTTTGTGACCTTGTTTTTTTTTCTTCTTCTTCTTTTCCTTAACATTGTATTTTTGAAATTCCAATCTCTACTCTAGATTTTTAATTTCAGCTTTTTGGTATTTGTTATCAATTTTGTACCTATATATATATATATATTTTTTTAATAATGTTTGTGACTTTTTTTTTCTCTCTCTCTCTTCTTTTATATAACATTGTATATCTGAAATTCCAAACTCTACTCTAGATTTTTAATTTATGCTTTTTGGTATTTGTTATAAATTTTGTACCTATATTTTCTTTATAATTTTTGTGACTTTTTTTTTCTTTCTTTCTTTTACTTCTTCTTTTTTTTTAACATTGTATTTTTAAAATTCCAAACTCTACTCTAGATTTTTAACTTTTGCTTTTTGGTATTTGTTATCAATTTTGTACCTATATTTTCTTTATAATTTTTGTGATTTTGTTTGTTTTTGTTTGTTTGTTTGTTTTCTCTTTCTTTTCCTTCTTCTTTTCTTTAACATTGTATTTTTGAAAATCCAAACTCTACTATAGATTTTTAATTTTTGCTTTTATGTATTTGTTACCAATTTTGTACCTTTAAGAACCCAATCTTCAGTACCCATTTTTCACTAGGGACTGAGATTACTGGCTTGACTGCTCTCTCTCCCTTTGGACTCTCCTTTTTCTCCACCAGGTTGCCTGTGTCTCCTCCCTAACCCCTCTCTACTCTACCCAACTCTGTGAATTTCTGTGTGTTCCAGACAGTGGAGAATACTTAGGGAACTGACTACTGGCTGAATCTGTCTCCCTCCTTTTCATTCCCCCCTTTTATCCTCCTGGCCACCTCTGTCTCCTTCCTCCTTCTTCTCTTCTCTGTATAACTCCGTGAACATCTCTGAGTGGTCCAGTTGTGGAGTGCACATAAGTAAGTGATTACTGGCTAGCCCACTCTCTCCTCTATTGATTCCACCTCATCTCATTCGGGTCACCTCTAACTCCCTCCTCCCTCTTCTCTTCTACATGTAATATTGTGAACCTCTCTGGGTGACCCTCATGGTGGAGAAACTTTTCATCTTTAATGTGGATGTTTTATCAATGGTGCTGTATAGAAGGAGAAGTTTTGAAATACTGTAAAAATAAGACTGATAACTGGAAGCAGGAGGCTTAAGTCCAAACCCAGACTCCAGGGAACTCCTGACTCCAGGGAACATTAGTTGACAGAAGCTCATCAAACACCTCCATACCTACACTGAAACCAAGCACCACACGAGGGCCAACAAGTTCCAGGGCAAGACATACCAAGCAAATTCTCCAGCAACACAGCCCTGAGCTCCGATATACAGGCTACCCAAAGTCACCCCCAAACCATAGACATCTCATAACTCATTACTGGACACTTCATTGCACTCCAGAGAGAAGAAATACAGCTCCACCCACTAGAACACTGACACAAGCTTCCCTAACCAAGAAACCTTGACAAGCCACCTGTACAAACCCACACACAGTGAGGAAATGCCACAATAAAGGGAACTCCACAAACTGCCAGAATACAGAAAGGACACCCCAAACTCAGCAATTTAAACAATATGAAGAGACAGAGGAATACCCAGCAGATAAAGGAACAGGATAAATGCCCACCAAACCAAACAAAAGAGGAAGAGATAGGGAATCTACCTGATAAAGAATTCTGAATAATGATAGTGAAATTGATCTGAAATCTTGAAATCAAAATGTAATCACGGATAAATAGCCTGGAGACAAGGACTGAGAAGATGCAAGAGAGGTTTAACAAGGACCTAGAAGAAATAAAAGAGTCAATATATAATGAATAATGCAATAAATGAAATAAAAAACACTCTGGAGGCAATAAATAGTAGAATAACAGAGGCAGAAGATAGGAGTAGTGAATTAGAAGATAGAATGGTAGAAATAAATGAATCAGAGAGGAAAAAAGAAAAACGAATTAAAAGAAATGAGGACAATCTCAGAGACCTCCAGGACAATATTAAACGCTACAACATTCGAATCATAGGGGTCTCAGAAGAAGACAAAAAGAAAGACCATGAGAAAATACTTGAGGAGATAATCATTGAAAACTTCCCTAAAATGGGGAAGGAAATAATCACCCAAGTCCCAGAAACCCAAAGAGTCCCAAACAGGATAAACCCAAGGTGAAACACCCCAAGACACATATTAATCAAATTAACAAAGATCAAACACAAAGAACAGATATTAAAAGCAGCAAGAGAAAAACAACAAATAACACACAAGGGAATTCCCATAAGGATACCAGCTGATCTTTCAATAGAAAGTCTTCAAGCCAGGAGGGAATGGCAGGACATACTTAAAGTGATGAAAGAAAATAACCTACAGCCCAGATTATTGTACCCAGCAAGGATCTCATGAAGGAGAAATCAAAAGCTTTACAGACAAGCAAAAGCTGAGAGAATTCAGCACCACCAAACCAGCTTTCCAACAAATACTAAAGGATATTCTCTAGACAGGAAACACAGAAAGGGTGTATAAATTTGAACCCAAAACAATAAAGTAAATGGCAATGGGATCATACTTATCAATAATTACCTTAAATGTAAATGGGTTGAATACCCCAACCAAAAGACAAAGACTGGCTGAATGGATACAAAAACAAGACCCCTATATATGCTGTGTACAAGAAACCCACCTCAAAACAGGGGACACATACAGACTGAAAGTAAAGGGCTGAAGAAAGATTTTCCATGCAAATAGGGACCAAAAGAAAGCAGGAGTCACAATACTCATATCAGATAAAATAGACTTTAAAGCAAAGGCTGTGAAAAGAGACAAAGACGGTCACTACATAATAATCAAAGGATCAATCCAAGAAGAAGATATAACAATTATAAATATATATGCACCCAACACGGGAGCACTGCAACATGTAAGACAAATGCTAACAATTATGAAAGGAGAAATTAACAATAACACAATAATAGTGGGAGACTTTAATACCCCACTCACACCTATGGATAGATCAACTAAACAGAAAATTAACAAGGAAACACAAACTTTAAATGATACAATAGACCAGTTAGACCTAATTGATATCTATAGGACATTTCCTCCCAAAACAATGAATTTCACCTTTTTATCAAGTGCACACGGAACCTTCTCCAGGATAGATCACATCCTGGGCCATAAATCTAGCCTTGGTAAATTCAAAAAAATAGAAATCATTCCAAACATCGTTTCTGACCACAATGCGGTAAGATTAGATCTCAATTACAGGAGAAAAACTATTAAAAATTCCAACATATGGAGGCTGAACAACACGCTGCTGAATAACCAACAAATCACAGAAGAAATCAAAAAAGAAATCAAAATTTGCATAGAAACGAATGAAAATGAAAACAAAACAACCCAAAACCTGTGGGACACTGTAAAAGCAGTCCTAAGGGGAAAGTTCATAGCAATACAGGCATACCTCAAGAAACAAGAAAAAAGTCAAATAAGTAATCTAACTCTACACCTAAAGCAACTAGAAAAGGAAGAGATGAAGAACCCCAGGGTTAGTATAAGGAAAGAAATCTTAAAAATTAGGGCAGAAATAAACGCACAAGAAACAAAAGAGACCATAGCAAAAATCAACAAAGCCAAAAGTTTGTTCTTTGAAAGGATAAATAAAATTGACAAACCATTAGCCAGACTCATCAAGAAACAAAGGGAGTAAAATCAAATCAATAAAATTAGAAATGAAAATAGAGAGATCACAACAGACAATGCAGAAATACAAAGGATCATAAGAGACTACTATCAGCAATTATATGCCAATAAAATGGACAACGTGGAAGAAATGGACAAATTCTTAGAAAAGTACAACTTCCCAAAACTGGACCAGGAAGAAATAGAAAATCTTAACAGACCCATCACAAGCACAGAAATTGAAACTGTAATCAAAAATCTTCCAGCAAACAAAAGCCCAGGTCCAGACGGCTTCATAGCTGAATTCTACCAAAAATTTAGAGAAGAGCTAACACCTATCCTGCTCAAACTCTTCCAGAAAATTGCAGAGGAAGGTAAACTTCCAAACTCATTCTATGAGGCCACCATCACCCTAATACCAAAACCTGACAAAGATCCCACAAAAAAAGAAAACTACAGGCCAATATCACTGATAAACATAGATGCAAAAATCCTTAACAAAATTCTAGCAATCAGAATCCAACAACACATTAAAAAGATCATACACCATGACCAAGTGGGCTTTATCCCAGGGATGCAAGGATTCTTCAATATCTGCAAATCAATCAATGTAATACACCACATTAACAAAATGAAAAATAAAAACCATATGATTATCTCAATAGATGCAGAGAAAGCCTTTGACAAAATTCAACATCCATTTATGATAAAAACTCTCCAGAAAGCAGGAATAGAAGGAACATACCTCAACATAATAAAAGCTATATATGACAAATCCTCAGCAAACATTATCCTCAATGGTGAAAAATTGAAAGCATTTCCTCTAAAGTCAGGAACAAGTCAAAGGTGCCCACTTTCACCATTACTATTCAACATAGTTTTGGAAGTTTTGGCTACAGCAATCAGAGCAGAAAAAGAAACAAAAGGAATCCAAATTGGAAAAGAAGAAGTAAAACTCTCACTGTTTGCAGATGACATGATCCTCTACATAGAAAACCCTAAAGACTCCACCAGAAAATTACTAGAATTAATCAATGATTATAGTAAAGTTGCAGGATATAAAATCAACACACAGAAATCCCTTGCACTCCTATACACTAATAATGAGAAAACAGAAAGAGAAATTAAGGAAACAATTCCATTCACCATTGCAACAGGAAGAATAAAATACTTAGGAATATATCTACCTAAAGAAACTAAAGACCTATATATAGAAAACTATAAAACACTGGTGAAAGAAATCAAAGAGGACACTAATAGATGGAGAAATATGCCATGTTCATGGATTGGAAGAATCAATATAGTGAAAATGAGTATACTACCCAAAGCTATTTATAGATTCAATGCAATCCCTATCAAGCTACCAACGGTATTCTTCACAGAGCTAGAACAAATAATTTCACAATTTGTATGGAAATACAAAAAACCTCGAATAGCCATAGCAATCTTGAGAAAGAAGAATGGAACTGGAGGAATCAACCTACCTGACTTCAGGCTCTACTACAAAGCCACAGTTATCAAGACAGTATGGTACTGGCACAAAGACAGAAATATTGATCAATGGAATAAAATAGAAAGCCCAGAGATAAATCCACGCACATATGGACACCTTATCTTTGACAAAGGAGGCAAGAATATACAATGGATTAAAGACAATCTCTTTAACAAGTGGTGCTGGGAAATCTGGTCAACCACTTGTAAAAGAATGAAACTGGACCACTTTCTAACACCATACACAAAAATAAACTCAAAATGGATTAAAGATCTCAACGTAAGACCAGAAACTATAAAACTCCTAGAGGAGAACATAGGCAAAACACTCTCCGACATACATCACAGCAGGATCCTCTATGACCCACGTCCCAGAATATTGGAAATCAAAGCAAAAATAAACAAATGGGACCTAATTAAACTTAAAAGCTTCTGCACAACAAAGGAAACTATAAGCAAGGTGAAAAGACAGCCTTCAGAATGGGAGAAAATAATAGCAAATGAAGCAACTGGCAAAGAACTAATCTCAAAAATATACAAGCAATTCCTACAGCTTAATTCCAGAAAAATAAATGACCCAATGAAAAAATGGGCCAAAGAACTAAATAGACATTTCTGCAAAGAAGACATACAGATGGCTAACAAACACATGAAAAGATGCTCAACATCACTCATTATCAGAGAAATGCGAATCAAAACCACTATGAAGTTCCATTTCACGCCAGTCAGAATGGCTGTGATCCAAAAGTCTACAAGCAATAAATGCTGGAGAGGGTGTGGAGAAAAGGGAACCCTCTTACACTGTTGGTGGGAATGCAAACTAGTACAGCCACTATGGAGAACAGTGTGGAGATTCCTTAAAAAACTGGAAATAGAACTGCCTTATGATCCAGCAATCCCACTGCTGGGCATACACACCAAGGAAACCAGAATGGAAAGAGACACGTGTACCCCAATGTTCATCACAGCACTGTTTATAATAGCCAGGACATGGAAGCAACCTAAATGCCCATCAGCAGATGAATGGATAAGAAAGCTATGGTACATATACACAATGGAGTATCACTTAGCCATTAAAAAGAATACATTTGAACCCGTACTAATGAGGTGGATGAAACTGGAGCATATTATACAGAGTGAAGTAAGCCAGAAAGAAAAACACCAATACAGTATACTAATGCATATATATGGAATTTAGAAAGATGGTAACAATAACCCTGTATACAAGACAGCAAAAGAGACACTGATGTGTAGAACAGTCTTTTGGACTCTGTGGGAGACGGAGAGGGTGGGATGATATGGGAGAATGGCATTGAAATACGTATAATATCATATATGAAATGAGTTGCCAGTCCAGGTTCGATGCACGAAACTGGATGCTTGGGGCTGGTGCACTGGGATGACCCAGAGGGATGGTATGGGGAGGGAGGAGGGAGGAGGGTTCAGGATGGGGAACACATGTATACCTGTGGCGGATTCATTTCAATATTTGGCAAAACCAATACAATATTATAAAGTTTAAAAATAAAGCAAAATTAAAAAAAAAAAGAATCTGTAGATATAGAAGAATAGAACATGTAATGTGACAAGAGAATACAATACCTTAAAATGTAGGTAATGCCAAATAATTCTAAATCTGACACTTATTTTAAAACAACAAAATGGTTCTTTACTTAAATGATTTTAAACACATAATGCAGCACCATCAAAATTTAACAATATATTAATTTGTGTATATATACGTAATGAATTGGTAAAGAATTTGAGCAGTAAATAAAGTCATACAAGACTAATATAGAGCAATTTAGATTTCTTCTGAGTGGCACTTTTAATTAAATATATTTGTTAGTTTTAAGATGACATTTAATTACTAAAGGTAATTTTAGGTTAATATGTCATCATGATTTTCTTTCAAGTTAAAAGGCACATAGTTTAAAGGTGAAATATATTTCTCAAATATGAAACTGATCCAAATATATTGTTCCATGCAACACAATCAACGAGTTAATGGAAGTATTTTTGTAAATGCTGTAAATAGTAATATTTATTTTAAAATGAACTTAAAGGATATCTTTCAGAATATGGTGAGTTAGACTAAATTAAAAATTTTTTATTGTTAAAATTGATTTTTCCAAGTTATATAAAGTCACTTTGAATACTTGTACTCAATTGCTATTTCAGATAATTCTAAAGAACCAAAATCAAAAGTATTCAGACCACATATTTCCAACCTATTCTTTGTAAAGGACATGATTTCATGGATTATGGACACCCTTCTGAGTTTTCATGTTAAAGCTTTAAATAGAAATGAGGCAACACTTTCCCTTTTACTTTAGAAGGCTGAATGAAAAGCTTAGAATTTTTATCATGTTGGGCAGGTCTTAACTTTCTATAGGTTCAAGAGGCTGATTTCTAATGAAACATAGTAACAATAAGTGGGGGTGGGGAAGCAACATTTTGAAGGAAGGCACTCTATCTCCCTCTTGTGCTTCACTTAAAAAAAGAAAGTCTAACAGTTACTGACTTTATGGTTTCTGTCCTTAAATAATTGCAATCACAGTGGCCAAAGAAAACCAGTTGCTTCATTGTTACTAACATCACTTCAAACACATCACAAAAGCAGTTAGAGATATGCTGAACAGTTTATAGTTCACTTTGTGTTTGTATCCTGAGGTGTTTGGAAGCTAATAAGCAAGAAAAATAGTATTGACTCTTTGTTCTGCTCCTGTTCTCACCAAGCTCCTTTGTCAGATGAAATCTGAGAACATGCCAGCAACGTGTCTTATTAAGTAAAACAAACTGAAAGCCTGGCTTAGGTCACCCTGCAGTACAAATGATAGAATTAGCTACAAGGAATCTAAAGAAAGAAATTATTTTTCAGTTGAGGACCATAACAGGAAAAATGGTGGCCCCATGTTGGCATGATAAAACGGCTACCTTTGGAACTAAAATGGATTACCAGGCTTAACAAAAATCCCACTAGTTATTTTGATTTAAGAGCAAGTTCTTTAATATTTTAAAATAAGACTGAATAAACGCATAGCTTACCAGCTCAATCGTGTCCGACTCTTTGCGACCCCATGGACTGTACCCTACCAGGTTCCTCCGTCCATGGGATTTTCCAGGCAAGAATACTGGAGTGGGTTGCCAGTTCCTTCTCCAGGAGATCTTCCCAACCCAGGGATTGAACCCAGGTCTCCTGCATTGTAGGCAGATGCTTTACCATCTGAGCCACCAGGGAAATCCAGCAGGGAATAAATGCATACACATACATTATTCATGTAATATCAGTCTAAATGTTCACACTTGCTCTAGAGTTGAGGGGAATTATAAATTGGTATATATGTTGATGAACCAAAAAATAAGTGATTGCCTGGTGATCCTTCTATGTATTTGTAATCAACTAATATTATTCACAGACATTTATTGTTCCAAGATGTTTTTTAGAGAGAGTATCAGTCAAATTCCCTTTATAACAAAATAACCCCAAAATCTAAGGCTGAAAGGAATAGGAACAGTCATTTCTTCTTGTTCATGGGTCTATAGGTCAGCTAGGGTTCAAATCAGCTCCTCTCCTTCAAGCTGCTGGTCCTGAGCTTAGCTTTAGGCTCAGGTCTACTGGTGTCTGCTTAGTGGGAGCTCAGACTGGAGAAGTGGTGGTCATCAGGGGAGAGTTTGTCTCCTTGGAAAGCTTAAGGCTCTTGCCAGCAAGCTCAGTCGTTCAAGCACACTTGAGTTTCTGCTTTCCTCACCACTGTTAAAATCCCATTGGTTAAAGCAAGTCACATGAGCCTGTTTATAGTCAAGGGGTGGGAATTCTCTGCCTCTAAGGGGAAGAACTTCAAGGTCACATGGCAAAGGACCTGGGTGCAGGGATTGGTGAAATATTGGAAGACACGCTTTATTCCAAAGAAAAGCACTGTGCTTAATAAATGAGGAGAGCATCTTCTAATGAAAAACACAAAACATTAGAGCCTGTTTTCAGGACAACTGAGAACTCTTCACATTTACGTTGGACACTGAAGCAGCTTTTAAACGTTGTCTTATCATTTCATCAGTTTTGATATACTAAATCCTAATTTTCATTCAGTTGAAAATAGTTTATAATTCCTCATTTCTTTCATTGGTTAAATAATTATTTGGAACAATATTGCATAATGTTTAGACAGCTGAGTATTTTCTATTTATATTTTTATTGTGATATCCATCTCAATTATTCAATTACTTAATATCCTTAATATTAAGAAGAGGTGGCAAAAATACACAGAAGAACTGTACAAGAAAGATCTTCACGTCCCAGATAATCACGATGATGTGATCACTGACCTAGAGCCAGACATGCTGGAATGTGAAGTCAAGTGGGCCTTAGAAAGCATCACTATGAACAAAGCTAGTGGAGGTGATGGAATTCCAGTGGAGCTATTTCAAATCCTCAAAGATGATGCTGTGAAAGTGCTGCACTCAATATGACACCAGATTTGGAAAACTCAGCAGTGGCCACAGGACTGGAAAAGGTCAGTTTTCATTCCAATCCCAAAGAAAGGCAATGCCAAAGAATGCTCAAACTACCACACGATTGCACTCATCTCACATGCTAGTAAAGTAATGCTCATAATTCTCCAAGCCAGGCTTCAGCAATATGTGAACTGTGAACTTCCAGATGTTCAAGCTGGTTTTAGAAAAGGCAGAGGAACCAGAGATCAAATTGCCAACATCCACTGGATCATGGAAATAGCCAGAGAGTTCCAGAAAAACATCTATTTCTGCTTTCTGGACTATGCCAAAGCCTTTGACTGTGTAGATCACAATAAACTGTGGAAAATTCTGAATGAGATGGGAATACAAGACCACCTGACCTGTCTCTTGAGAAACCTGTATGCAGGTCAGGAAGCAACAGTTAGAACTGGACATGGAACAACAGACTGGTTCCAAATAGGAAAAGGAGTATGTCAAGGCTGTATATTGTCACCCTGCTTATTTAACTTATATGCAGAGTACATCATGAGAAACACTGGACTGGAAGAAGCACAAGCTGGAATCAGGATTGCCAGGAGAAATATCAATAACCTCAGATAAGCAGATGACACCACCCTTATGGCAGAAAGTGAAGAGAAACTAAAAAGCCTCTTGATGAAAGTGAAAGTGGAGAGTGAAAAATTTGGCTTAAAACTCAACATTCAGAAAACAAAGATCATGGCATCCGGTCCCATCACTTCATGGGAAATAGATGGGGAAACAGTGGAAACAGTGTCAGCATTTAATTTTTTTGGGCTCCAAGATCACTGCAGATGGTGACTGCAGCCATGAAATTAAAAGATGCTTACTCCTTGGAAGGAAAGTTATGACCAACCTAGATAGCATATTGAAAAGCAGAGACATTATTTTGCCAACAAAGGTCCATCTAGTCAAGGCTATGGTTTTTCCTGTGGTCATGTGTGGATGTGAGAGTTGGACTGTGAAGAAGGCTGAGCGCCAAAGAATTGATGCTTTTGAACTGTGGTGTTGGAGAAGACTCTTAAGGAGATCCAACCAGTCCATTCTGAAGGAGATCAGCCCTGGGATATCTTTGAAAGGAATGATGCGAAAGCTGAAACTGCACTACTTTGGCCACCTCATGCGAAGAGTTGACTCACTGGAAAAGACTCTGATGCTGGGAGGGATTGGGGGCAGGAGGAGAAGGGGACAACAGAGGATGAGATGGCTGGATGGCATCACCAACTCGATGGACGTGAGTCTCAGTGAACTCCAGGAGTTGGTGATGGACAGGGAGGCCTGGCGTGCTGCGACTCATGGGATCGCAAAGAGTCAGACACGACTGAGCGACTGAACTGAACTTTATATTCTGAGTAATTCCACCCCTTTGAATCAGTATTTCCAAATAGGCTGATGCTTCTTTCATGTATGATAATGATATCTAATAAAAGGATATATTTCATATACCTTTTAAAGACTATATACTTTGCACTTACTGACATCAGGTCAAATTTTTGAAATGTGCTTTTAGGTCAACAATCTTTTTCTGTTTTATTTTTCCAACAGATATTAAGATGTCTTTTTACTGAAGCACTGAAATAAAGAAATAGAGCTTCAGAATTGGGAAAGAGCACAAAAATCTCTTGCTCTACCTTATTTTTTATGAGTAAAAACGTTCAAACATGAAGTTTTCAGGTGATTTCTCACCTCAACTCTGTTTTCCTTTTAAGAGCTGTTTCTCTCATTTGGAAATATACAGTAGCTGCAGTTTATAAGTCTTATCTCCCTAAGCTTCTTACTGATTTGCCAGTGTGTATGTTTTTTAAAAGGATTATGATATAATCTTTAAATCTTAATGGTATTTGTCATCTGATTTTTATTTCAGTAATAAACTGCCAATAAGAAAGGATTTTACAGGATTTTAAAATATGAAATTAATTTTGTAAAATTAGTGAACCATGTTATATTTAATTCCTTACAGTGATTCATAAAGAAGCAGGTAAAGAAGCATATAAATATATCATTAACATTATTATTAAATATATATATATATAGTATTACGTATGATCAGCGCTCAGTTACTCAGTTGCGTCTGACTCTTTGCAACCCTATGAGCTATAGACTGCCAGGCTCCTCTGTCCATGGGATTCTCCAGGCAAGCATACTGAAGTGGGTTGGCATTTCCTCCTCCAGGGGATCTTCCCCACCCAGAGATTGAACTCAAATCTCCTGGATTGCAGATAGATTCTTTCACTGCTCAGTCACTGGAAAAGCCCCATAGTATTATCTATATAGACAATTAATTAAAAGTACTGAACATATAAATTTAACAACTACATTGCATAGCATAACAATATCTAGTAACATATCTAACATAACAATACCTAACACCAAACAAATATGTGTTACATATTTTTCTTCGGGTGTAAACATATGTGAAGCTATTTAGTTTAAGAGGTAACTATATCATCTTCATTCTTCAGATAGGGAAAATTATGTAGTTGTATAGAGATTGCAAAGGCTTTCCTGGTGGCTCAACAATAAAGAATCTGCTTGCAATGCAGGAGATGCAGGTTCACTCCCTGGGTCCTTAAAATCCCCTGGAAGAGGAAATGGCTACCCACTCCAGTATTCTGGCCTGGAGAATCCCATGGACGGGGAGCCTGGCAGGCTACAGTCCATGGGGCTGCAAAGCCAGACACAAGATAGCGACTAAACAACAGCAAAATAAACAGTTATACATATCAGTTTGAATAAAATTCACAGACTATGTTACATAAATAAGTGAAAGATGTAGAACCATATAAACAGCATGATGCTATAATAAAATCCATATAGTTTACTAATGCTGAGGATGAAATTACAATATAAAACTTTCATGAGGAATAAATGCTCCATATAGTGCGGTGGTTACTTTCAAGATATCACTTCTAGAATGGGAGGAAAGGGAACCAATTTGGGAAGGTTTCATTGGGCTTCAATTCTTTCTGTAATATTCACTTAGTAAAAAAAAAGCCTGAAGGAAATATGGTCATTGTTCAGATTTGATTAAGCGATGTACTGATCATTATTGCTTTATTATGTACATTTTATTTTCTGCACTTTTAAATATTTTATTTTTTTAATCGAAAATACCTAAAGGAAGGCACACTGTTCTAATATTGAACTCTGCGGTTTATAATTCTGAAAAGAAATATATTACTCAGGTGAGGATGCAAACTCCCTGTGCTTTCCTTTTCATTATTAAAGCAACAATACTTGCCTCTGAGGAATCTTATGAGGGAAAAATGTGGGGGAAAGTGTCCTGAAACTTTGAAAGTCTTATTCAAAACTAAAGTATTCATGGAAGTGCAGAAACAAATGGTCAGAATTTTTTAAATTAATTTATGTAGATTGGTGACCTGAAGTATGGGGAATTATAGTAATAGCGGGAATAAAATAATGTTGTGGGGCAGTTTTTCCTTTTAATTATGATTAATTAATTATTGGCTAAAGTCAATTAAAACTAGAAATAAAACCTATTTTTGTAAAATATCAAGGATATGTAGAAATAATTTGACTTGTTTTAATATACGATTGATGTTGTAGTGTGTTCTTCCAAAGAAGACTTAGCTATATTGATGGGATCATTTCAATCCTGAGTGAAATGTTAGGGTCTGGCGTAGAGTTGACTGATTAATAGTGAAAGCTCGCCATCTGGTGGACAAACTAAAAACTGTGGCGCATTGAATAATCTTTCGGTTTAAGCAATCGCTTTCCAAATAGCAGCTGCAGCAAGGTATATCCCGTGTCCATGCACTAATAACAGATACTTCCTGCATCAAGACACCATCTTCTCTTAGCTGAATAATTCAATCCCTGTCCCTATCTGTGCCCTTTTTTAGTCCGTATTCAACACAACCACATCCTGTCAAATGTGATCATTTTCTTTTTCTAAAAATTTCAGTGGCTTCTCGTACCATCAGATGAAAAGCCTAAGAGCTCTCGTCCACTCCCAGTGTTTTCCTTCTAATGATCCCCGCTTCCTTCTCCCTTCACCACACTTCCGTCCTTGGCATGTCATCAGAGAATCACTCCTACCCGCTTGAGGGCACACGCACTTGCTGTTTTCTCTGCGTCAGTTCTCTCCTCTGACAATTTCAAGACTCACTCCCTCAACACTCTTCAGATCTTTCCATAAATGTCCTTGCCACACTCTCCCTGACTCACACTTTTAAACTTAAACTTCCCCCACACATAGTCTCTTTCTATATTTTATTCTTCTTCAATTCATATGTTTTTTCCATCAGACTATGTATTTCCACTTTTATTTTCTTGGTTATTTCCACAATTTAGAATATAAATTACATGAATGCTTAAAACGATATATCTCTAATATTCAGAACAGACCCTGACAAATAGTAAGTGTTTAAAATTTTTCTGTTGAATCTAAAAAATAAATCTCCTGTTCAACCCTACAATGTTTTTCAATTAGTGATGGTTTATATTATGAGTGCTTGCTTGACCCACAAAACTGGATATTGTACATTTTAGAAATCTTTTCTAATATCCACATATAAATATCATTGTTATTATTCAAAAAATGAAGTATAACAACTCTTTCAGAAACAAAAATGTTAATTTTCCATGGGAGTTAAACCTTTCTCTTGAAAAAAGAACAGAGTTAATTCTGCCAGTTGGTTTTCACACTCTGGTAGATAGAAAGAATTAATTACATTTGTATTGCTCCCAAACTCCTAGATACAAGACTTTTCAGAAATTATGAAATCTTTCTTTTGTTTTGAATCCAGAACTATAACTCAAAGGATAAGCAAAGTGTTAGAAGTTAACCTAAGTATTATTCAATTTGAAAGAAAGTGAAAGTGAAAGTCTCTCAGTCTTGTCCAACTCTTTGCGACCCCATGGACTTAACAGTCCCTGAAATTCTCCAGGCCAGAATACTGGAGTGGGTATAGCCTTTCCCTTCTTCAGGGGATCTTCGCAACCAGGGATTAAACCCAAGTTTCCTGCATTGCAGGCAGATTCTTTACCAGCTGAGCCACAGGGAAGCCCAAGAATAATGGAGTATCACTTCTCTAGCAGATCTTTCCAACCTAGGAATTGAACTGGGGTCTCCTACATTACAGGCAGATTCTTTAGCAACTGAGCTATCAGGGAAGCCCCTTATTCAATTTAGGAATATAGCTTTGATTTGTAAAATTTTGACATCTATGCTCCATTTAAATTATTTCTCATGAATCATTTCTCACGATATTAGCTGAATGTATAGCTTATTTATTGAAATTCAACATTAAAATCAAGTACTTTGTCAACAATTAAGATTTTTCTGGATCATAAAGATATACTCATTCATGTATGTAGCCAAATATTTTAATTAACTGTGATATCTGTATTATAGCCAATTACCTCCAGTCATTAGATTTAATCAAGAGATCCATTATAAAAATAATTCATTGAAAGTAAAAATTTATCCATAAATGTAACTAAATATGAGTAGTATCTAAATGAGAGTCAACTTATTGTTGAATTCAGATGTAACTGTGATTCGTTATTCTTACTTCTAATCCTCACTCCCTGTCAAATTTTACATCAACTGCTAAAGTAAATTACAAAGAAAATCAAGCCTATATAGCCTTATGAACAGTTATGATTTACTTTAAAACATTGTTCATTATCACATTTCCAAAATCTTAGAACAATTGAAGAAAAAAGTCAGATTTTACACTGGACTCTCCATCAGTATCTTGGCCTTAATTTCTTTTGATTTTTATATATTCCAATATATATTTTCATGTATCTTATGGAAATTTACTGAAAATTATAACAAAATTACATAAAAATAGATTTAAAAGGAAAAATGATGTATATTTCATATAATTTTATGTGATATAACGTGAAAGTAACATTCAGTCTCAGTGGTAAAAAAATCCTGCTGCCACGCAGGAGACAGGGTTTCGAGTCCTCAGTCAGAAGATCCCCTGGAGAAGGAAATAGCAACCCGCTTCAGTAATCTTGCCTGGGAAGTCCCATGGAGAGAGGAGCCTGTGGGGCTACAGTCCATGGGGTCGCAAAGACTCACATACGACTTAGTGAGTAACCAACAACAACAACAACATACACCACAAAAATACTGTTAAAACACATTGCTCAGTTCTAGGACTGAGCAATGTGTTATATCTTTTCTGAGTCAAATATTGGGGAGAATAAAACATCAAGTCTGTTTGGGCTTGGTGTCTCATTTGTTCACAGAGTTTTATATATGGATTAATTTTCTTTAGTAGTTACAAGATTATTCAGGTATATATTTGAATATTTTATCTATTTTTATCTATGAGGGGCTTCCCTCGTAGCTCAGTTCGTAAAGAATCTGCCTGCAGTGCGGGAGACCCTGGCTCGATTCCTGGGTTGGGATGATCCCCTGGAGAAGGGAATGCCAACCTCTCTGGTATTCCTGCCTGGAAAATCCCATGGACAAAGAGGCCTTGCAGTCTACAATCCATGAGGTTGTAGGAGTCGGACACGACTTAGTGACTAAACCATCTATTTTTATCAGGCTTGCCAGGGATTCATTAATTAATCTTTCAAAAAATAACTTAAAAAAAAACTATTTCCTTCATTGTTTTTATTTTATCAATTTCAGTGTGCTTTTTTTTTAAATGAGTTAAGTAGTGGTACAATAATTGGTAGGATATTTGTCTACGGTTACTTTGAAACATGCTCATTAAACTTGTGCACATGGACAAGATATTTTTCAGGTAAAATGTTAGAAAGCTAACCTGGTTCCTCATTATTGATAAAATACAGTAAAGAAGTATGCAAGCAGAATTAGAGGACGAATAGAGACTCAGGATAGAAAAACAGAATCATTTTACATCTCTATCCTTTGTAAGCAGTAAAAGATAATTAACTTGAAATACTGACAGGGTGAAAAATTCAAATTATGAGCCTGACCATTAAGGCATACCTTCTGACATTAACCAATTTAAATACATGGCCACTATTTCTTTGTTGAAAAATCTTTGAATTAGATATCAAGACCCTTGCTGTTTTAGGAAAATACTTTTTGAGTCTATCTATAATCTATTGGTCAGACATGATTTCCTTCTATAAGAAGGAAAATGTTTTTGTTCAATCTGTTTTTGAAAAATTATATTCATTTTCCTGAAAGTGTTTTAAGGTAGGGCTACTGGGACTTCCCTGGTGGCTCAGATGGTAAAGAATCTGTCTGCAATGCAGGTTCGATTCCTGGGTCAGGAAAATCCCTTGAAAAAGGCAATGGCATCCCACTCCAGTATTCTCTTCTGGAGAATCCCACAGATAGGAGCCTAGAGGACTACAGTCCATGGGGTCACAAAGAGTTGGACACGACCGAGCAAGAAATTCTTGACTATTGGCTAAAGAAATTCAATTTGAGGAGTCAATATCTGGTCCTGGTGATATTGCCCAGATTAATGGCTTTGGTCATGGCTTTGGTCATATCCTTGGGAATAATAGCATTTAAAAGAACAATAAGCATACTGGTACATTTATAAATTTAATTTATAAATTAAAATTGAAATTAATGTAACACTTTGCAAATTAAATTTACAGTGGTTGTTGCAGCCATAACAAAAACTTTGGCAAATTTTCACTTTACTTGTTCAAAAGATTTGGGAACAAACACAACACAAAAACAAAGTCAAAATTTCAAATAAGAAGCATTCCAATCATAATTGTTTTTCTCCAGATTTAAACAGTAAAAGATTACATATATCACAATAATTTGTCTTAATTTTTCTAAATGTTAAAGAGAGTTTCCTAAAGAGTAGAGCTCAGAAGGAGTCTTGTTGAAAGAACACACAAAAAAATTATCTTTCCCTCCATTACCACATTATTTATGTCTGAACTCACATGGTTTAGATCAAATACAAGATTCAAATATTCAGAAATGTTTAGATATAGTATTAGAGGAAATTTGTCTATTAAATTATGATTTGAACTACTTTAAACTTCAGAAATTATGGGAAAAGAGTCATGAAAGTTTAATCACTTGCGCTAATACTGGTTCCAAATAGGAAAAGGAGTACGTCAAGGCTGTATATTGTCACCCTGCTTATTTAACTTATATGCAGAGTACATCATGAGAAATGCTGGGCTGGAAGAGCAGAAGCTGGAATCAAGATTGCCGGAAGAAATATCAATAACCTCCGATATGCAGATGACACCACCCTTATGGCAGAAAGCGAAGAGGAACTAAAAAGCCTTTTGATGAAAGTGAAAGACTAGAGTGAAAAAGTTGGCTTAAAGCTCAACATTCAGAAAACTAAGATCATGGCATCTAGTCCCATCACTTCATGGCAAATAATGGGGAAACAGTGGAAACAGTGCCAGACTTTACTTTTTTGGGCTCCAAAATCATTGCAGATGGTGATTGCAGCCATGAAATTAAAAGATGCTTGCTCCTTGAAGGAAAAGTTATGACTAACCTAGACAGCACATTCAAAAGCAGAGACATTACTTTGCCAACAAAGGTCCATCTAGTCAAAGCTATGGTTTTTCCAGTGGTCATGTATGGATGTGAGAATTGGACTATTAAGAAAGCTGAGCACTGAAGAATTGATGTTGTTGAACTGTGGTGTTGGAGAAGACTCTTGAGAGTCCTTTGGACTGCAAGGAGATCCAGCCAGTCCATCCTAAAGTAGATCAGTCCTGGGTGTTCATTGGAAGGACTGATGTTGAAGTTGAAACTCCAATACTTTGGCCATCTGATGCAAAGAGCTGACTTATTGGAAAAGACCCTGATGCTGGAAAAGATTGAGGGCTGGAGGAAAAGGGGACGACAGAGGATGAAATGGCTGGATGGCATCACTAACTTGATGGACATGAGTTTGGGTAAACTCCAGGAGTTGGTGATGGACACGGAGGCCTGGCATGCTGCGATTAATGGGGTTGTAAAGAGTCGGACACGACTGAGCGACTGAACTGAACCAAACCCTTCTCTGTACTTTTGTAGCTGATTTATTGCAATCATGTGGACAGGATGAAACCAAACTTAAATGGACAGAGCATAGCATAAAGTGGTGACCACAGAACAAACACAGCCTATGGAATGGCCCCACCAAGGACATAGTAAATATAATATTTTAAGTACTGAATGTCAACAGAAGTGATTCAAGCCAAAACTACATATCAGGAGTTGGAAGAAATGAGGATATTTGTATTCCGGCTTCTTTGAGAAATCTATATTCCTTTTACTCGTGGATGTCTGCTAAGAGCATAGAACAATGCATGATGAATGCCAGGTTTTCACTATGTATCTGTTGAATTACTGAAGCCACAGACTTGGCTAATCAAAGGTCAGATTGATCTAGAGGTTATATTAGTAAACATAATTTAATTGACATGATAAGATCTTATAGAGATTGAATAAATATCCTTCTTTTGCTCTTAATTTCTAAAAATGGCATCTTGATTGTTTAGGATAGTGAACAATAGCTGCAAAGCCTGAGAGAAAACCATAAGCCTTCTTTATTGAGCCACACATCACCTAGAAACAGCTCTGAATAGCTGAAGCGTCTACTCTGAGCCACAAAGTTTTTGAATGGCGGACAGAAGGGAAATATAAGGCCCAAATTAGGAATTGAAGACCTACTATTTCCCTAAATCCATTACATAAAATACTAGTCCTTTTGAAAGTCAGTTACTGGATTCTTACTGTGACTTTGTTGGAGAAAAACAAATTTTAATGACCACTACTATTACCACCACCACACACACACAAAATAATAAAAATAGTCATCAAGGGACTTTGTGTCCATCCAAAATCCAAGACTCCTATGTGAATTGGATCATGTCCACCTCAGCAAAAGAAAGCTGTATTGGGAAATGGAAACAGGACACCAGGAGTTGCATTAAAGTTGGCTCTAGCACCTAAATTCCTGCCCACCCTACCCCCCACCCCCACTGCCCGCCAAACTACTTGGATTTTGAGCAAGAGCAGATCTTATGTTAACTATTCCAACCACAAAAACAGCATTAATAATAAGGGGAGTTGGCAGACATTTTGTGAGGTACTTGGGTATGTCTGTGATCTTGATGGTGGTGAAGGTTTCATGGGTGTGTACTTATCTGAAAATTCACCAAGTTAGGTGTATTAAGTATGCACAGATGTTTTACATGTCAATCATGCTTCTAATAAAGTGATTTAAAAAGCAACAGGAAGACACTAGATCATTATCTTAAAGATAGTTTAGAAAAGCAATCAAGATTAAATTTAATATCAGGATGTACAAGATAGCTTTTTCTTTATGACAATATAATGGCAAAACAACTTTTCAATTATCTGATGACTGTGTTAAAGAAAATTTCCTCACCATTTGGCATCATATCACTCTCTAAACATAGCACAATTTAAATAAATAAAAATCAGTAACTGAGTCATCCAAATAAACTATATTTAAGTCCCTGTATCACTTTGTATGTCTACACCATACCACAAGTTGAAGTCATCAGTCATCTAGAATATTCAAGACAAATATTTTAAAGCTTTTTACTCTTCTTAAACTTGAAAAATAAGAAGAAAGCTAAAGGGCTACATCTGTCTTGGTATCTTGTTCTCTTCAATTTATTAAAACATGGATGTCATGGCTTTGTTCCATTTTTCCCTGATGTGTTATGAAAATTATATTCCGTATTTCTGCTCCTTACATCTAACAACTTCTTCTGTGTTCTAGATTTACTATAGTATATAAACAGGTTTATATATTTTGTATATATAACAGGTTTCTTTTTCAATTATATCTTCTATGAATTTTTAGTTAGATGGTCATATTATGATTATCTTTTAGTCTTAATATTATTAATATTTCATAGGAAGTTATTTTATAGGTATAGTACCCATTTACATTGCTTATATGAGTTTCCTCTGGTTTTAGCTTTTCTCTCTTTACTGCAGTGCCTGAGATAACAGTGATTTAGATAAATTATTTATTGATTTTTGTCTACTCACACTTATTTTTGAGAAATGTACACTGGCTCCTGATTACTATAGTCAGCTTATTCTGATCGTGGAGGGCAGAGGAGGCTGGGCATTTGTATTTGTAAGTATAGGCTGTTCATAGCTTCTGAGAGGTTTTGGATGAAAGACTACTTTTCCTTTCCAGCCCGGGGTCATGTTTAGCTTTCCTCTTCATGCCCTGGGCCATTATCTTGGAAGCTGATACTGCATTTTTATTTTCGCCATTCAGTGAGATGGAAAGTGGAGTAGAAACGCACACCCGGATCCTAAGAGTTCATTCACAAGCTATCCTTCCGGTTACTTCAGGCGTCCTACAAACGCCATGATTTCACTACTTCTAAGTTAGTGATTCTGGAACTGTCTTATCTCCTCAGCTAACAGCTCATGTGCATCTCTTGGGTTTTAGCTTGTCTTCCTTCTTGCTTGTTAAAAAGTAAACCTAATGATGTTGGCATTTAATCTGTTTCAGCAGTTTTTAAAATTATGAAATGCAATCTTAGAAGCCATTCTAGTATCACTGCATTCTTTCAGATTGATTGATTTAAAATTCCATTTTCATTCTGCCATGACATTTTGGTCTGAAGAAAAGATAAATGCTGATGTGGATACTGATCATATTATCATAATTTTAATCATGGAGTTGTTCCTTTGAGAAGGGATCATGACTTATTCATCTTTCTATTTCATCAGGCATTTAGAAATGGATCTTGCATATGGCATAGTTTTAATAATAATGTTGATGATAATGGTTAAATTTACTGAGCGTTTACCATACACAGGCCTTTGACAAGTCCTCAATAATCCTACAAGAGTATTATGAG
Source organism: Bos grunniens (assembly GCF_055505025.1). NCBI lineage: Eukaryota > Metazoa > Chordata > Mammalia > Artiodactyla > Bovidae > Bos > Bos grunniens. The sequence goes on from NC_141188.1 coordinate 11,280,937, forward strand.
GTAGGTACCGATAGCATTTCATGTTATAGATAAGGGAACATAAGCTCTGAGAGGTGAAATAACTTGCTCATGGTTAAATGCCTACTGATGTCTGATTTAGAATGTGAACCCTGATATTCTCACCGTAGAGACTGTGCCATAAAATATTTTAACCTAAATGCTATTTTCCAAAGCCAGGGCTCTAATTTGCAGGTTTTTCTTCATTTGTATGATATAACTGATCAAACATATAATCTTGTATTCAGAGTATCTCTCCTAGTTCTACCAAAATACAGTCTCCAGACAAAATGACTTATTTTTGTTTGCTAATTTGTTACTAAATACTTCACCTACAACTATATAAGACCAACACTTGACTTTAGAATTAAAAATTAATTGTTCTTAAAGTTAATTTTAAATATGAAAATCCAAATGTTTGATAAAATACAATATAGAACTTTATCCCAACTTATAGTCTTGGTTGAGTTTTCACATGTTCTATAGTCACAGCATACATTTATAAACAAATAATAAGCCCAGGAAAAGAATATTTAGAGTAACAACAATCTAGAGACTTAATTTATTAAATAAAGTTAGTGGTAAACCACCAAATATAGCAAAATAGAAACTCAAAAATTCAAATAATTATCAGTTAAATATAACTCAAACTTGTGAAGACATAACATTTCATTTTACCAAAGCATTCACATTTATGGTGACTTTTTATAAAATATTTTAAATTGCTGCACTCTGAGACTAATCATTTACTGGTCTATAGATTAATAGCATGGGTTTGGTGTCATACTTTCCTGGCATAATGAAGCAATTCACTATCTCACTAGGAGTCCAAAAGTAATTCTCAGAAATATAATTCACAACTCATTATATTTTAACATGACATATTTCAGGACATATATCAAGTTGTCTGCATCTTCATCTCCCCAAGTCACAATTAAAATGAGTTAATGAAATCATTATCCAACTTGCTCATTCTCACCATTTATATATGATGCAACATGTTATTTATGATATTATTGATCTTCTAATATACACCATAAAAATAAATTCTTTTCTTTTGCAGTGGTTATAGTAATGAAATATTTTTTAAGAAATGTTATATGTACTTAAAAAGCACCAATTTATACTATATTTACTTACACATTGAACTAATTTGGTAAGATGGAAAAATGTCTAGCTTCCATTTAAACAACATTTCAGTCCCCTATTATCTGTGATAATACACTAAGGAGAACCACCACACTATGAATAATTTTCTTTGACTGGCCCAAGCAGATAACCTCAAATTAATCTAAAAATGGAAAAGAAGAATATTGTGAAATATTTGGAAAGATAAAAATTAGGATAAAATTTTATTAAAATATGAAATAGTTTGAACATATTTCTTTAAACATATTTGAACTTATTTGATAAACTCTGTGAGATATTAAGTTTTGAGAATAATCTTAAGTTTGATGGTCTGCCTCCTACACTCAGTGGGTTGGTCATCCTGCTCCCAGTATCCACTAAAGCTGATGGTATATTAATTAATAAAAGATAGATGAATAAATAAAGAAGATGGGGTACATATATACAATGAAATATTACTCAGCCATAAAAAGGAATGAAATTGGGTCATTTGTAAAAATGTGGATAGACCAGGAGTCTGTCATACAGAGTGAAGTAAGTCAGAAAGAGAAAAACAAATATCATATATTAATGTGTATATATAAAATCTAGAAAAGTGGTATAGGTGATCTTATTTGAAAAGCAGAAATAGAGACACAGACTATGGACACTAAAGGGGGAATGGAGGAGGGTGGGATAAGTTGGGGGATTGGGATTGGCATATATACATGACCATGTGTAAAATAGATGACTAATGAGAACCTACTAATAGCTCAGGGAACGCTACTCAGTGCTCTGTAGTGACCCAAAGGGGAAGGAAATCCAAAAAAAGAGGGGCTGTATGTGTATGTATAGCTGATTCACTTTGCTGTACAATAGAAACTAACACAACATTATAAAACTCCAATAAAATTAATTTTACAAAATCTGTTAAAAAAGAGAGAGACTGCAGTACTCTAAAGTCTGTGTAGATTTCCCTCATAGTTAAATGTTTGTCAGTCTTCATTTTCAATCTGTGAGCTATGACTTTGCCTGCATCTGATTTGAAATTAAAAAAGTTAAATTTAAGATGCTGATGAAATTCTATTTTTAAATAAAAGGCTCATATATATTACTACTTTATAATAACAGAACAGATTTTTTCCTTTACAATATCAATTTAAAATTTTGATAATCATAATTAAATTAGCATTGTTAAAATATGGCAAAAAATAAAATTTGACTTTTGCTCTGGGACTTAATGTGACTTTGGGCATGTAATTTATCTCTTGCTGAGCTCCACTAAGTTTTTATAAAATTAAAACTCACCTCATAAGTTTTCGTGACATTCATAGCCTGACACTTATTAGTATTAAATTAGTGGAAATATCATAATTATTAATAATCATGTACTGTTTTATTCATTGTTATTAATTACTTTTGAAACACTGTTGTAGGCTTAGTCACGAATTATTCTCAATAGTTTCTAAAGTCATATTTTTGAAATGTCATATTGTAGCAATAATTTCTGTAATTGGAAAAGTGGGTTATTTTATGACTGTTAGCAGAGAATTAGATACGTCCTTTTCCCCTAAAACTTAGTATGAAAACTGTTTAAACACATATAAGCTGTTCTCATATTATTTTGCAAATTTACCTTCATTGCTTTCTTTTATTCCTTGATGCAACATAAAAATATTTATTTAATGAATTCCTAATTTCCAGTATCTATTGTAACATAAGTTTCATTTGATGTAAATTAATTCATCTAAAATATTAAATAAATGTCTGGAATACATCCAATAAATACATATAGAACATTTATCAAATGTGTTGCATTGTGATAATTATAATTATTATTAAATCTAACATATATAATCTAAAGGATTTTCACTTCCCAAGCATGGATATGGTCTAGGTAAGATAAGCACTTTTTTAAATGTTGCTTTAGAAATTTACTTCATAAAAATGGAAAATTTTGTGTTTTACAAAAGGCAACTTGTCATATGATGTTATATGCTTTATTTTTTGGGAACAGATCCTCATTATTGATGCTATGGATGCATTTTTTAAGGATGAACTAGCAACTGAACAGTCTTGCCTTTCCTGTCTTACTGTTAATAACAATGGAATCTGATAAACTAATAGTGAGATGGAATATTGTACAACGACCACCAGATGTCGCCAAACTACACTGTTTGGAAAGAACCTGCCTCAGACTCACACTTTCATGAATAAATGGAGAATAGCAGTGACAGCGGAGAAGGCAATGGCACCCCACTCCAGTACTCTTGCCTGGAGAATCCCATGGACGGAGGAGACTGGTAGGCTGCAGTCCGTGGAGTCGCGAAGAGTCGGACACGACTGAGAGACTTCACTTTCACTTTTCACTTTCATGCATTGGAGAAGGAAATGGCAACCCACTCCAGTGTTCTTGCCTGGAGAATCCCAGGGATGGGGGAGCCTGGTGGTCTACCGTCTATGGGGTCGCACAGAGTCGGACACGACTGAAGCGAGTTAGCAGCAGCAGTAGCAGCATCAGCAGTGACAGGGCACAAAATATTCATTGGGAGGACTGATGCTGAAGCGGCAGCTCCAATACTTTGGCCACCTGATACGAAGAGTCGACTTATTGGAAAAGACCCCTGATGCTGGGAAAGATTGAAGGCAGGAGGAGAAGGGGACGACGGAAGATAAGACGGTTGGATGGCATCACCGACTCAATGAACATGAGTTTGAATAAACTGGGAGCTGGTGATGGACAGGGAGGCCTGGCGTGCTGCGGTTCATGGGGTCGCAAAGAGTCAGACACAACTGAGCGACTGAGCAACAACAAAAATAAGAGCAAAAAAAAATATTTTTCAGAAAAACAATTTAAGAAAATTGATAATAGGAAAGAAACTACGTGGACTTTATTTTCTCCCAAGAAACATATCTGTGATGGGAAGCGTCTAAGGCCGCGGTCACCGTGAATACTGACCTTCCGCAGCAGTGACTGAAGGATGAGCTGTTTGGGGAAGGAGGCCTTCGGAGTGGCCGCTTGCTGCGATAATCCAGGAGGCCCTGGGTGAGCGCCGAGGTATCAGTACAACTGAAGCCAGAAACGGAAGAGCAGCCTGATGTGAGGCTGGAATAGACAGTGAGGGGGTGTAGCACGGGCTTTGGTAGGACATCAAACAGGTCTACGCAGAACGGTGAAGTTGCTGCCGGTTTACAAGCTACTATGGTAACATCTGCATGGGAGGGCACGCACTGTGGTAAGAGACAATCCATGGGAGAGGAATAAGAGGCTGGATTATGGGGAACGGATCTAGAAAGAATAAGGAAAATAAGACTGGCTAGGTCCCTGCACAGGAGAAATCTCCCCCAGCACCTTCACCTTGGGAGCTTGTCTCATTCAGCGGGAAGGTGCCTCCCAGCCCAGCCAGAGAATTCACTCGCTACGACCCTGAAACAGCTCCACCAGCAGGAGGAGCGGCTGGACTTAGAAATGTCTGTCTTATGCCAAACGTGAGATAGGGTTCACAGGGAGCTTCCCAGAGTGCAGAGCACCGGAAGCTTTCCTGTGCCCTCCGAATGGCTCCCAATGCACTTAGTGACACCGGGTGAAGGCAGCTTGCTCATTGGAGAAATGGGGAAAGAAAGGGAATGGTCCTACAATTGTGATTGGTGACTGACAATCTCCTTCTAAAGGAGAAACGGGTATTAAAAAGAACAACAAGACTTCTGTTTATGGTACAGTACCAGGATGTACGTTTCTTCTTTTATAGAACATAAGTTTATTTTGTACCCATGCAATGGTCATGAACTTGGGCAAACTTCGGGAGATGGTGAGGGGCAGGAAGGCCTGGCATGCTGCAGTCCATGAAACCAAACATGACTGGGCGACTGAGCAGCAACAACAAAGTTTATTTTAGGGCCAGGTGATTGACAATAAATTTGGTTATTATTTGTTTATTTTATTTTATGGTCATCAATTTATCATACATGATGAATCCCAAGTTTCCCTAAACTTACAAAAGGTATGTTAATCACTTATGTTTTGAGCTGAAAACATTTCTCATACTGAGGTTAAACAGCACTGAAAGAGAAAATCTTTACAACATGGTATTTGAAACATGAAGCGCTAATTCTCTGCTGTGTGTGTAAACATGAATTTTAAAATTGGATTTTAAAAGCCTTAACTTTATTTTTATAGCAACCTCATTCACAGTTTCAGATTTTATCAATAGCCAGAAGAATTCACCAATAGCCAACATTTTCAAAAGCCAGAAAATAATTATTTCACTAAAGAACTGCTAAACGTGGATTGCCATTTCCTTCTCCAAAACATGAATAAGCATCATTATAAGATTCTGTGTGTGTGTGCATGTGTGTGTGTGTGTGTGTGTGTGTGTGTGTGTGTGTGTGTACTCAGTCACTCAGTCATATCTGACTCTTTGTGACCCCATGGACTGTAACCCGACAGGCTCCTCTGTCCATGGCATTCTCTAGACAAGAACACTGGAGTGGGTTGCCATTTCCTCCTCTAAGGCATATTCCTTGACCAAGGGATCGAACCTGAGTCTCCTGCAATGGCAGGCAGATTCTTTACCTCTGAGCCACCTGGGAATCTAAGATTCCGTAAGGTATGTCAACTTCTCAATTGTCCTCACACTTAGAGGTGGGCAACAGAATGTAGGTATTAAGAAGTTATCTGTGGAGATAATCTTTTCTCATATGAATGAAGTAAGCATTTCTCTAGACGACTCTTCTTTGTGGTTGTTCTGAAATGCTCAACTACATTTGAGTAGTTGAGCCAATATTCAACTACATTTCTAGTAATTTGAGTATTTTTTCAAGTTCCAAACTTTTGAGTTGATCTATGATAGCTTTGACTTAATTGATATGACATAGGAAAAATTATGTACTTAGATAATTAGATAAATACAGATGGAATTATCTCTTTTAGCCCATAATTTATATCATTCCTATTTATGTGAGGTGTGAGGTAAAGGAAAAGAGCATAAACGATGAAAATAAGTGATCTAGTGTGCTTCTTGACATAGAGTTTATAAAAAGTAAAGCTACACAAAATACAGTGATAGGGATTACACAGAAATTAAAAGTTGGGAGCTAAGAAGATTTTCCCGTGATGAATTAGCATTATGTAAAGAATATAATTGTGTCAAGAAATTTGAAATAATCAAGATAGTGGTGCTTCAAGAATTCTTATATTTTTCAAAAGAACAGAACTTTTAACTTGGAACCATCATATCAACTTTTCATCCTCTGGAGCTATATTAACCTTTAAAAATTATCATATAAAGTGAAATATACTTTTTGTACAACTTAAGTAGGCCAATTTAATCTCTTCTCTTATGAAAAACACAGGTATTATTTTTAAAAACTTTCATCTGCAAATAGCTTTAAAATCTTGGAAAGGAGTCATTTGCTTTTTAGATTCTTAAAAGGTTTGGGTATCTCCATGGACACATTTATACTATCTCCAATGTCTTCCTTCATTAACCATGCTACAGCATCTGACTTGTGATCTGTACAATTTATTAGAAAGTAGAAAGAAGTGTGTTATTTATAAACCTGAAAAATAGCTATTTTCAGTCTGTCTAGATCTTTAAGTTGTAGCCTACAATTCAGTATTCTAGGTAAAAAAATTTTGATTTCTTCTTTAATTTTTATTAAAGAGCAAATTAGTGTTCAGTGAATGTTTTTAAATTTTGGGGGCTTTGTCACACGTAATCTGTTTCTATTGAATTCTTATCCTTCCATTTTCAACAAAGAGGCTGCTCTCAGGAAGGACGCTGAACTGGATGTACTCTAACAGCACCTGGCTAGGCTGTTCATCTGATTGAGGAGAAAACTAGAAAAATTTCACCCTCCTACTTTCAGGCTCTGCTAAAAAATATTTCTCTTTAGAATAATAGCTAAAGCAGAATTATGTAATAAATAACAGAACAATTACAGAAGACATGCATTTTTCTGTGTCCCTAGGCAGACATATCTTCTTCCCTCTTAAGCTTCAGTTGAAATATTTCTTCTCTTTAATGTGCACATTCTTGGACCTGAATCCTGAGAGATTCTCTGTTTTCACATTGGTCTCGAGCTAGCTAAATCAGTCAGTCCTTCTCTTATATAGGAGTCTTTTATTTTTTTAATCCAGTAAAAATCTGCATGTTACATACAAATACTGGTATGGAGAAATAACTGCAGATTTTCAATGATAGCTGAGATTGTCCTATCTTTTTAGTTGAAAAGAGAAAAACTTTAAAGTATTATATTTGTCACTATTAATAAACAGCTGAACTTGTAAATCTTGGAATTAAAATTTTAACATTAAAAAATCATAATTAATTTGGCTCCAAGACAGACTATGAGAGGCATATATAAAAAAGGTACAGATATAACAAAGATGCAATATATAATAAAAAAATTGATGCTGAAGCTGAAATGCCAATACTTTGGCCACCTGATGCAAAGAACTGACTCATTGGAAAAGACCCTGATGCTGGGAAAGATTGAAGGCAGGAGGAGAAGGGGACGACAGAGGATGAGATGGTTGGATGGCATCACTGACTTGATGACCATGAGTTTGAGTAAGCTCCGAGAGTGGGTGATGGACAGGGAAGCCTGGCATGTTGCAGTCCATGGGTCGCAAAGAGTTGGACACAACTGAGTGACTGAACTGAACTAACATAACAAAGGACAATTGAGTTTTTGGTCGTGATGTTATTTTTTTATGCTGCATTATCTATTACCAACTCAGAGTCATCCCCAGCACCCAAGGACTCATAGTACTTGTACTCACAGCTAAGATTTACTACAGTGGCTGTGTGAGGATGTGACGCTGGGCCAGTAAGGGGGAAAGACACATCAGGTGGAGTCAGAGAAATCCATGCACTAGTTTCCTGTACTTTCTCCCATTCCCTGGTGGGAGTCACTCAGAGAACGACCTTTTTACAAGCAGCAACATGCATCATTGCGGGTGCATAGTATTTTTGTCCAGGGAAACCCCTTTGTGACTTAATGGTTGAGTTTTACTGAGGACTAATCATGTAGACAGGCTTCCCTGGTTGGTCAGTGGTGAAGAATCTGCCTTCCAATGCAGGAGACATGGGTTCAGTCCCTGTGTTGGGAAGATCCCAGTATTCTTGCCGGGAAAATCTCATGGACAGAGGAGTCTGGCTGGCTACAGTCCATGGGGTTGCAAAGGGTTGGACACAACTTAGAGACTAAATGACAACAATCATGTAGCCACTTTCCACCCATGAAAATTCTGGACTTCTAGAAGGAAATCAAATATTCACACTGTAGAAACAGTTTGGACAGGCTAGCAACACCCCGTAAGTAAGCCCTTCTTACATCAAACCTGCATATTCTTCCCTGCATGCAGACATGCAGATAACTGCAAATATATGCAAACATCTGCAAGTATTAAAAATCCTATTGAAAAATAATTTCTGGTGGCTATTGATCCCTGGTGTAGACTGAACACTTGATCATGGGGTACCCTGACCTGTCCTTCATGAAACTGATGTGAACATAGTCATAGTACTACAAGGAAAGTCAGACTTAAGACAGTTCTGAAGGAGAGAGCACAGCAAGTGCTTTAGATTATTATGGTAACTATGCCTGTTACATTTAATCCTGTCCCTCAACCCACATCTACAGCATCACAGGGAAATTACTATGACTCATTGACTCTTGAAGAAGATATTGTTTTTTTGGCCTTTGGATGATTCTGCACTAAAAGTGGAACACGTGAAACTAGATAGCTTGAGGATTATAATTTCACCTAGTCATGGCCCCAAACGACCACAACAGAAATGCTTTCAATGAGCAAAATTTGAAACAGTGAATGTGGAATTTCCCGCTCTATCTGGAAGAGGTTATGAAGCAAGTGTAGATTAATGTTGATTCTTAACAGCTTTACTGAGGTATGATTAACATACAATGATCCATACATATTCATGCTGTGCAGTTTGATAAGATCATATACACATCCATTACCACAGTTAAGAGTGAACAAATCGAGCACTTTCAAAAGTCTCCATGTGACATTTTGTAATCTCTCTTCCTCATCCCTCCCCAGATCTCCCTCCTAGACAACTAGTGTTTTGTTTATATGTCACAGGGAATTAGTATTTTTGTTTCCAGTGAACAGAATTACATAGTATATACCTTTGTTGCCTGACTATTTTCATTTACAATTATTTATAAGTATATTTCAATAATTATTTTTCCTGAGTACAACTCTATTGTTGGTATACACTACAGTTTGTTTATACTTTTCCTGATTGATAAATTTTGAGTTATTTCTAGGTTTTGTGATTACAAACATAACTGATATAAACACATACAAAATGTATACGAACATATGGCTCCTTTCCTCTTTGGGTAAAAGGTTAGGAATGAAACAACCAGGTCATACGGTAAAAGATTGATTAATTTTTGTGATAGTCATAAGCGTTGACTGGATCACAAGTCTGCTGCTGCTGCTGCTAAGTCGCTTCAGTTGTGTCTGACTCTGTGTGACCCCATAGACAGCAGCCCTCCAGACTCCGCTGTCCCTGGGATTCTCCAGGCAAGAACACTGGAGTAGGTTGCCATTTCCTTCTCCAAAGCATGAAAGTGAAAAGAGAAAGTGAAGTCGCTCAGTCGTGTCCAACTCTTCACAATCCCATGGACTGCAGCCTACCAGGCTCCTCCATCCATGGGATTCTCCAGGCAAGAATACTGGAGTGGGGTGCCATTGCCTTCTCCGAAGTGATATCTGGTGAAATGTTATTTCTGGGTGATCTGTGAGGGTATTTCTGGGGGAGATAACATTTGAATCAGAGAGCTGAGTAAAGCGGATGGCCCTCCCCAATGAGAAAAGGCATCATCCAATGTACTGAGGATCTAAACAACACAACAAGAGCAAAAGGAAGAAACGTTGGCTTTACTCTTTACGTAATTGCTGAGCTGGAATGTTGATCTTCTCCTGCCCTCAGCACTCTTGGTTCTTAAACTTTTGGACTCAGACTAGAGTCTAGATCATCAACTTTCTACCTTTCAGGCCTTCAAATTACATCTTGGGCTTTCCTGTGTTTCCAGTTTGCAGACTGCAAATCCTGTGACTCTCAATCTTCACAATCACATGAGCCAGTATCTTGTCATAATTTCTGTCTATGTATATCCTAGAACTGGTTTCTTTGGAGAACCCTGACTAATACAGCTTTTTGATAACCTGTCAAACTCTTTCCTAATATGATTACACCATTTTACAGTCCACCAGGATTGTATGAGCGTTCCACTTCTGCTGATTGTATGATTGTATGAACATTCCACAGTCTCGTCAAACTTCCGAAAAATAGAAGAGGTGGGGACATTTCCTAAATAATTTTGTTGCTGGTATTACTTCATTATCAGAACCAGATGATGACACCATAAGAAAACTAGAGACTATATCCCTTCTAGGTGAAAAATATCCTCAACAAAATATGAGCAACAATATATGAAAAGTGAATGCAACAATATATGAAAAGGACAATGCCCATGACTGCATGGGATTTATCTTAAGAATGCAAGATGTTTTATAAGAAAGTCAGTTAATTAACATACTACATTGGAGGACTGAAAGAGTGAAATACACAACCATCCCAAATGACAAAAGAAAAACATTTTACAAAAATCCAAAACCCCTTTGTGATAAAATTACTCAGGAAACCAGGAGCATAAAGAAGCTTACTCAACATGATAAGGGGCATGCATGAAAAATCCACAGCTAACACTTTACACAATAGTGAAAAACCTACAGCTTTCCCTTGAGATCAGAAAGTGGACAAAAAAAATCTTGCTTTCATCACTGCTATTCAATAATGTACCGCAAGCTTGGGTTAAAATAATGAAGCAATAAATGGCATCCAAATTAGAAAGAAAGAAGTAAAATTACCAAGAGTAAATACTGAAGTGGAAAAAATTCTAGGTTCAATGGCAGGAATTTTCAGTATGTGGTTGCCTCAAAAACCAGGGACCACAGCCCCAGAGAAGCTATTAATTTTTCTGACAGACTCAGAGCCCTGTTCAGGAACTGGAGTAAGGAAAAGGAAATTTGTCTCTTTCAGCATTAGCTTCTATGCTGGATAACTGTTGTGATTTTCAATGCAGTTGCATCAGTGGTTATCTTCTCTCAGTTTCTGGCAAATTTTGGCTTTTTGATATTTGCAAGTGTTCATTTTTTTTTCTCTATATATTTTTACAGGGATTATTTTTAGATGCTATTAAGTAGTATCTACTTGAAAAAAAGATAGGAAACTGATGATAACACAAGAAAGTGAATGAAGATTACTAACTGCTCTCATTGTAATAGGAACTTCTCTGATGGCTCAGCAGGGAAAGAATCCACTTGCTAATGCAAAAGACACAGGAGAGTTGGGTTCAATCCCTGAATCGGGAAGGTCCCCTAGAGAAAAAATGGCAGTCCACTCCAGTATTCTTGCCTGAGAAATCAGTGGACAGAGGAGCCTGTGGGCAACAGTCCAAAGGGTTGCAAAGAGTCAAGCAAGAGTGAGCATGCATGTTATACTAAAATTAGAGATGTCAATATAAAAGTGACTTTAGTAATGGAAAACATTTAGTTATTTTTAAAATAATTTTACTAAAATATTTAAAATTAGTATTTTTGTAGTTTGGGGGCCCTTATTAAAGCAATTTCTTTTCATTAACATCATGCAGAAAATAAGTTTTATTTAATTATTTTAATGTGTATTAATTATATAATCTTAAATCATGAATTTGCGGTAGGGAGAGGGCATGAAGAATGAGTGAATCCAGAGTTTGTGAACCTTAGTTCTCTCTTTCTTGCAAGATAAAAATACAAAGAAATAGAGTTTGCCTAGAATTGGAACCCATGAGTACTGACTTTGAAGTCTTCACTTTAAAAATGATAATAAACATTAGAGAAGCTAACTGCTGTGAGTCCTGGTGCTCATGGGGTGAGGGTATTAGGTACAGGAATTGAAACAGCCTTAAGACTGTGTAGCCATTAGAAAAGCAGTGAAAGAAGATAAATTGAGCTATTTTCACTTTTGCTATACTTTGATTTGTGTGTTTTTTTTTTTTTTTGGTATTGATATTGGCTCACTCCATTCAACTGGATAAGTTGCCACTTAAAATGCTGTGATTTCTTAATAGATATAGCTGAGTATAAGGATCAGCCCCTCCAATAGCCATTTCTCTGTTAATTATTTAGTACCAGCAGCATATTGAGTCAATTCTAAAGTAGAAACACAAGCCTAAAATGGCAAACTCAGACATATGTTCAAGAGACACAGAGCTTCTTTTACCAAAAGATTCAATACATTTCCTGGAGCTAGCAACAATAGGGATATTCTATAGCAGTTCACTTACTTTCTCTGGAGCCAAATTACTTTTGTTATTTAGGAAACATGCACAATATTGTTTAAGGCACACAGTCAGCAACCTGATAATGGTAAAAATTTTCGTAAGTGCTTCCAAGACCCTTGGTAAAGACTTAAATCTTAAGGTAAACCAAATTTACAGAATATTTAAAGTATGTGCTGCTAAATAACTGTGATAAGGACCCACCATCTATGCCACACATCAGTACACCACACCATCTCCAATGGGCAAAGGCTTTTGTTGGTATTATCGACTTTAAAAATAGCCACCACCTAAAAGTTGAGAGTTATGTTTTATTTGGCAGAAATTTTTAGGACTTAAGCCCAGGAAGCAGCATCTCAAGTAGCCCTGAGAGAGCTGCTCTGAGGAGGTGGGGTGAGGGGCCAGGTTATATAGAAGTTTGCAGCAAAGGGCAGGTAGTCTGATCATTTAAAGTTTTTTTTAATGAATTAAAAAGAAAAAAACCCCAGACATCTCAATTTAAGAAATTTACTGTTTTTCTCTGGAGAAGGCAATGGTACCCCACTCCAGTACTTTTGCCTGGAAAATCCCATGGACAGAGGAGCCTGGAAAGCTGCGTTCCATGGGGTCGCTGAGGGTCAGACACGACTGAGCGACTTCATTTTCATTTTTCACTTTCATGCATTGAAGAAGGAAATGGCAACCCACTCCAGTGTTCTTGCCTGGAGAATCCTAGGGACGGGGGAGCCTGGTGGGCTGCTGTCTCTGGGGTCGCACAGAGTTGGACACAACTGAAGCGACTTAGCAGCAGCAGCAGCAGCAGTGTTTTTCTCTATATGGGAAGATGTAAGAGTCTGGGTGCAACTGAATTCGTCCCTCTTGTATGCATCACAGCTATCTGGGGCCAGTATCCTGCGCTTTTCACATCCTGAGTCCTTAGTGCTCATTGTAGAAAGTGGATGCAGCCTAGTGGCTGCCAAATCACACAGGTATTCTCCTTCCTGAGTACACTTAGGGCTCAGGAATTCACGATGGGGGGCTGGAATTGTTGATAACTGTGACATCCTTATTTACTGATATGGCGGGAAATACTCCATTTCTCAGAATCATGCTTTAATATTAAGTTTTGCCTTTTTACTCTGCACAACAAGGAAATCTACAGAGTAGGAGCAAATATTTTTAAACTACATATCTGATAAGATGTTGGTATTGAAAATATATGAGGAACTCATACAACTCAATAGCAAAATAAAACAAAATAGCCCAATTAAACAATGAGCCAAGGACTTGAACAGATATTTCTTATAAGACATACAAAAGGGTAACGGTATGTTACAAGATGCTCAACATTAATAATCATCAGTGAAATTAAAATAAAACTACAGTAAGATATTACTTCATACCTTTCAGGATGGCTACTAAAAAATAAAAACAAAAGATAAATATTGGTGAGTGTGTGGAGAAATTGGGACACTGTTATGCAGTGGATGAGGATGTAAAAGAGTGAGACGACTATGGAAAAAGAATGTGGAAGACCCTCAAAAAATTAAAAACAGACTTCCAAATGTTCACAGTCCAGTGTTTGGGTATATTTACAAAAGAATTGAAATTAGGATCTGAAAGAGATATTTGTACTCCCACGTTTATTGCAACTTTATTCATAATAGTTAAGATATGGAAGCAATGTAAATATCCATCCACAGATTCATGTGTAAATAAAATGGTATATACATACAATGAAATTTTATTCAGCTTCATAAAGTAAGACAGCTCTGTTACTTGCTGCAACGTGGCTGGACCCAGAGGCCATTATTCTAAGTGAAACAGGCCTGTTATAGAAAGCCAAGTAGTATAAATAGGTAACAGTACGGTATTGTTCTCTTCACAATGTATTAAAGGGTAGGTTTCATGATAAGTGTTTTACAAAACAAAACTTCGAAAAACCAAAAACCTCTCTGTGAGGTGGAGTGTGTGTGTATGTGTGTTAGTCGCTCAGTCGTGTCTGACTCTTTGGGACTCCAGGTGTTGCGTATATGTATTTCTCTGTTTGTTGAGATGGCATCACAGGTATGCTTGTATGTCCAAACTCTTTAAATTACGTACATTAAATATGTTCCATTATTTGTATGTCAATTATTCCCCAAGAAACTTGGAGACAAAAAGGAAAGCAAAAAGTTTGCATATTAGTAAATCAAATATGAACTTTCTTCCTTGCTTTCCTACTCATTCTAATTACACTGTGTTTTCCTTATGTTTCCTCTTTCTTCAGTTATGAATGTTGTTTAAATAAGCAAAGCCTTACTGAATTCTATAAAAGAGTTGCTACTTTTAGCCAAATCCACAACAGAAGAGAGTCTATTGCAAAACACCCTGGGAAAATAGCAATTTTTTGGAAAATAGAGTTGCGTGAAAAATGTCCTGATTAGGAAATTCATATACATAAAGGGTTTGGCTATGGCATTAATTGAATTTTAATATAATTTCTGGATGTAGTTTTTATTTGTTTTTCTAAATGGAGAATTAAAAATCTTAGGATGAATACTTTCACAATTGGTTTTACTTAAATATCCAGTAATATTTTATATTTGAGACTCTCATAATGACAAGAATTCTTTAGCCTCTCTAAGCACAGAATTGTGCAGGTGTTTTTTGAGAATTGGTGGGCAAATGCACTGGGGGCTATGTTCATGAAGAAATGTATTTCTAAGGATTGTTTGGTGTTATCTTTTAATCTTATGATAAACTAAACATACTGTTTGTAATATATTAGTAAACAATCTTATCCACAAACTTAAGGAAACAGAGAGTAGCTTTACATTTTCACATGGTTAGGAAATTATCTCTTGTGAAACATCAAGCATATAGGGTTTTTTTTCCCATTATTATTTTTGAAAGACTATGTTGAATAATTGCTTTTTTGTTCTAAAGGAAGTCCTTTGACTCAAATTCAACTATAATCATGGAGATCACCTTATTTACATTAAAACTGTTTTATAGATGAAAAAAACTGATGTCTAGAAGGCTGAGTTGATTAAAATCATGGATTATTATTGGCATGAGAGATAAGAATCTTCAATACCCACCTTATATCTTATCCCCGCACTGTGCTACTGCAGTTCCATGAGATAAGTAGATTTTAATATCTAACTGCTTAATTATTTAAAAAGCCTCACAATTCCTTCCTCAAAAATATTATTAAGAAACATCATCAAAATGGAAGTTTAAACACTTCAAAATGCTTTTAAAACTAAGGCACTTGCCACATATCTTAAATTAGCTTGCCATTATTGAGATGGAATTCTTGATTAAACCAAAAATTCTGGGCAGGGCCATTGCTTGACTCTTCTCCCAATGAAACTAACAGTGAATCAACCAAATATTTCTACTATACTTGTTCTACAACTTGAATATATCACCTTCATCTTTAAATAACCTTAATTCACCAAACCTTCCCCAAAGTACTTAGAATAAAGTTTTCAAAAATAAATCCTTTAATAGATTACTTAGATGAAAGTCTGGCTGCCACCTTTCACTTTGCTGATTATAGATTACACTTATATATCTTAGTAGTGACATCAAATTAATGATGTATTACAGAGGCAAGTAATCAGCTTGGTGTTTCCTTAATAATGTTTTCCCTCAAGTCATCAGGATCATGCCATTACAGAGATATTACATCGACAGTGGTTTTCACCGGCCTATCATCTGTGCAGTTGGACATCACTCCAGTAATGACAATGCTAATAAATCATTCGCTGCCACCTTAGGACAGAATATTAACTTAGTGCTGCCACGAGGTAATTGAAGAAATGGATTTCTTCTTCTACAACTCATTATCATTGAGGTGGAACCCAATGTCTGCATGCAACCGAGTTTTAGTGAGGCTTCCATGAAAGCAGGATAAACCTCTAGCACTTACGAAACTTTTGGGTCTGCATTGCCTCATCTGTTGGGATTAGAAGTTGCTTCAATCAACAAAATGCTTTTTAATTTGACTAGAACATTGAAATAATTTATCCAACTAGAAAATGCAAATAAGTATAGATAAATAATACAAAAATATATTTATAGATAGATGTTTCATAGGTGGTTATATTTGACTATAACTAAATTAAAAGACACTTACTCCTTGGAAGAAAAGTTATGACCAACCTAGTTAGCATATTGAAAAGCAGAGACATTACTTTGCCAACAAAGGTCCGTCTAGTCAAGGCTATGGTTTTTCCTGTGGTCATGTATGGATGTGAGAGTTGGACTGTGAAGAAAGCTGAGTGCCAAAGAATTGATGCTTTTGAACTGTGGTGTTGGAGAAGGCTCCTGAGAGTCCCTTGGACTGCAAGGAGATCCAACCAGTCCATTCTGGAGGAGATCAGCCCTGGGTGTTCTTTGGAGGGAATGATGCTAAAGTTGAAGCTCCAGTACTTTGGCCACCTCATGTGAAGAGTTGACTCACTGGAAAAGACTGATGCTGGGAGGGATTGAGGGCAGGAGGAGAAAGGGATGACAGAGGATGAGATGGCTGGATGGCATCACTGACTTGATGGACGTGAGTCTGGGTGAACTCCAGGAGTTGGTGATGGACAGGGAGGCCTGGCATGCTGCAATTCATGGGGTCGCAGAGTCAGACACGACTGAGCAATGGAACGGACTGATTCTTGTTTTTTAGGGCTTTCCAGGTGATGCTAGTGGTAAAGAACCTGCCTGCCAACTCAGGAGACATAAGATATGTGGGTTTGATCTCTGAGTTGGAAAGATCCTCTGGAGTAGGGAATGGCTATTCACTCTAGTATTCTTGCTGGAGAATTCCATGGTCAGAGGAGCCTGCAGGGCTACAGTCCACGGAATAACAAAGAGTCAGAAAAGACTGAGCAACCACACTTTTCTCACTTTTGTTTTTAGATTTATTGGTCTGTAACTTTGCATTGTGATTTGGGCAATTTATAGCAATTTAAAAGCAACATATGAGGGTCAGTTCAGTTCAGTTCAGTCACTCAGTCGTGTCCGACTCTTTGCGACCCCATGAATCACAGCACGCCAGGCCTCCCTGTCCTTCACCAACTCCCAGAGTTCACTGAGACTCACGTCCATCGAGTCAGTGATGCCATCCAGCCATCTCATCCTCTGTCGTCCCCTTCTCCTCCTGCCCCCAATCCCTCCCAGCATCAGAGTCTTTTCCAATGAGTCAACTCTTCGCATGAGGTGGCCAAAGTACTGGAGTTTCAGCTTTAGCATCATTCCTTCCAAAGAAATCCCAGGGCTGATCTCCTTCAGAATGGACTGGTTGGATCTCCTTGCAGTCCAAGGGACTCTCAAGAGTCTTCTCCAACACCACAGTTCAAAAGCATCAATTCTTCGGTGCTCAGCCTTCTTCACAGTCCAACTCTCACATCCATACATGACCACAGGAAAAACCATAGCCTTGACTAGAGGGACTTTTGTTGGCAAAGTGATGTCTCTGCTTTTGAATATGCTATCTAGGTTGGACATAACTTTCCTTGCACGGAGTAAGCGTCTTTTAATTTCATGGCTGTGGTCACCATCTGCAGTGATTTTGGAACCCAAAAAAATAAAGTCTGATACTGTTTCCACTGTTTCCCCATCTATTTCCCATGAAGTAATGGGACCAGATGCCATGATCTTCGATTTCTGAATGTTGAGCTTTAAGCCAACTTTTTCATTCTCCACTTTCACTTTCATCAAGAGGCTTTTTAGTTCCTCTTCACTTTCTGCCATAAGGGTGGTGTCATCTGCATATCTGAGGTTATTGATATTTCTCCCGGCAATCTTGATTCCAGCTTGTGTTTCTTTCAGTCCAGCGTTTCTCATGATGTACTCTGCATATAAGTTAAATAAGCAGGGTGACAATATACAGCCTTGACATACTCCTTTTCCTATTTGGAACCAGTCTGTTGTTCCATGTCCAGTTCTAACTGTTGCTTCCTGACCTGCATACAGGTTTCTCAAGAGGCAGATCATGTGGTCTGGTATTCCCATCTCTTGAAGAGTTCTCCACAGTTTATTGTGATCCACACAGTCAAAGGCTTTGGCATAGTCAATAAAGCAGAAATAGATGTTTTTCTGGAACTCTCTTGCTATACTTAAAAGGAAGTCTTCTATAATTTAAGTGCTACTTTAAGGATAATTTTGGTGGCTATGGGTATCTTCATCATTGTACAAAATGGCATGACTTTTCAATGTTTTGTACGATGATTACAGCAATATGCTCACATCTAATAGATATTACTTTGGCCACCTGATAATACTTTGGCTACCTGATGAGAAGAGCTGACTCATTTGCAAAGACCCTGATGCTGGGAAAGATTGAAGGCAAGAGAAGGGAATGACAGAGGATGAGATGGTTGGGTGGCATCACTGACTCAATGGATATGAGTTTGAGTAAACTCTGGGAGTTAGTGATTGACAGGGAGGCCTAGTGTGCTGTGGTCCATGGGGTTGCAAAGAGTCAGACATGACTGAGTGACTGAACTGACCGAATGGATATTTAAATCTTAAAAGATGGATTCCTAGTATTGTTGTTAAAATAATTGTTTTTCTCCCATCATTCCCCAAGTATTATCTAAATTATGAAGAAATGCAAAATTATATACAAAACTATAGAAATCAGAATTTTTCACACAATCATATTCAAGAGTATATATGATATAATTGCTTTTTAATTCAAATAATTATGTTGTGTCATGAATTTTAAGTCAGTAATAGTTTTACAATTTTTATTTAAATCAGTTAAATTGAAATAGGCTTATATTTTGTGAGGATTTTTTACCAAGCCATGTTTTATAAAAATAATTATTGAAACATCACTGTTTAAGTTGTGAAAATGGGGAAACCTATGCACAGTGGAAAGGAATGAGGCCATGTTGTTGGAAATAAATCTCACAGAATATTGTGTCAGTCACAGGTTCCTATATGAGGGATAAGATACTATCACAAGATTTCTGTAATAACTGAAGTTTTAAGGAGTCAACTAGTTTATTAAAAAAAACAAAAAAGTAAGAGTTAAGAAATGAGCTTGTAGGAGGGCAGTGGACATGAGTGAAACAGAAGGAATCCAGGAGGGACTTGGAGATTTTGGGGTAGACAGGACCCTGAATTCCAGGAAAGCACTTCAACAGAAGTGACAAGAGGAGGTGACTGATGCTGAACAGTCAGGATCGGAAGACGCTATGAAGCATACACACCCTGATGTTTTACATACAACGGGACTCACTGGGTCCAGGGTGAAAATGCAAAATTTAAGGGCTCTTTGAGTTGAGCTAATGGGCTTCGGGGATCAAAGAGGCTCATTTCCAGGAGAACACACTTGTAACCAGGAAACCTTGGGGTGAGAGCCTCTGTGGGCTACAGTGAGAGCATGGTATGCATAATCACGTGGGCAAAGGCTTGATGCAGATGGGACCTGGGCTGTTGGGAATTGGTTTCAGGTTGGCTGAGTTTTCTAACTCACGTAGAGGACACAAAGTCGAAAGAAGCAGATGAAAGAAGATTTGGGTCATTGGATTATGTCAGTAGACAAGTAGTTTCAGCTTGAATGAAGCTTGGATATGACTTTCAGAAAAAAAGTTCTCTGGGTAAAGGAAAGAAGTTGATTGATTCTAGGTACACGGTGAGCTTCCAGTCAAGCCATGCTCTAATGTATGCTTTGTGGTTTTTGTTGTTGTTTTTATATATTTATTATTTTGTAAAATCAACTCGAGACATGGGTATGATATTTTGTCCAATTTATAATCTTCAGATTATGAATATTTAAAAACTATGAAATATAATATTGATATTATAGTGAGGACATGAGAAAGGGATAATGAATCATTATTGTTTCAATATCAGTACATAATCCTCAGTTAAGTTAGTGAAAAAGAATAGGGGGCCTAATGCTAATTCTTCCTTGACTGGCTATGCCAAAGAAATCATGAATTTTTTGCTCACATATTAAAAGCAAACAGTGCTTCATATTTAAGAAATTGCACGGCAGGTGACTCACAGCAGTACTTCATGTTGACTCTCTGCTAACAAATTCTACCAGAGCTGTTCCAGTGGAGTGGGTAAGGGCACTAGAGTGAAAAAACTGGGGCTTACATTCTGGTCTGAAGTTCAGTTGTGTGCCTTAGTCAGTATTTCTTCATTTATTTCTATACTGTCTTTTTTCTTTTTCCCCTTTACAGGTTTACTAAGGCATACATTGCATATGATAAACTAAATATTTTAAATTGTACATTTACAATGTACCATTTGATAAACTGTGCCATCAATCATACATTTTTTTCTGAATATTTTTTTTAACTTCCATGACTCTACTTAACTTTTGAACATGCAGAATGTGGTAGGAATAACTTTAAATTTTATTATCCTGGAATTCTGACATCAGTGTAGATCATGGCTCTATTACGAACTTTTTAATCATTATAGGTTGTTTTTTCTACAGCTTCTCACACTCGGTGATCTTTGGATGTTAGACATGGTAAATTTTAAGTTATTGGTGTCTGATATTTTTGCATTTCTATAAATATTCTTGAGCTCTGTTCTGGGATGAAGTTCAGTTATTTGGAAAGTTTGATGCTTTTGGTGCTTGCTTTTAAAGATTTATGAGGTGAGAGTAGGACTATGTTTAATATAGGACTGTCTATGCAGGGCTAGATAGTGAGGCAGGATCTAAGTGCTCCACCTGTTGCCCTATAAATTATCCTTTTCTGTTTGGCTGGTGGAAGTCAGCTCTGCTCCTGGCCCTGAGTGGCTCCTTGGTCCTGCTCCCTATTTCTGTATGATAGGTTGTTTCTCGCCTCTCCAGATCCTGAAGGTTCTTTCTCCTCTGTAATATAGTCTCCTGTGAATTCTGTCAATTTTGTTCCTGGAGTCCACTGAGTTGCTGTCTGGGATCCCCCCCATAAACTACTACTTGTAGATGCTCTGAAAGAAGTAACCTTGAGTATGTATAGGACCCATGTCCTTTGCTTCCCATCTCTCAGGAATCAGTATCCATTGCTGCTTGATATTAGTGTCCTGCAGTTCATTGTTTTTAAAAAAATATTTTATCAAAAGTTTTTCATTGTTCCAAGAATGTAAATCTCTTCTTTGTTGCTCCATTTTGTCTGAGCCTTAAGCAATTTAATGAATACCTCTGTGCCTGTATTTTCTGTCTACAAATTAGAGACAAGTTTAATCTTCTCCTAGATATTTTCTGAGGTTACCACTTAGTTATTATGTCTAAAGGATGTGCAACTTTATTTGATATTTAGTAAGTGTCCAATAAATATTAGTTTGTATAATTAATATAAAGAAATATATATTGTTTGCATTAGTGCAGCTAGACAGAGTATTTTAATGTTTTGCTTCTTTTAGTTCTACAACCTCAAAAAAAAAAAAAAAAGATAAAACCCTAGGAGTAGCATGAATCCATGTTATGATGCTATGGAACTTTGTGTGAATTATTTAACCTTCTAAGCTTTAACTTCCTTGTTTATTATATACACAATGAAATAGCACCTAACTCATAGAGTTATCATAAGGAATACATGTAATATTCAATGCAAAGCACTTGACACAATAAAGATCCTCTTGATTACTGGTTGTAATTCTCACTCTTATCCCTAGAAATGAGTTTGTCAAATAAATATTATGAAGTTGTATAAAAGGACTAATGGGTTGGTAGTGATTTAGTCGCTTAGTCGTGTCTGACTCTTGAGACCCCAATGGACTATAGTCTGTCAGGCTCCTTTGTCCATAGGGGTGGGTTGCCATTTCCTTCTCCTAAAAGGACTAATAAAAGTATTTAATTTATTGGAAATTAAACCTGTTTTAAATACACATTAAATATCATTCTCTATGTATATTTCTGTCAATGATTTTAAAAAATATGTATATGTTTTGTCAATGGATCAAGAATTCTTGAGTGTATAAAATACATAAGTATACTTTTGTCCAGAAACTGCTGGTCCTGTCATCTCTTCTTCTCATCTTTCAGTTAGTTTGAGCATCAGTCTTCCTAATAAAAGATAAGAATGCTGCTGCTACCAAAATTCCACAGGTTTATCTATTATTTTAGGAGGTTGAGGGTACATCAACAATCTGTGTGACTTTATTAGCTTAATTCTATTACATCAGATATAAAGCATTTTAATTAAGGTATTTTGTTAATTGGACTTTCAAATAATTGTGTGCAATATATCAGATATTAAAATTAATTATTAAATCTATTAAAATGCTTTTGACCATGACTGAAATAACAATGTTATTAAATGACTGAATCATTATTGGATTTAAATGCTTTATGGTTATGACCTACATATATAAAAAAGTTTCAAATTACTAACTACTGCATTATTTCACCACTGATTAGCACTTTTAGTTACTATATTTTAAACTTTCAGAAAAGATTAATAGATAAAAATACATGGCAACAAGTTTACACATCTTGTTATTAGGAATCTTTTTACTAGAAGTGAAAGTGCAAGTCTCTCAGTCATGTCCCACTCTTTGTGACCCCATGGACTATACAGCCCCTGGAATTCTCCAGGCCAGAGTACTGAAGTGGGTAGCCTTTCCCTTCTCCAGGGGATCTTCCCAACCCAGGGATGGAACCCTGATCTCCCTCTTTGCAGGCTGATTCTTTACCAGCTGAGCCACAAGGGAAGCCCAAGAATACTGGAGTGGGTAGCCTATCCCTTTTCCAGCAGATCTTCCTGACCCAGGAATCGAACCAGTGTCTCCTGCATTGCAGGCAGATTCTTTACCAACTGAGCTATCAGGGAAGCCCTTTTTATTAGAAGGTAATGCCTGGTGGCTCAGAGGTTAAAGCGTCTGCCTGCAATGCAGGAGATCTAAGTTGGATCCCTGGGTTGGGAAGATCTGCTGGAGAAGGAAATGGCAACTCACTCCAGTATTCTTGCGTGGAGAATCCCATGGATGGAGGAGCCTGGTGGGCTACAGTCCACGGGGTTGCAAAGAGTCGGACACGACTGAGCGACTTCACTTTCGCTTTCACTGCTTATTAGAAAGTGTTCCCAGTCCCCATGGAAAACAAGCATTGTCAATGTCCTTAGTATGTTTTAAAAATGTTACTGAATTTGGGGCTTTTCTGGTGGCTCAGATGGTAAAGAATTTGCCTGCAGTGCAGAAGACTTGAGTTGGAACCTTGGGTGGGGAAGATCCCCTGGAGAAGGGAATGGCTACCCACTCCAGTATGCTTGCCTCGAGAATTCCATGGACAGAGGAGCCTGGGAGACTACAGTTCATGGGGTCGCAGAGTCAGATATGCAACTACACTTTCACTGAATTCATGGAGACCATTGTCATTTGCTATTTGCTTTGATATAAAAAATTCAACTGTAAGGGTCCATAGAGATATTTGAAGTGTGTAAGGAATCTCCATGTCTAAGATGATTAGATATTTCAGCTTTAGATTATGGTAGAAGTTATAGGACAAATCTAACCTGTTTTGGGGATTTCATAATAGAAATTTCATGGATGTCGACACAAGGCCACCTTGAATTTGGCAGCTGCTATGTATGGATGTGAGAGTTGGACTGTGAAGAAAGCTGAGCACTGAAGAATTGATGCTTTTGAACTGTGGTGCTGGAGAAGACTCTTGAGAGTCCCTTGGATTGCAAGGTGATCCAACCAGTTCTTCATAAAAGAGATCAGTCCTGGGTGTTCATTGGAAGGACTGATGCTGAGGCTGAAACTCCAATACTTTGGCCACCTCATGTGAAGAGTTGACTCATTGGAAAAGACCCCGATGCTCGGAGGGATTGGGGACAGGAGGAGAAGGGAACAACAGAGGATGAGATGGCTGGATGGCATCACCGACTCGATGCACATGAGTTTGGGTGAACTCTGGGAGTTGGTGAGGCCTGGTGTGCTGTGATTCATGGGGTTGCAAAGAGTTGGACATGACTGAGCGGCTGAACTGAACTGATGGTGTATCTTTTTTTTGGGCAGGGGCCAAATTTTGCTAAGAATACTGAGCTTAGAGGAGTGATTACTTAATATATCTGGACTTATTAGCAATAGCAATCATATCACAAAGATAGCTATTTCTAACAAGTGTGAACTAAGAGAGTAAGCAATTTCTGTTTGAGAAACTAACTTGCAGTCCAGAAAATAAAATAGTAAACAGTGATTAAAATCAAATCACAAATTCTATTGGTTAAAGGCTGCAACCATGTCATAATGAAATTATTTTCCCTAGAGACAGAGTAGGATATGTGTGACATATCTTTTAAACTAATCATTTCAGGTTTTTGATAACATTGAGAAACATTTTATTTTGCCTATAATTACTGCTTTCCTCTGATGCGCATTTGAAGTGTGGTAGGGTGTTATTTTTCTTTATCCAGTTCACCTGGTTTTTCAATTGCTTTTCATATCTTGTTCCCTGTAGCTTTTCATTTTCCCCCAATCAAACCCAATCAGCATGAGAGACTGCTGCTGATTTGCAGGTTCAGCTATTTTCTCTGTGAAAGTGTTTTTCACTTTGTTATTTGCTTCTTCTGCCCCTGATCTGCTGGACTAAGAAATGACGAATGGTAAAATACTGACTTGTGTCATGTTTTATATAATATACTATTGATACCTTATTTTTAACACAATTCAAAAACTTTAATAGCAGGTTTCATTAGCAATTTGTATAATTACCTAAATTATCAGAATTAAGTTATATTTCAGATTGTCTTAATATTGTTGCATCTTCAGAGAACTGTGAATATTACCATTGTATCAACTGTTCTGCCTTTTTGTGTTACATATGGCTAGCTGGGTATATATGAGCTTATTTATCTGAATGCAGAGCTTTCTGATTTATATTTTTGTGACAACATAAAACATGTGGACTAGCACATTGAAGGTCATTGATTGAAAATAGACACACCCACACAAGTAAGACTTAACTGCATGTTGCCTGTTGGAACTTTGTGCTCGGTCACTCAGTTGTGTCCAACTCTTTGCAGTCCCGTGGACTATACATTACCAGGCTGCTCTGTCCATGGGATTTTTCAGGCAAGAATATTGAAATGGGTTGCCACTTCCTATGCCAGAGGATCTTCCCAACACAGGGGTCGAACTCTCATCTCCTGTGTTTCCTGCATTGGCAGGTGGGTTCTTTACCACTAGCACCACCTGGAAAGCCCTATAGGAAGGTTGCTTCATATATAAAAACACAAAAAGAGGAAAAGATAAAGGATAGACTAAGTTATAATATACCAATAACAATGAGAAGAAAACTAGAGAGGTTGTTAAGTAGGTTTCAGAACAAAGAGTATTACAAAGGGTAAGTGGATATTTCCTGATGATAACGGAGTTCACTAATGAGGAGTGCATAACTAATGTAAGGATTTATGTACCTAAGAACAAAGCTTTAATTTATATGAAACAAGGACTGATAGAATATTTTAAACAGAGAAACACACATATATAGTCAGAAATTTTAACACTTCTTTTCTGAACAATTGATAGAGTAGGTGGATAGAAAATGAGTGAGAAAACAGAAGAGTTAGCAGTGCTTTCAAACGACTTGATGGACATGACTTGGATAAACCTCTCTTAACAGCATCAGGAGAATGAATGCACATTCTTTCCAAAAGCATACGGAGTATTTATCAAAATGGGTCATATTTTGGCACACCTACTGAGTCAAAATAAATCTAAAAGGAGTCAGTTCATACATAGTAAGATCTGATTACAGTGAAATTAAATTACATATCAAAGCCAGTATATTATTCAGCACTAAAAGCAACAAGGTATCAATCCAAGAAGAGACATGGAAGAAACTTAAATGCATATTACTAAGTGAAAGACTAAAAAGCCTACATAGTGTATGATTCAGGAGCATGACATTCTGAAAAGGACAAAACTAAAGACAGAGTAAAAAGATTACTGTTTGTTAGGGATTGAGGATGTGGGAGGAGTGAATAGGCAAAAAACAGAGGGTTTCTAGGGCAAAATTACTCTGTGAATATACTCTGTATGCTATCATAATGATGGATACGTGTCATTATCTATTTGTCCAAACCCACAGGATATTCACACAAAAGTGGAATGTAATGTAATGTAAACTATGGTCTTTGGCTGATCACACTGCATCCAATTAGGTTCTTCAACTATAACAAATGTACCTATCACTCTGATGGGGTGATAGGTACATTTGGGGAGGCTATGCCTGTGTTGGGCAGGGGGTGTACAAGATATTATTGTATTTCCCCCTCATTTTTGCTATGAATCTAACACAGGCTTATAACAAAAAGAATTACACAAAATCTGACCGTGTGTGCATGTATAAACACACATGATATATAGATATTCATTAATTATCTTTCAGTACTTTAAAAATCTTATTAAAATTATCAAATAAATATTTTATGTATTTTAGCTTATCTATGGATTGTTTTTCCAGTAGTCATGTATGGACATGAGAGTTGGACTCTAAAGAAAGCTGAGAACCAAAAAATTGATGCTTTTGTACTGTGGTGTTGGAGAAGACTCTTGAGAGTCCCTTGGACTGCAAGGAGATACAACCAGTCAATCCTAAAGGAGATCAGTCCTGAATATTCATTGGAAGGACTGATGCTGAAACTCCAATACTTTGGCCATCTGATGTGAAGAACTGACTCATTAGAAAAGACCCTGACGCTAGGAAAGATTGAAGGCAGGAGGAGAAGGGTACGACAGAGGATGAGATGGTTGGATGGCATCACTGACTCAATGGACATGAATTTGAGTAAACTCCAAGAGTTGGTGATGGACAGGGAAGCCTGGCATGCTGCAGTCCATGGGGTTGCAAAGAGCTGGGCACGACTGCGTGACTGAACTGATGGATGATCTTAGCGCTGATTTGTATATATCTATATATTTGTTTTTATACATTTCATAAAAAAAAAACACATTTTATTTTCATTACCAGAATAAATTTGAGTAACATAACATTTGGCTAATATTTGTATAGTACTATTTATAGACCTAGAAGCATGCAAGTATAAAGTAATATGGTGAAATTATTGAAAAAAATATAGTATTAGATAAATGTTAGGACTTCAGGCCACTATAATTTTCAAGTTTATTTCTTTTTTATTATTTTATATGGGCTTCCCTCATAGTTCAATCAGTTAAGAATCTGCCTGCCTTGCAGGAGACCCAGGTTCGATTCCTGGGTTGGGAAGATTCTCTGGAGAAGGAAATGACAGCCCACTCCAGTATTCTCACCTGGAGAATCCCATGGACAGAGGAGCTTGGCAGGTTACAGTTCATGGGATCACAAGAGTGATCCCTGATAGCTTCCTGAAGTATTAGATAAAGGTTAGGACTTTAGACCACTATAATTTCCAAATTTATCTCTATTTTTATTATTTATAAAAATGTTTCTGTTAATTATCCACAAATTGATTTAATACATAGCTTAGCATAGTTAGAGTAAACATGGAGATTGGACCCTGTTTCAAAAGTGACTAATGGAAACTAAGAAAATATAAATATCTTTGCAATTGAAAGAAATAAATGTTGCTCAACATGTGATATTCAATTTTGAAAATATTTAGCCATTATATGTACTGATACAGAAAAATTAATTTCTTAAAATTCAGTATTATTATCAAAAATAAGAAGTTAAATTAATATATCCAGACAAAATTATTTCTACAAAAAGACTTTTACTGAGAAACAATTGCTCTCTGCCTCAAACAAAGAGTAGCATTATATACAGTGATCCACATAAGTGAAAATGGTAGATATCTTTTTGGTCTAACTGAAATAATGATTCCTTCGATGGTCTCATGAATCATATCACATCTAATTTCCAGTATAATAATTGAATTCACACAGTGGAAACTGGCATAGAAATATAGGATGTCAGGAAACCAGGCATTCTTTTCCCTCTCTCTTTCTTTCTTTTTCTTCCTTCTTTCAAGGAACAGAAGTCCATTTTTGGCTGGGCCACTAAAAGCCTATGTGACCCTCTATCTCCATGTTTCTTAGAAAATAAACAAACTAAATTTCACCATGTGTTCTACTGCTATATATCTGCTTGTGGAGGCAATGGGTAGTTTTTAATCAAACTTTCCTGATGACATAAAACAAAACAAACTGTGGGGAGGGAAGAAACAAAACAAGTCCTTTGAATGAACCATAGAGCAACTGAGTTCGTCAGGATGAAATTGCCAAGATCCTTGGAGGAGGGACATGAATCCAGGCAAGTCAATCACTCTCCATTAATTTTGCATTTGAGACAATTGACGATTCACAGGCTATAATGGGTTCAGGGTCTCACTTTCTGCCATGTTACAAAAACGGAAGCATGCTGCTGAGTTACTAAGGAGGTTACTAAGGAGGTTACTAAGGAGGTTACTAAGGAGGTTACTAAGGAGGTTACTAAGGAGGTTACTAAGGAGGTTACTAAGAGGTTACTAAGGAGGTTACTAAGGAGGTCTGAAGCTGAGTAGTCAAAGACGTGGAGAAAGGGACCCAGAGAGAAGTCAGCCTGCTGGTCTGCTTCACACTGGGTCTCAAAGCATCTGCAGAAGCTAAGTTGGGTGGAGAAAGAGGTCAATAACAGAGCATCAACTAAAAGGCCAAAGACCTCAGGAGAACTTTCAACCATCTCAGTGCTGAGAAGGGAGTGGTCGTAAACCCAGGATCTACAAAGGAAAAGGTGGCCTGGTTAGCAGCCCAGGTTTTCAAAGAAGAGAGGCTAAAGCTTAACACTAGGGGCAAACTTACAAATACTGTAACTTGAACTTAAGTTCAAGTCAACTCAAACACAGATTGCATAAAGGTGATTGGACCGTAGGTTTACAAATTGCTAGGAGCAAGTATATGTTTATAGGAAGAAGATAACATTACCTCTCTATATTTTTCATACACCATTCAATTTTCATACAAAATGTTAAGCAATTCTCATTTTCCCACAGCCAGGCAGCATTAAAGCCATTTTCAAACCCAGGTAAAGGAATAGTAGAGAGTAGAACAGTAGAGACTAAGGTAAATATTTATACCAAGAAAGGGCACTCTTCTTTTTCTGCTAGGCTTCTCAACAGGGTGTGTGTGTGTTTCATGTAACCCATGATACTAGGAAGAGGCTTGACTCACGCAGTGCCTACTGCAGTGTATACTGCTTTTTCCCAACCTCTGTAAATTTCTCCCATAGACACAGTCATTTAGCTTTTGTTCTACTATTTTAAAAGGGCTTCTCAATTCAGTTCAGTCCCTCCATCATGTCTGACTCTTTGTGACCCCATAAATCACAGCATGCCAGGCCTCCCTGTCCATCACCAACTCCCGGAGTTTATCCAAACTCATGTCCACTGAGTCAGTGATGCCATCCAACCATCTCATCCTCTGTTGTCCCTTCTCCTTCTGCCCTCAATCTTTCCCAGCATCAGGGTCTTTTCAAATGAGTCAGTTCTTCACATCAGATGGCCAAAGTATTGGAGTTTTAGCTTTAGCATCCGTCCTTCCAATGAACACCCAGGACTGATGTCCTTTAGAATGGATTGGTTGGATCTCCTTGAAGTCCAAGGGACTCTTCTCAGGTGTCTCTAATAGTAAAGAACACACTTGCCAATGCAGGAGACATATGAGACGCGAGTTCCATCCCTGGGTCAGGAAGATCCCCTGGAGGAGGGCATAGCAACCCATTCCAATGTTCTTGCCTGGAGAAACCCATGGACAGAGGAGCCTGGCAGGCTACAGTCCATAGTGACTGAAGTGACTTAACATGCATGCTACTATTTTTAAAAAATTATATTTTTACTTTGCCTCTAAGAAGGCATATAGTATAGGGCCTCATATATTATTAATCATTTGATTTAGAACATTTTTTTAACCATAGATGGAACAGTAGAACTAGAGTTTAAAAGTTCTCAGAGTAAAGAGCTTAAATTATGCCAAGGAAAAGTCAAGAAATCTCCATTTACAGTGTGACTTACTGTTGGGCCTGTTATAAGTTGGCATGCTTGGGGCCTTCTATTTAATAAAAAGAAGTGCAGCTTAACTGGATTGATAAAAAGAGTGAGAGGTGAGAGAGTGCAAAAGAAGAATGAAGAGAAGAACAAAGTTCTGGAAAAGTATTTCGTGACTTGAAGCATTATGGATACAGTGCCAGCCACTGTCAAGTGGAATTATTTTGTGCCATTTGGCAGTTAAGATGAGTGCTCAGACTTCCAAGTTGAAAATTACTTCCTTATCCTCAACTGAACAGTGACGTATACAGAGAGTGTTGGGGAAAAAATTAAAAGGGAAAAAGTTACTCTGTCACAGGGAATCATATTTTACCATTTAGACTCCTGTGTCGGAGCGACAAGACAGACTGATGACCGATTAGGAGATAATAATACAGACACATGACCTAATATCAAAGATGAACGCTTGAGTGATGAAAGCTTTTTCTCCCACTAATGCTGACTTATTACAGGCAGAGGTCCCACTGTGATTCACTTCACGATGTTGCCAATTGCCCTGACTTTTAAAATATCATTTATAAATAAAATTTTGACCTTAATATTTCAGCAGCATTAATGAGACTGAAATCAAAGATAACCCTGATTCAAGAAAGGATATACAACAGGGAATGTCAGAACACAGAACTTTTCTCTGGCATACTATGACAATGAGGGGAAAGTCATGAGGAGTTTAACAAAGTTTCTAGTTATATGCTGCTGCTGCTAAGTCTCTTCAGTTGTGTCTGACTCTGTGTGACCCCATTGACGGCAGCTCACCAGGCTCCCCTGTCCCTGGGATTCTCCAGGCAAGAACACTGGAGTGGGTTGCCATTTCCTTCTCCAATGCATGAAAGTGAAAAGTGAAAGTGAAGTCACTCAGTCATGTCCGACTCTTAGTGACCCCATGGACTGCAGCCTACTAGGCTCCTCCATTCATGGGATTTTCCAGGCAAGAGTACTGGAGTAGGTTTCCATTGCCTTCTCCCTTCTAGTTATATAGAGGGATGCTAAGAGCACTCCCAGCCAAGGGTCCCCAAACCAATACTGAGATTCAGCCTGGGGACACAGTGGTAATCCACATGAACAGCTGTCCAAGGACAATGCATGCATGGGGTGTCCTCAGACTTGGAACACGTGTTGTCTTTCTCTTACTGCATCTGATCCCTTACTGTATGTCTCTGTAGAGTCTTCTGAGTCCTTTTAAATATCTAACTTGGGGACAATACAGTTAGATAATGTAAATAAATTAAAACATGTAGTTAAAGCTTTTAAAAAATATCCACAATGACCAAAAGAGTAATGAATCACAACAAGACTCCAGATTCAGGAAAGATTTGTTTGTATATTTCCCCACATATTTAAGTAAGGTATAATCTCCATCTTAACCTTCCAGAAAAGGGGAGAAGAGGTAGAACTTTCTGAATCATTTTATGGATTCAGCATGACTATTGTACTATGTGCATGCTCATCACTCAGTTATGTTCGAGTCTTTTGCAATCCCACGGACTGTAGCCTGCCAGGCTCCTCTGTCCATGAGATTTTCCAGGCATGAATGCTGTAGTGGGTTGCTATTTTCTTCTCCAGGGGATCTTCCAGACCCAGAGATTGAACCTGGGTCTCCTGCTTAGACAAAGAGATTCTTTACCATGGAGCCACCTGGGAAGCCCAATTATTGTACTAGAATCTGATAAAGATACCATTTTACTATGGATTAAAATGCAATAAAAATGTCAACAAGTCAAATCTTCCAAAATATAACAAGGGAGGTTGCATCAACCACACTGATTATGTTTAGAATTGAAAGATGATTTAGCGCTTAACATTTATTGACAATGTGATTTTTCACATTAGCAAGAAGATGTAGAAAAAAACATGTGAGCAATTCAATGGATGCTAAAAAGCATCACTTGATAGAAAACAAATTTTCTTAATATGGTAAAGTGTCTAAAATGAATACAAACAACATCACTCAAATGGCCGAAGAATTGAGAATGTTTCTTCTGAGTTCTTTAATAACTCTCTCTGTTTGTATCAAGCATTTTGTAGCTTAAGAAGCAGAGCCTACCACATGGTATATGTTCAAAAACTGTTAGCTCTGCAACTATTATTTTGATGGGATAAAGTTATTTTTAGTAAATGATGGACATTAAAATGTTCCATCTTGACACTTGGGGTCAGCCCTAAGATGGTGGAGGAATAGGACGGGGAAACCAATTTCTCCCCCACAAATTCATCAAAAGAACATTTGATTGCTCAATAAATTCCACAAAACAACTTCTGAATGCTGGCAGAGGACATCAGGCACCCAGAAAAGCAGCCCATTGTCTTCGAAAGGAGGTAGGAAAAAAAATACAAAACATAAAAACAGAGACAAAAGAGGTAGGCACAGAGAACCATCCCAGGAAGGGGTCTTAAAAAAGAGAGAAGTTTCCAAACACCAGGACACACTCTCACTGGCTAATCTGTGGTGAGCCTTGGAACCTCAGAGGGCAACATAACTGGGAAGAAAAATAAATAAATAATTAAAATCCACAGATTACATGCCCAATGGTAAATCCCAGCAGAGAAGCAGCGCAGATGCCTGCATCTGCCACCAGCAAGCGGGGGCTGGGCAGGGAGGCGCAGGCTGCATTGCTTCCGGCCTGAATGCCCCGAGGGCAATCTAAGGGAACTAACTTGAGATAGCAAACCAGACTGTGGGATAGCTACCCTGGGAAAAGCCCTAACCTAAGACACCCCCAGGCCTGCTCATAGAACAAAGGACTGAGTAGAGCTAGCCAGCTGCGGACCGGCCCATTCCCCGCCAGAGACAGGCAGGCGAGGGCAGCCAGAGCCAGAAGGGGGCAATCGTGGCCCTAGAGAGGCATCCTCTACCAAACTGCAAGCAGGCTTCATTGCTAACCAAGACTTCTTGGGATTCTGGATGGTCGACATCCACCGGGAGGCTCGCAGCCAGAGATCAGCTCCCCAGAACAAACACAAGGCACATCTGAGAAGGTGCGCTGGTTGTACACCCAGAAAACCGAGTGGCAGGGATGGGGGAGGCTATAAGTTGCAGCGACAGCGCTCTCCAAGCACCTGGTCACTTGAGCTGCTTGGACTTGGGAAGGGCACAAAACGCAGGCCCAACCAAGTCTGCACCTTTGAGGAGTACCCGAGTGCCTGAACCTGAGCAGCTTAGACATGGGAAGTGCATACAACCCAGGGCCCATCTTAGACAGTTGCCAGCAGAACAACCTAGAGCCTAAGCAGTGTAGACAGGGAAAGCACACATGCCATAAGCAGAGGCAAACCCAGTGTGGCCAAGACACTATGAGCACACTCCAGTGTTATTCGCTTGCAGTGTTCCTCCCTCCCCACAGCACGACTGAACAAGTGAGCCTAAAACAGTGTCCACCACCGCCCCCTTGTGTCAGAGCAGAAATTAGACACTGAAGAGAGGAGGAAACAGAAGAAGCTAAAACAAGCAGAACGAACCGCCTTGGAAGTGACAGGTGCAATAGATTAAAACCCTGTAGTTAGCACCAACTACATAGGAAGGGGCCTATAGATCTTGAGAAGTATAAGCCGGATCAAGGAACTATCTGAAAATGAACTGACCCCACACTCTCCACAACAACACCAGAGAAAGTCCTAGATATATTTTTACTATTATCATTCTTTAAATTTAAAAGAAAAAAATTTAATTTTAAGTCCTCTATTACTCCTTTAATTTTCATTTTTATAACCTACTATTACTTTGCAAAAAAAAAAAAAACCCTATTTTTTAAAACAAACTTCATATATATACATTTTATAATTTTTGTGACTATGTTTTTTTTTTTTTCTTTAATATTGTATTTTTGAGAATCCAACCTCTACTCTAGATTTTTAAACTTTGCCTTTTGGTATTTGTTATCAATTTTGTACCTTTAAGAACCCAATCTTCAGTACCCATTTTACTTGGGAGCGAGATTACTGGCTTGACTGCTCTCTCCCCCTTTGGACTCTCCTTTTTCTCCACCAGGTTGCCTCTATCTCCTCCCTCCCCCTTCTCTTCTCTACCCAACTCTGTGAATCTCTTTGTGTGTTCCAGACTGTGGAGAACACTTAGGGAACTGATTACTGGCTGGATCTGTCTCTCTCCTTTTGATTCCCCACTTTATCCTCCTGGCCACCTCTGTCTACTTCCTCCCTCTTCCCTTCTCTGTATAACTCTGTGAACATCTCTGAGTGGTCCAGACTGTGGACAGCACAAAGGAAGTGATTACTGGCTAGCTTGCCCTTGCCTCTTCTCCTCCTGGTCACCTCTATCTCCCTCCTCCCTCTTGTCTTCTCCATGTGACTCTTTGAACCTCTCTGGGTGTCCCTCACTGTGGAGAAACTTTTCATCTTTAACCTAGATGTTTTATTATTTGTGCTGTATAGATGGAGGAGTCTTGAGGCTACTGTAAGAATAAGACTGAAAACCAGAGGCAGGAGGCTTAAGTCCAAATCCTGAGAACATCAGAGAACTCCTGACTCCAGAGAGCATTAATTGATAGGAGCTCATCAAATGCCTCCATACCTACACTGAAACCAAGCACCACCCAAGGGCCAACAAGTTCCAGAGCAAGACATACCACACAAATTCTCCAGCAACACAGGAACATAGCCCTGAGCTTCAATATACAGGCTGCCCAAAGTCACTCCAAACCCACTGACATCTCATAACTCATTACTGGACATTTCATTGCACTCCAGAGAGAAGAAATCCAGCTCCACCCACCAGAACACCAACACAAGCTTCCCTAACCAGGAAACCTTGACAAGCCACCCATACAACCCCACCCACAGTGAGGAAACCTCACCATAAAAAGAACTCCAGAAACTGCCAGAATACAGAAAGGCCACCCCAAATACAGCAATATAAACAAGATGAAGAGGCAGAGAAATACACAGCAGGTAAAGGGACAGGATAAATGCCCACCAAACCAAACAAAAGAAAGAGATAGGGAATCTACCTGATAAAGAATTCTGAATAATGATAGTGAAAATGATCCAAAATCTTCAAAACAAAATGGAATTATGGATAAATAGCCTGGAGACGAGGATTGAGAAGATGCAAGAAAAGTTTAACAAGGACCTAGAAGAAATAAAAAAGAGTCAATATATAAGGAATAATGCAATAAATGAGATCAAAAACACTCTGGAGGGAACCAACAGTAGAATAACAGAGGCAGAAGATAGGATAAGTGAGGTAGAAGATAGAATGGCAGAAATAAATGAAACAGGAAACAAAAAGAAAAACGAATTAAAAGAAATGAGGACAATCTCAGAGGCCTCTGGGACAATGTTAAACGTCCCAACATTCAAATCATAGGAGTCCCAGAAGAAGAAGACAAAAAGAAAGAGCATGAGGAAATACTTGAGGAGATAATAGTTGAAAACTTCCCTAAGATGGGGAAGGAAATAATCACCCAAGTCCAAGAAACCTAGAGAGTCCCAAACAGGATAAACCCAAGGTGAAACACCCCAAGACACATATTAATCAAATTAACAAAGATCAAACACAAAGAACAAATATTAAAAGCAGCAAGGGGAAAACAACAAATAGCACACAAAGGGATTCCCATAAGGATAACAGCTGATTTTTCAATAGAAACTCTTCAGGCCAGGAGGGAATGGCAAGACATACTTAAAGGGAAGAAAGAAAATAGCCTACAGCCCAGATTACTGTATGCAGCAAGGATCTCATTCAAATACGAAGGACAAATCAAAAGCTTAACAGACAAGCAAAAGCTGAGAAATTTAGCACCACCAAACCAGCTCTCCAACAAATGCTGAAGGGTCTTCTCTAGACAGGAAACACAGAAAGGGTGTATAAACTTGAACCCAAAACAATAAAGTAAATGGCAAATGGGGTCATACTTTTCAATAATTGCCTTAAACGTAAATGGGTTGAATGCCCCAACCAAAAGATAAAGACTGGCTGAATGGATACAAAAACAAGACCCCTATATATGTTGTCTACAAGAGACCCATCTCAAAACAAGGGACACAGACTTAAAGCGAAGGGCTTGAAAAAGATATTCCACGCAAATAGAGACCAAAAGAAAGCAGGAGTAGCAATACTCATATCAGATAAAATAGACTTTAAAACAAAGGCTGTGAAAAGAGACAAAGAAGGACACTACATAATGATTAAAGGATCAATTCAAGAAGAAGATATAACAATTATAAATATATATGCACCCAACATGGGAGCACCGCAATATGTAAGACAAATGCTAACAAGTATGAAAGGGGAAGTCAACAGTAACATAATAATAGTGGGAAACTTTAATACCCCACTCACATCTATGCATAGATCAACTAAACAGAAAACTAACAAAGAAACACAAACTTTAAATGATACAATAGACCAGTTAGACCTAATTGATATCTATAGGACATTTCACCCCAAAACAATGAATTTCACCTTTTTTCTCAAGTGTACACAGAACCTTCTCCAGGATAGATCACATCCTGGGCCATAAATCTAGCCTTGGTAAATTCAAAAAAATTGAAATTATTCCAAGCGTCTTTTCTGACCACAATGCAGTAAGATTAGATCTCAATTACAGGAGAAAAACTATTAAAAATTCCAACATATAGAGGCTGAACAACACACTGCTGAATAACCAACAAATCACAAAAGAAATCAAAATATGCATATAAACTAATGAAAATAAAAACACAACAACCCAATACCTGTGGAACACTGTAAAAGCAGTCCTAAGGGGAAGGTTCATAGTTATACAGGCACACCTCAAGAAACAAGAAAAAAGTCAAATAAATAACCTAACTCTACACCTAAAGCAACTAGAAAAGGAAGAAACGAAGAACCCCAGCGTTAGTAGAAGGAAAGAAATCTTAAAAATTAGGGCAGAAATAAATGGAAAAGAAACAAAAGAGACCATAGCAAAAATCAACAAAGCCAAAAGCTGGTTCTTTGAGAGAATAAATAAAACTGACAAAACATTAGCCAGACTCATCAAGAAACAAAGGGAGAAAAATCAAATCAATAAAATTAGAAATGAAAATGGAGAGATCACAACAGACAACACAGAAATACAAAGGATGATAAGAGACTACTATAAGCAATTCAGTTCAGTTCAGTTCAGTCGCTCAGTCGTGTCCGACTCTTTGCGACCCCATGAATCACAGCACGCCAAGCCATCACCAACTTCCAGAGTTCACTGAAACTTCTGTCCATTGAGTCGGTGATGCCATCCACCCATCTCACCCTCTGTCGTCCCCTTCTCCTCCCGCCCTCAATCCCTCCCAGCACCAGGGTCTTTTCCAATGAGTTAACTCTTCACATGAGGTGGCCAAAGTATTGGAGTTTCAGCTTCAGCATCAGTCCTTCCAATGAACACCCAGGACTGATCTTTAGGATGGATTGGTTGGATCTCCTTACATATACACAATGGAATATTACTCAGCCATTAAAAATAATACATTTGAATCAGTTCTAATGAGGTGGATGAAACTGGAGCCTATTATACTGAGTGAAGTAAGCCAGAAAGAAAAACACCAATACAGTATACTAACGCATATATATGGAATTTATAAAGATGGTAATGATAACCCTGTGTGCGAGACAGCAAAAGAGACACAGATGTATAGAACAGTCTTTTGGACTCTGTGGGAGAGGGCGAGGGTGGGATGATTTGGGAGAATGGCACTGAAACATGTATAATATCATATGTGAAACGAATTGCCAGTGCAGGTTTGATGCATGATACAGTATGCTCGGGGCTGGTGCACTGGGATGACCCAGAAGGATGGGATGGGGAATGAGGTGGGAGGGGCATTCAGGATGGAGAACACATGTACACCCATGGCAGGTTCATGTCAATGTATGGCAAAAGCAACACAATATTGTAAAGTAATTAGCCTCCAATTAAAATAAATAAAATGTTCCATTCCATGTTGCATGCTTGGTCATGCTCAGCTCAGCTGTGTCTAACTCTTTGCAGTCCCATGGACTGTAGTCCATTAGGCTCCTATGTCCATGGGATTTCCCAGGCAAGAATACTGGAGTGCATTGCCATTTCCTTCTCCAGAGGATCTTCCCGACACAAGGATGAAATCTGCATCTCCTGCATTGCAGGCAGATTCTTTACCAATGAGTCACCTGGGAAACCCCTCCTGTTTCATGCTATTAGGTACCCATTACTTCATTTCAGACTCTAGTATGTAAGGATAAGTTTCTGTCCTTGCAACTCTTCCTGTTTGCTAAACTAAGCTTGTCCAGAAACGTCCTGTGAAATATGATTCCCCACTTTTATAAAGATTTGTCCTGGATTCCGGTAATCTTCCAAAGTCTTCACAATCAAATCTTACATATTTTCTTATACTAATTCACTGTATGAATTTCCTGATAAATTTACCGTAGTGTTATATTCACCCCAACCCTCCTCCCAAACCCTACAAATTCTGACCTTTCAGTTCAGTTCAGTCGCTCAGTCCTGTCCGACTCTTTGTGACCCCATGAATCGAACCATGCCAGGCCTCCCTGTCCATCACCAACTCCCGGAGTTCACTGATACTCACGTCCATCAAGTCAGTGATGCCATCCAGCCATCTCATCCTCTGTCGTCCCCTTCTCCTCCTGCCGCCAATCCATCCCAGCATCAGAGTCTTTTCCAATGAGTCAAATCTTTGCATGAAATGGCCAAAGTACTGGAGTTTCAGCTTTAGCATCATTCCCTCTAAAGAAATCCCAGGGCTGATCTCCTTCAGAATGGACTGGTTGGATCTCCTTGCAGTCCAAGGGACTCTCAAGAGTCTTCTCCAACAGCACAGTTCAAAAGCATCAATTCTTAGGCACTCAGCCTTCTTCACAGTCCAATTCTCACATCCATACATGACCACAGGAAAAACCATAGCCTTGACTAGACGGACTTTTGTTGGCAAAGTAATGTCTCTGCTTTTGAATATGCTATCTAGGTTGGACATAACTTTCCTTCCAAGGAGTAAGCGTCTTTTAATTTCATGGCTGCAGTCACCATCTGCAGTGATTTTGGAGCCCCCCAAAATAAAGTCTGACACTGTTTTCACTGTTTCCCCATCTATTTCCCATGAAGTGATGGGAGCAGAAGCCATGATCTTCGTTTTCTGAATGTTGAGCTTTAAGCCAACTTTTTCACTCTCCTCTTTCACTTTCATCAAGAGGCTTTTTAGTTCTTCAGTTTCTGCCATAAGGGTGGTGTCATCTGCATATCTGAAGTTACTGATATTTTTCCCGGCAAACTTGATTCCAGCTTGTATTTCTTTCAGTCCAGCGTTTCTCATGATGTACTCTGCATAGAAGTTAAATAAGCAGGGTGACAATATACAGCCTTGACGAACTCCTTTTCCTATTTGGAACCAGTTTGTTGTTCCATGTCCAGTTCTAACTGTTGCTTCCTGACCTGCATACAGATTTCTCAAGAGGCAGATCAGGTGGTCTGATATTCCCATCTCTTTCAGAATTTTCCACAGTTTATTGTGATCCACACAGTCAAGGGCTTTGGCATAGTCAATAAAGCAGAAATAGATGTTTTTCTGGAACTTTCTTGCTTTTTCCATGATCCAGCGGATGTTGGCAACTTGATCTCTCATTCCTCTGCATTTTCTAAAACCAGCTTGAACATCAGGAAGTTCACGGTTCACATATTGCTGAAGCCTGGCTTGGAGAATTTTGAGCATTACTTTACTAGCGTGGGAGATGAGCGCAATTGTGCAGTAGTTTGAGCATTCCTTGGCATTGCCTTTCTTTGGGATTGGAATGAAAACTGACCTTTTCCAGTCCTGTGGCCACTGCTGTTTTCCAAATTTTCTGGCATATTGAGTGCAGCATTTTCACAGCATCATCTTTCAAGATTTGAAAGAGCTCCACTGGAATTCCATCACCTCCACTAGCTTTGTTCGTAGTGATGCTTTCTAAGGCCCACTTGACTTCACATTCCAGGATGACTGATCACACCATCATGATTATCTGGGTCGTGAAGATCTTTTTTGTACAGTTCTTCTGTGTATTCTTGCCACCTCCTCTTAATATCTTCTGCTTCTGTTAGGTCCACACCATTTCTGTCCTTTATCGAGCTCATCTTTGCATGAAATGTCCCCTTGGTATCTCTAATTTTCTTGAAGAGATCTCTAGTCCTTCCCATTCTGTTGTTTTCCTCTATTTCTTTGCATTGATCGCTGAAGAAGGCTTTCTCATCTCTTCTTGCTATTCTTTGGAACTCTGCATTCAGATGCTTATATCTTTCCTTTTCTCCTTTGCTTTTCGCTTCTCTTCTTTTCACAGCTATTTGTAAGGCCTCCTCAGACAGCCATTTTGCTTTTTTGCATTTCTTTTCCATGGGAATGGTCTTGATCCCTGTCTCCTGTACAGTGTCACGAACCTCATTCCATAGTTCATCAGGCACTCTATCTATCAGATCTATGCCCTTAAATCTATTTCTCACTTCCACTGTATAATCATAAGGGATTTGATTTAGGTCATACCTGAATGGTCTAGTGGTTTTCCCTACTTTCTTCAATTTCAGTCTGAATTTGGCAATAAGGCTTTCATGATCTGAGCCACAGTCAGCTCCTGGTCTTGTTTTGGTTGACTGTATAGAGCTTCTCCATCTTTGGCTGCAAAGAGTGTATTCAATCTGATTTCGGTGTTGACCATCTAGTGATGTCCATGTGTAGAGTCTTCTCTTGTGTTGTTGGAAGAGGGTGTTTGCTATGACCAGTGCATTTTCTTGGCAAAACTCTATTAGTCTTTGCCCTGCTTCATTCCATATTCCAAGGCCAAATTTGCCTGTTACTCTAGGTGTTTCTTGACTTCTTATTTTTGCATTCCAGTCCCCTATAATGAAAAGGACATCTTTTTTGGGTGTTAGTTCTAAAAGGTCTTGTAGGTCTTCATAGAACCATTCAACTTCAACTTCTTCAGCATTACTGGTTGGGGCATAGGCTTGGATTACTGTAATATTGAACGGTTTGCCTTGGAAACGAACAGAGATCATTCTGTCATTTTTGAGATTGCATCCAAGTACTGCATTTCGGACTCTTTTGTTGACCATGATGGCCACTCCATTTCTTCTGAGGGATTCCTGCCCACAGTAGTAGATATAATGGTCATCTGAGTTAAATTCACACATTCCAGTCCATTTTAGTTCACTGATTCCTAGAATGTCAACATTCACTCTTGCCATCTCTTGTTTGACTACTTCCAAGGACCTTTAATGGCTCATATTTCCCTGAAATGCAGTGTCCTCCTGGTCACCTCTGTTTGAGTCTGACAAATTCTTAAAGTTTCAGCTCAAGTTCTGTGTACACAATAACAACCTCTCTAACTCCTCTGACTTATTTGGATCCTGCTATTGTCAGAACTAGAAAGCAAACTGTTTTGTTTTGAACTTGACATATGCTCATCTCTATTGTGCATTTCCATACATATAGTTTATGGATGAAGCTTCATGGAAAACTCCTCCAGCCCAAGA
Source organism: Bos grunniens (assembly GCF_055505025.1). NCBI lineage: Eukaryota > Metazoa > Chordata > Mammalia > Artiodactyla > Bovidae > Bos > Bos grunniens. Next base: position 11,322,806 of record NC_141188.1, read on the forward strand.
CCATGACTCTGGTTCATATCATCCTCCAGAATGCAGAATGACTGTCCTATTTTGGTCTTACCATACTTGACCAATGGAATTTTATGGGTTCTCTCATCACAAACACCTTTCTTACTTACAGGGCTGGGACTTGGAAGAAGTGAATATGGGACTCACTTTGAGCATAGAATTAAGAAGAGGGTAACAACATCAAAAAAAGTCTCAAGCATCCAGATAAGTAACGGATGCAACATATTTTAAAAATTACAGTTAATGCAAAATTTATGATGAAGAAAATATAAAATTTTAGATAAATACAGGTTCAGTATTACTAAATTTGCCTTATGTCTCAGGCTCTGTATTACTCAGTATGACAATGCTTATTTATAAGCCTGGAAAAAAATTACATATCTGGGGTCTTTTCATCATTCTTTTATTTTAGTCTATTGGTAACTGCAAACACAAAACTAAAATGGCAGAATGACACCAGCAATCCTTTGGAACATGCAGGTGAATTCAATTTTTAAATAATTTTATCCTGTTAAGAAATTATTTGTAGTGATCAGAGCTCAGATATTGAAGTCATACAGATAATTCATAATTGTGGCCCTTTAAAAATTATTGTTAACTGGAAACTCTTGAGAAAATACTTAACACTGAAGATATAGTTTTCTGATTTATAAAAAGAAAAAGATACTAATGTCTTTGTAGAGCTTTTAGGAAGATTAAGGGAAAGAAGTAATACATATAAGGCAATTGCTGGAAGCATTGTAATAATCTCTAAATTACAGATATTATGGTTACTAAGAACCATTTATAAGATATGTTCAAAAATGTTCTTTTTTGATCTGTAAAAATATTCCTGAAGAGAGGAATAAAAAATGGTGCTTTTAGGAATTTATGATCAGTTTAAGGTAAACAGAGAAGCCGGAATTCATGAAGAATCCAAAAATTCTCTAAATGGGTCATGAACGTTTGTAATACTCCTTTGTCCCTATCTGACAACATCCTTCAAAATGAAAAACTAATGCTTCGACCTGAAAAACTGACACCCATAGCAAAAGCAAACTGCAGATTGTATCAGGGCTTCCCAAGTGGTGCAGTGGTCAAGAATCCATGTGCGAAAGACATGGATTCAATCCCTGGGTCGGGAATATCCCCTGGAAGACGAAATGGCAATCCACTAAGTATTTTTCCCTGAAAATTCCATGGGCACAGGAGCCTGGCAGATTACAGTTCATGAGGTCGCAGAAGAGCGGGACACGACTGAGCACGTGTGCACAGTTTGGGTAAGACGGGCAGATGGAGCCAGAGGGACTCTGCTGCCTGTGACTGCTGTGGAGTAAGCTGGGGGGAGGCTTCCGTTCAACTTTCTGTAGAATTCCAGAAAATAGATACAGCATTAGAATCCTTGAAGACTGGTTTGGACTCTTCAGAAATAAACTTTATATTTACAATCTTGCTTAACAAGGAATCAGTAAGCACATGCTGTGTGTCAAAAATAAAACAAACAGATAATAAGTGGAAAATTTTTAAATTATAAACTTCTGATAGACGTGATTTCTATATCTAGGGACTCATAATGGAATGGAAGAAACAGAGTGATGTTGATGACCATAACTCAGAGAACACTGGAGAATCATTTAAACTATTATGAAAGTATAAAGAAAGAGCCTAAAAAAGATAGAGGGTTCCTGATTCTTTATTTTGATCGGCAGAATTCAGAACAGTGTATTTAATATATGAACATTTGTATTTTTAAAAAAAGAGGGGGGAAAAGAGGAGGTGGTAGATATAGTCAGACTACATATTTACATACATTATGAATATATACTTTTTAAACTCACATGGAAAACACAATGATTCTATTGTATAACCAAGAAACCAATACTATTGGTCACTTTTAGTAGGTAAGGTGTTGTATTGTCACAAGCTCAAGGGTGAAGGTAAGACAAATTTCCACATTATCTTTGTTTTTGAATCAAATAAATACACTCAGTTTCAAAAAGTAATCACAAAAATATAAATTAAGGGCAGACAGTTGCTAACCAAGAGAGGCGCAGACAGGAAATTACCTGAGGCGAAGACTAAAGGGAGCAGATAGGCCCGCTGATATTAGGAAATGGACCACCTGAGACCCTGCAGGAGGGCTTCCCTCATGGTTCGGATGGCAAGGAATCCACCTGCAATGCAGGAGCACTGGGTTTGATCCCTGGGCTGTGAAGGTACCCTGGGGAAAGAAATGGCTACCCACTCCAGTATTCTGGCTTGGAGAATTCCATGGACAGAGGAGCCTGGAGGGCTACAGTCCATGGGGTTGCAAAGAGTCGGACAAGACTGAGTGAGTAACACTTTCACTTTTCACTGTTCAAGACCCTACACACACCCAAATCTTGTCAGCAACCCCACCCTTTTGAAACTTTTGCAGAAGACAGAAGAATACAAGACTGTTACTGCCTTGATCCTTATCACACACCCCTGCCTGACTATATAACCTCTTTCTACTCACCAGGGAGAGGGCACAGTTCTTCAGGAAGTAGCCTGCTGTGTTCCACCTTTGCCTGGCAAAGCAATAAAGCTACTCTCTCCTTCTCCAAAGGGAAAAAAAAAAAAGGAAAAAAGAGCCCTCTAAATGAGTTCAAGTGGAAACAAATCAACCTAATCTTTAGATCAATTTCATAGTATTAACACAGGAAGAAATAATTTATATCAAGTAATTTAATGAAAAGCTGCTGACTGTACTTTAAGATTGTACTTTTTGTGATGAATTTGAATGAAAAAAAAAGTGCAAGGAACTTTAAAATTTCACACTATAGTGTTATTTTTAGTAACAAACTTGATATTTTGTTTTGAAGCTACTGTTATATATTGCCAGATAAACTTAGTAATTACTATGTTGATGATGTTACAAATTAATATTTTTTGATTAGGAGAAAAGATCATGAGAAACTCTGGGCTGGAAGAAGCACAAGCTGGAATCAAGATTGCTAGAAGAAATATCAATAACCTCAGATATGCAGATAACACCACTCTTACGGCAGAAGGTGAAGAGGAACTAAAAAGCCTCTTGATGAAAGTGAAAGAGGAGAGTGAAAAAGTTGGCTTAAAGCTCAACATTCAGAAAACAAAGATCATGGCATCTGGTCCCATCACTTCATAGGAAATAGATGGGGAAACAGTGGAAACAGTATCAGACTTGATTTTTCTGGGCTCCAAAATCATTGCAGATGGTGATTGCAGCCACGAAATTAAAAGATGCTTACTCCTTGGAAGGAAAGTTATGACCAACCTAGATAGCATATTAAAAAGCAGAGACATTACTTTGCCAACTAAGGTACGTCTAGTCAAGGCTATGGTTTTTCCAGTGGTCACGTATGGATGTGAGAATTGGACTTTGAAGAAAGCTGAGCACTGAAGAATTGATGCTTTTGAACTGTGGTGTTGGAGAAGACTCTTGTGAGTCCCTTGTACTGCAAGGAGATCCAACCAGTCCATCCTAAAGGAGAGCAGTCCTTGGTGTTCATTGGAAGGACTGATGCTGAAGCTGAAACTCCAGTACTTTGGCCACCTCATGTGAAGAGCTGACTCATTGGAAAAGACCGTGATGCTGGGAATGATTGGGGACAGGAGGAGAAGGGGACGACAGAGGATGAGATGGCTGGATGGCATCACCGACCTGATGGACGTGAGTTTGAGTGAACTCCGAGAGTTGGTGATGAACAGGGAGGCCTGGCGTGCTATTCATGGGGTCGCAAAGAGTCGGACATGACTGAGTGAATAAACTGAACTGATACACATAACAAAATCACTAAAATATTAAGATTAAATTGGAAGATCTAATACAAATTCATGGACTTATGATATGTACTGTGCTGTGCTGAGTTGTTCAGCTGTGTCTGACTCTTTGCGACCCCATGGACTGTACCCCGCCAGGCTCCTCTGTCCATGAAATTCTCCAGGCACGAATACTGGAGTGGGTTGCCATGCTCTCTCAAGGGGATCTTCCCAACCCAGGGATCAAACTCAGGTCTCCCACATTGTTGGCAGATTCTTTACTGTCTGAGCCAATAAGCTTTATGTTTATAATCTGTATATTTATAATATAAAATACAATATACACTTGCAAAACAAATACAAATATTTTTAATACTTTTTGGGTCTTAAACTTTTTATATTGGAGTATAGCCAATTAAGAATGCTGTGATAGTTTCAGTTGAACAACAAAGGGATTCAGCCAATGATATACACATACTCATTCTCCCCCAAAATAATGTTTATGTTATATGTTATTTTCTTACTTTTTTACCAGCTTCTAAATGTTTATTGTGCATCCTAGTTTGGAAGTGCAAAATGTATTTTAACTGAAATATACTAAGGTCCATATATAAACCACTGAGTAAGAGCTAGCCTTCACTATCCTTGGAGTGTCAAGCAAGAGCCAAGAAGATGGAGAAGAGGTAAGCTCAGGAAATTGACAGAATATGACACAACAGCAGAAGCATTAAAAAAACAAAAACAAAAACAGGAGAACTCTGAGCAGAGACACCAGACTGGAAATGTATGGTAACATAAGGCCAAATGAGGAATAAGAGGTAAACAGAGGTGCAGGACATTAACTACCAATAATTAGCTAACTGACTTGGACAAGTCAGTAAATTTGAATGGGCCTTGATTTTATCATCTGTAAACAACAGAATTTAATACAGTGATTTCTTAGGACTAGTTCATCTCTACCACTATAAAACAATATTCTAAGCATCTGTTACATTTCTCTGACCCAGCAACTCAGATTTATCTTTCCAAAACTACCTTGCATAATAAAATCTCTCAATAAGTTAGAAATAGAGGGAATACAAATAGAGAAATAGAGGGCTTCCCTCATAGCTCAGTTGGTAAAGAAGGGATAGGCTACCCACTCTGTATTCTTGGGCTTCCCTTGTGGCTCAGCTGGTGAAGAATCCACCTGCAATGCAGGAGATCTGGGTTGGGAAGATTTCCTGGAGAAGGGAAAGGCTACTCACTCCCATATTCTGGCCTGGAGAATCCCATAGACTGTACAGTCCATGGGTTGAAAGAGTCAGACATGACTGAGCGACTTTCACTTTCACTTTCAGAGGGAATACATCTCAACATAATAAATACCATATATAACATCAAACTCAGTGGTGAAAAGCTAAAGGTTTTTTCTCTAAAAACAGGAACAAAACAAGAGTGCTTCCTCTCACCACTTCTATTCAACTTAGTACTTAAAGTCCTGACTAGAGCAGTTAGCATGGGAAAAAGAAAATCCTAACAGGAAGGAAAGAAGCAAAATTGTCTTTGTTTGCAGATTGTGCTACCTAATATACAGAAGACCCTAAAGATTACACATGCACACACACAAACTGGAATGAAGTCAGCAAAATTTCTAGGTAAAAAAATCAACATAGAAAAATCAACTTCAGTTCTATACACTAACACAGCATATCTGAAAATCAAAATAAATAAAAAAGTTACATTTACAATAGAATAAAAAAACAATAGAATATTGAGGAATAAGTTTAACCAGGAATATAAAAGACTTTTACACTGAAAACTATTAAGATATTGATGAACGAAATTGAAGAAGGCACAGATAAATGGAAAGACATCTTTTGTCTGTGGATCAGAAGGATTAATATCGCTAAAATGTCCAAAGTACTAAAATGTATTTATAGAGTCAATGTAATTCTTGTCAAAATTTTAATGAATTTTTTTTCATAGAAATAGAAAACATTTGTATGGAGCCACAAAAAATACATCAAATAGCCAAAGCCACAAGAACAGATCTAAAGGCATTGCACTTTCTTACTTCAAACTATGTTACAAAACCATAATAATCAAAAAAGTGTTGTACTGGCATAAAAATAGACATATGAACTATGAAATAAAATCAAGAATCTGTAACTAAACTCAAGGTCAACTAATATTTGACAAGGGAGCCAAAAATATTCAATGGGTAAAAGAAAGTTTTTCAGTAAATGGTATTGGGATAACTGGTTATTCACGCAAAAGCACAAAACTGGACCCTTGTCTTACACTACTCACGAAAACCTAAATGGACTAAAGGATACAGTGTAAGATGTAGAAATAGAAAATTCCTTCAGGAAAATATAGCTAAAAACACCTTTAAACATTGACCTTGGCCATTTTTTTGGATATGACACCAAAAGTACAAACAACAAAAGCAAAAAGAAGCAAGTGAAACTGCATCAAACTAACACCTTTGTTTTTTCTGCAGAACAAAAGAAATAATCAACAGAACTAAAATGGGAAAAAATATTTGCAAGTCATTATCAAATAGGCAGTTAATAGCCAAAATATGTAAGAAACTCATGCATACTAAAACAGAACAAAATAACTCATAAATAGTCCAATTAAAAATGGAAAAATGACCTGAAATATACATTTTTTCCAAAAAGGCAGAGAATTAACCAACTGGTACGTTAAAAGAAGCTCAACATTACTAGCCATCAGGGAAATGCAAATCAAAACCACAAGATATCTCCCCACTCCTGTTAGAGTGACTGGCATCAGAAAGTCAGAGACAGGTGTTGGAGAGGACTAGGGAATAAAGGAATATATTGATGGGAATATAAATTGATGCAGCCAGTAGGGAAACAGCATGGAGTTTCATCAATAAATTAAGCGTATAACTACCATATAGTCCAGCAAACCACTTTTGGATATATATATATAATAGGATTGAAATCACTATCTCAAAGAGATATCTACAGTCCCATGTTCACTGCAGCGATTTTTACCGTAACTAAGATAGGAAGACAATGTAAATGTTTATTCATACATGAATAAAGATGTTTATATAATATATACATAGAATGAAAAAAATGTATATTTGACCATAAAAAGGAAGGAAATTTCGATAGTGTGGTTAGACTTGGAGGGCATTATGTAAATAAGTAAAACAGAGAAAGACAAATATTATATAATCTCACTTAGCAGAATCTGAAAAAAAGAGACACCCAGAGAAACATAGAGAAGCTTGGTGGTTGCCATAGGTTAGGTTGTGGGAAATGAGGAAATGTCAGTCAAAGAGTCTAAACTTCCAGTTAGAAAATGAGTAAAAATTCTTGGGACCTAATATTCAATATGGTGATTATAGCAAAAAATAATGTGTTATATACTTGAAAGTTGCCAAGAGATGAATCTTAAAGATTTTCATCACAAAAATTGTAATTATGTGATTATGCAATTTTCATGTTAACTAATTCTATTGTGATGGTCATTTCACAATATACACATGTATCAAATCATTGGGCTTCCCAGGTGGCTCAGAGGGTAAAGAATCTGCCTGTTAGTAAAGGAGATGTGGGTTTGATCCCTGGGTCAGGAAGATCCTCTAAAGAAGGAAATGGCAACCCACACCAGTATTCTAGCCTAGGAAATCCCATGGGCATAGGAACCTGACGGCTACAGTCTATGAGTTCTCAAGAGTTAGATACACCCTAGCAACTAAACAACAATCACAGTGAATCAAATCATCACATTGCATACCTTACATCAGTTCTATCCTCAATAAAGCTCAGGAAAAAACAGTATGTTTCTGCTTGGAGTTAATTGATAGCAGCTCCAAGCAGATGAAATTACTGCAACCCAAACCTGTGGCCACTTTGTTCATACTTGATTGTTTTATTTCTCATAGTGTGTTGCCTTTGTCAGCTTGCATATTTGTCTCCTCTGCAGGCTTGCCTCTTTTCTGAAGCTGTGTGTTCTCATCTTCACATCTTTGATTCCTGTGTGCCTAGCACAGTATCTAGCTCACAATAGGGATTCAGTAAGTGTTTGCAGATAGGATTTAATGATTCTGTAACTAAGCTCCCAGCATAAGAGATAGAGTCTGTTGTGATTAAATGATTGATAAACTGAGCAGATGTAGGGAAACAAAAGGAGATTCCAGAATCACTGCCATGTGTACTGTGAGATGCTGCACTGATTCCTCTCACTGGGTTGCCTGGAAAGTCATTTTAGTTGGTAATAGAGCATTAGTGGGAAATAGATGGGGAAACAGTGGAAACAGTGGCAGACTTTATTTTTTGGGGGTCCAAAATCACTGCAAATGGTGATTGTAGCCATGAAATTAAAAGACGCTTACTCCTTGGAAGGAAAGTTATGACCAACCTAGATAGCATATTCAAAAGCAGAGACATTACTTTGCCAACAAAGGTTCGTCTAGTCAAGGCTATGGTTTTTCCAGTAGTCATGTATGGATGTGAGAGTTGTACTGTGAAGAAAGTTGAGCACTGAAGAATTGATGCTTTTGAATTGTGGTGTTGGAGAATACTCTTGAGAGTCCCATGGACTGCAAGGAGATCCAACCAGTCCATTCTAAAGGAGATCAGTCCTGGGTAGTCTTTGGAAGGAATGATGCTAAAGCTGAAACTCCAGTACTTTGGCCACTTCATGTGAAGAGTTGACTCATTGGAAAAGAGTCTGATGCTGGGAGGGATTAGGGGCAGGAGGAGAAGGGGATGACAGAGGATGAGATGACTGGATGGCATCACTGACTCGATGGACGTGAGTTTGAGTGAACTCCGGGAGTTGGTGATGCACAGGGACGCCTGGCATGCTGCAGTTCATGGGGTCGCAAAAAGTCGGACATGACTGAGCAACTGAACTGAACTGAACTGAAGAGCATTAGTTGGTGGAGAAGGAAATGGCAAGCCATTCCAGTATTCTTGCCTGGAGAATCCCGTGGACAGAGGAGCCTGGTGGGCTGCTGTCCATGGGGTTGCACAGAGTCGGACACAACTGAAGTGACTTTGCATGCATGCCTGCATGCATTAGAGAAGTAAATGGCAATCCACTCCAGTGTTCTTGCTTGGAGAATCCCAGGGACGGAGGAACCTGGTGGGCTGCCATCTATGGGGTCGCACAGCTTTGGACAGGACTGAAGCGACTTAGCAGCAAAGCATTAATTCTCTACCCAAGCCCCCATCCCCCTAAATATACATATTGTGATTATATCTGAAGTATTACAAAACAAAATAATCCAAAATAAGTAAATCATAACTTAGGAATATTAAGTCAATTCAAAGTAGCTCTGTATCTGCAAATAAAGGAGACAGGGAGTGATGAAGAGAATTCACAGTATGAACAGAAAGTTCTCTGTTTCTCACCTTTGTGTATTCACTGTTCATCACTGTGATTTAAAGTGTTACATCTCTGAACAAATCTCCACTTGCTTTTCCACGCTGATGCTAAATTCAGTTCTAGATTTTGCAAATATATGCCATGTCTGAATTCATTTTAAAAGGGGAACTCTTATTTTTATTAAAAAAAAAAAGAATTTGATATGTAAAACTCATCTGACAGTGATAAACCCATTAACTGAAAAAAAAAAAAAATGCATCCATTCCACCCCATAAATATTTCGATGGATTTCTTAAATATATTATTTTATCATATTTATATTTGGAGGCTTTATTTAATCTCTTAATTTGAAAAGTAAGTGAAACTGTCATTTTTTAATGCTATAAAATGTAATACTGATTTTTAAGTAGCATTTTCTTTTATCCTGCACTCACTGGGGACTGGATATTGAGACATACTGAAGTGTACAAGACAGAAAAACAAAGGTGTAAATCTGAAGTGCATTTTGAAGCAGCGATAAAGATGATTCTGCAAGTGTAATATGCATGGAAATGGTAAAGGCCTCAATATGTTCAGAACTACTTCATCAAGCAAATACATTTACAAAGCATTGGAGCCAGCGGGTTGGCTCCCTCTATATGAGATGTCTGAATTATGTTGACAATCTAATAATGCGGCTGAGTAGCTAAAGGCTGATGCAGGCCTTCAGGAGTTGGTAATGTTGCTGCAACATTTTATAAGATTAATGGCATCATGGAGATAAATGAGACTAATATAGTTTGAAAATGATCATCTCTCTTGTTTTAAAGAAAGATTTAAAATGTATAAATATTATATATTTACATGCTTATGCCTCATAATTCACATTATGAGTCCCAGGAAACTGAGCACTGCATATAAAGTAGGAGAAACCAACACTAGTAGAAAGATTGTGAAATTCAATGCAACATTTTCTTGAAAAGGCTAATTATAATAAATAATAAAAGATTGATTTTGATTTTGAAAATGATTTTTAAGAGCAAAGAGCATGCGCATTTCTTCCCCCCCCCCAAACATCGGCTATATCCTTGTAAAAATACCCATAAAATAATACATGAAAAAGTAATGAAGTGTGGGTGAACACGTTGACAGAGATGATACACACAATAAGATGTTTTATAACTGTATGTGATGGCAATTTAAATATAGTGAAAATACTGCTCAGTAAAGCACTTCAAACAAATGGTTGGTGATTTTATTTCATTCAATTTTAAACAGTAACATATTAAACCACAGGAGACTTGCTGAAACAGAAGTCAAAGACACTATATTATGAAGTGCTTTGTATTCAATATTATTTTCTTAACAAAATTTTAATGCCCACTAAGAAAAAATTCAATTAGAAACTAATATGATAAATATGATTGTCACTTAATTCATTTTAACTAATTACTTATATATTCATTTGCAGAAATGAGCATTTGCTCTAAATAATTACTTTAACAATGCATTGGCTGCAAGAGAAAGATTCAAGGAAAATAAATACAAAAAAACATTGAGATAAAGAAACATTTTTGTCTTTCAGTTGATACTAAAGAAAGGGTTAATGTAACCATTCATTTTCAGAATCTCATGTTTCTTCGTTTTGTTGTTGGTCAGTCACTAAGTCTTGTCTGACTCTGAGACCCCATGAACTGCAACAAGCCAGGCTCCCCTATCCTTCACTATCTCCTGGAGTGTGCTCAGTTCATATCCGCAGAGGCTGGAAAAAAATGCACGGTCCAACGGAGAATAGAAAAGTGAAAGTGCTAAGCCCCAGTGGACATCACCAAGGTGATGTGACGCTGGTGAAGGAAGTCTGCAACGGGAGACTTCATGTAATCACTTCCGCTCTGACAAACTGCACATGGCAGGAGCTGGGAAGCTGCAGCAGCTAGGACATCTTGGGTATTTTGTGAAAACTTGCCAAAGCAGCAAAAGCATCAAGATTTATTTTGGGACTGACAGAAAGACACAGTGATCTGGTTTAGAGAGCACTGTTTATTATCCATGTATTTATTCATTCAGCAGTACTTATTGTTGTGCATCTTTTATTTGGAAAGCATTTGATCAGATGCAGTGAGGAATACAGGTTAAGAAGACAAGTTTAATATCTGAGAGAACCATATGAACACCAGCCAGTTCTCTAAGTCCGGCCAATCCACCAAGCCTTGGTCACTTCACGAAGACAAATTAAAACCCAAATTAGTGATGCTTTTTCACATCAATTCCTCCATCTTTCACTTCTGCTTCACATCTTCTTGGCCTCATTTCCTTGGCATAGGGCTTCTAATTTCCATTCTCTTTTTAATCTACTGACAATGTAGTTGTCTTTGTGGTTCAATCACCGTCCTTTGGAAGAGTCACCATTCTTGCATGGTTTTTGACTTTTGTGAACCTTTGTTTTTGGTGTTCTCTGCTATTTCAGTTGACAATATTGACCACACTCTGGACTCTTTTCAGCACCTGTAATTAGCCTGCCCCCAGCTTGTTAATGTACACCCTACCAAATACTCATCTCATAATAGAGGGGATTTGGATATTTTATTTCAGATAGAATGAAAGTGAACTAAAATATAGTCTAATTTGAGGATACAGATGAAAGGAAAACACAAATGCATATGCATTAAAAGAAACTAAAATGAATCCGACAAAGCATAAACTATGTTTATTTATTTAAATAGGAACTACATGTATTTGTTATGCCATAAATTTTTTATTCTTTACATTTTCTTCACCGTGGTCCATCTACATTAATTTGATCATATGGGGAAACTTAATATTTCATATGGCATATAAAAGCAGCACAAAGAGTAAGTGCTGATTAAAACAGAGCTGAATGTGTTTGGGAGAAACATATTTGAGGATTGACATTAAATATTCCAGAAATGTTGGGCAGTTTCCAGTAACCGTAGACAAAATGTTTGGTTTTAACATGCAGAACTGGAAGACCAAATCCAGCAAAATACATATTTGGCTCTTCCTCATTCTTTGGGGGATGGAGTTGTTTTTGAAATCTATAAAAACTTAAATAAACCCATAGTTACAGGATTTCCACATCTATTTTTAACTGCTAGGTCTTAATTCCTACCCCACACCCCCATCCCACAATGTCAACCGTTTTCAGAGTACCTTGATTACTGGCATTATTGTTAACAAGCCTTTGTGTTAGCAACAGGTTTTTTTGGTGATAACATGCTGCTGCTGCATGAGGCCATCAAAAAAGCCCATCTCTATTATTTCCTGTGAAATTTTAAATTAGCGTCTTAAATGTAATGCTGATATAGAGAAAAATAGGTGCAGTGGATGAGTCATATAACAATCAACATTAATTAGTTATTGAGTAAATGACTCATTGGGAGAAATATGATATTAATGTTTAAATATATGCTTTTTATTTATGAGAGTATCTTGGCTGGTCTTATTTTTTTATTGGTAGGAAAATATGACTTGGTTCAACCATGTATCTCTACAACAAGAACTGCACTTTCTATCTGTACCCTATTTTTCTGTTACAAATAATGAAAACTGGCCTTAAGCAAAATAGGTAAAGAAATATAAGTGAAAGCAGCAATGTAAGCAAACTGTCCATTTTCCTTTGTCCCAGCTTCCAGGTGGCTCCCAGCTGCACAGCAGTTGTCCCACTACCTCTCAAAGTCAGGTGACTGTTCTCTTCCCACATAAATGTAAAGATTTTTAGTGTTGCACCCACAAATAAAAGTGTAGTTGCCTCAATTTTTGCTTCCTATTTATTGATGGCATGGCTTCAAGCACAAAGAATCAGAAGCAGATGGAGAAGAAAACAAAATTAACACAGGAAGGATTTGATCTCTCTGGAGTCCAGACATGTCTGTGTTTCATTTCTTCGCTTCACTTCCCAATTCACATTTGAATTTATATTATCAGTAGTCTGCCGATACAATAAACATAATGTCCATTAAGAAACGCTTGTGTACAAAATCTAGGAAGAATTTCTTCCTGGTTTTTTTCTTGTTGGATGTAAAGGATGTTGTAAGATAAAAAAATTAGAATTCCGTTGCACTGCACTTCAGCCTGGGCACTAAGTTTCTTACAATGTGAAATGTATCATTCCCACCTAGTTTCAACAGGAAAATAAGAAGTATCTAGCAATTTTAGGAAGATGAGCCAAAATTCCTTTACTATTTGCTGTACATGCAAAGAGCTCCCCAAGTGGTGCCAGTGGTAAAGAACCTGCCTGCCAATGCCAGGAGACATCAGAGATGCAGCTTCGACCCCTGGGTTGGGAAGATCCCCTGGAGTAGGAAATGGCACCCCATTCCAGTATTCTTGCCTGGAAAATTCCATGGGCAGAGGAGCCTGGCAGGGTACAGTCCATGGGGCTGCAAAGAATCTGCATGACTGAGTGACTGCGCACAGGCACACACATATAAGTACAGATGTAAAGGAGGCTCTTCCGGTGCAGTTTCTCAAATGTGACCCCTCTTAATTTCTAGTCCTATAAACTAAGAAATGAATGATCTTTTCACACTCGCAGATATCATGGCTAGACAACTGGTGGATAATTGTAATAAATCTTCATGTTTTAAGAGGTGAAGAATGAGATGTACACAGCAGACACTGGTTCACGAAAAATCTGAAATCCCACAGGACATGTGGGCCAGGCCCACTTGCTGAACAGCAGTGTATGCCACTTCCCTTAGTTCTAACTTGTGGGAATTGGTCCCTAGTTCATCGTTCTCCATGTCTTTTGGCTCCATCATAGGAAATCTTTACTCTGCTTCCTGTGATGTCCCACTTTTTTTCTTAAGAAATTGCCAACATTTGTGGTTTAATAGTTTTCTCAACAAACTTCCTGCTTGTAGAAAGCTGGCAAACCTGAGGGCTTCTTGAAATTTGATCAATCTCAACTCCCCTTAAGAACTTTTGTGAGGATATTATCTTTACAATCCATTATCTTTATAATCTTTATATTATCATTCAGTTCAGTTCAGTTCAGTACAGTCACTCAGTCGTGTCCAACTCTTTGCGACCCCATGAATCGCAGCACGCCAGGCCTCCCTGTCCATCACCAACTCCTGGAGTTTATAATCCATTTATTACAAAAACACAAAAACCAAAAACTACAGTTCTTTCTGAGATTGGCCTTTCTCTGTTTTGTAAGTTTCAGCTTTGTGTAATGCCTCTTATTGCAGCTGAGAGAGTATATTAGGCATTAAATCTTTTGAAGGTATTAATACATACAGCCATATCTTTGACATTAACTATTGTGTCAGTCTTTCTTTTATTTCAATAATCTTTTACTGACTTGGAGACTAGAGGAAAGTAAGAGTTTATTTTCCAGCCCAATAATTTAAACCTCTTCTGTAATCATTTTAAATTATTTTTGCGATTTTAAGTTTCTTCCCTTGCTCCTGAAGTTCTTTATCATATGCAGTTAAGAACATACAACTGACACTTTCAATATTCTACCTAGAGCTCTCTGGAAAAATTCATGTTTATTAGGGAGATTTTCTACCTGCCAAGTTATTGCAGGTTACAGCTCTGCCAATTGTCTCACGATGACATAAATAAGTTGTCATTTTCTTCCACCCTTCAGGAATAATTTCTGCACCATTTCTCTAGCCTTCTTCAACAGTGTGTTTAGTGATTTTTCATTTTCTGACTATCACCCAGTTCCAAAGCCAATACCATATGCTTCAGGATTTATGAAGACAATACTCCTCTAGGTAACAATTTCTGTTCTGTGTAGGTTTTCTCTTTGTAAAAAACAAACAAACAAACAAAGAAACCCCCTCAAATAGTTACAACAGCAACATTATATCACAATTTATTTCGGTGAAACAGTCTGTCGCTGCTCCAGCTTATCTGCATCACTGCTCTCTGCTGCGTTTGCTCACACCTCCAATAATGTGAAGGAGCCGATTAGTCGGAAGCTGCTGTCTGGTGTTCAGCAGACTGTTTGTTTTAACTGGGACAGCTCATTATCAGTTCCACGTGGTCTCTCGGTGTCTAGAAGTCTAGTCTGGCCTTATTAATGTGTTTGTCTTAGGGTTTGGCAGAGCGGCAACTGAGTGAGCTCTCGTGTACAAACACTTGTCAGAGCCTCTGTGTGATCACAGTTGGGAAAGGTCTAATTGGTTTTTGAAAGCCATTGCATGCAAGTCACTCACTCCTTAGCCAACCTAGACTCAAGGATTGGAGAGGTAGATGACATATTTTGATGAGAGGGAAGGATTTCTAGTCATTTTTAACTCTGCCAATGCATGTTTCTGCTGCTCTTTTGGGCTTCTGCCCTCAGGAGGAGAAAAGCTTCTACCAGGTACTGGAAGGTCTAACAGGATAGTGACTGTAGCCCATTTCTCCAGCTCAACCTTAAGAGGAATTGTGTTTCATTTGCCTTCTTGCCCTTCTTCTAGCACTATAAGAAACGTTTTCTCCAGGTAGCTTCTGCCTCCTTGGCTTGGATTCCAGAGTGCAAAATATGTGGAATGTCAACTACAAATTTGACACCTGCCATCTACGATAAGAAATAACTCATGAGCTGCTGCAGGTTCTGACCTTCAAGACACCCAAAAGGAGCTCAGTGTGGAGAGCAGGAATGAGGCACTCTATGCTCTGGAAAAAAACTGCAAAACAGGCCTTTAGATAGATATTTCCAGAAAATTTTATGAGCCCAATTCTTGCATTTCCTCATATCTAAACAAGCAAACAAACAAACAAACAACAACAAAAAAAAACTGACACCATTAATGGTTACATCTTTGTGACTAGCAGCAAGCCGGGGCCAAAATGCATGCTTGACTGCAGGTATTCCCCTTCTCTTAAGTCATATATAACACTGATCTCTCCCCCTACCTGTCTGGAGCAGTTTCTCAGAGCTATCTGAAATGCTGTCTCCCAGGCTATAGTTTTAATTTTGCTCCAAATAATGCTTAATTTACACTCTTATGTTATGCTGTTTTTTGTTTTGTTTTAAGTCAACAGGAGTATGTTTTACCCAACATACCATGGGACTCCAGTCCAGCTAGTTCTGTAACTATTTGTCTATCTGGACTATCTTCCTAAAGTAGATAACCCAGACTAGCCCATTGTACCTCAGTAAACCACAACCAGACACACATGTGTGTGAATGAAAGTAAGTGAAGTGATATTCATTGCTACTGAGGGTGGAGTGTTTTCTAGTGAATCAGTAGCTATATATAGATATAATACTTCGATGACTAGGAAGATACACTGAAGATTTAACCTGTACTAGTGGATTTATTTCCTTAGATAAACTGATAATCTTTATAAAGTTTACTTAATTATTCATCTATATGAAGCAATGCACTTGTTTTCATGTTCAGTTATAAGAACTGGATGCTTGGGGCTGGTGCACTGGGACGACCCAGAGGGAGGGTATGGGGAGGGAGGAGGGAGGAGGGTTCAGGATGGGGAACACAGGTATACCTGTGGCGGATTCATTTCTATATTTGGCAAAACTAATACAATATTGTAAAGTTTAAAAATAAAATAAAATTAAAAAAAAAAGAAAAAATGCAAAAGAATCTAAAGAACAAGTAAAAAAAGTAAGAATAAAAAAAAAAAAAGAACTACATGGCATGTTATTGCCAAATAGAGTCAATGTGTTTTCATTGTCATAACCCCTCACAATCAACAAGGAGTGACTGAGCTTTGTCACTCAGTTGCATCTGACCCTCTGTGACTCCATGAACTACAGCCTGCCAGGCTCCTCTGTCCGTGGAATTCTCCAAGCAAGAACACTGAAGTGGGTTCCCATTTCCTGAGAAGGAAATGGCAACAAGGAACCTGAGGCCAACTCATTTCTTTTTTCCATTGATGAGAAGACTATCCACAGTGAATTGTAAAAAATATCGGTTTAATATGTTATACTCAGACACCTGATAACGAAGGCAAGGTCACACATGAATAACAAATGGGCAAGTTTGGGCCCCATTTTAAAAAGTTTTTATTTCTTATTCAATTTCTATGTGATGATTTTGTCTAAATAGTTGCTTAAGTCTCCCAGTTTGGGTATTTATTAATACTAGTTTATAGCAGTCTTTGAAATCAGAACTTTTGGGAATAATGAAAGTTTTGTTGAGCAAAATTTAATGGAAACTATGGAATGAATAATGATGACTTCAAGAATGACCTTTAGCTAAACAACCCTCCAGCAAACACACACACACACACACACTCACACACACTCACACACTCACACACACCATACTCACACACACCATACTCACACACCAAGACCCAGGAATTAGAGGGCTAAGCCTCCACATCAGTTCTTATATTAGATTTACAATCTGCTGATTCATATCTATAGTATCTGATTTTTCAATTATATAATCCTATATCCAGGTATATAAAACTGATTACTTCCTTGATCCAGTAATTATAAGTGCTCTCCATCTTTCTGTCTATATTTTCTTCACATATGATCATTAAAACATAGGAAATCTATTACTTGAAATAATTTCCTATTGTAAGGACTAGCATAATATGAAGGCCCTGGGGTGTAAACATTTTCCTCTTTAAGTGGACTCCACTAACAAGTTCTAGAAACACTGTTATACAAATTATGGCTAGATTACACACACACACACACACACACACACATATATATATATATATATATATATATATTGGTGTGGGGAGACAGAGTTTATAAATGTTGATGGCTTTAGGAGCAGAAATGATTCTTTGGGGTTTGAATATTGCTTGAGGAATTCCCCACTGTCTCAGAATCAGGTTCTTCTGCTGGTATTTACGGCAAAGCTTATGGATTATCTGGTTACCTCAGCCAAATGGATGGTGACCTTTTAAGTATTTCATACACATATCATGATTATGAGAATCCTGAAAAATGATCCTAGTGCTATCCTTTGCTTTGGTAGGAACTCCAGAGACTTACAGGGCACTGGAAAAATTTTATTTTCTTTGGGTGTTTTATTTCTATGTTCTATTTTATTCTGTCGGTCTTGCTCAAGCATTTATTTATGAAGCAGAGGAGTCAAACTTCAAATAGGTGGGAGGGGAGGCTAGAAGGGCAAGTCTCTGAAGTTTCCTGGGCAGCCCAGCATCCCTGCGGCATCTTGTTATTTTTGCCTTCGTGTGACTGCAGGTGCACATTACCTTTGATTAAGTAATTGGGTTCAGGGAACTCCCAGGCATGAACACACAATTATTGCTCCTGTTTTCTTTTTGCTTCTCTGACCCACAAAAAGACATCTAGCTCAACTGTACCATCAGGAATAAAGGGAAAAAACAATTGAACAATTGATTCAAATTGAAATTTTTAAATTTCTTATGAATTTTCTTTTCAACCAAGAAGAAATATAGGTATTTGGTCTTCACTGCCCTTGAGAGACATAAAACACTAAACCTACAATAAAACATGCAACAATCCAAAATAACAATTTTAACTTTCAAAGGAAGATAGTACACACTTTCATAAACAATGAAATGGCACTTTAGTTTTTGTGACTGACATAGAATGGAGAGAAATATCTAAAAATGAAATGAAAACACTGAAGAATAATCATAGAGCTGTCCATACTTTTTATTTTTTCTTTATTTTTCTCCAAAATTGTTGTTAAAACTGTTATATTGGCAATTTTCAATTTTAAAAAAGAAAAATATGTTCTAAAAATGGCACGACTTTGAGGCTTGTTGAGTAGCTTATCCCGTCCTCATGCCAGTATGAAAACACAGCTGAGAAGGCAGGTGATATTTTCTGATGTTGTCAACTGTTTCATTTTTATTATTAAAATGGCACTTTTTAAATGTGATAACTAATGTTTAATATGAGCAAAGAGAAAATCATGTTTAATTTTCAACTGGTTACTAGGAAGGATTTTAATCTCAGATCTTGCATCCAGCAATTCAGATGTTGATATAATTTCCATGCTTTAAAAATGTGCATCAGTGTATGTGTACATGATTGGCTGTCATGGGGCAGGTCATTCACACAGCTTACTGCTTGCTACTGACAAGACTCCAGTGATCTATTGTTTTGAAGTTTTTCAAACATCAGGATCACTTCCCAACTTTATTTCACTGCTATTATGTAACATACCCATCTAAACAATGTTATTTTGGACTTTTAGAGACTATTTCAGAATATTAAGATGCAAGGAATAAGATCATGAAGGAATGAGAAGCAGTCTTTTGGTATCCTACACTCTAACCAATTTTTCAACCTAACTTCAGGTAGAATATAATGGTTACTTCTGGAGACTATCTAGGATTAAGAAGCAAATGATGAATGCTAACTAGATTATAACAATTTTTAGAGCAAGAACATTATTGCTAAATGAAGTCTTGGTGAAAATTTTAGTTTTAATTATAATTTTGTAAAAAAAAATACACATACACAAACTCATATGACTCTACTCCAGTATTAGAATGGAACTATTTATCAAAGCAAGAAACTGTTAGAGAATTCAGCAGGCTTTCTGCCATTGTGGGAAGATGAATGATGAATCAGATGCAATGTAGGATTCCTTAATAATTTATTGGGTCATGAGTTATGGTTTTGTTCAATTGAAAATTATTAGATGGGTTTGCCTCAGGCAAAGCACATAGTGTATGGAAAAGGAAAATAGATTAAGCAAACATTCCATGAGTTTAATCATTTCAAACAGTGTATTGGATAAAGGCCCTGATGCATTTGTCATTAATTCAAGGGACAATTTTACCTCTACACAACATGATCACAAGATGGGAGTTGTCAGTCCAGTTCCGTAAATGAGATGTTCATAATGAATAGATGGTATAAGTCATTACTTTCATCCAATGTTTTTCTTTGTGAATTAGGATAAGGAACAGTGCAACAGTCAAAGCTTGTGATTACTTTTTTTAATTGAAAGGGTTTTTTAAAAACCTCTAATCACTTATTAAACATCGACTGTCCCATACATATAACATATATTTATGAAGCACCAATTTTATGCCAGCAACACTGCTCGGAGTTCATTATAAGAACCAGTTTTAAATAAAAACTTGGTGACTGACCCTTCTAAACTGAAATTACCTTTCCTGGGCTTTCTTACACTAAAATATCTGTAAAGTTGACCAGATTTGGCCAAAATAATGAAACTATTGTAAAGTTACAGCCTCAGTCTTTATTTAACTAATACCCTTTTACAGTTTTTGAGGTGTTGGGCTATGTCTGCTCTTATATACTATAAAGCAATGCTATGTTAAACAACTTAGTATAAATAATATTTACTTAAAGGGTATCAGTCAATGTTACATCAACCTCTAACCAATAGGTATTTGGTTTCAGAATTTGGGATTTCATTTTGGGAGGTTTTTCATGATGCTCTGAACTGTTGTTCTTTATTAGTAGCTCCTCTTACAATGTTATTAGTTCTGGTGAAAAACAAATAGCAATAATAAAATCATAGTAGTCACTTTAGTTTTACTCTTTCCCTGTTAAATCTCCAGCCTATATTTCCAGATACTGGGCTGTAGGAATCTCAAAGGAGGAACAGTTTGGTTGTATATTTTGATTATAATGTTCCTCTGGCAGTATGTTGTCCAAGAAATGTGCCTCTTGAGAAATGAAGGTCAACCTCCTACTGGCTTAGAGAGAGACACACTAAATATTTCAGCTACCTATCATCACTACACTTTGGGAGAGACTAGAGAGTGACTGGCCCATATTGTTCAGGTGCAGATGACTCTTGTCTGAAGCTGTGAGTGAAATCTGGGTTCATTTATTGTCCCAGATAGAAGGTATATGTTCCTTTCTGTAGGGCAATGCAGAGGCAACCTACACAAGTTCTTGTATAGTACAGACATTAACAAAAATCAATTTGATTACTTTAAGTATGTTTAAAGATCATCCAAATCCCTCTATTTTCTTTCAAGTATTTATTACATATTTTGGGCAAGAAATTTTGAGCTGCTGGTGTATCCTAACTGAATACACACTCATCAGATCACACCTGTCATGACTCTTGTGTAGCTTTCTACTGTCAACATCCCCTACTAGAGTGGTACCTTTGCTACAACTGATGAGCCTAAATTGACACAGCATAATCACCCTGAAGTTCATTCTTGGTGTCCTACATTATGTGGGTCTGGACAAATTGTATAAAGGCATGTAGCCATCCTTATGGTATCCTACAGAGCATTTTTGAGGTGTTAGTGTGCACAGGCCACGTGCTATTACCTGAAGGATGGGCAGTGCCTTCGTCCTCATCATTAGTTGTCACTACACTGTACACAGGAACAGCCTGAGAAGCTTGTCAGTACACACTTGGCCCCTCCCCGAGTTGTTACTGATTTATTAGTTGTGTGAGGTACAAGAATCTGCATGATGTTTAAGTGCCCCCTTTGATGTCATTTGGGTGATATGATGGCTTATGTCAAGCTACACTTGTCTAGATGTTATAAACTTTAACTTTAAAATAAGATGCTTTCTTTGCCTAGATTTCTAGAAAACCTAGAGTCAAATTTGTAGTTTAGTCAACTCTTATAGAATGAAAACAATACTTACACATATACGTATATGGGTCAATGTAAATTGATATATAATTCATGTCCTTTTTTCTGGAATAGATAATAAAAAATAATTGGATATATATGTATATATAGATATATACATAAGTATTATATACATATATTTGTATAATAGCGCAGGTTGATGGGACTATATATCCTACGGCCGCAATGTTCAAAAATTGTATTTTTAATTGTATTTTCCAGGGGAAAATTGTGGGTGGATTTATGATTAAAAACGCACTCGTGCTCACGCTCAGTCACTCAGTCGTGTCCGACTCTCTGCGATCCCCCTGGACTGTAGCCCACCAGACTCTTCTGTCCATGTGATTTCGCCGGCAAGAATACTGGAGTGGGTTGCCATTTCCTTCTTCAGAGGATCTTCCTGATCCAGGAACCAAACTCATGTCTCTTGCATCTCCTGCACTGCTGGTAGATTCTTTACCACTGAGCTTCGGGGAAAGCCCCAGTCCAACAGCGCAGTAAGTCAACTTAAAATGACTAGCATAGATAATGTTTCCCAAAATAAGTTCACAGGAGAAGAGTGGAAAAGTAAAAGTATTCAGTGCCTCCAAATTCTTGAACCCTGCATGTGCTTAACAAATAAACTAACCATAGAATACATGCATCATAATACATTATGACAGATTTTAAGGACTGCAACATTAACATTTCATTTTTGGCACGCTCAGTAACTACACTGAAAAATTAGAGGGAAAAGTGGAGAAATCACCCCTTCAGGTTAAAAAGCAAAACTAAAAACTGATTCAGAGCATCCCCATTAAGAATGAACATATTCTTCCTGATTTCAATATAGCTTAAGAAACCAATACCTCATTCAGTTCAGTTCAGTTCAATTCAGTCACTCAGTCGTGTCTGGATGTTTGTGACCCCATGATTCGCAGCACGCCAGGCCTCCCTGTCCTTCACCAGCTCCCAGAGTTTACCCAAACTCATTTCCATCAAGTCGGTGATGCCATCCAGCCATCTCATCCTCTGTCGTCCTCTTCTCCTCCTGCCCCCTCCCAGCATCAGGGTCTTTTCCAATGAGTTAACTCTTTGCATGAGGTGGCCAAAGTATTGGAGTTTCAGCTTCAGCATCAGTCCTTCCAAAGAGCACCCAGGGCTGATCTCCTTTAGGATGGACTGGTTGGATCTCTTTGCAGTCCAAGGGCCTTGCAAGAATCTTCTCCAACACCACAGTTCAAAAGTATCAATTCTTTGGCACTCAGCTTTCTTCACAGTCCAACTCTCACATCCATGCATGACCACTGGAAAAAACATAGCCTTGACTAGATGGAACTTTGTTGGCAAAGTAATGTCTCTGCTTTTGAATATGCTATCTAGGTTGGTCATAACTTTCCTTCCAAGGAGTAAGCATCTTTTAAATTCATGGCTACAGTCACCATCTGCAGTGATTTTGGAGCCCCCCAAAATAAAGTCTGACACTGTTTCCACTGTTTCCCCATCTATTTCCCACGAAGTGATGGGACCAGATGCCATGATCTTCGTTTTCGGAATGTTGAGCCTTAAGCCAACTTTTTCACTCTCCTCTTTCACTTTCATCAAGAGGCTTTTTAGCACCTCTTCACTTTCTGCCATTAGGGTGGTGTCATCTGCATATCTGAGGTTATTGATATTTCTCCCAGCAATCTTGATTCCAGCTTGTGCTTCTTCCAGCCCAGCGTTTCTAATGATGTACTCTGCATAGAAGTTAAATAAGCGGGGTGACAATATACAGCCTTGACATACTCCTTTTCCTATTTAGAACCAGTCTGTTGTTCCATGTCCAGTTCTAACTGTTGCTTCCTGACCTGCATGTAGGTTTCTCAAGAGGCAGGTCAGGTGGTGTGGTATTCACATCTCTTGAAGAATTTTCCATAGTTTATTGTGATCCACACAGTCAAAGGCTTTGGCATAGTCAATAAAGCAGAAATAGATGGTTTTCTGGATCTCTTTTGCTTTTTTGATCCAGCGGATGTTGGCAATTCGATCTCCGGTTCCTTTGCCTTTTCTAAAACCAGCTTGAACATCTGGAAGTTCATGGTTCATGTATTGCTGAAGCCTGGCTTGAAGAATTTTGAGCATTATTTCACTAGCGTGTGAGATGAGTGCAATTGTGCAGTAGTTTGAACATTCTTTGGCATTGCCTTTCTTTGGGATTGGAATGAAAACTGACCTTTTCCAGTCCTGTGGCCACTGCTGAGTTTTTCAAATTTGCTGGCATATCATTAGTGATTCAGAAAACTTCCCATTCACATATATTAAAATTACTCTTAATAATAAACTGATAATGATTTTTCAATATATATATGTGTAAAATCATGTCCTTGTATACCTTAAAGTTACACAATGGTATATGTTAATCATACCTCAATAGAACTGAAAAAAAAATAATTCGATCTAAAAATCTTCTGAAAGTATGGGTATGTTCTTGCCCATCAGAAAGAACATAACAGAGTATAGAAAATGATCCAATCCCCAGAAGATTTGGTGTAAAGAGTGGAGTGTCATTTATTTGAGTATATGTTATCTCTACTTTATATTTAAAACTTAAGCATGGAAATAAAATATTAATTTAGTACTTTTTTAAACATAGCCTGAGGCATTTATTTTTGTTTGTTAGGGAGAAAGATGTACTTCAGGAAACTTGAATGTATAATTTTCTTCAAAATTACGCGTTCTCATTTCAGATAAAGCAAAAATTGTTTACTTCTTTGTGGTCCAACAACCTTGTCCTAAAATAGTTATCCTGACATATTTTCCTTCTGAGAATTTGTTTCTCAGCTCTACAATCTTTACATAAAGGAAAAGCTACGGAGGAAAGCTGTCTATTGTAAGAGGAGTATAGCGCATATTTCCATAGGACTGTGACTGAAGGCGTTACTGTTATGGTGAAAGGAGAAACAAATTGAAGAAGTGAGATCACAAAAAAAAATGTCAAGATATAATGTATAATTAAAAGCCTCTCAAAAAGGTACCAAGTAAAACTGTCAAATCTTTCTATTTTTAAACTTTTTTTGAAGAGTCAGAAGAAATTTCATGAGAGTACGACAATCTTACTACAAACTTGCTGTAAACTCACTCTTAATTTTTCTATATTTTTAAAGAGCATAAATTAGTCCTACAAATTATATAACTCATGCATTTCTAGATTACAACAAAAGCTGCAATCATTTTATTGGACAATATTGTATTGGGAAGCCCTTTACCATGTATGTATGACAGATTTCTTATTACTTTCCGACATTAAATCTTTAAGTCATAAAAAATCTCAACATTCAGAAACTGAGATCATGGCATCCAGTCCCATCACTTCATGGCCAATAGATGGGGAGACAATGGAAACAGTCACAGACTTTCTTTTCTTGGGCTCCAAAATTACTGCAGACAGTGACTGCAGCCATGAAATTAAAAAATACTTGCTCCTTGGAAGGAAAGCTATGTCAAATCTAGACAGTATGTTAAAAAGCAAAGACATCACTTTGCTTACACAGGTCTGTCTAGTCAGAGCTATGGTTTTTCCAGTTGTCATGTACGGATGTGAGAGTTGGACCATAAAGAAGGCTGAGGAGGAAGAAGTAATGCTTTCTAACTGTGGTGCTGGAGAAGACTCTTTAGAGTCCCTTGGACAGCAAGGAGATCAAACCAGTCAATCTTAAAGGAAATAAACCCTTGAATATTCATTGGAAGGACTGATGATGAAGCTGAAGCTCCAATATTCTGGCCACCTGATACAAAGAGGCAACTCACTGGAAAAGACCTTGATGGAGGGAAAGACTGAGGGCAGGAGGAGAAGGGGGTGACAGAGGACGAGATGGTTGGATTGCATCATTGACTTGATGGATCTGAGTTTGAGCAAATTCTGGGAGATGGAGAATGACAGAAAGTCTGGCCTGCTGCAGTCCATGGAGTCTTAAAGAGTAGGACACGACTGAGCGACTGAACAACACCAAAATTTTTAAAGAACTACTAAGGGACAAAACATACATAAACAGTCCCAATTTACAATGGTTTGATTTAAAATTTTTTGACTTTATGATGGTATGAGGGCAATATGCATTCATAAAAAAAATCAAACTTTAAATTGAATTTTGCTCCTTTCCTGGGCTATAATTCCTCTCTTGTGATGCTGGGACACAGCAGTGAGTACAGACCCCTGATCGTCACGTGATCAGGAGGGTAAACAATCGATAAAGTGACAACCATCCTGTACCCAGACAACCATTCTGTTTTTTTTCACTTTCAGGACAGTACTCAATAAACTACATGCAATATTCAACACTATTGTGAAATACATGTTGTTTTAGTTTTGTCCAATTGTAGGCTAATGTAGTATGTTATGTAAGTGAGGCATTCTGAGCACATTTAAGGCATGTGAGGCTAAGCTAAGATGGTTGGCAGGTTAGCTATACAGTCCTCCCTGGGTATTTAAGAGAGACTGGCTCCAGAGCCACCCAGAGATATCAGAACCCACAGATGCTCAAGTCCCTTGTATAAAATGGTGAAGTATTTGCAACCTATTCCCATATTCCTGTCTGATAAATCCCATGAATCCAGGAGCTTCACAGGCCACAGTTCATGGGGGTCTCAAAGAGTGGTACAAGATTTAGTGACTAAACAACAGCATTTGCATATAACCTGTGCTCATCCTTCATCTCTACATTACTTCTAACACCTAATACAATGTAAATACTATGTAAATAGTTGTACAATACAAATGAAAATTTATGCAAATAGTTGCCTTAGACATGCTGGAAACTGAAATTTGCTTTTTAAAACTTTCTGGAATTTTTTTTTTCTCAAATATATTTGATTCATACAGGAGACATAAGAAACACAGGTTCGATCCCTAGTTCCAGAAGATCATCTGGAGGAAGGCATGGCAATCCTCTCCAGTATTCTTGCCTAGAAAATCCCTTGGACAGAGGAGCCAGGCAGACTACAGTCCGTAGGGTCACAAAGAGTCAGACATGAGTGAAACAACTCAGAACAAATGCACACACTCATGTTTGAGTCACTGTTGGTTGAATTAAAAGATATGTACTCATGAATACAGAGGGCCAACAATCTTAAGTGCATTCTAAATTTATAATACATTAAACTAATGATGGATTTGATCGTCCTATTGCAGGGCGATCTGGAGAGTTAATGAAGAACTTCTGTTCAAGAAGGAAAACCTGACAGTAAAGATGCAGAGTTGTCCTTTAAAAGTTGAGTTGGGGAAACAGTCTGTTCTCTAGAAGTCTCTTATTTATGGTTACCTGTATCTGTGGATTCGGGGAAGGAAAAGCCAAAAATTTGCAAACTCAAAGTTGATATTTTCCTCACAAAGTAAACACAGGACAAGCAGGACAGATTTTAAATTAACATTTAGTTTAACATAGGAAATCAGTAGTAGATACAGCCAACCCTGGTTGGGGGGAAATGGACTTGAGTCCCAGATGCAAGCAGGTCATCACTTTTTTTTTTTTTTAATGTGAAAAGTCTTTAATCTAAGAAACAATATTTTGGAAAATGCCTTAGAGACTGTTAATGAGAGGTAATAGTGAACGGAGCACAGTAGCTAAATCAGGGAAGGGCAGAGTATGAAAAAATAAGTGAAATGTTCCCAGAAAATGTCTAGTTTTAAACTACTGTTGCTTGAAATCCTCTTCAGTGTCTAGAACATAGTTTCTGTGAACTACTGAATGAATAAATATCCACTGACAGAAGTGGGAAGAGTGCCTGGCAAGCCAGTAGCATATGGATGTGAGAGAAGGGTGGAGAGGAGAGTTAGGCAGCCTGAGCTGGATGATTAATCACATCTATTTTTAACTTGGGAACGAGAACAAGAGAAAAGCAGAGAAAACTGAGCATTGTTGTAGAGTTAGGATATTCTGATTGGCTAAGGTTTTACAGAAAATACTATGAAACAGAAATTTAACTCAATATTTTCTTTATAGGATGGCATATCAAATCAGCAACTTCCCAGTTGGTGCTAGTAATAAAGAATCAGCCTGTGAATGCAGGAGACACAAGAGACGTGGGTTCAATCCCTGAGTTTGGAAGATCCGCTAGAGAAGGATATGGTAACCCATGCCAATATTCTTGCCTGGAGAATCCCATGGAAAGAGAAGCCTGGAGGGCTACAGTCCACGGGGTCCCAAAGAGTCGAACAGGACTGAGCACAGCACACTATCAAATCAGAGGTATAAAAGCTTGACAGAACCAATTAAATTCTGTAAAGCAATTATTCTTCAATTAAATATGTAATTAAAAAAAAAAAGCTTGGGAAAAACATTTTAAATAAATCTTTCAGTTCAGTTCAATTCAGTCACTCAGTCATGTCCAACTCTTTGCAACCCCATGGACTGCAGCACACAGGACTTCCCTGTCTATCACCAACCCCCAAAGCTTTTTCAAACTCCTGTCCATCGAGTCAGTGATGCCATCCAACCATCTCATCCTCTGTCGTCCCCTTCTCCTGCCTTCAATCTTTCCCAGCATCAGGGTCTTTTCCAAGAAGTCAGTTCTACGCATCAGGTGGCCAAAGTATTGGAGTTTCAGCTTCAGCATCAGTCCTTCCAATGAATATTCAGAAATGATTTCCCTTAGAACTGACTGGTTGGATTTCCTTGCTGTCCAAGGGACTCTCAAGAGTGTTCTCAGCACCACAGTTCAAAAGCATCAATTCTTCAGCACTCAGCTTTCTTTATGGTCCAACTCTCATACATACATCACTACTGGAAAACCATAGCTTTGTCTAGACAGAACTTGTTGGCAAAGTAATGTCTCTGCTTTTTAATATGCTGTCTAGTTTGGTCATAGAGTTTCTTCCAAGGAGCAAGTGTCTTTTTAATTTCATGGCTGCAGTCACCATCTGCAGTGATTTTGGAGTCCCCCAAAATAAAGTCTGTCACTGTTTCCATTGTTTCTCCATCTATCTGCCATGAAGTGATAGGGCCAGATGTCATGATCTTAGTTTTCTGAATATTGAGTTTTAAGCCAACTTTTTCACCCTCCTCTTTTACTTTCCTCAAGAAGCTCTTTAGTTCTTTGTTTTCTGCCATAAGGGTGGTGTCATCTGCGTATCTGAGGTTATTGATATTTCCCCCAACAATCTTGATTCCAGCTTGTGCTTCATTCAGCCTGGCATTTTGCACAATACACTCTGCATATAAGTTAAATAAACAGGGTGACAATATATAGCCTTGATGTACTCCTTTCCCTATTTGGAACCAGTCTGTTTTCCCATGTCTGGTTCTATCTATTGCTTCTTGACATGCATACAGATTTCTCAGAAAGGTGGTCTGGTATTCCCATCTTTTTAAAGAATTTTCCACAGTTTGTTGTGATCCACACAGTCAAAAGCTTTTGCATAGTCAATAAATCAGAAGTAGATGTTTTTCTGGAACTCTCTTGCTTTTCAATGACCCAAAGGATGTTGGCTATTTGATCTCTAGCTCTTCTGCCTTTTCTGATTCCAACTTGAACCTCTGGAAGTTCACAGTTCATGTACTATTGAAACCTGGCTTGGAGAATTTTGAGTATTACTTTACTAGCGTGTGAGATGAGTGCAATTGAGTGGTAGTTTGAACATTCTTTGGCATAGTCTTTCTTTGGGATTTAAATGAAAACTGACCTTTTCCAGTCCTGTGGCCATTGCTGTGTTTTCCAAATGTGCTGGCATATTGAGTGCAACACTTTCACAGCATCATCTTTTAGGATTTGAAATAGCTCAACTGGAATTCCATCACCTCCACTGGCTTTGTTTGTAGTGATGCTTCCTAAGGTCCACTTGACTTTGTATTCCAGGATGTCTGGCTCTAGGTGAGTGACCATACCATAGTGATTATGTGAGTCATTAAGATTTCTTTATATAGTTCTTCTGTGTATTCTTGCCACCTCTTCTTAATAACTTCTGCTTCTGTTAGGTCCCTACTATTTCTGTCCTTTATTGAGCCCATCTTTGCATGAAATGTTCCCTTGGTATCTAATTTTCTTGAAGAGATTTGTAGTTTTTCCCATTCTGTTGTTTTCCTCTATTTCTTTGCATTGATCACTGAGGAAATCTTACTTATCTCTCTTTGCTATTCTTAGGAACTCTACCTTCAAATAGGTATATTGTTACTTTTCTCCTTTGCCTTTTGCTTATCTTCTTTTCTCAGCTATTTGTAAGGCCTCCTCAGACAACCATTTTGCCTTTTTGCATTTCTTTTTCTTGGGGATGGTCTTGATTCCTGCCTCTTGTACAATGTCACAAACCTCCACCCATATTTCCTCAGGCACTCTGTCTATCAGATGTAATTCCTTGAATCTATTTGTCACTTCCACTCTATAATAGTAAAGGATTTGATTTAGGTCATACCTGAATGGCCTAGTGGTTTTCCCTACTTTCTTCAATTTGAGTCTGAATTTGGCAATAAGGAGTTCATGATCTGAGCCACAGTCATTTCCTGGTCTTTTTTTGCTGACTGTATAGAGCTTCTCCATCTTTGGCTGCAAATAATTTAATCAATCTGATTTCAGTATTGACCATTGATGATGTCCATGTGTACAAGCTGTTTGCTATGACCAGTGCACTCTCCTGGCAAACCTCTGTTAGCCTTTACCCTGCTTCATTTTGTGCTCCAAGGCCAAATTTGCCTGTTACTCCAGCTATCTCTTTACTTCATACTTTTGCATTGTAGTCCCCTATGATGAAAAGGACATCTTTTTTGGGTGTTGGTTCTGGAAGGTCTTGTAGGTCTTCATAGAACCTTTCAATTTCAGCCTCTTCACCAGTACTGATTGGGGCATAGACTTGGATTACTGTGATATTGAATGGTTTGCCTTGGAAATGAAGAGAGATCATTCTGTCATTTTTGAGATTGCACCCAAGTACTGCATTTTGGACTCTTTTGTTGACTACGATGGCTATTCCATTTCTTCTAACATTAGTAGATATAATATTCATCTGAGTTAAATTCACCCATTTCAGTCTATTTTAGTTCACTGATTCCTGAAATGTTGATGTTCACTCTTGCCATCTCTTGTTTGACCACTTCCAATTTATGTTGATTTATGGACTTAAAATTCCAGGTTCCTATGCAATATTGTACTTCACAGTATCAGACTTTTTTTCCATCACTAGTCACACACACAATTGGGCATTGTTTTCACTATGGTTCTGTCTCTTCATCCTTTCTGGTGTTATTTCTCCACTCTTCTCCAGTAGCATATTAAGCACCTACCAACCTGGGGAGTTCATCTGTCAGTGTCATATCTTGTTCCCTTTTCATACTGTTCATTGGGTTCTCAAGGCAAGTATACTAAAGTGGTTTGCCATTCCCTTTTCTAGTGGACCATGCTTTGTCAGAACTCTCCACGATGACCTGTCTATCTTGGGTGGCCTACACGTCATGGCTCATAGTTTCATTGAGTAGACAATGCTGTGGTCCATGTGATCAGTTTGATTAATTTTCTATGATTATGGTTTTCTTTCTGACTGCCCTCTGAGGGATAAAGATAAGAGGCTTATGGAGCTTCTTGATGGGACACAGTGACTGAGGGGGAAACTGGTTCTTGTTTTGATGGGTAGGGCCATGTTCAGTTCAGTTCAATTCAGTTGCTCAGTCATGTCCGACTCTTTGTGACCCCATGAACTGCAGCACACCAGGCCTCCTTGCCCATCACCAGCTTCCAGAGTTTATTTAAACTCATGTCCATCGAGTTGGTAATGCCATCCAGCCATCTCATCCTCCGTCATCCCTTCTCCTCCTGCCCCCAATCCCTCCCAGCATCAGAGTCTTTTCCAATGAGTCAACTCTTCACAGGAGGTGGCCAAAGTATTGGAGTTTCACCTTTAGCATCAGTCCTTCCAATGAACACCCAGGACTGATCTCCTTTAGAATGGACTGGTTGGAACTCCTTGCAGTCCAAGGGACTCTCAAGAGTCTTCTCCAACACCACAGTTCAAAAGCATCAATTCGTTGGCGCTCAGCTTTCTTCACAGTCCAACTCTCACACATGACCACTGGAAAAACCATAGCCTTGACTAGACGGACCTTTGTTGGCAAAGTAATGTCTCTGCTTTTGAATACGCTATCTAGGTTGGTCATAACTTTCCTTCCAAGGAGTAAGCATCTTTTAATTTCATGGCTGCAGTCACCATCTGCAGTGATCTTGAGCCTAAAAAATAAAATCTAACACTGTTTCCACTGTTTCCCCATCTATTTCCCATGAAGTGATGGGACCAGATGCCATGATCTTCGTTTTCTGAATGTTGAGTTTTAAGCCAACTTTTTCACTCTCCTCTTTCACTTTCATCAAGAGGCTTTTTAGTTCCTCTTCAGTTTCTGCCATATGGGTGGTGTCATCTGCATATCTGAGGTTATTGATATTTCTCCCAGCAATCTTGATTCCAGCTTGTGCTTCTTCCAGCCCAGTGTTTCTCATGATATACTCTGCATAGAAGTTAAACAAGCAGGGTGACAATATACAGCCTTGATGTATTCCTTTTCCTGTTTGGAACCAGTCTGTTGTTCCATGTCCAGTTCTAACTGTTGCTTCCTGACCTGCATACAGGTTTCTCAAGAGGCAGGTCAGGTGGTCTGGTATTCCCATCTCTTTCAGAATTTTCCATAGATTATTCTGATCCACATAGTCAAAGGCTTTGGCATAATCAATAAAGCAGAACTAGATGTTTTTCTGGAACTCTCTTGCTTTTTTGATGATCCAGCAGATGTTGGAAATTTGATCTCTGGTTCCTCTGCCTTTTCTAAAACCAGATTGAACATCTGGAAGTTCACGGTTCACGTATTGCTGAAGCCTGGCTTGGAGAATTTTGAGCATTACTTTACTAGCATGTGAGATGAGTGCAATTGTATGGTAGTTTGAGCATTCTTTAGCATTGCCTTTCTTTGGGATTGGAATGAAAACTGACCTCATCCAGTCCTGTGGCCACTGCTGAGTTTTCCAAATGTGCTGGCATATTGAGTGCAACACTTTCACAGCATCATCTTTTAGGATTTGAAACAGCTCCACTGGAATTCCATCACCTCCACTAGCTTTGTTCGTAGTGATGCTTTCTAAGGCCCACTTGACTTCACATTCCAGGATGTCTGGCTCTAGGTGAGTGATCACACCCTAGTGATTATCTGGGTCGTGAAGATCTTTTTTGTACAGTTCTTCTGTGTATTCTTGCCATCTCTTCTTAATATCTTCTGCTTCTGTTAGGTCCATACAATTTCTGTCCTTTATCGAGCCCATCTTTGCATGAAATGTTCCCCTGGTATCTCTAATTTTCTTGAAGAGATCTCTAGTCTTTCCCATTCTGTTATTTTCCTCTATTTCTTTGCATTGATCACTGAGGAAGACTTTCTTATCTCTCCTAGCTATTCTTTGGAACTCGGCATTCAGATGTTAATATCTTTACTTTTCTTCTTTGCTTTTCACTTCTCTTCTCTTCACAGCTATTTATAAGACTTCCTCAGACAGCCATTTTGCTTTTATGCATTTCTTTTTCATGGGGATGGTCTTTATCCCTGTCTCCTGTACAATGTCACGAGCCTCCGTCTATAGTTCATCAGGCACTCTATCTATCAGATCTAGTCCCTTAAATCTATTTCTCACTTCCACTGTATAATCAAAAGGGATTTGATTTAGGTCATACCTGAATGGCCTAGTGGTTTTCCCTACTTTCTTCAATTTAAGTCTGAATTTGGCAATAAGGAGTTCATTATCTGAGCCACAGTCAGCTCCCGGTCTTGTTTTTGCTGACTGTATAGAGCTTCTCCATCTTTGGCTGCAAAGAATATAAGTCTGATTTTGGTGTGACCATCTGGTGATGTCCAAGTGTCGAGTCTTCTCTTGTGTTGTTGGAAGAGGGTGTTTGCTATGACCAGTGTGTTCTCTTGGCAAAACTCTGTTAGCCTTTGCCCTGCTTCATTCCGTATTCCAAGGCCAAATTTGCCTGTTATCCCAGGTGTCTCTTGACTTCCTACTTTTGCATTCCAGTCCCTTATAATGAAAAGGACATCTTTTTTGGGGTGTTAGTTCTAAAAGGTCTTGTAGGTCTTCATAGAACCGTTCAACTTCAGCTTCTTCAGCATTACTGGTTGGGGCATAGGCTTGGATTACTGTGATATTGAATGGTTTGCCTTGGAAATGAACAGAGATCATTTTGTCGTTTTTGAGATTGCATCCAAGTACTGCATTTTGGACTCTTCTGTTGACCATAATGGCTACTCAATTTCTTCTGAGGGATTCCTGCCGGCAGTAGTGGATATAATGGTCATCTGAGT
Source organism: Bos grunniens (assembly GCF_055505025.1). Taxonomy (NCBI): domain Eukaryota; kingdom Metazoa; phylum Chordata; class Mammalia; order Artiodactyla; family Bovidae; genus Bos; species Bos grunniens. The sequence goes on from NC_141188.1 coordinate 11,356,699, forward strand.
TAAACTCACCCATTCCAGTCCATTTTAGTCCGCTGATTCCTAGAATGTTGACGTTCACTCTTGCCATCTCCTGTTTGACCACTTCCATTTTGCCTTGATTCATGGACCTGACATTCCAGGTTCCTATGCAATATTGCTCTTTACAGCATTGGACCTTGCTTCTATCACCAGTCACATCCACAAGTGGGTATTGTTTCTGCTTTGGGTCCATCCCTTCATTCTTTCTGGACTTCTTTCTCCATTGATCTCCAGTAGCGTATTGTGCACCTACCGACCTGGGGAGTTCCTCTTTCAGTATCCTATGATTTTGCCTTTCATACTGTTCATGTGGTTCTCAACGCAAGAATACTGAAGTGGTTTGTCATTCCCTTCTCCAGTGGACCACATTCTGTCAGACCTCTCCACAATGACCTGCCCGTCTTGGGTGGCCCCACAGGGCATGGCTTAGTTTCATTGAGTTAGACAAGGCTGTGTTCCATGTGATGAGATTGACTAGTTTTCTGTGATTATGGTTTCAGTGTGTCTGCTCTCTGATGTCCTCTTGCAACACCTACTGTCTTACTTGGGTTTCTCTATCCTTGGACGTGGGGTATCTCTTCATGCTGCTCCAGCAAAGCGCAGCTGCTGCTCCTTAGCTTAGACGAGCGATATCTCCTCATGGCCGCCCCTTCTGATGTTGAACTTGAAGTAGCTCCTCTCGGCCCTCCTGCCCCCACTCAGAGCCATGTTCAGTAAATCTTTAATCCAATTTTCTGTTGATGGGCGGGGCTGTGTTCCTTCCCTATTATTTGACCTGAGAGAAAACTATGGTGGTGATAATGAAGGCAATGTTGACCTCCTTCAAAGGTCCTGTGCATGCACTGATGCACTCAGTGCCCCGGACCCTGTAGAGGCCAACGCCAACCCATGCCTCAGCTAGAGACTCTTGGACTCTCACAGGCAAGTCTTAATCAGTTTCTTGTGAGGTCACTGCTCCATTTTTTGGGTGCTGGTGCACACAAGACTTTGTTTGTGTCCTCCAAGAGTCTGCTTCCCCAGTTATATGTAAGTTCCCCTGGCCTCCAAATTCAAATTCTCTGGGGGCTCTCAGCCCCTTTGCCAGATCCCCAGGTTGGGAAATCTGTTGTAGGTCCTAGAACTTTCTTAACAGTGTGAGAATTTATTTGGTATAATTGTTCTGCAGTTTATGGGTTGTCTGTTCAGTGGCTCCATGGTGGGGTTAATGGCGACCTCCTCTAAGAGGGTTTATGCCACACCCAGGACTGTTGTACCCAGAGCCCGTGCCCCTGTGGAAGGCCACTGTTGACCCATACCTCCGTAGGATATACTCAAACACTCAAAGGCAGGTCTGGATCAGTCTCTGCAGAGTCTCCAGGTCCTACTGCCCATAAGGTGTTGTTTGAGTCCTCCAAGTATCTCTGGCGGGTATGGGGTTTGATTCTAAACATGATTTCACCCCTCCTACCATCTTGCTTGAGCTTCTCCTTTTCCCTTGCACATGGGGTATCTTTTTCAGAAATCTTTCAGAAAATGGACAAAACCAAAAGTGGCTCCTCTTCTGTTGAAGAGGAGTTGTGGGCTCCAGAGCCCAGGTGATGTTTCTGTTCCTTTTGCACAAGTAGTGGTGATTTATCAGACTCTCGTTTGGAATGTTCTAGAACCCTTTTGATAATACTTGGCATAATGCAATCTCACGGACAAATTTAATCCTCCATCAAGAGAGTCCCCTTAACCTCTTACCAAACAACAACCACAGATGCTAAAATATATTTGAATTGTTGAGCTCTTCAAAACTCTTTATATGTACAGAGAGTATAGACATCATGTACCAGTTTATCTGTGCTTCCCTGGTGGCTCAGATGGTAAAGAATCTGCCTAGAGTGTGGGAAACCTGGGTCCTATCCCTGGGTTGGGAAGATCCTCTGTAGGAGGGCATGGCAACCCACTCCAGCATTCTTGCCTGGAGAACCCCATGGACAGAGGAGCCTGGTGGGCTACAGTCCATATTATCACAAAGAGTCAGATGTGACTGAGCAATGAAGCATGCATGTATGCACGCATCAGTGTATCTGTATTTGTTTCATGGCACCACATAGATCTAAGAACCATGATGAATCATGGTGAATCATGATGAATGAATCATCATAAACAAGAAGACACTGCCCCAACTCTGAAGAGTTTAATATCTGTGCAAGTTTGATATAAATTAGTCATTTCATAGAGCCCTGGAATTCAGTGAAATAATTCTCTGCTGTGTAAAAGAACCACAAAGTGTGAATTCTAGGTTAGGTTTTTATATTGGGTTGGCCAAAAAGTTCATTAGATGTTATGGCAAAACCTAAATGAACTTTTTAGCCAACCCAATATTTTCATGACTGATGCAAAGTGAACTAAGTATATAGATTATGGAAACATTCATTTCAATTCTGAGACCATAATTCAGAGACTTAATAGCCTATTGCTCTAAATTACAATTATACATATAGCATTAATATAATATTAGCTAAAAGGCTTGCCATATAGCTATGAAGTTAAGGGAAATTTTTCATTTATATTTTAATTTTAGCTTTAAATAGATAACTCTAGGAATATTCCTCAATCTATATTAACTAAGACTGAAAATCAATGCTTTCATTTAAACTTAAATACTAATGCATCCAACAGAATTAAATCCAATGACTCTGATTCTTTTTTCCTGGAGCTATTGTGAAATTATTTGATCCATCTTTCTTAACATTTTGAATCTGGTCCATTAAGACTTTGAAAAGGCAGAGAAATGCTGCATTAAAATTAAAAGCTCATATTCTGAGAAGCAGCTAGCTAAAATTTGAGGCATTAATGCCTAGATGTAATATGTCTATTGTATATGAAGGGAAATAAGCTCCTATTGCTTTTTCCCTTTCAGAAACTGTGTTTTATATGTAGTTAAAATAAATAAACTCCTGTTGTCCGATCAATAAACGAGGCTGTTTTTGGAGTCAGTGGAAATAATTGTGTGTATACATGAAATTTTAGAAAGGTCTAAACTTTGTACCCTACAGCTATTCTGCTCTACCCATTTTTATTGTGCCAGATTCAATTATAGACAATTATTTATGTACTTTTACCCATCCATCTAAACTAATTTCTGCCCTAATTTTTTTTTTTTTTTAGTTTACAAGTTTGCTTGACTAGTAGAAAAAATCTGTTGCTTTAGGTTCCAATAAATTATATTCTTTATTAAAACAATATTATTTGATGAAGATATTTCTCTGACTCTTCTCAGAGTTTTGTGTCACATTTTAATGATTACCCTTAAACACCTTAACACATCCTGTCTATGGTCCTTCCAGAAGTGTCATTTTCAGTCTAGATTTTTAGGATATGATGATGCTTGACTGCATTTACTTATAATGAGCATCTAGGAATAGATTTCCACTCAAGTCCTGTACACCTTGCCAACCAATTAGAATGAAAACACAGAAATCCTGTTACAATTAGTGAACTTATACTTTGGCTAAAGCCATTCCTACACACTTTCTATATAATTATCGTTAGTTCTAGTTTGTCCTTTTCATTCCTTATAGTGAGGTATGTCAATTTACAATGTGGAAAGTTCAGTATTTTTTAAAACAATACTAAAATCATCAACAATTAGATCATAGATTTAATAAGCAAACACACCATTCCATGTCATTTCATTTGAAAATATTTCTTTCCTAAGTATTTCTACATTTATTATTATAGTTTGAGGACAATATACTGTTAAGATAATACTTCAAATGTAAGCATAATTATATTCATATTTTAGAAGTTTTAATTGGTTTTGACACTTCTCTGAAGATTCATAGAGATTTTTAAGATATTAAATATTATGTAAATATTAAGTAATAATTATGGATAATGGGATATATTTTAAATGAAGAATATCAAGGTATCTTAGTAATTGATAGTCACCCTGAAAACATGGTCAAAAGCTAAAGGACAGGATATACAATAAAAATCCACATCGATATCTTTTTAACTGTATACATAATTTAAAAAGGATAAAATGGAATGTAAAATGTTTCACTCCACCACTCTTTCAGAGAAGAAATTTTTACTCAGTTTTTTAATGTTTGCTTTAAGAATCAAATGTATATTAAAATTAATAATGAGTTTTTATGAGAATGAGCAGACTTTTTTTTTCCATAGGTGTATGCTTAACTATGAACTTGAGACCCCAAAATTCCAAGAGTAAATCCTTCAACTCTTATGAGGGATAAACTGCTGCCTTGGCATCCTTCAACCTACAATTCAAGCTAGAGGTTGAACTGCCATTTCTTTCTTCTTTTACAATTAATTTATCCCCAACATAAAGCTATAATCATCAGAATGCTTTGCCACAATCTATATGGAAAGGGATATAAGAGAGTGGCCTTTCCAAACACATTGCTAAAATCTGAATTCTGGATTTGTGACCTCAGCATTTACCGTCTATGATGTGCTTCTTCATGTTAAAAAATGGGATATCAGATATTATACTATTTTATAGTGTTTTCTATGAGTTTTAAATGAGTTACAATGGGAGAACTCTTAGAACTCTACCTCACACATAGTATGACCTTCTTGCTGTTGTTCAGTCACTAAGTCATGCCTGATTCTTTGTGACTCCATGGATTGCAGCACGCCAGCCTTCCCTTTGACTCCTTGTAACCCCATGGACTGCAGCATACCAGACTTCCCTCCTTTGTGGTTGGATCACCTCTGAATGCCAAGACAGGCTTGGGAGAATGGCAACCAGGCAAGTATATGTTGGGTTATATTGATGAATGGAAACAAACATACACAATTTTAACTAAGAAATAGAACAAAGATCAACTGAAAATATGTTTTTATAGACAGAAATAAGGTCAGAAGCTAAGGAAATAAATACATGAATCAAATATAACACAGGAAAAGGAAAATACCTTACGATTTAGCTATAAACAAAAAGGGGTGCCAACCTTTTGTTACCTGTTGTTGCCTTGTGGCTCAGGATGAAATGGAAAATTTTATAAAGGCGAGTTCAGAGAGTTTAAGGAGGAGATTGTTTTTGTATCTTTCCAACCAGAGAATCATAAAATTAAGGATCAATGTGATCACCATGGTAATACAAATGAATTTATATTTTTAAAATAATTTGTATATAAGGATTAACTGATATGATATTAACCACAGGACTTCTCTAGATATTAAAGAAGAAGAAGAAGTTAGGATAACATACGAAAATTGTGCCTTAGAAAATCACTGTATCAATGAGAGAGCAAAGGAATTTAGGAGGGAGAGATTGTCAGCTCTGTAAATTTGTGCAGCTTTACATCATCCTGATTATGAACATCTAGGAAATATGAGTTGAAGCTATTAGTTCCAATATGTCTCTTGAAGTTTAAAGATCTGAGGTAACACGAATGAGGACAGGCCATTAGGCCCTGGTTTACCACTCTAATTCTAAATCTTAGAACAGTTCTTCACATCCTCTAGGTACTCAATAAATATGTGTTGAATGAGTTAAAAAAAAATGACAGGTGGATGTTGAAATTTGCAGAAAAATATAGGAGATTAAAAACATGAAAAGAGCCACTGGACTGGACACACCAGGATAAAGTCAAATTTTCTGATTAGAAAAACAGCTTCTTACAGATTTTGGGGTGTTTCCACATGGTTTCTTTACTGTGGAATCAGAATAAAAGAAAAGAACAAAATAACTCAGGCAGAATAAAATTTGTAATAGTTGAAAAGATTTCCCAGAACACAGATGCTCATATTACTTTATGAAAGAGCTTTCTATAGTGCATTAACATTTGATGTACTTCTGAAATGAAACACACCCATTTGTAATTCTTTATCCATCAACGTTCTCAGTGAGAAGTTCAGAAAAAAAGATGCTGGCATAAAAATGATAATAAACTTAATTTGCAATTATATTCTTCTATTAACAATGTCAAAAACAAATAAATCCTTCTCTGGGCAAAATTTATTCTATCTTAATATTTTGCATAATTTTAAAAACACTTTTTGTTTTATCTTCACAGTAAGAGTCTTCACAGAAGAGTCTATTTTACTTTTCACGCTAATTAATAGGCTAATAGTCAATTAAAAAGTTATTCAAGGGTGAGTGGAGATATTTTTTAATATGGGATCAAATGGCTTTCTTAGCATGTCCTAAAACTATTTTGCTGTAGCTTTATTTCTATACAATTCTATCAATCTTGGAATTTCACAAATGTTCTGTGTCATTTTCCCTAGTACTATGATGTAAATCAATTTTAGGATGCAATTAAAACTTTCACTCTCCTCTCACCAACTTAAGTTTACAATATTAACACCATAAAGACACTTGTCTTCTAGGCACTGAGATGATTCTGTGAAAGCTGCTTCTCAAGGCAGTGCCATGTTTTACTTGGATTCACTGTGTAATTAATATTTTTCTCTCAGATACAGACAATTGAAATAGCACACTCAATGTACACTTTTGATCTATTTATTTCTTAGAAGGGAGAGAAATCTATACCACAAGTTCTAGTCAAAGTATCCCCCATTCACCACTCCTTTCACACATGAAATTTTAGCTATTTTTAAATGCTTGTGAGTCCTAGAACATCTCAGGGTGCTTCGTATTCATTTCTTATCTTTGCTTATTGTTGTTCGGTTGCTAAATCATGTCCAGCTCTTTGCAACCTCATGGACTGCAGTACCCCAGGCTTCCTTGTCTTTCACTATCTCCTGGAGTTTACTCAAACTCATGTCCATGGAGTCAGTGATGCCACCCAACATCCCATCCTTTGTCATCCCCTTCTCCTAACCTCAATCTTTTCCAGCATCAGGGTCTTTTCCAATGACTTGGATCTTCACATCAGGTGGCCAAATTATTGGAACTTCAGTTTCAGCATCAGTTCTTCCAATGAATATTCAGAGTTAATTTCCTTTAGGATTGACTAGTTTGACCTCCTTGCAGTTTAAAGTATTGCATTACCACAAATTAATAAGCTGAATGGTGGAAATACACACCTTTTGGAAAGTGCGAAAGTGTCCTGTAAATACTGACTGATGCTGATATTTTAGGTAAACTAAATAAAACTTTTTTCCAGAATTTTAATTTCAACATTTTTTTTCAATATTAAAACATAGCATTGAAATGAACACATTTGTCTCTAAGAATCTGGAAAAATTTATATCAACATCCCATCAGTTCAGTTCAGTTGTCACTCAGTCTTGTCTGACTCTTTGGACCCCATGGACTGTAGCACACCAGGATTCCCTGTCCATCACCAACTCCCAGAGTTTGCTCAAACTCACATCCATTGAATCGGTGATGCCATCGAACCATCTCATCCTCTGTCATCTCCTCCTCCTGCCTTCGATCTTTCCCGGCATCAGGGTCTTTTCCAAGGAGTCAGTTCTTCATATCAGGTGACCAAAGTATTAGAGTTTCAGCTTCAGCATCTGTCCTTCCAATGAATATTCAGGTTTGATAGTCCATGCAACATTCTTAAATTGAATTTATTGACTTTTTTCCTCCAATGACCTTCAATTTTTATCCATGTTATCCAAACTCTTTTTTGATAATTGTCCAAATCTTGTCATTCATTTGAAATGCTCCTTTTTATGAAACTAAGTCAAATAGGCCAGTTTCTGACCACATTTCTCTATCACCCAGGGATTATTCAATGAATGTTCTCAAGCCTCAGACATACCCCTAGTCTCTTGACCCTCATTTCCTCCTTACCATACCGACTGCGTGCTCTGTGAACATCTCTCTGTGTGTTAGACTCCACGATTAGGCTCTTCTGCCTTATACTGGGGGCTTCCCTGGTGGCTCAGAGGTTAAAGCCTCTGCCTGCAATGCGGGAGACCTGGGTTCAATCCCCGGGTCAGGAAGATCCCCTGGAGAAGGAAATGGCAGCCCACTCCAGTATTCTTGCCTGGAGAATCCCATGGACGGAGGAGCCTTATACTAGGAGTACCTTTGGATTCCTTGATGACTCAGCAGTAGAGAATTTGCTTGCTAAGTAGGAGATGTAAGTTTGATCCCTGAGTTGGAAAGATCCTTGGAGTAGGAAACAGAATCCCACTCCAATCTTGTGGACAGAGGAGCTTGGCGGGCTACAGTCCATGGGGTCACAGAAGAGTCAGACAAGACTTAGTAACTAAAAAACAACAGGATTACCTTTACCCTAGATCAATCCACCCAGCTAGCTTCTCTATAGCAACTCTCAGACTGATGAAGTGTAATGGAAAATAACATAACAATGCTTCAGATTTGATCTCTTTATTGATTTCCTAACTCTGCATCAACTGAGCCCTGATTAGTGCCCAGAAAACCTTTGTTCCTAATTGGTTTTGCTTTTTTTCCCATCCTCTCCAGTGTAGATGCTTCAAATGTTTTTCTTTTCTTTCTTTTTTAACCTATGGCACTGCTATTGATGCATACTTTCAATGAATTCAATCTCTAGTAACAAAAATATAAAAATCATCAATAACAATTTCCCACAACATGTCAACAACCCCTAAGATGATCTTAACCTATACCTTCACCGGCCTCCGTGTGTCAGACTCTGATGAACAAGAAAAACGTCCTACAGAATAGGGCTTATTCTTCCCCTAGTCATGAAAAACGCTGGGCTGGAAGCACAAGCTGGAATCAAGATTGCCGGGAGAAATAGCAATAACCTCAGGTATGCAGATGACACCACCCTTACGGCAGAAAGAGAAGAGGAACTGAAAAGCCTCTTGATGAAAGTGAAAGAGGAGAGTGAAAAAGTTGGCTTAAAGCTTAACATTCAGAAAACGAAGATCATGGCATCTGGTCCCATCACTTCATGGCATAGATGGGGAAACAGTGGAAACAGTGTCAGACTTTATTTTTTGGGGCTCCAAAATCACTGCAGATGGTGATTGCAGCCATGAATTAAAAGACACTTATTCCTTGGAAGAAAAGTTATGACCAACCTAGATAGCATATTGAAAAGCAGAGACATTACTTTGCCAACAAAGGTTCATCTAGTCAAGGCTATGGTTTTTCCAGTGGTCATGTATGGATGTGAGAGTTGGACTGTGAAGAAAGCTTAGCACCGAAGAATTGATGCTTTTGAACTGTGGTGTTGGAGAAGACTCTTGAGAGACCCTTGGACTGCAAGGAGATCCAAACAGTCCATCCTGAAGGAGATCAGCCCTGGGTGTTCTTTGGAGGGAATGATGCTAAAGCTGAAACTCCAGTACTTTGGCCACCTCATGTGAAGAGCTGACTCATTGGAAAAGACCCTGATGCTGGGAAGGATTGGGGGCAGGAGGAGAAGGGGACGACAGAGGAGGAGATGGCTGGTTGGCATCACTGACTCGATGGACGTGAGTTTGAGTGAACTCTGTGTGTTGGTGATGGACAGGGAGGCCTGGTGTGCTGAGATTCATGGGGTGGCAAAGAGTCAGACACGACTGAGCGACTTAACTGAACTGAACTGAGTGTTGGGCTACCTCAATCCTCCCTCCCTAATCCCCAGAATTCACATACAGTATAAAATACTTAAGGAGAAGTGAGTGACAATATTTATATTCATCCTCCATTATTATGAAACAATAGGTGATCCAGACAGCATTGTGAGAAACAGCATAGAGAACGCTTTTAAAATTATTGAAGGTAGTAGTATCCTATTTCATACAAGCAAAAAATTGTGATGATGTTTTATGCCATATCTCTTTCAAAGAGAAAAGAATTAAGACTTTTTCAAAAGTGTGTAAGACAACCCCATCTCTGCATTTTCATCATTCTCAGTAATGAAAGAGTGCTTAGGGCACATTCTCACCCATCCTTGTCTCATCTGAATCTTAGCTACATGCTTGCATTTTTTCAAGAAGGCACATGGCTAATTCCCCTCTTTTAATTCCAACAGATAAATTATATATCTTCAAATAAAATATCTGACAGAGTTAAAATGAAAGTGAAAGTGAAGTCGCTCCAGTCTTGTCTGACTCTTTGCGACCCTGTGGACTGACTGTATGTAGCCTATCAGGCTTCTCCGTCCATGGGATTCTCCAGGCAGGAATACTGGAATGGGTTACCATTTCCTTCTCCAGGGGACCTTCCTGACCCAGGGATCGAACTTGGGTATCTCACGTTGGAGGCAGGCGCTTTTATCCTCTGAGCCACAGGGAAGCCCTACAGAGTTTCAGTTCAGTTCAGTCGCTCAGTCGTGTCCGACTCTTTGCCACCCCATGAATTGCAACACGCCAGGCCTCCCTGTCCATCACCAACACACAGAGTTCACTCAAACTCACGTCCATCCAGTCAGTGATGCCATCCAGCCACCTCCTCCTCTGTCGTCCCCTTCTCTTCCTGCCCCCAAACCCTCCCAGCATCAGAGTCTTTTCCAATGAGTCAACTCTTCGCATGAGGTGGCCAAAGTACTGGAGCATCAGCTTCAGCATCATTTCTTCCAAAGAACACCCAGGACTGATTTCTTTTAGAATGGACTGGTTGGATCTCCTTGCAGTCCAAGGGCCTCACAAGAGTCTTATCCAACACCACAATTCAAATTCATCAATTTTTCAGGTGCTCAGCTTTCTCCATAGTCCAACTCTCACATCCATATATGACTAATGGAAAAACCTTAGCCTTGACTAGACGGACCTTTCTTGGCAAAGTAATGTCTCTGCTTTTCAATATGCTATCTAGGTTGGTCACAACTTTGCTTCCAAGGAGTAAGTGTCTTTTAATTTCATGGCTGCAATCACCATCTGCAGTGATTTTGGAGCCCCCCAAAATAAAGTCTGACACTGTTTCCACTGTTTCCCCATCTATTTCCCATGAAGTGATGGGACAAGATGCCATGATCTTTGTTTTCTGAATGTTGAGCTTTAAGCCAACTTTTTCACTCTCCTCTTTCACTTTCATCAAGAGGCTTTTTAGTTCCTCTTCACTTGCTGCCATAAGGGTGGTGTCATCTTCATATCTGAGGTTATTGATATTTCTCCCAGCAATCTTGATTCCAGCTTCTGCTTCTTCCAGCCCAGTGTTTCCCATGATGTACTCTGCATAGAAGTTTAACAAGTAGGGTGACAATATACAGCTTTGACGTACTCCTTTTCCTATTTGGAACCAGTCTGTTGTTCCATGTCCAGTTCTAACTGTTGCTTCCTGACCTGCATACAGACTTCTCAAGAGGCAGATCAGGTGGTCTGGTATTCCCATCTTTAGGTGATGTTTTATCATCTTTTCAGATTTAAAGAAGATTATTGGAAACTGAAGATTCATGCTTTCTACTTACATAGTTTTATAGCATGTTCTTCTGTTAAACTTTTTCCCATCATGTACTTATTATGTTTGATCTTATGTGTTTTATAGATCATACAGTTGAGCATATGCTATTCAATATAAAATGTTATAGATATCTACCCTTTCTAAGGCTTGTGTCACATTTAAATAGGTAGCAAAAAAATATATAAATGATGATTACTTCCACTCAAATACTATACTCATTAGGAAAAATAAATTGTTTATTAATTTATAGTTAAACTTTATTTAAATCACAAATATCTTGTGGTCTTTCTCTCCATGAATTATAAATTATAAAAGACTGACAAATTCCTTAGAAAGTCTCTGTAAAATTGGGATGAAAATATTTTTTCAGGAGACCTATTTTGTATTTGGGAATTCACTAACTTTTGCACTGTTCTTATTTATTTTTACCTGTAATTATTTTAAGATAAAATACTGTCTCATGATTACTATAAATTTCCTTTGTTCTTATGTGTGTCAAAGAAATTCTGTAAAAGATATAGTTTAAAATAATTTAATCAAATATCACATACATATAGCATGTTTTACAGATAGTACTAAACTGGATGGAAAAAACATCTGATAACATCTTTTTTTAGACAGCCATATTTAAACAGTATGACAACTCTGTTTTTCTTAAACTTTTCATTAATAAAAATAAAGTTTAAATTCACATAAGAATGCTTGTACTATGCCTGAACCTTGCTGAAAAAATTAAAACTAGAAATGACTGAAATACAGTTAATCAGAATGAATCTCCAGTTTTCCCAAACCTAGACCTTAACAATTAATAAGGAGAGAGAGAGGGAAACCGTACCAGCAGGCAGGTGACACTAAGCTGCTTGCTACTTATGGGATCAGGGATCCTGCAACACCAACTGTGACTAATAACTGATTTTCATTATAAGCTAACCAAGAAATATTTCAAAGTAAGAAGCATGAAAATATCAATAAAATAAAGATTGCTACAAATCTTACTTATATTTGTTAAACTTCCCTCAACTGCCTTTTACTTATACTCCCTTCTGTTTACCATTGTTCCTAAAGTTAGATTGGAATGTCTTTATAATTACAGGCCGCTGTTTATTTTCTTATAATGTAAAAACTTTAGTAAAAGAGTAAAAACAACAAAATCATGATAAGTAAAATGTCCAATAAATTCATGAAGTCTTCTGTAGGAATCAAAAGAAGGGGAGGGTTAAGAAAACAGTACTGCCCATTCCCAATCCCCAGTTCACTCTAATTGTAAACTTGATAATAGATTTCATCTAGAAAAACAAAATGAGAATTAAGACTGTAAATGCATGAAAAAAGTCTTAACAGAATCATCACTGAGCAAATATATCCTTTTTTGTTTTTGTTATTATTCTTTTCCCTTTGAAATGGAGTATTAAGCAAAACCTAAATGATAGGTGAAATAAGATTTAAAATGATCATTCAAAATATTTTTGTAAACCTCCTTAACAAATTCTACCATCACAAATTTATGATAGTCACTGTACCTGGGCTATGTTGTTTAGTAGCTAAGTCGTGTCCGACTTTTTGTGACCCTGTGGACTGTAGCCCCCCAGGCTCCTCTGTCCATGAGATTTCCCAGTCAAGAATACTGGAGTGGGTTGCCATTTCCTTCTCCAGGGGATCTTCCTGACCCAGGGTTCGACCCCACGTGTCCCACATCTCCTGTTTTGTCAGGCAGGTTCTTTACCACTGAGCCACCCGGGGCAGCGCACCTGAGCTGTGACAAAGAATTTATTACAAGAAATACGGTCTCAAGTATTTAAGTCAATCACAAGAAGTTTGTAATGGGCTTGTTCAGACAGAGGAGGCAGGGGACATTTGTCTCCTAGCCGTATATTGGATGTTTAGATTTCAAGATCAACTGTTCGTGAAAAGAAGTAGGGGAGAAAATAATAAGAGGAAAAAAATATTCTAGAAAGTTCTTTGTGGGATAATATCACTGGAGATTATCCTACTGAAAATGACATTTTCCTCACACTTCTTCATCATCTCTGTTCCTGGGATAAATAGAGATGGTATTTTGACATCAGCAGTTAAGATCATAATGATATTTCCAGAGAGAGAAACTGAAAGTGGAAATGCAATTTTGATAGGAGGAAATTGATGCCAGCAACATATCAGCTGAGAGGACATAAACTGTATGGAAAGGAACAGTTATGAAGAACTCAAATAGTAACATCTAATATGTGGGGAAACATTATGTAATTTCTGCCATATTCCCTCTTTCTCTCTAAAATATCCAATGTCCTCTTTGATTACTAAAACTGATAAATTAGGCTTGATTGAAACAAAAATAAGTTTAACTTGGAAAAGGTGGGTGTTTGTATATTACAATGTAAGACAATGTAGTTGTTCAAATAAGTGTTGAATAACAGAATTAGTCAAGCTACAGTTAACATGGATTTATCTTCCACATTTTGATTCTGCATATTTTCTATTGATTTGTTTAGCATTCATGCAGAGACCTTGAAAAAAGATTCATTTTGCTGATGGATGTCTAGGGTGGAACTGCATCACTGCACAGAAAATGCATTAACTGATATAATACAGTCATAAATGTAATAGGATTCATCACTACCAATAAATAGTGCTATGATGACTACAAACTTTTTCTCTGGTTTTTAAAATGTGTATAAAATAGAAAGTTCACCAAGATTTTAAACCTATAGGGATTCCCATTATAGTTAATAAATAAACTGAAGCTAACCATCGCTGGTCGGAGAAGGCGATGGCACCCCACTCCAGTACTCTTGGCTGGAAAATCCCATCATGGATGGAGGAGCCTGGTAGGCTGCAGTTCATGGGGTCCCGAAGAGTCGAACATGACTGAGTGACTTCACTTTCACTTTTCACTTTCATGCATTGGAGAAGGAAATGGCAACCCACTCCAGTGTTCTTGCCTGGAGAATCCCAGGGACGGGGGAGCCTGGTGGGCTGCCCTCTATGGGGTTGCACAGAATTGGACACGACTGAAGTGACTTGGCAGCAGCAGCAGCAGCAACCATTGCAGGTGACTCAGACAGAAAAGAATCTGCCAACAGTACAGGAGACCTGGGTTTGATCCCTAGATCAGGAAGATACCATGGAGAAGGCAATGGCTACCCATTCCAGTATTCTTTCCTGGAGAATCCCCATGGACAGAGGAACCTGGCAGACTACAGTCCATGGGGTCGCAAAGAGTCGGACACCACAGAGTGACCAACGGTTTCACTTTCCTTCAGGATACTTGAAGGTAGAGGGGCAGTTGATGTGATACAATAGACCCTTTCATTTAAGTCAAAGTGGAAAAAACTCTTTTTTTGGAGAAAAGAAACAGTTTTCCTCACTTTCTTTTAAAACAATGACCCAAATAATATGAATATAATTTGTAACTTTCTTTGTGAAATGTATTTCAAATTACTCAACCTTAGTTGTAAATTGAGCTTATTTTTTTGCTGGCTGTCTTGTTTAATTCAAGGGAAAAATACATAAACATATCAGAATAAGGAAATTCACAAGTTTCCTTCTGGCAGATATTTCCATGTACTACCTCAATAATTCTTATGAGTAAGGTCTGCTTACTTATGAATCAGATGATAAATGTATTTTGCTTAAGGTCTACCCTGTACAACCATGAAATCTTCAGTTGGGAAACGGATTAGTAGTTATCTCATTTAATCTTCCACTAGTTAAAATAGTTGCTCCTTTAAGATTCTTTTCAAGCTATCATTCAACCAACACTTCAAGTTAAGTGGAAATTTTTCTTTTATATGGCAACATGATAAATAGCCAACAAATGTGCTGAGAAAACATTTGCCTCATATTTTTTCTTGGTTCTTAACCAAATTAAACAGTAAGTAGTCATATTTTGTCAGTAAATGATTTTAGTCATAGTGTATAAATTCCTCTCCATCTTTAAGTATTTCATAGATACAAAATCAGAACCTTACACATTACCATCAAGGAAAGAGTATCATTACAAATTTATTAAGAAAGCACAAACTATTTTCATCTTACTCATTTCCCAGATATTTTGAAAGAAATAGATATGTATCACTTGTTAAATATTAAAATGCTCATCAAATTTACAGCAAAATTGATCTAGCCATATTCATCCATCTAAATTATATAGCTACATTTATTTTATTTTTCCTCCTGGTGAGTCATCCTGCCTACCTTACAAAAGCATGTTTATTTATGCTTCACCCTACAATATAATAGGGAAAAAATATCTATTTATATACTAATTTACATCATTAATAAATGTTTTTAGTGTATCTTTCAAAGAATTCCATTTTAACTGTTTTGACCTATATATAAACTGCTGTCCTCATCAGTACAGTGGTGAGTATCCCCACCTGTCATGTGGAAGACCAGGGTTTGATTCCCCAATGGGGAACATATGAATCACATGCAGCTACTAATTAATGATCATGTTACTAAAGGTGTAATAGAATTACTGAATCCTTTTTTAATTAGAGCAATTAGGCATCTTAACAACAAGCTTTTTAATGTTTACCCAGAAACATTCCTTCTTCATTTTAAATTCTTGAGATTTTACAGTAGGCACTATTTGAGTGAATCAAAGAGAAATATATGCAATGCAAAATAGAATTTTTACTATTGTAGATGGCATTTATATATTATGGGTCTAGGATTAGTAGTACATTACAAGTATTGTTTGTCTTTAAAAATATTTACAGACATTCTATTTATTGATAGGAAAAGAAAAAAGTCACAGCCATCAAACTATTTTTATGTTCATGTATTAAATGAGTCCTGATACTGTATTTGAGATTTTAACTGCCACTTTCTCAGAATTTCACATTATAAAGTTGTATACCATGACATTTTCATTTCCTAGAATATATTTGTTGATGCCACACAAAAAGTTAGCATTGCTGAAATATCAAATATTTTTTCACTCTACTATTAACTCTTAAAATTCATTACAGAAAAATTCCACAGAATTCCTTTTTTTAAGCTCTTCATTAATGGCAGAATTAGCCTATGCCATATTTCCTTCTAACTTTTCAAAAAAAAGAAGAAAGAATGAAATGCATTAATTAATGGAAGAAAGGTAAAACAACAACAAATGAATGCCCTTTGATACTGAAATATCATGACTAGAATAGCAGTCAGACCCAGATTGTGACAAAGTTGTGTAACATGTCACGCAGGATGGGTGAGACTGACTGTGTCACTGGATCAAGTTGAGAAATATTCATTCTGGTGAAGCACTAAAATATTATCACCAATAAAATGAATTTTCCAAAAATGTAATAATGACATGAAGTAATCTGTAAATTGAGGACAAGAGCTTCGAAGCAGGACTCTCTGAGATATTTAACTGGATAATTCATTTATGAAAACAAGGCAACAAGATAATGCTGCCACATGTTGCACTATTCACTTCAGTTAGCTTCTGAAGCTTGTCCCAAGATAATTTAAACACTGTTCTCTAACATATGAAGTCTTAAACATAAGCATTTGGTGTAAACACTGGATATGAAAAAATGGAATTTGCCACAGGTAACCTGGCTATCTGGGGAAACACAAGAATCACTACAGGATAGAAAAATCAATGATGCACATTGAAAGGAAATCATCCATCACCAGCTTCCTTCCCTTCTTCCCACAACATCACCAGGATCAAGGTTTGTCAACACAATCCCTCATTTAGTGACAACCCAGGGGTAGAAGTGGGGGTTTCCCGGGTGGCTTAGTCAGTAAAAGATTCTGCTCGCAACGCAGGAGACTACAAGAGACCCAGGCTCGATTCCTGGGTTGGGACGATCCCCTGGAGTAGGACATGGCACCCACTTCAGTATTCTTGCCTGGAGAATCCCATGGACAGAGCAGCCTCGTGGGCTATAGCCCATGGGGTCACACGAGTCAGACACAACTTAGTGACTAAACCACTACCACCACCAGGGGTAGAAGTCAAATTTTTACCTGGGGTGATGAACGAAACTCAAATTACTAAATCTTACTAACTTAGCCATTTTTCCTAAAGTTTGACGAGTACATTTAAAACTTTACCAAATATTAAAGCATAATAAATGATTAATTTAGGAAACAAAATCACAAACCCTAACCACTCATTCGGAAAAAAAAAAGTTGACTCAAAAAATAAGGAATATTTTAAGTATAATTAACCACATCTGAAACATCTGAAAATATGTCTAATTGGAGAAGAGGATTAGATCTGACAGAGTGCCTTAAGAACTATGGACAGAGGCTTGTAACACTGTACAGGAGGTGATGATCAAAACCATCCCCAAGATAAATGCAAAAAGGCAAAATGGAGTTGTCTGAGGAAGCTTTACAAATAGCTGAGAAAAGAGAAACTAAAGGCAAAGGAGAAAGGAAAGATATATCCATCTGAATGCAGAGTTCCAAAGAATAGCAAGGAGAGATAAGAAAGGCTTCCTCAGTGATCAATGCAAAGAAATAGAAGAAAACAATCCAATGGAAAGACTAGAAATCTCTTCAAGAAAATTAGATACCAAGGGAATATTTCATGCAAGATGAGCACAATAAAGGACAGAAACAGTATGGACCTAACAGAAGCAGAAGATATTAAAAAGAAGTGGTGAGAATACACAGAAGAACTATACAAAAAAAGATCTTCATGACCCAGATAACCATCAAGGTGTGATCACTTACCTAGAGCCAGACATCCTGGAATGCAAAGTCAAGTGGGCCTTAAGAAGCATCACTATGATCAAAGCTATCAGAGGTGATGGAATTCCAGCTGAGCTATTGAAATCCTAAAAGATGATGCTGTGAAAGTGTTGCACTCAATATGCCAGTAAATTGGAAAATTCAACAGTGGTCATAGGACTGGAAAAGGTCAGTTTTCATTCCAATCCCAAAAAAGGCAATGCCAAAGAATGTTCAAACTATTGCACAGTTGCACTCATCTCGCATGCTGGCAAAGTAATGCTCAAAGTTCTCCAAGCTAGACTTCAACAGTACATGAACCAAGAATATCCAGATGTTCAAACTGGATTTATAAAAGGCAGAGGAACCAGAAGATCAAATTGCCAACATCTGTTGGATCATAGAAAAAGCAAGAGAATTCCATAAAAAATATCTATTTCTACTTCATTCACTACACTAATGCCTTGACTATGTGGATCACAACAAACTGGAAAATTCTTAAAAGAGAAGGGAATGCCAGACCACCTTACCTGCCTCCTGAGAAATCTGTATGCAGGTCAAGAAACAACAGTTAGAACCAGACGTGGAACAAAAACTGGTTCCAAATTGGGAACCAGTACATCAGGGCTGTATATTGCCACCTGCTTATTTAACTTCTATGCAGAGTACATCATGTGAAATGATGGGCTGGATGAAGCACAAGCTGGAATCAAGATTGCCGGGAGAAATATCAATAACCTCATATATGCAGATGACACCACCCTTATGACAGAAAGTGAAGAAGAACTTAAGAGTCTCTTGATGGTATTGAAAGAAGAGAGTGAAAATCCTGGCTTAAAACTCAAAATTTAAAAAACAAAGATCATGGCATTCAGTCCCATCACTTCATGGCAAATAGATGGGGAAACAATGAAAACAGTGAGAGACTTTATTTTCTTGGGCTTCAAAATCAGTGTAGATGGTGACTGCAGCCATGAAATTAAAAGATGCTTGCCCCTTGGAAGAAAAGTTATGACCAACCTAGACAGCATATTAAAAAGCAGAGACATTACCTTGCTGACAAATGTCCATCTAGTCAAAGGTTTGGTTTTTCCAGTAGTCATGTTGTGAGAGTTGGACTATAAAGAAAGCTGAGTGCTGAAGAATTGATGGTTTTGAACCATGGTGTTGTATAAGGCTGGCTGTTGAGAGTCCCTTGGACTGCAAGGAGATCCAACCAGTCCATCCTAAAGAAAATCAGTCCTGAATATTCATTGTAAGGACTAATAATGAAGCTGAAACTCCAATATTTTGGCCACCTGATATGGAAAATGGACTCATTGGAAAATACCCTGATGCTGGGAAAGATTGAATGCAGGGAGGAGAAGGGTGTTGACAGAGGATGAGATGGTTGGATGGCACCATTGATTTGAAGGACATGAGTTGAGCAAGCTCTGGCAGTTGGACAGGGAAGCCTGGTGTGCTGCAGTCCATGAGATCTCAAAGAGTCAGACACAACTGAGTGAGTGAACAGAGCTGAACTCAGGCAGCTATGAAAAACAATATACTCTTGAAAAATAAAAATAATGAATAATAAAAATGGAGCACAAATTATCACAATGTCTGTAGTAGACTCTTTTTCTGTGGGTTTGCTTCTAATTTCAAATAAGCCTCACTATTTTTCCAGTGAAATTTTCACCTACTATAACTTGTAGGCTAGCAGTTGGAAGCATATATTTTGTAAGCAGGTAATTGGGTATAATAACCTGAAGTGCAACACCTCATGTTAGTTACAGAAACCATGTTCATTGACTTTGGGGGAAATGTCATAGATGAGTGGCTAGTTCAATTTATGCACGATATGTGAATTTGCTCAGTCATGTCCGACTCTTTGTGACCCGTGGACTGTAGCCCACCAGGCTCCTCTGTCCATGGGGTTTTCCAGGCAAAAATATTGGAGTGGGTTGCCATTTCCTTCTTCAGGGGATCTTCCCACACAGGGATCAAATCCACATCTCCCGCATTACAGGCAAACGCTTTACTGTCTGAGATGCTTGTAAAACAGTAAACACTCAGATCATAATTGAGCTTTCCATAGTCGATTTCTCCTGCATGGTGGGCTGGTTTTATATTGCAGAATACATATTAAGAGAAGAGTCCACTGCTTAACAATCTGTCTGTGAAGGAAGTCCTTAATTTTTGCATGAACAGCCACAAGAGTGGAGAAAGCCATCAATGGTGGGTGGAATTGAGTGAGGCAGTGAAATTTTATCCAAATGTGGAATAAACAACTATCCTGGTGATGATGAAAAAATAAAATTGAACTTACTATACAAGTAATAGGCAATCAAAGGACACTTCGTTGTTTGAAACCTGGTAGGCGAGACCACCTCTTTTGTTCAGGGAATACTCTAGAGCAGTGCTGTCCAAGAGAACTTTGTGTGATGAGAGATATGTTTATACTGCACAGACCTATTCAGTAGCCCAGGAGCTCCCTGTGACTTTTATGGAATGGAGGGATTGGATTTATGACAGTTTTTTGCATTTCAAATTATTTAAAATGAAATAAAGTATAGCTCCAAGAAACCCCCGGGCTAGCAGAGGCTGGAAGAGGCAAGGGAGGATTTTCCTCTAGAAATTTTGTGGGACATGAATCCTGCCAGTGCCTTGACTTTGGACTTCTGGTTTCTGGAACTCTGGAAGAATAAATAGCTCTTCTTTGAGCCATCAACCTTGTTGTCATTTGTTACTGCAGCTTTAGAAAACTGATCAGATTGGTTCAGTGAGAAATTTGAAACTGGAGCAAGGGGCAGAAAGGGTCGGAAACAAGGAAGCATTTGTTCATGACAGAGTCCAGTGGCATCATCTATTAATAACTGCCAGGTCTGAGTGCTGGTAGCCACAGCACCGTCAGGCTACCTGGGTCCTGCAATTTCACTGACGTTCCAAGACCTAGTCTCTATCGTTACTGTCCTCACTATAAACCTGTTCCTTCGATCTTCCCATTAATGGTGTGACTTACCATCTGTCATCTAGTTTAGGTTAATGAGAATCGATTTCGGTCATCTACAACTAAGATCTAATACCTCAGTGGCTTTGCACACTTTTCCCAAGCTCAATAAGTAAAACTGTGTATATTCTATAAATAAATAAATAAATAAAATGTGTGTGCTCTTCATCTCTCAAAACTTGAGGCCAGTACCAATAAAATGTGTCTCAGAAATACGATGCCCTTTTCAAAATAAAGCACATGATGAGTTGTCCTGTTGTTTAGGGAAAAGCGGAAAAGTGTCTTTTTTTTTCATATTGAGAATTATGATTGCCATTAGGAAGCCAGGACTGAGAACATAAAAGCTGCCACAATAGACATGTAAATTGAACTGAACTGAAATATTTCTTTTGGCAGCAATTCAATTTTAAAAGTATAACATAGTTATCAGGGAAAATGACATATATATTAGTATTCTTATTTAACAATGACTGTTATTTAAAAGGCTGATTGCATTAGAGAGAAAAAAGCATTCTTCACGCTGTAAAAACAACATCCCAGTAAGCTGTAAGAAGTGTTACTTCACATTATTGTGGATAATTCATATATTTTAAAAGTATTTCTTTTTCAGTTAGAATTCAGAAACTGATAGGGCTAAGTAAACATCTTAATTGTTTTCCTAGTCTAAAATGAGAAAGAAGAATGGAATTGGAGGAATCAACCTACCTGACTTCAGGCTCTACTACAAAGCCACAGTCATCAAGACAGTATGGTACTGGCACAAAGACAGAAATATTGATCAATGGAACAAAATAGAAAGCCCAGAGATAAATCCACGCACATATGGACACTTATCTTTGACAAAGGAGGCAAGAATATACAATGGAGAAAAGACAATCTCTTTAACAAGTGGTGCTGGGAAATCTGGTCAACCACTTGTAAAAGAATGAAACTAGAACACTTTCTAACACCATATACAAAAATAAACTCAAAATGGATTAAAGATCTCAACGTAAGACCAGAAACTATAAAACTCCTAGAGGAGATCATAGGCAAAACACTCTCTGACATACATCACAGCAGGATCCTCTATACCCACCTCCCAGAATATTGGAAATAAAAGCAAAAATAAACAAATGGGACTTAACTAACCTTAAAAGCTTCTGCACATCAAAGGAAACTATTAGCAAGGTGAAAAGACAGCCTTCAGAATGGGAGAAAATAATAGCAAATGAAGCAACCGACAAACAACTAATCTCAAAAATATACAAGCAACTCCTACAGCTCAACTCCAGAAAAATAAACGACCCAATCAAAAAATGGGCCAAAGAACTAAATAGACATTTCTCCAAAAAAGACATACAGATGGCTAACAAACACATGAAAAGATGCTCAACATCACTCATTATCAGAGAAATGCAAATCAAAACCACTATGAGGTACCATTTCACACCAGTCAGAATGGCTGCGATCCAAAAGTCTACAAATAATAAATGCTGGAGAGGGTGTGGGTGGGAATTCCCACTGTTGGTGGGAATGCAAACTAGTACAGCCACTATGGAGAACAGTGTGGAGATTCCTTAAAAAACTGGAAATAGAACTGCCTTATGATCCAGCAACCCACTGCTGGGCATACACACTGAGGAAACCAGAAGGGAAAGAGACACGTGTACCCCAATGTTCATCGCAGCACTGTTTATAATAGCCAAGACATGGAAGCAACCTAGATGTCCATCAGCAGATGAATGGATAAGAAAGCTGTGGTACATATACACAATGGAGTATTACTCAGCCATTAAAAAGAATACATTTGAATCAGTTCTAATGAGGTGGATGAAACTGGAGCCTATTATACAGAGTGAAGTAAGCCAGAAGGAAAAACATAAATACAGTATACTAACGCACATATATGGAATTTAGAAAGATGGTAACAATAACCCGGTGTACGAGACAGCAAAAGAGACACTGATGTATAGAACAGTCTTATGGACTCTGTGGGAGAGGGAGAGGGTGGGAAGATTTGGGAGAATGGCAATGAAACATGTAAAATATCATGTAGGAAACGAGTTGCCAGTCCAGGTTCGATGCATGATGCTGGATGCTTGGGGCTGGTGCACTGGGACGGCCCAGAGGGATGGTATGGGGAGGGAGGAGGGAGGAGGGTTCGGGATGGGGAACACATGTATACCTGTGGCAGATTCATTTTGATATTTGGCAAAACTAATACAATTATGTAAAGTTTAAAAATAAAATAAAATTGGAAGAATAAAAAAAAAATAAAATAAATAAATAAATAAATAAAATAAACAGCTCCTACAACTCAACAATGAAAAACCAAGCAACCCAATCAAAAAATGGGCAGAAGGCCTGAACAGACATTTGTCCAAAGAAGACATACAGATGGCCAACAGGTGCATGAAAAGATGCTCAGCATTGCTAATCATCAGAGAAATGAAAATCAAAACTACAGAGAGATACCACCTTACTCCTGGCAGAATGGCTATCATCACAAATAACAAACATTGGTGAGGATGTGAAGAACAAGGAACCCTTCTTTTCTGTTGGGGGGAATGGAAATTGGTGCAGTCACTATGGAAAACAGTATGGAGGTTCCTCAGGAAACTAAAAACAGAACTACCAGACGATTCCACTATTGGGTTTATATCCAAAGAATATTAAAACACTAATTTGAAAAGATACATACACCCCAATGTTCACAGCAGCATTATTTTACTTACAACAACCAAGATATGGAATCAACTCAAGTGTCTGTCAATATACAACTGGATACAGAATGTTCAGTGTGTGTACATATACACACATACACACAATGGAATATTACTCGGCCATTAAAAGAATGAAATTGTGCCATTTGGACCAATGTGGATGGACCTAGAGAATATTATGCTTTGTGAAACAGTCAGAGAAAGACAACCAGTATATGATATTACTTATATACGGAAGCTGAAAAATAATACAAACAAATGTGTATAACAAAACACAAACAGACTCATGGATACATAAAAACAAATAGCACCTTTAAAGATAGTGTATATGGAATCTAAAAAAATGATACAAATGAACTTATTTAGGTCTATTTCTTGTCTCTCTTCTGTTCCACTGATCTACTTATTTCTTCTTATACCAACATCACACTGTCTTGATCCTTGTATGCTAAGCCTTGAAATCACAGACTATGTTCAATAATTTGTTCTTTATTTAAAGGTTGTTTCATATATTCTAGACTTGCATATTTGTATAAATTTTAGAATTGGATTATCAATTTTTAATTAAAAATCTGTTATAATTAAAAAAAAAAAATAAACTCAAAATGGATTAAAGATCTCAACGTAAGACCAGAAACTATAAAACTCCTAGAGGAGATCATAGGCAAAACACTCTCCGACATACATCACAGCAGGATCCTCTATGACCCACCTCCCAGAATATTGGAAATAAAAGCAAAAATAAACACATGGGACCTAATTAAACTTAAAAGCATATGCACAACAAAGGAAACTATTAGCAAGGTGAAAAGACAGCCTTCAGAATGGGAGAAAATAATAGCAAATGAAGCAACTGAAAAACAACTAATCTCAAAAATATACAAGCAACTCCTATACCTCAATTCCAGAAAAATAAATGACCCAATCAAAAAATGGGCCAAAGAACTAAATCGACATTTCTCCAAAGAAGACATACACATGAAAAGATGCTCAACATCACTCACTATCAGAGACATGCAAATCAAAACCACTCTGAGGCACCATTTCACGCCAGTCAGAATGGCTGCTATCCAAAAGTCTACAAGCAATAAATGCTGGAGAGGGTGTGGAGAAAAGGGAACCCTCTTACACTGTTGGTGGGAATGCAAACTAGTACAGCCACTATGGAGAACAGTGTGGAGATTCCTTAAAAAACTGGAAATAGAACTGCCTTATGATCCAGCAATCCCACTGCTGGGCATACACACTGAGGAAACCAGAAGGGAAAGAGACACGTGTACCCCAATGTTCATCGCAGCACTGTTTATAATAGCCAGGACATGGAAGCAACCTAGATGTCCATCAGCAGATGAATGGATAAGAAAGCGGTGGTACATATACACAATGGAGTATTACTCAGCCATTAAAAAGAATACATTTGAATCAGTTCTAATGAGGTGGATGAAACTGGAGCCTATTATACAGAGTGAAGTAAGCCAGAAGAAAAAACACCAATACAGTATACTAACACATATATATGGAATTTAGAAAGATGGTAACAATAACCCTGTGTACGAGACAGCAAAAGAGACACTGATGTATAGAACAGTCTTATGGACTCTGTGGGAGAGGGAGAGGGTGGGAAGATTTGGGAGAATGGCATTGAAACATGTAAAATATCATGTATGAAACGAGATGCCAGTCCAGGTTCGATGCATGATACTGGATGCTTGGGGCTAGTGCACTGGGACGACCCAGAGGGATGGTATGGGGAGGGAGGAGGGAGGAGGGTTCAGGATTGGGAACACATGAATACCTGTAGCGGATTCATTTCGATATTTGGCAAAACCAGTACAATATTGTAAAGTTCAAAAATAAAATAAAATTTAAAAAAAATTTTAAAAAAGGAAAAAAAAAGCCATTTACATTTAAATGATTTGATGAGTGAACTAAATGCGTTGAAATATCCCAGAAAGTTATAGACATCATCTAGTTTATAGAATATGTGAATGAATGTATAGTTATGTTTTCATTTATTATACCACTTCTGCTTTTTTTCAGTATAGACGTTTTTCATAAGTATAACTCTAGTAATACATTAAAACATCTTTTAATATAGTTCTGTAATAACAACTTTTCATTCTCAAAATTAAAGAACTGAGATTAGGACTGTCCTTTGGGCTTCTTGTGTTGTACCTAGTTTATGTTATCTATAGTTTTATAATTATCTGCATCTGCCTTCACCTGTGCAATGATCTATAATTCGCTTTGATATGAAATAATGGGGCAAGTTAAATTTAGTATTTTGTAACTGTAGGATACGACGCTCTTTTGTCTTGCCTTTTCCTAAGTGTATGGTTGTCTCATGGTGAAATGGGCTTGTTTTTATCTCACTGCAGTGTGGCCACTGAATAATCCAACTGAGGTTGGTGTTTTGTGAAATGATCTGTTTTACATGTAAAACACCTTGGCCTAGCTGTGAGTATCCATACAACCACAACCTGAGAGCTGCCAGGGTTTATTTTTCTATTTTCTTATCTTCTACAGGCTACATCCTTTGCAAGGGGAGGAATGCTCATATATGCACCTTGCCATGGAGATGTCCATCTGAATTTTATACTCACTGCATTTAGATCATATCTTCCATGAAATGTATATGACCAACTGCTAAAGTTGTGGCCATTCTCTACCTCTCAGGGCAGGAGGCTCCAGCACACAACACCATGTGACTTCAAGTAAGGAAACACCTTTTTTAGGGGGTATTTTCTGAATATACAGAAGGGACTGTAGGAGAAGAAGCACTCTCTATAATATAGGACAGTTGGGATATTTATCCATGCGTTTTATGTGTTTGCTTATTTTCTGATTCACACACTACTCTATTGTTAGGTACTGACAATGGTGTTTTGAATGGTGTTATGTTGAATACTTTCTGGAAGTTTTCATAGTTTCTTTTAGGACATTGCAGTCATGATACTTCGGGATATGAGATCTCCACCTCGATTAGGATACTTCATTAGAGTCAAAGACATTACTTTGGTAGTTGCTAAGTTGCTTCAGTCGTGTCTGACTCTGTGCGACCCTATAGACGGCAGCCCACCAGGTTCCCCTGTCCCTGGGATTCTCCAGGCAAGAACACTGGAGTGGGTTGCCATTTCCTTCTCCAATGCATGAAAGTGAAAAGTGAAAGCGAAGTCGCTCAGTCATGTCCGACTCTAGTGACCCCATGGACTGCAGCCTACCAGGCTCCTCCGTCCATGGGATTTTCCAGGCAAAAGTACTGAATGAGGTGACATTGCCTTCTCCGACTTTGGTAGTAGACGGTGCTATTATAGCCCTCCCAGTGCCATGAGGAAAGAGACCCATGTCTGTCCCCAACTAGGTAAAAGTACCACTTCACCCCAGAGACAGCCTGAAGGGCAAGTGGCAATACGCACGTTGGTGTTATCCTTGCAGTGATATAAGGAAGTTACATCCAGGCTCATGCTTCATCTGCTTGATGCAGATAATAAGGATTATGCTGATGCATTAAAAAAAAAAAGAAAAAAAACAGCATCAAAAAAGGGAAAGGCATGTAGAATATTCAATATTAAAGAAAGAGAATACGATTTACAAGTGAGAGCAATTATATGTTCAGGTACTTAGATAATTCACATTTACTTAAGAAGAAGTCTTCTAACTGGATCCTTTTGTTGTTTTTGTTTGGTCGCTCAGTCGTGCTTGACTCTTTGAGACCCCATGAACTGCAGCACACCAGGCTTCCCTGTCCTTCACCATCTCCCTAAGTTTGCTCAAACTCATGTCCATTGAGTTGGTGATGCTATCCAACCATCTGATTCTAGGTCTGGATCTTTAAACTTTATTAAACAGTTTATCACAGAGATGTAATAAAGGCAAAAGTTTGAGATTTTTTTCCCCCTAAAAACTAGACAGATTATCTATAAATTACCTGAGAGAAAATGCATCTCAACTAAGAACACAAAGAATCTAAGAGCAGTAAGACTTCTGTTGTGAGAAAATAAAGTGGATGTTGAACCTTAGCAAGTTGGAGATGTTGCTATCGGATGAAGCTGAACAATTAAAGGACAATCATGGAAACAACACTGTACTCAACAGACATTGTTATTATTGCTGCATGTGGGAGGGTGCTACATGCAATCATTGTGCTTAAGTGTCTAATTTTAAAAAGGGTTTACAGCGTTTAAGAGAACCCTGCATTATGACTATATAAAGTGCTGCTGCTGCTAAGTTGCTTCAGTCGTGTCCACTCTGTGCGACCCCATAGACGGCAGCCCACCAGGCTCCCCCGTCCCTGGGATTCTCCAGGCAAGAACACTGAAGTGGGTTGCCATTTCCTTCTCCAATGCATGAAAGTGAAAAGTGAAAGTGAAGTCGCTCAGTCGTGTCCGACTCTTAGCGACCCCATGGACTGCAGCCTACCAGGCTCCTCCGGCCATGGGATTTTCCAGGCAAGAGTACTGGAGTGGGGTTCCATTGCCTTCTCCGATATAAAGTGCTGGGCCTGTGGAAAGCTAAATTTATTAAGTTTACAACCAGTTTTAAATGCTTTGGAAAATCTAAATCACCATATACATGCATTCAAAAAATTTGTTAGTTTGTGTAAACAATATTTGAGTAGTAAGAGATCATGTCTAAGTAGCCCTGACTTTAACATTAGACTTTATTCCTGAAATGTCTGCTGAAGATGTATTTTTCACAGTCAATTAAGCATTCAAAAAGAGCACTTGGGATAAGATAGAATTAGTCCTGTGTATACACAGTACGTTAAAAGAAGTCCCTTTGCTCACTGGATAGAAAAGCGTTCTCATTTCATTCACATAAGTGCCTCCGACATCCTGAGGTCACCTAAAGCCCATGGTCCTTATCAGCTTCAGTTTATTAGGACCTGTTGTGAAGAAACATGATGTCACTTTTGAAATCTTCTGGGCAAGAGCTGCTGTAATGGAAATGTTTACTTTATGATTCCCAGTCTTTGAAAAGCAGCAAAGGAAAAATAAAGCTATGTTTCAAGTTATGTTGGGTCCTTTATGTATTATTCATAAAGGAAAAAATATATATATATACCTAAGCTTTGATTTGGACTCAGAAAGACTATGTGCTAAAGGCTGTGGACTGTGTTCCAGGAGTGTGGGTAAAAACTCAACTGATTGGAAGCATATGGACCCTGATGATGACGATGATGATAATGATGGTGGTTTCTTTGGCATATCCTGAGTAATAAGCCCTGTTCTAAGATCTTCGCATATTTTGACTCATATTTTGTCCTTGGAACAACCTTGCAAATTGAGTGCTGTTATTTTCTCCATTTTGTGGATCATTAAACAAAACATAACAATATTGGGTGGCTCCCCTAGGTTTATACAGCTGGTAAATGGCAAAGGCTATTCATTAAATGTAATTATATCAAAATAAGAGGACAGAATCTTTATCCAGAGCTGCTAGCTTATCAAGAAAAGAAGTCACTCAAGTTTTCATAATAATAAAAACAGCTTATTTGTATATAAAATTAATTACAAAAATATAGTTTAAACTATTTTAAAGCATAATAGTATGCTAGCTTCTTCACTCTCACTTTTAACTGAGTATATTTTCTTTAAACTATGTCTACTAAATATTTGTTTTATAGGTAAATCTTGCCTATAAATGCTATCATTTGTATAATAAATAAAATTGAAATAATTTAAAAAATATTTACAGACCCAAAAATGTTTCCCTTCTTAAGATAATACCTCTTCAAGAAGAAAACCAAAAGTATTAAACTGAAATCTGAACATTTTCAGATAAAAGTAGTGAAAATAATTTCTTGAGGAAAAAAAAAAACAGAAAATGTTTGTGTTGAATTTATACAAATTTATGTGTTATCTGGACTATTTAAAGCAGGTCACCAAATTAAATATGCATAGAAATTAACACTAAAAAATGTCATTATTTTCAGAACTATCTCTGATCCTTAACATAACAATTTAAAATTTGATTGTGGTAATTTAAGAAACTTGCGGACTTTTCTATTTCAGCTAATTATTTTTCAGGTAAAAAATTTATCTTCTTAGGTAAAACAAGCAAATCCAGCCTCACTTTCAGAGTCATCGACATTTTAGGATTTACAGGAAAAGCAGTTTAGGTCAGCTTGGTATCTTGCTGGTGGCCATACATTTGGTGGTTTCTGAACTGAGAAAGGAATTAGGTGTAGAGGACAGTATACAATACAATATTTCAGCTTTGAATAGACATGAATAACCAGAAGAATCATGTTAACAAATTTATCCTCACGATACTAGGAACCAGGAGTTCAAGCCGATACAGCAGAAAAAGTGAGAGGCCTGAATTCCACCAGATGGCGCCTGTCCACTGGTTCTGATCAGGCACTACCCAAGCTCAGCTGGCTGTGAGGAGTATCATAAACTGGAGACAATCTGGTGAATGCCTAGGTGTAAGAGGCAATTAAAGAAACACAAAGACTCAGAGAAAGGCTGCTGAAATAAAAGTTGTGCCCTTGAAAGGGAAGGGCCACACAATTAGGCTCAGGAGAAAACAAAGACTTAAAGAGCCCATAGCGGCAGGGTTAATCTGTGCCCCACCATTTTAGGGATAAGATCAAGGTATTTTTGGCTTTTAGCTAAGGAAGAATAGCAGCCCTTTCTGGAATTAAAAATGATAGTATCTCCCTAGAAACTGCTGATCTCTCTTAAGATCCCATAAAGTATGCAGGTAGTGTTTTCGTATCTAAAGAGACTTGCTAATTCCATAGGTAATGTGAAAAAATGGGATTGCCACAGAAATCGTCAATCTAAAATTCCTAGAAATTTCTTGGATGCAATTTCATTAATTTAAAAATATATTAATGGCCCCTTTTCAGATATGTATTTTTCTTATTTTGATTTTTAAAAATTATACGTCATATTTAAGGAACGCTTTGGAGCCTATCGACAGGGCAAATTCAAGTGATTGTGTTCATTTTCAGTGTTAATTGTGCAGACCCAACAGAATGGGAATTGGGGGACCATGATGAGTCTTGAGAGTAAAAGTGAAAGTCGTTCAGTCATGTCTCTTTGCTACCCCATGACTGTCCATGGAATTCTCCAGGCCAGAATACCGGGGTGGGTAGCTTTCCCTTCTCCAGGGGATCGTCCCAACCTAGGGATTGAACCTAGGTCTCCTGCATTGCAGGTGGATTCTTTACCAGCTGAACCACAAGAGAACTCAAGAACACTGGAGTGGGTAGCCTTTCCCTTCTCTGGAGGATCTTCCCGGCCTGGGAATCGAACTGGGGTCTCCTGCATTGCAGGTGGATTCTTTACCCACTGAGCTATCAGGGAAGTTCCTGACAAGTTTTAACTGATGTAAAAAATGACTATTTCCAATAAATTTTCTATACCAATAATTCCTAAATTATGTGTTATTCTATGTAAAAGTTAAGATATACATGCAGGGGATAACTATCTGAACCCTATTTGTAAATACATCAAAAGACTTCTAAACATAATTTAAATGGAATTCAAACAAAATGTTTCAATGCTAGTTGACATATTTTTTTTAGGAGTTTGTTGTTTTGGAGTTAAAAGATGGCTTAAACATATTGACATTTAGTACTCTTCTTGCTAAACTCTAGTAATGGGTTTCTTTCAACATCTAATATCAATGAACATGACTATTGTAGGACAGGTTTTTTTTTTTTTTCCAAGTTATGTAAAACATCTTTTCATTCAAGATATTTAAATTGAAGTTAATGGGAAACTTTTGAATGGCTTGATTCTGCTACAGATTTTGTGTTCCTATTGTCATTGTCTAAAGAAAACATTTTACTGTTTAGGTAATAAGACAGATCTGTAAAATGTATAATAGACAGTTCCTTTATGTTTTTATGTCCTTAACAATGCTGGAGCAACTGAGGAAAGAAATAGCAGTTGAGGAAAGAAATAGTTGAGGAAAGAAAGAACACATTGACTACACTTTGTATATTAGTCAGTGTTCTCCAGAGAAATAGAATCAATAGGTTGTGTGTGTATACATATACATGTATAAGAATGTGCTTAGTCTCTCAGTCATTTGACTCTTTGTGACAGTTTGGACTATAGCCCGCCAGGCTCCTCTGTCCATGTGATTTTGGGGGCAACAATACTGGAATGTATTGCCATTCTCTCCTTCAGGTATATATATATATGTGTGTGTGTGTGTGTGTGTGTATGGAAAGATATTTACTATAGGAATCTATTCACTCAGGGTCTGAGAGGTCCTATGATACGTCATCTGCAAGCTAGAGGCCCAGGAGAGTCAGTGACACGAGTCAGTCCAAGTCTAAAGCGCTTTGAACCTGGAGCACCAGGGGAAGAAGATAAATGTCTCAACTTAAGCAATTAGGCAGGAAGAAAAGGGGTCAAATTCCTCCTTCCTCTGCCTTTTGTTCTATTCAGGTTCTCAACTGATTAGATGGTGCCCTCACTGGGCAAGGCAGTCTACTCTATGGATTTCACTAATTCAATTGTCATCTCCTCCAAAATACCCAGGGTTTCCCTGGTAGCTCAGCTGGTAAAGAATCTGCCTGCAATGCAGGAGACCCTGATTCAGTTCCTGGGTTGGGAAGATGCTCTGGAGAAGGGATAGGCTACCCACTCCAGTATTCTTGGGTTTCCCCAATGGCTCAGATGGTAAAGAATCCTCCTGCAGTGCAGGAGACCTGGATTCGATCCCTGGCTTGGGAAGGTCCACTGGAGGAGGGCATGGCAACCCACTCCAGCATTCTTGCCTGGAGAATTCCATGGACAGAGGAACCTGCTGGGCTACAGTCCATGGGGTCGCAAAGAATCGGACATGACGGAGTAACTAAGCACAAGCACCAAAACACTCTCAAGGACACACCCAGAAATATTGTTTAACTTAAGCATCTAAAGGCCAGTCAAGTGGCCATCCATCTCTGTGACAAGATGAATTCACCTCACTTTTATCCTAATGTTGTGGGGCAGGGTCATGCCACATGGGGCAGCTCTGGGTGGAATTCTGCTTGGTCGTCATTTACCCTTCCAACCTCCTTTAATTGCAGGACTTGCAGCTCGTGTTCACCTCTAAACAACTTCCAAAAGTCACCATGCCATTTTGTGCTTATACTGTAGTCAAAGTTTGGGGCCATTTTCCTCCTGCCTGAAATGTGCTTTGTTATTATCTTCTGGGTTGAACACTGGACATTTCACAACTTAGCATAGCCTCCCTTGTCTTACCGAAGCTCTTTCTGAAGCCTTCAAATAGAACTAAATGCTCCGTCTTCCATGGTCCTGTAATACCTATAAGTACTGGTAATGATGGGAAAGATATGGGAATACTAGACCACCTGACCTGCCTCTTGAGAAACCTGTATGCAGGTCAGGAAGCAACAAATAGAACTGACATGGAACAACAGACTGGTTCCAAATAGGAAAAGGAGTATATTAAGGCTGCGTATCATCACCCTGCTTATTTAACTTCTTTGCAGAGTACATCATGAGAAACACTGGACTGGAGGAAGCACAAGCTGGAATCAAGATTGTAGGCTTAAAACTCAACATTCAAAAGACAAATATCATGGCATACAGTCCCATCACTTCATGGAAAATAGATGGGAAAACAATGGAAATAGCGAGAGACTTTATTCTGGGGGGCACCAAAATCACTGCAGATGGTGACTACAGCCATGAAATTAAAAGATGCTTGCTCCTTGGAAGAAAAGCTATGACCAACCTAGACAGCATATCAAAAAATAGAGACATTACTCTTCCAACCAAGATCTGTCTATTCAAAGCTATGGTTTTTCCAGTAGTCATGTATGAATGTGAGAGTTGGACTATAAAGAAAGCTGAATGCTGAAGAACTGATGCTTTTGAACTGTGGTGTTGGAGAAGACTTTTGAGAGTCCCTTGGACTGCAAAGAGATCAAACCAGTCAATCCTAAAGAAGATCAGTCCTGTGTGTTCATTTGAAGGACTGATGCTGAAGCTGAAACTCCAATACTTTGGCCACCTGATGCGAAGAGCTGACTCATTGGAAAAGACCTTTATGCTGGGAAAGAATGAGGGCAGGAGGAGAAGGCCACAACAGAAGATGAGTTTGTTGGATGGCATCACCAACTCAATGGACATGGGTTTGGGTGGACTCTGGGATTTGGTGATGGACAGGAAGGCCTGGCATGCTGTGGTTCATGGGGTCACAAAAAGTCATACATGACTGAGTGACTGAACTGAATTGAACTAGCTTTTAATGTCATTTTAATGTCATCCTATCTCCTCCCTCAGTTGCATCTGACTCTTTGCAACCCCATGGACCACAGCCCACCAGGTTCCTCTGTCTGTTGGATTTCCCTGACAAGAATTATATACATATATATATATACACACACACATACACACTCAGCACTTAACAAGAATTATCATTTAGTGAATAAATGAATAAAGAGGCAAAATTAATCACTAAGATAGCCCAAATGAAATCAAAAGAGAATCAAATAACAAAGCACAAAAAGGATAAACTCAGAGGTATAGAAATTTTTTTACCGAAAAGAAATACCTAGAAATTCCCATTCAAGAAAAGAGTAAAAGATGGCAAAGAAGGGAGAATCAGAAATAGAAATCAGAAAACATTTATGGATTAATGTAAATAATGCTAAATGGAGAAGAGCAAAGTGAGCATCTGAGAATATATTAGTCCTTGTATTGCTAACAGAGCTGAGTGAGCTTGTGCGATAAACTGAATCTAATACATATAAGGGGGATGGGGACAGTTTTGTAAAAAGAACTCAACTCAAGAACTTCTTAATTGCTAATTAAAATTCAGAAGAGAAGTTTGAGATAAAATTTATCTTAGTAGGATAGTGTTAAAGGCTATGCAAATTGTGAAGGGTTACCTTCTGCTACACCCGATCAATGGAGAAGGTAACTGGTGATGGTGGACCAGAATCATAAGTCTTCCCCATCCACTTAATAATGCTTCCCAGGGGACACATGAGCTGAACAAACTGCTTTGGGCAAAGAGAGCATGTGGGAAGACAAAGGGAATTCTTTAGGTTAAAGAAAACTTAATAGAATACTTTCAATATATGAGAAAACAGCTTTCATTTGAGGGACATCATCCGTAAGAGTAGATGGGGCCTCCGTGAAGAACAGTGACAAGCTCCTTTGCACTGACATGTAGCTTCTTTGCTTATATATGATTCAGGTATGTACAAGGCACACATGATATAGAAACACAGAGTCACAAATGTCTGAGCAGAAGATGTAATATTCTTCATCTTGTTATCACAACCTTAAAAAATGCAAGATTAGGTAATATCTTGCCTGGTTGTGGTGAAATTAAGTGACATGCTGTATGAAAAATGCTTGCTAAGTGTGATGAAATAATGTGAGTGAAATTTATAGTAGAAGCCTAGCAAATATTAAAGCATATGAAATGAGTTCTCCTTCTGCCGCCATTTTTATTGACCTGTGAGAGAGGCTAATCTGTCTCCCTCTTTAATGCCTCTCCTCACTTAGAAACCTGAATCCTGAGAAAGAAAAGATACACAATTTCATAGCAATGGCAGATTTTTAAATTTTAAATTTAGTTTATGATGAAGAAATGTTGGCACGTTGTAAAAAATATATATGTATATATAGTCATAAGTAACATGTATATTACTTTCTAGGAGTCCACAAATCTCCAATTCTTAATTATTTCATGGACATTTTTGTGACAAGTAGAACATAAAAAAGAATTTATGGAAATTAGAAAAGGCTTGCATTATTATTATTACAATAAAAAGACTTTTGATCAGTAAAGTTATTTAGTTTCTGAGAGGACTCCAGATGAAAGAAATTTGAAGAACCAATAAAACATGGTTAAACCTCTGAACCTTTTAGTGCTGAGCTATTATTTTTACTTACAATAATAGACAGCAGGAAATTTAGATATGATATACATAGACTTCACCATTATAATGAACCTGAAATTATTCTCATTGTTTCAAGGTTATCCATCAGACTGGCTGTGTAAAACAGATGAATCAATTGCTGAGTTTTGTTACTTATGGCAAATCTTTGTCCTTAAACTAAAAAAAAAAAAAAAAAAAGAAGAAGAAGAAACGGTTGCAGAAATAACAGTGCATTATTAATACAAGAAGTTTTTAATCAGCTAAATTTAATTAAACAGCTTATTATTTGCCATTTCCTTCTCCATGAGATCTTCCCAACCCAGGAATTGAACCCAGGTCTCCTGCATTGTAGGCAGACACTTTACCTTTTGAGCCACCAGGGAAGTCCTTATTATATGCAAATGTCTTTAAAGTCCAAGAGAAACTTTGGGACCAGATAGTTGACTAAATTTCTTTGTTGACTGTTATTTCCTATTGTTAATTATGTTTTCATGTCAAGGATCAACAATCTTGTGCCTAATTCAACCTTATGGTTTTCATTGTAGGATTTGAATGGTTATTTGAACAGAGTAATCTTTAGCATGAACATATATTCATAATGAAAATATTAAAAAAGAGAAGACTTAAATTTATGCCATACAATAACTTAAAATTCCCTAACAATAACATAAAACTATTTTTACTATATGCAAAATAATTTTCACAACAAAACGTGATTAAGATACTTTATATAAAATACTGAAAATTCAAAACCAGAAGTAGCAGCAACGAAATATCACTGCTCTATTTTTTTAATCCCTTGATTTATGCATGTAATACATCAGCAAATCTGGAAAACTCAGCAGTGGTCACAGGACTGGAAAAGGTCAGTTTTCATTCCAATCCCAAAGAAGGGCATGCCAAAGAATGCTCAAACTACCACACAGTTGCACTCATCTCACACGCTAGTAAAGTAATGCTCAAAATTCTCTGGTTTTAGAAAAGACAGAGGAACCAGAGATCAAATTCCCAACATCCTCTGGATCATGGAAAAAGCAAGAGAGTTCCAGAAAAACATCTAGTTCTGCTTTACTGACTATGCCAAAGCCTTTGACTGTGTGGATCACAGTAAACTGTGGAAGTTTATGAAAGACATGGGAATACCAGACCACCTGACCTTCCTCTTGAGAAACCTATATGCAGGTCAGAAAGCAACAGTTAGAACTGGACATGGAACAACAGACTGGTTCCAAATAGGAAAAGGAGTACGTCAAGGCTGTATATTGTCACCCTGCTTATTTAACTTATATGCAGAGTACATCACGAGAAATGCTTGGCTGGAGGAAGCACAAGCTGGAATCAATATTGCAGGAGAAATATCAATAACCTCAGATATGCAGATGACATCACTCTTATAGCAGAAAGTGAAGAAGAACTAAAGAGCAGCCTCTTGATGAAAGTGAAAGAGAAGAGTGAACAAGTTGGCTTAAAGCTCAACATTCAGAAAACGAAGATCATGGCATCTGGTCCCATCATTTCATGGGAAATAGATGGGGAAACAGTGGAAACAGTGTCAGACTTTATTTTGGGGGGCTCCAAAATCACTGCAGATGGTGATTGCAGCCATGAAATTAAAAGACCCTTACTCCTTGGAAGGAAAGTTATGACCAATTTAGACAGCATACTCAAAAGCAGAGACTTTACTTTGCCAACAAAGGTCCATCTAGTCAAGGCTATGTTTTTTCCTGTGGTCATGTATGGATGTGAGAGTTGGACTGTGAAGAAAGCTGAGCACCGAAGAATTGATGCTTTTGAACTGTGGTGTTGGAGAAGACTCTTGAGAGTCCCTTGGACTGCAAGGAGATCCAACCAGTCAATCCTAAAGGAGATCAGTCCTGGGTGTTCATTGGAAGGACTGATGTTGAAGCTGAAACTCCAATATTTTGGCCACCTGATGTGAAGAGCTGACTCATTTGAAAAGACTCTGATACTGGGAAAGATTGAGGGCAGGAGGAGAAGGTGATGACAGAGGATGAGATAGTTGGATGGCATCACCAACTCAATGGACATGAGTTTGGATGAACTCCAGGAGTTGGTGATGGACAGGGAGGCCTGGTGTGCTGTGGTTCATGGTGTCACAAAGAGCCGGACACGACTGAGTGACTGAACTAAACTGAACTGAACTGAATGTTTTAAAACTTCTGAAACTTGAATTTTTTGTTCAGTTGCTCAGTTAGGTCTCTTTGTGACCCCATGGACTGCAGAATGCCAGGCTTCCCTGTCGTTCACCATCTCCTGGAGCTTACTCAAACTCATGTCCATTGAGTTGGTGATGCCATCCTAACATCTTATCCTCTGTTGTCCCCTTCTCCTCCTGCCTTCAATCTTTCCCACCATCTTTTCCAATGAGTTGGCTCTTTGCATCAGGTGGCCAAAATATTGTAATTTCAGCTTCCACATCTGTTCTTCCAATGAATATTCAGGGTTAATTTCCTTTAGGATTGACTGGTTTAATCTTGCTGTAGAAGGGATTCTCAAGAGTGTTCTCCTGCACCACAGTTCAATCAATTTGTCAGTGCTCAGTCTTTTTTATTGTCCAGCTCCCACCACTGTACATGACTACTGGAAAAACTATAGCTTTGACTATACAGACCTTTGTTGGCAAAGTAATGTCTCTGCTTTTTAATATGCTGTCTATATTTGTCATAGCTCTTCTTCCAAGGAGCATGTGTCTTTAATTTCATGGCTGCAGTCACCATCTGTAGTGATTTTGGAGCCAAAGAAAATAAAGTCTGTCATGGTTTCCACTGAATACATCTCAATAAATTTCTAGGTCTACTGGAAGTTGTGTCCCCCTTCCTTTCATAAAGATATTGTATAATCAATGTACGACTACAATCCAAAACCCAATTATTACACCAAATGAGGAGTGTCATTTTAGTAGAGTGTATCCAATATGATAGGTGGTGCCAGTGGTGAAGAATCCTCCTGCCAATGTAGGAGACGTAAGAGATGCTGGCTCCATTGCTAGGTCAGGAAGATCCCCTGGAGAAAGGAACAGCTACCCACTCCATTGTTCTTGCCTGGAGAATCCCATGGACAGGGGAGCCTGGTTGGCTCCAGTCCATAGGATCACAAATAGTGGGACATGACTGAAGTGATGTAGCATGAACACAACCATTATGACACTCCTAGGTGGATATTAGCATTCTGGGGGCTCCTCTATTTATAATATTGTTAAGACACTGAACTGAAACACTATTTTACATGCTGTGGAGATTTGTGATACCCAGGGCTTTGTGAGGAACAGATGGGAAGTAAGTTTAGGATGTGGCAAAGTTTAGTATCAGCCAGACTATGAGTTATTCTTACTCTTTTATCTGCCCTTAATCACTGGTTTGGGTTTTGGGTCCTGACATGGTCTTTTGCCAGTTACCTTTGTTGCACACTCATGCACTCACTTTTTCCTCAACCCCTGAAGATTTAACTATGAAGAATATCTTTATTGAAATATATGGACATAATTGGAATATAATCTTTTTCCATTCAATAAACAACTTCAAATTTAATGTAACCTCTAAATCTAGTTGCCATTTTTGAATGCACAGTATTTCTTTCTTGTTTGTTTCTCAGTATTTCTTAAAATCTTGGCATGCTTCTAGATGCCTAGCATCTTTTGTTACTGGGCTCCTGATACTGTCTTTCTCCTTTGCTTCCTCTAGAATTTAGGATTTTTCTTATATTAATTTATTTCCTAATCATCTCTTCCATACACATGATACAGACAGGGTGAAAGTACTAATTCTCACTATACACTAATTCCCTGAAAAGTTCTTTGAATATGAAGATATAAATAAGCTAAAGTAAAGAGATGAAACAAGATATACCATGTACACAGGAATCTTAGAGCTGAACGGCCTAAATTAGTATCAGGCAAAATAGACTGTAGGAAAAGAAATATGAATAGAAACGAAGATATATTCAATGGTGTTGAAAGAGCCTAGATGCTAGATGAATGGATCAATTATAAATGTATATGCATCTTGTAACAGGGCTTTAAAATATATGAAACTAAATCTGATAAAATTAAAAAATACTTATAATTTCCCAATTACACTCAGACATTTCATTTCAGCAATCTCAATAAATGAAAAAAAAAAAAAAAGGTAGAAAACCAGAAGTTTTATAGAAGTCTTGAACAACACTTTTTTGTGTAAAACACTTATAAAAGAGTCCATCCAGCCGCAGTCACCGAATGTGCATCCTTTTCAAGTATGCATAAACCTGACCAAGGAGAGAACAAATGCTAGGCCATAAAACAAAGGTCCATGAATGTTAAAAGGATTCAAATCTTACAAAATGTATTACCTAGTCACAAAGGAATTTAATTAGGAATAAACAACAGGAAAAAATTAGGAAACCTCCATTTAGGAAATAAATAGAAAATATATGTTCAAATAACCTGTGTGTCAAAGAAACAAATTTCAAGAAAAATTAGAAAATATCATGATCAATTTCAACATATTAGAACTTCTGTGATACAGCTAGAGAATTTGATGAGATTTTATTGTTTGAGATGCTGATATTATAAAGGATGCAAGATTTTAGATTGATAATATAAGTCCAAAGACATTATATTAAATTGCAAGATGTTAAATATAAGGCAAAATCCTTAAGGTATCTAGGCAAAAGGCCAAATAGCATGAATACAAAAGGAACTAGACTAGAATCAGACTTTTGAAAATCAGCATACCAAGCAAGGCAACAGTAGAACAGTATTTTAAAAAATTAGTCAAAGAAGGTGTGAACCAATTTTCTTCCAAATATCAAACCTACAGAAAATATTAATATGTCAAGTTTTAATATGTAAGTACTTAGGGAATTCTGCATCCATCAGTGAGATTCATGACAAGATGATAACTGGGAAAAACTAAGCAAAAGAAGAATGGCTACCATTTCTAACCTTCTGGTCTAGAAATGGACACATATAACAAAAGAATAAGTGAAGATGCAGATGGATGAGTAATTTACAAATATTATGCACTGAAATCAATGTTAATAATTAACAAAGGTTATGTATTGTATATGGGTGATATATAGGTTAAAGGATACCATATAAAATGTATTAACCATGGAGCAGAATGCACAGGGAGTAGACAGGGAACTAATGGCATCAAAAAGTTATAAATACAATGGTAATTCCAGAACACCAATACAAACTACCTAAATTAAAAATAAAGGAATAAAAGAGAATGCAAAATTAATAGAGAATCATAGAAAATGTCACAAATTAATCATGAAAATTGTTACAAAATATACATAAAGTATTACTGGCTTCCCTAGTAGCTCAGTTGGTAAAGAATCTGCTTGCAATGCAAAAGACCTGGGTTCAATCCTCAGGTGGAGAAGGAAATGGCAACCCACTCCAGTACTCTTGCCTCGAGAATCCCATGGACAGAGGAGCCGGTCAGGCTACAGTCTATGGGATCGCAAAGTGTTGGACACGACTGTGTGACTTTCACTTTCACTATCAGTTCAGTTCAGTCGTTCAGTCTTGTCCAACTCTTTGTGACCCTATGGACTGCAGCATGCCTGGCCTCCCTGTTCATCACCAACTCCCAGAGCTTACCAAAACTTATGTCCATTGAGTCAGTGATGCCATCCAACCGTCTCATCCTCTGTCATCCCCTTCTCCTCCCACCCTCAATATAAAGTATTATAATAATCATATAGTATATATTATACATGAGACTTCCTTGGTGGCTCAGATGGTAAAGAATCCACCTGCAATGCAGGAGCCACAAGAAACTTGGGTTCAATCCCTGGGTCCGGAAGATCCCCTGAAGGAGGGCATAATAACCCATTATAGTATTCTTAACGAGAGAATCCCATGGACAGAGAAGCCTCGTGGGCTACGGTCCATAGGGTGGCAAAGAGTCAAACATGACTGAAGCAACTGAGCATGCAACACATACAACCTTTTACATAATACAGTACTTGTTATTGTTGTTGTTTAGTTGCTGAGTCGTGTTTGACTCTTTGAGATCCATGGGCTGTAACCTGTGAGACTCCTCCATCCATGGGGTTTCCCAGGCAAGAACAGTGGAGTTGGTTGGCATTTCCTTCTCCACCAGCCTCTCCTGTACTGGCAAGCGGATTCTTTACCACTGCACCACTCGGGAAGCCCACTATAGTATAATGATATGTTAAAGATTACAATCATATAACACTATGATAATGTTGAGAACAAACATGTAAGTGAGAAGAATAAATGTTAATAGGCTTAGCCCACATATTAAAAGACAAAAATTTTCAGTGTGTCTTATAAAACAAAATCTACAGCCAAGTGATTCAAGAAGGCTGAAATCTAAGAGGATAAACAAATTCTACCAGGCATAAGGAAACCAAAAGAGAATAGAGGTTCTGGTATCAGTAAAAGTGAAATTCAAACCCTAAGCCATTAAGTATGAAAAGAAGAGCGCTTGTTTTCCTTGGCGAGGCACTCTGAGTTGTCTACACTTTGTGGTACCTACATTTATTTACATTAGTTACAATAGTTACATTATTATAACTACATATTACATTATTTATTTACAATAGTTACATTAATTATTTCCATGATGGGCTTCCCTTGTAGATCAGTTGGTAAAGAATCTGCCTGCAATGCAGGAGACTGGGGTTTGAGTCCTGGGTTGAGAAGATCCCCTGGAGAAGGGAATGGCAACCCACTCCAGTACTCCTGCCAGAGAATTCCATGGACAGAGGAGTCTAGCAGGTTACAGTCCATGGATCTGCAAGAGTCAGACATAGATTAGCAACTAAATCATCAATCATCATCATTTCCATGATATCCTAAAGTTGCACATTATTAGAATTTAGAAGGCTCTAGATCTATTCATAAACCCCCTCCATTAATTCAGCTTCTCCCAACTCATGGGGAGAAATGCTCAGGAACACTTTGCCTTGTTTTTTTTTTTTTATTTCTTCAAGATCAAATAGTATATAAATACAAATATTATATATTTCACATATGTTTATGTGTATATACAATGTACGTGTATACACATATACATTCATCTACCTATATGTGTATATACAATGCATGTGTATACACACACACACACACACACACACACATATATATATATATATATGAAAGTGTTAGTAGCTCAGTCGTGTCCAACTCCTTGAAACCCCATGCACTCTAGTCCACCAGTCTCCTCTGTTCATGGGATTCTCCAGGCAAGAATACTGGAGTGGGTAGTCATTCCCCTTATCCAGGAGATCTTCCCAACTCAGAGACTGAACTTGTGTCCCCCGTATTGCTTACTGTCTGAGCCACCAGTGAAGCCTTATGTGTGTGTGTGTGTTTGTGTGTCTGTGTGTGTGTTGTGTTTGACAAGCATGGAGACTATATTCAATTTATAAGTCACTGAAAATTTCCAAGTAGATTTGCCTGTTATTAATTGCATTTTGTGGGAAGTATGAAGGATATATTATGAACTGGGGTGAAAAATATTAGCCTATTGCTTTCTACAAACTAGGCAATTCAAATGTAAGAAAATCAAGATCTTATATGATTAAGAGGAACAGTATTTTTATAAACAAAAGAAAGTAACATTATTGTAAAACCTGAAGAACAACTGCAGAATGTTTTGTTTTTTAACTTCTATATCACAAGTAAATATTTAAGTCTAGGGAGACTTGTTATTATGTAAGATTTTAATTTAAAGACAAAGTTATTACTCTTAACCAAAATAAATTTAAAGCAGCCTCAACAATCCAAGTGCTGTACCTCACTTGGGCAAATTTTTGATAAGTGGTCAAAATTGTCCTGGAATTCTAAGAAGGAATTAGAATAAGAAGGAATTGGAAACAGCATACTATTAAGCACAGAAATTTACATAGCATACACACACACACAAAAACACTCTTAATGATGGCAGCTAATGATGAGGCTCAGTACTATGTATTTCAAATGGGGAGCGGCATCACGCTGTGCTTCTGCCACAGCTAAAATATTCTGTCAGCTCTTCTGCTCTAAACCACTCCCACTACTTTCCCTGAGATTAATGAGGAAAGCTCACTTCAAAGTGAGCTCTGCTTAGAATTTTGATCTGACAAGATGCTTTCTGTACAGTGGATTTGGGATTAGCTGATTTACTGTCTTTAATTTTCAGCTACATTATCTACAAAAGAAATAATTTCAATTGAATATTTTGAGTGAAGCCAGAAAATGTATATAAACTTTTATTACTGAATCTGTGTAATTTTGATTCTCTTAAAACATCCTTCAAAGAGTTACCAAGTTAATCACTGTCTTGTTGTTAAGTCATTAGGTCACGTCTGACTCTTTGTTACCCCATGG
Source organism: Bos grunniens (assembly GCF_055505025.1). Classification (NCBI taxonomy): domain Eukaryota; kingdom Metazoa; phylum Chordata; class Mammalia; order Artiodactyla; family Bovidae; genus Bos; species Bos grunniens. The sequence goes on from NC_141188.1 coordinate 11,400,544, forward strand.
ACTGTAGCACATCAGGCTTCCCTGTCCTTCACCATCTCCTGGAACTTGCTCAAACTTCATGTCCATTGAGCCGGTGATGACATCCAACCATCTCATCCTCTGTCATCCCCTTCTCCTCCTGCCTTCAATCTTTCCCAGCTCTATTTTGATGGTAGGTAGGAGAATTTTTTCACTGCTCCTTTAACCCTACAATGGAAACCTATTTGTAAGTTAGTGAAAACAGTTATGTATTATTAAAAATAAAGAATTGTTTCCATAGTTGACTGATTCAAGGAGAAATAGTTCCTATATCTTTCACTTCAACTCAGAATATACATTAGAGCTAGGAGTGTTCCCCGCAAGCTGACTATCTAGCAAGTCTACTGCTTTGCAAATGTACCTATTTCTGTATTTCATCACATGAAAAACAGCAATAACATTATGCCTAAACCTAGCAATTAATGTTCATGTAAACTAAAGACGTCTACCCCCAAACATGAGACAAAAATCTGTAGCTGTATAATTCTGCAGTTATTATTCATATTTAAGAGCTCAATCACAGCTCTTCTTTTTATACCTTGAAATTAAATATTAAATTTATATAATTCAATTTGTATTTAATTATATACTGTATTACAATTTCAACACAATTTGCATTAGGGTAATATACAAAATGGAAAATATGGTTATAACTTACTATTATATATATACACACATATACATCTAAACACGGCTAATGTGTAAAGCTTTTCATTTCTGTGACTGCAGTTTTGAGTATTTACAGCTTGCTTCTCCAAAAATCTTTCCATGTTCTTTTGGCCCTTACCTAGTACTTTACTTGTTTTGGTTATTTGCTGGACACATGAGTCTTCATTTTATTCATGGAGGATCTGTGTAATTAGTGTGCCCTGTCCAAACTGACATGCTATAGACTTCTATTAACTTTTACCATTGAACAGGGTAGTACTTAGAGACGCTTCACTAATTCTCTGATTTCAGATGCACTCCTTCATGACCTCACATTGTAATAGTCCTTTATCTTGTCTAAACAAACTGGATTCATCAGTCCAGTGAGTAAGATGCTCTCTATTGCTCCATTGGCACAAAGAACCGATTGTAACATGATGACTATCTCCACTTCCTTCTGGTCACTGATTCTTTGGGCAGTAAGATATCTGAGCCAGCAATGTTACTGGAATGGAAAGTCAATATTTTTATAAATATATTAGGGGAAATAGCAAACAGAACAACAAAAAACCCCATGCATATCAATCCTTGCTCCCCAGACACATGTATTCTAGCCACATGTAGATCACCTGTTCTGAGTATATATTGCAACACAAAAGGAAGCACCTTAGCCCTGCAAGTTGTTGTTGCATGGCTAGTGCCAGAACTGGATTTGAACAAGCCACCCCACCTTTTATTTGGAGAGATACTGCAGGGTGATAGAATACACAGTTAGATCTGTGAAGCCCATGAGTGTGAGGTCATTCATTCTTCACCTTTTTTTTTTTTTGCTGTGAAAAGCGTTCCCAGGTAGAAACAATGGTGTGTGGAAGATAGTAAAATGACTAATATATGTTCACAGATGGCACTGGCAGAAGCAAATTAATGTCAAGAGTAAGTGCTTATTTCCATGAAGAAGAAAATCACTGCTCCTGCTGGAAGGGATCCATTACAATCAACGTGCCCAAGGCACTTGGCTAGTCCTCTGGGACCCGCGCCATCTGGAGAGCTCAGCATTTCTTATCATTTCTGTCAAGCTGTAGTTCTGTAGGTATCACGTCCAGATAAGCCTCAAAAAGGTTAAATCCATTTTCTTGAGCCCATGTAGAACTTCCATCCTGCAGCCAGGACTTTTTTCTCTATTAGCCACTGAACTTCACTCAGTAGCCAGCCAAAACTGCCTGATGTTCCCAAACCAAACTGATTTACTTACTTAGTTTGATCTATACAGTTGATGTCCTTTGTAAAGCATTCTCATAACACACAGATTTATCACCATTCTTTGTTTATCGCCCTGGGATAATACCACATGGTTTTATAACTTCTGATTTATAATTCCTAAATATCTTTCAAGGCAACCTTCCTCACCTCCACATTTCTAGCTCTTTTCATTAGAAGCGCTTTAGCCCTCAATGGCTCTTTGTTCTTGCATATAAAATTTTTAAATGATTTTATCAAGTATTTTGGAAAAAAAAACTCATAATTTTTATCTTTTTTAAGAGGTATGATAGAAAATCTTTAGTTTTATTTACTTATATTTATTATTAAATATTGATAAGCTTTGATACTGCTGTAACTGTGTAATCCAATTTTGTCGGGCTTCCCAGGCAGCTTGGTGTTAAAGAATTCACCTGCCAATGCAATGAGACACAGGTTTGACACATGGGTTGGGAAGATACCCTGTAGGACAAAATGGTAACCCACTCCCAGGATTCTTGGAAAATTTCATAGACAGAGAGGAGCCTGGCAGGCTACAGTCTATGGAGCTGCAAAGAATCAGACACAACTGAACATGCATGCAACCTAATTTTCTTAGCTCTAAGTTTCCATACTATCTTTCCTTATTTCCTTGTAGACCACTCACCTTTGTAGCTACTTTTTAAGTAAAAATTCTTCAAATTTTACAAACTGGTATCTGATTGGTTTCCTGTTGGGTCCATAACAAACACATAAAATTTATATATATGTGGAGAAGGGATAGGCTACCCACTCCAGGATTTTGGAGTACCCTGTGGCTCAGTTGGTAAAGAATCTGCCTGCAATGTGAGACCTGGGTTCAATCCCTGGGTTGGGAAGATTCCCTTGGAGAAAGGAAAGGCTACCCACTCCAGTATTCTGGCCTAGAGAATTCCATATAGTTTATGGGATCCCAAAGAGTTGGACATGACTGAGCGACTTTCACTTTCATATATATATACATGCTTTTCTTTTGGTAAGATTATTAGTTTCAGTTATATTTAAAATAGCAGTCAATTCTTATATCCTTGGCATAAATATGGCTTTGATATATTATAGATCAGATCAGATCAGATCAGTCGCTCAGTCATGTTCGACTCTTTGCGACCCCATGAATCACAGCACACCAGGCCTCCCTGTCCCTCACCAACTCCCGGAGTTCACCCAGACTCACGTCCATCGAGTCAATGATGCCATCCAGCCATCTCATCCTCTGTCATCCCCTTCTCCTCCTGCCCCCAATCCCTCCCAGCATCAGTGTCTTTTCCAATGAGTCAACTCTTCGCATGAGGTGGCCAAAGTACTGGAGTTTCAGCTTTATCATCATTCCTTCCAAAGAAATTCCAGGGCTGATCTCTTTCAGAATGGACTGGTTGGATCTCCTTGCAGTCCAAGGGACTCTCAAGAGTCTTCTCCAATACCACAGTTCAAAAGCTATAGCTTATGTATAATTACTAGATATGCTAATATTTTGATTAGGACTTTGTATCTATACTCATGAATATAATAGCCCTGGAATTTCCCTTTATAAGCAGTATAATTCCTGGCTTTTATTGTTGTAATTATGCTGATTTCATAAAATAAACTATTTATTCTTTATTTATTGTCAAGATAGAAAACAGAGAGCACTACTGTGTTAAATTTTATAAAACTTGTTTCTAATATTATCTGAGCATTTTAAATTTGAGAGACAAGGTATTTAACCACTGCTTTAATTTCCTTAATAGCTATAGTATTATTGAATTTTAAAACATTTTCTAGAGTCAGTTCTCCTGGAAAAAAACTGTTCTAGTAGCATTTTGCTGGTTAGGTTTCAGTGTTTGATTTGTTGGTGTAGCTACTCATTTGTTGTTTTGTTTTGTTGCTCAGTCTTGTCCAGCTTGTTGCAACCGCATGGACTGTAGCCTGCCAGGCTTCTCTGTGCATGGAATTTCCCAGGCAAGAATACTGGAGTGGGTTGCCATTTCCTTCTCTCTAGCTAGTCCATAAATTTTTTTTTCCCCATTGAAGGCATATATATTTTGCTTCAAAATCGAGGGGAAAATCATCATTCCAACTGAATTATGTGTACTTCTGTTTGAGGCTGTGTTGTACTTTTAGTTCAACTCTGTTTTGTTTCTCTTTGTCTTGAGGATGAGATTTATCCCAAGTATTATTGATTCCTCCCATAAGCAGGACTTTGGGCTAAGGGATTATAAAGAAGTTTCTGCATGCGTAAGAAAATACTGATTTTTTTGTAGCCGTGATAACAATTAACTGATTAGGAAATATGAAACTCATTTAATTGATTAAACCAGCATCTCAACAGCAGTTTTCTCACAAGCGCAGCTAAGTTATGACAACCTACCTACCAGTGACAGACCCGCACTTCTGAAAGTCAGCCAACTGCAAAAGCTTCACTTCCGTATCTAAACTTTGAAATTCAGTCATTCAGCAACTTCCACAATCTAGTGATCTTCCCACAGTCAATGATCAATCAATGTGTAAACATTCTAACCTCAAGAAAAAAAACAAACAGACCCACACCTTCAAATCTCCAAACTCCGTACTTCTCCAGTGTATGCTTTGCTGTGTCTAATGTTCATTGCATACACTTGCTTAAGGAAGAAAAAAAAATCAGTTTTTGTTTCATGGGTCTTCCTACACTTGTTGATGTCTCTTCCAGTGTTTTTGCTGAGCATCACAAGAATACACAGATCTCTCTGCAGAATACCCACTGGAAAGTTTCCATGAAATTTGTAACAGTACTTTAAGGATGTTTTCATCAATAGGAATATCTCTCTAGATGGTACCGCTACAGAAGTACAGAGGAATAACCAGCACAGAATTAAAAGTTCTCTGTTTCCTTGCTAATTACATCAGAAGCTTCTGCGTCTGACATACTTAACCATCTGTCCAGCTGTGCCCAGATATGACATCTGGGCTATAGGATAGAAAGCCATTTGTCTCTGGTCTCCTACAAGGGTCTCTTGTCTTTTGAAATTTAATTCTCTTACATTTCTTTGCATCCGCATATACAAAGTGGTTTACTCATTTTGGTTAGTTATTCCAGCAGGAGCAGTGGAGTGTAAGAGGTATCTTACTTATCTGTAAGAGGTATCTTTATCTTTTAATGAATAAGGCTAGAATTTTATTTAAGTTTTCAAAGTTATTGCTAGTCTGGACCTTTTATAACACAACTAAACTTATTATTGCAGTTGGACTTATTTTTTTTAATGGCTTTTAAACTCTTTACACTATCTATTAAAATTATGTATCTCCTCCCTAATATGAAAATAAATTTAGCATGTCCTCAGGTCTGTTGTTTCAACAATACAACGCCAACATTATCTGTACTCCATCTAAATGTTAAATGGGTCATTTATCTTCATTCTGGGTCATTATGGCTGTATTTCCCCCTTTTCTTCTCCCATCTTCAGTTAAATTCAGTCACACAGTCATGTCTGACTCTGCAACCCCATGGACTGCAGCATGCCAGGCTTCCCTGTCTATCACCAATACCTGGAGCTTGCTCAAACTCATGTCCATTGAGTCAGTGATGCCATCCAACCATCTCCTCCTGCCTTCCATCTTTCCCAGCATCAGGGTCTTTTCAAATGAGTCAGATCTTTGCATCAGGTGGCCAAAGTATTGGAGTTCCAGCTTCAACATCAGTCCTTCCAATGAACATTCAGGATGGATTTCGTTTAGGAATGACTGGTTGGATCTCCCTGCAGTCCAAGGGACTCTCAAGAGTCTTCTCCAACACCATAGTTCAAAAGCATCATTTCTGCCATGCTCAGCTTTCTTTATAGTCCAACTCTCACATCCATACATGACTACTTGAAAAACCATAGCCTTGACTAGATGGACCTTTGTTGGCAAAATAATGTCTCTGCTTTAGGCAAAGTAATGTCATTGCCTTAGGCAAAGTAATGCTTTAGGCAAAGTAATGTCTCCCATCTTAGGTATTATCTTCAAGATAACAAACCATTTAATAAGTTACTGTCATCTTGTTGCACATCTTATAGCACATTCTGAATTTCATTGCTCTCTTCCTAAAGCATGTCGTCCAAAACTCTTTTCAATATAGTTGTGCTGGGGCACATTGCTGGAGACTTTTATGCTAGACAAAAAGGAACATACTTTGAAATGGGCTTCCTTCTCAGTGCTCTGATTCTGCCCTCATTGCTGAAGTCATAACTGGGACCCTTTAGAGGGGAATGCATTTCCAGGGTTTCCACAGGAAGAGGTGGTCCACGACTGTGGGCAGACCTACCTGTTCTGGTCAGTGGGCCTGAAGAGAACCCAGAGCCCACTCACCAGCTGGGTGGTGTGGAGTTTGCACACACAGTAATTGCATGGGAAGGTTTAAGTTGTCTATGGCTGGCAGGCAGTGTGAAGAGGGGATGAGGCTGTTAGAAGCCTGCTCACTGCAAATAGAAGTCTAAGATGCATGTCTATGTCAGAGGTTGGTGGCAGAGTGAACCCAGGCAGGTAGGTCATTTCCAGGGTGGTACATCCCCAGTTGAGTTTAGTTCAGTTGCTCAGTTGTGTCTGACTTTTTGTGACCCCATGGACTGCAGCATGCCAGGCCTCCCTGTCCATCACCAACTCCGAGAGTTTATTCAAACTCATGTCCGTTGAGTTGGTGATGCCATCCAACCATCTCATCCTTTGTCATCCCCCTTTTCCTCCTGCCTTCAATTTTTCCCAGAGTCAGGATCTTTTCCAATGAGTCAGCTCTTCACATCAGGTGGCCAAATAATTGGGGTTTCAGCTTCAGCATCACTGATGCTGAAACTGAAATATTCAATGAATATTCAGGATTGATCTCCTTCAAGATGGACTGACTGAATTTTCTTGCAGTCCAAGAGACTCTCAAGAGTCTTCTCCAACACCACAGTTCAAAAGCATCGATTGTTCAGCGCTCAGCTTTCTTTCCTACATCCTCTGTAGGATGAATATAATCCCACCTCTCTAGCCACTCTCCTTGCCGGAATCTTTCCTAATAGGAACTCTTCCCCTTCTATCTGTTTTCTATAGAAAGTCACTGTTTACAACATGATACTCTGTATTTCTAGAGATCACTGACTTTGCTGGCACCTTTCATATTACAGCTTAATGGTGGAAACTCACTTTTCAATTGTGTTGTCAAAAATAACCTGACTGTTACAAATGTGCCATATAGATCTATCATATTTCATTCTAGAAGATGAAATTTTTGACATAAGATGCTGTGTTGTAACATCCTGCCAACATCTTCTCTGACAGCCCCTTTAGAATGAGAGAAGTGACAAATGTTGTTTTGGCTATGTGAACAAGGGGATGAAATGCACTCCTTCTATCTTCTCCAAACAGACAAGCTTTACATTACAGTCTGAAAAAGAGAAATAAAAACCTTGGAACACAGTGATAGTCGGTATTTATGATTTCTGCATTTTTGAAATAATTAATGATAATAGTACTATTACATTCTCCTTGGAATCAGTTACTTAAGGCAGAGGTTGAAAAAGTAAAACTCTATGACCTTTAAGGATGAACTAAAAAGTTCCATATATATTTTAGTCAAGCTAAATCTGAAATGAGAGGTGGATAGGGATTTTAGACAACTGGGTAAGTTTACTTCCAATATGTGACTTAAATACCCAAAGAACTAATTTTCTCATCCATAAATTAGATTTGATGTCTAAAGTCTACCAACATGTTTTAATAAGCCTATAAAATATTTTAAACAAAGATCAGTCAGAAGAAGTCAGGAGAATTAAGAAATACATGCTCACTATCAAGAATATACAAGTTTAGTATCTTTTACATCCTTGAACACTTATCAAGATTTAGGTATAAATACACAAGCTTTTTTAACTATGCTAAGCCAATTAGCAGAACAAAAAGGAAGTTAAGCTGAATTGCTGGCAGCAAGTGTAGAAGAGAACAGAGAAAAGCTTAATATTCAAATCATTCCATGACTTCAAGGTCAACTGTCTATAATTTTCAGCAGTGCTGCAAGCAATGGTTGTCATCCTCCAGAGTCATTCTGGCTCGTTCTGAAAATATTCTGAACTGTCAAATGCATTTGCACATTTATAACAGCATTTTTACTAGTACAGTTATTGAATCTGTAAACTGTGTGACTACAGTTTTTGTGTTTTGTTTGTTATTTGTGCATTCTATACCTTTCTTCTTTTATACGCACATGGTGAATATTTTGTTCATTTAACAAAAAGAGATAATAAGCACAAAGATGTTAAACAATGAGCAAATTCATGCAACTAAATCGCTAAACAGCCACCTAATATGATATGAGATATTAGGAGCTTTAGGCTTCGAGATGAGACAACCAGCATTTGACCTCTGTCTGCAATAGACTATAAGATAGTAAGAGAGTTATTAATACCTCACTTCAAGGCCCAGAATTCTCATCTGAAGAAATGGCTATAATAACAGAATTTAAGTCATACGGTTGTTGATTGGACAAGGAGTTCCATTCAAAGCAGCAGTAAATATTTGGATGTACTTCTGCTAACATTCTTGAAAAATTAATGTTTATCTATCACCTAGTGTTATAGTTAATTGTTTATAAAGGTTTCTCTCCACTAGATTATGCATTACTCCAGAGACCACAGCATACTTGCACTTTCATTTGGCACAATAATTAGAACTTTCTTTAACACATAGTATTGGTGGTTCATTAACATTGTTGAATAATTGAATGGCTAAATGAACACAATATCATGAATACTGATTCCCCATCTAAGGATCAGAGTTGATTCCTTTAATGTTTCAAAGCATATCAACTGCTCAGTTTCATAGAGCATCTGTAAGTATGACCTTTAGAATTTCTGACAATAGTGACAGACTTTACGCAAACAAGATTATGGAAAACAAGATAAAAGATTAAATAAAAGATGAAGAAATGGGAAATTTAACGATGTTAGGAAAAATAACTGTGACCTTAAATTTACTAAAATAACCTGTTCAGTGTGCATGAATTTGGACATAGGCACAGACGTCATTCAGTAATTAACCCCAGTTGCTAGTTTAAAACTGGCAACCAAAAGTAATTTATTATAAATAATTAAAAGACTTTTCCTGTCATAGTCATTTACATCATAATGAGCCAGTTATTCTTTGCTATATAAATTTACTGAATCTCAATGCAAGCACAGAGAGGACACTTAAAATCATAGTCACAGAGAAGGTAGCGTGATGTTTTCCTTTTGTAACTTTTCATGATATATTTTGTAAATTATTCAGAATTTTATACAGCCATAAGAATATTAATGATTAACCATTACACTTTATAATGTTAATAAAACTACATATAAATGCTTATAGTGAAGCATTATAGTGTAGTAGTTAAGACGTGGACACTGAAGTCATTCCACATAGTTTCATAAACAGAAAGTAACGTATAATTTCTTTAGCTTTCTCATCTATAAAATGGGGATATAATTTTTAGCTTCCTGATGGGAACTTCTGAGGACTAAAACCAGTAACAGGCAGAGTTTTACCTAAGTGTCTGACATTAGTAAGCACTGAATAAATACCAATGATTATATCATTATTATTTTTATATAAATTCATCTACTCACTTGAAAGGAAAAAATGAAACATAGAAATATACAATTTCAAGATGATAATGTGAAGCTATACATTTATTCCTTTATTTCCAAAAATAAGAATTTAAAAATGTTGCTTGTTTTCAATTTGGAGCAACTATGAGTGTGGAAGGATGAATAACGGGGCTTCCCTGGGGGCTCAGCGGCAATGAATCTGCCTGCAGTGCAGGAGATCGAAGTTCTATCCCCTGAGTCAGGAGGATCTTCTGCAGGAAGGCATGGCAACCCACTCCAGGATTCTTGCCTGGGAAATCCCATGGACAGAGGAGCCTGGCGGGCTACAGTCCATGGGGCCACAGAGTTGGACTGAAGAGACTGAACACCAGCAGTAGCAGCAGGATGAATGAAGCTCCTTACACCCAAAATGCACAAGTCTAAATTCCTGGAACCTGAGAATGTGATCTTATGTGGAAAAGACTTTGAAGGTGTGATTAAATTAAATATTTTGCGATGAAAGATTATCCTGGATTACCTGGTTGCATCATACATGCAATCACAGATGTCCTTATAGGAGAGATACTAAGGGAGCTCACAACAAAGAAGGATTAGTACAATATTACCGCAGTGGAAGCTGGGGGTTAGGTGATCTGGATGCTGGACAAGGAACACAGCAGCCTAGTGGAAGCTGGAAATGTCAGGGATGAGAGTCTCCCCCAGGGACTACAGAGGGAGTATGGCCGGCTGACGCCTTGATTTTCTTTTCTTTTTTTGAACGTTTTATTTTGGATTGGGGTATGGAGAAGGAAATGGCACCCCACTCCAGTACCCTTGCCCAGAAAATCCTATGGACGGAGGAGCCTGGTAGGCTACAGTCCATGGGGTTGCAAAGAGTTGGACACGACTGAGCGACTTCACCATAGCCGACTAGCAATGTTATGACAGTTTTGGGTGAAGAGTAAAGGGACTTAGCCATCCATACGCATACATTCATTCTCCCCCAAATCCCTCTCCCATTCAGGCTGCCACATAACATTGGGCAGAGTTCCATGTGCTATATAGTAGGTCCTCATTGGTTGTCCATTCTAAATATAGCAGTTTTCATCTTGATTTTCAGCAAGTGCTACTGCTGGCTTCTGGAATTGTGATAGAATAAATTTCTCTTGTTTAAAGCTATCAGGTCTGTGGTTATTTGTTACAGCAGCAGCAAGAAACTAATACAATGAATTAATCTGCTATAAATATTCCTGTATAGGATTTTTTATGAACATGTGTTAATTTATCTGGGACAAATGTCCGGGGTGGGGGTGTTAATTGCTAGGTTATATGGAAATTGCATATTTAGTTTTATAAGAAACCTCTAAAGTTTTCCAAATGGCTTTATCATTTTCACATTTTCATCAGCAATATATGCATGATGGCGTTTCTCTGCACCCTTGCCAGAAAATAAGCCTTTCACTATTTTAAAATGTCACTTTTGTGTTAAGTATGTAGTGATGTCTTATTATAGTTTTAATTTTCAGTTTCCTAACTGGTAGCAATATTAAACATGCTTTGAGTGCATTATTTACCATCTCTTGATCCTCTTCTTTGTGATGTCTATGTAGCTTGGCCATTTTCTAATTAATCCACTATGGACTGTTAAGTTGGAAGTTCTTTAGATATTCTTGATATTGATCTTTTCCTAAATATGTATCTTACAAATATTTTCTCCAGCCTGTAGCTTATCTTTTCATATTCTTAGTGGCGACTTTCACCGAGCATAGTTTTCATTTTGATGAATCGAATTTATCATTTTTAAAAATTAATATTGTTTTTATTGTCAAGTTTACAAATTCTTTTCCCAGTCTTTTATCCTTTGAATTGCTTTTCACCTTTATCAAAAATCAGTTGATCATACATGTATGGGTCTATTTCTGGGTTTCTATTCTGCTCTATTAATCTGTCTATATCTGTGCTGACTCCACACAGATGTATCTTAAATATAAAATAATCGTTAAGATTTAGTTGAGTGATTCCTCCTACCTTATACTTCTTTTTCAAGATCATTCTAATTATTCTACAGCTTGTTACTTTCAGTATCGTTTTAGAACTAGCTTGTCTATATATGCAAAGGTCCTCTGCTGTTCACTTCTCCAGGAGATCTTCCCAACCCAGGGACAGAACCCAGGTCTCCTACCCTGCAGATGGATTCTTTACTGTCTGAGCTACAGGGAAGCCCAAAAATACTGGAAATGGTAGCTTATCCCTCTCCCAAGGAGTCTTCCTGAACCAGGGATCAAATTAGGGTCTTCCGTATTGTAGGTGTATTCTTAACCAGCTGAGCTACCAAGGAAGCCAAGTTTTTAATAACAACTGCACTAAAAACTGATAGGTACTGTTTTTATTATGTTGAGTCTTCCATTTCATGAGCAGAGTATATCTCACCATTTTTGTTTTATTCCTTTTATTAGCATATTATAATTTTCAGCACGCAGATTCTATACAATGATTTGTTAAGTTTCTACTTAAGTACTGGTTCATCAATTGTAACAAATGCACCTCTCTAATGCAGGGTGTAAAAACAAGAATCAAATTAATATTGTTTAAGCATGATACCCATATCTAGTTGAAATAATAGCAAAACTATTAACAACAGCAATAATAATACCATGTGTAATAACAAAAATACGATACTTTTTAGTGGTACTTGTTATGTACTTGGCAATTTTTAAGGAATGTACACACACACACAAATTCATTTAATCTTCACAACAAATCCATCAGGGTTTTACCTTTAACTCATCACTTCCCTTCTTTTTCCAACTTTCATGCTGCAGGAAAAATTCATGAAAATATATTTTAAAACATCTTCTAAACTTTTAGTGCAGAGTAGAAGTTAGTAGGTTTATCACAATTATTGTGCACTGTATTTCATAATTTCTAAAGATATCTTGCTAAATTTCAGAGATCCATTAACAATCATAAGAAGATTGAGATCAAATAGCACACAAATACAGCAGAAGCCATTTCAACTTATTTGCCAATTTTTCTTATTTTAACGATTAAAAAAAGTTAACACATGGCCGATGTAAGATAATCCATATGTACTGATTGACTCTATTAATGGTAATCTGCTCTTTAGTAAACCAAGTGTCCTGATATACATATAGTTTCTTTGTATTTATACCCCTCATATGATTAATATTATTCCACAATAAGTTCTGAGATAATTGAATACTGGTATTGAATAAAGGCTGCTTCCATTCAAGCACAGTTACTGTACTTTTCTCCTCCAGCCAGACTAGTTAAACATGAAGACTCAAAAGAAAATTTCATGTTGTTAGGTTGTTAGAAATTAGGGGCTTTTGGTGGAAAACTCCTATTTCTTTAGCACTTCTATGTGCTTTTCAAAGTAGAAAAAAAAAAAAACAACACATTATTATAACCCTAAACTCATTGCTACTCAGTGGAATACAGTACCTGCCACAAATTTGAAATATCTAAGTACAGCTCTGATGACAAAAAATCTTCTCCATGGGCTTCTTACTAAGTCTTTTCTTTTACACACCTCATTTCCTATTTCCTTTCTAGTTTCATTTTTTTAACCTGATTTTCAAAGTCTTTTTGATAAAGAAATCACTAAACACCATTCACTCACTACACTTCTGGGGATCAGATCTGTCACCAGCTTAAATACGTTTTTGCTCAGCACGGATTTTGATTCATGTGTTAGAATGCCTGACACTGAAAGGGTAATTCCACCTTCACTTTTCAGAGCCAGTTTCAATATCAACTTTAATTGAGTAGATAATATTTAATATAGTTCTCCTTCAGCAGGCAATAATCTTTTGCCCCAAGCTTCGCTATCTTGTACTGAACAGAAAAACTGCTGACTCAGAGGTTTTCATGCTGTTTTCTTTTTCCTCTTGCTACCATTTAAACTTCGCTTGAGTTTTACAAGTTGAAATCCCGATACTAGCCTGGAATTCACACTTTTTTAAAAAAAGCATTATTTTGTATCTCAAGGTAATTGAGCCTAATTTTTTAAACTTCTGTATTTTTAAAGTCATAGGGATGCAAACAATATCAGTTACAGTTCAGTTCAGTTCAGTCGCTCAGTCATGTCCGACTCTTTGGGACCCCATGGACTGCAGAACGACAGGCCTCCCTGTTCATCACCAACTCTCAGAGTTTACTCAAACTCATGTCCATTGAGTCGGTGATGCCATCCAACCATCTCATCCTCTGTCGTCTCCTCCTCTTGCCTTCAATCTTTCCCAGTATCAGGGTCTTTTTATCAGGTGGTCAAAGCATTGGAGTTTCAGCTTCAACATCAGCCCTTTGAAAGGTTGTTGTTGAATCACATGAAGACACAGGGATTCTTGGCCCCCGGAGGAGAAGAATTCAATCCAGGGACAGAGACGAGGCTTGATCACCCAGAGCTTTTGTGTAATAAAGTTTTATTAAAGTATAAAGGAGATAGAGAAAGCTTCTGACATAGGCATCAGAACGGGGCAGAAAGAGTACCCCCTTGCTAGTGTTAGCAATGAAGTTATATACTCTCCAATGAATCCAAAGAATGTCTGGAGGTTGTAAAGACCTCACCAGACCTATTCCCATAATTTACATTTTAAGATAACAGAATTAGCCAGAAGGTTTAATCCACAGACTGTCCTCAGGCAGGATACATTATTGTTATATAATCCTAAGGAATGTAGAGAAGGAAAAAAAAAGTTTGTCCTTTATTCCTCCTTGAGAATTCCAGACGCCTCTCTCCTTGGGGATCCCTAGACTCCTTATCCGGAGAAGGCAATGGCACCCCACTCCAGTACTCTTGCCTGGAAAATCCCGTGGATGGAGGACCCCGGTAGGCTGCACTCAGTCCATTGGGTCACTAAGAGTTGGACACGACTGAACGATTTCACTTTAACTTTTCACTTTCATGCATTGGAGAAGGAAATGGCAAGCCACTCCAGTGTTCTTGCCTGGAGAATCCCAGGGACTGGGGAGCCTGGTGGGCTGCCGTCTATGGGGTCGCACAGAGTCGGACACGACTGAAGCGACTTAGCAGTAGCAGTAGCAGACTCCTTATCAACCTGCCTAGGAAATGACTCTCTCACCTTCAACATCAGCCCACCAACACTCAGGATTGATCTCCTTTAGGATGGACTGGTTTGATCTTGCAGTCCAAGGGACTCTCAAGAGTCTTTTCCAACACCGCAGTTCAAAGGCATCAATTCTTCTGCACTCAGCTTTCCTTACAGTCCAATTCTCACAACCATACATGACTACTGGAAAAACCATAGCCTTGACTAGATGGACCTTTGTTGGCAAAGTAATGTCTCTGCTTTTGAATATGCTGTCTAGGTTGGTCATAACTTTCCTTCCAAGGAGTAAGCATCTTTTAATTTCATGGCTGGAGTCACCATCTGAAATGATTTTGGAGCCCCCCAAAATAAAGTCTGACACTGTTTCCACTGTTTCCCCATCTATATGCCATGAAGTGATGGGATCAGATGCCATGATCTTAGTTTTCTGAATGTTGAGCTTTAAGTCAACTTTTTCACTCTCCTCTTTCACTTTCATCAAGAGGCTCTTTAGTTCTTCTTCACTTCCTGCCATAAGGGTGGTGTCATTTGCATATCTGAGGTTATTGATATTTCTCTTGCAATCTTGATTCCAGTTTGTGCTTCCTCCAGCCCAGCATTTTTCATGACGTACTCTGTATATAAGTTAAATAAGCAGGGTGACAATACACAGCCCTGACGTGTTCCTTTTCCTATTTGGAACCAGTCCGCTGTTCCATGTACAGTTCTAACTGTTGCTTCCTGACCTGCATACAGATTTCTCAAGAGGCAGGTCAGGTGGTCTGGTATGCCCATCTCTTTCAGAATTTTCCACAGTTAATGTGATCCACACAGTCAAAGGTTTTGGCATAGTCAATAAAGCATATATAGATGTTTTCCTGGAACTCTTTTGCTTTTTCGATGATCCAGCGGATGTTGGCAATTTGATCTCTGGTTCCTCTGCCTTTTCTAAAACCAGCTTGAACATCTGGAAGTTCATGATTCAGTTACAGTACAATTGACTAAATGTTTGTTTCCTCTAAAATTCATGGCTTTGGAAGGCGACTGGGTCATGAAGGTGGAGCCCCCATAAATAGAATTGACACTCTTATAAAAGAGCCCCTAGCTTTATAAAGAGCTCCCTTGTTCATTCTGCCATGTGAAGAGAGAGTAAGATCTCCCCGACATGTCTTCATCTTGGACTTTTCTCAGCCTGCAGAACTGCAAGAAATACATTTATTTTGTTTATGGGTCACTTAGTCTATGATGTTCTAGTCCGGCATATTGAACAGACTTATAGAATGACATATAAAATAAATCAAAATAAAGAGACATATATATATATTTATAATGTTAATATTGACTAGATACATAGAAATTATTTGATTAGCTATCCAGCATTCTCCAGTTCAAATTTTATTGCCAAACTTACATACAAATTAAAAATTAAATAATTTAAAATAAATACATTTTTTAACTGTTACATCAACTCTGCCTTTTATATATGAGCCAATCACAGACTCAGTGGAATGAGTTTGAGCAAACTCTGGGAGGTAGTGAAGGACAGCAAAGCCTGGTGTGCTGCAGTCCACGGGGCTGCAAAGAATCAGACAACGCAACAGTGATTTATTTAGCATCATCTACACTCAGAAATTCTGAAAAATTGATTACTCTAAACTGCAAAAATTCCCCACCTTATCTTTAACTTCTCCAAGCCACTCCTCCTCAAGTTTTTGCATGTATTTTCATATGCAATGGTAAACTGAGGCTAATATTTAGAGACGAGATTTTTGGTTTCTGACTCTATGAGGAACTTGGAAGTCACCACTCCATCCTAACAATAGATGAAAAACTGAACAGATTGAAAAACCAACAACTCTTCTTCTATCTATGAGAAAGGAAAGATTTGGGCAAACTGCTGCAGCCAAGATAGTGAGACAGACGGGCAGATACAGGGAATCTCAGCTAACCAGAACAGAGATGCACGACAGCAGTGCTGGACAGAAAAACCTGAATTGTATTGACAAATTGTTGAGGAATCCCTGTGGACAAGGCTCAGAGTCGACTACTCCAGGGCTGCCAGCCAGGGGTGGGTCACCCCCAAGCTGAAAGAGTCCTTCCAGGAGTTCAATCAGGTTTCCACAGTAAATATCAGAGACAAAAATACCTGGGTTTTTGCAGAAGAGGAGGAAACATTTTAAAACTTACCAGAGCACTATGTCCTTCATATCAAGTCCTGCTGACAGAAGAAACTAGTTAACCAGAGCCTAACCTGCTGCGTTATTGAGAGAGCTTGACTATCCTAGAGGAAGGAAAATACCCACCTCTGGCCTGCTCTAGCCATCCACATAAGAGAAGGGATAAACTCAAATCCTCCCAGTCTGCGTCACTTGAGGGGGGAGGAAAAAAAAACAAAACAAAACTGAGAAGCACCTGAAGTTCACAGTCCAGGGGTGCAGGCTTACTGAAAGGCTGAGACCTAACTGTGGGGCTACAGAACAATTTCCTCCTCTCGTATCTGACCACCGCATTACTAAAGGCCTATTTACAATAGCTCCTTTTAACCAGTACATTATGCCTGTTGATTAAAAAAATAAAATAAATTGCAAAACATACCAAAAGGCAAAAGACACAATTTGAAACCAAGCAAGCATCAGAATCAGACATGTCAGGGATGTTAGACTTACCAGACTGGGAATTTAAAACAACTCTGATTAATATGCTAAGAGTTTTAATGCATAAAGTGGACAATGTATACGAGCAAATGGGTATTGTAAGTGGAGACATGGAAATCCTAAGAAAGAACCAAAGAAATAATGTTGAAGATCAAAAACTGTGGGAGTTTGACTATCCTAGGGGAAGGGAAATATCCAGCTCTAGCCTTCCACGTAAGAGACGAGACAAACTCAGATCCAACCCAGTTTGTAGAAAAGGTAGAAGCATGTGGGGTTGCCAGAGGGAGAGAGATGGAAGGGATGAAATATTTGAATTAATAATGACTGAGAATTTCCCCAAATTAATGCCAGACACTAAACCACGGACCCATAAAATTCAGAGAACACCAAACAGGATAAATTACAACTAACTACACAGAGGCATGTGATTTTCAAACTGCACAAAATAAATGAAAGAAAATAGGAAAAAAAAAAAAAAAAACTACCTATAGAAGAGCAAAGAGAAGAATTATGTTCAGCTTCTCTTCAGAAACCATACAAGCAAGAACAGAAGGGATGAAAAATTTGAGCTGTTGAGAGAAAAGAAACAGCAACTTAGAATTCAGTACCCTTTAAATTAACCTTCCAAAGTCAAGGAGAAATTAAGACTTTTTCAGACAAACAAAAATTGAGTGTATTTGTTGTCTACAGAGATGACTTGCAAAAAAAAATGTTAAAATAAGTTATCTAAAGAACATGTTGTAAGTAAAACCTTAGATTTATGTAAGGTAAAAAAGAATATCAAGAAAAACTTAAGTGAAGGCAAAATAACAACTTTTAAATTTTTTTCTATTCTTTATTGATCTAACAGATACTGGTGTCTAAAATAATGCCAATATATTTGATTATGCATATTTATGTACTTATATATAATGTGTGTATATCTATACATATATATACATATATGCTTATAAATTGAAATGTACGACAGCAGTGATACAAGGGGAAGGAAAAGAGAGGGATTGGGGTTATTTTGTTATAAAAAGTACTCTGAAAGTGGATTTACATTAGCTGGAAATGTATATTGAAAATTCTAGGACAACCACTTAAGAGAGTGAAAAACAAAAGTAAAACTAATATTATAAAAAGGAGAATACATGTAACTGTATGTCAATTAAAACTACAAAAATCAGAAAAAGACTAGAAGACATGCTAGCAAAGAACAAGGACGCTAAATAAGAAACAGTATCAGATATGACAGATATTAATCCAACTATATCAACACTCACTATCAAAGTCAGTAGTCTAAAAGCACCAGTTAAAGCACAGAAATTGTCAGAATGGATAAAAAACAAAAGGATAAGTTACATGTTGTCTATAAGAAATTCACTTTAAATATAAAGGTGCTATGCTGTGCTGTGCTTAGTCACTCTGCTGTGTCAGAATCGCTGAGACTCCATGGACTGCAGCCTGCCAGGCTCCCCCATCCCTGGGGATTCTCCAGGCAAGAATACTGGAGTGGGTTGACATGCCTTCCTCCAGGGGATTTTCCCAAGCCAGCGATCGAACCCAGGTTTCCCTCATTGCAAGAGAATTCTTTACTGTCTAGGCCACCAGGGAAGCCCCATAGGGTACATACCATAAAAGTACACGGATGGAGAAAAATATGTAATGCTAACCTAATCAAAAAAGCAGGAGGGGCTATATTAATTTCAGAGCAGGTTTCAAAGCAAGGAAAATTATCGCTAAGCAATAATAAAGGGCTAATTCTCTAAAATACATAATAATCCTTGACATGCATGAATCTAATAATGGAGGATCAAACTAAGTGAGCCAAAATCTAATAGAATTGCATAGAGGAGAAACAACCCACTTGCATATTCAGAGACTAACACCTCTCTATCAGAAATGGACAGATCCCTCAGGCAGAAAATCACTAACAACATAGTTGAACTCAATTAGACCATCAGTCAACTGGATATAAACAATACCCATAGACCACTTTATCCAACAATACCAGAATACACTTTCTTCCCATGCCCATATGGAACATTCACTAAGATCAATTTCTGACCATATAAAATAAACCGTAACAAATTTAACAGGATCGACAATGGAATTTTACTAGCAATCAATAACAAAAAGATAACTGGAAAATACCCAAATATGTGGAGAGTTAACAAAATGTTTTATGTAAAATATAACTCAATGGCTGCACATTTGATAATTTAGATAAAATGGAGCAGTTCCTTGAAAGACAAGATCTCTCAAAATCTCACAAATTCAACTGATAACCTCAATAGGCCTATATCTATAAAATAAGTTGAATTAAAAATTAATAACTTTCCCTCAGAGAAAACATCAGGCTCAGATCAGGTCAGTGGTGAATTCTACCAAACTTTCAAGGAAGAAATTATACACAATTCTCCAAAATTTCTTTCAGTGAGTAGAAATAGAGGGAATACTTCATAACTCATGCTAAGAGGCCAGCATTTCCAAAATACCAAAAACCGGCAAAAAAACTACAAGAAAAGAAAACTACAGACCAATATATCTCACAAACACAGATGCAAAAATTCTCTCAATAAAATATTAGCAAATCGAGCCCAATATTGTATAAAACGAGTTACCTCACCAAGTAAGATTTTTTGCAGGTTTGCAAGGCTGGTTCAAGATTTAATAATCAATTTATGTAACAAATCCATAGGAAAATTACATGATCATATTAACAGATGCAAAAAAAAAAAGATTTAACAAAATTCAATACTCATTCATTAAAAAAAAAAAACTGTTAGTAAGCCAGAAATAGAGATAAATGTTCTCAATTTGATGAAGGATATCTACAAAAACCCTAGAACTGACATCACACTTTAATGAAAAACAAAGCTTTCCACTAAGATCAGGTAGAAGACAAGCACATCCCTCTGTACACTACTTTTCAATGTCATACTTAAAGTACTACCTAATGTAAGAAAACAAGAAAATAAAATTAAAGATATATAGATTAAGAGAGAAGAAATAAAGCTTGTTTGATTTGAAAATGGCATGATTGTTTAGAAAATTGTAAAGAACTGACTAAAACTTCCTGGAACTTAATTACCAATTAGAGCAAGTTTGTAAGATTATAAAGTTATAGGGCAGCAATGAACAAATTGGATTGATGTTGAAAATACAATACTATTTTTTTAAATTTAAATTTATTTATTTTAATTGGAGGCTAATTACTTCACAATATTGTATTGGTTTTGCCATACATCAACATGAATCCGCCTCGGGTGTACACGTGCTCCCCATCCTGAACCCCACTCCCACCTCCATCCCCATACCATCCCTCTGGGTCATTCCAGTGCACCAGCCCCAAGCATCCTGTATCCTGCATCGAACCTGGACTGGGATTAGTTTCTTATATGATATTATACATGTTTCAATGCCATTTTCCCAAATCATCTCACCCCCTCCCTTTCCCACAGAGTCCAAAAGAGTGTTCTATAAATCTGTGTCTCTTTTGCTGTCTCACATACAGGGTTATCGTTACCACCTTTCTAAATTCCATATATTTGCATTAGTATACTGCCGGGGACCAGCCCCGGCTGATCCAGGGTATTCGAAGGAGAGACGGCGTAGGCGAGGATCAGGATACAATAGCTTCAATTAGATATTAATTAAAGATATAAAGAGTAATAGAATAAGGATAGCTCAGTAGGAAAATTCAGTGGAGAAAAGAGGCTGAGTAGCTTGGTTTACTCGGGAGACCAATAAAACTTCAAGACAAGAAGTTTGCACCACTTACGTAGGCCGCAGGCGTCCTTCCGTTCTCCCGAAGGAGAGGAGACACTGAGGCCTCCCCGGTCGGATCTTAGAAGCCCAGGCATAATTAGTAAGCATGGTGGGTTCCGCGCTCCAGATGGAGACTCAACCAGAGTGAGAGAGAGAGCGACATGGGGAGACCAGTATTTCGAGAAACTGATCCCAATTCTTTATTTTCCAGAGTCTGTTTTTATACACTAAGATGTTATACAAAAGTCACGTGGGGACAGCAGTCCTGACTTTTATTAAAGTCAGGTGCTTCACACAAATGTATACAGAGGTCTTAGGGGTGTTACATCATCTTCTGGCCAGGGGGGCCTGCTGACAATTTACGACCCTCTCCTTGTGACAGCGGTCAGTCAGTCAGGACACTTATTTCTCCAGGGCTGATTATTCTCAAAACAGACGCCACCCAAGTAAAGTTACATTCCTACAGGGTGAGGGTGTAGTGGGTTTTAGTTAAGGAAAGAATTTACTTAGCCTAAGGTCTAACGTGATTAATATCAAAGGTTAATACTTATTTCTTCTATATATTCATTAATGTGTGTAAGGGCAGGGGATATGGAGACTTAGCAACAAACATTGGCTCAACAAATGAAAAACCCTTCACCAACACAATTTCTAATTAGCCCATTATACTTATACTAATAGTTTTCTAACTTTTCTAAGGAACCTGTTTTTAGAAGGTTTAAAGCATCTTGTGCCTCTCACGGTTGGGAGGCTGTGAGCGATCACATGTGGCCGGACAAGCCTGTCAGGCAGGCTAGAGAACCTTCAGAGGAGTTTGTAGGTTAAAACAGTCTTATCACGCCCAGGAATTATTATTAACTGGATCTCTAGGTTAACTCCTTCTCCAAAAGAGGTGGTGGGGGACAGCCCCCTGTAAAGTCAGAGATGTAGGTAAGAGCACAAAGTAGTAAAGTAGGCAGGCTCTGGTTATGGGGGTAGATGCTCGAGGAGTTCCAGGGGGACTCCTGAGGCTCGATCCCGCCTTTGCGCGTATGTCGAGCCTCCTTCCTCATGACCTTTGTCACGGGCGGAGTACCTCACTCTGGCCCCCAACAGTATACTGTATTGGTGTTTTTCCTTCTGGCTTACTTCACTCTGTATAATAGGCTCCATTTTCATCCATCTCATTAGAACTGATTCAAATGTATTCTTTTTAATGGCTGAGTAATACTCTATTGTGTATATGTACCACAGCTTTCTTATCCATTCATCTGCTGATGGACATCTAGGTTGCTTCCATGTCCTGGCTATTATAAACAGTGCTGTGATGAACATTGGGATACACGTGTCTCTTTCAATTCTGATTTCCTCAGTGTGTATGCCCAGCAGTGGGATTGCTGGGTCATAAGGCAGTTCTATTTCCAGTTTTTTAAGGAATCTCCACACTGTTCTCCATAGTGTCTGTACTAGTTTGCATTCCCACCAACAGTGTAAGAGGGTTCCCTCTTCTCCACACCCTCTCCAGCATTTATTGCTTGTAGACTTTTGGATCTCAGCCATTCTGACTGGCATGAAATGGTACCTCATAGTGGTTTTGATTTGCATGTCTCTGATAATGAGTGATGTTGAGCATCTTTTCATGTGTATGTCTTCTTTGGAGAAATGTCTATTTAGTTCTTTGGCCCATTTTTTGATTGGGTCATTTATACAATACTATTTATATTAGTATCCAATCAAATAAAATACTTAGGTATGAATTTAATGAAATACATACAAGACTTAAATGAGGAAAACTACAAAACAATGATGAGTGAAATACAAGTAAAAATTAAAACAAGATACCTCTACACAACCATTTTGTGTGTGTGTGCTAAGTCACTTCAGTCATGTCTGACACTTTGTGACCCCATGGACTGTAACCCGCCATGCTCCTCTGTCCATGGGATTCTCCAGGCAAGAATACTGGAGTGAGTCAACATGCCCTCCTTCAGGGGATCTTTCCGACCGAGAGATTGAACCTGCGTCTCTTATGTCTCCTGCATTGGCAAGAGAGTTCTTTATCACTAAGACCACCTGGGAAATCCTACATAACTATTAGGATGGCCCAAACCCAGAACATTGATAGCACCACATTCTGGAGAGAATGTGAAGCATCAGGAATATTTATTCATTATTATTTAGCATTATTTATGCACTTCACCAGCTAATAATAATTTTTCAGAAATATTCATATTATACATGAGGCCATGGCTTTCTTTCCCAGAGGTGAGCATAAACTGAATTTAAATGTTAAAATGATTTAAAATGTGCACATTTTTTCTAAGAAGAAGCTATAGTCTATAGAGGGAAAAAAATTACTTTTCAAAAAGTTAAAGGTGACTTCTAAATATTTAAAGTCGTCAATAATACATTTAAGTATCTATTATAGCATTGTGAACTAAAAAGAAAAAAAAGATTTAACACATATGACACCAATAAATTGACATTTTATTACGAGGAAAGTAATGATAATATTCTTGAGGAAAAATTGTAAAACATATTTCATAGTTAGATGTGATGATATATTTTTAGCTATATGGTCTAATTATCAGTGGGGTTTCAATATAACAAAGAAGCATGCAAGTTTGGAAGATAAAACTTGTGTGTTTTACTTTAACCTTCACATACTGAAAAGGAAACTACTAGAGAGTCTTCAAGGAAAACATAAGTACTTTGAAAGAAGCTTTACTGAATATATTTGAAGGCATTTTTCTCCATGGCACGATGCATTTGAAGTGCAATGAAAATAATTAATGCTCTGTTTGAGGCACCAAACCTGATTCACTGCCTCATTTTTGTCCAGGACTGCATCTAATAGAATGTAAAACAGAATAAATTTGTCTGTAAAATTAGCTGAAAAATACCACTAATAATTATCTCAAACTTATCATGGCACAAACTAAGCTTTTTATATTTCCTTCCAAACTTGCTTCTTTCCTTGTCTTCTTTCTCTGTAACTGTCAACTGAATTCCTCCCCTTGTAATGATCAAAACCCTTAGAATTATCCTTTTCAAATCTCTCTTTTTTTTTTTTTCCTCACACTCTACAAACTACCTGTCATCAATCCTTGATGACTATACCTTCAAAACATACTCAGAATTTTACCCATTTATACCACCACCACTGCTACTTGCTCTGGTCCAAGTCACCATCATCTTTGGCCTTGTTTATTGCAACCGTTTAATGCATTAATGCCAAGGCAGAAAAATGGAAATCACACGAGGTATTTCAAACACAGTGTATTTCTTACGTGCAAGCTGGAAGGTCAAAGGACAAAACCAGGAAACCTTAATTTGGACTTTAATAACTGCCAAGCTCATTAGCTCTCCTAAGGCTGGGGAAACAAAAGAGAAGATATGGTATTATAAGGCATTAATATATCAGAATAAAGGTCCCTATGAGGCTGGGAGTTAGAAAGGTTAAGATATCACCACATCAATATTAACAGACCCTCTGAGGAGGAGCCATGGACCGCAGGTGTTGGAGAAACACTGAACAGGTTCTCACAGTGCAGAGTCGATGCTGTCTCTGTCTGTCACTGGTCTGTAGTGAGGAACAGCGAGGCGAGCTGCTGCGGGAGCCGAAGGTAAACTGTCTGATGATCTGGGTAAACAGACCAAAGAGGGAGATGGATGCTGGCGTCTCTTGGCATTTTCTGCCTTCCAGTCTCCCAGTGAGCCCTCACTGGTGTACCTACACAGGGGCAGGATGAGGACACTGGTGTACCTACACAGGGGCAGGATGAGGAAGGTAATGGAAGATTCGGGGTGCCAGACTTAGAGAACAAAAACGATGAGCTTAATACGAATTCAGCGAAGAAAGTAATTTTGTAACTGTTTTCCAAAAGTGTATAGGATGCACTTTTTCTGCTTAACTCCCAGCACTTAAAATAGTGTAGGACATTAATAGGTAAAAATGAATTTAATGAATACATAAGGTTATACGATGGTGAGGTCACCGAGATTACTGAAATCTATAGCTTTTATGCTTATTAACTATCTGATAGTCACTGTAGAAGGATAGTATGTTAATGCAACAATGATGCTCCTTGCTATAATTTTAGTCTACATGTACTGATAACACAATCAATTCTCTTTAGTGTAGCCAGTTGCATACATCTTCGGTGATATTGTGAAATATATATCATCAAACATGTATCAGTCATCTTTTCTTTCTTCTCCACTTACACACTGTTAACCATAGTCCAGTCTCTTCAATACAGTTTTAAGTCAGCTATAAGTTGGTGGTTTTAACCTTGGATGCATAAAAATATAAATGTAGAAATAAATCATAAGCATATCTTACCTACCAGTTTTGAGATTATTAGGAAACATTGAACACGATGTATTTTATTCCATTAATCATTGTTTGTTGTCATTCTGAGAGTGGCTTTATGTTGAATAATGATCTGGAAAGTATTTTTGGATGAATTAAAACAGGATATAATTTTTGGCAGGATTTTCACAGAAGTAGTTGGTGGCTACAAAAGACTGTTACTTAAATCAACAGAACAGACAGCGGTCAGTTGCAAGATATACAATTGGAAGGTAAAATTTGGCTGCCTGAGGAATATTTAATAAAAATTAAAACTGTTGGTAAAATATATGAAATGACTTCAGCCGAGGATAATTTTTTCTCTGTGCCCTATTGAAAGCTATGATGTTGAAGCGTATTATCCAAGATAGGTGAATATTCTAGTATTTTCTTTAGAAAGCACACATTTTCCCCATGCACTTTCTAAATGGTACTAATGTCATCATGTTTTCTTGTTATACAAACTACAGAGGAGAGATTGCAAAGAACAAAACTAGAAATGGCTTTGATTTTACAATCCTTTGGAAGGCACCCCATATCAATGGACAAAAGGTAGCCACTTGCCTTTTATCTTTACACTGTAATCGAAACTGTTAGTACACCAAATCGGCAGTGTATTGGCGAAAGTAACCTTCTACAGAGGCGTCTTTCTGCACTGAAAGCACTGTGCACCTGCGGAGACAAAAGCAGTATTTTTCGTTGTCTAAAAAGTCATAATGGGTAATGATAATAGCGATGTTTCTAAGAGTGAACTACTTTACTATTTCAATAGTGTGTGACGCATTGAGTTCTAGTTCGATAAATTGCACTCCTTGTCCAATTTTATGAAATACTGAATACATTAGAAAGGAGAGAAAGGATTGATGAGTTACTGATGATGTGAATTAAAATGGAACTTTGGGCAGCATTGCATGCATCTAAAGGTTTTTTTAAAATTATTTTCTGCCTTTGCATAGAATAGTTCTCATGGAAGGTTAATTCTTAGTTTAAAAGGCTATGGTGTGATATTTCAGTATACTTATGTCTTAGTAAAAAGCTCAATCATAATTACTTTTACTCCATATAATTTTAATATCTATCCCGACATGTCAAACGTAGGTTTAAATATTCAAATTTTGAATAAGCTCTGTGCATTACGCATACATCATACCAACTAAACATTATTATATTTTACCTAGTTTATCAAAACAGGGTTCTGACTCTTTTCATTATAATTATTTTTGTTTGTCAGTGGAGCTGGGCACAATCCAAATAGCAATAATATTTTTTGTATCCACTATTCTTCTGGAATAAACTTTCCAGTTTCAAATAAAAAAGTTTTTGGCCTCATGGCATTTGTATTCACAGAGGATGCACTTCAACTTGATAAACATACTGGTAGTTGCATAATTTAAAAGGTAATAATACAAAAAGATTAGGACTTGGGGTATTATGCATGTTTTTGATGAAACAAATGATATTGCCATAGTTATCACAATACGACCCTTGCTGTAATGTATTTGACTGCTTGTGCTGTATTCACAACTACAAACATATGAAATTAACTATACAGAGCTCTGGATATTTAAGAATGCAAACTGAATGGCTAATATTTTATATGCTATTTTATAGGACATGTTTAAAAAGTCTAAGATAAGTTTCTTTGACCAGTTTACATTTCTTTAAATTAGTGAAATTCGTTTCTGTATAATATAATAAATTCACAGGACAACTATAGCATTTAGATTTGTTGAAGATATTTGAAATTAAATCCTTAACTTTCCTTATGAATATTAATTATACTATTTCCAGGCAAAGGAGAAGATAGACCCATACTTTTGAAAGAATCTACTTCAAAATGTGGATATTTTTATATCCACAAATATATCTATCCAGATGTTAAATTATCTCTTCATATGTCTTATCACTTAGGCTGATTACCTATTTGTCAGAAGTGCATGCTCAGCTGCTCAGTCACATCTGACTCTTTGCGACCCCACAGGTGGGATACAGCCTGTATTCCACCAGGCTTCGCTGTCCGTGGAATTTTCCAGGCAAGAATACTGGAGGGGATTGCCACTTTCTTCTCCAGTGATTGTCCTGACCCAGGGATCAAACCTGCATCTCCTGTATCTCCTGCATTAGAAGGTGGATTCTTCACTGCTGGGCTGTGGGGAGGCTGATTGCATATTTAATCATTTCTATATATGCTGTTTTTAAGTTGTTACGGCTGTGCACAGTTTATCGCTGTAGAGCCATATTTTAATAAAAATGATTTCATACACATTAAAATGCTGAAATGAACAAGGATAAAAAGATTAAGGATACATGATATTGGTGTTAATTAGGATAATGTTATAGCTTCTGGGTTAAATCTTATCTTGGGAAATTTTATCAACAAATCCAAGCAGAACTATTACCAGATATGTAATTTTTTTAAACAAGGGGGAGAACTGTGTTTAACAGCATAAAGTAATTAATTATATGTTACTTATATAGAAAATGATCTTTTTTTTTTTTTTTGCTGGACACAAATTTTCTTCCAGGTTGAGGGTCAGTTAAATATATTTAATATCATTTTGTTATAACAATTCTCAAAAACATGTAGATTCTTACTACAATGAAAAGACAAATTTAAAATAAAATCATTTAGAAAAGCTGTACCAAATGCTGCTGCTGTCACTTATCAAAGTGTCTTTAGTTGATTTTATTCCCTTTCTTAGTATATAAATATGCAATCTGTGAAACAAGACATTCATTAAAATTTTAGATATAGATTTTAGATTTAGATTTTAGAAATCTTTGTATCACAATCAAATTATTTAACACAATTATAATTGATATTGTGATATAATTTTTGCATGAGTTAGCAAGACGATAAATACAATTTAAAAAATAATAGTACTGAGCCATGCATTGTCTACTTTTATTTATATGAAAAGTTAATGGGTTCTCCCTATTGGCTCAGACTTTTCAAAGTGTCTATAATTCTTAACTATAACTGATGTCAGTGGATAGCTATTAAAATTATCTTTGAGTGTCTGGCATAAGAGCAAACATAAAGTCAGTAATGTCATATTCTGGAAAACAATAATGACTTGCAGGAGAAAGATTCCAATGTGAAGCTCTATAACAAGCAAACTAAAAAGAACATACAGACCAACACAGCAGTATTCCAGTGAAAATGTATTATAAAAGCATCTGCTCTTCCATGAAGAACATCATGTTGGCCACTGTGATGTCAGCTACAAAAATATATCCCTGATATATTACTACATCAGGCATCCAGAGGAAAAGAACACAAATTACTCTTTTCAAAGAATAGATGGAATATCATGTAAACAGTTATTTTTTTTTCCCTCTGCTATTGAGCATTTTCCTTTCACCTCAAAAGTGGATTTCATAAAGTGACTACGAATATTTAAATGTGTGTTAAGATAATACTCAGTAAATGATTGGGTGCTGTCAGGCCAAACTAGTAATTCAGTATTTTGATCCACTTCTGTTGACAAAGCTTTTATTTTTTTTTCCTGACTCACTATTGATTAACCTATGATTTCAACCATATACGATACTCTCCTCATCCTTGGAAATTTTTTTTCTTAAAATTTTAGTCAGTTTATTTTTCTCTAGGGCCTTGTTGAGCACATTAATAAAAGATTAATAGACAACAAATAAATGTTTTTGCTTTATTACAAAACATAGGTCAATTTTTATTATGACAGTATACATTCTAAAATGCTTTGAGAAACATGGGAACTTTCTAATGTATTATACTTTGTATTTCAATTGTGAGCAAGGCTAGATCTATAACATGGTTTATGAATTAAATATATATCATATAGATGCTCATGGTAAAGAATCTGTCTACAATGCAGGACACCCAGGTTTGATACGTGAGTTGGGAAGATGCCCTGGAGAAGGGAATGACTACCCACTCCAGTATTCTTGCCTGGAGAATCCCACAGACAGAAGAGCCTGGAAGAATACAGTCCACGGGGTTGCAAAGAGTTGGGCATGACTGAGTAACTAGCATTTTCACTTTCATGTAAATGCTCATAATGGTTCTATAATATCAAAGCAATTAATAGAAAATTATATAGCATAAGCAGTAGCAGCATAGCATAAACATCTGGATATGTTTTCAAATTAGTTTTACTCAAAGATCATCAACTGTTCATCAAACATATGACGAAACATCCCTCATGATGACTACATAAATGGAATAAGGTAAGTCACTTCAGTCGTGTCCAATTCTGTGCGACCCCATAGATGGCAGCCCACCAGGCTCCCCCGTCCCTGGGATTCTCCAGGCAAGAACACCGGAGTGGGTTGCCATTTCCTTCTCCAGTGCATGACAGTGAAAAGTGAAAGTGAAGTCGCTCAGTCGTGTCCGACTCTTAGCGACCCCATGGACTGCAGCCCACCGGTCTCCATCCATGGGATTTTCCAGGCAAGAGTACTGGAGTGGGGTGCCATTGCCTTCTCCGTCTTATTACATGACCTGTAGAAATTGATTTTGATTTCTATACACTATTTTCAGATATACACTGGTTATTGAAAAGGAAAGGAAAAGGAAAAAGTATGGAGAAAGGAAGAAAAGATAGGAAAAAAATAAACCAAAGGAATTATCTTAATTAGGCAATAACATTTTAGAAGTTGAATTTAACTTGAGATAGACTTCCAAAAGATAATTTTAACTTAAAAGTTGGTTTCTTTTAGAAATGGCAAATCCTATCTGGAATCTAAATCCAAGATATTAAGAAATGAACAGTCACAACCAAGTCTCTCTTTCTGTGTGTGTGTGTGTGTGTGTGTGTGTGTGTGGTTGCCGTACTTTAAAACAAAACAAAACAAAATCAAAACCAAAATAGTGAAAACCTGTCTCCTGCATTTAATCTCACCTCCATTAAAGTTTTACCTGGAAACAATTGCCAAAACTGTTACCTGTGTTGTATCACAGGAATAAATCAGCAAGCATAATCACAAAACCTTTAAGGAAATAAGAGTCATGCAGAAAATGACAGTTTTAGCAATGAGAAGAATTTAAGAATACGGAGTGCTTCTATGGAGTAGGGTCTGCATGGTTGAGTATTGGAAAAGTGAGGTGTTATGAAATCTGAAAGTGATAAAAAGCTCCCTAGTGGCTCAGATGGTAAAGAAGCTGCCTGCAACGCAAAGAGAGTGACCCCTGTTCAATCCTTGGGTCAGGAAGATACCCTGGAGAAGGGAAAGGCAACTCACTCCAGTACTCTTGCCTGGAGAATTTCATGGACAGAGGAGCCTGGAGGGCTACAGTCCTTGAGGTCTCAAAGAGTCAAACATGGCTGAGTGAGAAACACTTTAAACAGAGAAATATATTTACATGTTGTTGTTGTTTAGTCACTCAGTCTAGTCTGACTCAACCCCATGGGCTATAGCCCATCAGGACCACTGTCTATGGGATTTTCCATGCAAGATTACTGAAATAGGTTGCCATTTCCTCCTCTAGGAGATCTTCCCAACCCAGAGATCCAACCCAAGTCTCTGAATCTGACTGAGCCACCAGGAAAGCCCTTATTCAAATGTGAAAATAAAGAAGAGTCATCATAGATAATTATCTTTAGAAAGACACCAGAAACAAAGGTAACTAAATTTTTAAAAGTTTTCCTAGGACTACTTTGTAGAATATTACAAGAATTTACCTTAGACTTTAATGAACATTTTACAAACTCAACACTTAAATTTCTTACTGGGTGTCTCAATATACATGAGTCATAGTCTTTGCAAAGATATTGTTTCAAAAGAATTAATCATCACAATCTATTAGTCAAATCACTTTTTTCAGTATTTCAGGCTTTTTTTTTTTTTTTCTTAAATGATCTTGTCTCTTCTTTTTTGTTCTCTTAAGCTTGCATGCAGTTAAATCTTCCCAGGTGACTCAGTGGTAAAGAATCCACCTACCAGGAGATGCTGGTTCCATTCCAGGGTTGGGAAGAGCCCCTGGAGGAGGAAATGGCAACCCACAGCAGTATTCTTGCCTGGAAAATTCTATGGACAGAGGATCCTGGAAGGCTACAGTTGGACACAACTGAGCATGCATGCATATATATTCATATATTAAGTTATATATATATATATATATTAAGTAATGATCCTTATACATGATGGCTTTTTTAATGGAAGGCATGAAAAAAATATTTTTGTGCTTAGCTCTTGAATGTTACCCCTTGGAAAATCAACATCAAATATGATTTATCATCAAATGTGATAACACTGATAATTGGAATCCTTTTAACTTTCAAGACCTAGTTCAAAAGTCATCTTATCTATAAAATATCTGAAGGTATTCCCAATGAGCAGTAAAATGTCCATCATTAAAAGGCCGTAGCCTACTTCATATTAAATATATATTTTTATGGTATTTGTGTCAGAGCTGAATGCACATTGCCTTAAGCTTTACTTTAGAGTTTTCCTTTTCTAAGAGAACTTGTACGGGTTTGGCTGAACACCTACCCTCACTGTTTCTTCAGAACTAAGTGCCAAATGCTAGTAAAATTCACTGCATTAAATGGACAATATCTGCTAATGAGTGGTTGTTTAGTCTCTGTCATGTTCAACTCTTTTGAGAGCCTATGGACTGCAGTTCACCACGCTCCTCTGTCTATGGGATTTCCCAGGCAAGAATACTGGGGTGCCATTTCCTTCTCCAGGGGTTATTCCTTCTCCAGGGACCAAAGCTGTATCTTTTGCATTGCAAGTGGGTTCTTTATCACTGGGCCACCAGAGAAGCCTCTGGTAATGAGTATATAACTCTAATATATGTAAGAATTTGAGAGAACTTTATTCAGCTATCTATTTTCCTACATACCAAGTAGTTTGGCACAGGGAAGCAATAGATAAATGTTTGCTGACTGAAGTAATCCTGACCTAAAGTCTATCTAATTTCTGACTTACAGGTCTGTTTTAGGTTAAGAAGACATTGCCTAATGTCTTCAGTCATAAGAGTAATATACAAAGCACCAACAGGGTATTATGGGCCTTCCTTGGTGGCTCAGATGGTAAAGAATCGGCCTGCAATCTGGGAGACTCTGGTTCGATACCTGGATCAGGAAGATCCCCTGGAGAAGGAAAAGGCAACCCACTCCAGCATTATTTCCTGGAGAAATCCATGGAAAGAGGGGCTTGGCAGGCTACAGTCCATTTGGTCATAAAGAGCCAGACACAACTGAGCAACTAACACTTTCAACAGGGTATTATACAGTTGTTTAAATTTTTACACAGGATTGTCAATTATTTAAGGATAGAGACTCTTTCTTCCCTTACAGTGTCTAACACATGTTGGAACCAAATAAACATTTCTTGAATGAAGTTGAGTACATATTAATGAGATGACTGAACTATGTGATTCATAATGGACTGTACACACCTTTATAGCAATAGTGTTCAGTTTTTCATTTCCCATGCAAAATATAAGACCAATAATTACCTGTTGAAATAATACATTAATTCTGTGATTATATGTTGCTATAACCATGAATTAACCCCCTAAAATCAAGATTTGGGGGCAGAAGGCAGAAACTGAAAGTTTAAGGGAACTCAGGTTCTGGGCTATGAATGGTAAAGATTTCACTTAACAGAGGAAAAAAAAAAAAGTGAAGTGAGAGGGAAAATCCTGAACGGAAAAATAAAAGAAAAATGTTATGTCCTGTGTGCCTCTGAATTCTTTTTAAATAGATTATGTTTACTGAATAGAGGCTCAGGCAGTAAAGAATTTGCCTTTAAAGTAGAAGACGGATTTGATTCCTGGTTTGGGAAGATCCCCTGGAGGAAGAAATGGCAACCCACAGTATTGCTGCCTGGATAATCTCATGGACAGAGGTGCCTGGAGGGCTACACTCCATGGGGTCACAAAAGTCAGACAAAACTGAGCAACTAACACTGTCACTTTTCACGTGTATAATAAACACAATTTATATAGATTTATTACTTTACTCATAAAAGGAGAATACATTTAATATCATTCAGTTCAGTTCAGTTCAGTCGCTCAGTCGTGTCCGACTCTTTGCAACCCCATGAATCACAGCACGCCAGGCCTCCCTGTCCATCAAAACCTCCCAGAGTTTACTCAGACTCACGTCCATCGAGTCAGTGATGCCATCCAGCCATCTTAAACACTATCGTCCCCTTCTCCTCCTGCTCCCAATCCCTCCCAGCATCAGAGCCTTTTCCAATGAGTCAACTCTTCGCATGAGGTGGCCAAAGTACTGGAGTTTCAGCTTTAGCATCATTCCTTCCAAAGAAATCCCAGGGCTGATCTCCTTCAGAAAGGACTGGTTGGATCTCCTTGCAGTCCAAGGGACTCTCAAGAGTCTTCTCCAACACCACAGTTCAAAAGCATCAGTTCTTTGGCGCTCAGCCTTCTTCACAGTCCAACTCTCACATCCATACATGATTTAATATCATTAATTTAATATCATTAACATCATTTAAAAAGAGGTGGCAAGAATACATGGAAGAACTGTACAAAATATATCTTCATGACCCAGATAACCTAGATGGTGTGATCACTCACCTAGAGCCAGACACGAACATGGAATGTGAAGTCAAGTGGGTCTTAGGAAGCGTCAATATGAACAAAGCCAGTGGAGGTGATAGAATTCCAGTTGAGCTATTTCAAATACTAAAAGATGATGCTGTGAAAGAGCTGCAGTCAATGTGCCATCAAATTTGGAAAACTCGGCAGTGGCCACAGGACTGGAAAAGGTCAGTTTCATTTCAACCCCAAAGAAGGGCAATACCAAAGTTGTTCAAACTACTGCACAATTGTACTCATCTCACACACTAGCAAAATAATGCTCAAAATTCTCCAAGCTAGGCTTCAACAATATGTATGCCATGAATTTCCAGATATTCAAGCTGGATTTAGAAAAGCCAGAGGAACCAGAGACCAAATTGCCAACATCTGCTGGGTCATAGAAAAGGCAAGATAATTCCAGAAAAACATCTACTTCTGCTTTGTTAATTACACCAAAGCCTCTGACTGTGTAGATAACAACAAACTGGAAAATTCTTCAAGAGATGGGAATACCAGACCACCTGACTTGCCTCCTGAGAAATCTGTATGCAGGTCAGGAAGCAACATTTATAACTGGACATGGAACAACAGATTGGATCCAAATCAGGAAAGGAGTACATCAATGCTGTATATTGTCACCCTGCTTATTTAACTTATATACTGTACTCTGTGAATACATCATGTGAAATGCCAGGCTGGATGCAGCACAAGCTGGAATCAAGATTGCTGGGAGAAATAACCTCAGATATGCAGATGGCACACCTTATGGAAGAAAGTGAAGAGGAACTAAAGAGCCTCTTAATGAAAGTGAAAGAGGAGAGTGAGAAAGTTGGCTTACAGCTCAGCATTCAAAAAATGAAGATTATGGCATCTATTCCCATCATTTCATGGCAAATAGATGGGGAAACAGTGGAAACAGTGACAGACTTTGTTTTTGGGGGAGCTCCAAAATCACAACAGATGGTGACTGCAGCCATGAAATTAAAAGACGCTTGCTCCTTGGAAGAAAAGCTATGACCAACCTAGACAGCATATTAAAAAGCAAAGACATTACCTTGCCGATAAAGGTGCATCTAGTCAAAGGTATGGTTTTTCCAGTAGTCATGTTATGAGAGTTGGACTATAAAGAAACCTGACTGCTGAAGAATTGATGCTTCTGAACTGTGGTGTTCTAAGGCTGTTAGAGAGTCCCTTTGACTGCAAGGAGATCCAACCAGTCCATCCTAAAGAAAAGCATTCCTGAATATTCATTGGAAGAACTAATGATAAGCTGAAACTCCAATATTTTTGCCACCTGATGTGAAGAACTGACTCATTGGAAAAGACCCTGATACTGGGAAAGATTAAAGGGAGGAGGAGAAGGGAATGACAGAGGATGAAATGGTTGGATGGCATCACTGACTTGATGCACATGAGTTTGAGCAAGCTCTGGGAGTTGGAGATGGACTGAGAAGCCTGGTATGCTGCAGTCCATGGGGTCAAAGTGTTGGACATGACTGAGCGACTGAACTGAACTGAACATCATTTATCTTCCTTGGTATTTTGTTCACAAAATAAATCTCAAACTCATTTGTTTTGAAAAAAGAATAAGACTGAGATCAGTTTAGACACTGAGCATCACTAAGCCAGCCACAGGCTTCCCAGCTTGTGCTAGTGGTAAGAATCCACCTGCCCATGAAGGAGAGATAAGAAACACAGGTTCGATCCCTGGGTCAGGATGATCCTCTGGAGGAGAGCATGGCAACCCACTCCAGTATTCTTGCCTGGAGAATCCCATGGGCAGGGGAGCCTGGCTGGGTACAGTACCCAGGGTTACAAAGAGTTGGAATTGACTGAAGGGACTTAGCATGCACACACGCATGCAAGCTAGTCACAACCAAGCCTCCACATGCCTTACGATACGTAAGTGCCCATCTACCTGGATACGTTGTCAATATTGGACACTGCCTACAAAGGGTGGGAATTTTTTATAAAACATACACCACAGATTTGATACTATTCTTTCTTTCTATGTGTAAAAACATCTGATTCCAGTCATAGCAGTATATACTGATATGTTTCCCAATCTTATAGAACAGACAGATGAAATGAGACGTTGACATCTTTATAACGGTAAGAGGACGACAATTCATGGTGGGTGTATTAGAAATTTGAGAGAATCAAGCCTGTCTTTTTAAAACGACCCTGTGTCTGGCAGCAAATCCATAAAAGTGGCATTTTTGTGTGTGTGTCAGTGTGGTGGCTTCTTGACCTTTAAATTCCAACATTAGCAATGTGGATCAATGAATCTTAGTAATGACCTCAATTAAAATCACTGTGGCCTTATTTTGCTTATAAGAGAACGACCATAAACAGTTTGCCGTAAAAGCCTTCTGAATGAGTGGAAGCTTTCTGCTTTATATGGAAAGGACCATCTGTGTCAGAAGTTACTGAAAGTCTAGTTAACCACTTGGATCCAGTTAGAGAACAGACATCCTGTACAAAGATGAAAACTCATTGGGATTCCAGAGTCCACTTTGCCAAGATATACAGTGAAAGTTTACTTAGTTTTTCACAGAGTTAATGGTAAGTACATATACAAGAATCAGACCAGTAATGCATATATGTATGAAACAGTGAACTCAGATTTCTTGTTTTACCTGCTTCTAAGGTGAATTCATTTGTTCAGCAAACATAACATTAATTCCATCTGCCTGACCGGCAATGTATTGAGTCAGTGGGGAAAAAGATGAATAAACCCATCTCACTACTTTAAGAAATTCATGGATTCTAAATTATTTTGTAAACTATTATAATATGATAGGCATTATATAGATATAGTTTTTGAGTTATGGTGGGATCACAGAGGAAGAATGGATTTTTGTCCATTTGTACTGGTATAAGGAAGTCTTACAGAAAAAATGACTCAGAGAATACATTGAAAAACAAACAAACAAAACTATTTGAAGAAACTTAGGGAGTATGTGGGGTAGCACAGAGTCGGACATGACTGACATGACTTAGCAGCAGCAGCAGGGAGTATGTGAGGATATACAAGGAGTTTGGAGAGGACATTCATATCAGAAGATGATATGATCCTTGGGGGTATAGAAGGTTGTGATAAATTGCAGAACATTAGGCTGAGTATACACACTGGTTTTAATATTGGTCTGCCAGGTAATATAACATTAATAGATTTTATAGGAATCTATCCACAGAATCTAAAGAGCATGGACTTGGAAGTCACACAGACTAGAAACGCTGCCTAGTATTAAAAAAAGCATGATATAGTGGTTAAAATTCAAGGCTTTTGAGCCAAACTTCCTGGGTTCGAATCTGGACTCTACCATTTCCTGGATGTATAGGACTGCTTAAGTTAGAAATGATACCTGCCAACTGGGATATTAACAAAAGCACTGCCGGGGACTGTGTTACTGTTCCCTATGATTCACTCCGTTTCTGCGTGAGAAGATAATAGATTCTTACCCACCATCAGGGAACCCTCAGACTCAATCATGTGTGAACAGATGTCACTTTTATCAGATCCAAGGACAAGCTTTAGGAGCCAGTGCTTATTTCCAGCTGCCCTATTTCCTCCTACACTGAGCATAACAGCTTTTCTTCCCTCTAAAATCTGGGAAAAAAAGACTTATACTTCAAAGGCAGAGTCATGGTGATTCCACAACTGACAGTTAGCCTGAAGGGAAAAGATTGACCCAAAAGTCAAACAAAAGTGAAATCTTACTGATATGTTAATCACCTTCCTTACACTTTACAAATTTTCATTGACCATAGGTGTTGTCTTTAGATGAAATGTCCTGTAGCCTTTTTCATCATTTTTTTTATATATTGGCTATTATATTTATCAGATTTGTTCAATCTCATGTTTCAATTGTCCATCCGTTTTTTCCTGGCTAAGCTTCTTGTTTCTGCTTTTAGAAATACTAGAAAAGTCTATGTCTTCCTCCTGATACTTTGGCCAAAAAAAAAAAAAAAAGATTTAGGGAAGTGTCTGAGAAATATTATTTATATGAAAATATAAAACAAGACCCAAGTAATACCAGCACTGTGCACGGATAAGTTTAAAACTTAATGAGTGGGTAAAACGGTATATTATTTGAAGTTTGTGAATGCTTCTGGGTCACATAAAATGAATTAATATGTTAATATACACTGTCTCAGAGAGTTCAAGTATAATCACCTGAAAAAATAAGATTATAATTGTAACTATTTTAATCACACTGTAGTATGCACATAAGAAAGCATGCTGCATTTTAGTTAAAAATTATAGAGATAAGATTTGAATATTAAGATGTTACTATGCTAATGCAAATAAAATAGCATTTAAAACTTCAGCATAATGAAGAGCCGAATGTTCCTTTGCTTTTTAAATATATACTTAAATAATGAAATTTATGTCACATTTTTTTGACTCCACTTCAAATTCTTTGATGTCTAAAATACAGTTCACTTTCTTATGAAAATGAAATGATTTCCTTGCCTGCTATCATGTGCTGAGTATTAAGATGCTTACTCATTCACAAGCAGCTGTGCAAATTCAAAGTTCATTCAGAAGAAATATTACCCAATGGGCTATTTATACATAATAAATGAGATTCTTAATATATAACTACATCTTATCTTGCCAAGAGGTATCATCATCAGTAAAGTTTAGTAGCACAATTAAAAGTTCAGTGGTCAGATTAAAAAAAAAATTTATGTATAATCACTGTTGGATTTTAATGCTACTGGGTTATTTCCAGAATTCTCTGGCAGAAGCCAGAAATTGAAAAACTAATAAAAGTATTCAGAAGAATCCGTCTTCCAATGAAAAATGCATTAATATCAGCAAGGATCTTAACTTTTACTGACACTAGCTTAAGTAAACTGATATAATTTAGTATGAAATAATAATTCATTAAATTCAGGAATTGTTATCAATATTATTTGAGGATATCTCTGTTAAGATGTTGAAATATGTATTTCTCAAAACATATCTATAAGTTCTCTCAAGTAAAATGAGACATGGGAAAAAGATCTCTAATGTTTTATTCCTTGACTAAAAGGAATTGTGTCAGTTTATTATATCCCATTTTCTTCTTTAAATTGTAAAGGTACTTTATCGTATCATTATATAGTATGCCATTTGCACTGAACATGACAAATTGCCACATATACTACCATGTTTTTCAAAGAATACTAAAATCACTGAATTGTTTAAGAAATCAGTTTCTCCTTCATGAATTATTAATTCATTACTGGAAGTACTATATAGTAGGAAACGTATTTAGGAATATTGTAAACATTTGCCTCTTTACTTTTTTAGGATTATTAGAAATGCCATTCAACAACTTTGTGTATATATGATTATATGAGAGTATTGTTAATAGACAATTATTACATTACTTAAATATGAATTATAAAGACTAACAGTGGCTTCTAGTTCCCAATAGCTGAAACTAAAAATTCTTAATTTTTCAAAATCAATATTAAGCTACCATGATGCAAAAGATCATCCATTTATTAACATCTGGATAATATCCAAAACAGCCCCACAAACTGCTTTGCCAGCAATGACTTCCCAAAGTAATCTGACTGAATTCAAAGAGAGAAGAATTAAAATGAATGAAGGAAGAGGTGAACTATCTGTGTTTAATCTCCAGTTTCATCAGAAATCGATTAACTAGCTGACTTTGGGTCCAAAAGAATTAATTATA
This sequence comes from Bos grunniens, assembly GCF_055505025.1. Classification (NCBI taxonomy): domain Eukaryota; kingdom Metazoa; phylum Chordata; class Mammalia; order Artiodactyla; family Bovidae; genus Bos; species Bos grunniens. The sequence goes on from NC_141188.1 coordinate 11,440,067, forward strand.
CTCAGTCTCCAGTATAATTAACAATACTATGGCCATCTCCCAAAATATTCATTAAACAGTCAGGAACAATATGAAATTCAAATTAAAATTGAAACAGAGATTAAATAGAAGTAGTCATCTCTAAAAAGAATCATACTACATCTGAGATGAAATCATTTGAGCAATACAAAATATGGAAATACATTTTGTGTTACATTTAATTATCATTAATTCTAGCACTGCAAGCTGGCAGCTACTTTAGGCTCATTACAAGGACTGAAATGTGCTAGAATGTTAAAATGAATCTATCCTCACTGGAATAATGGGAATATGCTTCAAAGTTAAAGAAAGTTTAAAAATAAAGTTCAGAGTCTCAGTTAATTCCTTGCATTTTCAATTAGAAATATGCATCATACATTAACTGCCAATAAGACATTGATTACAATACAGTAACAAAAATACATAACAAAAATCCAGCAATGCTTCGTCTCATAAATGTGATGGAGAAGGAAATGGCAACCCACTCCAGTATTCTTGCCTGGAGAATCCCATGGATGGAGAAGACTGGTGGGCTACAGTCCATGGGGTCACTAAGAGTCAGACACGACTGAGTGAGTTCACTTTCACTTTTCACTTCCACACATTGGAGAAGGAAATGGCACCCCACTCCAGATGGAGCCTGATGGGCTGCCGTCTGTGGGGTTGCACAGAGTTGGATATGACTGAAGTGACTTAGCAGCAGCAACATATATATATATATATATATATATATATATATATATATATATTCACTCGTGTTTTTTAAAACTATTTTTGCTTTTGTATTTGTGGATTTAAATTGAATCTCATGGTATAAAATCCCTATTGCTTAATGAGTCAAATTTGAAGTATCCATCCAAAATTCTGGAGAAACTATTGGTATATTGGTATATTTTGTAAAATTATGGACTACTATAATATTTGGGCTTTGATATTCATTATTTCCTGGTATGGTTGCAAGCATACTATTTTATCAAATAAATATAGCAACCATAAGGATGATGCATGCATATATGAAGTAAGATGTGCATTAAGTGGCAAATATTTCAAACACAGGCAGAGCTAGCCACATAATATGCAACTAAAATATAAAATTTCAATGTGTGGAAAATACTAGTGTAACATGTTTACAAATGTATCATATATTTATTACTAGGAATCAGGTTTCTGCTATCTAAGTTATTAGTACGGAAGTAATGTTCAGGAAAAATAATCATATATGCTCTATAGGAAAATATATTTCATATATATGAAAAGTATATGTGTATGATGATTAAAAAATATTTTAAATATATTGTTTTACAGAAAAATTCAATTTTACTCTCCTCAAAGGCATAACCAAAGTTAATCTTTGCAGTTTGGAAGTTGCAGTTTTGAAATGTATGAGTGTGCATATATATGTGTGTGTGTGTGCAATTTAAGAAAACCTTGTGAATAAACCTTGTGAAAGCTTTGTGAAATCCTTTTAAAATGTCTGTTAACTTTATTTTTAAATTCAATACATATTTATGTGGTTAGTCGGTTAGTCGTGTCTGAGTCTTTACAACCCTCATGGACTGTAGTCGGCCAGGCTCCTCTGTCCATGGAGATTCTCCCAAATAAAGTGATTACAGTTTTTAAAAAAATGAGAACAAAATCTTTTCGTCCCCATGGACTGTAGCCTGCCAGGCTCCTTCATCCATGGGATTTTCCAGGCAAGAATACTGGAATGGGTTGCTGTTTCCTTCTCCAGGGGATCCAGGGATTGAACCCTGGTCTCCCACACTGCAGGCAGATTCTTTACCGTCTGAGCCACCAGGGTAGCCCCCTGACTTTTAAAAGCTGAGGCAAACTGGAATTTGCCTTAGGATAATTTATGAAGTTCACATAGTCCATATAATTGATAGTATTTGCACAAAGTGAAAAAATACTTAATTTCTTCAAGTAGAAACGTGGGAAGAGAAATATATATATATATATAAAAGGACTCTGATGGTTCTTGTATACACCTATGTTCTAAGATATGTCAGTGTATTTTAAAGTTCATGGAGCAAACTTCTAAGCTTTTTATTTTCTGAGCAATAAAGGAAAAAATAAGCTATTCCTCAGGTCACCAGAAGTGCATCTTCAAACACAGTTCAGATTTGAATTTCAGATAAAGAAGAACTCATCTCAAATAAAACTGGCTTAAAAATATTACAGAAAAACTGAAGAATTTCAAAAGAAAGAATAACATAAAATACAGGACAAAAATTAGTTAAATTAGTTTTGAAACATCAAGAAAATGTGAGAGAGATGTTAAGAATAGCCTAAGCAAACATACTCCCTGGAATAATGTACAATTATTAAACTAAACTGAATATTTGGTAAAAAAAATTAATAAATGTGGGAAAATAAATCTATTGACTACAAGAGGAAAGGTGCATTGAAGCTAATCCAATACTCTTCAAAGAAGAAAATGAGAGACCCAGTCTTAAATTTCAACCTTTATGTGATGTTTCATGTTAGGTTCTAAAATGGTCTGAGAGATTCCATTACTTCTTCAAGGTAAAAGCTTACTTTTCTATCAAAGTATTGAGTAGACAGGCTTAAGAATATCATACTTTGTTTCCACAGGGAAGATGGAGCATTAGTATATATTTTCAGATAGTGTCATAAAAATATTGCTTATTCATATTATATGTGTGTGTGTATGTGTATATATATATATACATACACATTACACAAACATTTATTTTGTTTTTTTTTTTTGTAAAAGAACACTCAATAGGAACCTAATTTCAAAGTCTCTTAAAGATATATGAAAAAGATATATAAGAAATGATGTCATTTTATATCTCCATTTTTTATACCCTAAGACTCAGCTATCGTACCAAGGGCACTGAGCATATATGGTTCTATTTTTGAAAACAGACCATATGTGCCTGAATGAAGAATGTAATGAAGAATGCACATTTCATCTAGGAGGTTGTGGCTAAATGCATCTGCTGGCACCAGCCACTGTTGCCAGGGAAATTGTTAAAAATTTTAATTTAAGAATTGATTTCCACACAAGACAAATTTATTATGCTGAGTTGGCAGAATTCTCAGTTTTCAAAATTTTAACCGAGTTATAAGTATTAAGTCACATAGTAGCTGAAATTATATATTAATATATAAAATTTGTCAATGCTGTTCCTTCATATAAAAATGTATGCATGTGTGCTAAGTCACCCCAGTCATGTCTGACTCTTTGTGACGCTATGGACTGTAACTAGCCAGGCTCCTCTGTCCATTGGATTCTTCAGGCAAGAATACTAGAGTGGGTTGCCATTCCCTCCTCTAGGGGATCTTCACACCCAGGGATCAAATCCAGCTCTCCTGCTTTGCAGGCAGATTCTTTACCACTGAACAACCAGAGAAGCCCTTATACAAGAAATACCATATGCTTTGTACTCATACATATTAAAAATGTATGCTTCATTGTGTGCTGAAATTAGAAGAAATTTTGTCAACATGCAAAAAAATAATTTTTTACTGTGGTGCAGTTTCTGAAGAAATCTGCTTTTGATCAAGACTGGAATTAGCAAGTGATATCCAAGTGAGCGTAAACATAATTTTAACAGCATAAAGTCATTGAAAGATACATTCTGAAGAATAAAAACAAATTAACAAGTTTCCTATTATATATAATATTATCAAAGGAACCACTTAATCGATTTAACTAGTATGAATTTCTAAATAGCTTTCAAAATATAAAATAGTGCTATAAAATAGTGGTATCTCGGGAATTTATCCTACAAAATTATGAAATATCTTCTTTTATTTTTGTAAAAAAAAAAAAGAGTGGTTACATGTATGTTTATAACTGACTCACTTTGCTGTAACACAACATTGCAAATCAACCATAGTCCAATAATTTTTTTTTAATTATGAAGAATTAAATAAGAGGTTGTCTGAATTGTGATAAATAAGTCTGATTCAAATACCCAAATACCAGAATCAGAGCATCATTTCATTGTACTGGGGGAGCAGATAGTACAAACTAAGAGAAAAGCAAGTGGAAGGCAGAAGATTATAGATTAAGAGGAATGAAAGCCAAGGGTCAAAAGAAACCTGCAGTTCCATCTACAGCTGCTGTATCAACTGGGTTTTATCGTCCTGCAGTCAATGCACATCTAATAGGAAGTGAGAACAGCAGGCAGCCATTTCCCAGGCCCTAAATGGGTGAATCATGTTGTCAGCACACCACAAATATCCTTGGTGTGCAGTGTCAGCGGCTTTCCTTCTAGTATTCTCAACATCTCATAAACTCAGCATACACTGAGTTGGCTCATAAAACTTTGCAGGACTCAAACCACTCTCTCCTCTTAGAAACAACAGGGTGGACTTTGTGTTGTGCAAAATAACAAGCACAGCATCGAATTCAAGAAGACACTTGCATTTGAATTCCAGTTTAATGCCTGTTCTGTCATTGTTCTCAGTTGACCTTCAGCTCTAAGTGTTTGCTGAATTTTTCCATCATGAAGTATTTCCTCTCACAGCACTTGAAACATTAAGTACCCAAAAATGTTGTTGGAAATGTGGCATAAATGTCTATCAGGGGGCCAGTAAATTACAACTGATGGGCCTATTTTTTTTAATAAAGTTTTATTGGAACACAGTCAAGTCCATTTGTTTACATATTTCTCTGGCCACATTCCTGTTAAAATGGTGAAGTTGGGTACCTATGACAGGGATTGGTGAGCCTGAAAGGTAGAAATATTTACTAACTGAGTCTTAGGAGAAAAATTTTGCCAACTTTCAGTATAGAAAAAGAAAACCTAGGTTTTGAAAGGAAGTTTCATCTTCACCTATTTCATAAGACATTCCACTTCACATAGCTTTAGTAAGGACACATATTGAATAAAAAGAATAACCATTCTGTATCTCTCTCAAATAGAGATGAATGTTGAAAACTACTTGTAAAATATGAAACATTATATACTCAAGTGCTTACTGTATACACTAGGGTATACTTTCTGTTCGTTTGTTGCTTTCATTTCCTATTGATCATTCAACAATCATGAGCATGTACCAGGTATCCTCTTAGCTACTAGACATACAACAGCAAATAATATAGAAGGAGTTTCTGACCTTAAAGGATTCAAAATGTTGAGTATCCTAAGACCAATTCAGTTCAGTTCAGTTCAGTTCAGTCTCTCAGTTGTGTCCGACTCTTTGCAACCCCGTGAATCACAGCACATCAGGCCTCCCTGTCCATCACCAACTCCCGGAGTTCATTCAAACTCACGTCCATCGAGTTGGTGATGCCATCCAGCCATTTCATCCTCTGTCATCCCCTTCTTCTCCTGCCCCCAATCCCTCCAGCATCAGGGTCTTTTCCAATGAGTCAGCTCTTCACATGAGGTGGCCAAAGTACTGGAGTTTCAGCTTCAGCATCAGTCCTTCCAATGAACACCCAGGACTGATCTCCTTTAGGATGGACTGGTTGGATCTCCTTGCAGTCCAAGGGACTCTCAAGAGTCTTCTCCAACACCACAGTTCAAAAGCATCAATTCTTCAGAGCTCAGCTTTCTTCACAGTCCAACTCTCACATCCATACATCACCACTGGAAAAACCATAGCCTTGACTAGATGGACTTTTGTTGGCAATGTAATGCCTCTGCTTTTCAATATGCTATCTAGGTTGGTCATAACTTTCCTTCCAAGGAGTAAGCATCTTTTAATTTCATGGCTGCAATCACCATCTACGGTGATTTTGGAGCCCCCCAAAATAAAGTCTGACACTATTTCCACTGTTTCCCCATCTATTTCCCATGAAGTGACGGGACCAGATGCCATGATCTTTAGTTTTCTGAATGTTGAGTTTTAAGCCAACTTTTTCATTTAGGATAGGCTAAATACAGAGTTTAGATTAAAAAGGACAAAAAGTCTTTTAGATGTGCCAATTTTCCCCCTAGCATAATTCCATCACCTCCCCAATAGATCCTTTGGTGCACACTGATATACTGTTCTTATTAATTTTGTTAAATAACTCTGTGTTGTTTTATGTGAGTTAAATATGATACTGACAGTTCCTGAAACTTTTGACAACAGCTCTTAATTATCAATTGTAAGATATTGTAAGAACTTTCATTCTTTAGGAAAAATAATATGAATAGAAACTACCCTGCTTACAAAAGAAAATCTATATTGAATCACTATGTTGTTCACCTGAAATGAATATATTACAAATCAATTATACTTTAATAAAAAAAACTCATAATATATTTGATAGCTACTAGTTGGCTATCCTCAAGTATGATACCAAAATATTGAATCTTTGGATCATGACAGTAATCTTAGAGACAGTATTCAGAAGACAAAGGGAAGATTTTTTTTTTCTTAAATGGAAATTCAATGCCACGCTACACAAGTCTATGATATACAGAATTAATATATATTAATGAAAAAGCATTTCCTTCTAAATATATTTATTTATTTGGAACATTTGAAAACATAGAAAAGTAGGAAAAAAAGAACATGTATTTTTTCTATTCAAGAATCCCAGTCGAGTATTCATGACATTTAGTTGTCACATCTCCTTGGGCTCTTTTTGATTTGTTGCAGTTTTTCACACTTTTCCGGTTTGTGATGACCTTGATAGTTTGGGGAAGGAATGGTCAAGTCCTTTGTAGAATGTCTTGCTGTTAGGATTTGTCTGATGTTTTCCTATAATTAGACTGGGCTTATAAATGTGAGGGAGAAAGACCATAAACAGCATGCTACTTTCATTGCATCATATCAAAGGTACATGCTATGCACAGCCCACCCTCAAAGAGTGGAGAGTTGTACTACCTCTCCTTGACATGGAATATTTATGGAATTATCAGAGTTTTGGGGCTTTCCTGGTGACTTAGATGGTAAAGAATTCAACTGCAATGTGGGAGACCTGGGTTCGATCCTGGGTTGGGAAGATCCCCTGGACAAGGAAATGACAATCCACTGGTAGAGGAATTTGGCGAGCTACAGTGAATGGGGTTGCAAAGGGTCGGATACAACTGGGCAACTAAGCACACTGGAAGTTTTTGCATAGATTTTACTATTCATCATGATTTTTGTTTTAGGTCGTTTATCCTCATGAGAATGACTTACGGATTTTTTAATACTTTTACTTATAATTTAGTAATACTTCATTTTTTTGGTCAAATTATTCCAGCATTTATTATTGAGAGCTCTTTCAGTTGACTCTAGGTCTCTCATAATTTTATTTCATTTTTTTACTTTAGGGAACTATAAAATTCCCCAGGCTAATGTTGCAGATGTCCCTCATGTGTCAGAATCCACCATTTCTTTAAGGAACCTCTTTTCTTTTTCTGTTTTTTTTTGTTTTTGTTTTTGTTTTTGTTTTTTGAAGAATGGTATTAGAAACCAAGATCTGGAGTAAAATGTATTTGTTGCTACTGGGGTTTTATATCTTTTATTTCTTTTGTTGTTACTGGGGTTTTACTTCTTCAAGATGCAGCATAATTACCAATTTTCCAGAAAACTTTATCTGTCGCTTCATTTGTTTTCACATCAAAATCTCTGAATATATAAAGGAGATTAAAGTATATTGTAATCATCAATTTACTTCTCTGGTTGTGAAAGAGTTGAGTATTGACTTCAGACCCTTAACACACATAGACAATTAAATTGAGAGGTAGAACAAAACAAGAGGAAATTTAGTTAGGTTTCCAACCAGGTATTAATGACAAAATGTAACACATAAGAAATATAATTAGGGTCAATCATAAAAAATTTCATACTATAGATGATATGATACCTATAACATGAAATAATTTTTTTGTTCTGGAGACAAAGAAGGTAATTATATTTATATTGGAATAAACAGTTTTTGACAACACATAAGTCTTGGAATTCCTAATTGACTAAGATACAAACTTTTTTTTTGCAAGGTGGGGGTACAGTTTCCTTGTTGGCTCAGAAGACAAAGAATCTGCCAGCAATTCAGGAGACCTGGATTCAATCCTGGGTGGGGAAGATCCCCTGGAGAGGGGAATGGAAACCCACCCCAGTATTCTTGCCTGAGAAATCCCATGGACAGAGGAGCCTTGTGGGTTATAGTCCATAGGGTTGCAAAGAATTGGAAATGTCTAAAGCAACTTGGCAGGCATTAAACTATTAAACTATTATTTTTCTTTTAATTTCTGTACCACTTGAAAGAAGAAAGCCTGTATTGAACTTTTAAGATAAATACATAGACACTTCAGATCAGTTTAGTTCAGTCACTCAGTCTTCTCTGACTCTTTGTGATCCCATGGAATGCAGCATGCCAGGCTTCCCTGTCCATCACCATACCCAGAGCTTGCTCAAACTCATAGCCATTGAGTTAGTGAGGCCATCCAACTATCTCATCTTCTGTCATCCCCTTCACCTCTTGCCATCCATCTTTCCCAATATCAGGATCTTTTCCAATGAGTCAGTTCTTTTAATCGGATAGCCAAAGTATTGGAGTTTCAGTTTCAGCATCAGTCCTTCCAATGAATATTCAGGACTAATTTTCTTTAGGATTGACTGGTTGGATCTTCTTGCAGTCTAAGGGACACTCAAGAGTCTTCTCCAACATCACAGTTCAAAAGCATCAATTCTTCAGCACTCAGCTTTCTTTTAGTCCAACTCTCACATTCATACATGACTACTGGAAAAACCATAGCTTTGAATAGACAGATCTTGGTTGGAAGAGTAATGTCTCTACTTTTTGATATGCTGTCTAGGTTGGTCATAGCTTTTCTTCCAAGGAGCAAGCATCTTTTAATTCCATGGCTGTAGTCACCATCTGCAGTGATTTTGGTGCCCCCCAAAATAAAGTCCCTAGCTATTTCCCTTGTTTTCCCATCTATTTTCCATGAAGTGATGGGACTGTATGCTGTGATATTTGTCTTTTGAATGTTGAGTTTTAAGCCTACTTTTTCACTCTCCTCTTTCACTTTCATCAAGAGACTCTTTAGTTCTTTGCTTTCTGCCATAAGGGTGGTGTCATCTGTTCCAAAGAATAGCAAGGAGACATAAGAAAACCTTCCTCAGTTATCAATGCAAAGAAATAGAGGAAAACAATAGAATGGGAAAGACAAGAAATCACTTCAAGAAAATTAGAGATACCAAGGGAACATTTCATGCAAAGATGTGCACAATAAAGGACAGAAATGATATGGACCTAAGAGAAGTAGAAAATATTAAGAGGTGGCAAGAATACACAGACAAACTATACAAAAAAGAGCTTCCTGACCCAGATAACCTAGATGATGTGATCACTAACCTAGAGCCCTGGAATGTGAAGTCAAGTGGGTCTTAGGAAATATTGCTACAAACAAAGTTAGTGGAGGTGATGGAATTCCAGTTGAGCTATTTCAAATCCTAAATGATGTTGCTGTGAAAGTGCTGCACTCAATATGTCAGCAAATTTGGAAAACTCAGCAGTGGCCACAGGACTGAAAAAGGTCAGTTTTCATTCCAGTCCCAAAGAAAGGTAATGCCAAAGAATGCCCAAACTACTGCACAATTGTACTTATGTCACATGCTAGCAAAGAAATGCTCAAAATTCTCCAAGCCAGGCTTTGACAGTATGTGAGCAGTGAACTTCCAAATGTTCAAGCTGGATTTAGAAAATCCAGCAACGGAGCCAGAGATCAAATAGCCAACATCTGTGGGATCATTGAAAAAGCAAGAGTTCCAGAAAAACATCTGCTTTATTGAGTACACCAAAGCCTTTGATTGTGTTGATCACAACAGTCTTGAAAATTCTGAAAGAGATGGGAATACCAGACTACCTGACCTACTTCCTGAGAAATCTGTATGCAGGCCGAGAAGCAATAGTTAGAACTGGATATGGAAAAACTGAATTGTTCCAAATTCAGGAAAGGAAATATGTCATGAAAGGAGTACCTCGAGGCTGTATATTGTCACCCTGCTTATTTAACTTATATTCAGAGTACATCGTGCTATATGCTGGGCTGGATGAAGCACAAGCTGGAATCAAGACTGCTGGGAGAAATATCAATAACATAGATATTTTATATTGTTATTTTATATTATATTCTGGAATAATCTCAGTGGGTAGATTATATACTATTAGTAAAAAGAGGTATAACTACTTGGCTTTTAAAAAATGATTAATCTTGAAAGTCAAACAGATAATTTTATCAGAGTTAGCCTCATTCAATTTTCATCACTTATTGCATGAATTGTGTCAATCATTTCTGCATTAATGCAAAAGTGCTACTGAGTAAAGTTCAACCTTTTTATTCTTTATACAACTGGTCTCAGTCTAAAAAACAAACTCAGCTTGGGAAAAAAAATAAACTCAACAATTCATATTTTCTATTACTGCTGATAAAATTTTTTGTGAATCACTTGAAAAGTTCTAAGTGAAATTTGTTATTTTATCATGTAACATTCTGGTTTAAATTCTGTTTAATTCTGGAAGAATTAATCAAACTGCACATTGAAATCATTTATAAAATTTGAAATAAAAAAAAAAGATTGAAGAGAAAATTTGTGACAGTTCTTTTATGTTTAATCAGTCCAGCAACAGATCACAGATGAAACTCAGTGATACCATTACTCCTCAGTGTGTCTGCTTAACATGTCAATGAGCCAAGTGAGTAAGGTCCACAGTTTTTAAACGTTCCTGTATAGTATACATTTTATTGTCTCAAAATGCTCCAAAGCCATGACCACATGTAACTTTATGAATGGTGATATTAATTACTCAGAGCTGGTGTTTTTGATGGGTGAATATGGTCATTATCAATTCATGAGGTTCAAGAATACTGGAAACTAGATGCAGTGTTTAGCCAAACCACATGAAGAAAGAAGACACTCGGTGGAAGTGACAGTGGTTTGACCACTGGAAAAAATAAATCTGGTCAAACTTTCAGGGTGTACTATGGATAGAAAATTGTGCTATGATGGGAACTTGAGTGCTGTGCTTTTACAGCATTGATTCTAGCACCAGACAACCCCATGTCTGATGCCCCATCTTACTATTCCCTATGTCTACAAACATGGAAATTCTACTTAACTTGCCCCAACGTGCTCATTGCTAAAGCAAAGATGCAAGACCTCATGCAACAGTTTTCTAGGTAACAGCATAACAGATGGAAAAGCTTGCACAGAGGAGAGCAAATAAATGTGTCATATCTCAGTAATCATGTTCTATTTAGCTTCTCCATTTTAATATAAATCCAGAAAATAGTGAGGGAATGAATGAGTGGTGGTGGTTTAGTTGCTTGGTCATGTCCGACTCTCTGCAACTTCATGGACTACAGCCCACCAGGCTCCGTTATCCACTACGTTTCCCAAACAAGAATACTGAAATGTTGCAATTTCCATCTCCAGGGGATCTCCCAGACCCAGGGATCAAACTCCTGGCTTCTGCATCCCCTGCATTGGCAGGGGTATTCTTTACTGACTGAGCCATCAGGAAAGGCCAAGGGGAGGGGTAGCAAGCTTAAAATCCATGCTTCTCAAACAACACCTGCTTTAGAGGCATGCCTCTGATTAGTTGACAAGAAAACTTGTATAGAGTAGTAGGTAGCTACTTAGCAGTCTAACAGAGTCTGCAATTTAGGGAGACTAGTTTATCATTTTTAAAGAAGATAAATTTAACTTCCTATCAAAAACTGTCCTTGAAAACTCATCAAGGTATGTAGTTTTTCAAGGAATTAAAATCAGAGCTTGCATTATAGTGATTTTCTGATCCAATAATGCACTTTTTAAAGGCTCTTATGACTTGCTAATTATATATTTAATACCAATAGGAGTTGCAAAATGCCCTGGAAAAAAAGTGTGTGATCTATAAACAGTAATACATCATTGCAAAATTAAAACCTGTTTAGAATACAAATGATGGTATGCATTAACATCAAATAACTAACATATTTGTGCATTAACTGACATATTGATTTTATTATATTTGCAGATCTATAAAATAACTATATGCCAAAGCATTTTGGAATAATATTGTTTAAAATATTAAATAATATCTGTTCTCATTAAAGAAAAATAAACCTTTAATAACATCAGTGATTCATTTTATTGTTACAAAATTTAAAGTTTTGATAATTTCAATTAAACCTCCCTATGGACCATAATGGATTTCCCAGGTGGTGCTAGTGGTAAAGAATCCACCTGTCAAAGCAGATGTAAAAGATGCAGGTTCCATCACTGGGTCAGGAAGATCTCTTGGAGAAGGGCATGGCAACCCACTCCAGTACTCTTGCTGGGGGAATTCCATGGACGGGGAGCCTGGCAGGCTACAGTCTATGGGGTTACAGAGTTGGACATGACTGGTGACTTAGCTGGCACCATGCATAGATCATATTATTTTTAATTGAAAAATACTCTCTTACACCAACTGGAATTTTCTAAAATTCTCCACTTCCACCAAGATAGTAAATAAAAGAGAGAGAGAGAGAAGTCACTCCGTCGTGCCCAACTCTTAGCGACCCCATGGACTGCAGCCTACCAGGCTCCTCCGTCCATGGGATTTTCCAGGCAAGAGTACTGGAGTGGGGTGCCATTACCTTCTCCAGTAAATAAAAAGCAACATTAAAATCTAGAAGGAGTGGTAGAAATCAATCCCACCCTTAAAGGCCTATGGAAGGCAGGGGTGTGGCACCCACTATACAGGCTTGTTAGCGACATAATTCATAGAAAACAGTGGTGTGGGACATGATCCATAATAGGACTAAATGAATGCTAAATATGTTAACACAATTTTTATATTTTACTTCTCTGTATGAAATTTCAACCAATGGTTGTTGAATTTGTATCTATAATATCACAAATAAATTTACCACAAAACAAACATGTCCACAAAGGGAACCGTGGATGTAGCTTCATAAAGACAATCAACACATACCCTTATTTGCAGGTGCCATGATATGGTATCTTTGTTATTGTATCTTCAGTAGAGAAAATTAACACAGTCTCAGATATAAAATTCTATGCAACCATCTCCACAACTTTATCCTTTGTAGATTTAAAGAATCTTGTTCCCAAATGAAACAAAACAACAACAACAAAAATCTTTCAAAGGGAAAAAATACACAGAAATCTCTTGAAATGTACCCTTAAAAATATAAGTTCAGTAACCCAAGAAAGATCTGAACAGCATATGAGATCTTATTCACATCCTCATATATGTTCTTAGAGTTTCTCCTTATACTCATTCTCTATTGTCCATTCTAGAATTTCGAACCTCTTAACAAATATCTCTGCTTGCCTCTGGGATTAACTGGTAATGTGACTCTGAACCTCAAGCTTGGTCTTTCCCAGGCCAGGATGTGCATGTTCTTTACCATCAAAGTTGGACAACTGAGTATTAAGTTCAGTTCAGTTCAGTTGCTCAGTCGTGTCCGATTCTTTGCAACCCCACGAACCGCAGCATACCAGGCCTCCCTGTCCATCACCAACTCCTGGAGTTTCCACAAACTCATGTCCATTGAGTCGGTGATGCCATCTAATCACCTCATCCTCCGTCGTCCCCTTCTCCTCCGGCCTTCAATCTTTCCCAACATCAGGGTCTTTTCAAATGAGTCAGCTCTTTGCATCAGGTGGACAAAGTACTGGAGTTTCAGCTTTAGCATCATTCCTTCCAATGAACACCCAGGACTGATCTCCTTTAGGGTGGACTGGTTGGATCTCCTTGCAGTTCAAGGGACTCTCAAGAGTCTTCTCCAACACCACAGTTCAAAAGCATCAATTCTTCTGCACTCAGCTTTCCTCACAGTCCAACTCTCACATCCATACATGACTACTGGAAAACCCATAGCCTTGACTAGACGGACCTTTGTTGACAAAGCAACGCCTCTGCTTTTTAATATGCTGTCTAGATTGGTCATAACTTTCCTTCCAAGGAGTAAGTGTCTTTTAATTTCATGGCTGCAATCACCATCTGCAGTGATTTTGGAGCCCCCCCAAAAATAAAGCCAGCCACTGTTTCCACTGTTTCCCCATCTATTATTTGCCATGAAGTGATGGGACTAGATGCCATGATCTTAGTTTTCTGAATGTTTAGCTTTAAGCCAACTTTTTCACTCTCTTCTTTCCCTTTCATCAAGAGGCTTTTTAGTTCTTCTTCACTTTCTGCCATAAGGGTGGTGTCATCTGCATATCTGAGGTTATTGATATTTTTTCCGGAAATATTGATTCCAGCTTGTGCTTCTTCCAGCCCAGCATTTCTCATGATGTATTCTGCATATAAGTTAAATAAGCAGGGTGACAATATACAGCCCTGACATACTCCTTTTCCTATTTGGAACCAGTCTGTTGTTCCATGTCCAGTTCTAACTGTTGCTTCCTGACCTGCAAAAGTTTTCTCAAGAGGCAGGTCAGGTGGTCTGGTATTCCCATCTCTTTCAGAATTTTCCACAGTATTAAGAGCATCCAAATTAACCAAAATGGCACCAACCATTTTTGGTTTTTTTTTTGGCACGAGTTGTCCAAAGTGTCTGATTATCACCTGTATATTATGAAGAGAATGACATGGTTAAGATGCTAGCCTTTAAGAAGAGTTGTGTGTTCCATTTGTCTCTTAACGTCTTCAGCTTTGCCATGGAGCTCTACACATAGTTGCTCCCCTGATCTCATTTTGAGCCCCATACTGTGAACATTTGGAGCACATCTGAGCCCAAACTCAGAAAAATCTCTTGAAATTTCTAAGCCCAGAGGCACATAGCATAAAGCAGAGCTTCTATATTGGACTCATCCTAGATCATCCAATCCCAGCCAACTCAACATTTCATGAATGAAAAGTGATGTGTTTTAAGTCCCAGAGGACAGTCAACCAACTATACTACAATTAAAAAAAAAAAAGATGCTTGAAATAATTTCTCTACTCCTCATATTTGTGAGGTTTGAAAAAATAAAAAAGAAACAATGGCTGAATATACAAGGAATAGGATGCTCTGAGGTAAACCGTATCAAGGAATGTGAAGGCCATTTGACCAGGGAAAGAAGTATGTACTATGGGAAAAAGAGGATTTAGGAAATAAAAACTTTTGGAAAAGTTGTAGTAGTGTAGTGTTAGATGCTCCATCGTGTCCGACTCATTGTGACCCCACAGACTGTAGCTTACCAGGCTCTTCTGTCCATGGGGATTTGGACAAAAAGAGAATTTGGGAAAGAAAAACTTGTGGAAAATGTATTAGGGGAAAATGAAGTGTTCTAAGTAAGGTGAAGGAGAAGAGTGATTGATATTAGTGAACATTCTATAAATTTGGGATGGAATAAATTCATTTAATCATATTCTAAAATATCATAGGGAATTTACATTGAAACAAGGATTGATGAAAGTCAACTTATAGAGCACTTAGATTTTTGTAAAATAAATGTCTTATGTGCTAAGAAAGGCAAAAACTTCTCCTTTTAAGTCTAAAACATAAGTTCACAAGGCACAGCCCAAGTATTAAATTAATGCAAACAACAGAATGGTCAGTTTTTTGCAAAATAAAGATATATTTTTTCCCAATGTGTTTCTTCTTACTTCCAAACATTTTATTTTTTCCTAACATAGTAACCTCTATAAACATACAAATTCTACTCTGTCCTTGAAACAGCAGTAACACAACTCAATTTTCCTTTCTCTCTTTTTCTCTCACTGTCTTTCTTTCGCCTTCCATCCATACATAATACATAAACTGGATGTTAGATTTGTTGCAAAAGTATTTAGATTAAACACCAGCATGTAGCCTTGATTGTTTTTTTTTTAAGTTGTTCAAATGATTGATTATGGATGTGCTATGAGCATCTTGCTTTCTGTGGACTCTGATGTTTTCCAAGGAAGTTTAAAAATAAATAAGTAACAGGGAAACTTTTAAAAATGCATTGTCCTATCGCTCTGGGGTTTGGAGTAATCATAGCGAAAATGCTTTGCTGGCTGATTCCATGTTATGGACTGGGCTCTTTTCTCTGAGCACAGCCATAAAATTGCTTTGCCATTTTTTTCAATTACCAATAAAAACTGTCAAAGAGCCATGCTCAAAAGTGAGTCGTTAGCTGAAGTCAGCTCTTTTATTTATATTTAGTGGACCCATAGTACCTTTAGCATTTAATATACCAACCAAGGTATAAGTAGCTGAATAACTATCAGCAACTCTCACGCCACATAATACTTTAATTATTTTTATT
Source organism: Bos grunniens (assembly GCF_055505025.1). NCBI lineage: Eukaryota > Metazoa > Chordata > Mammalia > Artiodactyla > Bovidae > Bos > Bos grunniens. The sequence goes on from NC_141188.1 coordinate 11,456,219, forward strand.
CACCTGTTCCCAATATAATTGATTTAGACAATTTTTAAAAGGAGAAGTATTAATTATTTTCGATCACAGATATTATTCCAGGGAAAATGCCTTTAATGCAACAAATTACCATAATATTTGATGCACAGCATATACTTAAGTATTTGTCAATCTAATAAAACTGTATTCATTACGACATTAAAAGACTTTTTGGTTGCTTCAGTGGTATAGAGAATGTGCAGCTAAATTACATAATATAAAGGTTTTCTAATGACAAGCATGAGCTCAAACAGCTTCTGTTCTTAATCAGTAGTGCTGATGGCAAGAAACATTGTTACCCATGACTGGTGGGATTCAAATAATGATACAAAAACAGGGAATAACAGTTCTAGATTAAACAATGACTTTACAGGGGGAGAAAAAAAAATAACAGGGGATGTGCCATTTATGGGACTAAAGGGTATATGTGATGGTGGCTCAGAGCCTGAATGATTTCTTCATTGAAAGAACAACTCATGAGATGCAGTGAACAGGTGAGTGTGTCTATTCAGCATATATCTGAACCATACAAAGTGATGGCAAAGAATGTCTTCTACTCCTTATGAATTTCAAAGAATTGTAGATGCCTAGATGAGGGAAAGGACTTGACACCAATTCAGTCTCCATATTTTGAAATCATGGAGGTGAATAATATGCTTTGTTAAACCATTAGACTTACTCAGGTATAATGTGACCTGTGATTATATGAAAGCTGGAAAACCCAAGAGGCCAAAATATGTAGAGTAAAATGTCATTTAAAAGCAAGGGCAGGCTTCCATTGCTGTGATCAATTTTGTCTCCATCTGTACACTGCACAATGAAACTGTTGTGCACCATCCATACAGATCAGCAAACACACTGCTTTAGTGAAAAGTGCAGAGGTGTTGGAACAAGCAGAACAAAGTACAAATCACCAGCTACAGTTGGAATGTGCAACCTTTTCTCCATCTGTGAAATAAAGCTAACAATACATGTTTTACAGGCTTCTTGGATGAAAGGAAAGCAGTAATGTGAAAAGTTCTTCCACATTCTGGGAAAATAATACCCTACAATGGTTGATTTACTTTCCCTTTTCTTAGTTCCTACAAATAAAATAAATGTGATGAATCTTATATCACCTCTTAACTGTGAAATTAAAGATGCTAATGATTTAAAATTTTGCTTTGAATTCCTGGGAAGTTTAGCATTATTTTTGATTGGACATACATTCACAGACGTTTTAAAAACAACTAAGTAAACCAGGGTAAGACTGTGGGCTGGTACACAGTACTACACACAGTGGCTGCAACCATGAAATTAAAAGACATTTGCTCCTTTGAAGGAAAGCTATGGCAAACCTAGACAGTGTGTTAAAAATAAAGACATCATTTGCCAACAAAGTTCTGAATAGTCAAAGTTATAGTCTTTCCAGTACTCATGTATGGACATGAGAGGTCACTTTAGTAAATTAGTTGTGTCCAACTCTTTGAGAACCCCATGGACTGCAGCACACCAGGCTTCCCTGTCCATCACTAACTCTCAGAGTTTACTCAAACTCATGTCCATTGAGTCAGTGATGCCATCCAACCATCTCATCTTCTGTCATCCCCTTCTCCTCCTCCCTTTAATCTTTCCCAGCATCAGGGTCTTTTCCAATGAGTTCTTCGTATCAGGTGGCCAAATGTATTGGAGTTTCAGCTTCAGCATCAGTCCTTCCAATCAATATTCAGGATTGATTTCCTTTAGGAAAGACTGATTTGAACTCATGGGCGTGAGAACTAGACTACAAAGGATGCTGAGCACTGAAAATTGATGCTTTCAAATTGTGATACTGCAGAAGACTTTTGAGAGTCCTTTGGACTGCAAGGAGATCAAACCAGTCAGTTCTAAAGGAAATCAACCATGAATATTCACTAGAAGGACTGATGCTGAAGCTGAAGCTCCAATAATTTGGCCACCTGATGTGAAGTGCCGACTCACTGGAAAAGACTCTGATGCTGGGAAAGAGTGAAGGCAGTAGTGAAGGGGATGACAGAGGGCGAGATGATTGGATGGCATCACTGACTCAATGGATATGAGTTTGAGAAACTCTGGGAAATTGTGGAGGACAGAGGAGATTGGCCCACTGCAGTCAGGGGGTTACAAAGGGGCGGAGGTGATTTAGCAACTGAACAACAACACAGCATCAAAGATGGTGAAGCTATTCAAAGAGGAACACAAATTAGAGTAGAGTATCTCTGACATCAAGGGAAAGTGAGTGAGGCAAGTAATAGAATGGATGAAAGCACAGCTGATCGGTCAGCATGCTTTCTGAGATGAGCTTCACTGCAGACCATGGCATTAATTCTTAAAAGGACTATTGATGCATTTTCAAGGCTACCCTCTTGATAAATTCTGAGGATAGGAAATACTTCATAAAATTTAGTTCTCAACATTTACCTGGATAAAAGTAAGAAACTACTGATGTTTGCAATCTCAGAAGGACTCCTACACTTTTGTGGGATTTTCCTCCATGAACCACTAGGTTCTCACAAATTAAAAAAAAGAGAGAGAGAGAAGGAGAATCCCTTATGTCTAACTTTAACCAAAGTTTGTCTGAATAAACAGAGAAATCTTTCAGGCTTTATGAATTAAAAGATTCAATACTGTCAAGAAGTCAATTGATTCCAACTTGATCTATAGATTTAATATAATTCCAATGGAAATTCCAGAAATCTATTTTCTAAATATTGACAAACTGATTCTAGTGTGTATGGAACATAAAAAGATGTAGAATAACCAACACTTACTGAAAAAGAACAAAGTTGGAGGACTCATATTATCTGATTTCAAGACTCAACTTAAAATTAACTGTGATCAATATGGGATTTTATTGGAAAAATAATATACACATATTTTAGCAGAATACAACAGAGGCCTGGAAAGGCCCTATGTAAATAAAAACTGAACTGTGACAAAAGATCAAAGGCAGTTAGATGACATCTTTTCAACCAGTGGTGGTAGAAGAATTTGATGTTTATATGTGAAAAAACAGTCTAAATACAGATCTTACACTTTCACAGAAAATAATTCAAAATGGATCAAAGAACTAATTGTAAGATGCAAAATGATAAAGCTTCTAGAAGAAAACATAGGACAAAACTGTATAATTCTGGGTTTGATGAGACAACAAATGAGCAAGTCATGAAAATGAACTGATACTTTTAAGTTTATTAAAACCAAAACGTCTCATTTTTTTCTTTTTTCTTTTTTTTAATTTAAATTTATTTATTTTAATTGGAGGCTAATTACTTTACAATACTGTATTGGTTTTGCCATACATCAACATGAATCCACTATGGGTGTACACGTGTTCCCCATCCTGAACCCCCTTCCCACCTCCCTCCCCATACCATCCCTCTGGGTCATCCCTTTTTTTTTGGCTGGACCATGCAACTTGCGGGATGGGAAGGAAGTCCAAAAGAGAGAGGATATATGCTTTATATGGATGATTCATTTACTGTACAGTAGAAAGGAACACAATATTGTAAATCAACTATACTCCAATAAAAATTAATTAAAAATTCTAATACCTTCTGTTCTATAAATAACACTGTTAAAGGCAAGCCACAGAATGAGAAAATGCTTTCAAAATACACATCTAAATAATGACATACAATGAGAATACATAAACTATTTCATATAAGAAATTTTTAAAAAATAAAAAGAAATTTTAATAAGATGAAATTTTTAAAAATTATAAGCGGACCAAAGATAAGATAGATGACAACAGTAGTAAAAGATATGCAATATTATTTCCCATGAGAGAAATTAAAAATAAAAAATGAGATACCACTCTACAGCTATTACGTAAGTTGCTAATATCCTAATATCTGACAATATCAAATCCTGTTGCGAAAGCAGACCAAGAAAAATCTCATTCATTTCTAGTAGAAATGCAAAATGACACAGCAAATTTGGAAGACAAGTTGGCAGTTTGAAAATTTTTATCGTATGATCTAACAATTGTTTAGTTCAGTTCAGTCGCTCAGTCGTGTCCGACTCTTTGCGACCCCATGAATTGCAGTACACCAGGCCTCCCTGCCCATCACCAACTCCTGGAGTTCACTCAAACTCACGTCCATCGAGTCAGTGATGCCAACCAGCCATCCTCTGTCGTCCCCTTCTCCTCCTGCCCCCAATCCCTCCCAGCATCAGAGTCTTTTCCAATGAGTCAACTCTTTGCATGAGGTGGCCAAAGTATTGGAGTTTCAGCTTTAGAATCATTCCTTCCAAAGGACACCCAGGGCTGATCTCCTTTAGGATGGACTGGTTGGATCTCCTTGCAGTCCAAGGGACTCTCAAGAGTCTTCTCCAACCACAGTTCAAAAGCATCAATTCTTCGGCACTCAGCTTTGTTCACAGTCCAACTCTCACATTCATACATGACCACAGGAAAAACCATAGCCTTGACTAGACAGACCTTTGTTGGCAAACTAATGTCTCTGCTTTTGAATATGCTATCTAGTTTGGTCATAACTTTCCTTCTAAGGAGTAAGCGTCTTTTAATTTCATGGCTGCAATCACCATCTGCAGTGATTTTGGAGCCCCCCAAAAATAAAGTCTGACACTGTTTCCACTGTTTCCCCATCTAGTTCCCATGAAGTGATCAGACCAGATGCCATGATCATTTTCTGAATGTTGAACTTTAAAGGCATCTTTTTCACTCTCCTCTTTCACTTTCATCAAGAGGCTTTTTAGTTCCTCTTCACTTTCTGCCATAAGGGTGGTGTCATCTGCGTATCTGAGGTTATTGATATTTCTCCTGGCAATCTTGTTTCCAGCTTGTGCTTCTTCCAGCCCAGCGTTTCTCATGATGTACTCTGCATAGAAGTTAAAAAAGCAGGGTGACAATATACAGCCTTGATGTACTCCTTTTCCTATTTGGAAACAGTCTGTTGTTCCATGTCCAGTTCTTACTGTTGCTTCCTAACCTGCATACAGATTTCTCAAGAGGCAGGTCAAGTGGTCTGGTATTCCCATCTCTTTCAGAATTTTCCACAGCTTATTGTGATCCACACAGTCAAAGGTTTTGGAATAGTCAATAAAGCAGAAATAGATGTTTTCCTGGAACTCCCTTGCTTTTCCATGATCCAGTGGATGTTGGCAATTTGATCTCTGGTTCCTCTGCCGTTTCTAAAACCAGCTTGAACATCAGGACATTCATGGTTCACATATTGCTGAAGCCTGGCTCGGAGAATTTTGAGCATTACTTTACTAGCGTGTGAGATGAGTGCAATTATGCAGTAGTTTGAGCATTCTTTGGCATTGCCTTTCTTTGGGATTGGAATGAAAACTGACCTTTTCCAGTCCTGTGGCCATTGCTGAGTTTTCCAAATTTGCTGGCATATTGAGTGCAACACTTTCACTGCATCATCTTTCAGGATTTGGAATAACTCAACTGGAATTCCATCACCTCCACTAGCTTTGTTCGTAGTGATGCTTTCTAAGGCCCACTTGACTTCACATTTCAGGATGTCTGGCTCTAGGTGAGTGATCACACCATAGTGATTATCTTGGTCGTGAAGCCTTTTTTTGTACAGTTCTTCTGTGTATTCTTGCCACCTTTTCTTAATATCTTCTGCTTCTGTTAGGTCCATACCATATGTGTCCTTTATCGAGCCGATCTTTGCATGAAATATTCCCTTGGTATCTCTAATTTTCTTGAAGAGATCTCTAGTCTTTCCCATTCTGTTGTTTTCCTCTGTTTTTTTTTTTTTTGCATTGATCACTGAGGAAGGCTTTCTTATCTCTTTTTGCTATTTTGAGGTATTCACCCAACCGATTTTTAAATTTATGTTCAAACAAATATCTGCACCTTACATTTACATATTTTTTCATAATGAACAAAAACTGGAAGTATTCAAGAAATTTTTCAACAAGAGAACTGTTAAACAAACTAGTACATTTGTATAGTTTATTTTTATTGTACAGTGGGTTATTATTTTTATTGGACAGCTATTTATTATTGGGCAATAACTAATGAGATGCAAAAAGATATGAATGATTCTTAAATGCCCTTTGCTAAGTAATATAAGTCAATCTGGAAAGGATGGCAGTTACAGTCTATAAAGAGAAAATTGCTGCTGCTAAGTCGCTTCAGTTGTGTCCGACTATGTGCGACCCCATAGACGGCAGCCCACTAGGCTCCCCTGTCCCTGGGATCCTCCAGGCAAGAATACTGGAGTGGGTTGCCATTTCCTTCTTCAATGCATGAAAGTGAAAAGTGAAGTTGCTCAGTCGCTCAGTCGTGTCCAACTCTTAGCAACCCCATGGAGTGCAGCCTACCAAGCTCCTCTGTCCAATTGCCAGGCAAGAGTACTGGAGTGAGTTGCCATTGCCTTCTCCGAAACAGAAAACTATAGACCCCCTAAGAGCAGTGATCCTCAGGCATTGGCAAGAGGGTTTAAAAAGGAGAAACAAGAGGATTTTTAAAGAAACAATTCTCTATGACATAATTTAATACATAACACAATGTGAATGATTCTGAGGGAATGTGGAGGGCCCAGGCTGGAGGCTTTTCCAGTGGCTCAGACTGTAAAGAATCTACCTGCAATGCAGGAGACCCAAATTCGATCCCTGGGTTGGGAAGATCTCCTGGAGAAGGAAATGGCAAACCACTCCAGTATTCCTCCCTGGAAAATTCCATGGACAGAGCAGCCTGGTGGGCTACAGTCCATTTCTCCAAAGAGTTGGACATGGCTGAGCAACTGACATTCACTCACTCACTCAGGCTGGGGCAGGTGATATCCGTCCTATTAAGCAACTTGCATTTTACCTCTATATCCAAAATTATTTGCTCCTTAAGTGTATGACTTACCTCATTCTGTATCCTCAAAAAAAATTACTTTTATTTTAAAAGTCAACATAAAAAAATAAGTACTTTTCTCTCTTCTGCTTTGATGTGATTGTTTAGCACGAACATTTTAGTGTAGAGTTTGACTAACATCTGGATGTTATTGTAAATTTGCCTTTGGGGATGTATTGCTGAATGGCTGCTTTGAAGAATAAACATATAACTTTTCTTATTTGAAAGAACACATGAGATTTGTTTTTTCCCAAAGAGAGAAAAAAACAGGGGGTGATGGAATTAGGCAGATGTCACTCATTCATTAAACATAATCCCAACCACTTTCTCTAGCAGCAAAGGAATTTGAACGTGCTTTTTCATTCATACATGTCATATCCCTTTAGCACCCTTAAACAGCATTGCATTTATTCATAGCTATTTTTAAAAATATTTCAGGGATTGATTTCTGCTTATGTTCACAGAATGTTAGAGACAATAAGAAAGTCCTTGAACAATAACTAAAATACAAGGTGTTGATTTTGTAATTCAGAAAGTTTTACATAGATAATAGATTTTCATCAAATATACTTTCTTCACATTACTTTTCTCTCTGTGTTCCATAAAGGTTCAATGCATAGCTCTTTTTTTTTCTAATTGTAATTTCTTAATTCAGTTAATAGAGACAAGCACTGATAATGTGCATCTCATGGTGTGAAGAAAATACCACCCCCCCAAGTAACACATCCCCTACTGAGGTGATTAAATTAGCAGAACTGTAATTAAATGAACAGAAACTGTTGGTTTCAGAAGCTTTGTCTTACACAGTTTTTCATAAAGTGATGAAAGGCTCTCTTACATGGCCATAGAATTGAAATGAATTCTACAACAAAAGTAATTTTGCTAATGTTTCTTTGCATAACGGTAACTGCTAGAGAAACCAACTTAAGAAAACATCTAAGACATATATTCAGAAATAAGTCATGCTCACTGAGGTCAAAGTGAGAGGCCATTTATATTACTTGACACTAACAGTTGCATTATGATCTGTGTAAAACTTTTTGTGGTTCTTGAATATTTAATAAAAAAATATATTTTCCCAAATGATTGTCTTCCACAGTTTTGGAAAAGTTTGTATTTAACTCTTTTTGATAGTAGTTCATTGAGGAGAGGCTCAAAAGAGTTGAGTATATGGGCTCAAAAGAGTATATGGGAGTTTATGAAGTTTATAGAACAGATTAACTCCAAGTCTTTTAAGTAAGGCAAATGAGGATGCTTATTACAAGCTTAGATTACTGGCGAATGTGTCTGGATTCAAATATTGGCTCTGATAAGTTTTTCCTGTTGAGACCCCATTGAAGATGAGCATTTAAAAACATCCCCCCTGCCAAACATGTCATATACTCCTGTCTATGGGGGCCTCGACCTTCAAATACATACAAAACTGGCACTAGTTTGCATTAGTCATGCCTCACTGTGAGCAGCCAATAGGAAGAGCGGTCTCTTTCTGCGTCTACTTCATCCCTCCTCCCATACCTCTCACTGGTCTAACAGTGTTGTGATTGGCCTGTTAGGCAAGAGTATATTGGCTTTGGCTGTACCAAAGTGGCTTTAAACTGGGCACATTTGGGTAAGTCAGTTAATCTATCTGAACCTTGTGCCCTCTGCACATAAAAATAAAAAACAATTATGTCTTAACATGGGTTCTCCCCCCAAAAATCTTAAAGATGATTATGAGCAGGAATTTTATTTAGGAGATGATTACTGAATGAGGGAGTAAGGCGGTGAAACAAGGAATGAGAAACAACCAATAGGAAAACATCATAAGCAAAAAAAAAAAAAATCAATTTCACAAGACTTCTGAGAAATGAACACCGTGCCTCCCAGAACTGTCCAGTTATGGAATTGGAAACCGGGAGCTTATTTATCTGCAGACTCATTAGTTAAATCCCTTTAAACTGAAAAACGCTCAGTGTATGCTGAAGGGAGAAACTGTCGGTGAGCATCTGGGCTCTGTAGGAAACACACGCCATAGTATTCATTTTTATTGTCCTTATTGCACTGATGCTCATTTTATTATTCCACAATGAATTACATGCTTTGAGACCATTCATCGTCTATTCACTCTCTCACATAAATTGAAAATAAAAGCCAGTTTATAACCTGTCCCAAATATAGGCTGTGCAGAATGTGAAGGAATGGAGATAGCTTGTGTCACTTTCTTATTGCTAGTACCGACCAAGCCTTCTTTAATTTCCAGTTCTAATTGGCTGTGATACTCACCTGCATTAAATTAGTCTCGTTTAAGTTTGAAGAGCATCATACATTCTGCTTGTCAAATACCTATTGAAGCCTTCTTATGGCTGAACAAAGTGCCCTCTCTCTCTCTCTCCAAGTCCCACTCCTTCTACCATTGCCCCCAACCCAGCCCTGGCTTTGTGAGAGCTTTTATAATTCTAACTACACTCTCAGTGCAGAAGTGTTGCTCTACTTTCAGCCTTGTGCTTTTTCCCTTGTCCCTCTCGTATCATACAATCTCAGTCATATTATTTTTGCAACTATTTTTCTTCTAACTTCTTTCGTTAACTTATTCTTTCATTTGACTGTATTCCATTTATTCTGCAAATGCAGAGTTTTATCCATCTTTGCATAATTATATTCTCTTCCTGGTTCTTTTTTTAAACAAGTAGTAGATTAATTGCTAATCTATTTTTTCTTTTATTTATAGTATTCTTATTATATTTTGTAACAGTTTTTATATACTAAATGAAAGATATTGTTCACTTCATTTCAGTTGCTCAGTCATGTCCGACTCTTTGTGACCCCATGGACTGTGACATGCCAGGCTTCTCTGTCCATCACCAACTCCCAGAGCTTGTTCAAGCTCATGTCCATTGAGTCAGTGATGCCATCCAACCATCTCATCCTCTGTCATCCCCTTCCCCTCCCCCCTTCAATCTTTTTCAGAATCAGGCTCTTTTCCAATAAGTCAGTTCTTCACATCAGATGGCCAAAGAATTGGAATTTTAGCTTCAGCATCAGTCCTTCCAATGAATATTCAGGATTGATTTCCTTTAGGATGGACTGCTTAGATCTCCTTGCAGTCCAAGGGACTCTCAAGAGCCTTCTCCAACACCACAGTTCAAAAGCATCAATTCTTCAGTGCTCAGCTTTCTTTATAGTCTAACTATCACATCCATACATGACTATTGGAAAAACTGTAGCTTTGACTAGACAGACTTTTCTCAGTAAAGTAATGTCTGTGATTTTTAATATGCTGCCTAGAGTGGTCATGACTTTCCTTCCAAGGAGCAAGTGTCTTTTAATTTCATGGGTGCAGTTATCATCTGCAGTGATTTTGGAGCCCAAGAAAATAAAGTCTCTCACTGTTTTCATTGTTTCCGCATCTATTTGCCATGAAATGATGGGACCGGATGCCATGATCTTCGTTTTTTGAATGTTGAGTTTTAAGCCAACTGTTTCAGTCTCCTCTTTCACTTTAATCAAGAGTCTTCTTAGTTTTTCTTCACTTTCTGCCGTAAGGGTGGTCATCTGCGTATCTTAGGTTATTGATATTTCTCCTGGCAATCTTGATTCCATCTTTTGCTTCATCCGGCCCTACATTTCCCATGCATATAAGTTAAATAAGCAGGGTGACAATATACAGCCTTGGCATACTCCTTTCCTATAATTTGGCCTTAGGAGTACAAAATGAAGCAGGGCAAAGGCTAACAGAGTTTTGCCAAGAGAATGCACTGGTTATAGCAAGCATCCTCTTCCAACTTGTTAGACATGATTTATTTGATGTACATAGAAGACTTCCCTGGTAGCTCAGTGGTAAAAAAAAAGTCGCCTGCCAATGCAGGAGACCCAGGTTCAATCCCTGGATTGGGAAGATCATCTCCAGAAGAAAATGACAACCCACTCTAGTATTCTTGCCTGGGAAATCTCATGGACAGAGGAGCCTGGGGTCTCAGAAGAGTCGGACATTACTTAGCTACTCAACAACAACAATATGCAAATAAAGAAGTGTGAATGTTTCAGGATTAATAGATGAGATTTTTTGACTTGTACATATTTATTCTAGTGCTCTGGTTTCATTTTTTTGTATTTAATTGCATTTATTTTTTTTTTCCTTATGGGTATTTTTCATGTTTATTGATATATAACTTATTCAAAATGAAATATTCAAATTTAAAGTATATATTAATAATGATGAATTTGCATTTCACATTGATGTTAACATAATTCTGAGTAAGATATACAACTTTTATATTTTTACAATTTTAAATATATATATTCAAATAAATAGTTGCATAGTGATATAAATATTATATTTTCAATTCTTAATGATCCTAATGAAATTTGTTATTAACAATTTTTCCAGAATTTTATGCTCCAGCATTTATGCTCCAGTGGATTTTCATATTGTATTTTCATTTAATTTGAACCTGAGTCCAACCATTGAGTCATTTACTGGTTTTGCATTGTTTTTCCTTTCAGATTCTAGGAACGTGAAAAGTTCTTAAAAGTCCTTATAGTAAAAACACTCAAGGTTATAATTTTGATATACCAATTCCAAGTTCTATGCTATGACCATTTATCCATCATTTATACATGATGAAAGTTAATTAAGATAGTAATTCTTGTACTTACTGTTTAGAAATTTTTATGCTTTTTTCAGTAGAATATATAAGTTAATATAGTTATTCCATAATGCCAAATATAGTCTTGCAAGCTTTCATACAATGTTTTCTACAAAAATCTTACCTAATCTAATTTTTAATACTTAAAATAGTTTTATTGTTACCTCATTACCCCCTTCTTCATCTCTCACACAAAAAGTTCATTCTTCACACAGTGTCCAAGGTAATTTTTTTTTTAAATGAAATAGCTTTATTTCAAAATATAAATAATACAATTTGCTTTGATTTTTGGCTAGGAATATTTTAGGAGAAGAGACTAGTACTTTGTGATGTTTTAAAAATTAATTTTATATTAATATATATTATTTCCATTAAAGTATTTTGGACAACTAATTCATTTTCCTTGTTCTGTGACCTATACAGTTTTTTTTTTTAAACTTTGCAATATTGTATTGGTTCTGCCATATATTGAAATGAATCTGCCACAGGCATACACGTGTTCCCCATCCTGAACCTTCGTCCCTCCTCCCTCCCCATACCATCCCTCTGGGTCATCCCAGTGCACCAGCCCCAAGCATCCAGTATCGTGCATCGAACCTGGACTGGCGACTCGTTTCATATATGATGTTATACATATTTCAATGCCATTCTCCCAAATCATCTCACCCTCTCCCTCTCCCAGAGAGTCCAAAAGACTGTTCTACACATCAGTGTCTCTTTTGCTGTCTTATATACAGGGTTATTGTTACCATCTTTCTAAATTCCATATATATGCGTTAGTATACTATATTGGTGTTTTTCTTTCTGGCTTACTTCACTCTGTATAATAAGCTCCAGTTTCATCCACCTCATTAGAACTGATTCAAATGCATTCTTTTTAATGGCCGAGTAATACACCATTGTGTATATGTACCACCGCTTTCTTTTCCATTCACCTGCTGATGGACATCTAGGTTGCTTCCATGTCCTGGCTATTATAAACAGTGCTGTGATGAACAGTGGGGTACACGTGTCTCTTTCCCTTCTGGTTTCCTCAGTGTGTATGCCCAGCAGTGGGATTGCTGGATCATAAGGCAGTTCTATTTCCAGTTTTTTAAGGAATCTCCACACTGTTCTCCATAGTGGCTGTACTAGTTTGCATTCCCACTAACAGTGTAAGAGGGTTCCCTTTTCTCCACACCCTCTCCAGCATTTATTGCTTGTAGACTTTTGGATCGCAGCCATTCTGACTGGCGTGAAATGGTACCTCAGAGTGGTTTTGATTTGCATTTCTCTGATAATGAGTGATGTTGAGCATCTTTTCATGTGTTTGTTAGCCATCTGTATGTCTTCTTTGGAGAAATGTCTATTTAGTTCTTTGGCCCATTTTTTGATTGGGTCATTAATTTTTCTGGAATTGAGGTGTAGGAGTTGCTTGTATATTTTTGAGATTAGTTGTTTGTCCGTTGCTTCATTTGCTATTATTTTCTCCCATTCTGAAGGCTCTTTTCACCTTGCTTATAGTTTCCTTTGTTGTACAGAAGCTTTTAAGTTTAATTAGGTCACATTTGTTTATTTTTGCTTTTATTTCCAATATTCTGGGAGGTGGGTCATAGAGGATCCTGCTGTGATGTATGTCGGAGAGTGTTTTGCCTATGATCTCCTCTAGGAGTTTTATAGTTTCTGGTCTTACGTTTAGATCTTTAATCCATTTTAAGTTTATTTTTGTGTATGGTGTTAGAAAGTGTTCTAGTTTCATTCTTTTACAAGTGGTTGACCAGTTTTCCCAGAACCACTTGTTAAAGCGATTGTCTTTAATCGATGTATATTCTTGCCTCCTTTGTCAAAGATAAGGTGTCCATATGTCTGTGGATTTATCTCTGGGCTTTCTATTTTGTTCCATTGATCTGTATTTCTGTCTTTGTGCCAGTACCATACTGTCTTGATAACTGTGGCTTTGTAGGAGAGCCTGAAGTCAGGCAGGTTGATTCCTCCAGTTCCATTCTTCTTTCTCAAGATGGCTTTGGCTATTCGAGGTTTTTTGTATTTTCATACAAATTGTGAAATTATTTGTTCTACTTCTGTGAAAAATACCATTGGTAGCTTGATAGGGATTGCATTGAATCTATAAATTGCTTTGGGTAGTATACTCATTTTCACTATATTGATTCTTCCAATCCATGAACATGGTATATTTCTCCATCTATTAGTGTCCTCTTTGATTTCTTTCACCAGTGTTTTACAGTTTTCTATATATAGGTCTTTAGTTTCTTTAGGTAGATATATTCCTAAGTATTTTATTCTTTTCGTTGCAAGGGTGAATGGAATTGTTTCCTTAATTTCTCTTTCTGTTTTCTCATTATTAGTGTATAGGAATGCAAGGGATTTCTGTGTGTTGATTTTATATCCTGCAACTTTACTATATTCATTGATTAGTTCTAGTAATTTTCTGGTGGAGTCTTTAGGGTTTTCTATGTAGAGGATCATGTCATCTGCAAACAGTGAGAGTTTTACTTCTTCTTTTCCAATTTGGATTCCTTTTATTTCTTTTTCTGCTCTGATTGCTGTGGCCAAAACTTCCAAAACTATGTTGAATAGTAATGGTGAAAGTGGGCACCCTTGTCTTGTTCCTGACTTTAGAGGAAATGCTTTCAATTTTTCACTACTGAGGATAATGTTTGCTGTGGGTTTGTCATATATAGCTTTTATTATGTTGAGGTATGTTCCTTCTATTCCTGCTTTCTGGAGAGTTTTTATCATAAATGGGTGTTGAATTTTATCAAAGGCTTTCTCTGCATCTATTGAGATAATCATATGGTTTTTATTTTTCAATTTTTTTTTCTCTTTTTTTTAAATTTTATTTTATTTTTAAACTTTACATAATTGTATTAGTTTTGCCAAATATCAAAATGAATCCACCACAGGTATACATGTGAATGTGGTCTATTACACTGATTGATTTGCGGATACTGAAGAATCCTTGCATTCTTGGGATAAAGCCCACTTGGTCATGGTATATGATCTTTTTAATGTGTTGTTGGATTCTGATTGCTAGAATTTTGTTAAGGATTTTTATATCTATGTTCATCAGTGATATTGGCCTGTAGTTTTCTTTTTTTGTGGCATCTTTGTCAGGTTTTGGTATTAGGGTGATGGTGGCCTCATAGAATGAGTTTGGAAGTTTACCTTCCTCTGCAATTTTCTGGAAGAGTTTGAGTAGGATAGGTGTTAGCTGTTCTCTAAATTTTTGGTAGAATTCAGCTGTAAAGCCATCTGGACCTGGGCTTTTTTTGCTGGAAGATTTTTGATTACAGTTTCAATTTCCATGCTTGTGATGGTTCTGTTAAGATTTTCTATTTCTTCCTGGTTCAGTTTTGGAAAGTTGTACTTTTCTAAGAATTTGTCCATTTCTTCCACGTTGTCCATTTTATTGGCATAATTGCTGATAGTAGTCTCTTATGATCCTTTGTATTTCTGTGTTGTCTGTTGTGATCTCTCCATTTTCATTTCTAATTTTATTGATTTGATTTTTCTCCCTTTGTTTCTTGATGAGTCTGGCTAATGGTTTGTCAATTTTATTTATCCTTTCAAAGAACCAGCTTTTGGCTTTGTTGATTTTTGCTATGGTCTCTTTTGTTTCTTTTGCAATTATTTCTGCCCTAATTTTTAAGATTTCTTTCCTTATACTAACCCTGGGGTTCTTCATTTCTTCCTTTTCTAGTTGCTTTAGGTGTAGGGTTAGGTTATTTATTTGACTTTTTTTCTTGTTTCTTGAGGTATGCCTGTATTGCTATGAACTTTCCCCTTAGGACTGCCTTTACAGTGTCCCACAGGTTTTGGGTTGTTGTGTTTTCATTTTCATTCGTTTCTATGCAAATTTTGATTTCTTTTTTGATTTCTTCTGTGATTTGTTGGTTATTCAGCAGCGTGTTGTTCAGCCTCCATATGTTGGAATTTTTAATAGTTTTTCTCCTGTTATGGAGATCTAATCTTACTGCATTGTGGTCAGAAAAGATGCTTGGAATGATTTCAATTTTTTTGAATTTACCAAGGCTAGATTTATGGCCCAGGATGTGATCTATCCTGGAGAAGGTTCCATGTGTGCTTGAGAAAAAGGTGAAATTCATTTTTGGGGGATGAAATGTCCTATAGATATCAATTAGGTCTAACTGGTCTATTGTATCATTTACAGTTTGTGTTTCCTTGTTAATTTTCTGTTTAGTTGATCTATTCATAGGTGTGAGTGGGGTATTAAAGTCTCCCACTATTATTGTGTTATTGTTAATTTCTCCTTTCATACTTGTTAGCATTTGCCTTACATATTGCGGTGCTCTCGTGTTGGGTGCATATATATTTATAATTGTTATATCTTCTTTTTGGATTGATCCTTTGATCATTATATAGTGTCCTTCTTTGTCTCTTTTCACAGCCTTTGCTTTAAAGTCTATTTTATCTGATATGAGTATTGTGACTCCTGCTTTCTTTTGGTCCCTATTTGCATGGAAAATCTTTCTTCAGCCCTTTACTTTCAGTCTGTATGTGTCCCCTGTTTTGAGGTGGGTCTCTTGTAGACAGCATATGTAGGGGTCTTGTTTTTGTATCCATTCAGCCAGTCTTTGTCTTTTGGTTGGGGCATTCAACCCATTTACGTTTAAGGTAATTATTGATAAGTATGATCCCGTTGCCATTTACTTTATTGTTTTGGGTTCAAATTTATACACCATTTTTGTGTTTCCTGTCTAGAGAATATCCTTTAGTATTTGTTGGAGAGCTGGTTTGGTGGTGCTGAATTCTCTCAGCTTTTGCTTGTCTGTAAAGCTTTTGATTTCTCCTTCACATTTGAATGAGATCCTTGCTGGGTACAGTAATCTGGGCTGTAGGTTATTTTCTTTCATCACTTTAAGTATGTCTTGCCATTCCCTCCTGGCTTGGAGAGTTTCTATTGAAAGATCAGCTGTTATCCTTATGGAATTCCCTTGTGTGTTATTTGTTGTTTTTCCCTTGCTGCTTTTAATATTTGTTCTTTGTGCTTGATCTTTGTTAATTTGATTAATATGTGTCTTGGGGTGTTTCACCTTGGGTTTATCCTGTTTGGGACTCTCTGGGTTTCTGGACTTGAGTGATTATTTCTTTCCCCATTTTAGGGAAGTTTTCATCTATTATCTCCTCAAGTATTTTCTCATGGTCTTTCTTTTTGTCTTCTTCTGGAACCCCTATGATTCGAATGTTGTAGCATTTAATATTGTCCTGAAGGTCTCTGAGATTGTCCTCATTTCTTTTAATTCGTTTTTCTTTTTTCCTCTCTGATTCATTTATTTCTACCATTCTATCTTCTAATTCACTAATCCTATCTTCTGCCTCTGTTATTCTACTATTTGCTGCCTCCAGAGTGTTTTTGATTTCATTTATTGCATTATTCATTATATATTGACTCTTTTTTATTTCTTCTAGGTCCTTGTTAAACCTTTCTTGCATCTTCTCAATCCTTGTCTCCAGGCTATTAATCTGTGATTCCATTTTGATTTCAAGATTTTGGATCAATTTCACTATCATTATTCGGAATTCTTTATCAGGTAGATTCCCTATCTCTTCCTCTTTTGTTTGGTTTGGTGGGCATTTATCCTGTTCCTTTACCTGCTGGGTATTCCTCTGTCTCTTCATCTTGTTTAAATTGCTGAGTTTGGGGTGTCCTTTCTGTATTCTGGCAGTTTGTGGAGTTCTTTATTGTGGTGTTTCCTCACTGTGTGTGGGTTTGTACAGGTGGCTTGTCAAGGTTTCTTGGTTAGGGAAGCTTGCGTCGGTGTTCTGGTGGGTGGAGCTGGATTTCTTCTCTCTGGAGTGCAATGAAGTGTCCAGTAATGAGTTATGAGATGTCTATGGTTTGGGGGTGACTTTGGGCAGCCTGTATGTTGAAGCTCAGGGCTGTGTTCCTGTGTTGCTGGAGAATTTGCTTGGTATGTCTTGCCCTGGAACTTGTTGGCCCTTGTGTGGTGCTTGGTTTCAGTGTAGGTATGGAGGCGTTTGATGAGCTTCTGTCTATTAATGTTCCCTGGAGTCAGGAGTTCCCTGGAGTCAGGGTTTGGACTTAAGCCTCCTGCTTCCAGTTATCAGTCTTATTTTTACAGTAGTTTCAAAACTTCTCCTTCTATACAGCACCATTGATAAAACATCTGCGTTAAAGATGAAAAGTTTCTCCACCATGAGGGCCACCCAGGAAGGTTCACAGTGTTACACGGAGAAGCGAAGAGGGAGGAGGGAGTTAGAGCTGACCCGAATGAGATGAGGTGGAATCAATAGAGGAGAGAGTGGGCTAGCCAGTAATCACTTCCTTATGTGCACTCCACAATTGGACCACTCAGGATGTTCATGGAATTATACAAAGAAGAGAAGAAGGAGGAAGGAGACAGAGGTGGCCAGGAGGATAAAAGGGGGTATGAAAAGGAGGGAGACAGATCCAGCCAGTAATCAGTTCCCTAAGTGTTCTCCACCATCTGGAACACACAGAAATTCACAGAGTTGCATAGAGTAGAGAGGGGTTAGGGAGGAGACACAGGTGACCTGGTGGAGAAAAAGGAGAGTCCAAAGAGGGAGAGAGCAGTCAAGCCAGTAATCTCGCTCCCTAGTGAAAAATGGGTACTGAAGATTGGGTTCTTAAAGTACAAAATTGGTAACAAATACATAAAAGCAAAAATTAAAAATTTATAGTAGAGTTTGGAATTTCAAAAATACAATGTTAAAGAAAAGAAGAAGGAAAAGAAAGAGAGAGAGGGAAAAAAAAAAAAGCAAAGTCACAAAAATTATAAAGAAAATATAGGTACAAAATTGATAACAAATACCAAAAAGCAAAAGTTAAAAATCTAGAGTCTGAAGTTTCAAAAATACAGTGTTAAAAAAAAAGAAGAAGAAGAAAAAGAAAGATAGAAAAAACTAACAAAAACAAACCAAGTTGCAAAAATTATAAAGAAAATATAGGTACAAAATTGATAACAAATACCAAAAAAGCATAAATAAAAATCTAGAGTAGAGTTTGGAATTTCAGATATACAATGTTATATAAAAGAAGAAGAGAAATAAAGAGAGAGAAAAAAAAAGTCACAAAAGTTATTTAAAATATATATATATAGGTATAAAATTGATAACAAATACCAAAAAGTTAAAATTAAAAATCTAGAGTAGAGTTTGGAATTTCAAAAATACAATGTTAAAGAAAAAAAAAAAAACAAGGTCACAAAAAATTATAAAAAATATATGTATGAAGTTTGCTTTTTAAAAAAAATAGGGTCTTTTTTTTTTTTTGCAAAGTAATAGTAGGTTATAAAAGTGAAAATTAAAGGAATAATAGAGGACTTAAACTTTTTTTTTAATTAAAAAAATAAAGAAAGAATGATCATAGAAATAGTAAAAATATATCTAGGACTTCCTCTGGTTTTGTTTGGGTATTGTGGGGTCAGTTCATTTTCAGCTAGTTCCTTGGTCCAACTTATATTTCTCAAGATCTATAGGCCCCTTCCTATGTATTCAGTTCTAACCACAGGGTTTTAATCTATTGCCTGTAGTGTCCAAGGTGGTTCCCTCTGTTATAGCTTCTTCTGTTTGCTGGTCTCTTCAGTGTCTGGTTTCCGCGCTGACACAAAGGGGACAGTGGAGGACACTTTTATTTTTTTTTTTTTTAGGCTCACTTGTTCAGTCGCGCTGTGGAGAGGGAGGGAGGGACGCTACAAACAAATAACACTGGCATGTGCTCCCAGTGCCTCAGCCACACTGGGTCTGCCCCCGCTCACAGCGCGTATAGCCTCCCTGCCCACACTGCTCAGGCTCTAGGTTGCTCCGCCAGGAACCATCCGTGGCCAGCCCTGGGCTGCTTGCACCTCCCGGGTCTAAGCCGCTCAGGTTCAGGCACTCGGGTAGTCCTCAGAGGCACAGACTCGGTTGGGCCATCGTTTTGTGCCCTTCCCAGGTCCGAGCAGCTCAGGTGATGAGGTGTTTGGCCATTGCTGCGACTTATCGCCTCCCCGCCGCTCTGTTATCTAGGTGTACAACCGGCACACCTTCTCAGGTGGATGTTGACCGTCCAGACCCCCAAGAAGTTTTAGTTAGCAAAAAAGCCTGCTTACAGTTTTGTAGATAATGTCTCTCTGGGGCTGCGATTGCCCCCTTCCGGCTCTGGCTGCCTGTCACCAGAGTGGGACGGTCTGCAGCTGACTATCTCTGTACAGTCCTTTGTTCCGTGCGCAGGCCTGGCGATGTCTTAGGTTAGGGCTGGCTTTTCGAGTGGTAGATATTCCACAGTCTGGTTTGCTAGCCCAAATTATTTCGCTCAGATAGAGCTCAGGGTATTCAGGCCAGATCCTTATTCTAAGCCATGTAGCCCGCGCTGCGCCTCCCTTCCTAGCCCCCGCTTGCTAATGGCAGATGCAGGCGTCTGTGCTGCTTCTCCGCTGGGGGAGTTACCGTAGGGCTCGTAATCTGTGGGTTTTAATTGTTTATTTATTTTCCCTCCCTGTTACGTAGCCCTCTGTGCTTCCAAGGCTCAGCACAGATTCGGCAGTGAGAAGGTTTCCTGGTGTTTGGAAACTTCTCTCTTTTTAAGACTCCCTTCCCAGGATGGAGCTCCGTCCCTCCCTCTTTTGTCTCTTTTTTTGTCTTATATATTTTTTCCTACCTCCTTTCGAAGATATGGGTTGCTTTTCTGGGTGCCTGATATCCTCTGCCGGCATTCAGAAATTGTTTTGTGGAATTTACTTGGCGTTTAAATGTTCTTTTGATGTATTTGTGGGGGAGAAAGTGTTCTCCCCATCCTACTCCTCAGCCATCTTAGCTCCTCCCTCTCCAAGATAATTTTTTGCCTGGTCCTCAAACTAGGATTTATGTTCCCTCAGACCTCAGTCAAGCAAATGTACCTAACTTTTCAATAATTTTTTTTTTTTTTCTGTGTTCAGTATTTTCTCCTTTACATGTGTTTACATTTTATTTGCTGCTCCTTTGGCCAAAGACAACATGTTCCAATCTCTCTTTCTCCCTCCCTCTTCCACTCTCTCTCATTTTTTTTTTTTTTCTTCCTGCCTGAATGTATGATCCAGCTCACAGGCTGAATTATCTGTGCAACTTATTTAGACAACACAGTCTGCTACTTTTCTCTGAGCACTTACATGATACACTATCTGGCTCCATTGAACATATCCAGTATTAAGTTACAATAATTTATTTACCTGACTGCATTTCTAAGAGAATATGAAATAACTTAGGGGAGATTCTGTGCCCTAGTCACCTGCATATTCCTAGATGTTATTAGGATGCCGTGAGTTGACTGAATAAAAAACAAATGGATATATCCCTGGGTGCTAGTGAATTAGGCTGATGTGTCCCAGTGCTACTTTCTGGCAGAATTTTCTACATGGAATGTGTGTTTCCTTTTTGATTTTCCAAGTGATTTTGAACAAAATGTGTATCTAACCATGAAATTGTTTCTGACCAAAAAATCCTTCATCTAAAGTGGGTCATAATCAAACTCGCTATTTTAAGGATGAAATAAGCATATTGGAGCATCATTTCTTGCATAACATTCACTTACGGACTTGTTTTCTAAGTATTTGAATTAATACAAAATGTCCCAAATGATAGGAGATTAGGTTCTCTGCATTAGCTAATCCTTTGTGAAGTAATACCATGTCTAAATGTCATTTAGTTCAAATTAAAGACCTCAGACATTTGGTGAAATATAGCAAAAGGGAGGCTGCTTTGATATGCTAATGATTCAATGTGTTATTCATGAAGTGTTGCTCATCCTGGACACTGATAGCAACTCTAGGAGAGAATACAGCTATTTTACTTTGTTTCATTTAATTTGCATGGTTTACTTGAAAAGTGAATATGAGTGAAGAGAATGCTAATCTTTGTTTTTGGAAAACCAAATTTTCAGGGGAACAATAGATTTTTCTTCCTTTTTTTTTTTTCTTAGACCCATTTCCGATTTCTAAAGGTTACATCACTCTTCACAGAAGTATACATTTACACTCCCAACACGATCTTCTGCATCCACATTCTGTCTATTGTATTGAATGTATGTGTCTAGTGCTATACTGTAGACAATTTTCTACTTCTTCTTTTTTTTTTTTTTTGGTACACTTTATTTCTTTTTTTAAGGTTTACAGGTTCCAGAAGGCAACGGTACCCGACTCCAGTACTCTTGCCTGGAAACTCCCATGGACGGAGGAGCCTGGTGGGCTGAAGTCCATGGGTTCGCTAAGAGTCGGCACGACTGAGCGACCTTACTTCCACCCCTCACCTTCATGCATTGGAGAAGGAAACGGCAACCCAATCCAGTGTTCCTGCCTGGAGAATCCCAGGGACGGGGGAGCCTGGTGGGCTGCCGTCTACGGGGTTGCGGAGTCGGACACGACCGAAGTGACTCAGCAGCTGCAGCAGCAGCAGCTTTATGTGATTGCATGTATATCTTTAATCTTTGGGAGATAGGACACAGGAATGTTTGAAGTCATAAAGGGAATTGTTGGAAAGCTTTGAGAATAACAAAAGGCACAGTGAGAAGAAATGGTTTTGTATTTAACCAACTAATACCCATATCTTTATTATAGTCTTCATCCTATTTTTGTTGGATTTAAGGAAAAGTGAAGGATCTATATATTCTTCCCATTCCCCTTACTCCTATAAATCCCTATTATTGATCTTTGGAAGATGACATGACCTTATACAATATACTCATATCTCTACTGATTAGCATGTTCCAACATTCTTTATTAAGGCTTCCCAGTTGGTGCTAGTGGTAAATATTATGCCTGCCAATGCAGAAGATGCAAGGGACATGGGTTCAGTCCCTGGGTAGGGAAAATCCCATGGAGTAGGGAATGGCAACCCACTCCAGTATTCTTACCTTGGAAATCCCATGGAATGAGGAGCCTGGTTGGCTATAATTCATGGGTTGGAAAAGAGTCAGACATGACTTAGCAACTAAACAACAACAGCAACAATCCTCATTTTATGGATGATAAGACTAGGGTACCTAGAAGTTATCCAGGCCAAGTTATACAAGTAGTCAGTTGGTAGGATACACATCAGCAAGTGGCCTTTATGCTTCTGCTTTTAGCCTCTATTCTGTATGGCCTCTCTCTAGGTGAGTGACACACCTATATTTTAATTCTGTTGTTGAAGGATTAAGTAAATGTATAGGTACTTTTCTCAAGCTACTGCTACTGCTAAGTCGCTTCAGTCGTGTCCGACTCTGTGCAACCCCACAGACGGCAGCCCACCAGGCTCCCCCGTCCCTGGGACTCTCCAGGCAATAACACTGGAGTGGATTGCCACCTCCTTCTCCAGTGCATGAAGGTGATACATCTGATTGAATGTCTTCTATACTAAGTGCTTTGTGTATACTGGGTATGCTGTTGTTGTTTAGTTACTCAGTCATGTCTAACTCTTTTGTGACCCCATGGATTGTAGCCTGCCAGGCTCCTCTGGCCCATTGGATTTCCCAGGCAAGAATACTGGAGTGGGTTGCCATTTCCTTCTCCAGGGGAATCTTCCCAACCCAGGGACTGAACCCATGTCTCTTGTGTCTCCTGCGTTGGCAGGCAGATTCTTTACCACTGAGCTACCTGGGAAGTCATATTAGCTGTGTACTATGACCAATAATAAGAACAATCCTTAGAAAACTGAGACTCAGAGAATATACAGAATTTCTTACAGTTACACACATGAAAATATATAAAGGACTGAAACTCATAGTGACCTTGTCCTAATGGCCATTCTTTCAGCATCATTATATTAGGACCCCACTCCAGTACTGTTGCCTGGAAAATCCCATGGACAGAGAAGCCTGGTAGGCTGCGGTCCATGGGGTCGCTAAGAGTCGGACACGACTGAGCGACTTCACTTTCACTTTTCGCTTTCCTGCATTGGAGAAGGAAATGGCAACCCACTCCAGTGTTCTTGCCTGGAGAATCCCAGGGACGGGGAAGCCTGGTGGGCTGCCGTCTATGGGGTCGCACAGAGTTGGACCCGACTGAAGCAACTTAGCAGCAGCAGCAGCAGCAGTTTTTAATGTAGACTCCAACAACTGCTCAGTCTCGGTAAAAAGCTAAACAGAAGTTTATCACTTGCTTACATTATATGTCCTGTGTGGGTTAACAGAGGGCCATTGCTAATGAGTATGACAGGTTTCCTGAATCATCACAGCAGTGGGCAGAAAATATGGTCAAAGGCATTCTGGTCCTTTAAGTTTTTGCAGGGTAAGGAGCACATTTCTGTTTATAGGACATTGATTAAAGAAGCTCCCATAGTTACTACAAACTCTGGAGAGTGCTGGCGAGTTCAATTTTTCCATTAGCCTGGAAAAACAGAGCTGTAAATATTTGTTAAACTGTATTGATGACTGTGTACCATGTTATGTCCCAAATGCATTCAGAAATACTGTGATATTTATATATAAATATATATATATATAAAACTATGCTACTAATATCACAGTATTTCTGTGATATATATATATATATTAAACTTGACACAAAATATCTGCTAATATACAGTATGTGGGGAAAAAAAATTATGCACAAAATACATTTCCCACACTTCCAGTGGTGATCTTTGAATGCTCTGTTTTAGTTTCCTTATTTTACTCCTCCACTTTAATTTTTTTCCATTTTTAAAAGTGAAAATTATTTTTCATTCTATATCCTCCACACTTGAAATAAGGCTGAAAACATGCTGCCATGGTATCTGCCCCGAAGCTCCACTTAATCATTTTACTCTTATGTATATAACTTTCAAGGGTCTCATTCATAGCGTGATTGCTTTGTGCAGGGACTATAGACCAGACACGTGCTCAGCACTGACTGACTTTTGTCTACCTGGCACTAGCACTCCTGTAGAAGATTCATACATGTCTTCTGAGGTCATATTCCACTGTGGTTTGACAATGAGAGAAGCTCACAGACAATTTGCGAGGAAGCAGTGACGAAGAGGTGGTAACTCTTAACCCTTTTTGGTACACACAGCTGCTGACTCAGACACGGGGCCCCCATTCACTCCCCTATGAACCCCTGTCACAGTCAAGGCAGACTTCACAGACCCTCCCCGGATTCCACCTTGCCTTCCCAGATAGTCTAGCAGACTTGCCCAGACTCTCTAGCATTTCCACCTGCACTGGTGTTTGAGTCTGGAAAGCTCAGTGACTGTTTCCATGGCACCCTAAATACTTTGCAAATTTCTCTCACAGCTCCTCCCACATTGCTATGGATGCCTAATTTCCTCATTATGGTTGTTCCTGCTCAGTCCTGTCTGACTCTTATTATCCCCTGGACTGCAGCCCACCAGGCTCCTCTGTCCATGGAATTTTCCAGGCAAGAATACTGCTGCAGGTTGCCATTTCCTACTCCAGGGGATCTTCCTGGCCCAAAGATTGAACCCGTGTCCCTTGCAGCTCCTGCATTGGCAGGCCGATTCTTTACCAACTGCACCATGTGGGAAGCACTCATTCCCTCACTGGGCAGCCAGATGTATGTTTTCTAGACCGATCACAACTTATTATAAAAGCCACCTCCACCTCATTAGACCTGATTCAAATGTATTCTTTTTAATGGCTGAGTAATACTCCATTGTGTATACGTACCACTGCTTTCTTATCCATTCATCTGCTGATGGACATCTAGGTTGCTTCCATGTCCTGGCTATTATAAACAGTGCTGTGATGAACAGTGGGGTACACATGTACCCCACATGTCTCTTTCAATTCTGGTTTCCTCAGTGTGTATGCCCAGCAGTGGGATTGCTGGATCATAAGGCAGTTCTATTTCCAATTTTTTAAGGAATCTCCACACTGTTCTCCATAGTGGCTGTACTAGTTTGCATTCCCACCAACAGTGTAAGAGGGTTCCCTTTTCTCCACACCCTCTCCAACATTTATTATTTGTAGACTTTTGGATCGCAGCCATTCTGACTGGCGTGAAATGGTACCTCATAGTGGTTTTGATTTGCATTTCTCTGATAATGAGTGATGTTGAGCATCTTTTCATGTGTTTGTTAGCCATCTGTATGTCTTCTTTGGAGAAATGTCTATTTAGTTCTTTGGCCTATTTTTTGATTTGGGTCATTTATTTTTCTGGAGTTGAGCTGTAGGAGTTGCTTGTATATTTTTGAGATTAGTTCTTTGCCAGTTGCTTCATTTGCTATTATTTTCTCCCATTCTGAAGGCTGTCTTTTCACCTTGCTAATAGTTTCCTTTGATGTGCAGAAGCTTTTAAGGTTAATTAGGTCCCATTTGTTTATTTTTGCTTTTATTTCCAATATTCTGGGAGGTGGGTCATAGAGGATCCTGCTGTGATGTATGTCAGAGAGTGTTTTGCCTATGTTGTCCTCTAGGACTTTTATAGTTTCTGGTCTTACATTTAGATCTTTAATCCATTTTAAGTTTATTTTTGTGTATGGTGTTAGAAAGTGTTCTAGTTTCATTCTTTTACAAGTGGTTGACCAGATTTCCCAGCACCACTTGTTAAAGAGATTGTCTTTAATCCATTGTATATTCTTGCCTCCTTTGTCAAAGATAAGGTGTCCATATGCGCATGGATTTATCTCTGGGCTTTCTATTTTGTTCCATTGATCTATATTTCTGTCTTTGTGCCAGTACCATACTGTCTTGATGATTGTGGCTTTGTAGTAGAGCCTGAAGTCAGGCAGGTTGATTCCTCCAGTTCCATTCTTCTTTCTCAAGATCACTTTGGCTATTCCAGGTTTTTTGTATTTCCATAAAAATTGTGAAATTATTTGTTCTAGCTCTGTGAAGAATACTGTTGGTAGCTTGATAGAGATTGCATTGAATCTATAAATTGCTTTGGGTAGTATACTCATTTTCACTATATTGATTCTTCCAATCCATGAACATGGTATATTTCTCCATCTATTAATGTCCTCTTTGATTTCTTTCACCAGTGTTTTATAGTTTTCTATATATAGGTCTTTAGTTTCTTTAGGTAGATATATTCCTAAGTATTTTATTCTTTCCATTGCAATGGTGAATGGAATTGTTTCCTTAATTTCTCTTTCTGTTTTCTCATTATTAGTGTATAGGAATGCAAGGGATTTCTGTGTGTTGATTTTATATCCTGCAACTTTACTATAGTCATTGATTAGTTCTCATAATTTTCTGGTGGAGTCTTTAGGATTTTCTATGTAGAGGATCATGTCATCTGCAAATAGTGAGAGTTTTACTTCTTCTTTTCCAATTTGGATTCCTTTTATTTCTTTTTCTGCTCTGATTGCTGTGGCCAAAACTTCCAAAACTATGTTGAATAGTAATGGTGAAAGTGGGCACCCTTGTCTTGTTCCTGACTTTAGAGGAAATGCTTTCGATTTTTCACCATTGAGGATAATGTTTGCTGTGGGTTTGTCATATATAGTTTTTATTATGTTGAGGTATGTTCCTTCTATTCCTGCTTTCTGGAGAGTTCTTATCATAAATGGATGTTGAATTTTGTCAAAGGCTTTCTCTGCATCTACTGAGATAATCATATGGTTTTTATTTTTCAATTTGTTAATGTGGTGTATTACATTGATTGATTTGTGGATATTGAAGAATCCTTGCATCCCTGGGATAAAGCCCACTTGATCATGGTATATGATCTTTGTAATGTGTTGTTGGATTCTGATTGCTAGAATTTTGTTAAGATTTTTGCATCTATGTTCATGAGTGATATTGGCCTGTAGTTTTCTTTTTTTGTGGGATCTTTGTCAGGTTTTGGTATTGGGGTGATGGTGGCCTCATAGAATGAGTTTGGAAGTTTACCTTCCTCTGCAATTTTCTGGAAGAGTTTGAGCAGGATAGGTGTTAGCTCTTCTCTAAATTTTTGGTAGAATTATACAGAGTGAAGTAAGCCAGAAAGAAAAACACCAATACAGTATACTAACACATATATATGGAATTTAGAAAGATGGTAACAATAACCCAGTGTATGAGACAGCAAAAGAGACACTGATGTATAGAACA
Organism: Bos grunniens; assembly: GCF_055505025.1. NCBI lineage: Eukaryota > Metazoa > Chordata > Mammalia > Artiodactyla > Bovidae > Bos > Bos grunniens. The sequence goes on from NC_141188.1 coordinate 11,483,658, forward strand.
GTCTTATGGACTCTGTGGGAGAGGGAGAGGGTGGGAAGATTTGGGAGAATGACATTGAATCATCTAAAATATCATATAAGAAACGAGTTGCCAGTCCAGGTTTGATGCACGATACTGGATGCTTGGGGCTAGTGCACTGGGACGACCCAGAGGGATGGTATGGGGAGGGAGAAGGGAGGAGGGTTCAGGATGGGGAACACATGTATACCTGTGGCGGATTCATTTTGATATTTGGCAAAACTAATACAATTTGTAAAGTTTAAAACTAAAATAAAATTAAAAAAAAAAAAAGAAATACTAGATTAAAAAAAAAAAAAAAGCCACCTCATCTAAGCCTAGCATGCATGGTCTTCTATACTCAAGCATAATCATATTCTTCCATTTTTTCCTCATGCTTCTCTTAAATATATTACACTCAAAATGGAATATTTATTGTACAACAATTCATATTTTCCTCCACTTTGTATTGCAATGCTAGTTATTGCTTCCTTTCTTGGTGATAATTTTTCTCACTTCCATTTCTATTTATAGAATTCTTACTAATTTCCCATGAACTATTTTAAATGCTACCTCATTCCCAATATTCCATAATCACTTCCAATATCTCTTTAGATATTCATATGTCATCTCACATGCTGCTTCCTCTTTGCATTATCACATTAATCGTGTCCTTAAAATAATCATGGAGAAGGCAATGGCAACCTACTCCAGTACTCTTGCCTGGAAAACCCCATGGACAGAAGAGCCTGGTAGGCTGCAGTCCATGGGGTCGCTAGAGTCGGACACGACTGAGCGACTTCACTTTCACTTTTCACTTTCATGCATTGGAGAAGGAAATGGCAACCCACTCCAGTGTTTTTGCCTGGAGAATCCCAGGGACAAGGGAGCCTGGTGGGCTGCTGTCTATGGGGTCACACATAGTCGGACACGACTGAAGTGACTTAGCAGCAGCAGTAGCAGTAAAATAATCATATGCATATTTGGTAAGAGTAAAAATGGTAACTAGGATTCAGGATCTTGCATTTCCATTCTTTGCTGTTCTAGTTTTGTTATTGTTGGGTTGAGGTATAGGGAGTGGTTATTACAGTGGTTTACAGTCTTGATTAATGAGAAAAATGTTTGAGATAAAAAAATTTTGATGATTCTTGCCACTTTGATTCATCTCTAACCTAGACACATGCTGTGTTGTCAGTAACAGTAATTAGTTGCAAAAGAGAAAAAAAACAAACATTAACCACAGTCAGCCTTTACACAAGACCTGGAGTGAATTCTGAACTTAAAATTATGTCTTTTGGCACATGTTCCCTTATCCTTTATAGATATGACACTCCACAGATCTTAGTGTAGTGGCTTCTCAATAGAATTTGACACTTGTGATCAATTAATTTTACTCAAAAGACTCTTATCTTTACCTCAAAAATAAGTCTTTGATCAGTCATTGTCAATTCCTTCCCTAGAATTCTCTTTCCTTCATAAACACTAACGAGTTTAACAATCACATATCTATACCCTAATGGTAGATTGGGGCTTCCCTGGTGGCTCAGACGGTAAAGCATCTGCCTGCAAAGCGGGAAACCCGGGTTTGATCCCTGGGTCGGGAAGATCCACTGGAGAAGGAAATGGCAACCCACTCCAGTATTCTTGCCTGGAAAATCCCACGGATGGAGGAACCTGGTAGGCTACAGTGAATAGGGTCACAAAGAGTTGGACACGACCGAGTGACTTCACTTTCCTTTCCTTTAAAGGTAGGTTATGCCTTGCCTCCATTCTCCCAACATACATAACTTGATGACTCAAGCTTCACAAATGTCATGCAGACACTTTAAGTTCAAATAGCACCTGTTAAACCTGGACCTGGTCTTACTTTAGCATCATTTATTTTAGTAAGGAACGTCAACATTCAAAATTGTAAAATCCAGTTGTACAAAGGAATTCGCTTTCTATCTTTTCTCCCCTCATTATCCACTCCTCCCAAATAACTAATGACTTCCAAAATTGTATAAACTTTTCTTTATAAATATTCTATGAAACTATCCATTTCCTTCACCTTATTGGAAACAGCCTAGGTTCTCCCGAAATACAAGAGCAACAGATAATTTACTGCATCTATCTAAAGGTAAAAATATATTTGTGAATAATTGAAGACATTCAAATACTCGCTGGGCACTGAATAATGTGTGGGGATTATTTTTAAATTGTTAACCATGGTTTGACAATCTGTCATTATTTTCCAGTGTTTCATACTTTTATATTTTATGATGAATACCCTTATGATCCACAAATAATTCAGAGAAAATTACAGCAATTGGTCATTAACACTGGAAAAAATATGTATATTTCTCATTATATTAACATGTAACCACCATACTATCTTGGTTGTATTCTCTAATGGAATATTTTACTGAATAAGCCTATTTATAAGTTTATAAAAGCCAGGTCATGAGAACCAGGATTTGATAAGAAGAAACTCTGAAGACAAGGAAGGTGGTTAAGTCAAATCATGGTTATATGAGATATGTGAGGTGAAAGCAGAAATAAAAGTCAGGAAATCCATGACAGGTCAAGAATTATTTTCCATAAAAAAAAAAAGTTCAAATTTCATTAAATAAAGGAGGTTTTACAATTTGTCTAGAGACTGTTAAAAAGTTAAAAAGTTCAAAGGCAGAGGAGACTGTATTTACACAACAAATATGCATCCTTCCAAAACCTATATTTATTGTATAGTTCCTTTCATCTGAAGTGGTTCACAAATTGATTTACAGACTGTGTATACTGCAATCATTTTCATTTATGAAATGCACCTCATCCGTTATGCATACATATATTGCATTTTATGAATTTCAGGATGTGGCATAGTAGTCCCCAAATATCACTTTGAGTCTGAAATACTGTTTTATGGCTTCATGAAAACAACATGACAAATTGTGTACTCGGGTTTCAGTGACAAATCTGTCTTCTCAGTAAGTAGAGCTCTAATTGAAATGTACACTTCAACTTGTAGGCAGCAAAAGACAAAAAATAGCAGCTGAGGACTCATGAATGGGTGATGCGTAAGTTAGCAGGAAATTTATTGGGTTACCATTATGTATAGAAAACCGTCTAGGTACTATATGGGGAAATAAAAAGTGCAGCCTCTGGCCTTGATGACCCTATGAATTAATTTGCACAGATAAAATATATCCATGCCTAGATTTCAGCATTTGCTTTATGTAGCATGCCAACATGTGAACAAATCTATGGTTCAAGCTCAGCTCACAAGTGCTAACTTAGTATAGTGAGACTAGAACAATCATAGCAGGACTGACTTAGATTCCTGAAGGAAGTAAAGCTGAACCAGGTTTATACTGGTAGAAGGATGAAAACAATTCTACTGTTCACTGGTCCCTTTCTTAATATACAGAGTACATTGATTGTACAATAATAGCACCATAAAATTAGTATAGTACAGTTTCTGTATCTTTCATTTTTCAGTTCAGAAGATGATTTACTCATTTATTCATCTACATATTCTATCAATCATACACTCAAACCATCATTTGTTGAACACTGCGTGCATGCATGCTAAGTCTCTTCAGTCATGTCTGACTCTTTGCAACCCTGTGGACCATAGCCCACCAGGCTCCTCTGTCCATGGGATTGTCCAGGCAAGAATACTGGAGTTAGTTGCCATGCCCCTCCTCCAGGGGATCTTCCTGACTCAGGGATCAAACCTGTGTCTCTTATATCTCCTGCATTGGCAGGCAGGTTCTTTACTACTAATGCCACCTGGAAAGTCCATTGTACACTACATATATGTCCAGAAACATGAACGAAGTCAGTGACAAATTTGGGAACAAAACACAATCTCTGTCAAGAGATGATTACACGTATTAAGATAATTTTTGTTTTACTCTCTGATAACATACAGATTTAAAAAAAATAATGTATATTTAAAATCTTATTAAAGTCTCATTTATACCTGTTTTTACTTATGAATGTAGAACAGGCTGAATTGTGTGCCCCCCCAAATTCATACATTGGAGTCCTAATGCCTGTATCTTAGACCATGACTATATTTGGAGACGGGGCCTTTAAAGAGGTAAGGAAGATAAAATGAGGTCCTATGGGTGAGCCTTAAGCCAGTGCGACTGGTGTCCTCATAAGAGCAGATATTAGACACAGATAATGCACAGGCCATGTGACGACAGAGTGAGAAGACAGTTGTTTGCAAGCCAGAGAGAGAGGCCTCAGACGAAACCAAACCAAGCCTCCAGAATTTTTGGAAAATATATTTCTGCTGTTTAAGCCATACGATCTGTGGCATTTTATTTTGGCAGACCTAACAAACTAGTATAGTTTATTGTTGTTTAGTCACTAAGTCGTGTCTGAGTCTTTTGTGACCCCATGGACTGTAGCCCACCAGACTCCTCTGTCCATGGGATTTCCCAGACAAGAATACTGGAGTGGGTTGCCATTTCCTTCTTCGGGGGATCTTCCTGACCCAGGGATTGAACCTATGTTTCCTGCATTAGCAGGTGGATTCTTTACCACTGAGCCATCAGAGAAGCCCCAAAATTAATACAGTAGGTTATATCAATATGTAAATAAAGTTCAATATTATTACTTTTTCCAGACCCCTCTACACTAGATTGTTTTTTCAGCAGTTGACAAATATTATAAGGTAATTAAATTGTTAAATTGCATCTCTGAAGAATGTCTTTTTTTTCCCTCCAGAGGCAATTTATTTATTTAACTGGAGGTGGGTATAGTTGCTTTACAATGTTGTTAGTTTCCACTGTACGAGGAAGTGAATCAGCTATCTGTATACATATATCCCCTCCCTCTTTTTTTTGTCTTAATAACAAACTCTTTCAATATCATGAAAATATTAGTGTAAATATTCTTTTAAAAGCTTTAGAGGAAGTTTTAACAGGTGTGTTATATCTTCAAATTGATTTTCATTATGAAACTGGAGCTATATTGTTACAGAAAAAACTTTGTCGTCAAGATACAATAAATTACATTTTAAAATGCAGAGGAATGAAGAAAGGGAGCCCAGAATCAAGTAAGAAATAATGTATATAGACCTTGATAAGAAAAAAAAAACTTGTAAAATAAATACCCAGAGAAAACATGATTAATGCTTATGATTATTTTTCCTAAAATAACTAGAAAAATAGATGATAGAAACAACAAAAAGACAAATTTCCCTAGATATATTTTACTCTCGAAATATATCCTCCTTTCATTATTTCCCTGCTTGTAAGTATATGTTTATCTTAAAACCATATGTCCTTTTCTTTACAATTTCCTGAGTATACAGAGAGTTCTTTGTTTCTACATGAAGGGAAATATGCTTTCAGGTATCATGGAAAATTTGGTATGTCTGCCATCAAATTCTGAAAGTCAGTATATTATATATATATATATATATATATATATATATATATATATATATATATATAATCATCATGAACAAAATCATTTTTGTAATTATATTCATGGATATAATTAAATAAATGTACACATTATAGAATTAAACACACAAGTTTTTTTTTCTGTGAAATTTATAGATTATCTGTTTAATCTCCATTAGTATGCTACTAAGATGTTCTTAGAGATCACTGGAAGATTTTGCAACTTTCAGAAGCCTGAAAATTGGCTTCAGGTCACAAAAACAATAACGGGTCTAAAACTAAATGCAAATGTGGTCTCGGCCTTAGCGCCATCTCTTGAGAAACCTCCGTACCATGAGAGGGAAGTGAAGGAAGGAGCAAACACGCAGGCTGAAGTGCAAAAGAAGAAAGGTGAGGCAGACGTCCAAGTAGACTTGCACACCCACGGGAGCCACAGAAGCAGAAACAAGGGAAGCCAGAGGCCATGGACACCAGTACAAATCGCTGGACTACACGCCTACCACCTAGAACTTGTCTCAGGGGGTCTGGAACATCTGTGGCCATTCTGATCACCTCTCCTACTTTTGAGAGACCCACCTTGCTCCCATCAAAGCAGTCCTGCTTGGCCCTTTACCCTGGACCTGTGATATTCTGGACTAATTATCTTCTCAGTTGTGGGTGAATGCAACATGTGTACAATAAATCATTTCCTTTGAGGTCTTACCTGAAGAAAAAAATGCAAATTTAGATAGATAAATTGATACAGATTTAAGGACATAAGATCTAGACCACATAGATGTAGTAAACTAATAAAGAACCTACTAAATAATGTATTTGAATGTTATGTGTAAAATGATCCTACATTGCTATGAATTCTTTGCACATCCACAAAAGTGTGTATATAAAATAACTACCATTTACATATATACACAATTATATAATCTCTATCCATGTATTATATCTGAATATTCCACATTTCACAATATAAGAAAGCTAACATTTTCAAAAGTTAGCTTATACCTAGGTAAAATTAATTTCTTTTTAAGAGAAGTATATACTTTAACCAAGAGAGACAGCTTATGTTCACTCATATAACAAGAAAAAATTTATCTCAGATGTAATTCAGTAGATCCAAAAGCTTTCTTGGTTTGTAAAAAATTACTAGTTTCTTCAACTTCCTGACAGGCTTACATAATGAATGGTGATTAAAGGACCATTGGATGAATGTGAAGGATAATAGAAAATGTTAGGTGACTAGAAGAGGAAATTAAAGAGAAATGAAATTGCAGAGAAATCAAAAAGTAAAGAGTGGATAATTAGAGTGAAGACAAGTAGCAAAAATTGAGCCAAGAAAGGGGAGATGAAATATAAATTTAGACAGAAACTTCATAGTTTGTCTTCTCAATATGAAGACTAAACTCATTGTTAATATGAATATTGTGACTGAGTCTTCTCTGTTAAAAACTAAATGAGAGGTGTTTCTTCTGTATTTTTAAACATGGCCCTGTTTGATAAACATCTCGTTTATGTCATTTAAATTTTCAAATAAATTACGTATTTCCAGGGAAATTCAGCTAAAGTAAGAAATGTTTATACTACAAGTTTTAATATAGTTCATTCTTACTATTTGTTTACTTTGCTATCTGAGGTGAATCTCCATGTGTGTCTATTCAAAAAGCAGCTTTTGGCAGGAAAAAGCTCTTTGCTGGAAAGAACTCTCTACAGGAGGTACTCTTTAGTCTTGTCACTAACCTTAAACCACGTGCCCTCATCTCAGGCCCCAGCACACCTTTCATATCTCTTACACAATACCTTGCCGAATTTGTTGGTTCTTCCTATAGATTAATGATGTAGAAAAGATGTAGAAGAATCATTAACAGGTGACCAGATCTCTTCCCTACCTTCCCCTTCAGTAATATCATGAACAAACTTTATGACCAAACTGTGTGAACAAGGTCACACCAAGAGGAAGACCAAAAGAAATTGAGGAGCCTTCATGCAGTGGGGGATGATGTTGTCTCTGATCCCCCATCTTTGTGGTTAATTGAAATTACTTCCCCTCTTCCCTTTAAAATTTTCACGGCCAAGCAGAATCTTTGGAGGTGGTTTTGGGGGAGGCTTGAGTTCTCCATTTTCCCAGATTGCCGGCATTTTGATTCAAAGTACCTTTCCCTTCTACTGACACTTGTTTCTTTCTCAAGTACTGGCTTTTTGAGCCAAAAGCAGGTGGGCCTGATTTGGTAGCATCTAGTCCCTTACCCGGAGAAGGCAATGGCACCCCACTCCAGTACTCTTGCCTGGAAAATCCCATGGACGGAGGAGCCTGGTGCTGCAGTCCCTGGGGTCACTGTGAGTTGGACACGACTGAGCGGCTTCGCTTTCACTTTTCACTTTTCACTTTCATCATTGGAGAAGGAAATGGCAACCCACTCCAGTGTTATTGCCTGGAGAATCCCAGGGACGGGGGAGCCTGGTGGGCTGCCGTCTATGGGGTCGCACAGAGCCGGACACGACTGAAGTGACTTAGCAGCAGCAGCAGTCTCTTACCACTGGCTAGCCAATACAGTAACACTAAAAATAAGGTGCAACTGATGAGACCCTCAGCATTTACATTCGTAAAATGCTTTGTTTTGTCTTCAGAGCTGGAAATAGAGAAATGAGCTCCATCACTGGATCTAGATGGAAATAAAGAGAAAGTGCTGGCAAAGGGCATGGCTACTCACTCCAGTATTCTTTCCTGGAGAATTCTATGGACAGAGGAGCCTGAATGGCTACAGCCCATGGGGTAGAAAAGAGACAGATACGACTGAGCAACTAACACTTCCACTTTTTTCAAAGAGATAATGATTCATATATCTACTCACTTCACTTGGAGTAAGTGAAGAGATAGATACTATGATTTTTCAAAGTACTTTTCTAGAACTTAGCCTTGAAAATAAAATTAAAGGAATTCCTAAAATTCTCCTATGAGATATTTTCACAAGCACATGCCTATAAACAGGATTCTCAATCATGACATAAAGGAGACATTGCTTTAACTCATCCTCAAGAAAGAATAAATGAGAGCTGAGCTTTCCTTCAAATAATTGTCAAGAACCTGGGGCTTGACTGCTTCATCAGTTTGAAAAAGTGAAGACACTCTTTTAGAACCAATTTGCAATGTCAATAACTGGAGTTTGCTATAAATACTTGAAGTATATCACACAGAAGAGTGATAAAAGTGTTTCCTTTATAAAGTTTATATAAAATATAAACTTTATATTTCTCACTGTATTCAAAGCTTCAAATATAGTCTTCACCTATAATAGATTCTCCTGAAAGATGTAATTTTTTAAAGTACGAAGCAGTCACTTCCCAGTTATTCCAAAACCAGGTAAACTTCTACCTTAAACTCATAAATCCATCAAACTAAATCTCCTTTTGACAATCAAACACAATCCACATGAAATAGCTGAGAAAAAAAAATCTGTAAATAAAAAATCTGCCTAACATTCAAACATTAAACCAAAAGTCAAACCTAAATTATGCTATTTTTCTTTAAAAATTAGATAAGGTACCAGCATTTCTCATTAATCATATTATCAGTAGTGATGACACAGTTCATCTGAGAAATAGATGACGTTCTTTTCCCCATTTTTGCTGATAATCTTGATTATGAGTCTAAATTTGAAAGATAGTATATAATCTGTGCTTTTACATTTGAGCATCTCACAATACAATAACCATCATCCCAAGTTTGACTTATAATTCCTTTAAGTTTTTGTTTTATTACCAGGAAATGACCAAGGGAAAATGAAGTAAATGTACTGAATGCTTCCTTAAATATTTCAATCATCTCCATTATGCAGATAATGAATCCAAAGACCAAAAAGAAATATGGAGTAAAGACAGCTAGGCTAAATCCCTGCTTTCAATTGTCAATATTTATGTTCTTGATATTTCAATATTTATTTTATATACATTATATAATATATATTTATGTTAACTTGACCACATTACATAATCCTCTTCTCTGAAGAGTTATGATTAGATAGATGTTTTCATTTCTTCTTAATCCTTATAAATCTCTTTTGTATAGCTCTTAATATCATTTATATACACTTAACATATCATATTAGTGTTAAAACTAATTTTCTGAAGTCAAAGTGTTTCATATATGTATCTGTATGATATTGGCATAGTATCTGATGCATATTTTTGTCTATTGTTGGCTAATTACATGTCTTTATCCCCTGTTCTTGATGAAGAGTCTTTTTTTTAAATTCTAATATTACTCCACTTTTATTCACTCTGTAATTCTGAAAATTATAATGTTTTAAACAATAACCCAAAATTGCTATATGCTTATAAAATATAAAAGCTATCTGACATCTAGGCTACTAGTCATCAAACTCATTTAATAGCAGAATCACATTTTAAAATTTGCTTTCTGATATGGGGAAGGAGGTGGGAGAGGAGTTCAGGATTGGGAACACGTGTACACCCGTGGCAGATTCATGTTGATGTATGGCAAAACCAATACAATATTGTAAAGTAATTAGCCTCCAATTAAAATAAATAAATTTAAATTAAAAAAATAAAAATAAAATTTGCTTTCTGTTTATAATTGATATTTTCTTGAATACATACTTGAGAATAGTAAGATGATAACATTTACCTACTGTAAATACCAAATTTGAAAACCATGCAATTGTTGCTTGCATCAAATGTATTATTTGAAACAAGGAATAGTAAATGACATTTTATATCAAAATCAATTTATTTCTTAAATTTTACTCAGCTAAAAGAATCACAATGTAAGAATTTATTTAAACAAATATTTGTGACTGTTAGGATATGAAAATGACTCCCCTAAAATCCTATATAAATTTCATTAAAAATTGATAGGAATGCTTGGAAGAAGAATGGTTTGCTTTTGCTTGTATATTTGTTTAAAAATTGTATCACCATCAAACTCTAACAACTTACTAATTTATTTTTGAATGCTCATTTTAAGGTAGTAGCTAAATATGCTACTCAATCAATTTGAATTTTCACTATTTATCATAGTACTTCTTAAAACCTTAGTGGATATTTAAAAGTGTCTTTTAAAATATGTCAGACTTTAATAAGTATTCTTTTCATTCAAGTTTAAAAATATCTATCCTGTTTTTTAGTTTTAAAATGTTTTTCCATATAATATTTATATAATATTTTATCATGTATGAGCTTGATAACATATTGTATAGGTTATCAATAGGTTATTGATAACCTGTTGGCACATAAGCAATTTACTAAAGTAGCACAACAATCATATACACCAAGTTAAGAAAATTAGAGAGCAAAAGAAGTCAAAGCCACAACCAATGGCCAGCTTCTAATTCTGTCTTTCTTACTTAATCCAAGTAAGTAAAGAAATTACTGAAGCAATTTGAATAAATAATAATTGAATTAATGAATAAAAATAGGTCATGCTCTGATTTTCTTAAAAGACATTTATTTTATGGCCACAATTTAAAATAAGAGACAATTGCTGCAATCTGTTGAAAGATTATCACAGTTTGGGTTAGGAGTGCTATGGAGGAAATGAAGGAAACAGAATAGATACTGGATATGTTTCTGATGTAAAAAGTGAAAGTCAATCAGTCGTGTCCGAGTCTTTACAACAGTATGGACTATACAGTCCATGGGATTCTCCAGGCCAGAATGCTGGAGTGAGTAGTCTTTCTCTTTTCCAGGGGATTCTTCCCGACCTAGGGATCGAATCCATGTCTCCCCCATTGCAGGCGGATTCTTTTTTTTTTTCCCCCTGCAGATATTTATTTATTTTTAATTGGAGGCTAATTACTTTACAGTATGGTGGTGGTTTTTGCCATACATTGACATGAATCAGCCATGGGTATACATATGTTCCCCATCCTGAACCCCCTCCCCCTTCTCTTCCCTCCCCATCCCATCCCTCAGGGTCATCCTGGTGCACCAGGCAGGTGGATTCTTTACCAGCTGAGCCACGAGGGAAGCCCTTCTGAGGTAGAAACCACCCCTTACAAATGATTTGAATCTAGAGAGATAAAAGTCAAAGATGTCTCCAGAGTTTTGCACTGGGGGCTGGACTCAGGGGGAGTTGACAACCCTTGAGATAGAGATGTCTAGGGGAGGCACATTCTAAAATGTGTGAAAAGTGGGTTTTAGAAGTTTGAGATTCAGATACTTTTAACACATTCATGGTTAGGTGATACCTTGAACATTAGGCTTGGAATCTAGGGGAAAGTTCTGGGGTAGTGTTACTTCATAGTTGTAGCATCACAGATGTCTGAATTATCAAAACAGATGCACAAAGATAATAGATCTAACTCAGCATCAAACTTCCCAAATGCTTAGTGCAAGATACAAGCAATAAGTAGGGAGAATTGTAGCCTCACACTACTAGTCTCTCAGATAGCCACCAACTCAACAGATGCAGCCTCCAAGACAAAATAATACCAAAAGCAAAGCAAAACAAAACAAGGCAAAACCAGGCATGCTTCCCACCCTGTGATGAGTTTTGATTTTGAAGGAAGAAACAGGTACTATCTATGTGTACTGGACAATTTAGCTCCAAGGAAGCAGTTTTAGTATGAGGTTTCCTGGTTTCTGTACTCCATTTAATCACACAGGTACAGTCTGCAGTTAACTTCCATTCTCCAACCAGTTTTGTCCTATACATCTCTTAATTTCATGTTTATTTTGAATGATAATTGTAGAGAAATGGTATACCCTGCTTTAAAAAATTCTTAGGTAAAAATTCCTCAGTAATCTTGAGACTATAAATCCTACTGGAATATTTACTGGTAGATTTTGTCGAGATCAGATCGCCACTTGCATGCCCAGAAGGGAGGGAAAGAGCTACAGACCCGCTGTTAACTCTTTTGTTCCGGGAGTCATCAGCTTGGAGACAACATTTTAAACAATGAAATTGTAGCTACTCCCATGAAAATGTTTTCTATCAGAGCAAGAAAGTAGGTGTTGCAGTATTCTCTTTCAGCTACTCTCATCCATGTGCAGAGTAGAGGAAGCTTTGCATTCAACAGGGTTTGGGTTTTGCAAGGTTAATGCAATAGGGGAAAAAAGAAAGGTTATTGCAATGTGGGTGTTTTTGGTGGTAATTGTTGTCCAGTTGCTAAGCCATGTCAAACTCTTTGCAACCCCATGGACTGCAGCACGCTGGTCTCCCTTTCTTTTCCTACACCCTGGCGTTTGCTCAGATTCATGTCCACTGAGTCAGTGATGCTGTCTAACCATCTTATCCTCTGTGTCCCCCTTCTCCTTTTGGCTTCAATCTTTACCAGCATCAGCGTCTTTTCCAATTAGTTGGCTCTTTGCATCAGGTAGGCAAAGTATTGGAGCTTCAGCTTTAGCATCAATCCTTCCAACGAATTTCAGGATTGATTTCCTTTAGGATTCATTGGTTTGATCTTCTTGCAGCCCAAGGGACTCTCAAGAGTTTTTGGTGGAGGGGATGAAAAAAATATATCAAGCAATAAAAACTTGCTTGTCACATGTCCTGAATATCTGAGACTCAAAACACAGGGGCCTTTAGTAAGAAATGACAAGAGACCTCAAACAATAACTGAAGTCTAACTATATGGGTCCTCAAAAAGAATGATAGGAAAACTTGAATAATTGAACAATAAACAAAAGTAAACTGCATTTATACTGCCAGTCAGGTTGGTTGGTAATCTCTTATTTCATGAGATATACCTGTGAAGACCACAATTCTTTAGTGCTATTGACAAAAAAGTTTAATTCACTACATTCTATAAGGAGCTTCACTGCCATTCTTGGTTTGCAGTAATGCTATGAATTATCTTTTTATATGAAAAATATATATCTAATATAAATATGATATATGTCTATACATATACAGTAGAGAAGGAAATGGCAACCCACTCCAGCATTCTTGCCTGGAGAATCCCATGGACAGAGGAGCCTGGTGGGCTACAGTCTATGGGGTCACAAAGAGCTGGACAAGGCTGAAGTGACTGAACACCATACATATACAGTGTACATATTTCTGTAAGGACATGACAGAATTTACTTCAGGTAGATATATTCCTAAGTATTTTATTCTTTCCGTTGCAATGGTGAATGGAATTGTTTCCTTAATTTCTCTTTCTGTTTTCTCATTATTAGTGTATAGGAATGCAAGGGATTTCTGTGTGTTGATTTTATATCCTGCAACTTTACTATAGTCATTGATTAGTTCTAGTAATTTTCTGGTGGAATCTTTGGGGTTTTCTATGTAGAGGATCATGTCATCTGCAAATAGTGAGAGTTTTACTTCTTCTTTTCCAATTTGGATTCCTTTTATTTCTTTTTCTGCTCTGATTGCTGTGGCCAAAACTTCCAAAACTATGTTGAATAGTAATGGTGAAAGTGGGCACCCTTGTCTTGTTCCTGACTTTAGAGGAAATGCTTTCGATTTTTCACCATTGAGGATAATGTTTGCTGTGGGTTTGTCATATATAGCTTTTATTATGTTGAGGTATGTTCCTTCTATTCCTGCTTTCTGGAGAGTTTTAATTAACCTTAAAAGCTTCTGCACATCAAAGGAAACTATTAGCAAGGTGAAAAGACAGCCTTCAGAATGGGAGAAAATAATAGCAAATGAAGCAACTGACAAACAACTAATCTCAAAAATATACAAGCAACTCCTACAGCTCAACTCCAGAAAAATAAACGACCCAATCAAAAAATGGGCCAAAGATCTAAATAGACATTTCTCCAAAGAAGACATACAGATGGCTAACAAACACATGAAAAGATGCTCAACATCACTCATTATCAGAGAAATGCAAATCAAAACCTCTATGAGGTATCATTTCACACCAGTCAGAATGGCTGCGATCCAAAAGTCTACAAATAATAAATGCTGGAGAGGGTGTGGAGAAAAGGGAACCCTCTTACACTGTTGGTGGGAATGCAAACTAGTACAACCACTATGGAGAACAGTGTGGAGATTCCTTAAAAAACTGGAAATAGAACTGCCTTATGATCCAGCAATCCCACTGCTGGGCAGACACACTGAGGAAACCAGAAGGGAAAGAGACACGTGTACCCCACTGTTCATCGCAGCACTGTTTAGAATAGCCAGGACATGGAAGCAACCTAGATGTCCATCAGCAGATGAATGGATAAGAAAGCGGTGGTACATATACACAATGGAGTATTACTCAGCCATTAAAAAGAATACATTTGAATCAGTTCTAATGAGGTGGATGAAACTGGAGCCTATTATACAGAGTGAAGTAAGCCAGAAGGAAAAACATAAACACAGTATACTAATGCATATATATGGAATTTAGAAAGATGGTAACAATAACCCGGTGTACGAGACAGCAAAAGAGGCACTGATGTATAGCACAGTCTTATGGACTCTGTGGGAGAGGGAGAGGGTGGGAAGATTTGGGAGAATGGCATTGAAACATGTAAAATATCATGTAAGAAACGAGTTGCCAGTCCAGGTTTGATGCACGATACTGGATGCTTGGGGCTAGTGCACTGGGACGACCCAGAGGGATGGTATGGGGAGGGAGGAGGGAGGAGGGTTCAGGATGGGGAACACATGTATACCTGTGGCGGATTCATTTTGATATTTGGCAAAACTAATACAATTATGTAAAGTTTAAAAATAAAATAAAATTAGAAAAAAAAAAAGAATTTAATTCATAAGATTTGCTTGCTTCCAAATTCAAACAAACATCCTCCTTTTGAAATTTCATAATGTAAAATTCTGCTACTGTAAAAATCAGTTCATCTGAATAGAAATAGCCTTAGTCAATATATCTTTTCTGACAGATATTGTGAATTTTGTTATTCCCAGTCTCTGTGGCTAAATTTAAAGGCAAAAGTAAGGTTAGTATACCAAGTCCACTTATCTCAATCGTAAAGACTTCATGAAGATTATATTTACTAAGAAAGGAAGTTTTGCTATTGGGGATGAGAACAATACCTATTTAATTTCAATACTATGTTAGGCATAACTATATGCAAATATGAGAAATTGTATTATAGTCACCATCTGTTAAGTGCACCCACCCAAAACCTCATCTTGGTTTTTCTCTACATTATCATACCTTCCATAGGTAGAATCAAAGAGTGATATTCCCTGGAAGCTGTGCCATAAGACAAGGACAAGTTTGAAAATTGGAGTAAAGACAGAGTATGCCTTCAGCTCTCTTAGCTTTGCTCACTGTGGAGGCTATTGCTTTGTCCACAGCATCTTTGGCAAAGATCCTTGCTGTCTGGTATCTGGCCCCTGGCCTTTTGAATGCCTAGGGTTATGCAGTGGATCAAATTATTTTGCTTAAGAAATTGTGCTGTTTGGACACAAGTAAGTCCTGGCGGTGTGTCACAAAATGTGATTTCCTGGCCCTTCCAAAAACTGTCAGCCAACAAATAGCCTATAATAAGTCCCTTTCCATGTAAGCTAGATGAAGTAGATTCTGTAACTGCATCTTGGCAAAGACATAATAGTCATATCTATTCAGTGCTAAGCGACTGGCAAAAATACTTAGCCATATGTGGCAGAGGTAATTGTCTTTGTTTTTGCCTAGTGTACTTCATAAACTGTGTCCAAAGAATTAGAGCTGCTAATTCACTCTTGCACATCCTTAGATGTACTTGCCTTCCATTTATATGCGCCAGGGTGATCTTTCCTCATCATGGTCCCTTGAGTTTGTTTACATTCACTTTAAATGTCCCAAATTTATTAACTATTTACCTATGATGTGCCTCTTCTTTGCTCTGTAAAATGTTTGTTACCAAACCCCTAACTTGTCAAGGTGGTTCTCCATTTGCACAAGGCTTCAGCTCGTCTCACAGAACCGGGTGATCTCTGGACAACTGGCAGGTGGGTCCATGTTTTGGCCACTTTTCTTTGTGGTAAATATATGCTGCTCATTAGACCTCCAAAATTTATGTACTAGTTTCAAGTTTATACGTTTGACCAGATTCTCTCAACCCCCAGCCCCATGTAACCACCGTTGTACTCTTTTTTTTTTTAAGTTAAGTTTTTTTAGATTCCACATATAAGTCATATCATCCAGTACTTTTCACTTTATGTCTGACTTATCTCACTTAGCACAGTGCCCTCAAGGTTCATCTATACTGTAGCAAATGGCAGGATTTCCTTAATTCTCATGGCTCAATAATATCACATTTACAAATATGCCATAACTTCTTTATTTATCAACTATTGTTTTGAAAAAATGTACGAGCTACTAAATATGAGTAAAGATATGGAGCTAACATGAGTGAAAGAAGCAAGCTAGAATACTGGGAGTGAGGGCAATTTGGAGGAATTTCTTTTAATAGACACAAGTCTAAATTATTGATTTAGCTAAAATTAGTGGATTAGCTTAGGGTACCAGAGTTTTGCTCTATGAAGTAAAAGCACACTTTCTTAGTTGAAGAAACTGTATCATAAAAGCTGAGTTATATGGTGCCAATGAGAAGGGAACGGGGGTAATATGTTAATATTGAAAGTGAAAGTGAAGTCGCTCAGTCATGTCTGATTCTTTGCGACCCCATGGACTGTAGCCTACTAGGCTCCTCAGCCCATGGAGTTTTCCAGGCAAGAGTACTGGAGTGGGTTGCCATTTCCTTCTCCAATGTTAATATTCAGTTCAGTTCAGTTCGGTTGCTCAGTCGTGTCTGACTCTTTGTGACCCCATAAAGCGCAGCACGCCACGCCTCCCTGTCCATCACCAACTCCCAGAGCTCACACAGACTCACGTCCATTGTGTCAGTAATGCTATCCAGCCATCTCATCCTCTGTCGTCCCCTTCTCCTCCTGCCCCCAGTCCCTCCCAGCATCAGAGTCTTTTCCAATGAGTCAACTCTTCACAGGAGGTGGCCAAAGTACTTGAGTTTCAGCTTTAGCATCATTCCTTCCAAAGAACACCCAGGGCTGATCTCCTTCAGAATGGACTGGTTGGATATCCTTTCAGTCCAAGGGACTCTCAAGAGTCTTCTCCAACACCACTGTTTAAAAGCATCAATTCTTCGGCGCTCAGCCTTTTTCACAGTCCAACTCTCACATCCATACCTGACCACTGGAAAAACCATGGCCTTGACTAGATGGACCTTTGTTGGCAAAGTAATGTCTCTGCTCTTCAATATGCTATCTAGATTGGTCATAACTTTCCTTCCAAAGAGTAAGCATCTTTTAATTTCATGGCTGCAGTCACCATCTGCAGTGATTTTGGAGCCCCCCAAAATAAAGTCTGCCACTGTTTCCACTGTTTCCCCATCTATTTCCCATGAAGTGATGGGACCAGATGCCATGATCTTCATTTCTGAATGTTGAGCTTTAAGCCAAAATTTTCACTACATAAATCTATAAATACTACATGGTACCCAAATGTTGTTGCTTTGGCTTTTTTTTTTTTTTTTCCCTCACAGACCAGAGACCGATGCACGTCATTGATTTCTGGTATTTACAATAATGTGAAATATATAGTAAAAGTTATAAAAATAGTAAAGTTATATAATTCCCTGATGTTTTGGACAAGATTAAGACATTCTCAGATAATAACTGATATGCAAATCATTTTAAATAGAAAAATCCCAAATATCCCTTTATTGAAAACATGAATCTAAGATCCACTTATGTTGAATAAGATTTAGTTGCTGTTGCAAAGTATGCATGAAAGTTTGGTTCATTTTTTTCTGCATAAAACCATTCAATTAATCTAGAACCATTTGTCTAAAACACTATAATTCTCCCATTGAGTTTCCTTGGTATCTTGGTCATAAACCAATTGGTCACATATATTTATCTTTGTCTCTTGATTTCATGCATAGGTCAACACAGTGGCTCTAAAGGAATGTCTTATTTGTTCTGTCTACAAGGCCAACCTTATTGTAAATCAGTCAAATAATTTAATTATGTGGATTTCAGAGTTACAAGATAATTTGTTAAGTCTCTCATGTGAATGTTAAGGAAAGAATATGGCCTTAAAATTATAAATCAAAATTCTAAAAATCTACAGTTTGCTAGAGTTAAGAATGTATTCTTCTGAAGACAGGAAAATTGAAAGAAGTTGTGCATTTTTCATTGATTCAAAATATTACACACAGGTAAGAGATAACATAATTGAGTAGACTTTTTTCCAAAAAGAAATGACGCAATTGATTGTCAATTCTTTACTGTATTTGGAATAGAATTCTGCCTTTCCTAGACTCTTTCCTTAACATAAGGAGCCTGGTTGCTCTTTGGGGTTGAAAAATCAGTCATATACGAGTCTAGCAAATACAGAGAAAACATTGTTCATAAAGAGATAAAGATTAAGGCCAAATATCCTGCAAAAAAGACATAGGACTTAGAAGACCCAGAGAACTGAAATCTACACCTGATTGCTGATGATTATTTCATCCTTCCTAAAGAATTAAAACATATTTAGACTTGATCACTCTATGAAATATCTCTGACACCACCACACCGCAAAATCTATTAAATGTGGCCTAATCAAGAGATCAAATTGTCAATATCCATTGGATCACAGAAAAGGCAAGAAAATTCCAGGAAAAGATCTACTTCTACTTCACTGACTATGCTAAAGCCTTTAACTATGTGGATCACAACAAACTGTGGAAAATTCTGAAAGAGATGGGAATACCATACCACCTTACCTGCCTTCTGAGAAATCTGTATGCAGGTCAAGAAGCAACAGTTAGAACTGGGCATGGAACAATGGACTGGTTCCAAATAGGAAAAGGAGTACACCAAGGCTGTATATTATCACCCTGGTTATTTAACTTATATGCAGAGTATATCATGTGAAATGCTAGGCTGGATGAAGCCCAAGCTGGAATCAAGATTGCCAGGAAAAATATCAATAACCTCAGATATGCAGATGACACCATCGTTATGGCAGAAAGAGAAGAACTGAAAAGCCTCTTGATGAAAGTGAAAAAGGAGAGTGAAAAAGCTGGCTTAAAATTCACCATTCAAAAACAGATTATAGCATCTGATTGCAACATTTCATGGCAAACAGATGGGGAAACAATGGAAATAGTGACATACTTTATTTTCTTGGTCTCCAAAATCACTGCAGATGGTGATTGCAGCCATGAAATTAAAAGATGTTTGCTCCCTTGAAGAAAAGCTATGACCAACCTGGACAGCATATTAAAAAGCAGAGACATTACTTTGCTGATAAAGGTCCATCTAGTCTAAGTTATGGTTTTTTCAGTAGTCCCGTATGGATGTCAGAGTTGGACCATAAAGAAAGCTGAGCGCCGAAGAGTTGATTCTTTTGAACTGTGGTGTTAGAGAAGACTTTTGAGAGTCCCTTGAGCGACTGATCTGATCTGATCTGATCTGGACTGCAAGGAGATCAAACCAGTCAATCCTAAAGGAAATTAATCTGGAATAGTCATTGGAAGGACTGATGCTGAAGCTGAAGCTCCAATAATTTGGCCACCTGATGAAGAGCCAACTCATTAGAAAGTCCGTGATGTTGGGGAATATTGCAGGAGGAGAAGGGGAAGACAGTGGCCAAAGTGGTTGGATGGCATCACTGACTCAACGGACATGAGTTTGAGCAAGTTCTGGGAGATGGTGTAGAACAAGAAGCCTGCCATAATGCAGTCCATACGTCACAAAGAGTTGGACACAACTGAGTGACTGAACAACAACAATCAAGACAAGGAAAAAGAACAAGATAAACAAAAAATACCTAAAGTGTAAGGAAGGATTGGTTATAAATGGCAGTGATCATAGCTATTAAAATAGATTTTACAGGGAAGTCATATCAGCACTAGAGTTTCGTCTTGGTACAAGATGGCTTTACTTTTGTTTATTCCTGAATTTGCCAATGATCAATTGAAAATATATGTACAATGTAAACATATAGGCGTGTGATTGATATGCCTCGATGATTTCCTCTTTTCTGATAGAAGGGCACCCAATGATGCCCTTAGATTACAATAGAGGAAATACCTGTGCTCCCCCAGAACCTAATCTAATGTGTATTTTCCAGTCTCAAGTTTTTTACTTAACGTTTTCTGTTGCTGTCAGCACCGGGGTAAGTTCTCCTTAATTATGCCTGTGAGGCAGGTCTATGAAGCTTTCACTTCTATCTACTTATTTTTTGAGCATGCCTACCAATAACCAATGATGTGGGTAAGAGTAGAGATGGCGAGAAATTGACCCAAGCACATTGGAAGAGAAAGAAATAGTAAAAAGAGAAGAAAAACCTTCTGTTGTTGAAGGGCAGAGATCATTCAATATATACTGTCAGAAAAGAAAAGAGTTTTATTATCCACCCTAGAACAGAGAAGTCTAATTTAATAATTAAAGCAAAAGAGAAAGCGCACATTAAAAGTTTTCTGAATTACAAATGTAATTTGAACATTTTGACAAAGAATGTATGATAATTTTTCCCTAATAAACTTCCAAATTTCATACTTGATAATAGGCAAACATCCCTAAAAATGTTTTCTATCTCCTCTGGTGAAAGTGCAATTACAAAATAGAAATCAAACCTGAAGTGAATTGCATTGCTTTAAGGAATACACTTTCTATTGTGTGTACTGACATTGCTCTTTTGTGTAGGAGGTAGGAGGAGTAATTATTCTCAGACTAATTTCAATGCACGATAGTTCAACTAACCAGAGAATATATGAATTATAGTATTAATATCCGTGGGAAAAAAACAAAGTAAAAAATGAACAGTCTTATTGTTGAAAAACCAAAAGAAATACCTCTTTGTGAGAATGCAGGTGGTATAAAATGGCAGACAATCAGATTTTTACTGTACAACATTTTGGAACAAAATTGAATTCTGTCACATATGGTAGTTCATTGTATTATGATCTGCTACTCTCTAAGGTGTAGGTAAACCACATTTCCAGATGGCAGGAGTAAATATGGACTCCCCATGATGAAAAAACACAAGGCAATTTTAGTTTTGGCATACTACATAATTGTCGAACAGCAAACAAAGACGAGAACAAAGAGAAATTTTGGAAAGCTTATTGATTGCTTTTATTATTTCCTGCCTCAATAAGTAACACATGCTCATGTGGGATATTTTGGGAAATGGAAATATTTGGAATTCTCAGAAACATAGTAGACATAAAAGAGAAAATTAAAAATGACCTCTAGTCACACAATACAGAATGTATTGTGAGGCATTCAGGTGTCTGTGAGTGTGGCCTGCATGTTACATCCAACTCATTTGTATGTATTTATCAAATATTTGGGACATAATGAATGCAGAGTTTTATACTGTGAATATTTGTTAAATATCATGCCATACAGTGTCTGAAAATATAATTCAATAGGTAAGTTCCATATGATATTTTTGGTAGTGTGACAGTGAAGTATATTAAGCAATCCAATAAGGTATTAATAAATAAAACTATTATCTCTACTTTATTGATGTCAAAATGGAATAAACTAGTTATATAATATCACACAGCTAGATGGTGAGAGTCTAGCAGAGCTAGCTTCCTTAATAAATAGACTATAATATATCACATAAGCTGCTGATGCTAAGTCGCTTCAGTCATGTCCGACTCTGTGCGACTCCATAGACGGCAGCCCACTAGGTTCCTCTGTCCCTGGGATTCTCCAGGCAAAAATACTGGAGTGGGTTGCCATTTCCTACTCCAATGCATGAAAGTGAAAAGTGAAAGTGAAGTTGCTCAATTGTGGCTGACTCTTAGCGACCCCATGGACTGCAGCCTACCGGGCTCCTCCCTCCAAGAGATTTCCCAGGCAAGAGTACTGGAGTGAGTTGCCATTGCCTTCTCCGATATCATGTATAAAGTTGTATAACTAGCTCAAATAATATAAAAATTCTTGAACTAGGTCTCAAAGGATTATGAGTACATTTTATGTAACCAGTTACAATAAAGTTAAAAATATCACAAACAATTTGAAGAAGTTTAAATTTTATTTAGTTCAACCAGCCATTTTTATACTTGCTTTAGAGAGAGGGAAAAAAATTCTTTACTTAATTATTTATTCATTTATTATATACTACAAGTGCCAAGAGCGATTTACATAATAAAAATGCTTCTTTTTTTTCTGTTTTGGCTGTGACAGTTATCTAATCTTAATATTTCATTTAAATGTACATTGTATTTTGTTTTTTTCTCACATAATCGGAAAATTTACTAATTATCCCTGTTGAGTTTCCTTATTGTTCTTATATTTAAAATAATTCCTTTTAAAAAATGTCATTATGTTATATTTCTGGGGGAGATATGAATTAAAATATCTTTTCAAAATTAAAAAAAAGAATTTCTTTTATATTTCAAGATCTTGCTACAATCTCCTTAATTTTTCCCTAGTTCTTCACATTCATAGTTGACCATTATTGACCTCAAAACTATTTAGCTCTGAAGCAAAATCTAATTGTCATATTTTTCTAAATATTAATCATTTTTTCACGTAATTAATTGAACAATAATTTATCCAATAATTTCTACTACTGTATATTTATTTAAATATAGAGAGAATGTTTTTCTGAGCTGTGTTTCCTGTTCTATCATTTGCCTGCTATTTAATCTGGCACAAGTAATCGTTTATTGAATATCCAGGGTTTATTTCTTTTAAGATTGACTGGTTTGATCTCTTTGCAGTCAAGGGACTTTCAAGAGTCTTCTCTAGCACCCTAATTTGAAAGCATCAATTCTTCATTGCTCAGCCTTCTTCATGGTCCAACTCTCACATCTGTATGTGTGTATACACACACACACACACACACACAGAGTATCATATAAGTGCAGAAAAAAAAACACTCTAAGTTGAAAAGGATATTAAAAAGAAAAAAAATCCTGTCTTGGAAAACTGTCAACTGAACAACATCAGGGCAATAGCATCTCTGGGCTTCCTTTCTGCCTCATGTATCCCAGATTTAGAGCTTGAAGAAGCCAGCATACCAGCACAGACAAAATAAATTTAAAATAAATAAAAGCCTACTCTCTGTAGCCAAAGGACCAGGAAAGGGAAAATCTATCAAGGCAGGAAATCTTCAGACATAACAGCCTGACCCCGACCAATACCAGGAAAAAGTGTGCTGAAAACTTGGCCTCTGCCAGCCGGGGCTGAATGAGGAAGGCAGACTCCCACCATTTCCCAGCTGTAACGAGGCATACCTCCTGTGGTATCAGATACATCCCAGTGGGACCTGGAAATGTCTTACCTGCCCAGTAGTAATGAGATTCCCCCCAGCAAGACACAGACACACACACACACACACACACACACACACACACACGAGAACAGTTAAGGAGCCTGACTTTCACATCCAACCAATTGCACCAAGAAACCTCTCCACCTAACTCCCTCTCATAGTGTCAAGGAGCCTGGGTGGAAATCAGAACAGTCACCACTGCCCAGAGGTCACTAAACCCTCAACCACCATGCTGTTAGTGGAAGCCACAAAGGGAGTGGCAATTGGATGACCTTCCTCCTCACAACTGGGGTGCCCTGGTGGTGGATTAATGGAAAACATAGAATTTTACCCCTTGAACAGCAAATAAGAAGTGCCCCAAGGGTGGGAGGTGAGAGAGGGGTTCAAGAGGGAGAGAACATGTGTACACCTATGGCTAATTCCTGTTGATGTACAGCAGATATCAAACTAATATTGTAAAGCAAATGACAATTAATTTAAAAGAAATAAATATGATTATCAACATCCAGGAAAATATCAGCTTGGATGATGAAAAGACAATTAGCAGATGCCAGCATCATGAAGACACAGACCCTGGAATTATTTGACAAAGATATAATGAAATGCTCCAGTGAACATGCTTGAAACAAATGAAAAGTAGAAAGTCTTAGCAAACTAATAAATATAAAAAAGAAGAGCCAAAATGGACATTTTAAAAGTGAGAAATACAATTATAGAGAAAAAAAAAAAAAAAAACTCCAGTGGTTGGGCTCCTAAACACAATAGAGATACGAAAGAAAAACTCATTGCACTAGGAAATAGAAGTTACTCAACTTGAAAAGTAGAGAAGAAATAAACTGAAAAAAAAAATAAACATACAGATCTCAATAACTTATATAAAAATAGAAAAGGATCTAGCATTCATGTCCTGGAGCCTTAGAGGGACCAAAAAAGGGTTGGGGCATGAGTTTAAAAAAGTGTTTGATAAAATAAAGATTGTAATTGTTTCCAACACTTACATGTTCATAAAAGTGAGTGAAATTTTAACAAGAAAAGAAAAAAAAAATCTACCCTACAGCACATCATAATCAAGTCACTGAAAACTCTCAGAGAAAAACTAGTCAACAGACATATGATTTCTCATCAAAAAACACAGAGGACAGGGAGACATTTTTTTTTTGAGTGGTATTGAAAAAACAGAAATCAAACAGTTCTTAGATGAAGGATAATTGAGGCTTATTGCCAGAAACAACTCTAAAAGAATGGTTAAATCACATTTTCTAAAAAGAAAGGATATAATAGAAGAAATACAGGAGCATTATCAAGTTTGAAACTACAACAGAGTAAAACTCTGAATACATACAACAGATATTTCTCTTGATTTTTCTAAATTACACTCAACATTTGAAACACAAATTATAACATTGTTTAATGTAGTTTCCAGTACATGTAAAGGAAATATTTGAGAAAATATTATAAGTGGGAGTGAGTAAAGGGATCTAAAGTCATGTTTTATGTATTTTACTGGTAAAACACAACACCAGTAGACACTGATATCTATATTAACTGCTAGACACTGATATCTATATTAACTGCTAGAAATACAAAGAAATACAAAGATACATACCAAAAAACACTATCAATACTTCAAAATGCAATTCTGAAAATGTTCTGTAGCCCTCAGGAGGCAGAAAAATACATAAGCAG
Source organism: Bos grunniens (assembly GCF_055505025.1). Classification (NCBI taxonomy): domain Eukaryota; kingdom Metazoa; phylum Chordata; class Mammalia; order Artiodactyla; family Bovidae; genus Bos; species Bos grunniens. The sequence goes on from NC_141188.1 coordinate 11,508,889, forward strand.
AGAAATACAAGAGAGAGTACAAACAGAAAACATAAAACAACAAAGAAAATGCCAGTTATATGTAAGTTTTAAAAGTCTTATTAATAATATTGGAGGCAAAACACTAAATACACTTTTGGTGAAACAGAGTATGGAAGAGTACATAAAAAATTACCTGTCTCAATTATAAGCTGCCTGTAAGAAGTACATTTCAAATATTACAATGGAGAGGCTTAGTAAACTAATTGAAAGGTTTAACTTGCATATATTAATCAAGAAAAGCAGGAGATTACATTACAATCAAACTTCAAAGCAAAGAGAATCACCACAAGGAACATTATGTACTAATAAAGTCCTGTGAGGAGACACATAATCCTAAAAGCATGTGTATCTAACAATAAAACTGTTATATGTAGAAACAGACTTCCAGAAATAAATATATATATATATATATATATATATATATTCCCACAATTTTAATTTGAGAATGCCTTAGCATTTTCCACAACAATTGGTAGAACTATCAGACAGCTCATAGTATACAGGTAGAAATAGAAACCTGAACATTATCAAGAAATAATACCTAACTCCACCTAACAATAGGAGAATGCACATTCTTTTCAAGTTTCTAAGGATCATTTGTTAAAACAGCCCAAATCTCTCGCCTAAAAAATATTATCAACAGATATAAGGTATATAAAATAATGTGGAGAGTATTCTTTGAGAACAATGGGAAAAAGGCTAGAAATCAGTAGAAAAGTGAGAGAAAAATCTCCTAGGAACTAAACAAAACAATGTTGATAAAAAATTGTCAATGAGGAAGTGTCAGGGAAATTTAAAAATGTATTAAACTAAACATAAGTGAGAATGGATCATATTAAAATGTATTAGATGCAGCTAATGCAGTGCTGAAAAAGAAATTAATAGTATTTAAAACATAGATTTTATAAAGGCAAAATTCACAAAATAATAATACAATCTCACACCACAGAAAACTAAAGAAGAGCAAAATAAACCTAAAGCAAACAGGAAAAAGAAATAATAAAGATAAGAGTAGAAATCAATAACATAAATAGAGAAAAAACTATACAGAAAAATAAATGAAACACAAAGCAGTTTCTTTGAAAGGATCAATAAAATTGACAAAATTCTAGAAAGACTGACACATGGAGGGAAAAAAAGGACAGTAGTAACAAATTACTAATATCAGGAAAGAAACACAGTATATCATTATATTCCTGCTAAGTCACTTCAGTCATGTCAGACTCTGTGCGACCTCATACACGGCAGCCCACCAGGCTCCGCCATCCCTGGGACTCTCCGGGCAAGAACACTGGAGTGGGTTGCCATTTCCTTCTCCAGTGCATGAAAGGGAAAAGTGAAAGTGAAGTCTCTCAGTTGTGTCTGACTCTTAGTGACTCCATGGACTGCAGCCCACCAGGCTCCTCTGTTCATGGGATTTTTCCAGGCAAGAATACTGGAGTGGGTGGCCATTGACTTCTCCATTATATTCCTGGATATATCAAAAAGCTTCATAAGAAAATCTTATGAATCCTGCATTGCAGGTAAATGCTTTACTGTCTGAGCCACCAAGGAAGCTCCTGTAAGAGAATACTATGACCAAAGTACTGAAATACACTTGACAGACGAGATGAAATACACCAAATCCCCTCAAAGCACAAGCTACTACAACTCAATACTTTAAATAGCCTTATAACTATTATAAAAATTGATTTGAAATTTTAAAAAAATTAAAAAAGAAGTACCTGGGTTTAGATGGTTACACTGAAGAATTCCATCAAACATTTAATGCAGAATTGATAATGAAACTATAGTCTCTTTTGCTGCTGCTAAGTCGCTTCAGTCATGTTTGACTCTGTGCGACCCCATACACGGCAGGCCACCAGGCTCCCCCATCCCTGGGATTCTCCAGCCAAGAACACTGGAGTGGGTTGCCATTTCCTTCTCCAATGCATGCAAGTGAAAAGTGAAAGTGAAGTCGCTCAGTCGTGTCTGACTCTGTGCGACTCCATAGACAGCATCCCACCAGGCTCCCCCGTCCATGGGATTTTCCAGGCAAGAGTACTGGAGTGGGGTGCCATTGCCTTCTCCGATAGTCTCTTCTAGAAAATATAAAAAAAGAGAATGTTTCTTGTCGTTTTCTGTGGCTAATTTCTGATTCCATAACCAGGCAAAAAGAACAAGAAAAAAAATCCATGGAGCAGTATACTTCATGGATATAGACATAAAAAGTTTAACAAAATACTATCAAATCAAATTCAGTAATATATAAAAAATAATTATCCATCACAATCATTTGGGTATCATTCCAGAAATGCAAGACTGATGTAATTTTATAAAATCAATCAGTGTAATCCATGATAAAAAAAAAAAAAAGGCTGAAGAAAAAAAATACTATGGTCCTATCAATTGATGCAAAAACAGTTAACAAAATTCAATACACATTCATGATAAAAATTTTCAGAAAACTAGGAATAGAAGGAAACGATCTCAACTTCCTAAATAACATCTACATAAAAGCAACAGCCATCCTTACTTAATGGTGATAGACTTCCCCCTAATTTGCAGAATCAGATACGGATATTCATTTTCATGCTTCAAATTCAACAGAATACTGGAAGTACTAACTAGATAAAAAGGCAAGAAAAGGAAGTAGGAGCATACAGATTAAAGAGAAAAAAAACATGCTCCTCTTTGCTGATGATAGCCATAAAACTTTAGAAAGATTTTAGGAGAAAAATTTTTAAGAACTAGCACTTGGTAAAGTTCTTAGACATTGTACCAAAAACATGATTTATAAAAGGAAAAGAAATGGACTTCACTATAATCTAACAAAGGTCTGTCTAGTCAAAGCTATGGTTTTTCCAGTGGTCATGTATGGATGTGAGAGTTGGACTATAAAGAAAGCTGAGCTCCGAAGAATTGATGCTTTTGAACTGTGGTGTTGGAGAAGACTCTTGAGAGTCCCTTGGACTGCAAGGAAATCCAACCAGTCCATCCTAAAGGAAATCAGTCCTGAATATTCATCAGAAGGACTGATGCTGAAGCTGAAAATCCAATACTTTGGCCACCTGATGCGAAGAACTGATTCATTGGGACAGATCCTGATCCTGGGAAAGATTGAAGGTGGGAGGAGAAGGGGACAACAGAGGATGAGATGATTGGATGGCATCATGGACTCAATGGACATGAGTTTGAGCAGGCTCCAGGAGCTGGGGATGGACAGGGAAACCTGGCGTGCTGCAGTCCATGAGGCCACAAAGAGTCAGACATGACTGAGCGGCTGAACTGAACTGATAATCTAAAATATTTAAACTAAAATGCTATTAAGAGAAAGAAGTAAGACAAAATAAAGAGCAGGAAATAATATTTGCAAACCATATATTGGCAAAGGACTCATATATAGAATGTATGTTATCAAAAATCAACATTGAAAAGGAAACAAATTAGAAAATGAGCAAAAGCTATGAAGGGACATTTCAACCAAGGAGGATATGTGCCTGATGAAATAGCACATGAAATGATGTTCAGTTCATGCTTCCTTAGGAACATGAAAATAAAACTATGATATCAATTGGGAAATGCAAAATGTACGGCCAGTCTTGAAAATAATTTGTAAGTTCCCTTGAAATTTAAATAGGGCTCATCAATTACACCCATGGGTTTCAACACCACCACCCGCCCCCACCTCCTCCGCCCCCGCGACCCCGGACAATTGACTTTTATCTTAGAAGAAACTTATATCCAACTTATACAAAAAATCTGAGTTTGTTGATGGAGATGAAATTCTTCTAAAATAATTAGTTATTTTTCTTAGATATCTTAGTAGTGAGGTAAGACAGGCATTCATTAAATTATCACACAAATATATTAACAACATTTGTAGCATATTCTGTGAGGCAGAAATACATTATTCATAAGGTAATACAACAGGATTAACTGACAAAACCCAGAAAGTAAGAGAATTGTTCCTGAGGAAGAGGTGATTGAATCGATATCTGAAGGAATGTTTAAGAATTAATGTGGCAAAGAAAAGGTATCAGGGCAAAATCAAGCCCATGGAGAGATATTTGTTCTCTATAATCTAAGTGTATGAAGCAGGAGGTATCTGTGTGTGTGTGTGTGTGTGTGTGTGTGTGTGTGTGTGTGTGTGTACTATATCATACCTCACATGATTAGATAAGAGATCAGTTAAGGTAGGAAATAATAATGATATCACGGATAAGGCAAGGTTGATGGATATTAATGAGAAAAGTAGAGGTATTTCAAAAGACAGGAAGTGAAGAGGAAGACTGATCCAGAATCCAGAATTCTCAGTGAATGACTTTGGGTGTTGTGTTGATTTCTTGATATGTAGGATGTTTCCTGTTTCATCTGAAAAGAAGAAAAAAAAATCACTGAAAATGGGAGGCACCTGCACTTCAGAGAACACTGAAGTATAAAGGATTGAGGAATGCTACAAAGTAACCTAAGAGCTGTTAATGAAGCAACTTGTATTTAATTTTACTTTGTCTTTTAGCTTTCAGTCATCCATGTCACTCTAAAAATAAAGCAAAAATGAGTATCCATATAACAACTAATACTACTACTTCCTGTTTAAATTTCTCTCTAGGAACTCAGGGTATTATATACATATTATTCCATCAATCTTCATAACATTGCAAATAAGACATTGACATTCCAGGAGCACTGGGAAAAAAGAATGAGTATTATAAGTGCAATAATGGTCAATTGAATCTTAGATTAGTTCTAGTAGCTCAGTGCAAGCTCATTAGGCAAAGGTTTGGTTTAAAAACTATATTTTACCAACTTTGTTATGAGTTGAACATTCATATCTATTAATTCACACTCTCTTTAGTTTCCCTGCCTCACCACTGATCACAGAGAAGATTTCTGATATAGGGCATATATTAAAGAATGGATTTCTCTTGGGGAAGAAAAACATTAATTGATTATTTTCCATGTGTTATTTTCTCCCCTTTTGATGAGTTCTTTAAGACATTCTAGTGTCTAGAACACAGAAAAGGACAAATATCATACAGAAGTAAGGAATTATAAGTTTAATTTGGGTTTTCCTGAAGCATGCATTAGGATGAGGTGCTCCACACAAATGATTTATTATAGGAGAATTTTTGAAAGCAGCCAGAAAAGGCAAAGGGTAGAAAGCCAAGCCAGAAGGAGGTGTCAGGGAAAGGTCCTTCAGAGGGCAGACATGAGCTTGATCACAGAAGAGCCAAACGTAGAATGTAAATTACACCTCTTGGTTTCCAAAGAAGAGGAGCTAGGATCTCACAGGAGGGCAGTGCCATCATTGGTTAACTGCTGCCCAGGGAGCAGGTGTAGCTATGAAAGAGGGGCAGAGATGTAAACTCCAATATATATTAGCTCCCTGTGGCTTCTGGCAAAATATCCCCAGGGGCCCAAGCCAGTCTTCTGAAAATGAAGCTGAGAAGCTGGCTTCCTACGGAATTCGGAAGCACTGGAGATTACAGAAACGGTGAAATGATTAAATCTCCAGGAATGTGGGCAGAGTAATGATATGGTCTGCCACATGTAAACCTGATTAGGTGGAATAAGGAAATGTAAGAGAATCACCTTGAGAATAATTGGGATTTCTGGAGAAGTAAGCAGAACAAATAAAATAGAAAAATAAAAGAAAAGTACAATATAAATACAAAGACTCTCAAATCTGTAGACACAAAACACATACTATTCAAAATAATAGAAATAATCATGATTGAAATATTCCAACAAATAACATTTATAAACTTACAGTAACCAAGTGTAAGAAGTAGGTCAAATTCACAGGAAAAGTAAAATATTTTACATTAATTTTTGAAATCTTTGTAATATTGTGACAAAAACAATGGAGTAATATACCAGATAGCATCCACATATCAAAACAGAAGAAAGCATTTTCAATTATCTAACATAACATAAACATTTAATACTTAACGAAATCTTTTTGAAAAAAGTATCTGAAGATATAATCTTGCCAACTGAAAAACAAACAGAACTCAAAAATCACAAAAAAGAGTTTTGAAATGAAATGATTAATGGACTTAGGGTCTAAGATAAAAAGAAAACCATGTATTTTTATCGAAAGTATAACTATATGAACAATGTGATTGTTAACTGGTGTATCTTGGCAGAAAAATTATATGATTAAAAGTATCATAAAAGATTCAAACATGTTATATGATCCATGAAGAACTTCAATCTGTTAATAAACCCTGTGCCACAAAAATAGCCCACAGGACCCCAGATCTAGACGGCTACCCAGCTGAATCCTAAGAAGCATTTAATAAGAAAACAGTATCAAACCTTTGCAAACTCTCAGTAAAAGGGGATAGAAGCTACACTCCTGAATTCAGTTTTTGTGGCTTTTGCAAACTAATTAAAAAACTGATCAAGTATGTGACAAGAAATAAATGGTATATGGGGGTTTTATAATGAATGCAGATGCCCCAAGAAGCAGAGCATGCAGATGGATTTTGGATCATGTTTCTCATGAATTTTATGAGCACATGGAAGTCTTTTGTTCCCAGTATAAATGTGACACTAGCAATCTGTATCAAACAGTGTGGTCAGAATCCCTTATGCTCACCTTCGTAGTGGAATAGCATATTACTAGTTTACTAGAAAGAAGTGTATTGGAAGACTAAGGGAGAAAGGAAAAAACATATAGCGACTTGAACTCTCAACTATGAACACTACTGAAAAAAAAAAAAAAATCTTGTATGTGTTCGTGTCTATGCAGACCTGAGATTACTCACCATGATTAGATCCAGTACCTGAAAGTTTGGCTTCTTGACTCATATAACCTGTTAAAGACACACTGTAGCAGCAACCCACTCCAGTACTCTTGCCTGGGAAATCCCATGGATGGAGGAGCCTGGTGGGCTACAGTCCATGGGGTAGCAAAGAGTCGGATACGACTGACTGACTTCACTTTCACTTTTCACTTTCATGCACTGGAGAAGGAAATGGCAACCCACTCCAGTGTTCTTGCCTGGAGAATCCCAGGGACAGGAGCCTGGTGGGCTGCCGTCTATGGGGTTGCACAGAGTCGGACACGACTGAAGTGACAGCAGCAGCAGCAGCAGCCGCCATGTGTAGTCACCTGATAAAATCAAATAGGCTCCTAATTTGGGGGATGGGCCTTTTTCGATACAAAGAAACAAATCGAAAAACCTTGAAAACCCAAGCTTAAAAATTAATGTCCGTCAGAGCAAGACATCTTCTAAACTAAAGACTATCATTTTGATGGGGAAAAAATAGCATGTATCTATTTTTATAAAGACCCACCACCAACATATCACATTGTTCCTAGAACCAAAACACAATCTCAGCAGAGACCAGAGAAATAAAACAACTTTCATATTACTAAGCCACAGTTGGAAAATTACCTTGTGAAAAATCAAATAAAAATCACAATAACAAGTTTAGAAAAGTTTCATTGCTTCAAAACTGGCAAAACAGTAGTTAAAACACTGCAACATTAAATTGATATTTACAAATACTGGTGTATATTTTCTTTTTTTTTGTTTTGTTTTTAAATTTTATTTTATTTTTAAACTTTACAAATTGTATTAGTTTTGCCAAATATCAAAATGAATCCGCCACAGGTATACATGTGTTCCCCATCCTGAACCCTCCTCCCTCCTCCCTCCCCATACCATCCCTCTGGGTCGTCCCAGTGCACCAGCCCCAAGCATCCAGTATCGTGCATTGAACCTGGACGGGAGACTCGTTTCATACATGATATTATACATGTTTCGATGCCATTCTCCCAAATCTTCCCACCCTCTCCTTCTGCAACAGAGTCCATAAGACTGTTCTATACCTCAGTGTCTCTTTTTCTTAATACATGTAATTATAATGTGGGGTTTTTTGGTGTTTCCTATAGTTTAAAATACTAATGCTAATGTACTTAGAAACTTTGGATCCATAAAAAGCTGTTTTAAACAAGATCATATTTTTGATTACTAAAGATAATCACTAATAATATCATTAAACAAGAAAAAGAAGAGCTTTAAAGAGTGTATAGTCATTCTAAAATGAATATTAGAATGACTAGCAAGGAGTAAGAAACATAAAAATTTGATGAAAAATTGTAGTTAGTATTAGAAATAAGGAGGAAATGAAGTAACTATTATAATAGAGAAGATCAAGGAGAAATCTATTCTGTACAAATTCTTCCTAGGGAAAAATAGCAGTTTTCAGGGCAAAGCAGAAATTAGAAAATGAGTCTATGGACTCCTGCTTGACCTTCTTGCCTCTTCTGATGTTGAATCTAAAGTTCACGTATCATGTCTCAAAGTCCCTGTGTGGATTAAATGGGCAAGAACATAGTACCTTGACGTTGTATGTTAGAGTGCATAGCTCTCACGATGACTCATAAATCAGAACCAGCACAGACGCATTTACACAGAGACAGCGCTAAATGCAAGGGCAAAGTTAAGCTCTACTCTCAGGGAAATCAGGAAGAATTTGAGAAAAAATTGTATATGTCAGTTAACTTATTTAGTTTTTTGCTGTTGATACTAATAATTGATACATTCTAAAAGAACTTAGACTATTTGGATTTCTAAACAGTCATAAATATGTAAATGGAACTTCTATTTTTAATATATTTTCCTAGCTTAATGGTGATCATTGGCTCAATGGATGATTCATGTGAATGTATGGCAAAAACCACCATAACATTGTAAAGTAATTAGCCTCCAATTAAAATAAATAAATAAATAAAATTATTGCTATTCTTTTATTAAGGGAAACTTATCAATACATAAATCTATTTTGTCAATTAACAAAAATATTGAGACTTCCGTTTGACTGAAATATATAATAAGCAAAATGTTGCAGGTTTTAAGCTAAATACAACAATAAATATAGATTTTTCTTCTCTCAGAGCTGTTAATATATTAAATAACTTCTCAGGCTTTTGAAATTCTTTGATCTGTTTTTAATCTTTTATATTATTTTCATTTAATATTTATTGCACTTTCATATATCAGCTACTTTAGGAACAGTCCGCTCCATTCCAGTTTGGTTTTGATATAAGCTAAAAATGAAAAAATAAAAGAAAAGAGATACAGCAGTTTGTTAGATTATACATGGCTATATAACCTAGCTATATGAGAAAATCAGGCAGGTTTTAGTTTTTGTATCTTTAATCTCTGGTGGGTAGGAGTGTGTGACTTTTTTGGCTCACATTAAATTATATTTTGAGTTTTTGCTACTTGAGATAAAATATATACCTTTTGGTTTTTTTATTATTTTATTTATTTATTTTTTTACTTTACAATATTGTATTGGTTTTGCCATACATCAACATGCATCCGCCATGGGTGTACATGTGTTCCCCATCCTGAATATATACCTTTTGAAAACCAATAGGTTACAGTTTGCAAACTGAGTTTTCTTTCTGTTGATTGTATCTAAATATGTTTACAAGAGACCTACAATGGAATATTTTCCCTGGCAGATAACATATTAAATGGAGTCCAATATTTAGGACGTTTTTAACACCTGTTAACATTTGGATTGGTTCTAACTGATAAAAAAAATAGCTAAAATATTTAATTAATTTAACTCTGACTGTAGTGATTCCTGGCATTGCATCATATAATTTACTCAATACAGTTAAAATTAGGTTAGTTTTTTAATAAAGTCTATAGAAATATATCAGCCTTATTATTAAAACAGATTTACCACAGTTTATGTAAATGTTAATGTTTCCTTCTGATTTTGCAATGGAAGCATCAGAACATAATTCAGGATTGTTCTACTTCCTGCTAATTTTGAAAACATTTTAAATATGTTAATATAATATGTCCCTCGTTGTTTATAAAGAACCAGTCTTAAAATGTGTACTATGTAATGCAGGTATTTAGTGTATTACTCCAGCTATGATCAGAAACACATGACCTCAGTTGCCTTCTCAATATTCTCTTGACAGTTTCATACAACTTTGAGTACATCTCAGCTTTTAAAGAAAAATGACTCATTTGTATGCAACAGAGAATAAAACAGAAATAAGGAATGCAAATAATGTCTGGACTTTAAAACTTTTGTAAAATGTAAAAATAATAATTAACTCATATTTAGCTTGTTAAAAACTGTGGATAACATAGATGATTAATGTGTGAGTAGATGATAGATGGACAGCCAGATAAATGAGGATCATCAGTATGTACTATAGATAATCAAGCATAGGGATAGAAGAGAGGCTTTGAGGATTAACAGGCCCAGGGTTTATTTGAAATCAAAGTGGTTGCTTTGATATTCACACTACAGAGGCAACTTTAATTAGTTATATTAAATATATTAAATGACCTTTTTCATGAAAGTTAATGGAAAAATCTTGTTAAACAGAATGAAGAAACAGACTCAAAGGTGAACAAATGTTTTGTATTGAGGATAGAAATATCCAAAATTAGCATATATGTCTATAATAATAAATAATGGAAAATATTGATATTATAAACAGGAAATCTTCAGCAAGGTGATATTAAATACGACATTTGCGATATGAGACAAACATGATCCCAAACTTCAAAAAAACATTTAACAGATATTTTTTCTTGATCTTCCGGCTCTTCCCACAGTAGCTAGTGTCTATATATATTCTTTGAAAGTGAAAGTTGCTCAGTCATGTCCAACTCTTTGTGACTCCATGGACTATACAGTCCATGGAATTCTCCAGGCCAGAATACTGGAGTGGGTAGCTGTTCCCTTCTCCAGGGGATCTTCCCAACTCAGGGATCAAACCCAGGTCTCCTGCATTGCAGGTGGATTCTTTACCAGCTGAACTACCAGTGTATCCCTTCTCTGACACAAATTATTTTTATTCAGTGAGTCACACAATTTTTATTTAATATGGATTCTGAGCCAGGCACTTTACTAGGTACTGATCATGGGGGAAAAATTTTAAAAAAGAAGAAAGAAAAGAAAAAATATATATATATTTCTTAGTTTTGGGAAACCCACATCTTTGTTAAGGAGATAGACTCCCTTTGCCTTATCAATGAACATAGAAAAATGTACTTGAATCCGTTAGCAATTGGGTAACTAAAATTAAAATCACAATGTGATAGAGAGTGTGATACTTCACATCCATCAGTATGGTTAAATTATTTTCAAGTCATTAAAAAATGCCAAGCTTTAGTATGGATACAGAGCTGATGAAATTGTGAATTGGTAAAACCACTTTGGAAAACTGTTTGGCAAAATCTTTTAAAGCTGAGCAGAACACTATAGAGCATATCATCACATCATTGGACCATTCTTTTCAATTTATATTTGGTATTAAAAATAATCAGAAGTTACTCTTTGTATACTTATATAAATTCTATTAAAACAGCAGTCTGCATTTTTACAATATACTGAAAGTCAGGAAATAAGTTATATTCAGATGTTTGCTTTATGCAGTCCTAATCATTCTTTAAAATTTATTTTTTGAATATTCCTTTTTGACAACTGTTGCTGCTTTTGCCTTCCTAAGACTTTCTGTATTGCCATTTTAAGTGCATAAAACTCATGTTCTTTTACAGTCATTAAGCTTAGAGTTTTATCTGGTTCTTCTATTTCAAAGAAATCCATTTATTGATTATAGAGCCATTATGTCTCATTTTAACAAATACATAGATTTGGGGAATTAACTAGTGAGAGTTTCATGTGGAAATGGTATAAAATGCTACAATAGTTACATTTTTTAGAAAACATGCTGTATTCAGAGCTGCTGCTCATGTATAAAAAGCAGAGATCTAATTTTCATGAATATATATATGATTATACAGGTATCAATGTACATATATAAGAATTGCATTTAAGAAGTTTATATACACATATTTTGTGTGTGTCTGTGTGTGTGTACTCATTTCATTTATGAACATGCAGAAAAAAAAGAGTCAATAAAATCCTCGCCATATACTCTTACTCATCATGAAATTAACATGCTGGACAAATATTTCACCTGAGGAATTTCAAAGTGATAAAACATTAAAATATTCACTAATTAAATTTTCTGAATTATTGGTAAAGAGAACAATGGCATGGCCATTTCAAAAAATGTAGAAAAAGCTTTCAATAAAATTCTACACTAAATCTCCTAGCAACATAACAAAATAGAGTCCTTTCTATATCATCACAAAATATTTACCACCAAGGTCAGTGCTTTATTGACTACAAAATCAAGAAGTGATGAAACATAACAACTTCAAACAGATTTCACCCCATGTGCAAAGCTTTAATAAGAAATGTAATTATCTGGGACAACGTCGAGCTGTATAAATTATTAAATTTGTACATAACTTATATGCAGAGTACATTATGTGAAATGCTGGGCTGGATGAAGCACAAACTGGAATCAAGATCGCCAGGAGAAATATCGATAAACTCAGATATGCAGATGATACCACTCTTATGGCAGACTGTTAAGAACTAAAGAGCCTCTTGATTAAAGTGAAAGAGGAGAGTGATAAAGCTGGCTTAAAACTCAACATTCAGAAAACTAAGATCATGGCATCCAGTCCCATCACTTCATGGCAAATACATGGGGAAACAATGGAAACAGTGACAGACTTTATTTTGGGGGGAAGATGGTTAACTGCTGTCATGAAACACAGCAGATGGTGACTGAAGCCATGAAATTAAAAGACGCTTGCTCCTTGGAAGAAAAGCTATGACCGACCTAGATAGCTTATTAAAAATCAAAGACATTACTTTGCTGACAAAGGTCGGTCTAGTCAAACCTATGGTTTTTCCAGTAGTCATGTATGGATTTGAGAGCTGGACTATAAAGAAAGCTGAGCACCGAAGAATTAATGCTTTTGAACTGTGGTGTTGGAGAAAACTCTTGAGATTCTCTTGGACTGCAAGGAGATCTGACCAGTTCATCCTAAAGGAAATCAGTCCTGAATATTCATTGGAAGGACTGATGCTGAACCTGAAGCTCCAATATTTTGACCACCTGATGCAAAAAACTGACTCATTGGAAAATACCCTGATGCTGGGCAAGATTGAAGGTGGGAGAAGGGGATGATAGAGGATGAGATGGTTGGATGACACCACCAACTCTATAGACATGAGTTTGAGTAAGCTCTGGGAGTTGGTGATGGACAGGGAAGCCTGAGGTGCTGCAGTCCATGGGTCTGCAAAGAGTCAGACACGACTGAGCGACTGAACTGAACTCAATGTCAAGCTGTATAAAATATATTAGCCCCAGTTTAAATTTTAATGGATAGTAAGGCTAAGCTGGATTCTGCTGCCAAGTTGCTTCACTCGTGTCCGACTCTGTGAGACCCCATGGACTGCAGCCTACCAGGCTTCTCGGTCCACGGGTTTCTCCAGGCAAGGACACTGGAGTGGGTTGCCATTGCCTTCTCCAAGCCGGATTCGAGGTGTAAAAAGCAGTGGGCATATAAGGATTTATTTGTGGTTCTTTTTAGGAGGAAGTAGTATTAGAAGCTGGGAGATAAAAGGAGAAAAAAGTAATTTTTACATCATATACCAGTTTAAGATAATTATAGTATAATATCTATAAAAGGTAAATTAAGGGAGACTTACAGATGGTTGTACTTGTAGTCATCTTAAAATTGGCAGTTGCTGCAGGTGGAATTTTTGATGGTCTCCAGCACCACAGAAGGCACCCTGAATAATTTCCTTATCACCACTAAGAAAGATGTAGAAATGCACACTTATGATTTATTTTATAAAACCAAGATATCATTCTTTTCCAAATGCCTCATGTATTTAACACCCTACTGCTGTTCTACCAAACATAATCATTCAGTTGCTTGCATTTTTGCTAGTCTATCAATATCACTGAGTACTTCAGAAAACATTTAATTATAACAAGTAGCCTAGTTTGCCTTCAAGTTCTTGAATACTGTCATTCACAATACTTTCAGTTCCTTTTACAAACTCCATGGATGACTAGTTGCTATGTTTAATAAAAGAACTAATTCTTATGTCCTAGATGTAAAGTAGAACTCATAAAAATATTCTGAAGAACGTGACTTTTACAGATCATTATTCTCTAATATTACTTTATGGTATCTTAGTGGACATTTGCATTTGACCACTACTTTTATCTCAGGTCTTGTGCACATTTAAATATAAATGCATCCACTTGGGCTGTATGCACGTAACCATATATTCATTACTGTTCAGCTCATAATTTTTCTCATTTGTCACTGATTTAAAAAAAACTCACATGTTTTAGACTTATAACTATTATTTTAATATAGATACAATTTTATAATAATATGTATATTTTCTAACCTGGATACTCTTTTTTTATTGCCTTTTTATCAACTTTAAATAAATAATTATTTTGCTATGGAAATTTCTTTAGAAGAGCAATTCTTATCATTTTTTTTCTTTTTCTTTTTATTTTATTTTTAAACTTTACAATATTGTATTGGTTTTGCCAAATATCGAAATGAATCCGCCACAGGTATACATGTGTTCCCCATCCTGAACCCTCCTCCCTCCTCCCTCCCCATACCATCCCTCTGGGTCGTCCCAGTGCACCAGCCCCAAGCATCCAGTATTGTGCATCGAACCTGGACTGGCGACTCATTTCATATATGATATTATACGTATTTCAATGCCATTCTCCCAAATCATCCCACCCTCTCCCTCTCCCACAGAGTCCAAAAGACTGTTCTATACATCAGTGTCTCTTTTGCTGTCTTGTATACAGGGTTATTGTTACCATCTTTCTAAATTCCATATGTACGCGTTAGTATACTGTATTGGTGTTTTTCTTTCTGGCTTACTTCACTCTGTATAATAGGCTCCAGTTTCATCCACCTCATTAGAACTGATTCAAATGTATTCTTTTTAATGGCTGAGTAGTACTCCATTGTGTATATGTACCACCGCTTTCTTATCCATTCATCTGCTGATGGACATCTAGGTTGCTTCCATGTCCTGGCTATTATAAACAGTGCTGCAATGAACATTGGGGTACACGTGTCTCTTTCAATTCTGGTTTCCTCAGTGTGTATGCCCAGCAGTGGGATTGCTGGATCATAAGGCAGTTCTATTTCCAGTTTTTTAAGGAATCTCCACACTGTTCTCCATAGCGGCTGTACTAGTTTGCATTCCCACCAACAGTGTAAGAGGGTTCCCTCTTCTCCACACCCTCTCCAGCATTTATTGCTTGTAGACTTTTGGATCGCAGCCATTCGGACTGGCGTGAAATGGTACCTCATAGTGGTTTTGATTTGCATTTCTCTGATAATGAGTGATGTTGAGCATCTTTTCATATGTTTGTTAGCCATCTGTATGTCTTCTTTGGAGAAACGTCTATTTAGTTCTTTGGCCCATTTTTTGATTGGGTCATTTATTTTTCTGGAATTGAGCTGTAGGAGTTGCTTGTATATTTTTGAGATTAGTTCTTTGCCAGTTGCTTCATTTGCTTTTATTTTCTCCCATTCTGAAGGCTGTCTTTTCACCTTGCTTATAGTTTCCTTTGTTGTGCAGAAGCTTTTAAGTTTAATTAGGTCCCATTTGTTTATTTCTGCTTTTATTTCCAATATTCTGGGAGGTGGGTCATAGAGGATCCTGCTGTGATGTATGTCAGAGAGTGTTTTGCCTATGTTCTCCTCTAGGAGTTTTAAAGTTCCTTTCTTTATCCTATTAAGTATTTATAATTGACTTGAAATAATCTGAAAATTACTAAATCAAGCTGTATTTGTATTTGAACTGACCATAGAAACCATAGCCAGCCAATTACTGACTAATT
Source organism: Bos grunniens (assembly GCF_055505025.1). Classification (NCBI taxonomy): domain Eukaryota; kingdom Metazoa; phylum Chordata; class Mammalia; order Artiodactyla; family Bovidae; genus Bos; species Bos grunniens. The sequence continues at coordinate 11,524,649 of NC_141188.1, forward strand.
TATTCATTCAGCAAATCATCACTGATCCTTACACTGTTCTAGCACTAGAGTCTGGAGAATACAGTAGAGAATAAAACAGAGTTATTGTCCTTATTGAACTTATGAAGACAATAGGTAAGAGAGAAAGAAAAAAGGTTTCTAATAGAGAGTATCTTAGATCAATAATTTTCAGATAAGGAATCAGTTGAGAGACTCCACTAATCACATGTGATGAATGCAATGAATTTAAAACATTTAAAGACTGTGAACCTGGTTGCTTTGACTCAGGGAACTACTATTATCCAGATGATAGGACTTTGTACTAGTCTTTTAAACATATGGATAGACTCACTTTCCTTGTTTTAAAACATATCAGTGGAATGAATGGACTCAGATGTACTGCATGTTTCCAATTTTAGCATTGGTGAGTAAGGATAAATACATTAGTGCTTGAGAAATTAGAATTTATCTAAACTACCCCATCCAAAATAAATTGAATTTCATTTATGTAACAGTGTATCTGTATTTTTACATAAATATTCCAGATAATCATCTGAGGCGTTTTTTGTCCTTGCTGAGTCTCTAAGTCATGTCTGACTCTTTGTGACTCATGACTGCAGCTCACCAGGCTCCCTAGTCCTTCACTATCTCCCAGAGTTTGCTCAGTAGCCATAGACTTGACTGGAATGACTTCTGTCGGTAAACAGATGTCTCTGCTTTTTAATACGCTGTCTAGGTTTCTCATAGCTTTCCTTTCAAGGTGCAAGTGTCTTTTAATTTCATGGCTTCAGTCACTATCTGTAGTGATTTTGGAGCCCAAGAAAATAAAGTCTGTCACTGCTTCCACTTTTTCCCCTTCTATTTGCCACGAAGTGGTGGGACCAGATGCCATGATCTTAGCTTTGTTTTTCTTTTAGTGTTGAGTTTCAAGCCAGCTTTTTCACTCTTCTCTTTCACCCATTTGAGGGGGTGGGGGATGTTATACCTATTTCCTTATTTTCTAGAATTTTCATTAAAAAAATGAAAGATCATTTTTATGGATATGCAAAGTAACTTCAGAATTACCTAATGACATTTAAATAAGCAGTAGTTATCTGTAGTCTGGCATGCTGCAGTCTACGGAGGCGCAAAGAGTTGGACAAGACAGGATTTAGCAAGTGAACAACAGCAACAAATTATCTGCAATGCAAAATAAAAGATATATCAACTTACTTCAGGCTATTGTAGTGTTAACTTTGGTATTCTCGTACTATCAAGTCAAACTATAGGGATAGACTTAGAATTTCCTTTAGCTCAAGAAATTCTGTTCTGAATACCAATATTGCCTACTATCTACCTTTCTAGATTCCACAGGACATGTCCTAATTATTAGTGGTCTCAGCTAAGATGTGTATTAATAGATGTGACATATAGTAGACCAGTACCTACTACAAAGCACAGTCACAAAAATTTGTTGCATTAAAGCCCTAGATAATGCTGTAAATAAAAGGAAGATTGTTCTGGTTTGAAAAGTTGTTAAAATATGCATCCATGAATCAAAAATAAAAGTACATGGTCAGGCTTCCCTGGTGGCTCAGTGGTAAAAATCCCACCTACCAATGCAGGAGACACAGGTTCGATCCCTGATCCAGGAAGATCTCACATGCTGTGGAGCAAGTAAGCCCAGGAGCCACAGCTACTGAGCCTGTTCTCTAGAGCCTGGGAGTCACAATTACTGAAGCCTGTGTGCCTAAAGAGAAGCTCTGCAACAAGAGAAGCTACCACAGTGAGAAGTCCACACGCAGCAAGGACACAGTGGCGTCTGCTCGTCACAACTAGAGAAAAGCCCGAGCAACAGAAAAACCCAGCACCGCCAAGAATAAATAAATAATTTAAATTCTAAAAAACAAACAAACAAAAGACGTGGTGAGGTGAATCTTTTGCTAATTATTATGAGCTGAACTGTGCCCTTCTCTCCAGCTCAAATGTTAAACCCATAACTCCCAATATAATTATATTTGGAGACAGGGTCTTTATAGAGGTAATTACGGTCAAACGAAGCCATTGGTGTGAAGCCTCAATTCTTAAGAACAGGGGCTTCCCAGGCGGTGCTAGTGTTGAAGAACCCACCTGCCCAAACAGGAGACAAGAGACCCAGGTTCCATCCCTGGGTTGGGAAGGCATGGAGGAGTGCATGGCACCCACTCCAGTATTCTTGCCTAGAGAATCCCATGGACAGAGGAGCCTGGCAGGCTACAGTCCATGGGGTAGCAAAGAGTTGGACAAGACTGAAGCAACTGAGTGCACAGGCAACCTTTATAACAAGAGGAAGAGACACCAAAGTTTTCTCTGTATGTAGAGAAGAGGCCTTGTGAGGTCACAGCCAGAAGGTGGCCGTCTACAAACTAGGAAGAGAGGGATCATCAGAAACAAAATTTGCTGTCAACTTGAACATAAACTTTCAGCCTCCAGACCTATGATAAAATAAACGTCAGCTGAATTTAAGCAAACCAGCCTGTGGTATTTTGCTAAGACAGCCAAGTTGACTGATACATTGACCCACACATTCATTTACATTAAAAAGTATTACGTATAAATATAATTAGCTATTCTTTTGTGTCTAATTACTAAATGTATTCTACTTTAAAAAGGCACATGAATCTACTATGGCTGTGAAAAACAGTATTTTGTAAATTTTCCAAAAACAAAAACAAACAAAAGGACATAAGCTAGCGCACTATGGGATTTCCAAGCTGGCTGATAGAACTTCTTGATGCGGACGTGAAGAAGGGCTCCAGGGACTAAGTTTGGATTTGATTTAGACATTGGCAAATAGAGGGCATTTTGGCAGTTGGGTTTTGTGGTAGAAGGATCTGTCAGAGGGAACAGTATAAACAAAAGTGTGGCTGTGAGCAAACAGAAAATATGTTCAAAACCAGCAAGGAACCTAATTGGTGTATCTTGGGCTCACTCTCCTTCACAGCAGCGGACAAGAGCTTATGCATTCAGTGTTTGGCCTGCTTTTCTGTTTCAGCAACAACAACCATTTAGCACTCACACTCACACAGACACTAAATATTTCAAAATCGGATTGTGCTAGTGCTTAGGTCTGCCAAAACTAATCAAACTGCACACTTTAAACATGGATTCTTGTTGTATTTTCTACTTTAACGCATTCTAACTTCTCCTACAGATTCAGATGTCTTAACTTTACGTATGCCTAATTCTTAGAACATTTACAATTCTGTAAGTTCTAAAGACTGAAAGAAATTACATAAAAGTGGATTTTCGTGCTCAAATACATAGTACGTCAAACTCCATACACGTATATTTCTATTGTCAGGAATGTACTAGGGAAATTACCCAAGTCCAACTCAGAATCATTTTTCTTAATCTGTTAATAAAAAGAAAAGCATGAAGTCTCTATCGAATGCCAAAAGAGGATTCACTTCTGTAATTGCTACTTTTGTGTTAGAGAAGAAAGATGAAGCAAAACAAATTGTAGGAAATCACATCAAGTTTGCACAAAGTCAAGTTTGAGACTTTGAGATTAAAGGAGAGTGAACTTTATTCAGCAAAATTATCAGGGAAAGAGTTACATTTTTTTAAAAATATTGTCAGTGTCTTAAAATACAGATGAGAAGTGAGAGAAATAAGATTAAGTCTTAAGTATTAACATCCTAAATAAGAAGTTGAAGTAAAATGTATCTGAGACATAGATGAATGTATACAGTTTGGCCAGCATGTTAGGTTGAGAGAGAATCATGAGAGACAATTTTCAGTGACTGGTTGGAGGTAGATTGTGCAGGCTGTTAAATGCTTTGTGGAGATAACTATTTAAATGGAAGGACATTAAGATTTATGAAAGAGTTTTAAGGGTAATAGTTGAAGGGAAAAAAAAAAAAAAAACAGGAGATTTCTAAAGTGTTTCTGAAATAACAGGAAAGAGCTTGTACCACAGTAGTAGACATATGGATTTAAAGCCTAAGAGAACCAGATGTGTAAATGTACAATTCATCACGCAAGAAATACTACTTGAATTCTTCATGTGTGAAATATCACACAGCAAGAAAATCTAGCAAAAACAGACAAAAATCAGAGGCAGAGTCTTCAAATGCAATGATGGTTAGGAAAAATATAGAGAAAGAGGAAGCTGAGAAAAATGATGAAGACAGAAATCGGGAAAATCCTCCCAAGCATCTACGTTTCCTTTGTTAAATCTGACATTTGATAACAGCATACAGAATAATAACTTGTTTACTCTTTCTTTTATTAAAGATCAAAAATATTAATGAATCTTAGATTGTGGACTTTTATATGCCTTCAGCCTGTAATACACATTCCTGATTTATACTATATCACTCAAGTTTGCAAAGCTATATTACAACAGGACAAATTAAAACACAGTTAGCTTGCTTAATTGTAGTTCAATACAGATCATTAAAATCATTTAAAATCTCTTCTGAGAACAATAGATTTAAATAAGTCATTGTCATAGCATTTACCTGGATGCTTAGTCGCTCAGTTGTGTCTGACTCTTTGTGACCCCCTGAACTGTAGCCCACCAGGCAATGCTCTTTCAACAAATGAAAGTATGACAATGCAAGATGATTTTGAGAGAGATACTAAAATAAATAGTTATTACAGAATGAAAGGGAGAAGAGAGAATAATCTGACGTAAAATATGGTTGGCTACTACTGGCAGTGCTTTGATTAAAATTTTGGACTATTTTAAAAAGTTTAAAACTGAATTTAATCAAATTAGCCAAATTTCCTCAGTTCTTTCTTAGTCCATATTAATTAATTTCTTAGGTCCATATTCCAGTCCATAATAATGCAAATTAAATATCTTGGTCATGAAAATTAACACCCTGGATATGCAGGCATTTTGATGATGATTACTTCAGATTTTTTGTTTGTTGAACTTTGGTATCACCAGTTATTTCCAATAGACAAGAAAAATAGCCAAGAATTACTCATTATTTAGTAATTAAAATAGGGCTGAAAGTGATGATTATATGATGCTTGGTGGCTAATAAGCTTCTTGCATTTTATGCTATTCTGCTAGGAATTTTTCAAACTAACACTTGTTAAATTATTATATTTGACTGCATATAAATACATTACTAAATATAAAAGTACAATGCATGGGTTGAAACTTTTAATGAAATTTGTCTATTACAAAATCCAAGACATTTTAAAAGTTTGATACAGATATAAAACTAAAAAACATGTAAAAAATCATAAAAAAGAAAGAGGGAATATGAAGATCAATAAATTAGTAACCAAGCATTTTTTGTCCTTCTTGTCTATCACCATTTGCGAAAGTCCATAGCATTCTCAAGACATTGCTAATTGTGTTTTGCCTAACTCTAGGGCGGGATGATTTGAGAGAATAGCATTGAAACATGTATATTATCATATGTGAAACAGAACACCAGCCCAGGTTCAATGCATGAGACAGGGTGCTCAGGGCTGGTGCACTGGGATGACCCAGAGGGATGGGATGGGGAAGGAGGTGGGAGGGGGGTTTGGGATGGGGAACACATGTACACCCATGGATGATTCATGTCAATGTATGGCAAAACCCACTACAATGTTATAAAGTAATTAGCCTCCAATTAAAATAAATAAATTAATTAATAAATACTTTGGTGACTCTATTTGTTCAAATTTCTTACAATTTTTTCAATCTTTAAACAGCATTGGAAACAAATGTGATGACTAAACTTCTCTCTACAGTGGTTGAACTAACAAAATGAAAATATTTTTATTGAATTATTTCTAAATAATATTATTTTATAGAAAAGTGATTCTTCCATCCTGGTCCTTTTATGTCCTTTCAAAAAAGATGTTTCTTAATTGTGTCAATTAGAACACTTAAATATGCTTAAATTCATCTAATGTCCATCTTGGAAATTTTAGAATTAAGCTTAATATCTATTCACTTTCCTATACATCTTTAACACCAGATCTCTTCTGTCTAAGATTTATTAGAAGACTATTTCAATTTTTACAAGATATATATATTGAAGTGTTTATTTTTAAGATTGAGTAAATGATTCTAAATTATTTCCAATTAATGAGACATTAGCTGTATACATCTCCTCTCAATCACTGGAATATTTTCCCTTTCTTCAGAATAACTTTTCTCCAACTGCTATTTATTTTTTATTAATCTATATTAAAATGTATTTTTGTAGACTACTGTGTGATTTTCTCTTGCTTCTACACAGAATCCAGTTAGAGGCTTACAAAATTGCCTTCTACATCTACAACTTACAGCACAGTTTGATGCTGAGCATGTTGAAATCTCAAATTTCCCTGAAATATTTGCTTTCTCCTTGTAATAGAAGCACAGACATCCCTTGTCTATGGACCACACACTCTCACTTAAAGCAGGTGCTCTCTAAATGATTTCTCAAAATCCATCAGTTTTTGTCTCTTATTACTAGAGCCAGTACTTATAACTTAGTTTAGCCAAAGCAGAGAAAAACAAAACCTGCTCTGGGAAGATACGACCTTATCACCACAGAAATGTCTGGAAATATCTTCCATAAGCAAGCAGCATTTATGGGAACATACATGGAATGTAGAATTAAGGACTACATAAAGGAGATCAAACCAGTCAATCCTAAAGGAAATCAATCCTGAATATTCATTGGAAGGACTGATGCTGAAGCTGGAGCTCCAATACTGTGGTCACCTGATATGAAGAGATGACTCATTGGAAAATATCTTGATACTGGGAAAGATTGAAGATAGGAGAAGGGGATGACAGAGGATGAGATGGTTGGATGGCATCATTGACTCAATTGACATAAGTTTGAGCAAACTCCAGGAGATAGTGAAAGACAAGGAAGCCTGGCATGCTGCAGTCCATGGGGTAGCAAAGAGTGAGACACAACTTATTGAATGAACATGACTTACCAATTGAACAACAGTAAAAATACGCTGTTAAAAAAAATAAAGAGAAGGAGGAGGAAGAGGACAAGTGGTTGCTCATGAAAAGTCTGGCAAAGATTCCTGCAGCTGGGACCAAGAGTTTGCTGGATGGCACTTAAAACATGGATCCAGGGAGAGTCCTTATTAAACTAAACAGAAAAATCAGAACCGTCTTACATCAGTGTCCAATAAGGGAGCATTCAACTTCATGAAGTGGGAATATCAGGCTTGATTTATATTTGGCCTGAGAACCCACCATCTGATACACTTATTTGGATGGTCCCAAGAACCCCCTATTTTTATTAAGGCAAAAACCAATACACTATTGAGGAAGTCAGCAGGAGTCCTGAGAAGTTTAGGACTAGTTTTCCTCAGTATGTCAGATATTCTGTCCCAGAAGTAGGCTCAAAAATAGTACTGGGAAGGATGCCCTCTGGCCCTGTACCAAAAGGACAGAGAGGAAATGCATCACGTAACAGTACAGATAAGGTGGACATCATTTCAAAATGACCATCCAGGCCTGAGTGGGAAGCAGGATCTCTTGACCTGCAACAATTTATAGCAGTAGTAGATCGGTCTTGAAGTCACTAGGGTTCAGATAGACAAATGGCTAATGACAATGTTGCGTGATTTATACAAGAAAACAAAAAAACAGAAGCTGGCAGACGGGTTAATGAGTCAGCCACTACAATGAAGAATGATGACCTCTTACCCAGTTTCAGATTTAAATCAAGTTCACTGACCCAGAATGAAGAAAAGGCCACAGCAACTTGAGGTGAGAGGCCGCAAAACCATAATAAATATATTCAGTGTGCATTCCTTCCCAAAGAGCTTCTAAAGTTGCTCACCAAGGTAGAAATCACTGAGGAGAGGAGGCTTCCCAGATTTTCAAGGTCTGCTGCTTGCAGGGACTGATGTGGAGTTGACACTTAGAGACCTAAAATTCCATCGTGGTTTTATAATGAGAGTGGAAGTAAAAAAAAGCCAGGAGATAAGTAGAGTTTGGGCACACTTCAGTGAATCTTATAGGTTCAGTGTAACTACCTACCATGGGGTAGGCAAAACAATGCCCCTTCCCAAAAGTCCTTGTTCTAATCTCTGGAACTTGTGGAGCCTTACTCCACGTGGCAAGCAGGACTTATTTGATGTGATTAAAGTAAAGCCTCTCAATAGTGAGATTACCCTGGTTTATTAGAGAGCAATCAATGTAATTCAAAGAGTCCTTATAAGGAAAAGATGAAGCAGAAGAGGCAGAGTTAAAGGAATGGAAGCAGAGTTAAAACTGACATTGTTGTTGTTCAGTCACTCAATTGTGTCCAACTCTTTGCGACCCCATGAACTGCAGCACACCAGGCTTTCCTGTCCTTCACCATCTCCCAGAACTTGCTCAAATTCATGTCCATTGAATTGGTGATGCCACTGAAACATCTCATCCTTTGTCATCCCCTTCTCCTCCTGCCTTCAATCTTTCCCAGCATCAGGGTCTTTTCTGATGAGTTGGCTCTTAGCATCAGGTGGCCAAAGTATTGGAGCTTCAGCTTTAGCATGAGTCCTTCCAATGAATATTCAGAACTGATTTCCTTTAGGATGGACTGGTTGGATATCCTTGCAGTCCAAGGGACTCTCAAGAGTCTTCTCCAACACCACAGTTCAAAAGCATCAATTCTTTGGCATTCAGCCTTCTTTATGGTCCAACTCTCACTTTCATACATGACCACTGGAAAAACCATCGCTTTAACTATATGAACCTTGGCTGGAAACGCAATGTCTCTGCTTCATAATGAATGAAGGAAGAAATTTCCAGAAGATAGAAAGGCAAGAAAAAAAAATTTACCCAGAAACTTCAGAAAGGAACTCATCTTGATGTCAGCACCTTAATTTTGGACTTAATAAGACCCACTTGAATTTCTAACCTCCAGAAATGTAAAATAATAACTTTGTTTTTGTTTTAAGATGCAAATTAAGTTACAGTAGCAATAAGAAACTACCTTACAGTTATTTTAGTTTCAAAGTTTAATGGGATAGATACACTTAACCTGATGGAAGCCTCCCACCGGTTCCCTGGCCTGTGAAATAAGGGCATTACCTTGCAAAACATCAAGTGAAAGCCCATTAAATGCTTCCCTCCCCTTACCCACCACCTAATACACACATGTACACCAGTGACAGTAAGTCAGAAGTAAAGTCACAGAAATTAGTGCACCTTCAAATATTTGAAAAATGTAGTGAGAGAGGCTTCTATCTTCCCCTGTTTAATTTACCTCTTTGGACACTGTAGAAACAGATGGATCCTGCTCAATGGCTGTGCACAATGATAAGCGTAAACAGGTCATAACTCAATGGCACTTGCTGTCCTGGATGTTTATGCTCATGAGAGCAGAGAAGCATGGCTTCAGACACCTGGCAGAATTTAGTAAATATTTTCTTCTTAGTGCACATGAAGATCAAAAGCAAGCTGAGAAGAAAATCTTTGCTCTCTGGACTCAGGGATACTTTGTTCTTCTTTCTATAATCATACGGTATAAAGGGATTTTAATTATGTAGACCTTAGGAAGAACACTCAGAGAAGGCAATGGCAACCCACTCCAGTACTCTTGCCTGGAAAATCCCGTGGACGGAGGGGCCTGGTAGGCTGCAGTCAATGGGGTCCCTAGGAGTCGGACACAACTGAGCGACTTCACTTTCACTTTTCACTTTCATGCATTGGAGAAGGAAATGGCAACCCACTCCAGTATTCTTGCCTGGAGAATCCCAGGAACGGGGAGCCTGGTGGGCTGCTGTCTATGGGGTCGCACAGAGTCGGATACGACTGAAGCGACTTAGCAGCAGTAGCAGTAGGAAGAACACTATGCTAGTTAATATATTGATGTGCGTGTACATGCTAAGTCACTTCAGCTGTCTGACTCTTTGTGACTCCATGGACTGTAGCTTGCCAGGCTCCTCTGTCCATACTGGAGTGGGTTGCCATGTACTCTTCCAGGGAATACATTGATGACAAGAAGCAAATTCCTGGCAGACAGGAATGAGCGAGAAAGACACATGAATGCAGGGGTAGGAGATAAGACCCATATTTGGTGAAGTATTCAGGATCTTAGTTTCCCCAAGGCATGCTAGCACGTCACTTCTTTATAAAACTTTAGATGCTGTACCTCATGCCTTCTTCGAGTAATAACAAGGCACAGAGTTTGCTGGCACTTCAAACATTTTGGAAGCAGCACACAGTGCACTTGGGAATAGAACTTTGATTCACTTTTTCAAAAACTCAGGAAACTGCCATTTACAAAAAGGTAGCAGGAAAAGGGAAGGCAGTGGAAAAGCTTCAAGCTGCGGTAGAGGCTGTACCGCTCCTCCGGGCGGGTGGTTCCAAATACAGAGTGATGGCAGATGTATTTAGAGTGTGGAGGCTCTGAAAACACAGAATTGAGGAATCAACACAGACTCTCCAGGATTCTGTTGAATGATCATGTCTTCCAAAAACAGAACTGCTCAGCTTGAAAAACCGCTCAAGACTTCTGATTTCAGTAACTGCACGTAAAGATCTGGGAGGCTGTCTCTCCCATTACGAAAACCAGCAACAGCAGGAGAAACTAAACATGAATGAATTTTCTTTTACCCATCACAGAAATGAGTTTGGAAGGCAAACAGCCACCCTGAAATCTGGAGAAGCACGTACGCTCATGGTGATCTAGCAGCTGAAATCTGCTTATCTGAGTTGGAAACCATTGGAGCTATAAACTGCTGGCAAAACATAAGTGGTAATTTTGACAAAGGGGTGGAGGCTGATTGTGGACTAGTGCTAAAGTAAGAAATTCCTAGAGGAACAGTCTTACAGGAGCCACCACATTTCCCTGAGCTTTCCCTTCATACACCCCACATGGAAAAATTCCCTTTGAGGCCCCACAGAGAAAAGGAAAAATAGTTGTAAATATACCCAGAGCCATCTTCACAGCAAAAGCCTATGCTCTAGGAAAAAATAATTCACCAGACGTACCGAAGCGTGTTCTGAAACTTCATTCCAGATGGCTGTACAGAGAATCTCTCCACTCCAGCCTCTTTCAGCCGTCCTGCCCCCTCTAAGTATGACAGCAACAACCTATTAACCTGGGGTTGAGACTTTAATAATATAAACTAATAATACTGCAGCCAGCTAAAGGAATAGGGGGTAAGTGACACAAAATTATATGAGGGAAGAAGAGAGAGAAAAACTCATCAAGTCACTAGCAAAGATAACGCAACTATTCATTCATTTCAGTCGCTCAGTCGTGTCCGACTTTTTCGATCCCATGAATTGCAGCACACCAGGCCTCCCAGTCCATCACCAACTCCCGGAGTTCACTCAGACTCATGTCCATCGAGTCAGTGATGCCATCCAGCCATCTCATCCTCTGTCGTCCCCTTCTCCTCCTGCCCCCAATCCCTCCCAGCATCAGAGTCTTTTCCAATGAGTCAACTCTTCACATGAGGTGGCCAAAGTACTGGAGTTTCAGCTTGAGCATCTTTCCTTCCAAAGAAATCCCAGGGCTGATCTCCTTCAGAATGGACTGGTTGGAGCTCCTTGCAGTCCAAGGGACTCTCAAGAGTCTTCTCCAACACCACAGTTCCAAAGCATCAATTCTTCGGTGCTCAGCCTTTGTCACAGTAGCCTTGCCTAGACGGACTTTTGTTGGCAAAGTAATGTCTCTGCTTTTCAATATGCTATGTAGGTTGGTCACAACTTTCTTTTCAAGGAGTAAGTGTCTTTGAATTTCATGGCTGCGGTCACCATCTGCAGTGATTTTAGAGCCCCAAAAAATAAAGTCTGACACTGTTTCTCCATCTATTTCCAATGAAGTGAAGGGACCAGATGCCATGATCTTCGTTTTCTGAATGTTGAGACTTAAGCCAACTTTTTCACTCTCCACTTTCACTTTCATCAAGAGGCTTTTGAGTTCCTCTTCACTTTCTGCCATAAGGGTGGTGTCATCTGCATATATGAGGTTATTGATATTTATCCCGGCAATCTTGATTTTAGCTTGTGTTTTTTCCAGTCCAGCGTTTCTCATGATGTACTCTGCATAGAAGTTAAATAAGCAGGGTGACAATATACAGCATTGACGTACTCTTTTTCCTATTTGGAACCACTCTGTTGTTCCATGTCCAGTTCTAACTGTTGCTTCCTGATCTGCATACAAATTTCTCAAGAGGCAGGTCAGGTGGTCTGGTCTGCCCATCTCTTTCAGAATTTTCCATAGTTTATTGTGATCCACATAGTCAAAGGCTTTGGCATAGTCAATAAAGCAGAACGAGATGCTTTTCTGGAAGTCTCTTGCTTTTTCCATGATCCAGAGGATGTTGGCAATTTGATCTCTGGTTCCTCTGCCTTTTCTAAAACCAGCTTGAACATCAGGAAGTTCATGGTTCATATTGCTGAAGCCTGGCTTGGAGAATTTTGAGCATTACTTTACTAGCATGTGAGATGAGTGCAATTGTGCAGTAGTTTGAGCATCCTTTGGCATTGCCTTTCTTTGGGATTGGAATGAAAACTGACCTTTTCCAGTTCTGCGGCCACTGCTGAGTTTTCCAAATTTGTTGGCGTATTGAGTGCAGCACTTTCACAGCATCATCTTTCAGGATTTGGAATAGCTCAACTGGAATTCCATCACCTCCACTAGCTTTGTTCATAGTGATGCTTTCTAAGGCCCACTTGACTACACATTCCAGGATGTCTGGCTCTAGGTCATTGATCACATCATTGTGATTATCTGGGTCATGAAGATCTTTTTTGTACAGTTCTTCTGTGTATTCTTGCCATCTCTTCTTAATATCTTCTGCTTCTGTTAGGTCCATACCATTTATGTCCTTTATCGAACCCATCTTTGCATGAAATTTTCCCTTGGTATCTCTACTTTTCTTGAAGAGATCTCTAGTCTTTCCCATTCTGTTGTTTTCCTCTATTTCTTTGCATTGATCACTGAAGAAGGCTTTCTTATCTCTTCTTGCTATTCTTTGGAACTCTGCATTCAGATGCTTATCTCTTTCCTTTTCTCCTTTGTTTTTTGCTTGTCTTTTTTTCACAGCTATTTGTAAGGCCTCTCCAGACAGCCATTTTGCTTTTTTGCATTTGTTTTCCACGGGGATGGTCTTGATCCCTGTCTCCTGCACAATGTCATGAACTTCAGTCCATAGTTCATCAGGCACTCTATCTATCAGATCTAGGCCCTTAAATCTATTTCTCACTTCCACTGTATAATCATAAGGGATTTGATTTAGGTTATACCTGAATGGTCTAGTGGTTTTCCCTATTTTCTTCAATTTAAGTCTGATTTTGATAATAAAAAGTTCATGATCTGAGCCAGTCAGCTCCCGGTCTTGTTTTTGTTGACTGTATAGAGCTTCTGCATCTTTGGCTGCAAAGAACATAATCAATCTGATTTCAGTGTTGACCATCTGGTGATGTCCATATATAGAGTCTTCTCTTGTGTTGTTGGAAGAGGGTGTTTGCTATGACCAGTGCACTCTCTTGGCAAAACTCTATTAGTCTTTGCCCTGCTTCATTCCGTATTCCAAGGCCAAATTTGCCTGTTACTCCAGGTGTTCTTGACTTCCTACTTTTGCATTCCAGTCCCCTATAATGAAAAGGACATCTTTTTGGGGTGTTAGTTCTAAAAGATCTTGTAGGTCTTCATAGAACTGTTCAACTTCAGCTTCTTCAGCATTCCTGCTTGGGGCATAGACTTGGATTACTGTGATATTGAATGGTTTGCCTTGGAAATGAACAGAGATCATTCTGTCGTTTCTGAGATTGCATCCAAGTACTGCATTTAGGACTCTTTTGTTGACCATGATGGCCACTCCATTTCTTCTGAGGGATTCCTGCCCACAGTAGTAGATATAATGGTCATCTGAGTTAAATTCACCCATTCCAGTCCATTTCAGTTCGCTGATTCTTAGAATGTTGACATTCACTCTTGCTATCTCTTGTTTGACCACTTCCAATCTGCCTTGATTCATGGACCTGATATTCCAGGTCCTATGCAATATTGCTCTTTACAGCATCGGACCTTGCTTCTATCACCAGTCACATCCACAGCTGGGTATTGTTTTTGCTTTGGCTCCATCCCTTCATTCTTTTGGAGTTATTTCTCCACTGATCTCCAGTAGCATATTGGGCACCTACCGATCTGGGGAGTTTCTCTTTCAGTATCCTATCATTTTGCCGTTTTCATACTGTTCATGGGGTTCTCAAGGCAAGAGTACTGAAGTGGTTTGCCATTCCCTTCTCCAGTGGACCACATTCTGTCAGATCTCTCCACCATGACCCGCCCATCTTGGGTTGCCCCACAGGCATGGCTTAGTTTCATTGAGTTAGACAAGGCTGTGGTCCTAGTGTGATTAGAGTGACTAGTTTTCTGTGAGGGATGTCCTCTTGCAACACCTACCATCTTACTTGGGTTTCTCTTACCTTGGGTGTGGGGTATCTCCTCACGGCTGCTCCAGCAAAGCGCAGTCACTGCTCCTTACTTTGGATAAGGAGCGTCTCCTCACAGCTGCCCTTCCTGACCTTCAATGTGGGATAGCTCCTCTAGGCCCTCCTGTGCCCCTGTGGCCACCGCTTCTTGAACGTGGGGTTGGTCCTCCCGGCCACCACCCCTGGCCTTGGGTGTGGGGTTGCTGCTCCCTGCCGCTGCCCCTGGCCTCCGGTGTGGGGTAGGTAGCTCCTCCCATCTGCCGCCCCTGGACTCGGGCGTGGGGGTGTGGGGTAGCTCCTCCCGGCCGCCACCCCTGACCTCGGACTTGGGTAGCTCTTCTCTGCCGTTCCTGTGCCATCACAGCCTGGCACTCTTGGCTGCTGCCCCTGACCTCAGACGTGGGGTAATTACTCTTGGCCGCCACCCTTCGGGCATGGGATCCTCCCGGCTTCTGCCCCTGACCTTGGATGTGCGGTAGCTCCTCTCGGCTGCGCTTAGTGCGCCGGTCACAGCCGCCCGCGCTTAAGTGCCAATGCAACTAAGAGACTGATAATTAATCAGATTGTTATTGAATACTCTAATGCACTACCCCTACCATCACATCACAGGCTCCAGTTCAACAACAGTGGGTTAACTGTGGTGTTGGAGAAGACTCTTGAGAGTTGCTTGGACTGCAAGGAGATCCAAACAGTCCATCCTAAAGGAAATCAGTCCTGAGTGTTCATTGGGAGGACTCATGCTGAAGTTGAAGCTCCAATACTTTGGCCACGTGATGCAAAGCACTGACTCATTTGAAAAGACCCTCATGCTAGGAAAGATTGAGGGCAGGAGGAGAAGGGGACGGCAGAGGATGAAATGGTTGGATGGCATCACCAACTCAATGGACACGAGTTTGGGTAGACTCTGGGAGTTGGTGATGGACAGGGAGGCCTGGCATGCTTTGGTTCAAGGAGTTGCAAAGCATCAGACTGAGCAACTGAACTGAACTGAACGTGAAAAGAGCTGAAACACACAGACCCTTTCCTAGAACCAAGGCCCACCTTGAACATAAAATTACAAGACATAACCAAAGATAAGGAGATAATGGGCATAAGCCCACAAACTAAACATCCAGCTCAGACTCAGGTATGACACAGATGTTAGAAAGATCAGATAAGGAATTAGAATAATTATTTTTTAATGTATCAAGTAGTCTGAAGAAGAAAGTAAATAACATACAAGAACATACAGGTAGTATAAACTTAAAGACTAAAGTAAAAGTGAAAGTGAAGTCTCTCGGTCATGTCCAACCCTTTGTGACCCTATGGACTGTAGCCTTCCAGGCTCCTCTGTCCATGGGATTTTCCAGTCAATAGTACTGGAGTGGATTGCCATTTAAGGAACTGGTAGAAGTCAAAAATCTGTAACTGAAATGAAGGCTGTCCTCAAGCATGACGTGATCAAGCAAAGAACAGTGAGTTTGAAGATATGTCCATGGGAAATATCCTAAACTGAAATGAAAGGGGGAAAAAGAGCAAAGAAAAAATGCTTAATACCTGAGAAAGTTCAAAAAGTATAACACCATACAAGGAACATTAAAAGGAGCAGACAGAAAATAGAGCAGAAGAAATATCTGAAGTAGCAATGGCCAACAATATCACAAAATCGACTAAACGGTTCATCTAAAAAGCTATAACAAAAGTAAGAACAGATGTCAAACACACATATGCAAATGGACTTTTATACAAAATATCAATCGACAGCAACATACAACAATTCATTCTTAAGAAAACAAGTCATTCTTAAGCACACAGTGGAACATTCATGGAGACAGGTTATACTCTGGGCCACAGAATATGTCTCAACAATTTTTTTTTTTTAATCATAAGAAGTATGTTCTTAGACCACAGTGGAATTACTCTAGAAATGAATAACAGAAAGATAACTAGGGAAAGTTTTAGAAAGTAAATAATATACTTTTACAAAACACGTGATCTCAAATGGCAATTTATAAAAATTGAACTGAGTTAAAATAAAAATGTAACATCAAAATTTGTGGAATGCTGATAAACAGTTCTTAAGGGAAAACAAACAGCATTAGAGGCACATAGAAGAAAAAAAATAGAATGAAGTAAAAGTCATATCTAAACTTCTAACTTATTAAACTAGAGAAAGATGAACAGTTAAACAGAAAGCAAGCAGAAGAAGGAAACAAAAATCCTTAGAGAATATATCAGAAACAAGCCAGAGAAAGACATACTGTATGGTAACATGTGGAACATAAACACACAAAAAAACCACATTGAACTCATTGAAACAGAGTATAGTGGTGATTGCAGGGACTGAGGTTGGGGGTGATGAGGAGAGATTCATCAAAAGATGCAGATGTCCAGTCATAAGATGGATCCATTCTGAGGATCTCATGTATAGCACAGACTATATTTGAAATGTGCTAAGAGAATGGATTTGAAGCATTCTTACATACATACCCTCCCCCAAACATAACTATGTGAGGTGATGGATGTGTTAATTAACCTGATTGTGGGAATCATTACACAATGCTATCTGTATATCAAATTAAGATGTTTAAATATATTGCAAGTTTTCTGATTATAACTCACTAAAGTGCAAAATAAAATAAATGTTTACATATTTTAAAAAGCAAACAGAGAAACAATAGAGAAAAATGATTGAAATCAAAGTGGATTCTTTGAAAGTATCAATAAAATTGATTAAATTCTAGTCAGACCAACCAAAAAAGTAGTTTTTAAAAAAATTACCAAAATCAGAAATGAAAAAAGAGTCATCACTACCATTCCCATGGACATGAAAGATTAAAAGTGAAGTTAAAGTGTTAAGTTACTCAGTTGTGTCCGACTCTTTGCAACCCCACGGACCGTACTCCGGCAGGTTCCTTTGTTATGGAATTCTCCAGGCAAGAATACTGGAGTGGGTTGCCACGCCCTTCCCCAGGGGATCTTCCCCACTCAGGGATTGAATCCGAGTCTCCTGCATGTTCTTTACCATGTGAGCCACCAGGGAAGCCCCTGGAAAGATTAAAGGAATAGTATAAAACTCTCTATGCCGACACAAATTTATATTTAGATGAGATGGAACAATTTCCTGAAAGACATAAACTGCCAAAAGCCATCAAAGGAGAAATAGATAATATGATAAGTATTATATATATATATCAGAGAAATAGAAATAGCAGTTAAATCCTTCCAACAAGATGGATCTTCTGTTATATATAAGCCCTGGAATTTCTTCAGAGTGGGGGAGCGCTTTGGGGGCCATTACCTGCAAGGCTGATAGCTGGGAGGGGGATGAGTGTGCCAGCCTGTGGTGCGGACATGGGCAGGGCACACATACCATCTCCTGCTTATACAACTGAGGGGGAATTGTCACATCTCCAAGGCTCCCTTAATTGTTTGAACATGGTGATTTTTCTCAGTTTTGTCTGCTCTCACCATGGGGTGCCCAATCCATGTCAAATGCCAAAATCTTCCCTATAGACTGTAAAATGGGTACATCAAGGAGACAACGGGATACATAAATCTGGAGCTTAAATAAATTCTGGGGAAGAAAAGAACAATAAAAAACACTATACCCAGAAGGCCGAAATAAGCCCAGATCAGACTCTTACTGTAACTATTAGCAACGTTTTTTCTCTCACACACACACACAAAATAATAATAATTCTGCATACATATTTTCATTTTAAAATTTCTGTGACAACTCTTTTATTTTCTTACAAAGTGTGCAATAATTTTGAATGCCATGAATAGTTGATGACAGAGCTGAGGCAATCATCATCTAAGTGACAGCATATCATTGAAAATCAGTGAGACAGTGAAGATTCATGGCTCATCTGCAGTGGGATGAGGGATTTTTGATATGAGAAAGATGGCTTTAAACAAAATTTTTTAAAAATAAGATCAGAAACCAAGGCTCTTTTATAGTAACGCCAAAATTATTCAACACATGCTTTAAAAACTGGGATATACTTTTTAAAGCTTCCATCCCCTGTAGTTATGACTGCATGTGCCAGGCCTCTAGAAGTTAGTGTGTTAAGCTGAACCAACTTGATTGGAGTCATTGTCCATACATAGGGCTTGTTTTTCAAAGAAAAATATTGTTTAGAGTAGCAAAATTATAAGCCTGCCCAGGCATGTTGTAAAGCCGCTGGAAAGGTAACTTGGAGCAAGTTTTGTGAATGGAAATGTAGTGCTCAAGTCACATTCTGCTTCAAAAAGTTGTAACAAATACAGATGAATTAAAAGGAAAAAAAAAAAGCATATACAGAAAATGCATAATGCAGAGGATTTTGTTATTATGGAAATTGACACACAAAGAAACTAATATATATTTATAAAAAATAACTATAAACTAACACCAGTTAGAAAAAAGTTACCAATTAATTATTGGGATAATCTAGTTTATGCCTATTAACCAGATATTGTTTAAAAACATTAAGAAGGGTGCTTGCTTCCTTTGTTTTTAAATTATTTATCAATAATGATTGGAAGTGTGAACTCTTAGAGAGCAAAACAATTGAGAACATCACTTTAGGCGTCAAGGCATGAAGCCTCTATATATTTTGTGTCATGGGTGACTAACTTCATTTCCTCAATTTTGCCATGATATCCATTAATAGAAATCCCTGGTGGCTAAAGGAACTCAATCCTGAATATTCATTGGAAAGACTGATGCTGAAGCTCCAATACTTTGGCCACCTGATGTAAAGAGTTGACTCATTAGAAAAGACCTTGATGCTGAGAAAATTAAAGGCAGGAGAAGAAGGGGACGATAGAGGGTAAGATGGTTGGTTATAGGGTCAGATGACTGGCAGGCTACAGCCCATGGAATTGCAAAGAGTTGGACATGACTGAGCGACTGAACAACAATTGGTGACTCAGACAGTAAAGAATCTGCCTGCGATTCAGGAGATCTGGGTTCAATCCCTGAGTCAGGAAGATCCCTTGGAGGAGGGAATGGCTACCCACTGCAGTATTCTTGCTGGAGAAGTCCATGGACAGGGGAGCCTGGCAGGCTACAGCCCACAGGATTGCAAAGAACCTGACATGACTGAGTGACTGACCCTGTATGCAATAGGAGATTTTACCAAGAGGAAGAATGATTTAAAATCTAGATGAAGTATATAAGACTGCTTTTATTATTTTAAAAGAAAGATTATTATTTTTAAGTGGTTTTTGGCCACATAGCGTGGCATGAGGGGTCTTAGTTCCCCTGGCCAGAGATTCAACTGGGCCTCCTACAGTGGAAGTGTGGTCTCTAACCACTGGATGACCAGGGCAGTCCCAAAAGGGTGAAAATTATGAACAAATATACATTGCTCATGTAAAGTACAAAAGTACATTACAAACTTTAGCTATTTCATTATGTTTGCCAACTAGCTCCAAGGTTCTAAATATTGCTCCAAGGGGGCAATATTGTTTATTCGTCTAATAATTTTCAAGCTTTTTATTAGTTTTGATTAACTATTTTCCTTGCTTACTTGACCAAGGTTTACCTTTGTTCAGGATTATAGAGTGGTCTTCAAAGATGCCATTTAATTTTATGGCAATCCTCTTATTAAAGAATATGAAATCTCAAGCTCCATTTCTAACCAGACACACAGTCATTCAATAGACTAATAGGTGCTAGTGGGACTCTGGGCCACTAAGGGGTCAGAGCAAGGACACCAAACATGCAGTCCTGTGACAAAAGAGAGGACATTTGTAAATCTTATCATCAAGCAACCAACCAGTGATCACATACACAGCCTAGGAGACCTGGGATCCCCAAATACTGAAACAACTTCAATCTGTCTTTCCTTCAAGAAGAGAAGAGATGAAGTACAGATTTGCCTTCAGTCAAATTTCAGCTGTTGAAGAGAATGGTTACCCACTCCAGTATTCTTACCTGGAGAATTTCATAGACAGGGGTGCCTGGTGGGCTACATTCATGGGATTGTAGAGTCAGACACAACTGAGCGACTGACGCTACATGGAATAGATTCTACCAAGAGCAAGAATAATTTAAAATCTAGATGAAATGCATTAAATATATATATATATATATATTATATGTATATAAATATATATATGCCATGTTTAGATAACATATTTTTGGTATAAAACCTTATTTTTGCTCAAAACCACACAATATAAACAAATTTTCTAAAATTTTAGTGCTGTAGACAGGAGGAAGGAAAAAAGAGCCCACAGCTGAGGGAGGCAGAATGATGCCCGTACCCCCACATGCAAACTGCTGGCCTTAGAAGCTCATCAGGGCTTACCTAAATGATGATGCTTTGAAAAATTATGGTATTCTGCAGGACTGAACCCTCTGGGCTTTATTATCTTATAAGGAACTCATGTTTGGTGGGTTTGCTGCTTATGGTGCCATTATATTCAATGTCCTCCCCAAATACAAACATTTTAAAAACTGCATTTAAAAACTTTTTAGTTGTCCAAGAGGATCTGGATTAAGGATTGTTGTGATTATTTTACTTTTTGTCTGGTATTATAAGAGGGACTAGATATTACGTTATTCCTAGGGGTTGATGATATACTCTTTCATATTCCCAGTAACGTAAACCTCTATAATTAGCAGCACTACAGTTTTCATGAATATAAAGAAATTATATGCATACTATATGCATGCATATATGTATAGATATATTGAATATATAAGTCTGAATCACAATAACTCAGCACCTGTCCAGAAGTGGTATCTTTTCCTGTTCCCTCATTGCCCTCTCGGTGTCCAAATCTTTTCAAGTTTCCTAAGCCACTCTCTAAGAAAGAGGCTTATCTTTGGGGACTTTCTTGAGCATGAATAAATCTTCTTGACACTCAAAAATCACCAGGTGTATTTAGATATCTGACCTTCATTTTTTTGTAATATTGAATTACTCATGGGCCATGAGGAAACTGAGTTATTTTATCTCATAATTTTCCATTTTCCTTCCTTCTATCATACATTAAAATTATTTTTATCTAATTCAGTTTTATTTCATTTTATAGCATTGCTGTATTTATTTAATAGCAATGAAACATCTTTCTCAATTGCCCAATGCAAAGAGTTCCATGCTGTTTCAGATAGTTATTCACTCCTTTTTTTATGCTTTGTTTATGCTTGATTAAATAGAATCCAAAACCTTTAAAAGAACATGTGATTTTCGTAAAAGCAAAGGAATACATGTCCTAATATTTATCAGGAGAATGTTCTTAGTAAAAAGCCACATCTCAGCTCCTCACACATATGTATTACCATGATGTCAAGCCTAAAAAATACAAAGTTTTTATTCACAATTATAACTATTCATCCTTACACCAAGTGTTTATTTAAAATATGTTCTAGATATTGTATTAAAACTGAGAATTTAAAGCTAAGTAACCAAAGTAGTATAAGATGCTGTGAAATTAATAAGAAGGTAGGTTTTAAAAGGTTTTGGCTTTTCAAAATATGAGACATCAAGTTAAAAGTGTGAATATTACATTATTTCAGAGAAAAATTTCTTACTAAATGATAATAAGGATAGCTAAGGAATGGTAGAATTAAAAGCACTAAAAATGATCCAAGCAAAAAATTATAAACATCTGGCTTTTGACATTGACATTGGAGAGTCTAGTGAAACAGGACAAGCTCACAGCAGCACACACAAGCTTTACTGGGAGATGCCTTTACAATTGTGTGTGTGTGTTTGTGGAGGGGGTGTCCCTCAGAGCTGGAGTCAGTTCAGAGGAGGGAACGCTGGTTGGGGGGAGTGGTCTATGCTACTCAAAAAGAGAGGAGGGCAGGGACCTTCCAGGGGAGAGGGAGATTGGAAAACTGAAAAGGAGACTCGGCTGTCTAGGTGACACCCCTCAGCAGCAGCTTGGCTGGGAGTCTTTGGGTCTAAGTTTGAAAACTGAAATGCGGTGCAGCTTAGACTCCTTGTAACCACAAAGCCTTATTTTATCAATGCCTTACAGATATTGGGTGAGATTTCCCATTATGTGAAAAGCAGTCAGGTTTTAAGTGTCAAAACATTTGCCTGTTTGGGCTCATTTTGAAATAACTGGATGTGTAAAAATTGGAGTGTCTTGGAGGTGGGCTTTTGGACTAATGGGTCTCAGCCAGCATTGAATAAATAATGAGGGGCTGGTATACTGAGCATATATAACAACACTTAGCAAACTCGCTTATGGAACCACAATGAATACATACAGGTGATTTATTAGATAAATGGCCATGTGCTACTTAAATATATTTTCCTTTAGAAGTAGGATTTTAATTAATGCCAATTTTCTGATGTTACTATTTTATCTTCTCTTGTCTGTTGGCCTTCTGTTGTTTGTTTATTTTTAATATACTGTATCTATTTACACATGACGTTTTTTGGTTAAAATTACCAGTGCTGTCCAAAATATGTCAATATTTTTATATTAATTACTTCTAAAATGCAATATATCAACAATAAAAATTATTTGTATTATGTGAAAGTCGAAGTCAGTTATCCATATTAGAGCTTTTATACATATATACATATGAATGAGGAAATGGCAATCCACTCCAGCACTCTTGCCTGGAAAATCCCATGGATGGAGGAGCCTGATAGGCTGCAGTCCATGGGGTCGCAAAGAGTCGGACATGACTGAGCGACTTCACTTTCACATACAGAGACAGAGAGAAAGATATGGAGAAAGACAGATGTATGTGGATGAAAACACATCTTTGTTTAGTCTCCACGTCTGACTCATGGACTACAGCCCGCTAGGCTCCTCTGTCCATGGAATTCTCCAAGAAACAATACTGTACTTAATCGCTCAGAAGTGTCTAACTCTGCAACCCCATGGATTGTAGCCCATCAGGCTCCTCTGTCCAGGGGGATTCTCCAGGCAAGAATGCTGGGATGGATTGTAATTTCCTTCTCCAGGGGATCTTCCCAATCCCATGATTGAACCCGTGTCTCCTGCGTTGGTGGTGATTTAGTCGCTAAGTCGTGTCCAACTCTTGTGACCCCATGGACTGTGGCCCTCTTGGCTCCTCGTCCACGGGATTTCCCAGGGAAGAATACTGCAGTGGGTTGCCATTTCCTTCTCCAGGGGATCTTCCTGACGCAGGGATCAAACCTGGGTCTCCTGAATTGCAGGCAGATACTTTACTGACTGAGCTACCAGGGAAGCCTGCATTTGTAGGTGAGTTCTTTACCACTGAGTCACCAGGGAATACACACATGTAAAATAACATGGAATAGTCATTACTTTCAAATTTGCGTGGGGCTTATTTCTGCTCGTATGTTTTCTTTAATAAATAAAAAAATAAATTTGATTATTTTATCACTTTGGAAGAGAAGTGAATGTATCTAAAAAATTTACATTTTTCTCTAACTTCTTGAGCAGATCCAGAGGAGGCAATGGCACCCCACTCCAGTACTCTCGCCTGGAAACTCCCATGGACGGAGGAGCCTGGTGGGCTGCAGTCCATGGGGTCGCTAAGAATCGGACACGACTGAATGACTTCACTTTCACTTTTCCTTTCATGCATTGGAGAAGGAAATGGCAACCCACTCCAGTGTTCTTGCCTGGAGAATCTCAGGGACAGAGGAGCCTGGTGGGGTTGCATACAGAGTCAGACACAACTGAAATGACTTAGCAGCAGCAGCAGCTTGAGTTGTTTGGTGTATAGTCACCATTTCAATTTTTGTCTTTTGTCACACAAGGTTTCTGTTTCTGCTTTAATTAACACCACAACTCAGCAAAACTGTTAAGAAATAGTAGAAAGGATGAAGTTTTAGCAGATGTCAAGAAAATTAATATTGTAAGATTTTCAGTTCCAGAAAATCTAAGGAACAACTTCTTCTACTCCGAGAATCATATTTCTTCAATGCTGAGTGGATAAACTAGAACGATTCTAAAACTGAAACACATTTAATTGTCAATATGTTGTTTTGTTCTGCTTCACAGCTTTGTTGATCTCACAAAATTTTGCTTTAAATTTTTAAAGTCATTTTTCCACTTAGCAAAATGTTGGAAATCTTGCTGCAAATGTCATTTACCAAACTAAAACATACCAGATGTAGAAGAATATAGGGAATAGACAAATCTTCTAAGAAACCTCTTATTTACACAGATTTTTTTCCTCTGGGAAACAAAAAAGTTTGGTCACTTTCTCATATAAGACCAGTAATAGCTCTTAGTATGGAATTTCCCATTTCCAAAAGACAAGGAACTGACTACAATGATCAGTACTCAAATTTCAGTCAAAGATAATTTTCCTGGAAAAGATAGGAGTGATTTTTTTGTAATAGAGATTCAGACGACCCATTTAACTCATGGGACCAATATCCTCCTTTTATATAGTAGTTAGACATTTTGAGTTGTTTCAGTATTGCGATTTAAAGAGAGAAACTTATGTAGATCAAATGGACCATATGAATAAAGATGTTATAAATAAAGACAGAGGTAATTAGAGAATCCAGAATTTATAAAGATGTGCTATTTATTAATTAGCATACAATAAGGAAATTATAACCAAAACAAAATGGCATTGCAAACATTTAATTTCCGACATACAGAAAACGTTTTCATTTACCAAACTTAAGAATTAATGAGGTGTCAGTGAAGCAATATTTGTGATGTATTTTGCAGAAAAACTCAGTAAACAGGAAACATTTTTCAGGTTGAGACTCAAAAGGACTTGACAGAAGAGGAAGTGTTAGCCAGAAGCTAAAGAATAATTTTAACAATTACAAGTTAAAAAAGAGTAGAAGAAAGTGTTGTCCTACATTGTTTTAAATGTATTTGTATCATATCATAATTTACCACTCATCAATGAGACAATAAAATGAAGCTTCAGAGAAAAGAAAGTGAATTATCATGATGGGTTGTTCAGTCACAAATGGGAACTGTTCACTTCATGTCTCTACTTCTGCATTTGTAAAATACTAAGGTGTGTAACAACAAACAGATATACATTTAGAGTGACAATGCTGTGTATATATATTCATCATTTTCATTAAATTACCTTTATATTGCTGAAAATCGAAACTGTTAAAATATTTTTCAAGTTTGTAATTTCAAGCTAGTGGAGATTTTACATATTTGAGACTATTTTCACTGATCCACAGAAAAGATTAATGTATAGTGATTAACTTCCTATTATAGGGGGTCAGTATTTTCAATTTTGTAAATGGAATCCAAAAGTTATTTTTAAAATTACACAAGTTACAATTTTAATGTGTTTGGCTTTCTCTTTTCTTCTAAAGAAAATTATTCATGAGATTTATGGTTCTAAATATCATCTTATCAATGTTTTCATGCTTAATAGTCACAGAAATTAAATGGCTTACTTTCTACATGACCTGAACACTAATTACATAGTGTATACATTGGGGAACTATGCATGTTAGTAGACATATTTAATTGGTTACTAAAAAAGTGTTCTAATATTTTGTGTACTCTCAGAAAATGTATACAAGTTAAAGGCTATCAGTAACTACTATAATATAATGTAAAGAGATTTTCAAAAAATACTGAGATGAATCTCTGTGGAAAACTAGATGGCATACATAGATATTCTTTAAAAAAGTAAAGGTTTTACAAAATTAAATATGAGAGGGAAAAAAAGCATGGGAAAACTTTCTCTTTTATAAAATAAAATTAACAATGTGAAATACTTGTGGTTTGTAGACACTTTGCAAGAGGTGTGTCTTTACAAAAACACTATTACAAATGGGTTACAAATTACAAACAACCAAAATGTATTACATGTTGACATGATAAGCACTTACATCCTATTTGCCTTTATTTAAAAATCTGTCAGTAGTGTCAAAAATATTTCTTCTCAGATCAGATCAGATCAGTCACTCAGTCATGTCCAAACCTTTGAGACCCCGTGAATCACAGCATGCCAGGCCTCCCTGTCCAAAACCACTCCTGGAGCTCACCCAGACTCATGTCCATTGAGTCATTGATGCCATCCAGCCATCTCATCCTCTGTTGTCCCCTTCTCCTCTTGCCCTCAATCCCTCCCAGAATCAGGGTCTTTTCCAATGAGTCAACTCTTTGCATGAGGTGGCCAAAGTACCGGAGCTTCAGCTTTAGCATCATTCCTTCCAAAGAAATCCCAGGGCTCATCTCCTTCAGAATGGACTGGTTGGATCTCCTTGCAGTCCAAGGGACTCTCAAGAGTCTTCTCCAACACCACAGTTCAAAAGCATCAATTCTTTGGCCCTCAGCCTTCTTCACAGTCCAACTCTCACATCCATACATGACCACAGAAAAAACCATAGCCTTGACTAGACGAACCTTTGTTGGCAAAGTAATGTCTCTGCTTTTGAATATGCTATCTAGGTTGGTCATAACTTTTCTTCCAAGAGGTAACTGTCTTTTAATTTCATGGCTGCAGTCACCATCTGTAGTGATTTTGGAGCCCAGAAAAATAAAGTCTGACACTGTTTCCACTGTTTCCCCATCTATTTCCCATGAAGTGATAGGACCGGATGCCATGATCTTTGTTTTCTGAATGTTGAGCTTTAAGTCAACTTTTTCACTCTCCACTTTCACTTTCATCAAGAGGCTTTTGAGTTCCTCTTCACTTTCTGCCATAAAGGTGGTGTCATCTGCATATCTGAGGTTATTGATGTTTCTCCCGGCAATCTTGATTCCAGCTTGTGTTTCTTCCAGTCCAGCATTTCTCATGATGTACTCTGCATAGAAGTTAAATAAACAGGGTGACAATATACAGCCTTGACGTACTCCTTTTCCTATTTGGAACCAGTCTGTTGTTCCATGTCCAGTTCTAACTGTTACTTCCTGACCTGCATACAAATTTCTCAAGAGGCAGATCAGGTGGTCTGGTATTCCCATCTCTTTCAGAATTTTCCACAGTTTATTGTGATCCACACAGTCAAAGGCTTTGGCATAGTCAATAAAGCAGAAATAGATGCTTTTCTGGAACTCTCTTGCTTTTTCCATGATCCAGCAGATGTTGGCACTTTGATCTCTGGTTCCTCTGCCTTTTCTAAAACCAGCTTGAACGTCAGGAAGTTGACGGTTCACATATTGCTGAAGCCTGGTTCAGAGAATTTTGAGCATTACTTTACTAGCGTGTGAGATGAGTGCAATTGTGCGGTAGTTTGAGCATTCTTTGGCATTGCCTTTCTTTGGGATTGGAATGAAAACTGACCTTTTCCAGTCCTGTGGCCACTGCTGAGTTTTCCAAATTTGCTGGCATATTGAGTGCAGCACTTTCACAGCATCATCTTTCAGGATTTGGAATAGCTCAACTGGAATTCCATCACCTCCACTAGCTTTGTTCGTAGTGATGCTTTCTAAGGCCCACTTGACTTCACATTCCAGGATGTCTGGCTCTGGGTCAGTGATCACACCATCGTGATTATCTGGGTCGTGAAGATCTTTTTTGTACAGTTCTTCTGTGTATTCTTGCCATCTCTTCTTAATATCTTCTGCTTCTGTTAGGTCCATACCATTTCTGTCCTTTATCGAGCCCATCTTTGCATGAAATGTTCCTTTGGTATCTCTGATTTTCTTGAAGAGATCCCTAGTCTTTCCCATTCTGTTGTTTTCCTCTATTTCTTTGCATTGATCGCTGAAGAAGGCTTTCTTATCTCTTCTTGCTATTCTTTGGAACTCTGCATTCAGATGTTTATATCTCTCTTTTCTCCCTCGCTTTTTGCTTCTCTTTTTTTCACAGCTATTTGTAAGGCCTCCCCAGACAGCCATTTTGCTTTTTTGCATTTCTTTTCCATGGGGATGGTCTTGATCCCTGTCTCCTGTACAATGTCACGAACCTCATTCCATAGTTCATCAGGCACTCTATCTATCAGATCTAGGCCCTTAAATCTATTTCTCCCTTCCACTGTATAATCATAGGAGTTTGATTTAGGTCATACCTGAATGGTCTAGTGGTTTTCCGTACTTTCTTCAATTTAAGTCTGAATTTGGCATTAAGGAGTTCATGGTCTGAGCCACAGTCAGCTCCTGGTCTTGTTTTTGCTGACTGTATAGAGCTTCTCCATTTTGGCTGCAAATAATATAATCAATCTGATTTTGGTATTGACCGTCTGGTGATGTCCATGTATAGCGTCTTCTCTTGTGTTGTTGGAAGAGGGTGTTTGTTATGACCAGTGCATTTTCTTGGCAAAACTCTATTAGTCTTTGCCCTGCTTCATTCCGTATTCCAAGGCCAAATTTGCCTGTTACTCCAGGTGTTTCTTGACTTCCTACTTTTGCATTCCAGTCCCCTATAATGAAAAGGACATCTTTTTTGGGGTGTTAGTTCTAAAAGGTCTTGTAGGTCTTCATAGAATCATTCAACTTCAGCATCTTCAGCATTCCTGGGACATAGACTTGGGACAGAGACATAGCTTGGGACATAGACTTGGATTACTGTGATATTGAATGGTTTGCCTTCGAAATGAACAGAGATCATTCTGTCGTTTTTGAGATTGCATCCAAGTACTGCATTTCAGACTCTTCTGTTGAACATGATGGCCACTCCATTTCTTCTGAGGGATTCCTGCCCACAGTAGTAGATATAGTGGTCGTCTTAGTTAAATTCACCCATTCCAGTCCATTTCAGTTAGCTGATTCCTAGAATGTTGACATTCACCCTTGCCATCTCTTATTTGACCACTTTCAATTTGCCTGGATTCATGGACCTGACATTCCAGGTTCCTATGCAATATTGCTCTTTATAGCATCAGACGTTGCTTCTATCACCAGTCACATCCACAGCTGGGTATTCTTTTTGCTTTGGCTCCATCCCTTCATTCTTTCTGGAGTTATTTCTCCACTGATCTCCAGTAGCATATTGGGCACCTACTGACCTGGGGAGTTTCTCTTTCAGTATCCTATCGTTTTGCCTTTTCATACTGTTCATGGGGTTCTCAAGGCAAGAGTACTGAAGTGGTTTGCCATTCCCTTCTCCAGTGGACCACATTCTGTCAGATCTCTCCACCATGACCCATCCATCTTGTGTTGCCCCACGGGCATGGCTTAGTTTCGTTGAGTTAGACAAGGCTGTGGTCCTAGTGTGATTAGATTGACTAGTTTTCTGTGAGATGGTTTCAGTGTGTTTGCCCTCTGATGCCCTCTTGCAACACCTACCATCCCAATTGGGTTTCTCCTACCCTGGGTGTGGGGTATAGCTTCCACCTTACTGATTTGGCTTATGGTTTTAATTTTGTAATTCACTAAAATGTTTCACATAATAAATATAGAAAAGATACCTTATAAACACCATGGCTTCTCTTTCACAACAATTTTTCATGAAACATATGATTTGACTGAGTTATAAATATATTACCACAAATTTATGTGCTCAGTTGGGCTTTCCTGGACTTCCCTTGAATTCTTGAGAGTCTCTTGGACAGCAGGAGATCAAACTAGTCAATCCTAAAGGAGATTAACCCTGAATATTTATTGGAAAGACTGATGCTGAAGCTGTAGCTCTCTTTGGCCACGTGAGAAGAGACAACTCATTGGAAAAGACTAATGGGAAATAGTGAAGGCAAAAGAAGGGGGAGACAGCATCACTAACTGGTTGGATGGTTGGATAGCATCACTAACTCAATGAACACACATTTAAGCAAACTCAGGGAGGTAGTGGTGAACAGAGGAGCCTGGTCTGTGCAGTCCATGGGGTCACAAAGAGTCGGACATGACTTGGCAACTGAACAACAGCATTTATTATCTTACAGTTCCAAAGGTCACCTGTTTAACACAGCTCTCAGTGTTTTAAAATCAAGGTGCTTGCTGGGCTGTATTTCTAGGTGTTCAGAGGAAAACCCATTTTCCTGCCTTTTTCCACTTCTACAGGATTCCTGCTCTCTTTGACTCATGGATTTATTCCTCCATCTTCAAAGTTAGTCTTTTCCATGCTGCCATCTCTCTGGTTCTTCCTCTTCCACCTCTTCTTTCATTTGCAAGGGCTCTTGTGGGTATAATAGGGTCATCCAGATCATCCAGGAAAATATTACTATCTTAGGTTTAGTTGTTTATAATTTTAATTATCTTTTGCTCTGTAACCTAACAGAGTCATAGATTCCATGGGTTAAAACATGGACATCTTTGGAGTGGCCATTTTCCTACCCACCACAAGATGAAATGTTTGGTTATGATGTGATGAGTTTTTATGTTTTCTACCTGCAAACCATCTGTAGTAACTCCCATGACATGTTTTGTTTGTTTTAAATTAATATATCCATGGCCAACTACCATGAAACTAAAATTAAAGTGATCCTGTGAAGGAGAAAATAATTGGGTAAAGGTAGAAACACATAATTTTCACATGATCTGCACTGAGCACAATTAAAATGATAATATTAAAAAAAATGATAGCAGCACTTGGTCCCTCAGGATTAGGTAATGCACATTCTCTAATTATTTGTTGTTGTTGTTTAGTCACTAATTCATGCCTGACTATTTGTGACCCCATAGACTGTAGCCGGCCAGGCTCCTCTGTCCATGGGATATTCCCAGGCAAGAATACTGGAGTGGGTTACCATTTCCTTCTCCAAAGGATCTTCCCAAGCCAGGGATGGAATCCATGTCTCCTGCATTGACGGGCAGATTCTTTTACCATTGAGCCAGCAGGGAAATCCCTCTCTAAGTATATAATAATGTAAAACCACACCATTGTGTCTAGCACTTTTCTATATGTTTTAAGAAATATTTAAATCTCATCTTGATATGGACTAGGGATTGCCAGATATGAGTTACTGGTCCTTTCATGATTTTACCAAATTTCATTTTATGTTAATAATTACCCAACTAAATAAAGTATATGGGCAAAAACTAATGATCCTGAGTTTTAGGAGAAAACGTGACTAGTATAACAAAGTTTTTTTCAATGACTAAAGAGATTTAGTATCTCTCAGAAGAAGCTGCACAAGATCCAGTTGCAGAGTTGATTAAACCGTGGCTCAGCAGCAGTGGCAGGAGCACCAGCTGGAGTATCACCACCATCATCACCAAAAGACCCAGGTTTTACTGGTGGAAGTATGCATCACAGGATGGCTACAGTAGCTCAGATATCACCTCTCTATGCACCAACTGCCAGAGACCATTTTTCAAACATTTTCACCTATACTAGCTTAGAATAATCAGTATTTATCCTATGAAACTGGACTTCCCAAGTGGCGCTAGTGGTAAAGAACCCACCAGCCAAAACACGAGATGAGAGATGTGGGTAGGATCCCTGTGTCAGGAAGGTCCCCTGGAAGAGGGCATGGTGACCCACTCCAGGCTTCTTGCCTGGGGAATCCCATGGACAGAGGAGCCTGGCAGGCTACAGTCTGTGGAGTTGTATAGAGTTGGACAGGACTGAACTGACTTAGCATGCACACACGCATCCTATGAAACTAGGGACGAGGCCAACGTTCACAGAACCGATGGAAGAACATATAAGCAAAATTCAGGTTCTGTCATCAGGAAAGAAGGAAAGCATGGCTTTGTTGAGGCCCCCAGTTGTCTGTGATAACCATGGTAGTACGAATCAGCATGAGAGTGTGCTCATGTTTTAGTTTCTACAGTTATTTGATATTTATGTTTTGAGATTTTACTTTAAAACTTTTCTAAGTTCATAGTTTTCAGTTTCATTGAACTCAATTAATTGTTGAGTTTATATGATGTGCAAACCATGGTGCTTTTCTCAAAAATATATATATTTTGTAAAGTAACAGAATGGAAACAGGAGCATATTGATTTTTGTGCTTGTAACATTAGGTTCATATACTTCAAAACTAATGGACTATTGGCAAAACATCCCAATTATTTGAATATGGCATTTAAGTAGGTTGAGTGTTCAGAAATAGAGTCAAGGGACATGCTACAATTACTGGTAATGTAAACCTTCTAAAGGTGATTGGATATCTTTGAGATCTCGAATTATCCAGAATATTAAAGCTACTATTTTGCGGTATGTGCTAAACATATGTACATACACTTATATGTATGTTTGATATGTCTATAAACACTGAATAGGAAAACAAAAACCATAACTTACAAATATTCTTATTTAATCATTTTAGGTAAATTATCACATTAAATGTATTTATAGAAAACTAGCTAATACATACTATAACATCCCACACTAGTCACCATAAGGACTTTTAAACTGAGCACAGTCACTGCCTGATCTGTTAAATTCAGAGTCTGTAGCAGCTCTGAGAGGACAGGACACACACAGTTCTCAGAAGGCAGGCCCAAAGGCGAGTCTACTCCAGTAGACTCAAAAGTCAAACGAACTGGTTTACATCAGAGACGTCTTTTAGCTTAATTTTAAGAAATAAATATCGATGAAGTGTTAATTCATTCCTTTAACATGTTAATTAAATTAGTAAGATGCCGTTATACTCTGAGGAAAATGGTGGCCTGGAGACCTTATACACATTAATGTATTTAATTCCCTGAACCTTTCTGAGGGGCACTTCCATTTGAGGAAGCTGACCATTGACACATCCGCACACGTCACACAGCAGCTGAGCTTTAGAGGTCAGGTGTGATGCCAGTGGGCTTGGATCCTGAGGTCATGTCTTTTTTTAAAAGTAATTGATTGTTCTTAATTGGAGGATAATTGCTTTATGGTATGGTGCTGGTTTTTTGCCAAATATCAACATGATGTTGGCCATAGGTATACATGTGACACCCCATTCCTGAGCCCCCCTCCCATCTCCCTCCTCACCCTATCCCTCTATGTTGTCCCTGAGCACCAGCTTTGGGTGACCTGCTCCATGCATCAAATTTTCACTGGTCATCTATTTTGCATATGGTCATGTGTATGTTGCAATGCTAGCTTCTCAAATTATCCCACCCTCGCCTCTGAGGTCATAGTCTTGAATATCATTTTTTTTCAGTCTGGCTTCGCAGCTTCTTCTCATGCAATAGTTTCTGGTATTTTTTAGTCCCTAACACCACAGTTTTTGGTTAAAAATTAAAATTATGTTTAATTCTCTTCTATGAGAAAAAAAAAAAAGAATTATGCTTAGTTCTCTTCCCCTGAGATGTGGAAGCCACGAGAAGGTTCAGGATAGACAGTTGATGGAGGAATTAGAAAAAGAAATGTAATAATTGTTCTCAAAATTGATTTAAGAAACTAACTAAAAACCCAGACTATTGAACTCTACTCCAGATCTACTGGATGTATTGAAATCTCCAGTTTATTCAAGTCCACACAGACTCTGAGACTCCCTACTACATTTATGTTGCTGCTTTGCCTGTGGCAGATTCTGTGAATGAACTCAATGAAATGTGACATCAGCTCTACTTCATCTAAGAGCTGTACGATAAACAACAAAATTACCTCAGTCAGTTTTGGGGGAAAGAAAGTCCAAAAATTGCTATCTCAAGGTACCAGGTTTTTTTTTTTCCCCAACGAGGCAGATACTCCAAAATTTGCTGCTATTTTCTTATTTTCAGATACCAAGTCAGATTACTTGGGGGAAAAAAAAAAGGTTGGGGCAATTAGATAAATTCCATGAGTATGCATTTTTCAAAGATATATTAGATGTATATCTTCAGGTTTCCAGAGAAAGGTAAATAAATTTGAGACACTTGAGCAGGACTTAGGAACAAGAGTTGTCGTGCTTATTCAATTCTGAAAAACAACCGAATTTTAAAATGTTATGTCTGGTCTTCTAAACAACATAATTTAAATTTGCCCTTTTGGTCAATATTCATTTACATATGAATTAAACATATTGCTTACTTATTTCACTTTTAAATATTTTATTAAAGATGTCTGCTGCAAACTGTATATATCAGATTTTTTCAGCAATAAATATAGACTTAAGCCTTGTCTCTAAGAAAATTGTTTACCAAAACAGTGTAAGAATAATATGTTCATTAAAAAATGAAAATCCTACTGAAGTAGCTTAAGATTTCTAAGCAATGAAATTTGTCAACACAGAGTCATTCTCACCACTATAATTTACCCCTTTTAAAACACATATTTGAAATATTTACTGAGGTTATTTTCTTTTTTTAATATAAATTTATTTATTTTAATTGGAGGTTAATTACTTTAAAATATTGTATTGGTTTTGCCCTACATCAACATGAATCTGCCACGGGTGTACACATGTTCCCCATCCTGAACCCCACTCCTTCCTGCCTCCCCATACCATCCCTCTGGGTTGTCCCAGTGCACCAGCCCCAAGCAACTAGTATCATGCATCAAACTTGGACTGGCGATTTGTTTCATACATGATATTATACATGTTTCAATGCCATTCTCCCAAATCATTCCACCCTCTCCTTCTCCCACAGAGTTCAAAAGACTGTTCTATACATCTGTGTCTCTTTTGCTGTCTTGCATACAGGGTTATTGTTACCATCTTTCTAAATTCCATATATACGCGTTAGTATACTGTATTGGTATTTTTCTTTCTGGCTTACTTCACTCTGTATAATAGGCTCCAGTTTCATCCACCTCATTAGAACTGATTCAAATGTATTCTTTTTAATGGCTGAGTAATACTCCATTGTGTATATGTACCACCACTTTCTTATCCATTCATCTGCTGATGGACATCTAGGTTGCTTCCATGTCCTGGCTATTATAAACAGTGCTGTGATGAACATTGGGGTACACGTGTCTCTTTCAATTTTGGTTTTCTCGGTGTGTATGCCCAGCAGTGGGATTGCTGGGTGGTATGGAAGTTCTGTTTCCAGTTTTTTAAGGAATCTCCACACTGTTCTCCATAGTGGCTGTACTAGTTTGCATTCCCACCAACAGTGTAAGAGGGTTCCCTTTTCTCCACACCCTCTCCAGTATTTATTGCTTGTAGACTTTTGGATAGCAGCCATTCTGACTGGCATGAAATGGTACCTCATTGGGGTTTTGATTTGCATTTCTCTGATAATGAGTGATGTTGAGCATCTTTTCATGTGTTTGTTAGCCATCTGTATGTCTTCTTTGGAGAAATGTCTATTTTCAGTATATAAACTCAGTCAATAAAATCTTGTCATTTTGGCTGTTGCTTCATAATTGAAAAGTCCCCATAATTTCTAGACACTATATAGAGCAGCAACACGGAAAATAGCATTTTAACACTAAATGTTTTGAAATGAAATAGCTAAGGAAAAGAAAACATGATCAAGTCAGACGATGAGACCAGTGGGGTAAAAAGGAACACTGGACAGGATATAAGTAGAGAAGATGTCAAATCCTGACTCAAACCCATAATGGTGATGGAAATTTATTCTCCAAGCTCCTGAGTTTCTTCTTGCATTAGTCTGCATGACTACTCAGTTCACATTTTTTATCATTCTTTGGTTCAGTGTCACTGTGGTAAAAAATAAAACAATAGTAACTTAAGCACACAGGATATATTTATTATTCAATCACTAGATGGCAGTAAATGTGCAACTCTGAGGGGTGACTTGTCTGTATACACAGGAAAAGCTCAAAGCACAGGCCAGACTATCACTGTGTGACAGCTTGCCTTCAAAGGTTAGCTCGAAAGAGAATTTATATGATCATAAGAAATCACCACAGAGTATAATGAGAATAAAATATTGTAGCTCAATAATATAGGAAGAAATATCTTCAAATAGTAATTTAAAATACTTTATCTGGGGTAAACAGAGCTGCTACCTTCCCATTGAAAACTGCAGAGAAGAAATAAATAAAAGCCATAGATCTGGATGTGTATAAAAGGGTGCAAAATACCACACACATTACTTGCTTCATACACACACACACACACACACACACACATACCAAACTACCAAGAAGGTAAATAAATTCAAATTAAATTATCCCATTGAAAGCAATGGTACAAGAAATCCTGTTCCAATAGTTTTAATGTGATCATATCTGTGTTGTCCATAGTAGTACACTCTTCATAAATGGAACAAGTTTCCCAGTGTATCCATGTAATGAATGAGAAAGGAAATGAGAATTCTGCTAAATAAATTTCTATTCCAATTTCGTGTAAATTCTGCTTGTCATCAGTCACTTATCACTTAATTCACAGCTACATATATCAGCAATATAGTCACAATAATTTGTCCGTCTTTCATCTAAGGGCTTCCCTAGTGACTCAGTGATTAAAAAACCCACCAACCAGTGCAGGAGACACAGGTTCAATCCCTGGGTTGGGAAGATCCCCTGGAGAAGAAAATGGCAACCCACTCCAGTACTCCTGCTTGGGAAATCCCATAGACAGAGGAGTCTGGTGTGCCCCAGTTCATGGGATAGCAGACAGACATGACTTAACAACTAAACAAACAACACCAAATTGTTTATCTAAACCATATGCAATAGAACGGTGACAATTTAATTGTCATTATTTGTAGATTAGTGCTGCACTCAATATGCCAGCAAATGTGGAAAACTCAGCAGTGGCCACAAGACTGGAAAAGGTCAGTTTTCATTCCAATCCCAAAGAAAGGCAATGCCAAAGAATGCTCAAACTACCACACAATTGTACTCATCTCACACGCTAGTAAAGTAATGCTTAAAACTCTCCAAGCCAGGCTTCAGCAATACGTGAACCGTGAACATCCAGATATTCAAGCTGGTTTTAGAAAAGGTGGAGGAACCAGAGATCAAATTGTCAACATCCGCTGGATCATCGAAAAAGCAAGAGAATTCCAGAAAAACATCTATTTCTGCTTTATTGACTATGCCAAAGCCTTTGACTGTGTGGATCACAATTAACTGTGGAATATTCTGAAAGAGATGGGAATACCAGACCACCTGACCTGCCTCTTGAGAAACCTGTATGCAGGTCAGGATGCAACAGTTAGAACTGGACATGGATCAACAGACTGGTTCCAAATAGGAAAAGGAGTACGTCAAGGCTGTATATTGTCACCCTGTTTATTTAACTTATATGCAGAGTACATCATGAGAAATGCTGGGCTGGAGGAAGCACAGGCTGGAATCAACATTGCTGGGAGAAATATCAGTAACCTCAGATATGTAGATGACACCATCTTTATGGCAGAAAGTGAAGAAGAACTAAAGAGCCTCTTAATGAAAGTGAAAGAGGAGAGTGAAAAAGTTGGCTTAAAGCTCAACATTCAGAAAACTAAGGTCATGGCATCCGGTCCCATCACTTCATGGCAGATAGATGGGGAAACAGTGGAAACAGTGGCTGACTTTATTTTTCTGGGCTCCAAAATCACTGCAGATGGTGACTGCAGCCATGAAATTAAAAGACGCTTACTCCTTGGAAGGAAAGTTATGACCAACCTAGATAGCATATTCAAAAGCAGAGACATTACTTTGCCAACAAAGGTCTGTCTAGTCAAGGCTATGGTTTTCCCAGTGGTCATGTATGGATGTGAGAGTTGGACTGTGAAGAAGGCTGAGGGCCGAAGAATTGATGCTTTTGAACTGTGGTGTTGGAGAAGACTCTTGAGAGTCCCTTGGACAGTAAGGAGATCCAACCAGTCCATCCTAAAGGAGATCAGTCCTGGGTGTTCATTGGAAGGACTGATAATGAATCTGAAACTCTAGTACTTTGGCCACCTGATGCGAAGAGCTGACTCATTGGAAAAGACCCTGATGCTGATAAAGATTGAGGGCAGGAGGAGAAGGGAACAACAGAGGATGAGATGGTCAGATGGCATCATTGACTCGATGGACATGGGTTTGGGTGGACTCTGAGAGTTGGTGATGGACAGGAAGGCCTGGCGTGCTGCGGTTCATGGGGTCGCAAAGAGTCAGACGTGACTGAGCAACTGAACTGAAAGAAGAATATATTTTAAAATATTTTGAAGTATATATGTATATTGTATTTCAAAAAATACATGCAGGCATCTTAGATAGATATACGGACAGACAGGGAGGCTTCTAAATCTCTTTTATAGCTCAAGTGTTGACACATATCAATGTTGGTTGAACATCATTGACAAGGGTAATTTTTAGATAGTAAACTGCATTTATCATAGGAATTGTATCGTTCTCTACAATTTATGGCAAGTGAAACGTTTTGCAGAAAAGAGGTCATGGAGACATGAACCCCTCTAAGCGTCAGATTTGGCGGAAGAGACTGGTTGACCCGTTCTGTCATTTGTATGAGCCCTGGAAACAGGAATGGGAAACCCTTCAAGCTTCCTAATTTTGAGCCTTGCTTGAGTAACATGCTGACAATGGTTTGTACCAAAGAAAAACAAACTCAATGCTTCATTCACAGAAATTCCAAAAATAATTAACATTTATTTGTCCTTCTATTTAAAACAAAACAACCCCCTCTAATGTTGCTCACTATGGTCTCAGTGTGTTGGAATATTTTCAGGCACTATTTTAATTACCTGCTGAGTTTTTTTCAAAATATCTAGCCTATAATCCCCAAAATACTTTTGAAACATTCTGGGTGGGGAAAATAGAGAATGAAAAACAAATGGGACCATGAAACATGTGGCTTAGTGGACTTTTGAGTTCAGGCTAGTTTCAATCCTCTAATTGAGTGATCTTATAAAAATCATTTTATCTCTCTGAGCCTCACTTTAGTTTAGTTTTTGTCTAGAAATAAGTACCACATGATTGTTGTGAAGATTAAGGAAATGTTTATAAAATACAGCTACAGAACCTGAAACATAGAAATACTAAATAATCGAATCAAGAGATCAAACCATTGTTCCCCCGGTGATCATTTCTGGTTGTAAATAGCTAATGAATATCAGAACATGAAATTTTCTCTGCATTAGATTGACTGCCACCAGTAAAGTGCATGGAGTTAATTTAGAAATACTATTCTGGGTCTCAGACTGTGCTCAATGAAGAAGCAGAATTGGTTCTCAGAGGATAGGAACTCAATAAGCTTCGTAATGAACAGAAACGAAGGAGGCAGGAATTGAGCCCAGTAACGAAGAATGAACTGAGTCCCTCAGAATTCATTCATTCATCATATATTCATGCCGGAGTATTTGTTGATTCTTTAATATCATCAGACTCTGTGATAAGTCCTACACAATTAGCTTGTGTAATCCTCACAATAACTATGTACAATTTGAGTGATTATTCTTACTGTATCCATTTGGAAGAAGAGAGTACTGAAGCTAATAACCTTTAAGTAACTTGACCATGTCATCCTAAAGCTAATTCAAGACAGAATCAGTTGGTCAGTTCTGATAATACAGTACAAATGTGATGAACACAAGGAAAGTGTTAAGCACCCAGCTATGTTAGAAAAGGTATATCATTCCCATAGGTATTGGGTAAAGTAAGGAAAAACTTTTTGGAAGAGGTGACTTACAGTGTTTTGAAAAGTAAGTAGGAGTAGTTCAAATGAAGACATTGCAGTTATGAGATAGGATGAGCTTTACCAGTAGTTATAAGTCCCACTTGAAAGTGAAAGAAAGTGAAAGTGAAGTCGCTCAGTCATGTCCGACTCTTTGTGACCCCATGGACTGTAGCCTACCAGGCTTCTCCATCCATGGGATTTTCCAGGCAAGAATACTGGACTGGGTTGCCAAACCAGGGGTTTTAATCCTATAATTAATTTTAAACCATTTTATTTCAAGAAAGGAGAATTGTGCTTGTTATATAAAGGTATTTTATAAACATGCGACTTTTTTAGTAATTAGCATCAACTATGATATTCATATTAATATTTGCTAATTGATTAATAATAATTACATTATATAACCACAGTATGTGGGACATTCCTTGGCTTAAGCAGTCTCACATTCCAAAGTGACTATTTGAATTATGCTGGTCAAGTTGTACTGGAAAACCTAAAAATACAAAGAATAACCCCAAAGTCATAAAAACACTATATCCTACTGGCAAGAATGCTTTCCCAAATGTAGTAAAATAAGTATACAGTCTTAGTAAAATGAAAGAAAATATAGGCTTTTTTGTTCATAAGGCATAAATACTTTGAAGATACACACACACACACACAGACACATACACCCCTATCTATATATATTAGGTATCTTGTTTAACATTAAAGTTTGTGAGACTTACCTTGACTTCTATAAGTGGAATGATTTAGTCCTCTAAATTCCAACAACAGTAAATACTATATATATAAAACTGTGTTTTCTTCTTTGTATTTAAATTATATATGCTTTACTTCTCATGCTAAAATTGCTGGCTCTTTGAAAAAATATTTTTTGAATCATTTTATTTTTCTCTTTCTTTTTTGGCTTATAGGAGATTTTTAATTAATATTTATCAAATTAATGATTATCTCCTGTGATGTTACATGGAAGATATGAACAAGATATAAAAAAAAGAATCTATGCAGTCAATAAACTTCCTGATTTTTCTTTTGTAAGCTAAATTTACAAAAACCAGACCAAGGGGGAGTCAAGCCCATTTAATACCAGAAGAGTTAAAATCCACGGATTCCGTGAACTTCATCAGCTTTATGATAATTTCTGCAGTATCTAGTATTCAGTTTGGTAGAGTCATTATTTAACAAATCTTAACTGAGAAAACTCTATGTGCATGGTGGAATATTATACTATCATGTCATTCTCCAGCCTACTGGGGCAATCGTCTTACCAAAAACAGGGGTGGATTTTATGTAACTTATTACATAAAGAACATATGCTGATTTCAGCTGTTACTAATTAAATGGAAAAACATCATCTTTCTTAGGTAGCCAATAATGATGTGAACCATTCATTCCTTCTATGAGCCAGTGCAAAGAAAATGAATGTTTAACTTAGTATTATACAATTGTATAAGATCTATTTAGGATTTCTACATACATTGAAAATTCCCTTTACCTTACAGAAAGGAGAAGGGGGGCAAACATAGAGTTTTTGTATATGTCTTTAAAAATGTAGATTTCCAACATGAATATCATCCTTGTCCAAGGAGTCAAGTGGTTTTCTCTTTGGGTTAGTTAATGCAACGCAGAGAAAAATGTTTAGGCAGTCACTTCCTCTACGTAGAATCTGGCAAAGGCATTTTCCCTTAACAAGTCTCTGCTTGACTGCAAATATTGTTCAGTTTCTAATGCAGATTTGCTTCTGTATTAGTAATAAAGAAACCAGTTATCCAAATAGGCTTCTTATTTCATAGTGGTTAATACCAGGACTTAGGATCTCAGAGAATGCCATGGTCTGTAGCTTGCAGGATGATATATTTAATATCATTGGTGAGCACTTTTCAGTTGGTGAGCAAAAGTCACCCAAGAGACTGCATTCTTGGGTGCTCACTTAATTACTACCTTTCTTGTTGGGATTAATAAAGGCTTCTGGGTGGTGAGAAAAACCATTACCTTACTGAGGTCAGGTTATGTTAGGATTGTGTGTTCAAAACTAGTATGTGTTTAAAGACATGTAAATCTGAACATCACAAGCCTGAAGAGAAAGCCCTTTACTGAGAGTATGCAATTATACAAATATTAGGAGTGTTGTGTTACAGACTATTAAATAATTTGTGAAGTTAAGGTCTCAAAATATTAAGGATTTCTGACTCTGTAGGGAAGGCTACATGGCCTACCTTTTTTTCAATGTACCATTTCTATTTGAAGTTTGAGATGAAAGACTTCTTTAATGTTTCCATCAATCATATTTGAGGACTTTTAGATAATGCTATCCAGTTAAATCAACCTTAAATCATAAGATAATTTTAAAAGTGTTAATATGTTCTCTAGACCTAGTTTTGATTCCTGGTGGTTTTTTCTGTCAAATTAAGATAATTTTTGGAAGCACATTTTAAAACATCACCATTTTCCCATGATATGTGTATTATGCAATTATTTTTTGAGTAACAACTAGAAGTGAATAAGATCATGCTTTACTATATTTGAACTCTTTCTCCTTATTTAAGTAAAAGAATTAGAATGTTTGATCGGCCCGTTCATAACTAATACATAGTCACAGGTACAGCAAATTCTTTCCAAATTTAATCGCCATATACATTAGTTCAAGGAATCAGATCACAGAATTCTTTGCATTTTTAATAGAAAAACCCTGATTTACCATAACTAAAGGAGAAGGTATTAAAACAGCCACATC
This sequence comes from Bos grunniens, assembly GCF_055505025.1. Lineage (NCBI taxonomy): Eukaryota > Metazoa > Chordata > Mammalia > Artiodactyla > Bovidae > Bos > Bos grunniens. The sequence goes on from NC_141188.1 coordinate 11,566,929, forward strand.
AAACACTGCAACGTATGTGTTTTATTCCTCTTAACAACCTCATGAGTTTTAATGACATCTTGGTTTTACTTAAGTAACCTGAATATAAAATATAATTAACAGTCTACACATCAGAACTCAGCTCACCTCATCCTGATTCCATCTCATCTGATTACATACAATAGACAGGTATATTTACACAGATAGATGAAATTACATAACCTCTAAAATTTAGAGAGATTGTAGCAATATGGAAAAATGAAAAGAGCATTTGAACTTGTTAAAATATATGTTTTTGTGTGCAAATAAACATAAATATGTGAACACGAGTGCAAAATGAAGCGTAGTCTTGGTGCTGCAAGTGCATCTGGACGCCCTCTGGCTGTAGTTGATGTACTTGGAACGGAAACCACAAGACTCGGTCTGAACAAAGAGAGTTTGGGATTTACACACAGCATGGGCAATCCGGTTACGTGAATGTGGGGTGAACGCTTCTAGAAGCAGTGGCCGTGTGTCTGTAATGATACTACCACTGAGAAATTTAAACAAGTACTCACTGAGCAAGGGCTCAGCTACAGCAGAGTGGAATCTCAGAAGACCCAGGGCATGGGCTTCTGTTAAACACCTTTCATTTTCTCTTTTTAGATGATACCCACTTTAAACTTTAAAGTCTTCGGATTTGCTGTCTTACCCATCTGGAACCTCTTCCTTCTGTTCAGAGTTTCATCAATGAGTTGTTTCAAAATTTTCATATGTGTCATGTCTCCTCCCCAAATCATGCATTATATTTTGCCATATATTCTCCATACAATTTATACCAATTAATATTTATTTATTTATATTTTTGTTCTTTGCTCTGCTCTCCCCAAACTAGACTCTAAGTTCCAAGAACATGGTCTTCCTGAAAGTTTTCCTCATTTTGCTTCCCCAGTGTCTACATCAATTCTGAGGCACAGCTGGCACTCAAGTAAGGGTAACACTTTATTTTCATAGTAACCTGAATGTGTGATTCTCTCTCCCAGGTTGGATGGGGCTGGACTTGTAGGAAAGTGCTTGTTTTTTGGTGACAGGGCTCCGGATAATGAGGAAAAGAGAGTCCAAGTTTAGGGTGGGCCTTCAGTTCCTGGCCAGGATGGACTGGAGTCACATGTGAAATGGCACAGTTCAAAGCAGCAGTCAAGTGGCAGACCAGTGGCCAGAACAGAGGGACAGATAACAGGAGAAAAACTGGGATAAGAAGAATAAACCCAGGGGGAAAGGGGCTGGAACCTATTAAGAAGGTGAAATTCTGCAGAAAGATGTGGTATACAGTAGATTTGAGAAAACAAAAAACACAAAACATTAGTAGGTCCAAAACTCACTCATAGAACATATCCACAAAGCAACAACATCTTTCCTTCCTTGGTAAGTTGCAAAAGTCAAGGAAAATAGAAAGTGATGTTTATCAGGATATTGCTATGTCTATCAAATCTATTGCTACTCTATAAGTTTCATATAATCACAGTATGTAAGGAAGAGAAACCATTCCAGGCAGAAAAAGATGAGAAAGCAGAATGCATTTGCACATACTCATTAAAATACGAAATGAAATTAATTTTTTGGAAATTAAATTGTTCACAAGCACTGGAGATAAAGACTGAATTTTAAGTGAAGGCTCTGAAGAGATATAGTCTTCATGTTGTTATCCCTTCATCTAATTATTCATTACTACATGCATGTGCACGAAGTTGCTTCAGTCATGTCTGACTCTTTGCAATCCTGTTGACTGTAGCCTGCCAGGCTCCTCTACCCGTGGGATTCTCCAAACAAGAATATTGGAGTGGGTTGCCATGACCTTCTCCAGGGGATCTTCCCAACCCAGGGATCAAATCCACATCTCCTGGGGCTCCTGCATTGCCGGTGGATTCTTTTCCCACTGGTCCACCAGGGAAGCCCATTCCTTACTACCCCAAAGAATTATTGAACAGCGGCCAGGTGCAGACACTGTATGAGGTATTTCACTAGTCATTTCACGTTCACTCTCACTCTTAGTGAAGTAAGAGTAAATGAAACACTTTCAAATACCTAAAGGGATATTGGTACTCAACTGAGAAAGTTAGGTTATTTATACAAATTACTGTTATATAATGAAAAAACTGCTGGGCTTCTCTGGAAGCTCAGCTGGTAAAGAATCTGTCTGCAATGCAGGAGGTTGGGAAGATCCCCTGGAGGAGGGATAGGCTACCCCCTCCAGTATTCTTGGGCTTCCCTGGTGGCTAGGTTGGTAAAGAATCTGCCTGCAATGGGGGAGACCTGGGTTAGATCCCTGGGTTTGGAAAATACCCTGAATGAGGGCATGGAAACACACTCCAGGATTTTTGCCTGGAGAATCCGCATGGACAGAGGAGCCTGGTGGGCTACAGTGCATTGGATTGCAAAGAGGTGGACATGAGTGACTAAGCACATGTATTAATAGAAACTTTAGTGCCTATAAATGTAGGGAATGCATAGAAAAGGCATCGAGGGAGCCTTCAGAGAAAGAGGAATGTTCAACCTGGCACTTGGAAAGAGAGGACTGCCATGAATAAGAGCAGGGAAAGTCTAAAACCTCCTTCAGTTAGCAGAAACACACCCCTATTATCAACTTCAGGGTAAATGGAAGCAGGGAAAAGTAAACTTGAAAGAAGCATTTAAAGTTAGATTTACTATTGTGCTAAAAGCCAAGAATTTTGTCTTAACAAGAAAAATTATAGATTTTTTAGATTTTCAATCATATGTGACAATATTTGCAGACCCCTTACAAATCATTCTCCACTATTTTGCCTTTCAGTATATTTTTCTATGAGTTTCTCACTCTGAATGCAAAAATAAAACATCCAAATAGCAAAACAAGAAAACAAAAGAAACCCCAGGTGATATGGGAATGGAGGTGATGTATCATCCATCTGTCAATTACTGCCAAGACTTCTACTCTATCTTTTTAAAATACATTCAAAAGGCCTTTCTCCTCACTAACATTTGTAGCAATCTGCCAAGATTTCCCAAAGCCTTTCATTATGCTAATGTCATCAGGAAGATGCATTTGATATTGAAAGGAACTTAATGACAAAGAAGTTTGATAGTAATTCTCTACATAATTTAAACTTTACAAAATATTTCTTTTAAAAATTCTCCCTTAAGAACAAGCTAGGAAAAGAATAGATAAATGAATATGCATAGCTGAATCATTTTGCTACACACCTGAAACTAGAACAACATTGTTACTTAACTTTGTGTGTATTAGTTGCTCGGTCATGTCTGGCTCTTTATGACCCCATGGACTGTAGCCCGCCAGGCTCCTCTATCCATGGAATTCTCCAGACAAGAATACCAGAGTGGGTTGCATGCCCTTCTCCAGGGGATCTTCCCAACCCATGGGTCAAACCCAGATCTCCCACATTGTAGGCAGATTCTTTACTGTCTGTGCCCCCAGGGAAGAGGGAAAAAAAAAAAAAAGAGAAAGAGAAGCTAATGCATATAATTTATATACTTGGGAATGTAATATTTTTGAAATGCCAAATGCATTTCACTTCTTTTAGGCTACAAACATACTCCAGTTCAGTGGCTCTCAAATACTAGAAGCAACTTTCAATACAACTGAGGGAAGGTGAGTAATCTTAAACAGAAACCTCATGTAATTTAACAGCTGGCCCATGCTGTGTGCTCAGACTCTAAAGTCCTGTCCGACTCTGCCACCCCATGGACTGTACAGGCTCCTCTTTTCACAGGATTCCCCAGGTAAGAATACTGCAGTGGGTTGCCATTTCCTTCTCCAAGGGACCTTCCCAACCTAGGGATTGAACCCACATCTCCTGCACTGGCAGCGGGCTCTTTACCACTGAGCCACCAGGAAAGCAATTAGCCATGTACTTCTTTTTAAGAAATGCTTGGTAATCATATCCATAAAATGTGAAAAGAATTATATAGAGTATTAGTGGAACTCACCTAAGAAGCTAGTTATTCCCTAAATGAAAAACAGAAAGAGCAAAACAGAAATCTGACATATTTTGTCAAATAAAACTGCAATTTCATAATGCTATTAAATTTAATAAAGAACCAAGATACAGAAGGGAGTATTCTGTGGATAGCTAAAGAAAATATGTCAGGGAAAACTAGTTTGTCAGCATCATTGTTGAAGAATGAGGTTTAACAACCATTTCTACTACAATGACCAAGCACATCCCTGTAGCAGATAACTATTTCAAGAGATGACAATGACCATGCAATCCAGGCAGGCCAAAGGCCAATTAATTCTACCTGCCTGGGTTATATTTTTCCCCAAATGACTACTTCATAATTCACTTCCATCTAGATTTCTCCATTTTGTGACCATGAACTTCTTTTATTGTTGCTCTAGTTTTTATATTAAACTGATAAGCTGTCACTGTGGTTTTTATATCCGCCGCTTGTGAATAATACCATTTAAGTGAGTTAAGCATATAAACCAATTCAACAGATGCAGTAGCAAACTTTACTTTTATATTCCTGCAAATCTCTGAACCAAACTCTGTATTTTCAAGGTCCTAGGAAGGCTCACCACTGAAGAGACTTTGTGGCAGCAACAGCAGCAGGAAGGCTCAACCGTCTTGTACACTAAGTGGTAAGCTGCCTTCTCCAGACCGTTCTGCTAATGCAGTTGTTAAGACTTAAAATTCTCATTCATGTAAATCTCATAGCTTATTTTCCTATCATTTGAGTTGTATCTGTGTTTCACTATACAAAACATGGCCTTTCTTCTCTGTAAATCGGATTAAATGTTTGGAAACTGTTTCAAAGGGTCAGATTAAATTTAGAGATTGCTTTGCTCACCCTACACCTACTAACAGGGTGGAACTCTCTGTATTCTCTGAAAGTGTTTGATGTGCTTGTTAGGTGACATTTAAATTGCTAAAGGGATCGCAAGACTTAGCCTTGCAGCTGAAACTAATTTTTCAACAAATGACAGCATTCATCATGGTGGCAAATAGCAGCCTCTAGTATTAAAAAGAGAAAAGCAAGGAAATTACCTGATCCTTCTGATCCTAAACAACGCTGTGTCTTGGTCAGGCCCGATGCAGGGCACTTGTACTCAGGGGAATAACCTGAGACTGCGGGTTTTCTCAGGGCTATCGAGTCACTGCAGCCATGACAGTGACAAGGTGCCATTTTCCACGCTTGTCTGGACATTTCATCTCAATGTCCGTTCGTGTGAGGATTGATGGCTCTGCAAGTGAGTGGAAAGATCAAGGTGGTTTATAATGCTGTGTCAGTCAAATCTCCAAGTTTAGCAACATTTTAATGTGAGATTTTGCCCTTGGACGAGCGCCCCTTATCAAAAGCAAGGGAGAGGAATACGCAGCTCAACATACAGGACTTATGAGTCTCAGGTTGGAAAAGAAAAAGACATCGGGCTTTAAAAGGCAGTACAAATGCACTGATTATCATTGAACAACTGAGACATTTAAGAATGACATAACTCTTGAAACATTAGATTAGCTGAAAGGATTTGTTCCATTAATTCTTAGACAGTTAACATTTCATAAAGAAAAAAAGGATAATTAGCACCAAAATTGTCTTCAATCCCATGAGAAGTTTTTGGCCTTAATACCTCATGCTACACAAAGGTTACTGTTATTTATTGCTATGCCTTCCATCTTTAATAGGAGTCTATTCAATAAAAATTACCAAGAAGTCGTTTCTGCTGCTTTCTTTAAAATCTCAAAATCAATGACTTGAAATAAATCCATCTGTTAAAGGCTACGTCTTTTGCACAGATATACTTTTGTCCAAAATACAAATTGCCTTTTTTTTCCCCCAAGAAAGATCTGTTGTAAATAATGATTTCATTTTAAAGGGGAAGAAAAAGTGTTTAAGGACTAAGGATAGAATAATTATAGGTACACCACTCATATGTAGTGAAAATAAGATATATTTAAATAATTGAAAAAGAGCTCTTAATATGCTGTAAGCTTTGTGACCAAATATAATTTTAAAAAGTACATAGGGGTATAATTTTCATTTGTTTCCCTATAGACTACAAATAACCTTAGAAATAAATATTCAAATTTAAATTATACTATATGAGTAATTATGGGTATGTCATCCAATGTTAACCCACTCCAGTATTCTTGCCTGGAAAATTCCATGGGCAGAGGAGCCCATGGTGGGCTACAATCCATGGGGTCACCAAAAAGCCAGAAACAACTGCACACACACACATCCCCCTATTTAGGTTGAAATACACAAAGATAGAAGTTCATTTGGCATTGCATTTCTACCTCTATTTGTCTACAAATCATTCATTAATTCTCCAAGCATATCCCATAGTAAAAGACAAACAAACAAAAAAAAGTATTCAACTTCCATAAGTTGTTAATGTAGTACATAGACAAAAACCAAAATCCATTTAGAAATAGGTAAGAAATATGCAATGCTGCACACAATAAAAGACTTTGCATAGTCTTTTGAAAATGAGGATATCAAATTCTCCCATGAAAACCAGTGCTGTGTAAAATTTTTCTGATATTTAAAGAGGAACTGCAGTGCAAATGTAATGACCAACTACATTACAATACTAACTTTTGCAGTTTTGTCCCTTTACAATTTTTATGTAATTTGCAGGGTTTTAGACTATATTTTATATTTTGCTTTTGTTTTGTTTTGGATAACCTCAAGAGAAATGGTAAGTGTGCTCTTAAAGGAGAATTGAATTTTAACTGAAAAAAAATTAAATGGCAATAAATTATTGCAACATATTTAGATTTTTTTTTTCTGACATAGTTCTCTATTACAGTGTGCGCATTGTCTTATACTAATTACAAGTAAGGGAAACGATCCATTGCCATCTCTAATAGGCAATAGTTATTCAATGATCACAGGCTGAATTTAAAGTGCATATTGTTATTAAGGAAAAGACACTTGATTTATTTATTATTATAGCTGGAATTATTTTATGCATTATTAACTAAAATTTTCCTTTGTTCAGCTTATTATATTGCAGACCTAAAGGCTTATAATATATGCTCATGGTCACCCCTAAAGAGGCTTCTTCCCATTTGAACAATGTTCCTGAGATTCATCAATGTTTTCAACGCATACCCTGGGTATTCATCTTGTTTAGTAATATTCCACTGTATGGAAACAATAGTTTCTTTATCCTTTTATTCTAGATGAACAGCTTGATTGTTTCCAGAGCCCAGATCTGTGCATAAGTTTAAGGTATTAGTTCACCAGGGCTGCCATAGCAAACTAATACATTAGTTTGGCTCAAAATCACAGAAATTCAGAGTCTATAAGTCGAAAATCAAGGTGTTGGTGGGACCATGCCCGCTCTGCTGCCTCTGGGAGAATCAGTTTTTGATGCTACTGGTTTCTGGTATCTGTGGGCATCCCTTTACCTGCAGATGCCTCATTCCAATCTCTCTGTCCTCACATGGTTCTCCCTGTGCAGCTGTGTCTTCACATGATATTTTTCTCTTATTATAAGGACATCAGTCATATTTGATTAGACACACCCTAATGAACTCATTTCAATTAACTTGATTTCATCTGCAAAGACCCTATTTCTAAATGAGTCACATTTACAGGTTCCCAACATATTTTTCAAGGGACACAATTCAACCTGTAACAGCTGTTAACAAAAATTCTGTAAAAGTCTTTAACATGACATGTTTTCATTTTTTCTTGTTTTAACTCCTAAAAATAGAATTGCTTCTTCATATAAAGTATACACTAAAAGTAGTTTTTTTTTCCCATTTTATAGCCATCCTATTAAAATATGAGAGCTTCAGTTTTCTTGTTTCCCTGAAAACACTAAGGACTACAGTATCAGTCCCTATAAGTTAAGCAACTGCTGCTGCTGTTGCTAAGTCGCTTTAGTCGTGTCCAACTCTGTGCGACCCCATAGACAGAAGCCCACCAGGCTCCCCCGTCCCTGGGATTCTCCAAGCAAGAACACTGGAGTGGGTTGCCATTTCCTTCTCCAAGGCATGAAAGTGAAAATGAAAGTGAAGTCGCTCAGTCATGTCCGACTCTTAACAACCCCATGGACTGCATGCAGCCCACCAGGCTCCTCCGTCCATGGGATTTTCCAGGCAAGAGTACTGGAGTGGGGTGCCATTGCCTTCTCTGAAGTTAAGTGACTAGATGATGGTATATCATTGTGACTTTTAATTTGAGAACAATGATGTAACAATTTTGTAGTTGTTTAGTGGGGATTTATGTATTTAGCTCACTTAATGTTGAGCTACATTCAGTTCACTTCAGTTCAGTTCAGTTGCTCAGTCGTGTCTGACTCTTGGCGATCCCATGGACTGCAGCACACAAGGCCTCCCTGGCCATCACCAGCTCCTGGAGTTGACTCAAACTCATGTCCATTGAGTTGGTGATGCCATCCAACCATCTCATCCTCTGTCGTCCCCTTCTCCTCCCACTTTCAATCTTTCCCAGCATCAGGGTCATCTGTTCAAATGAGTCAGTTCTTTTCATCAGGTGGCCAAAGTATTGGAGTTTCAGTTTCAACATCAGTCCTTCCAATGAACACCCAGGACTGGTCTCTTTTAGGATGGACTGGTTGGATCTCCTTGCAGTCCAAGGGACTCTCAAGAGTCTTCTCCAACACCACAGTTCAAAAGCATCAATTCTTTGGTACTCAGCTTTCTTTATAGTCCAACTCTCACATCCATACATGACCACTGGAAAAACCATAGCCTTGACTAGATGGACCTTTGTTAACAAAGTAATGTCTCTGATTTTTAATATGCTGTCTAGGTTGATCATAACTTTTCTTCAAAGAAGTAAGCGTCTTTTAATTTCATGGCTGCAGTCACCATCTGCAGTGATTTTGGAGCCCCCCAAAATAAAGTCTGTCACTTTCCACTGTTTCCCCATTTATTTGCCATGAAGTGATGGGACCGGATCCCATGATCTTAGTTTTCTGAATATTGAGTCTTAAGCCAACATTTTCACTCTCCTCTTTCACTTTCATCAAGAGGCTCTTTAGTTCTTTTTCACTTTCTGCCATAAGGGTGGTGTCATCTGCATATCTGAGGTTATTGATATTTCTCCCATTAGACTACTACATTTCTATTGTTCTCAACTTCTAGCATACTTCTTAGAACTATAGTGTATATGATCAGAATACTTGTTTTATCAACTGGTCCTCTATCCTATTTTACTTATTGCATTTATTTGTAAGAAATGGGTTAAAAACAAACAGAGCTATCATATTATTTTCAATATTTTCTTGTGTTTCATTTTTACTTTATAAACATTTTTACTTTATAAATTTCAACATTGTATATTCATGTGTATAAGGTATTATATTGGTTATATCTTCATTGTGATAATAGGTTAATGTTTACACATTTGGCATTGTTCTTAAAATATTTTCCCACTTTGTTCCTTCATGCAGGAGAGAATTTTCCTTACAACACTGGTTTTAGTTTTCCTTACCTTTAGGGATCCTGACCAATACTTTGTTCACCATCAATCTCATTATTTTCATTTCAACTCAAGATATCCATTGTTTGTTCTTTTGCCAAATGTCATTATTTTCCTAATTCTTTTGTGTGTGCTTAGTCACTCAGTCATGTCCTACTCTTTGTGACACATGAACTGTAGCCTGTCCAGCTCCTTTGTCCATGGGGATTCTCCAGGCAAGAATATTGGAGTGGGTTGCCATACGTTCCTTCAGGGGACCTTGCATCCCAGGGATCCAACCCAGGTCTCCTGCATTGCAGGTGGATTCTTTACCATCTGAGCCACCATGGATGCCCATGAATATTGGAGTGGGTAGCCTATCCCTTCTCCAGGAGATCTTCCCGACCCAGGAATCAAACTGGGGTCTCCTACATTGCAGGAAGATTCATTACCAACTGAGCTACCAGGAAAGCCTGATTCTTTTAATATCTATTAATTAAAAGTCCGTGTTGTGCTTAGTCACTCAGTCATGTCTGACTCTTTGCAACCCCATGGACTGTAGCCCCCCAGGCTCCTTTGTCCACGAGGATTCTCCAGGTAAGAATACTGGAGTGGGCTGCCATACCCTCCTCCAGGGGATCTTCCGAACCCAGGGATCAAACTGGGGTCTCCTGCATTGTCAGGAGGATTCTTTACTAACTGAGCCACCAAGGTAGTGCAATTAAGTCTACTATGACATTATTCAGGACAAGTAAATATATTTTCCTTTTAAAATTTTCTCTATAGAAATAACAAATTATTATGAATATCAAGAAGTTAATACTTCAAAATATTACATCTATAACCAGTGGTCCCTTATGATTCTGTATAACTATCAAGGCCTCATAATTATCAATTACATCAATTTATTTGACATGAAGCTTAATTCTAAACTCTTTAAACCCTTTCCTATTCCTTTGAAAATAGAGCTTATTTTCAGTACTAATAGAAACATTAGTACTGTAGTTATCCATTTGACATTTTGACTACATACTATATATAAAAGAGGACTGTTTATTTCTCTTCAGTTTCAGGTCAGCTTTTACATTACATAAAAATTTTCTAAAGGTATCTATTTTAAAAACAAAATCCTGCCTGTCAATTTTTTTTCTTTTTTATAGTTACACTATGAGACCTAGCAAAAATTATTTAATTCTGGGTATTAATGCTAAACATTGTCACTTTTTCTAAAGTTAAAAGACAAATCATCATGCTGTCATGCAATGCATACATTTCTAAATATCAGGCTTTATGTATACCTTCTGAAGAGACTCAACATTTATATTTGAGTTACACATCCTTTTGTTCTTGTTTTTCTCCCCCAAAGAAATGCAGCTGTTACATTGTTCCTTTTTTATAAAGTCCTTTCCCTGAAATAAAGTTATCCAGAAGCCACAAAGTTCTTTCCCCAGACAGATAGTAACTTTTCACCAATCCCCAACAGCACAGAAAATGGTAACATCTGCATTTAAATGACTTATTTATTCAACTCCTTCATATAAAAGTGCACTAAACCTAAAATTCAGTTCTGGAACGCTGCTCTGAACCTAGAGGACATCCCATTTCATATAGTGGCTCCCACAACTTGTCTCTGGTAACTGTCAAACCAGTAATCTATACAGTGCTGCATTGCAGCATCATTCAAATGCGGCATCTTGGAAAGCCTAATAAGAAACTAGACTGTAAAGTAGGCTTTTCTAAAATGGAAAAAAAAATCTTATTACTTTGTGAGACTATCTGCCATCCTTTCAAAACATCTTCACTAAACTCGTTCCCTCTGGCTCCAATGATTGTTCCTCACCATCTGTTCATTAAAACGGGTGCTAATCATTAACATTTAGTAGCCACTTTGGAGACAATTTCAAAATATATTTTCTATAATTTCAAGTACATTCAGTCACACTTATTCAGTTGAGCAGCCTCTGTCATAAGTAAACCGTATTTCTGTGTATAAAAATATCACTAATTACCAATTTAGTTGAATTAAGTGAATATTGAGAGCTTACGATATGTGCAGAATTTGGCTATAGTTAGTGTAAGAGATAAAAAACAATTAAGATTTGGATCTTTCTTAAGGAAATTTCCAAGGCATATATTATGACAAGACAGAATTATAATCAAGAAGAAAGAATGTCCTAACTGAGTAGTCCAGAATATTGTTATCACTGTATTCAAGATAGCTTTGTTATTATTCAGGTAATCGAAGAAAACTTCAAAAAGGAGAGTGTATTTCAGCTGACATCAAATCTGAGGTATTTTATAGTCTAATTTATAAAATATAGATTTTAAATTTTAGAATACAGCAATGGTGTGGGAATGGGTGTAGAAAAAGAGTTCAGAAAATAAGACATCCCTGTGTGTGAGTGAAGAATTTTTGGAACAATGTTAAAAATTCCTAATAGTTTATTTATATTAGGTAATAGTGGGATATGAAAGCTACACTAATGAGACACTTGTATTCTACGGAAAATGCGTAAAACACCACAGGTTTACTGAGGTTATACAACCCTTGTTTTAAAACATAACTTTCAGTAGGTGACAGAAGAAATGGATATAAAACAACTAAGAAGACTAGAGGGCTTCCCTGGTGGCTCAGACGGTAAAGGGTCTGCCTGCAATGTGGGAGACCAGGGTTTTAACCTTGAGTTGGGAACCGTGGGTACAGTCCGTGGGGTCACAAAGAGTCAGATACGACTGAGCAACTTCAATAATTAAGGAGACCATGGCACTAGTGAAATAAAGTGAAAGCTAACATTGTGATGATGACATTAGGAATATATATATATATATATATATTATAGGCATTCTAAGTTTGTGTAAGTGAAAATAGTAATTACTGCTCAGAAGTATTGATTTCTACCATAAGTATGCTAAAAGCAATATAGGAATACTAAGGAATTGCTTTCATGTTTATCTGCAGGAAGTTTACCTTCTTTTATGTCTAAAACCCATGAGACAGTATTTTGTGTCTTTACGACTCACTGTATGAATGGGTCCCATGCAGAATCATATCCATCATAATTTAAAAGTCCGTCTTTCCAGAAGTGTAATTTTATCTCGCTTATTCAACTCTACGAAGAGCTCTGTATTTCATAATCACATACTCATCCCTTCCTCTTCTTCTCCCATTCACTTAATCATTTCCATTTGTTGTAAAGTCCAATCAATTTTTCTTTAAAAGAATCTCATAAAGAGTATCACTTTTCTTCATGTTACCATATTAATCTTCCAAAGGGGAAAGTGTGTGTAGAGAGAGAGGTGGGAGGCAGCGTGGCATTGTGAGTGGCATCCATAAACCTAGCAGTCAGGGAAAGCAACCAAGCTCCTAGTCCAAGTTCTGCTACATTCTAACTGCAACATTGATCTAGTTGATTAACCTCTTTTACTTTGATTTCTTCTTTATTAGCAGGAAAATAATAATAGTTTGTCTTTTCAACAATCAATGTCAGAGTGCCATAAAAATGCTACATAACAAATGACAGTAATACCCTGTTATACCTCCCATGCAGGTATTTCTTACTCACGTGTCCCCAGAAGAGCAATATTTCAGCTGCCTTAGACTGGTAGTGCCTGCAAACTGCACATTTGGTCCTGACCTACTTTGTGTATCTTTTGTAGTTTTTTTTTCCTATCATAACAATTTCAACAAACTTAGAGACTTAAAACAACACATTTATTCATCAGTTCTGTGGGTTAGAACTGTGCGCAGGCTCTGTGTTTCTCTAAGGGAAAATCCGATTCTCTACCACTCTAATTGTCGGCAGTTTTTTTAAAGACACAAAGAGTGATTGAGGGCATTCAAACCAAATTTAGTCGTGAATATAATTCACAGACAGGTACCAAGCAAAATGTGGAGGTTTACTGTCAAGATTTACAAGTCGATATGTTTTACCCTGATGTCAGGGCACTCCACAACAGGCCTCTAGTATGCCTACAAATCTTGCTTGGTGGTGGTGGTTTAGACACTAAGTCATGTCCAATTCTTGCAACTCCATGGGCTGTAGCCCTCCAGGCTCCTTTGTCCATGGGATTTCCCAGGCAAGAACACTGGAGTGGTTTGCCATTTCCTTCTCCAGGCAAAGCTTGCTGAGTGAAACCAAATAACCAGGGCTGCAACATTATTTTCATCCAGAAGAGGATCATTTTATACTTCTGGACATTACAAAAAATAAGATAATTATGCAAAAAATTAACAGGGTTCCTGTTTGTACCTGGTTGCCTCCCGGCAACAAAAAGAAGGTATTCTTTTAAGGCTTGCCAGTACTCTTGCCTGGAAAATCCCATGGATGGAGGAGCCTGGTAGGCTGCAGTCCATGGGGTCGCTGAGAGTAGGACACGACTGAGCGACTTCACTTTCACTTTTCACTTTCATGCACTGGAGAAGGAAATGGCAACCCACTCCAGTGATTTTTCCTGGAGAATCCCAGGGACGGAGAAGCCTGGTGGGCTGCCGTCTATGGGGTCGCACAGAGTCGGACACGACTGAAGCGACTTAACAGCATGGCCTTCCTAGGTGGCCCAGTGGCAAAGAATCTGCCTGCAATGCAAGAGACATGGGGTCAATCCCTGGGGAAGATGGATAGATCCTCTGGAGAAGGAAATGGTAACCCTCTCCAGTATTCTTGCCTGGGAAATCCCAAGGACAGAGGAGCTTAGTGGGCTACAGTCCATGGGGTCGCAGACAGTCGGACATGACTGAAGCGACTAAACAACAAGGGCAATAACAAAAGGCTTGGCTGTACAATACAAATCCTTAAGCTTTTGGTTCCTCAGCTGTGATACTGCCCATCCAGTGTATGCAGCATTCAGCTAGATATCCCACATTGCCACATGGGTTAGGGGAATCGAGTACAAATATTTTGATCTTCCTGCTGCTTGTTGCTGTGATTGATTAATATAGTTTTATTTCTGGCACAGGAATCTCTTGGGTTTTTTTTGCCAGCATCCATGGAACTGTGGTAGGTTAACTTGTCAGAAAGCAAGGTTATTTTGCTGCTTCTACTGCTTCTAGAATCTCTGCTTTGTCAAATTTATCTGAGTGACAACCCCACAGCAGGTCACATAGATAACACATCGCTGCAAATATATTATATATGCGTTTTGGGCCACATGGTGCAGCTTGCAGGATCTTAGCTTCCCTGACTAGGGATTGAATCAGGTCCCTCCACAGAGAAAGTGTGAGTCTTAACCTGCGGGACCACGAAATGTATCACTGAATATTCATATTATGGCCAAACATAAGGTGTGGAAGCCAAGACAGTGAGTGTTAAGTAGTTCACCTTGTTTACAGGGCTTATAGAAAGCAGATGAAAGACTGGGATTCAGGCAGTCTGGCTCCAAAGCTATACTCTTGACCAAGCTTCTGTATAATGAAAAGATTATGAATGTTGGAAACAGACACATCTGTGTTAATATCTGGGCTTACTGCTATTCTATTTTTGGATCTAGACAAATTATGTGGACTTCTAAGCCTCATTTCCTGCAATAGTGGAATATTTTGCCTATTTTGAAGCGTGTTTATGTGAATTAAATCAGATCATAGAGGTGGTATCTCTTTGCACAGTACTTGGCCTATTATTGGCTCTTGGTAAATTTTAATGTCCTTTATCCAAGACTTCTAAAAAATGTATGTGGCTTCAACTATTTTATGTTTAACCTTGTAGGTCTTTAAAATGTTAAGTTTATGTTCTCATTTTGTATAACAGCTTTTTCAAAATTATTTTGCATTTCAAAAACTCATTTTTTCCACTACCTAGTTCAACGATAAAAGTGAAAAAGTCCTATATTATCACATTCTGTGCTTTTTGAAATAACTCTCCAAACAGAGGATTAAATGAAAATTCCCTGACTCTCAGATGTACCTAAGAATAAATGTTAGATGTGGTCATATAATTTAATGTTTTAAAAATGACACTTGCTGCAATCATTTACTTAGGAGGCCAACTAATTCTTAGGAGATAGGTATTATAACTCTTCATTACTGATGATTATAAATTCCAACTTTTTATAACACACATATAAAATCCTGACTTCATAATGCTTTTCCAATCAGTTAACAATGTGTTTGTTATAAAGGAAGCTATAATGCCTTGATGAAAATACTGAATAGTTCATAAAATCCATGCAGCTTGAATTGGTCTCATAATCTCTTTGCAGTTAGGGAACAAAGTGGTTTATGTTATTGCATGTATTATTACTGATGCTGATCATTTAATTATCAGTTAAGTTTAATCCAAATATTAACTTTGAGAGCTCATGCATATTTTAGAACAAATATAAACAAGAAGACACCTTGGGGAATGGTTTATTATATTGATATAATTAAACTGCAGGCTGCCAATTAAGAACACGTGTATTATTGTGAATTCCTAGGCTTCAAGACAAATAAAATTATATAAATTCAAAGAAAACTGCTTAACTGAAAATTGAAAGGAAAAAAAAAAACTTTCAAGTGACAGTTTATAAGCAAACAATGCAATTAAAATTTTTTCTGTATTAAAAGAATGAAGTCTTAGACCATAACAAGATAAATAATTCAATTAAATAATTAATTATCAAATAATACATTGCTCTATTTTTAAATTTGGGACTAAGTTTTTATGTAATAGATGAGGGAAAATTTGAGAATTACAGAGCACAGAAATGGTCTCTCAGCATCTTTGTTCACAATGAGTGTATATTTCTGATACAGACTTCCTTCTCACAGGCGGCCAGCTTTCACAACAATTACAGAAGGACATGATATCAGAAGTTCCCGGCACACTATGAGAGGAAAGACAGCCATGTTTTCTTTCTTTCCCATCACCTAACTTTAGGAACTTCACCAAGAATCCCAAGATTAAGCATAGAGGATTCTTTAAATAAAATAATTCAATTTGCATCATTCACTTTTCACGTCACCTGACTTATGTTCCTAAATGTTTTATCTGCCATCTTAAACTCCAGTACTCTTGCCTGGAAAATCCCATGGATGGAGGAGCGTGGTAGGCTGCAGTCCATGAGGTCACTAAGAGTCGGACGTGACTGAGCGACTTCACTTTCACGCATTGGAGAAGGAAATGGCAACCCACTCCAGTGTTCTTGCCTGGAGAATTCCAGGGACGGGGCAGCCTGGTGGGCTGCCGAACACGGGGTTGCACAGGGTCGGACACGACTAAAGTGACTTAGCAGCAGCAGCAGCAGCAGCTATCTTAAAAGTTTGCTATATATTTCATTTTGTCCTTATCCTGTTAAAGTTTAGCTTTCTTACAAATTGGGCTTTCCAGGCTAACTATCCAATAAACTAATGACTACTCTAAGAAAACACAGTAACCAAGCAACAATCTTCATATATATTTAAAGTACAAGACAATAGATATGGGGTCTACATCTTGTTACAGGGAGTTAGGAAGTAAACGGTTCTTGAAGAGCAGCATTCCTGCATGGAGCCAAGACAGACACTGTGATGAATACTGTGGTTGACTCAATTTTGAATTAACTATGGATCCACTGTGAAATGCACAGGTAACATAAGGAATCTATAAATTTAAAAAAACATAATTTTTCTATTCCCTTTCACATTCATTTAAACAGCGTCCATTAGGCATTAATTTAAAAACGAATACCTCTGCCTTATGGTGTCTTTGAAACAGTGGCTGTGACACCCAATAGAATTGCTTATTATTCAGAGTTTTAAGATATCTAAATTTGGAAACAAAATTTTAGTTTTGAATGATGTTACTCTACCAAGAATTGTACTGCTACTTAGCTAAACATTTTAAAATTTATTCTTAAGTGATAAAATTGTAAAGTTTGTATAATAATCCTAGAATATAAGATCTTATCTTTTTATAAGTGTCAACTGTGAAGTTTCCTTGGAAGAACTTAATTGTTAAGACAAATTTGAGCAAAGACAGGTAAAGCCTCATATTTAATTGGCATACATTCATCTAAGCCTTCCAAACTCTGTAGTCAGTACACGGTGATAGTCTAAATATGAATGTACCTAATTGGTAGAAATCTCTTAATTACTGAAAGCTTTGGTTCAAACAGATGCAAATACAAAGGTCAGTGTGACCAACTGGGTGAACAATTTTAATCCTTGTGAAGTACAAGAGAATTAAAGGCCTAGACACAGGTGTGTGGAAGGAAAAGTCAGTGGCAAAAATCATGATTTAAAAGTGTGCTCAGGGTGTCCTAGAAACTTACTTCCATGACGATACAAGAATGCAAATGGCATGCTTTTAAAAAGTCACAATAAAACGTCAGGAAGACTAGATCAGACTTGTGATGTCAAAATCTGCCCTTGTTAATGGGATCTGGATATTTATGATGAAAAAGCTTCCTAATTTGAGCTAAGAGAAGTTTTGTAATTAGACATGTTTGACACACATTATAGATATTCAAATTATGACCCTTAAGAAGAGCAAAACTGCTCACACACACACACACACACACTTACCTCTATGATAATCTGCATCATATTTAATGATGAAGCCTTTACTTTTATATGGAAATAGTAGGAAAAAGTAAAATTAAATGAATAATACACAATTAAAACCTGACAGAAATATTTAACTCTGTAGAGTCTGATGAGACAAAAATTTTTTTTCTAAACTGTACCAAATTGAACTTAGACTTTGCAGACAAGTATACATTATTCAGTTGAAGGCTTACAAATTAGAACCTTCCAAGTCAAACTTCTTGATTTAATATAATAGGTTTATCAACAGGAACAGAACTTGAAGAACAGTAACTGTGCAGTCTCACCTTAACGTGGACTCGGTTTATTTACATAACAAGATCTTGGACTTCACACCAATAAAATAATAGGATGAGTCTTTTTCAAAGTTCTGGAGACAATGAATATATTTTACATGTGGAAATAACAGAGTTTGTGGCCAGCCAGTAAAACTATAGTAGATTAAAAATTGTCATGCATATTTTTTTTGATACTTTTCTCACTGAGTTTTGGAACTCACCTTGAACCTGGGTTGGCCTGAGTGACTAGTCTGACCAATAGAAAGGTGGAGAGTGATACATAAGGGACTTCTGAGCCTAAGTGATAAGAAGACTTTTAGCTTTCACCCGGGCTTGGAATATTCATCCTGGGACCCCAGTTACCTTCCCACTGGAGGATGCCCAGGCCCACACAGCTCTGTGCAAAGTCCCAGGAGGAAAGGACATGAGTCTTCCAGCTGGTGCCTCTGGCTGAGCCGTCAGGTAACTACCTGCATCATGTGTGAGCCTCGTGGACAAGGGCTCCTGAGCCACACGTGAGCCACGTCTGCTGTTACTCTGTGCAGGTGAGAAGGGCTGCTCTCCAAGCCCTTCCCAGTTGCAGGATTATGGGCAGAACAAATACTTCATGTTCTTTTCAGTTACAACTTTGCCAAACACAGTAGATAATCGACACACTTCTCAGACTGCCTCCACATTGAAATATGCACGTGTCTTTATATTCTCAGGCCTCATATCCAAAGCGTTCACTTGATTTTCTTCTAATCTTGTCTCCAAAGCTTATTCAGGTCTATGAGCACATGTGCAGACAGATTTACATTACTACTGAAGTTTAGGAAATTTGAAGAGGTTCTCAGGCCCATTATTTAGACTCTCAGCTCAGTCGTGTCTGACTCTGTGTGACCCCATAGACGTCAGCCCACCAGGCTCCCCCACCCCTGGGATTCTCTAGGCAAGAATACTGGAGTGCCATTTCCTTCTCCAATGCATGAAAGTGAAAAGTAAAAGTGAAGTCGCTCAGTCATATCCGACTCCTAGTGACCTCATGGGTCACAGGCCACCAGACTCCTCCATCCATGGGATTTTCCAGGCAAGAATACTGGAATGGGGTGCCATTGCCTTCTCCGATGGATCTCTCTAGGACACTGGCAATCTTTCTGGAGACTGTGTTTAGAAGAGAGTTGATAATTCCTCTATTCTGAGTTTCCCAAACATAAACGGACCCATGCTCAATTATGTTTGACTCTTTGAGAACCCATGGACTGTAGTTAGCCAGGCTCCTCTGTCCATGGAATTTTCCAGGCAATAATACTGGAATGGGTTTCCATTTCCTATTCCAGAAACATAAACGGAGGTTTCTTTTATTTATTTTTTTATTTTTTCATTTTCTTTCTAGATTCAGGAGCTACAGATTTTACACACACATTGAAGCTCAGGTTACGCTCTATCCATTTCTCATCAGCTGGATTAGATTTAATCCTCTTTGAAGAAGGGCTTTTCTTTCCATACATCATTCTACACTATCCCTTTTTTCTGAGTTCTGAATTTTTGGGGGCAACATTTTCAAAATTCTCAGCCCATGGGGCTGAAAAACATATTTAATAAAATTAAATCTTGAAGTTGAAGCCCCTCCTTAGGTAGAGCTTTTCTTTTATGCATTGCCAGAGTCTCTTTTAGAACTCAATATTAGGAAGCAGATTCATTTTCAACTATATCATTCTTCACTAGACGGTATATATAAAAAAACCTTGCTTATTGAGTCAACAGTGGGAGCACTATCATGAGCACAGGGAAGTAAAGGTAGATCAACTTTGATTTTTACTCAAAATAGTCTTAATAATAATAATAGTAATAACAGACTGTCTGCTTTTATAGACAAGCTTATAATAGAAATTTTTTGTAAACCAGGAAACAGTGTCTTGCATTAATGTTACCAGCTAATAATCAAATTGCCAGGAGTACTTAGAGCCTCAAAAATGTTTTATCTATTTAATTTTCATCCTTACCCCCAAATGTCACTGGCTTTTTGTACAAGTGCAATTACAGGAAATTGCTCTAGCAGAAAGATTTTTGGCAATCACTGTAAAAACCGATCAATAGTACATCAAGCTCACGGTGGTGTAAACTTTAATGGAAGGAGTGAACATGTTTGCTATAAATGATTCTCAACAGAAATGCTGGCAATTATACAAAATATTTAAACCTCAGGTGTCACTTGGGCAGCAATGGGGGGGGGTAAGTTATGAGAAGTAAGCCTAATAGATTTAACTCTCAGAACCTAAATATAGCAATATTCAGGATGATATTTTGTGAAAATAAACTATTTCTATAGTTTATATATTCTATATAATCTCTCCTTTCTATATTTTTATGTTCTAATTAATTTTAATTGGATAATAATTACTTTACAGTATTGTGATGACTTTTGCCATACATCAACATGAATCAGCCACAGGTATACATGTGTCCCCCCTTCATACTGAAGCCCCTTCCCACTTTCCTCCTCACTCTATCCTTCTGGGTTGTCCCAGAGCACTGACTTTAGGTATCCTGCTTCATGAATCAATCTTGCACTGGCCATCTGTTTTACATACAGTAATGTACATGTTTCAATGCTTTTCTTGCAAATCATCCCACCCTCACCTTCTCCCACTGAGTTCAAAAATCTGTTCTTTATATCTGTGTCTCCTTTGCAGCTCTGCCTTAGTCAATAGCAACGTTAAAGTCTAAACTTTCTTCCGCAATTTGGGAGGCTTTTGACAGACGGGGGCAGTACTTCTGGAGTTCTTCCAACAATAATGATTAACCAAGTCAAGTAAGTGAAGAAGGTTGCCTGGAGGGTGAGGCATCTATATAAATATGCCTTAGATTTCCTTCAGTTTCTCTTCTCTATCTCTGGTCTGATGTCCTTAATCCTTATATTTGTGTACTATGTTTAAAATATCTAATCTCTGGCAGTGGTGTAACTAAACTTTATTTCTTTTTAAATTTGACATCACACATTACCAGTGAACTAGTATCCTAAGGTAAATCAGATTCTAAAAAAGGCAACTCTAATATACATGATGCATTGAAGATATAATTTTGTTTTGGTGAATTTTCTGCTTCTCCTTGACAACTGGTGGTCATTATCAAAGGAGGAAAAAAAAGAACATATATGAATGGTGGGTGTTCTAATATTGGCTGATAAATAAATGATTGAAATTTAGAACATTTTTCTTACAGAAATAATATTCACAAATTTTTGAAAACTTGTACTTTCTTAGTGTGACAGGATTAAAGTTCAATGTTGCTATTTGACCAGTGATTTCTGAAAACCACCTAGAAGGTCACCTTGAGTCAATGGACACTTATCTATAACAGATTAAAGTGTTTAGTTCACAAGAAATACAAGGATAGTTTTAGAAAACTTGAAAAAAAATACATGATTTCCAAATCAACAGCCAACATGATGTCCATTGATAAAGCTGTTCTATTAAAACAAGCATTACAATTTCCCTTAGTTTTACTTTTGAAATCTTTATTATTTTAAATAAATTGGAAAGAGATATAATATTCATTTATTCAAGAATACTTACTGATAACCTGCCATGTGTTTGGACTGGGACTCAGTCTCGAAACTGCTGCTGCTGCTTCTAAGTCACTTCAGTCATGTCCAACTCTGTGCGACCCCATAGACGGCAGCCCACCAGGCTCTCCTGTCCCTGGGATTCTCCAGGCAAGAACACCGGAGTGGGTTGCCATTTCCTTCTCCAATACATGAAAGGGAAAAGTGAAAGTGAAGTCGCTCAGTCGTGTCCGACTCTTCGAAACCCCATGGACTGCAGCCTACCAGGCTCCTCCGTCCATGGGGTTTTCCAGGCAAGAGTACTGGAGTGGGGTGCCATTGCCTTCTCCGAGTCTAGAAACTAGAAATGCAATTATGAATGGTGAAAAAAAGGACTCTGCCCTTGTGCAGCTACATTTCATTTGATAATCACAAATGGAGACAGGTGATTTCTGATTTGGGCAGAAAATGTCTCCCTGGATAGTGATAAATATCATTTAATGCTAAGAAAGTACTGTCCACATTAATACACTGAAAAATAATGTTCCCAAAAGAATCAACATCTTGCTTGTGTAATGGTACTCATTTGAGAATGAGCTTGATATGTCCAGGGATAGAAAAGAAAGAGTTACTAGAACACCAAGAAAAGAGCATATAAGGTAAAAGATGACATCAGTCGGAAGATCTAAATCATTTAGGTTTTGAAGGTCATTGTAAGGAGTTTGTATTTTCATCTAAATACCGTTACTTGAGAGGTTTTAGAAGATCCCCTTTATTACATGGCAAGATATTTAAATAGGAATTAGTTGCAATAAACACGAAGACTATGAAAACAGCAAAATAAAGGCTACAACCTTCAAATTCATAGCTTTTATATACACATCTGCTAAATGATTTTGAGAGAAAATTCCAGTCAAAATGCCGGCAATAACATCAGACTTCTTATGAAATAGAAGAACAAGAGACAACATCTGTAAGGATACAGAATATCTGCTATTTAGAGCATCGTTCAGCAGGAATAGCTTTATATTGAAACACAATGAGAAAAAAATAACAGGCAAAAATGTCAGAACCTCAAGTATTGATACAGTAATTACTGAATGCAGGAATATGATCTTGAATTAGAACCAAAAAAATTCAGTAATTTTTTCATGCAATCGGATATATTACAGTGGACTGCTTTTCAATGTCTAAGTCTTGGGGTAATCAGGGCTGTTTTGTTTCTTTCTCTCATTTTGCAGTTGATGAATAAAATGAACCCATTTGTGTCAATCAAGAAAAAATTTCCAAGTCAGTTCACAGGTGAACACTTTTGTGATTGAAATCATGGCTCATTTAAATTGTTGAATATTTTCACACAAGAAAAAAAATTATGATTTTATTAATTCACACCAGTAAAACAGACTTAAGGAAACTCATTCTATTGCTGTCATCCTTCTGTGCTTAAACAGCTTTCCAGAAATGAAATTGATGGTCTGATCCACTTTCCCAAAAAGTGGATGATTAAAGAAAATCATTTAATTTCAACCTTTATGACTTAACATTTTTCAGTTCATTCTTCTCAATTATTATGGAGTGTGAGTGAAAACCTACTAGAGGAAACTATTAAAATGTGGTGAAAAAGAATACTAAATATTACAAGATTTCAGTTTCAGTTCAGAGACAGAGCTAGAAAGATGTCACTCTCTCACTTATAAGAATAGAAATTAGAGAAGTTAAAAACATATATATTGACTTAGTATTTACCTCTTTTTCAGTTTTTAACCTAAAACATTATTGCTAAAATCATACATATTTGCATTACAGCACATAATATTTGTATGTGTGATACTGTGATTTATAAGATAAAAAAATATTTGGTCTTTATACCCTTTTCCAACACAGAACTCCTAAATTCCTTGGCCTTTCCTAAGTGAGGTGAATGATAAAGCTATCTTTTGTTATATTGATAAGGTGGGGTTGTGACCCCCACCTAAGAATGGAGTTGCCAGGAGAATGAACCTTGTGATTAGAGTTGGAAACTTCAGTTCCCTGTATCTCTACTGGACACCACCAGCAAGTAGGGAGGGGCTGGAGGTTGAATTGATAACCAATGGCCAATGGTTTAGTCACGCCTATATTATATGCTAAGTCGCTTCAGTCGTGTCCGACTCTGTGCGACCCCACAGACAGAAGCCTACCAGGCTCCCCTGTCCCTGGGATTCTCCAGGCAAGAACACTGGAGTGGGCTGCCATTTCCTTCTCCAATGCATGAAAGTGAAAAGTGAAAGTGAAGTAGCTCAGTCATGTCTGACTCTTAGTGACCCCATGGACTGCAGCCTACCAGGCTCCTCCATCCATGGGATTTTCCAGGCAAGAGTGCTGGAATGGGGTGCCATTGCCTTCTCCATATTACGAAGTCTCCATAGAAGCCAAGAAAGAAAGGGTTTGGAGAGCTTCCAGGTTGGTGAACACGTGGAGATCTGGGAGGGGGTGCATTTGGACAGCTCAAAGAAGCTCTGTGTCCTTTCCCCACACCTCTTTCTGTGCATCTCTTCCATCTGGCTGTTCTTGAGTTTATATGCTTATGTAACACATCAGTGACCTAGTAAATAAAATATTTATTTGAGCTCTATAAGCTACACCACCAAATTAAACCAATCCAAGGAGAAGGTTGTCAGAATCACAATTCTATAGCTAGTAGGTAAGAAGCTTGGGTCATAATCTGGGCTTGCAACTGGCATCTGAAGAGTGTGTGTGTGTGTGTGTGTGTGTGTGGAGTCAGAGGGAGGTTTGGGGGCACTCTTGTAAGACTGAGTCCTTAAACTGGAATCTGTTGCTATCTATGGGTTGTTAGTGTCAGAAATGAGTTGAACTGAGCTGGCCACATAATCAGAGGGGTTAGCAACCCTCAGCGGCAAAAAGAGGAGGCAGCTGAACAGTCCCACTGTTCTGGGACTTCCCAAAATGGTATGTGTCTTGTAGTATAATTTGTATCAAAGAAGCATTGGAGTTGCACCCATGAAAATAAAGGTGAGAGAGAAGATTACTGCATCTGAGAAGGGAAGAGGGGATGGAATTTAAGGACAATTTGAGGGGATCACTGTGAGAGAAGAAAAGGGAAGATGACTGGGGGTGCTTTTGGTATTAGGTAATTTTGGTATGAAAATTGAAGAGATTTTACTCCTCTTCTTTTCCTATAAATTAAGAAATGAGATTATTAGTGAGAATGAGATAATGTGGTCAGGAGATTAGTATCTTGGGAGAGTAAAGCTAAGCAGAAATATTTTTTGTGCCATTTATAAAAGTATTTTTTTAACCTAATAAAGTGGCCATAGTTAGAGAAACAGACAGTTCTCAGTCCTGTAAATAAATGGGAGATATAGTATGTGAGCATAATTTCTTATAAGTCTACTTATTTGCACCTTAGGAATATCAGTTTTGGTTTATGTTTTTGCTTGCTTTGTGTCCTTCTAAGTTCCCACAGTAACCACCAAACTTTTTATTCTTAAGTCTCTCATCCACAGTAATGGGTAACAGACTGTGGAAACCAAACACCAAAGTTAAAGCAGAAATTGCCGCTCCATAATCATTTACTTTTCAAAGGCTTAGCCAAGCAGTCCTGCACCACAATCAGCAATAAAAATGTTCAAGATTGATGGCCTTAATTATGAAAGCAGTCCAGAGGACCTTGGACAAGTGAAGAATGCCATAGTGTTTTTCAAGTAAAGCAAAAGGGTATTTTCAAATCAAACTTCATTCAACTCATTTAAGAAGTTTCTTCCAAAACAAGTACCTTCAGAAACAAAAATCACAGAATGGTATCTTTCTGATTTTTTGTATACGTAATAAATACTGGTAAAAATATTTTTATGAGCTAGTCTTGATATTTTATTTTACAACTTGTATTTGTGGGAGAGTACCAAATTGTCTAATAATAAACCATCATAGTAGGACTTGCCTTTGAAAAGCTCAACTGTGGCCATTTAAATGAATGCTTTCCAAAGTGATATACTTACACCTATATGAAAATATAAAACCATGATTGAGGAATAAAAAGAAGAAATTATAAGTTTTATATATGTATACATATATTTGTTCTATGTTTTATATATGTAAATATGTACAATCTACAAAGAAAAAACAAGCTTTAGTAATGTACACTATATAGATTCCATCTCACACCATCCTTTGGTTGTAATGTATCAGGGCCCTGATGGAAATAACATGGTGCACAGAGGGTGCGCATGGCCTTTGAGGGACTTTTTAAATGTAACTGTTTTGAGATATATTTTAATTTGTTGTTGCTGTTCAGTCACTAAGTTGTGTCTAAGTCTTTGCGACCCCATCAAATGCAGCATGCCAGGCTTCCCTGTCCTTCACTAACACCCAGAGTTTGTTCAAAACTCATGGCCATTGAGTCGATGATGCCATCCAACCATTTCATCCTCTGTTGACCCCTTCTCCTCCTGCTCTCAATCTTTCTCAGCATCAGGGTGTTTTCCAATGAATCAGCTGTTAGCATCAGGTGACCAAGTATTGGTGCTTCAGCTTCAGCATCAGTCTTCCAGTGAATATTCAGGGTTGATTTCCTTTAAGACTGATTTCCTCTAGGACTGACTGGTTTGATCTCTCAGGGAGTCCCATGCAGACTCTCAGTCCCTTAGATTCTCAGGGACTGCAAGAGATGGAGAGTCCCTAGAGGAAGACTGGGTCTTCATTATAACAGTAAAGCTAATTTTTCCAATTTGTTTCAACCCACAAATCAAAAAGAATATTAGAAATAAACACATACACATCCTAAAACTATTAGTAACATGAATCAAGAGAATATTCAAAGACATTTATCTATATATCTATATCATTTATCTATATGTTTCTCTGAACTAAAACAGAAACTCTGAACCACAATCAATTAGCCTGATGACAGGCTTCAGTCAATTACCATTCACAGTCGGTGAATTCTTTACCTGGTGACAAAGAAGGTAATTAGAAGACTGATAATAGCAAGGCTACTTTGACAGGAAGTCTAACCCCTCCATATTCTTACTGAGGGAAAAGTGCTTTCCAGATTATTAGTTGGCTAAAGGTATGAAGCTTTTTATCATAATAAATGATGAAACCTAATAGAAAAGTTAGTGTAATCTACATTCATTAATATAGTAGCAGATATAAATAGTACCCAAAAATCAAGCAGGAGGTTGTTGGGGAAACAAGAAATTCACTGAACGTAGTACTCTGCTGTGACTGTGCTTAACTTTCACCCACTCTCTGTACCCTATAGCATAATGAAAACAATATAATCTTACATAAATGTTCATTATGCAATATTATGATTTGCTGCATATTCCTTTGTCTGCTTTTCTTTTTTTTTTTTTTTTCTTTTTTTGTCTGCCAATACATGCTCCTATTTCCTTCAAAGAACAGCTGGAGTTCTGTCAAATTTTCATAAGGTGAGACACTGTGAGATGTAGGAATAAAAATAAAGAATCAAAAAGAGTGCTTGTAAGATTATTTAAAATGCATCTTATAATGTATTTCAACTTTTGCAATTCATAATTGATAGTTTTTCTATAAAATTCCACTATGAAACTGGGTGAGAAAATTTATCTGTACTTATTTTAAGATATCTCCTAGCTTTTCAGTTCAGTTCAGTCTCTCAGACATGTCAAACTCTGCGACCCCATGACCTGCAGCACACCAGGCTTCCCTGTCCATCATCAACTACCAGAGCTTGCTCAAACTCATGTCCATTGAGTCAGTGATGCCATCCCACCATCTCATCCTCTGTCATCCCCTTTTCCTCCTGCTTTCAATATTTCCCATCATCAGGGTCTTTTCAAATGAGTCAGTTCCTCTCACTAGGTGGCCAAAGTATTGAAATTTCAGCTTCAGCATCAGTCCTTCCAATCAGGACTGATTTCCTTTAGGATGGACTGGTTGGATCTTCTTGCTGTCCAAGGAACTCTCAAGTCTTCTCCAACACCACAGTTCAAAAGCATCAGTTCTTCAGTGCTCAGATTCCTCTATAGTCCAATTCTCACATCCATCCATGACTACTGGAAAAAGATAGCTTTGAGTAGAAGGACCTTTATTGGCAAAGTAATGTCTCTGCTTTTTAATATGCTGTCTAGGTTGGAGAAGGCAATGGCAACCCACTCCAGTACTCTCACCTGGAAAATCTCATGGACTCAGGAGCCTGGTAGGCTGCAGTCCATGGGGTCGCTAAGGGTCAGACATGACTAAAGCGACTTCACTTTCACTTTTCACTTTCATGCATTGGAGAAGGAAATGGCAACCCACTCCAGTGTTCTTGCCTGGAGAATCCCAGGGACGGGGGGAGCCTGGTGGGCTGCCGTCTATGGGGTTGCACAGAGTTGGACATGACTGAAGCGACTTAGCAGCAGTAGTAGCAGCAGGTTGGTTACAGCTTTTCTTCCAAGGAGCAAGTGTCTTTTAATTTCATGGCTGCAGTCCCCATCTGCAGTGATTTTGGAGCCCTCCCCCAAATAAAGGCTCTACCTGTTTCCCTTGTTTCCCCATCTATTTGCCATGAAGTGATGGGACTGGATACCATGATCTTAATTTTCTGAATGTTGAGCTTTAAGCCAACTTTTTCACTCTCTTCTTTCACTTTCATCAAGAGGCTCTTTAGTACTTTTTCATTTTCTGCCATAAGGGTGGTGTCATCTGTATATCTGAGGTTATTTTTCTCCCGGAAATCTTGATTCCAGCTTGTTCTTCATCCAGTCTTGCATTTCATATGATGTACTATGCATATAAGTTAAATAAGCAGGGTGACAATATACACCAGTCTGTTGCCCCATGTCTGGTTCTGTTGCTTCCTGACATGCATACACATTTCTCAGGAGGCACGTAAGGTGGTCTAGTATCCCCGTCTCTTGAAGAATTTCCCACAGTTTTTTGCGATCCACAGTCAAAGGCTTTGGTGTAGTCAATAAAGCAGAAGTATATGTTTTTCTGTAACTCTCTTGCTTTTTCGATGATCCAACGGATGTTGGCAATTTGATCTCTGGTTCCTCTGCCTTTTCTAAATCCAGCCTGAACATCTGGAAATTTCTGGTTCACCTACTGTTGAAGCCTGAATTTGAGAATTTTGAGCATTACTTTTCAGGCAAGTGAGATGAGTGCAGTAGTGCAGTAGTTTGACATTCTTTGACATTGGTTTTCTTTGGGATTGGAATGAAACTGACCTCTTCCAGTCCTGTGGCCACTGCTGAGTTTTCCAAATTTCCTGGCATATTGAGTGCAGCACTTTCACACCATCATCTTTTAGGATTTGAAATAGCTAAACTGGAATTCCATCACCATCTTTTAGGATTTGAAATAGCTAAACTGGAATTCCATCACCTCCACTCGCTCTATTTGTAGTGATGCTTCCTAAGGCCAACTTGACTTCACATTCCAGGATGTCTGGCTCTAGGTGAGTGATCACACTATCGTGGTAATTTGGGTCATGAAGATCTCTTTTTGTATAGTTCTTCTGTGTATTCTTGCCACCTCTTCTTAATATTTTCTGCTTCTGTGAAGTCCATAGCATTTCTGTCCTTTATTGTGCCCATCTTTGCATGAAATGTTTCCTTGATATCTCTAATTTTCTTACTTTGTAAATAATTAAACAGCAAAGTGTATCCTAGGTAACTATTCATATTCTTTTAGAATAAGGCTTTTCTCTCTTCCTTCCTAATGCAAAAATTTTATTTGCTCAATGCCATTAAAGCAGTAGGGGAAAAGTCACACCCAATTTGTACACTTAACTGGGTAAAGAAAATTATTTTCTTTCAGCTTAGGTTCTCTCAAACTCTACCCCCCCATATGTTTGTGTATAAATCTTTAATATTTGAGAAAATTGAGTTTTCATTTGAAAATTAAGCAAAATAATACCTGCAATCACTCTCATACATGTACTGTCTTATTTTTCTGAGACAATAAAGGAATAATGATAACACTTTGCAGATTTTGGATATTTTAGAAATATAGGCTATTTTAATTCTGTGCAATTTGGGCTAAATTAACTGTTTTCTATCAAAATAAGTAAAATATCTAATGCTGTTTTATAGCTTATTCTCCAAGAAGACTACAAAATGTTTTATATAATTTCTCATCTTTAGTCCTTACAACCATCAAATTTTGTACATACTAAAATGACCCGCATTTGCACATAGAGATACTGAGGATAAAAGATGCTATTTCCTGCGAAAGATGACACCAATAAAAAGTGGAAAATGTATGATTCAGGAAGTTTGACTCCACAGAACACACTTTTCATGTTTTGCATAATTACCACCCTAACACATCATTTTAAAGCTAACAAAATATCAAGACAGAAGAAAGCAGTATGTAATTCTTTTCATCAAGAGATTCATTTGAATGCTGGCAACTAGTAATCCTAGAGGAGAAGGCAATGGCACCCCACTCCAGTACTCTTCCCTGGAAAATCCCATGGATGCAGGAGCCTGGTAGGCTGCAGTCCATGGGGTTGCTAAGGGTCGGACATGACTGAAGCGACTTCACTTTCACTTTTCACTTTCATGCATTGGAGCAGGAAACGGCAACCCACTCCAGTGTTCTTGCCTGGAGAATCCCAGGGATGGGGGAGCCTGGTGGGCTGCCGTCTATGGGGTCGCACAGAGTCAGAAACGACTGAAGCCACTTAGCAGCAGCAGCAGCAGTAATCCTAGTTACTGGCAAAGTAGTTACTGTGAAATTTTATTTGGTCTGCAAGGTGAATAATATGTGTTTGTTTTATCCATAAATATATATTCTCTATAGATCTCTGTGCAAAAATTTCTACAGAAATATTCATAGCAGTATTTTGACAAAACTCAAAAACTAAATACAGCCTACAACTGATGAGTGGTTTAACAATGTGTGGCCCATCCCTGCATAGAAAGCTACTCAGCTATAAAAGGGAGCAACTTATTAATTAGTGCAACTTTGATAGGTCTCAAAGGAATTCTTCTAGGTAAGCAAATAAAATCTCAGTTAGTTACATACTGCATGATTGATTCTGTTTACACAGCATCTTAGAAATTACAATATTAAAAATTTGGAGAGCAGATTAGAAGTTTCCAGGGATGTGGCTATGGCTCTAGAGTGGAACCATACTGGGAACCATTCTGATGGCAATAATTCTGTACCTTGTGATGAATATGAACAGAACTAAAGCCACACAAGGGGCTTGCCAGGTGGTGCTAGTGGTAAAGAACATGCCTGCCAATGCAGGAGACATAAGAGACCCAGGTTCTGATCCCTGGGTCTGTAGATCCCCTGGAGAAGGGAATGGCAACCCACTTCAGTATTCTTGCCTGGAAAATTCTGTGGGCAGAGGAACTTGGTAGTCTATTGCCAATGGAGTCACAAAGAATCAAGACATGACTGACCAACTAACACACACACACATGTTATATAAAACTGCCCCCAAAACAGTTGGATGTAAATTTAAGAGGTAAGATGATAAGTCATAAAAACTATAGCATAAAAACTTATAACTCCAGGTTAGACAAATATTTCTTCATATTCTCAATGAAAAAAAGTATAAATAAAAATTCTAACTTTAACTTTATAAAAATGTAAAACTTTTGCTAACTTCCATCTATAAGAAGTATAATTTCTGGAGATTTAAGTTATAACATGCTGACTATAACTATAATTAACAATACTGTATTTAAGACTTAAAAATTTTAAGACAGTAGGAAAAAAAAGTTCAGCCATTTTGGAATAAGAAACAAAAACTTTTGCTAATGATAAGAAGCTATTAAAAAACTAATAGAAAGACATAGGCTAGGAGAAAATATTGGCAAAATATACTATATAAAGAACTCTCATATCAACTATAATGACAAATAAATCAATTTAAAATGGGCAAAAGACTGAATAGACAGGTCATAAAAATGATACAAATCACCAATAAACACATGAAAAATTACTCATCACCATTTGTCATCAGAAAAATGCAAAGTAACACCACAATGATATTAATATGATCAAAATTTTAAAAAACTGGGCTAAAATATTAAAAGCTGGACAATGTCACATTTAACAAGTATGTGGAACAACTAGATTAGCAAATACCTGGTGAAGTATGTATTTTTACTATCATATTGAAAAACAACAATTTCTTACAAAGTTAAATAAGTACTTTCCATATTATCATGTTCATCCCATTCTTTTATAAAGAAAAATAAAAGCATATATCCAACCAAGACTTATACAAATGTTCATAGAAATTTTATTCATAATAACACAAACTAGAATAATCTCTACTGCCCACCACCAATCTATAAAAAAATGTAGTATATGCATATAATGATAAATTGCTGCTGCTGCTGCTGCTGCGTCGCTTCAGTCGTGTCTGACTCTGTGCGACCCCATAGACGGCAGCCCACCAGGCTCCTGAGTCCATGAGATTTTCCAGGCAAGAGTACTGGAGTGGGGTGCCATTGCCTTCTCCAAATGATAAATTACTCAATAGTAAAAATAAAGAACTATGAATACACAAAATAACTTGGGTGCATCTCACAAGGATTGTGATAAGGAAAAGAAATTAGACACAGAAGACTATATCTTATTTAGTTTCATTTATGTAAAATTCCACAAAAAAACAAGACTACAGATATATGAAAAAATGATCAATGGTTGCCAAGAGTTTGGGGAGTATCTAGAATGCAAAAATATATGAGGGGACACTTGTCTTAAAATAACTGTTCTATGTTATACTTGTGGTTGTGGTTCCCTTCCTGTATATATATTTTGAATTTATCATATGGTACATTTAAAATTGATAAACACCACACACACACACACACACAGTGAGTTTAAAGATAAAGTCATTAACTTATCCTAGCCTTTATAAATGGCAATGATACAAAATTAACATTTGGCTTCCAGGCAGAAATGCATTTTTAGGTGCTCTTTAAAAAACACATAGTCCTAAGAACAAAAAACAAAAGCCCTAAGAACTATGAAGTATTGAGCGGGGGGAGCCTCTAAATATCTTACAGACATGCATCCGAGATCCATCCATAAAACCATGCCTCTTAGTTATTTACCATTGTTGTCTCTCAATATTTTTACAGAAATCTCAAGACAGAGAAGCGTTTATCTCAAAAACATATGTGGGCTTGGCTTTTATCTACAGAAGTGAATATTTCTTAGGGAAAAGAAAGAACTTTTTATCAGTTATTAAATAAACTACCTGCTTGACTCATTAGCACTTCTGCCTGAAAAGAGTAACAGAACCATATAATGGGACTCTTTTGGCTTGGAATCAAGAGAATTATTGCTAGTAAAGCTCTCTCTGTCCAAAAGACAAATCTCCTCTGCCCATTGTTAGCCAGGGAAGAAATACAAATATATATTACGGAAGAAATACAAAATAAACACATTAAACTTTTCTATGTCTGTAAACTGGTGACTTTTAGAAAAATACTTTTCAAGAGTTTGCCATGTGAACTCAATAGCAAAAGTAGTGGCTAAGCTCTTCAATGCTGTAATCCAAATGACTAGATTCAAATCCTGAATCTGCTACTACCTATAAGCATATCCTCAGGGTAACTCACTCATCCTGCACAGACCTCTGCCTCTTCATCTATAAAGCGAAGCTAAAAATAGACCTACATCATAGGATTGTTATACATTTAGAAAATCCTCTCAAAAAGTATTAGCACATTATCAGAGACACAGTATTATTTAACAAATCTTCAACTGAGTTCAGTTCAGTCGCTTGGTTGTGGCTGACTCTTTGTGATTCCATGGACTGCAGCAGACTAGGCCTCCCTGTCCATCACCAACTCCCAGAGCTTACTCAAACCTGTGTCCATCGAGTTGGTGATGCCATCCAACCATCTCATCCTTTGCCATCCCCTTTTTCTCCTGCCTTCAACAAATCTTAGGTGTTATTAACACCATGGAAGACAGTTCATATCATATATTGTGCATCCAACAATCTGTTTTAATTTATTCAAATAATTTTGAAAATGTGAAGAAAAGAATTATAGAAATAAAATGATAAAATCACATCAGTCAGTATATACATTAAATGAAGGTCCTATATGACATATATTGGGCTTCCCTGGTGGCTCAGACCAAAAGAATCTGCCTGCAATGTGGGAGACCCAGATTTGATTCCTAGGTGGGAAAGATCCGCTGGAAAAGGGAATAGCAACCCACTCCAGTATTCTTGCCTAATAGAATTCCACAGAGAGAGGAGCGGTGGTAACAGTTCACAGGGTCTCAAAGAGTTGGACATGACCAAGCCTCTGAGCACCATATGATATATTACTACCTTGTTTCTGATAGCCACGTTACTACATTATGATAGTACCAACATTTTCCAGACAGTCAGATAGATAGAACTATTATTGCTAAGGACTTAACATGGAAGAAAAAAATCATGTAAAATAAATAAGGATATTACAAAAAACTATATAGAAATTGACTTTATAGTTTTTCAACCCATATGTAATTATATCTACAATGTAACATTATCTATTTTAAATATTTTGAAACATTTTCTAAAACTTTTAATATAAAATGTTAAGATACTAAACTTAATAAGATACTGAACGTCTTCATAAAACTTCATCTTGTATACATTGCTGATACTTCAATCTTTGCTGTAGTTTCAGTTCAGTTCAATCGCTCAGTCCTGTCCGACTCTTTGCGACCGCATGGACTGCAGCACGCCAGGCTTCCCTGTCCATCACCAACACCTGGAGCTTACTCAAACTCATGTCCATGGAGTTGGTGATACTATCCAAAGATCCCATTCTCTGTCATCCCCTTCTCCCACTTTCAATCTTTCCCAGATCAGGGTCTTTTCCAATGAGTCACTTCTTCACGTCAGGTGGCCAAAGTATTGCAGTTTCAGCTTCAGCATCAGTCCTTCCAATGAATATTCAGGACTGATTTCCTTTAGGATTTAGGAGATCCTGGTTGGATCTCCTTGCAGTCCAAGGGAATTTCAAGAGTCTTCTCCAACACTACAGTTCAAAAGCATTAATTCTGCAGCACTCAGCTTTCTTTATAGTCCAACTCTCAAACTCATACATGACTCCTGGAAAAACCACAACTTTGACTAGATGGACCTTTGTTGGCAATGTAATGTCTGTTTAGATAGATAAAAACAATTTGACAGCAAAACATGCTGTATATTTTAGTATTTTTAGCTAAATTCTCAGGCCCCAGAAGTACTGTGAGACATGGCAGAGGTAATGATGTGAACAGATTGAAAAGTGTGATACTGATTAGGCAAATAAAGATATCACTGCTCTGCATGAGTCATTACTAAACCATTTGATAATGTTCTCAGGCATTATCCACTGACAGACTTTTATCAATGGGTAATTAGAGCAATACAAATAAAGAAACAAACAGAGCTTCTAATTGGACCAACACAATAATCATTTATTTCAGAAGAAACCAGATATAAAAATATTTTATGAAATTAGAAATATATACTTATACATTTTCACAGTGGTACATTTTTTTGAAAAGTTACAAGGACTTAGAAAAGTCTGTAAATTTCAGGATTTGAAGCAAGAGCCATCATCTTCTGCTCTTCCCTTTGGGTATGCCCTCGGTTCTGTTTTACTCTTCACAAGCATTCTACTTAACCTGGCTATCATAACTGCATCTACTGTCCAAAGAAAACAAGAGCCACAGACACTTCTCCTAGCCTGTCAGCCAGTGAGCTGAAAAATAACAGAAGAAGGTATCAAAGTATAGTAAGATGGGATTCTTATTTACATATTTATATTTTACATATTAAACAGGTTAATGCTACAAAGTAGCATGTCTAGACCATCTTTCAGATACCATCTAATATTAACTAAATCTGATTTTTAGAAATTTACTTTGTCAAATGGTCAACTTTGCCAATATGCATTTGTCATCACAGCTAATTAGGCTTGTGAAAATATCTAACATTATATTTACAACCTGTTTATCTTTCTGCTTCTGTTATAGAAAAAATAGAGACAAGAGTTACTCACAGAGCTTTTTAAAAATACACATGATTTGTTAATGTGGTGTATTACATTGATTGATTTGCAGATATTGAAGAATCCTTGCATCCCTGGGATAAAGCCCACTTGGTCATGGTGTATGATCTTTTTAATGTGTTGTTGGATTCTGGTTGCTAGAATTTTGTTAAGGATTTTTGCATCTATGTTCATCAGAGATATTGGCCTGTAGTTTTCTTTTTTTGTGGGATCTTTGTCAGGTTTTGGTATTAGGGTGATGGTGGCCTCATAGAATGAGTTTGGAAGTTTACCTTCCTCTGCAATTTTCTGGAAGAGTTTGAGCAGGATAGGTGTTAGCTCTTCTCTAAATTTTTGGTAGAATTCAGCTGTGAAGCCATCTGGACCTGGGCTTTTGTTTGCTGGAAGATTTTTTATTACAGTTTCAATTTCCATGCTTGTGATGGGTCTGTTAAGATTTTCTATTTCTTCCTGGTCGAGTTTTGGAAAGTTGTACTTTTCTAAGAATTTGTCCATTTCTTCCACGTTGTCCATTTTATTGGCATATAATTGTTGATAGTAGTCTCGGAGAAAATAATAGCAAATGAAGCAACTGACAAACAACTAATCTCAAAAATATACAAGCAACTCCTTCAGCTCAACTCCAGAAAAATAAATGACCCAATCAAAAAATGGGCCAAAGAACTAAATAGACATTTCTCCAAAGAAGACATACAGATGGCTAACAAACACATGAAAAGATGCTCAACATCACTCATTATCAGAGAAATGCAAATCAAGACCACTATGAGGTACCATTTCACACCAGTCAGAATGGCTGCGATCCAAAAGTCTACAAGCAATAAATGCTGGAGAGGGTGTGGAGAAAAGGGAACCCTCTTACACTGTTGGTGGGAATGCAAACTAGTACAGCCACTATGGAGAACAGTGTGGAGATTCCTTAAAAAACTGGAAATAGAACTGCCTTATGACCCAGCAATCCCACTGCTGGGCATACACACTGAGGAAACCAGAAGGGAAAGAGACACGTGTACCCCAATGTTCATCGCAGCACTGTTTATAATAGCCAGGACATGGAAGCAACCTAGATGTCCATCAGCAGATGAATGGATAAGAAAGCGGTGGTACATATACACAATGGAGTATTACTCAGCCATTAAAAAGAATACATTTGAATCAGTTCTAATGAGGTGGATGAAACTGGAGCCTATTATACAGAGTGAAGTAAGCCAGAAGGAAAAACACCAATACAGTATACTAACTCATATATATGGAATTTAGAAAGATGCTAACAATAACCCTGTGTACGAGACAGCAAAAGTGACGCTGATGTGTGGAACAGTCTTATGGAATCTGTGGGAGAGGGAGAGGGTGGGAAGATTTGGGAGAATGGCATTGAAACATGTAAAATATCATGTAGGAAACGAGATGCCAGTCCAGGTTCAATGCACGATACTGGATGCTTGGGGCTGGTGCACTGGGACGACCCAGAGGGATGGTATGGGGAGGGAGGAGGGTTCAGGATGGGGTGCACACGTATACCTGTGATGGATTCATTTTGATATTTGGCAAAACTAATACAATTATGTAAAGTTTAAAAATAAAAAAAAAAATACACATGATCAGATGTTATGAGAGATTAAACAGAAAAATCACAATAGAGAAATGGAGAAAAAATAAGAGAGAAATAAAGATGAGAAAGGAGAGACTAAGGTCAACAATAAAACAGAGGTGATAATCATAAATATTACAATATTAAAAATATATTGTTATGTTATAAAACTTTGTAAAAATTTTATAAATAAATAAATATATATATAAAACATTATGTAAAAATTATATAATACTTTGGTCACCTGATGCAAAGAGCCAACTCACTGGAAAAATCCCTGATGCTGGGAAAGATTTAGGGCAGGAAGAGAAGAGGGTGACAGAGGATGAGATGGTTGGATGATATCAGCAACTCAGTGGACATGAATTTGAGCAAACTCCAGGCAATACTGAAGGACAGGGAACCCTGGCTTGCTGCAGTCCATGGGGTCACAAAGAGTCAGACAGGACATAGTGACTGAATAATGATATAAAACTTTAAAATAATAGTTTCAAAAAGATAGATGATGTTGATAAACTTCTCAAAAGGTACAAAATGCTACAACTCTGTTCAATTAAAGAGATTAACTTGAAGAGCTCTATATTTATTAAAGATATGAAATTGATAAAAGTCTCCTCACAAAGAAAACTCCAGTCTCAAGCACCCTCCTGATGAATATCTAACATTATGAAGAAACAAAATACATTTTGTTGAAGTTCTAAGTAAATAGAAAAAAATTTAATAACAGAATAGGGAAGATACTCAACAACTGTCATAACAGTTGTTATGGCCAATAGTATCCTGATATCAAATGACATAACAAAAGCGTTTCATTGAGTTTTAAGGACAGAGACTGACAAAACTTTAAGTGTCTATATGCTAGGATCTGAGATATACAAAAGATCAACATAGTAGAAAACTCTGCATTTATACAAGTAAAATAAGAACTTTTCTATACTCTGTATGAACTCTGCACAGTTGTATGCCATTTAAAGAGCCCCAGGCTTGCTCATGCAAGAAGCAAAGTACAGGACTGTGAATATATTATGAAAATGTGTGTGTAAAAAAATGAAAAAAAAAAAAAAACCCAAAACTATGGATAGGTATCCAACTTTATTTCTGGATGCCTTTTTTTAATTTTAAAGAAAAATTTTAACAAGTGATGAGAAGCCAAAAAAAAAAAATTAGTTTATTCAGTGAAGATGGGAACTAGATGATGCAGGGTTATTTAGAATAAACTTACCTGAGCAAGTGATATTCAAGCTAGGATCTGGAGAATTTGTAGAAAATTGTCAATTGGAAGGAAAGGAGAATTCTCTCAGGATGATGTTGAAACATTTGCAAGAGAGTGTGGAACAGAGAGCTTGGCACTGGTAAAACCCACCACAGCAGGTAGAAATCAAGAGAAGAAGTGAAGAAGTGACCAGGAAATCAGGTCTGATTAAATCTGGAAAACCTGTAATCAGCCTCTGTATATTCACGATTACTTTGCAGAATGACATGATTCCTTTCCCGAGTTGAAATTCAGCATTATGATTAATCTTATGATTTTACAGCAGATGCCTTGATGATTTTTATTAGGTTTTTTGAAGTAACAAGAAGTGCAAATGAGCAATATTCTTATAGGCACTGAAAAGTCCCCAAACCAGATAGGAATCACTAGTTTCCACGGATACAAAAAATACTTTACTGATTTTTGGCAAAGAGAAAAGCAAATCTTTGTGTTCACAGAATGCTCAACTGGCAGATTCCTGAGAGTCTTTCTGGCCCTGCAGTCTCCTCTCATGAGTAAAAATACTAAAACAGTTAAGATTTGCTCAAAGTTCCAGCTTTAGAACTGGAACAAGAACACACTGTTCACGACAATTAGTCTATTGCTCTTTGCTACAGAACATTCCAAATTTCTAGAATTAGTTGGAAATTT
The DNA here is from genome assembly GCF_055505025.1 of Bos grunniens. Taxonomy (NCBI): domain Eukaryota; kingdom Metazoa; phylum Chordata; class Mammalia; order Artiodactyla; family Bovidae; genus Bos; species Bos grunniens. The sequence goes on from NC_141188.1 coordinate 11,606,126, forward strand.
TGTCAAACACATGATCAAGAAACATATAGTTACCATGCAGATCTACATACAAAGTCTAAACAAAACATGTGTTGCCCCCTCAAATTAACTATCTTTAATTAGATGGAAATCAAATTTGTTTGTGTTTGGATAGAGCTTTATTCTCTAGCAAATACAAATTGCCTCACCAATGAACACATGGTCAGACACTGGCATTCCTTTCCCAGGCACTGAATAATGAAGAATCATAATTTTTTAACATAAATAGAATTTCATAAGAATTTCAGAAGTGAAATATTGATATCTATCTTTCACTAGTAGAAAGAATGTGAAGTATAAAAATATTTAGAATAACTTTTTTTTTTTGAGGTGTGATTTTTTTTTTGATTTTTTTAAAAATTTTATTTTATTTTTAAACTTTACATAATTGTATTAGTTTTGCCAAATATCAAAATGAATCCATCACAGGTATACATGTGTTCCCCATCCTGAACCCTCCTCCCTCCTCCCTCCCCATACCATCCCTCTGGGTCATCCCAGTGCACTAGCCCCAAGCATCCAGTATCGTGCATTGAACCTGGACTGGCATCTCGTTTCATACATGATATTTTACATGTTTCAATGCCATTCTCCCTAAAAAATACTTTATTTTTAATTAGTGGGAAAATGGCTTGATATTTGAGATTTAACTTAACCTACTTTTTCACTTAGAGAACAAAATTAGAAAAGCACAAAAACCAACTATGTCTGTATTTGGGTGATAAAGCTTCTGTTTTAAGGAGAGTATTTTTAATTTTTTTTACATTTATTTTTTTAACTTTTTATTTTATATTGGAATATAACCAATTCACAATGTTGTGATAATTTCAGGGACTCAGTCATACATATACATGAATCCATTCTCCTCCCCCAAAAAAGTGTCTTTATTTTTTTAATTCTAAAATGCTTTACAGAGTATTTTTTAAGTTCTTTAAAATACCTCTAGCTTAAAAGTTCTATGAATATCTTTGAACATAATAATGTAGATCTCACTAATTAGTTGAGATGCAAAAAAGTTTTATCAGTAGTTATAATGTTATAGGGCAGTTAAGTCACTCTTCAGGGAAGTAATTCAAATATGAGAACAGTATTCCAAATGACATCTGATGATCTGAAAGGTAAAAACTTAATCTTCAAAATCTTTTCAAATCATTTTCCAAATTTTCTTCTATGTTTAATAATAAATAAGTGGGGGCAAGAACAGTTACATGCTTCCTCTCCATTCTCTTTTCCCCCAGACTTATTCATCTATAGTTGACATATAACAGCAACAAAAAAATGGGAGTTATGTGGCATGACGGAAACGTTAGCTACCTCTATTGTGGCAATCAGTTTATCATACATAAGTATGAAATCAACATTATGTATGTGGTGACCCAAGGACATAGGAGCAAAAACCGAGGAGGGTCTTGGGATGAAGGAACGAAAAACCAGACCCTTATCGTCCTTCCCTTCCCCATGTTGTAACTATTAATGGATTCCAGGTCCTCCTGAGCAGTATAACCTGTCTCCCCTCCTACCGCAGAGGGAGAAGGTATTTGCCTTAATCTCTTCCCCACCCAGTATATGTGCCTCTTCCAATCAGCAAATGACCGGCAAGACCCCTACCCCACTGCTTGTACCCTGGTTATAAAAGTGGACTAAGGACCCTTGCTCAACATCGGTTCTCTGTTGAGCTGGCCCGCTGTTCTAACAGTGTCTCCCACTCTAATAAACTTTATTTCCCTCTCATTCTGTCTCATGTTTGGAAATTCTTTTCCAATCCACTCACGGACCACGACATTTTTGGTGGCCCACACAGGGCACAGACCAAGGACCACAACAATGTACAGTTTGCCATTCACTTTTCATAAAAATAAGATATTTTTCTGAAACTTATTTATATCAACTAAAAATCCCATCTTACTATATTCATTATAAATTGAAACTATTATGTTATAATCTCACAAATGAAAGGTAATACATGTACCTCAATAAAATGTAGCTATAAAATTTACCAAAAACATTTTTTCACATGTATCACCAAATTTATACAAGTCATCATGAATTCAGCCTAATTTAAAAGTAAGTATGAAGATAAATTGTAAAATGTAAATTACAAGCATTTTTCCCCCAAATCTGAAATATATTACTTAAGATTAATGGTGCCTGGAGAATCCCAGGGACGGGGGAGCGTGACGGGCTGCCGTCTATGGGGTCGCACAGAGTTGGACACCACTGAAGTGACTTAGCAGCAGCAGCAGCAGCAGTACAAGTCTAAACTCTAACCTTAAGCTGTACTTTAATGATTTAAGAAGACATTTCATATAATCACCATCACAAAGCATAAGCCTAAACCACAGAGAAGCTGTTTACTGGAACTTCCTGAGCATCACCTGAAGTCGGAACACATTCTCTCCAATGTCATTCAAAGTATACATCTAAAGTTGCAAGGCACCCAACTGTACAATGTACAGGGAACATATAATACTGCTTCTTAAGCATCAGGAATCAATTATCATCAGATTTTTTTATAAAGTGAATGCTATCACAGTTTTTATAAAGATTGTCAATATCAAGCTGGATTCATTAGAACTTTTGTTGCTGTTGTCATTGGTTTGTTGTAGATTATGTGTGTGTATGTGGGTGTGCGTGTGTGGGTATTTTAGTGTAACTGAGTTTGTCCTGCCAGAGATTTTGATTCAGAAGATCTCTCAATAGACATGGGAAGAGCTGTATGCATTTTCCAAGTTAATCAAATAATTAACATCATCAGCTAAGAAAATTTGTTCTAAAATAAAAAGGAAATAAAATGTTCACGGTTAATCAAGTTTTTATTTGCAACTTTCTTGTATAAATGAATACATCTGACTTGCTGAATAAGCACTTTTTCTTTACAAAAGAAACTTTCTCTTCCTGCCTTGTGTATTTGATTAGCATACCTCTTTGGCTTGGAAAAGACAAGCTATTGTTTAGTAAATTAATAAGATATTTTTGTAGATATTTATCTCCTTTCACTGAAAAACAGTTAGAACTGGACATGGAACAACAGACTGGTTCCAAATAGGAAAAGGAGTTCGTCAAGGCTGTATATTGTCACCCTGTTTATTTAACTTATATGCAGAGTACATCATGAGAAACGCTGGACTGGAAGAAACACAAGGTGGAATCAAGATTGCCGGGAGAAATATCAATAACCTCAGATATGCAGATGACACCACCCTTATGGCAGAAAGTGAAGAGGAACTCAAAAACCTCTTGATGAAAGTGAAAGTGGAGAGTGAAAAAGTTGGCTTAAAGCTCAACATTCAGAAAACAAAGATCATGGCATCTGGTCCCATCACTTCATGGGAAATAGATGGGGAAACAGTGGAAACAGTGTCAGACTTTATTTTGGGGGGCTCCAAAATCACTGCAGATGGTGACTGCAGCCATGAAATTAAAAGACGCCTACTCCTTGGAAGGAAAGTTATGACCAACCTAGATAGCATATTGAAAAGCAGAGACATTACTTTGCCAACAAAGGTCTGTCTAGTCAAGGCTATGGTTTTTCCTGTGGTCATGTATGGATGTGAGAGTTGGACTGTGAAGAAGGCTGAGTGCCGAAGAATTGATGCTTTTGAACTGTGGTGTTGGAGAAGACTCTTGAGAGTCCCTTGGACTGCAAGGAGATCCAACCAGTCCATTCTGAAGGAGATCAGCCCTGGGATTTCTTTGGAAGGAATGATGCTCAAGCTGAAACTCCAGTACTCTGGCCACCTCATGCAAAGAGTTGACTCATTGGAAAAGACTCTGATGCTGGGAGGGATTGGGGGCAGGAGGAGAAGGGGATGACAGAGGATGAGATGGCTGGATGGCATCACTGACTCGATGGACATGAGTCTCAGTGAACTCCAGGAGGTGGTGATGGACAGGGAGGCCTGGCATGCTGCGATTCATGGGGTCACAAAGAGTTGGACACGACTGAGCGACAGATCTGATCTGACTGAAAAACTTTTGAAGTCCTGGATTATAAGTTATACAGAAAACTGTGATCTGTTTTTTAAATTGATTACTATAACATGTTTTCATTATAAGAATAAAATGTAGAGGAAACACAGCGTAAGTGCCAAAATTAATGGGAGAAGATAATGTGATACGCTTACATCATGTATTGCCATTAAGGACTCTAAAAATGAGGTAGTATGTTTATAATCTTAAAGTAGACTAATAAAAAATCTACCTAATGAAATTATTGTAGGGAATATGACATTATATATTTGGGGTGGTTATAACAGTGTCAGAAACAATAGTAAAATCTCAATAAGTAGTTACTAAGAACCAGGAAATCATCATTGAATCAAGTGTAATTAAAGACAAAGCATGGATTTTTTAATAAGGAAAAAGCTCAAGAATAGAAATTAAAATTCAATTCAAACTGCCATTACTGCCCAGTTATGACTAGGTTTATCTATGAGCTATAAAATATAAGATAAAAGATAAAATACAAACTACAATATCCAAACAATTGTTTAATTCATCCCTCTTTCATTATTCTAGATAAAGAAAAAAGAAAGTACCATCAAGGCAAAATTAGAAAAATGGCTCGTGAGAAAATAAATGTAAGAAAATGGAGACCAAAGCTAATTAGAATATCAGTTGACCAAAAAAAGAACAACCAACCAACAGCTCAAAAGTATCAGAGATATGAAAGAAAAATATTAATTTCCAATATACAAGTATTAGCAGAGAAGCAGGGTAGTTATCATGGCAACAGGGACACTAGTAATAAAAGATTTGGCTTTCATGATGGCAAAATGCATATGGCATATGCTCCTAGAATGTGGGAATCTGGATTAGAACTTTCAACATCTTTTTTCAATATGTCAATTATATTTTATATTATGTTTATTTGCATGGCACTCAGGGTGTTTTCATAAGAATAAAACATACCATGAATGTATTAGTAATATAATTACCACATAATGGGATGGGCTATTATGCAGCTTCCATGGTCCTGATAAACAACATACTGTTATCTTTTTCGTATGCCTTATTTCTCTTTTTTGCTAAAGCAAAGATGAAATACTGCTTTTGGCAGGAAATATTTACTGTATCTGCCAAAATTACTCTTGGTAGACAGCAATTCAAGTAGTAAATATTTTTTTATGGATAATTAGTTGATTGAATGTCTGTGTGAATTAGAGGCTTTTTAATATTCATGACTAATTTATATCTATGAACATTTTACTAATTTCTGTTTTGTTTGAAATAATGATGTTACAGTAACACAAAACCCAAATACTTAACATTAATAAACTCTAAATAATAAGTCAATGACAATTCTGTGATTAAGTATTACCCAAAGGTTCCTTGACAAAACAATATAATATGCAAAATACAAATACCACAGCTCGGATATAGAGATGTGCAACCCATTATTTTCCTTATAAATTAGAAACTATAGCTGTAGAACCATCGTCATTATTTTCAATACTTTTATCGAATGACTTGATTACAGAAATTTGTCTCTTTTTTTATTTTGGTAGCAGAATTCTCATCTGTAGAATGGGTTTAAGCATTCATCTGAGAAAGATATATTATGCTGAGACAGACTTTCATTTGTTGGATTTACTTATTACCCTACATGGATTTGTATTTAAACACTTACACCAAACTATTGCAATTATTTACTGTTTTCCCAATGATTTATAAGTTTTAAAGGACAGAGTACATTATATTTTATTTTCATTCATGTCTTCATTTCCTGGCTAGAACACAATGAAAGTTTTATATGAATAAATAAATAATAATTTGCTCTGAAATTCTAAACCTTCTCCCAAAGAGTCATGGAAGAAAAATGTTTAATTCAAAATTATCTAAGCATGGGATGATGAACTAGTATCATAATTACCCAATTTATTCTGGTGTCCTGCAAAATAATGTTTCCTATTGTGGGCTTCATCTTTAAGATTCCTGCATCGCACATCTGATTAGAGTCATAGCTTCTCTGCCTATAACAACTAAAACTTTTTCACTGCTGCCTAAATCTGAAACAATTGCAGCAGAAATCCAAGCAGTTGTCCCTCATGGAGGCCAAATCTCTAGTCAGTCCAGCTAAACAAACAGAAAGAAATTTTTGAAGAAATTGAGGAAATGAAAAGGACAGCTCCACCTGAACACTGTGTATGTCACCCATCGGACTCGTGTCAGTATCTACAGAAGGGATGTTTCTATAACAGAAAGCCTACAATGTGAAACCTAAAACAAACAAACCATTTAAGTGAATATATTTTAAGGGGTTTTGTCAATTTTTGGACCTCATTAAAGCTACAAAATTACATAGTTTAAAAAAAAAAAAACTCTTCTCATAATTTCTCCATTTTCACTTTCTCTATTAAATTAAGTCACTGCTTGTCTACAATGCAGGAGACCCTGGTTCGATCCCTGGGTTGGGAAGATCCCCTGGAGAAGGAAATGGGCAATCCACTCCAGTACTATTTCCTGGAAAATCCCATGGACAGAGGAGCCTGGTAGGCTACAGTCCATGGGGTCGCAAAGAGTCAGACAGGACTGAGCAACTTCACTTTCACTTTTCATTACCACAGAGCAACTGACTTCAGACAGTCAATCAAAAAAAGGAAACAAGCATACACCATTAATCTAAACTTTGACATCTTATATTTTGTAAAACAAAAAAGCAAATTCTTTTTTGAGGTATAATAATCCTTTAGCTTTTGAAGTCATTAATACAAATGCATTGATCAAGAATAGAGTCATGACTACTCAGGTCAAACTCAACATCCATTGTACATGTTTTATGTTTTGGAAAATTTTATATACCAATATAGTAAGAATAATAAAGGACCTCTGTGATGAGCCTTTACTATACAGAATTCTGCCTGAATGCTATAAAACCTTAGGCATTCAAATTTCTAAAATGTCTTAATACTAAATTATAGTAAGAATGTTATAATTTAAGAAATGGAAGTGTAAAATAGTCAGTTTGAGTCTCTGCTATTCCATACATTAGTATGCAAACAATTGTTAGCTATAGTGATAAAAAAACAGTATGGCACTGGCTTAAAAACAGACACATAGACCAATGGAATAGAATAAAAGTCCCCAAAATAAACCCACAATAAACTAATCTTTGACAAGGGCATCAAGATTACAAACCAAGAAAGGGCAGTCTTTTTAATGAACAGTGTTGGGAAAACTGCCTGTCCACATGAAAACAACTGGTTTCCAATGCTTTTCATACACCATGTGTGAGGGTGCTAAGTCGCTTGTCTTGCCAACTCTATGGGACCCAATGTGACTGTAGCCCGCCAGGCTCCTCTGTCCGTGGGATTTTCCAGGCAAGAACACTGGAGTGGGTTGCCACGTCCTCCTCCAGGGGATTTTCCCGGCCCAGGGATTGAACCCATGTCACCTGCGGCTCCTGAATTGCAGGCAGATTCTTTACCGCTGAGCCACTGGGGACTCCCCCCATCTTATACCACACACAGACATTAACTCAAAATAGATTAAGGATTTAAATGTAAGCTCTGAAACCATAAAGCTGCTGGAAGAAAACATAGATGAAAAGCTTCTTGCCAATATGGTTTTGTTGCCTGTGCTTTTGATATTACATCAAAAACACAGGCAACAAGAGCAAAAATAGACAAGGAGGAGTATATTAAATTAAAAATACAGGGTTTAACATTCAAAATTTATAAGGAACTCACAGCACCGCTAAGGAAGGAGAACATTAGGTGGCTCTAACCAGGTGGAAATCTACGTCAGCAAATCTGAAATCTTCAAGACTGAGAAATTAAGTGAAGTGAAAGTCGCTCATTCGTATCGGACTCTTTGCGACCCGATGGAGTATACAGTCCATGGACTTTTTCAGGCCAGAATACTGGAGTGGGTAGATGGTCCATCCTCCTGGTGATCTTCCCAACCCAGGATGCAACCCAGATCTACCCGCATTGCAGGCGGATTCTTGACCAACTGAGCCACAAAAATTATAACCAATCACAAACAGCCAACTCGGCTTTTGGCTGCAGCCAATTACGTTCTTACTTAGCTTCCTCACTTTCTTTGTAAAAGCCTCTCCTCCCTGGCATTTGGTTTTGGATCACGTAATTTCAAAGGATTTGTGTGTGTGTGTGTGTGTGAAAATAAACTTTAAAATTTGAATACGCTTCCTATTATCATTTAAAAGTTCTACCACCAGAAAAACAAGCCAAAGGAACCCCAGCGGCCCCCAGGAACCCCGAGCGATCGGGCGGAGGTACCTGCGGAGCCCGCGGAGCTCGGCCTCCCCGCGGCCTGTGGACGTTGGGGCCCGCCCCGCCCCTCAGATCCCGGCCCTCGATTAGTGGCTCTGCCGGAATCCGGGTCAGACTGGTTCCGGCTCAAAACCCAGACCGGCCCAGAGTCAGACAGGGTCGGAGTGGAAGTTTGCTGGGTCCCTGTGAGGCTGCAGGGGAATAAAACTTTCTTGTAAGGTTGAATAGCAGATGACTTTACCAAAGATGATCTTTAGTTACAGTGGCCACAGTGGAGAACTTGTAACCGAGAGGAGCTTGACCATTTCTCGAAAGGAGCTGCCTTTCGAGAAAAAAGGGCCTCAGCCCAGCATCACTGAGAAGGGTAGAGGGAAATTATTTTTCCTCCTCTACGATTTATCATGACCAAATGAGACACGGAGGGATACCCCACTCACTGTGGGGCCCGTTTACCGCCTCCTGGTGAAGGTGGTGAAGCCGACAAAGGGAAGAATTCTTACTGAAGTCCGCTCTCCTAAACCTGTCTGGCTGCCTGGTTGAGAAGATGGGACTATAAAATGGAGTCGTGTCTGACTCTTGCGACCCCATGGACTGCAGCCCGCCAGGCTCCTCTGTCCTTGGGATTCTCCAGGCGAGAAGACTGGAGTGGGTTGCCATTTCCTCCTCCAGGGGATCTTCCCGCCCCAGGAATTGAACTCAGGTCTCCCACTTTGCAGGAAGATGCTTTACTGACTAAGCTATGCAAGAAGCTTTAAAATGGTGCAGCCCCTCTGGATAATGTTAATCTTATGGATTATTAATATTATTATTAATACTTAATAATATTATTATTAATTATAATAATATTAACATTATGGCTGCTAAGTCACTTCAGTTGTGTCCGACTCTGTGAGACCCCACCAGACTCCGCCGTCCCTGGGATTCTCCAGGCAAGAACACTGGAGTGGGTTGCCATTGCTTTCTCCATTAATATTATGGAGGATCCTCAAAAACTTTAAAGAACAGCTAGTATATAGTTCAGCAATCCCACTTCTAGGTATATATCTGAAGGAAATAAATTCAATATTTCACAGAGCTATCTACGCCCCCATGTTCTTGCAGCGTAATTCACAATAGCCAAGATACGGAAAGAGCCTGAGTATCTGTCAATAGATGAATAGGTAAAGAATATGAAAATGTGAAATATATATATATATATATATATATGTATATAGTTGTTGTTTTCTCTCAGGTGGGTGTCGTGTCGGGTTCCCTGGAAGGCAAGCAAGGTGCAGTTGGAACCCAGAGGGTGCACTGCGTGTCTTGAGGGGTGTGTCTAGGGAGGAATGCTGGTCCTGATGGAGGTGTCAGAGAGGATGGCTGGGATGCACCTTGCTTCAGGGCTGAGTCCGAAAACGCTACGTGAGGCCCGCGTCACTGCAGCCACAACCACTCTCTGCAGAGGGAACCCTGTCCTGTGGAGATCTGCACAGAGGGGTGCTGGAGGGAGGTGGGGAGAGGGGTGCGGGAGGGAGGTGGGGAGGGGGGTGCGGGAGGGATGGGGAGGGGTGGGGGATGGAGTGGATGAGGCAGGTAGCGGGGTGGGGGCGGGGGTGGCGGTGGGCAGAGGCAGAGGAAACCTGGCATTTCTCAGAAGATAAATTGTATATCTCCACCTGAAAATCAGGGGAAATGTCTATAGCCTTAATAACATTATGAGCTTAGACTTGGAAGGACACGTACTTACCTGATCATCTCATCTTGGGATTTTAACCATTTGTATTTGCTTCTCATCAGTTTCTGCTGCGTATGGTATTGAGGAATTTATAGCAAGTAATGGTCATGAAAAAGTGAAAGTCACTCAGTCGTGTCCGACTATACAGTTCATGGAATTCTCCAGGCCAGAATACTGGAGAAGGTAGCCTTTCCTTATCCAGGGAATCTTCCCAACCCAGGGATTGAACCCACATCTCCTGCATTGCGGGCAGATTCTTTACTAGCTGAGCCACAAGGGAAGCCCAAGACTACTGCAGTGGGTAGCTTACCCCTTCCCCAATGGACTTTCCCAACCCAGGAATGGAACTTGGGTCTCCTGCATTGCAGACGGATTCTTTACCAACTGAGCTATCAGGAAAGCCTTAATGGTCATGAGAAGACTGTATTGCTTTGGATCTAGTTTTTCCTTTGTCATCAGGTCAGACTCAGTGGTATCTCTTAATTCTGCACCCCTCATGGTTCCAAAGCAATTCAAATCAATTTGTTGCCATTTTGAAAATCAGGGCTTAAACGAAAATTGAAAATTACTACTGGCTGGTTCTTAGAGCATAAAATCTTTATTAAAAAGTTAAATCTAATGCTTCACTTTTCTATTTTTGGTACAAATAAAATCCATACAAATACCAGTATATCCAAAGGTAAGACTCACCTAAAATTCTACTTTGTGCAATACTGGAGATAAAAAAATCTTCTTGTTTGGGCAGAAAAGAAGAGGCTTCAGTTCAGTTCAGTTCAGCTGCTCAGTCATGTCCGACACTTTGCAACTCCATGAACCACAGCACACCAGACCTCCCTGTCTGTCACCAACTCCTGGAGTCCACCCAAACCCATGTCCATAGAGTCAGTGATGCCATCCAACCATCTCATCCTTTGTCATCCCCTTCTCATCCTGCCCTCAATCTTTCCCAGCATCAGGGTCTTTTCAAATGAGTCAGATCTTCGTATCAGGTGGCCAAAGTATTGGAGTTTCAGCTTCAACATCAGTCATACCAATGAATACCCAGGACTGGTCTCCTTTAGGATGGACTGGTTGGATCTCCTTACTGTCCAAGGGACTCCCAAGAGTCTTCTCCAACACCACAGTTCAAAAGCATTAGTTCTTTGGTGCTCAACTTTCTTCACAGTCCAACTCTCACATCCACACATGACCACTGGAAAAACCATAGCCTTGACTAGACGTACCTTTGTTGGCAAAGTAATGTCTCTGCTTTTCAATATGCTATCTAGATTGGTCATAACTTTCCTTCCAAGGAGTAAGCGTCTTTTAATTTCATGGCTGCAGTCACCATCTTCAGTGATTTTGGAGCCCCAAAAAATAAAGTCTGACACTGTTTCCACTGTTTCCCCATCTATTTCTCATAAAGTGATGGGACCAGATGCCATGATCTTCATTTTCTGAATGTTGAGTTTTAAGCCAACTTTTTCACTCTCCACTTTCACTTTCATCAAGAGGCTTTTGAGTTCCTCTTCACTTTCTGCCATAAGTGTGGTGTCATCTGCATATCTGAGGTTATTGATATTTCTCCTGGCAATCTTGATTCCAGCTTGTGTTTCTTCCAGCCCGGAGTTTCTCATGATGTACTCTGCATATAAGCTAAATAAGCAGGGTGACAATATACAGCCTCGACGTACTCCTTTTCCTATTTGGAACCAGTGTATTATTCCATGTCCAGTTCTAACTGTTGCTTCCTGACCTGCGTACAGATTTCTCAAGAGGCAGGTCAGGTGGTCTGGTATTCCCATCTCTCTCAGAATTTTCCACAGTTTATTGTGATCCACACAGTCAAAGGCTTTTGCATAGTTAATAAAGCAGAAATAGATGTTTTTCTGGAACTCTCTTGCTTTTTTGATGATCCAGCGGGTGTTGGCAATTTGGTCTGTGGTTCTTCTGCCTTTTCTAAAACCAGCTTGAACATCTGGAAATTCACGGTTCACGTATTAGTCACTATATTTTAGGTAATAGATTCACAAAACTCTTAAAGTGCTCTATACTTGTAAACTACAACAGAAAAAAATGTGTCTATGGACATATTTTCATTGTGTATATGCCAGTATATGTGTGTGTATATATGTTGCTATTTATGTTTTTATATACTTGCCAAATAGCCTACCGAGGTCACTGCTTCCAGATTTATCTTGTTTCAGGATTACATCAGGAACAATATATATCTAATTATTATGCTCTGCATCCTCAACGTTTGATAATTGGTTTCCTTTGGCAGTTGATTACACATACCTAGAAAAAAGAAAGGCTATTCTTATATATATTTTTTGCTTTAGTTTTGTCAATTGTTGTCAAAGGACATTTTTCAATATAATAATTATTAATTATATATCCAAACACAGAGTTCCACGATTATTTTAGCAAGCATTGAATGATTTGCTTAGTTCTAATTGTTTTAACAATATTGATTCAGTTAATATATCATTTGTTGTTTTTGTTGTTACATATTTATTTGAAAATAAAATGCATTCTAGGAAATTGATTTCAGCTTCAAGAGAAGAAAAGTACCTGATATTCAGACTGAGAAAAAGAAAATTAAATTAAAAGAACCATTTTGAAGGCAAAGCTCAAGCCTTTAAATTCCCATTTATAATCCATTATTTTTATAACCCTACACCTCTTTAATGATTCTGAGTAACAGTCTATGAATTTTGCCTGAAATCAGCTCAAATCCTTTTCACATTTGAGACATATTTTACAACGATAGGACTCAGTTAAACATATTTAACCACTAATCTATATGACAATGTACACCAACCATTAAGTAGATCCCAGATAAAATCTGGAGTTGATTTTTACTTTAATCAAGAGACCCTATAAAGCCATGGATTAAATACAATTAGATTAAACATAACTAGTTATTAATAAGGTGTAAGGACAAGTAAGAATAAATTATTAAGAGAGAGAAACAGACTGACAGAGATAGAGTTCTTTTACATTCCAAATAAAGGCTGAATTTCAATAAAGGTAAGTAAAGTGCAATGTAGCAAGAATTCTTCACAGACCTTTTAGCATTCGAGTTATAGCATGCATGGTGCATCGTGCAATTTTACAAGCCTGCAAAATAGTAACATTAATGGCCCAGCATCTTTAAAAATCATAAGTCTGCAAAATGGTATCACTTGCCATGCATATTGAATATTAATAATATTTAAGTAGTTGCGTTTATTAACCTTTTACATTAATGGTCAGAAATGAAACATGCTGAGAAGAATTGCACGACAGAAGGGGAAAATGTTTCTGACGACTATTGGGTTTCATTTGACAGTTAATAAAAACCATCAAGTACATATTATGTTAGATTAGCCAAGATCTGGATTCCATATGACAAGTCATTATTATTAAAGGCAAATGGAGGGTATTTTCAAATACACCCTGGAGTGAGGTAGACTAAAATATGATACTGCACTCTTGAATGTCAAGGACATTCTGTGCAGTGTGTAATGGAAAGCTACAAGTAATGTGCAGTTTGGAAACTATTTCATGTTCCTCTGAAGACCTCAAAGCATCACACTGAATATTTTATTGGAATCTGTCACCCTCTGCCATAGGTTCAAGTGCATAACAAATATTTATGGACAGTCATGGTTTTGATGACGGAGATAATGTGTCAGTGAGAACCTCATCATTACGCTTAGCATATGAGGAAGTATATAATGTCTGACTCTTCCTGTTTCCCCTTCTTTTTCTTTTATTTAAAAATAATCAGTTAAGATTTACATAATCTGTAAGTCATTCCTGGTTAGAAAATCAGAGTCATAAATGCCTGAGTGATTTTTCATCATGTAGTAAGTGATAAGCTGGCTAATTATGCCTTCCTAAATGTCAGCTCTACTTATTAGAAAGTAGAAAGACCCCTGAGAGTAGGAAAATTTTAAGACTATTAAACTTTTAAAGTATGCAAATACTGGTAACCTCAGAAATAAGTGCTTTGTCACAATACAGAAAATCTAACATTTTGACTAGGAAAAAATGTTATTGTTCAGTGTGAGAATTCTTTTGTGTAATAAAAGCAAAAACTTGGAATCAGAAGACCTGAATTCAGGTATGTTCTCCATGTGCAGTGTGCCTTCTAATTTGCATCAGTCATGTCCAACTCTTTGGGAATCCGTGGACTGTAGGCCACCAGGCTCCTCTGTCCAAGGGATTCTCCAGCAAGAATACTGGAGTGGGTTGCCATGCCCTTGTCTAGGGGATCTTCCCAACCCAGGGATCAAACCTGTGTTTCTTTACATTCCCCGCATTGGCAGCAGGTTCTTTCCCACTAGCACCATCTGGCCTGTTATTTACTAGATTAACCTAAGTACATGGCTTAACCTTGGCTGAACCTCTTGTTTTCTCAATTAATCTTAATCCAACCCATGTCACAATGTTGTGTCCAGAATTACATGTAAATAAAGTTTTCTAAACTGTGTAAAAGTTCAGGAAATGCAATACACTGCTATTAACAATTGCAATTTAAATAGTAACGGAGCGCTGATCTTTATTTGCCTGAAGACAGGATGGGGGATTAGGGGAAGAGGAGTGCATTATGAATTACAAAGGGGAATAAAAAAAACCTTGGGGACTGTGTACATGTTCATTGTCTTGATGTAGTGATGGTTTCATGGGTGTAGACATATGACAGAGCTCACAGTACACATTATTTGTAGTTTATTATATGTCAATTGTACTACAATAAATCTGTTTGCTTTTTAATTCAAGGGCTACTACCATTACAAGGAAAAAATAAAGGGTTTCATAAATATCACATTGCACATAAGATGGGTAGAAAAAATATGCAGTATTCTTAACTCATGTACAGTTCAAAAACAGGCAAAAAATTATACAATTTTGGAAGTCAAGATAATTAATACTGTTAAAAGAGAGGGAAGAAGCAGTAATTGAGCAGGAGCAAAAAAAGATAATCAGTATTGAACATATTCTATGCCCTCACCTGGGTTGTTGTTACATGAGTTATGTTTGAGATAACTTCTTGAGATATGCATGGTAATAAGCGTATATCCATTTCCATGAATTATATTAGAAAGATTACTTCAGTTCAGTTCAGTTCAGTTGCTCAGTCGTGTCCGACTCTTTGCGACCCCATGAATCGCAGCACACTAGGCCTCCCTGTCCATCACCAACTCCCGGATTTCACTCAGACTCACGTCCATCGAGTCCGTGATGCCATCCAGCCATCTCATCCTCTGTCGTCCCCTTCTCCTCTCGCCCCCAAACCCTCCCAGCATCAGAGTCTTTCCAGTGAGTCAACTCTTCGCATGAGGTGGCCAAAGTACTGGAGTTTCAGCTTTATCATCATTCCTTCCAAAGAAATCTCAGGGCTGATCTCCTTCAGAATGGACTGGTTGGATCTCCTTGCAGTCCAAGGGACTCTCAAGAGTCTTCTCCAACACCAAAGTTCAAAAGCATCAATTCTTCGGCACTCAGCCTTCTTCACAGTCCAACTCTCACATCCATACATGACCACAGGAAAAACCATAGCCTTGACTAGACAGACCTTTGTTGGCAAAGTAATGTCTCTGCTTTTCAATATGCTATCTAGGTTGAACATAACTTTCCTTCCAAGGAGTAAGCATCTTTTAAGAATGGAATGATTTGTGAGCAAATCAACTCCTTGACCGCTAGTTTCATACTTTGCCAACTAGATGAATTGAATTATTTACCTGGAGAAGTAAAGGTCCCTATGCCCTTGGGAATATATCTAAGCATTTCAATTCTAAAGTTTCTACTAGCTCATTAAATAATAAGAGACTTCTCGCTCCCACACAGCATATCTTAGAACAAAACAGTGTACAGTCTTGTAAGCTTATAAATCTGAGTTCTCCTCAAAAAGGAATCAACACAATACATACACGTAGATTACTATAAGGGATTGGCTCACATGGTTATAGAGGCTGAAAGATCCCAAAATCTACAGTTGGCAAACTGTACATTCAAGAGTGTTGGTGCTAATAGTTCCAGTCTGAAACCAAAGCCTATGAACCAGGAAAGGCAATGGTGTATATGCTGGTCTGAGTCCAAGTCCAAAGGCAGGAGAAGATGACTGTCTCAGCCTGAGTTTAAAAACAACCAATCAAATTCTACATATCAATGGGTTATTCCCTGTTAAGATATTCAAATCATTTAAAATTTGATTTTTATTTATTTATCTTTTTCTTGGTCAGGCAGAAAAAAAAAACACATGTTCTGTTACTCAGCCTTTTTGTTGTATGGAGGTCCTCACTGCACTAGGTGAGATCCACCTGCATTGGAGATGGCAGTCTGCTTTACAGTCCCCTGATTCAGTGCTAATCTCACCCAGAAACATGCTTACGTACACAGCCAGAAATAATGTTTGACCAAGTATCTGAGCACCCCAATACGATTTAGTGTCTGCAGCTTTGAATCCCAAAGACCTTGGATCTTTCTTAATTTCTTCCTGTAAATCATACCAGTTTCATCACCAGACCTGCCCATACTACTTAAATATTGCTGAATTCCTTCCTACTACAATTCTGCTACCAACAGTCTAATTCAATTTGATAACACATATATTGGATCAATTAAAGTAATTTCTGCCAGTTTTCCACTGTACTTAGAATAACATCAATGTCCTATAGGGAGGCCCTACATAAATTGGATGACCCCACCTTCCTCTCAGGCCCCATATTATACTCAGATGCTGAAGCTGAAACTCCAATACCTGATGCGCAGAACTGACTCCTTGGAAAAGACCCTGATGCTGGGAAAGATTGAAGGAGGGAGGAGAAGGGGACGACAGAGGATGAGGTGGTTGGATGGCATCACCAACTCTATGGACATGAGTTTGAATAAACTCCGGGAGTTGGTGATGTATGGGAAGTCTGGCGTGCTGCAGTCCATGGGGTCCCAAAGAGTCAGACACAACTGAGCAACTGACCTGACTGAACTCGCTCTGTCCATGTCAATATTAGCCTTCTCTTTTTGTGGGGGAATTCTGCAAATTCTTGCCTTTCAGAGCAGTCCACAAACTTGCTCCTTCCATGGAATGCTCTTGAGTTATTCCTCCCTAAGATGACTCCTTCATATCTTTAAAAGTTCAGCTTAATATTGCCTTTCAGAGAGAATACCTATGTCAGTCTTTTCCAAAAGCAACATGGCTCACTGTTTTGACTGATCACTACGAGTTAGACAGTATTTATAAAAGGTGTCAATCATCCCAATTCATCACTTTCTTCCATTGCTAGTTTTTTCTGTACCTGTTTGTAGCCAATTTGGATAGGTAAAAATAGATGAAAAAGTTAAGGAACACTTGTACTGTCTTTTATCTCTCTGTACTAAGCACTAGCTGTAGCAGCAACAATAATATTTCACTATTAATAGGGATATCTTGATATCATAGTATACTAATAAATAATATGTTGAATTTCCATTTTCTTTATGATTTGAAATTTTATGTATATTTTACTGGTCACTAGTATTTATTGATATCACCTTATTCCATAATTGAGTATGAATTAACTTTGATATATGTTATTCTAGTAATTTCTCTGGTGAACTAAAATCCAGATGGGAGAAATAGCAGAAAATGAGTCTGAATATCTATTTGAAGGTGTAATTATTATCTAAATGTCTAAATGAGCTATTCATTGAAAGTACCTCCCTGAAGCTGCTGCTTCCAAAATGTGTTGAAAAGAATAGGAGGTAGATATACAATGAGATGTAACACTCCTACCATTAAAAACTCATCTGTACACACTGTAAACTAAAGGCTTTTCTTAATTCTCTGCAAAAAACCATGAACACATTGAGGCTGCTTGTTACCAACTGTGAATCAGAAATATAAGCAGGTTGGTTTATTTAAAAGATGTATAAAGACAAAAAATATTTATATGGGAATAATTGTATTTATGGATCAGCAATTCAATATGAAAGAGAAAAATGACTCTTAAGGAGCAAGTTATGGTGGAAAATAAATAAACTGCTATATATAGTTATAACTACATGTATAGTGTGACTTGGGTGTCCCCAGTGGGTCAGTGCCAAAACAGGAGTCACAGGAGACACACATTCGACCCTTGAGTTGGGAAGATTCCTTGGAGGAGGAAATGGCAATAATACTCCAGTATTATTCTTGCCTGGAGAATCCTCTGGACAGAGGAGCCTGGTGGTCTATAGTCCATGGGGTCGCAAAGAGTTGGACACAACTGGAAGTGAGCAGGCCCACATAGTGTGACTCATTCCAATGCTGCTCATATGTCTACATTGGGGGGCATACTTGAGTGATAAGGATCCATTAAGTCTTATATTTTAATTGTGGCCAAGGTAATATATAGAAAAGGGCAAAGAGTGTATACCAGTTTATAGTGACAAAATATATCTAATTGCCCCTGAGAGAGGGGAAGAAGGTGAAGGCTGGACTATGTGAATGAATGGGAGTATTCTAAGAAGTGAAACTTCTCCTGAAGTCTAAGATGACATGCTGCTTCCTGTCTCTGAATCAGAAGAGGAGATTTCACTAGTTTAGCTGTAACAACAGTCAGAGCATAACAGCCTTTTATAATATTTATCTCTGTGTTATAGAAATGATTTGAGTTTTTCATTTCACAATGCCCCTGTATTTTTATATATTGCTGTTACAAGTAATCTATTTTGTAGCATTGCATATAAATAATAAGCTGTAACTTTAAATTCATTGTTTCCCATTCTTGAGTTACAAGTTCTTTTAATTTGTTGATGGAAATTGATGGATCAAAATGGAATTTTGATGGTAAAGCCTCAGGTCATAAAATGCTTCATTAACATATCACATAGAATAGCACTTTCAATTTCTGCATTATTCTAAAATGTAACTGAGTTTATAACAACATTATTCTTTGCTGTGATGGAAGTAGCACAGTACATTGATTAGCATGATTGTGGATTGATTAGATTTCATTTTACATTGATGAGTCAAAAGGGAAAAGCAAAGGAAACTGTGCTGACTCCGAATTTTTGAAATAGCAAGTGAAACAGTCTCTGTTAACCAAGCAGTATTGAAAGTTATTTCCTATTCCCTAAAAGTCCATTCTGAACTCTATATTATAAATACCATAGGATAGTGAACCCCTGGTAAAATAAAGCAATAAAACTTGAATACCTCAACTAAAGTGATTTGGGGAAGATTACCTCGAAGAAAAATAAAAGTTATTCCCCAAGGGAAAAGAAGGCATCAGCCTTCACCATGAGATATCAGAAACTTGGCCGGAAGTGATAGAGAAATTAGAACAGTGAGATTATATTTGATGTTTTGATGATCACCCACAAATCTATAGGAGTACAAGGCTACTCCAGTTTGCATGTGTGCATTCAGCCACCGATTCTTGAATAGCAATGTGTGCCAGGCACTCTGTTGGTCTCTGAGGATACAATGAAGAGCAAGATTTTCTTCCTAGAACACTTTTTCACAGTCCAGTATGACTTACTTTCTCAGCAACAATTGATCATTTCTTTTTCTATTCCCTTGCTCTCCTTTGGTTTCAAGGTCACAGCACTGTCTTGTTTTCCTTTCTAATCTCTCCAACTTTTTTGTTACAACCTCAGTAAATATTTTCTTTTCCCCAAATTTTAGAGTTTTCAAAGATTCTGCCTCAGAATAGCTCCCAACAGTCAAATACAAAGAGATGAATCCCGATCTGTGTCTCAGGATCTTATTTACTTTTGATATCTTTACCCAGATACAAGACTTACTGGCATTCCAAAAAAGTATATTATTTGCCCACAAAACTTGTCCTTTCTAGTTAGTTTTATAACTGGCATCACAACTTGGCTTTCACTTAGTTTCAGATCTTTGGAATTAACTTTGAGCCCCCTGACCCCTTGTATTACTTGTAACTAATTATCAATCATGGCAAATACTATCTAATTTCCATTCTCAGAGACTCTGTTCTAATCAGGTCTTAAGTATTCTTGCTTCAGTCTATGGCATGATAAAATATTAGCTCTTTTTTACACACATTTTTTCATTCCCACTTTAAATTCAAACATCTCAACTCTTCATTTTTAAAGCACAACTTGTCGTATCACTTCCACATACTTTTAAAATACATTAAAAATAATAAAACTCCTGATAGTGATCCACTGTCTCCTGAAATAAGTGGTTTTCCTCACAGCATGTAAGACAGTCTATAATATAGTTACACAGTGTTTTTCCCAAGTCATATATCAAGAGCTGTGACGAGTCTGAAATTTTACCCTGATTTTAGTGGCAAGTCTTAAGAATGCCAGAGAAACACCTAAGACTTCTGCATCAGACAAAGGACTGTATTACCCTGGGCACAGCAGGAGCATGGACTTCTTGTCCCTCCTCCCTTTCAAGTCCCCAGGGCAACGTGAAGCGGCCCAGCTGGGTGTTGTGCACACAGGGGACTTACAGCTGAGAAACTCTGAGTTTAAGGAACCTTGCACTTCTGAAAGAGGAAATTTCGCTAGCAAACCTGCTCATCATTTCTTCCTTCCTTCTATATCTAGCTGGGAGTCCCTAACTATAAGCCAGTTCTAACTAGAAGACTGCGGATATGGGAGCCTGCTGATACAAGCCACGCAGATCAGTCTCCCAATAAATCCATAGATGATAGTGTTGGCAGAGCATTGCAGGCAATTCATGCAAAACATATCATTCTACTACCATCAGATGATCAGCTCATAATCTTGGAGTGGTGAAAGATTAGTGGCTCAGCTGTTGGCAGTGGGAGTAGACAAATTAGCTGGGTGAGAAGACATTTTTTTTTTTTTAGTCCATTCATATCATGCATCGTCTTCATCTGTGCTGCTATTGCCATTTTGTAAGTGGACTTATTGGGTAAATGTTGGGTTTATTTGGCAAAGCTACTGACTTAAATTCACAGATGTCACCATGTCCCTGACTGTCGTGAGCATCCACTGATCTCAGTACTCTGGGTGGCATTTTTTTGAAACATGAGTATTTCTCATAAGGGATTCCCTGGTGGCTCATATGGTAAAGAGTCTTCCTGCAATGTAGGAGATCTGGGTTTAATCCCTGGGTTGGGAAGATCCCCTGGAGAAGGAGATGGCAACCCACTCCAGTATTCTTGCCTAGAAAATCCCATAGATGGAAAAGTCTGACTGGCTACAGTCCATGGGGTGGCAAAGAATTGGACACGACTGAGAGACTTCACTTTATTTCTCATACTGTCTTGTTCCAGGAAGTCATCACAACTACTCCCCATCTCCCAATCACCAATTTTCCTAGGCCCTTGACTTTCCTGCCAATCAATAGTCATTATCCATTAGTCAGTCTACTATTGATCTGTGACTTAGATTGTTCTTTCACACAAAGTGCACAGTCAGGTGTACCTGTTAAAATTCTATCCACTGGGAGAATAGTCCTACATCATTGTTTTTTGAGGCTATTCTTTATTAAAATAAGAGGCAGAGATGCCTACTTACCAACATACAGTGCAGATCCCTCTGTAAAGCAGGTTGATGTTTTTTCCTCTTCAATTAGCTTATTTATTATAAGTACTCAAAATAAGGCTCCAGGTGTGGATGAAAAAAACTATGTTGAAGTAGGAAAACAAAGTATCATCCATCTGCTCTGGCAATTTGGGGCACCTTATACATGTATTCAACCCTCTCATTTATATTATACTTCCATTTTATGATAAAATGCTGGTGCTGTGCATGTCCAAATTTATGGTTCAGTGGGTCAGATAATATCCCATAAAGGACTGGCAGTTTAAATCACACAGTTAGTTTTTCTGTGATCAAATGTTCAGTCTCTGCTAGGGTCTAGCAGCAGGCTAAAATTGCTTTAAAACTGTTGATATTAATCAACAAAGAAGGGGGTAGACTTATTAAAAAATCTTGGAATATATTTTCTGATTCTCCTACTGGAACCATTTGCCAGAACTTTATTCTACATTATTATCTGCCTCCTACACCATTGAAACTGATGTCATAAATTCCAAGTGAGAGGGATGCTCACACCAGTCTAGACCCCTGTGGAGCCTGTTTGCCTGGAGAATCCCAGGGATCGGGGAGCCTGGTGGGCTGCCGTCTATGGGGTCGCACAGAGTCGGACACAACTGAAGTGGCTTAGCAGCAGCAGCAGCAGCAGCAGCAGCAGCAACTGTTTATATGTTGATTGCCATTTAAAACTGGCAACCTCACATAGTATCCCACACGTAGTTCCTAGAAGCAAGTTCAAATAAGACATATATCACCTCCCAAATCCAGAGATCCACTGAGAGTTGTGTCTTTCATCCTGATAGGTAGATGCAGCAACTTGGCTCTTGTTTTAGTTATTCACCATACAAGTAGACATTCTAGAAATTTCACCTTCTAGCTTTGGGAAAAGTATGTATTGATAAGACCTCTAATGTGCTTACTATTTTTGGCATCCATCTTAGCTGAGCGATGCATGCACCACCAGGAAAGACTCTGAATTAGAATGATTGGCCAAAGACCACCCGGAAACTAACCCCATCACCATAAAATCTGAGACTGCGAGCCATGTGGCAGAGCAGTTCTCCTGGGTTCCCTTACCCTACTGCTCTCCACCCGGGTGCCCTTTCCCAATAAAATCTCTTGCTTTGTCAGCACATGTGTCTCCTTGGACAATTAATTTCCAAGTGTTACACAAGAGCCCTGTTTCAGGCCCTGGAAGGGGTCTGCCTTCCTGCAACAATATCAGGGAACTTAATTCCATTCATAGCATCCATCACCACAATCTTCAACCTATAGAATTCACCCATAAAAGTACACTTCATGTTGAACACAGCTGATTTATTTTCATTAAAACTTTGTAATACATACGATCAGAATCTAGGCTTGCTCTTAATCGTACTTTTCTTATGACTTCAGAAGACAGAGTCTCTTGAAAAACTGTCTTTTTACTGAACCCCTTCCTTAACAATTCATTTTCCCTGTGTCTGCTCCCAGTGACTATAAGGAGAAGCATGACTATGGCCTTAAAAAGTTAAAACCTCTACCACCTGATGTCGCTCTGCCTTGCCTTCTGAACACTCTTTATTCATATCATAACCAGTGATATTCTGAAGAATTTTGTTGACAGTGCATGGGATGGATCATATATGTCTTGTTTACCAAAGCAAGAATTATTTGCACCTTGCATATATGAACATGCCTATTGTAGAATCCCATGTTGAGATCCTGCTTCCGAGTAGCCTCTTAGTGCCCTGGTACCTAAATATGTATCAGTCCCATCCCAGAAGGAGGCAATACGCTCAAAATAGGATAATCTGAGGATAATTTATTTACCAAGAAACAAACTATAAAATTTTGGATATATTATATTTGAACCAAAACCAATAGCGCAAGAATTCAGACCAGAGGCGTAGATCTGTCATCAATTTTTGGCCCAATCAAGACAGAGTCATTGAGGCAGACCACACGGAGAGGCAGAGCACAGTGCAGTCAATACAGAAAGCCCCAGATAACTTTCTAGAGAACCAGACCCGAAACGTTCTCACGCACCTATTTTTTTTTTTCATCAGATCTCAGGCTTGGAATCCTCATGGGTTGAATGCAACAGTATTCCAGAAAGCAAATAGCTCTTTGACGTAAGCCATGCAGTTTAGCCTCCTATCACAAAAAACAGGAAGAGAAGAAGAGGATTACCATTAACTAATAACAGTTATTAAACCTCCTACCCTGTTCACCCCAAGGCTGTTAAAGAGGAAAAGAAAGAGAGACTTTTGAGTAATTCCTCTCAACAGGAGGTTCTTAAAATGTTACCCACTCCAGTATCAGATATTAAGGCTGCAGGTTAGCTGCATCAGATCTTGTTTCTGGAATGAGTCATTTAAATTCCCCCAATTTTTTGTAAATATAGAGCAATAAGGCTGCTATTCTATTCAGACTAAGTATAAAAAAATCTTTGACTTAATGCTAATGCCTCTCATGATACTATAGGTATTCAAACCTGGTGAATTAAAAGCCTGGTTGTCAGTAAGGACTATGAGTATCTCTGGAAGAGAGAAAATTGATCGCTTTCTTACCCGCACCTCTCCAATATATTGTATTATGAAGATGTCTCGGGATAAACCTGGTTTAGCCCAGCTGAAATTTAAAAGTAGGAAAAGTCAATGAAGTCTCCAAAATAGAAATACACTGAAGGAGTTTAAGCTTGCCCCAATGAAAGGATTCAAAGTTTTGTGAAGGGTATTAATTAGCATATAATTATTTTGATCAGTGACCCATATAAGGGGGCTTCCCTGGTGGTTTAGTGGTAAAGAATCCTCATGCCTATGCAGGAAGCACAGGTTCAATCCTAGGTCAGGAAGATCCCCTGGAGAAGGAAATGGCAACCCCTTGTAGTTTTCTTGTCTGGGAAATCCCTTGGACAGAGGAGACTGGCAGACTACAGACCATGGGGTCGCAGAGACTCAGAAAAGACTCAGGGTCTAAATAACCACCACCACTCTACGAGCAAATACACATTGAAAATAGAAATCTTAACTTTCCTTGTTGAAAATAAGGGAAAAACTTTTCCTTCCCCCTTTCTTAGAGCATTTACTTTAGAAAACTTTTAAGTTCTGTGTCTTTCAACTATATATAAATATTTTAAAAAATAAATAAATCTTGCCAGCTTTAAGGCCTAGGAAGGGCTTCCCTGGTAGCTCAGCGGTAAAGAATCTGCCTGCAAGGCAGGAAATGCAGTAGACTCGGTTAAGTCCCTGGGTTGTGAAGATCCCCTGGAGGAAGAAATGGCAACCCACTCCAGTATTGCCTGGAGAATCCCATGGACAGGGAAGTCTGGCTGGCTATAGTCCAAAGGGTTGCAAACAGTCAGACATGACTGATGAAACTTAGAGAAATTGAAGGCCTAGGAATACCTCTCTCAAAGACCTAGGATCCATCTCTTCAAAATGCACTTATCGAGGAAAATAACATATGCTCTGTCTTCCAATTTCCATGAAAGGAGGGCAGAAACCTAACTTAAAAGAGCCATCTTGCTCCAAAACTCCCTCTTGTCATAAAATCTTGGGATGCTTAATTTTCCTTTAGATAAAGCAGTTAACTAACACATATGGTCACTATAGTTATCATATAAATGCAAGAGAAACTATACTTGAAGAACAGCACTGGTAAATTCTCTTACTTTGGGACTAATTAATGGTTTTCTTGAGAACATGAATGCATATGCTTGCATCTATAAAGAGCGATGATCTCAGGCGGCCATGGAGTGCTATAACTTAAAGTGAGATCTTAGTTCCCTGACCAAGAGTTGAACAAGGGTCACAGCTTTGAGAACTCTGAATCCTAGCCACTAGACCACAAGGACCAGTGGCCTTGACACAGGACTTTCATCCTTGTCTTCTCTGAAGAAAGAATTCAGCAAAGAGACAGAAAGTAGTGAAGCAGGTAAAGCATTTATTAGAGGGAAAGCTGTATGGGAAAACACAGGGGTGGGCTTGGAGAGAGAGTCATGTTTTGGGGATGGTTTAAATTGTTTATATGGAGGCAGTTTTCTGGGTTCCATCTGACCAGTCATCTGGCTTTGACTTGCTTCATGCACTTATGTGATCTGACTCAGGGATCTCCCAGACTGTCACGCAAATATTTTAGCCAAGATGGATTCCAGCTCACTGGTCTCTGGGAGTTTGAGGACATATTATGGGCTAGTGTCCATTTTCTTTTTTGACCCTTAAGGAGACTTTTGGTGCATATGTAGTTGAGAAGCTCTCCCTGACCTCAAGAATGAAAAATGTGGTCATCTTATCTTTTTACACAAGCAGAGCCAGTTCCTCTTTGCTCCTGCCTTTTTTTTTTTTTTTAATTTTTTTTTTTTTATTATTACCTTGAAGTACTGGCAGGAGATGAGTTTCAGCTGCTTGCCTGGAGCCCATCCACCTTCTACCTCAGTGAGATTTCTTCCAGTCTTTGCAGTCTCCTAGAAAGTTGCCTACGATGCATATCACATTCTGGTTTAATGCTTATTCAATAACAAAATTGTTTTCTTCCTTCTCTACCTTTGTGGAAAGGTGTTATAGGTTGTGAGATTTTGTTTTTAATTATATTTCTGCCACACTTGTTATTGAATAAATTGAGTCTCGCTGCTCCTTGATTTACAAAATCCATACTCAGAAATGTCAGTGAAAGAAAATGTGTCTTTAATCAGAATGCCAGCAGTCTGGAAAGATGGTGGACCCAGCTTCCTCAGAAACCACCTCTGAAGAGTCTGCTTGGTCATGAGAGTTTTAAAGGGCAATAGAGAAATATCTCATGAACAAGATAACACATCGAGGAAGATGGCAAGAAGTCGAGGAGATTTCAAGCAGTAGGGGATATTGATGAGCCTGACCAACAATATCAGTGATAAACTGAGATTACTTCTCTGTGTGTTAGTCACTCAATCATACCCGACTCTAGTCCATGGGGTCACAGAGTCAGACACGACCAAGCAACTAACACAGAAAGAGATAATCTAAGTTTATCACTGAGATAGTTGATCAGATTCATCATTATCCTGCACTGCATGAAGGCTCCTTAACTTCTTGTGATCTTCCCTTACCCTGTGTGTTATCTTGATCATACAGTTTGGTCACACAGCTGTTCAAGAGATTATTAAAGAGGAAGCTAGGGAAGGGATCTAGTCATTTGTTAAATACTTATCCTTCATTTCTACTCCTTTGATTTATGTGATAACTGATAGGTTATGCAAGGTACTGGGTGATTAAAAAAATTGAAAGGTGTGCCTGGGCAAGAGATGAGTAGAGCATGGGGCTGCCTGGTTTAAAAGTTAGTTACAATATAGCTTTGTTAAAGTGACAAGAAAAAGGGCTTTCTGCTGTGGACTCTTTCCTGTAAGGAGGTGCTTAAACATCCCCATGTGTCAGAACATCATTCCATTTTTATGGGATTGAAGCAAAGATCCATCTTCTGTAACTTCTCCATGCTGACATAGGGTGCCATACTCTCAGAGTGGAAGATGCCAACGTGGATCTGTAATATCTCTTTGCTGATAATTTTAGTTGTCCATTTACATACATGAGCAGAGCAAGCTACAATTATTTTAATGCCCTCAAATATATTATGAGCAATGGTAAAGAACCTGCCTGCCAGTGCAGGAGACATAAGAGACTTGGATTCGATCCTTGGGTTAGGAAGATCCTCTGGAGGAGGAGATGGCAATCCACTCCAGTATTCTTGCCTGAAGAATCCCATGGATAGAGGAGCCTGGTGGGCTACAGTCCATAGTGCTGAAAAGAGTTGGAGGCGACTGAAGCAACTTAGCATGCATTTAATCTCATTCTCTTGAGGCCAGTTGGAATTGCAGTCGCCATAGATTCAGTACTGCTCAAGTCGGAGCAATTCATGTCATGGCTACAGTCTGGTCATCTTGCAGCTATCTTCCCACCCCCCTACCCACCACCCCCAACCCTGGTGGCAGTTATAGTATCTGTAAAACAGCTCAGGAATGTTCATCAGGCCCTGAGTCTGTGACTATATTGTTCTAATCATTAACTGCTAGGTTACACATTGCAGTTGTTCTTTGGAGAATAAGTGCTGACAATAACGGTGTAAACTTAAAATCTGAAAAGCAAAGAGGGAAGCACCTTTAGCCAAACCATAGTAATTCATTTCTGTGAAGAACGACAGTACCTCTACAGGACTCTAGAAATAAGACACTCATCTCATATCTTTCTCCAGGTGCAATAACAGAATTTTAGAGTGACAGCATGGTGTTGGTAAAAGAACAAATTGGAACGCTTTGGAAGTAATTATCCCTGGATTTGGGTCATTACAAGAAAAAATAAAAGGAAAAGAAAAATTCTGTGAGACTGGATAAGCCATTTCTGGGACAATTATGGATTGAGAGGTTTTGAGGCAAAAGACACTTGACTGTTTCTTAACAATAGGTATCTGTTCCAGTGTGTAATTGATATATGAGAAAATGAGGGAGATATGGATTTATTTTCTGCCCAGAAATATAAAATAATACATACTGGCTAAAACTGACAACTGAGTTTTTTCATCTTTAGACCTTTGATTCTGTTTGTCCTCAACCTGGAATCAGCTTCTGTTTCCAGCTTTTCATTTATACATTGACATTCTTTCATTTATGTCAGTTTTAAATAACTGCAATCCTATGAAGCTTTTTCTGGTTGCCCACTTGGAAATGATCTTTCTATAAGACCCAATGTGGTATAAATTTTCTATGTGCTATTTTCATAGTCAAGTAAAGTTAGGTTTATTTAACAGGCTGTAGCATGGGAGAGGGCTTCCCTGGTAGCTCAGCCGGTAAAGAATCCACCTGCAATACAGGAGACCCTGGGTCAGGAAGATCCCCTGGAGAAGGGATAGGCTACCCACTCCAGTATTCTTAGGCTTCTCTGGTAGCTCAGAGTATAAAAAATCCACCTACAATGCAGAATACATGAGTTTGATCCCTGGGTTAGGAAGATCCCCTGGGGGAGGGCATGACAACCCACTCCAGTATTCTTGCCTGGAAAATCCCCATGGACAGAGGAACTTGGCATGCTACAGTCCATGGGGTTGAAAAGAGTTTGACATGACTTAGCAACTAAGCACAGCACAGCACAACATGGGAGAAGGTACTCTTAGAAGAGCCTTGATATTGTCACATAAAGGGTTTTGGGTTTGTGCTGAGTGATTCCAGGAAGGCAAGAGCCAGTTCTGTGTTGGACAGTGCAAGAAGGGGGAACATTTATGATGGTTTATCTGAGTGCTTATCTAGATAGCAAGAGAATTAAAGTGGAGCTAGAGTTGTTTTCCGGAGAAGGCAACGGCACCCCACTCCAGTACTCTTGCCTAGAAAATCCCATGGATGGAGGAGCCTGGTAGGCTGCAGTCCACGGGGTCCCTGAGTCAGACACGACTGAGAGACTTCACTTTCACTCTTCACTTTCATGCATTGGAGAAGGAAATGGCAACCCACTCCAGTGTTCTTGCCTGGAGAATCCCAGGGACGGGGGAGCCTGGTGGGCTGCCGTCTATGGGGTCGCACAGAGTCAGACACGACTGAAGTGACTTAGCCACAGCAGCAGCAGAGTTGTTTTCAGAAAAGGGTAATATTTATCATTTGGGGGGAATCAGAATAGCCTTGTCTATATCCTCTTCTGAGCCTTGCTTATGTTTGTTGGCAATATCAGGGCCTGAAAGTCAATGAGGTTTATTTTCACTTTCTTTGGTTGTCAACAGGGCCTATTTCATCTCTTTAATTAAAAAGCTCAGTTTTGAAATATGGTACTGAAGGTCTTAGAAAGGAAATGATGAATTTGAGTTCCGACAATTATAATTAGCACTGTTGGTACAGACTCTCAAATTCTGGATCCTGACCATGTCTCCCTTCAGTATGAAATTCTATATCCATGTTTCTCTGGGTTTGTT
Organism: Bos grunniens; assembly: GCF_055505025.1. NCBI lineage: Eukaryota > Metazoa > Chordata > Mammalia > Artiodactyla > Bovidae > Bos > Bos grunniens. The sequence goes on from NC_141188.1 coordinate 11,635,475, forward strand.
TTACACTTAACCGCTTAAGCCAAATGATCCCTTTTTTGATATGGTGCAATTTTCCAGATATTTTCAAAACTCAAGACTCTGATTAAAATACATTTTTTTTTTTTTTTTTAAAGGCCGGCACCGCTGCCACCGCCGCAGGAGCCGCGGAAACAAAGCGACGCCGCCGCCGCCGCCATTTTGTTGGGCCGAGGCTCAGGCCCAGCTAAAATACATTTTTAATGTATGAAAATCATCCTAACTGCTTGGGTGAAAACCTTACCTTTCTTTGTCATAAGTATCTAGATATTCTACAAACAGAGCATAAGAAGGATCCACTACAGTGAACCTATAATGTAGCCATTACAACTCTCTAATATTGATGGTAGAAAAAAGATACATTTTCTATTTCTCTACTGGGTATCTTCAACATCTCGATCAGTATAATGGTTCTGGGTGGTTGACAACTTGATTAATCTGCGTAGTCCCTGATCATAAACACACTCAAACTCTTTTTACTCTAAAGGATTTTCTGTCTCCTTTGTGGATAAGATCAATCAAAATCTGGATAAATCGAGTAGCTTATAGTGGAAGAGCCATATCTCAGTACTGAGAAATGCTCTGTCTTTTCTGGCTCATCTTAGCTTTTCTCAGTGAATAAAAGCTAATAAAATACCCTTTAAAATACCTAAGAAGTAGATCTATATCCTGGTATTTTACATGGTTTCCAAAAAATATCTGGAATAATTCCTTGTCCATTTCTTATTAATAGTTATATGTCAGGGATTAGCAAAATAAATGTTTTATGGTATCATAAGGCAAAAAACAATGCTTTACTTAATTTTTCCCTTCAAAACATTTGTTTTATCAGTTTGATTCTTCACTCTCTCTTAACCGCTACATCCAATAAGCCATTAATTGCTTAGGATCTGTCCCAAGTATTTTCTAGAATTCATCATTTTCCTAAACATGTCTCCTTCAGGCATACTATTCTTACTGATTTAATCTCTCAGCTTTCTCTTTGCAATGTTGTTGTTGTTTAGTTGTTAAGTCATGTTCAATTCTTTATGACTCCACAGACTGTACCCCGCCAGGCTTCTCTTTACATGATACTTCCCAGGCAAGAATACCGGGGCGGGTTCTATTTCCTTCTCCAGGGGATTTTCATGACCCAGAGGTCAAACCCATGCCTCCTGCATTGGCAAATGGGGTCTTTACCACTGAGCCCCCAGGGAAATCCTCTCTTAGCCATGACCCCCATCAATCCACCTTCTAAGGAAATGCAGCCTCTACATTAAAAATATCAGCATCACTTCACTCCCTTCAGATTAAAGTCTAAAATTACTTAGGCTTCATAACAGGCACATGTCATGTCAAAACTTCATCCCCCTCCTCATATTCAGTCTCCTCTCTTTTCGCACTTCACATTCTAAAGATTCAAAACTGCTCCAGAGTTTCCTGACAGCATTAGACCAACTCACACCTTTCTATCTTTGTTCAGTGGTATGGCTCTAGCCGAAGAGTAGTTTTTTCCCACTTTTTTTCTTTTTTTTTAAATCAGCCAACTTCTACTCATCTTTGAAAATTCCAATCTGGTATTATTCTTTTGGGGCACTGTACACAAATGCATCTGGAAGTGACTCTTTTCCTGCTACTCTAAATTCACTCATAATATTGGCTTGGTATGTTTTGTTGGCATGTCTGTTTCTCTGCTGCATGTTGTGAATCGTGTCCTATTTATTTATTTGTTGTTGTTGTTCAGTTGCTAAATCATGTCAGACTCTTTGTGACCCCATGGACTGCAGAATGCCAGCCTTCCCCGTCCTTCACTATCTCCCAGAGTTTGCTGTAATTCATGTCCATCGAGTCGGTGATGCCATCCAACCATCTCATCCTCCATTGTCCCCTTCTCATCCTGCCTTCAATCTTTCCTAGTATCAGGGTCTTTTCCAATGAGTCAGTTCTTCTCAACAGGTGGCCAAAGTATCGGAGCTTCAGCTTCAGCATCAGTCCTTCCAATATATATTCAGGACTGATTTCCTTTAGGATTGAATGGTTTGATCTCCTTGCTCTCCAAGAGACTCTCAAGAGTCTTCTCCACAGTTCAAAAGCATCAATTCTTTGGCGCTCAGCTTTCTTTATGATACAACTCTCACATCTTTACATGACTACTGGAAAAACCATGGTGATGGTGGTTTAGTTGCTAAGCCTTGTTTGACTCTTGCAACACCATGGATAGTAGCCTGCTAGGCTCCTCTGTCCGTGGTGTTCTCCAAGCAAGAATACGGAGTGGGTTGCCATTCTCTTCTCTAAGGTATCTTCCCAACCCAGGAATCGAACCGAGGTCTCCTGCATTACAGGAAGATTATTTGCCAACTGAGCTACTGCTGCTGCTGCTGCTGCTGCTGCTAAGTCACTTCAGTCATGTCCGACTCTGTGTGACCCCATAGATGGCAGCCCACCAGGCTCCCCAACCCTGGGATTCTCCAGGCAAGAACACTGGAGTGGGTTGCCATTACCTTCTCCAATGCATGAAAGTGAAAAGTGAAAGGGAATTCGCTTAATCATGTCCTGACTCTTTGCAACACCATGAACTGCAGCCCACCAGGCTCTTTCCTCCATCAGATTTGCCAGGCAAGGGTACTGGAGTGCCATTGCCTTCTCCAACTGAGCTACTAGAGAAGCTGTTTTCATTTTTCCCCTTCTATGTATTATAAAGTGACTGGACTGGATGCCATGATCTTCATTTTTTTAATGTTGAGTTTTAAGGAAACTTTTTCACTCTCCTTTATTTATGTATTTATTTATTTCAGCATCCTTCATTTATTTATGTTATCTCTACTTCAAAGGACAATGCCTAAAAGACAGGAGGCATTCAGATATTTATGAACTTTACTAAAATCAGCATTTTTGTAGCATATTTTGCATGCATGTTATTGTGTGTACTTATCATTTTCACTGTTACTAATATATTTTAATATATACGGTTCATAACACAATCGAGTTCTTTCTTTAAGTTAGATACAATTTTCCCAGCACAGCATATATATCATGTACTCAATGAATATTTGCTATATGAACTTATGAGGAAAAGAATCGCAATGCCAGAATTATTGAAATAATGTGTAATTATATAAGTGAAGTCTTAATGAACTATTTTAGAAATAAAAAGTAAAGAAAGAGACAATAATTGAGACTAGTGATATAATTTCCATAAAGAAAATCAGAAGAGAGTCACATTCTTATTTTTACTTTGTTTTATTTATAGTTTTTCTGTTTTATTTCTTGCTTCTTTGCTTCTCCCACTTGTTTTGTAATGAAATAATGGAAGACACTCAGGAATCCAACTGTTTGACTCAAAAGTAATTTAGTTCCTATGGATCTCAGTTTATTCACCAGTTAAATGAAAGAACAAAAATTTTGTCTGCTCTAACCTTTTTCTACGTCTTGACTCCATCTCACCTCACCGTTAGTAGCCTTGATAACTGCTGAGAGGTACTTTTCTTTTAATGGGATAAAGAGGAAATAAAAACTATCAAAAATGAAAAAAAAAAGACAAATATTTGTCCATCTATTTATAATTATTTACAATTAATGCATTTAATATTAAAATCTGCACATTTAACTTCTTGACAATAAAACCCTCAATAATTAAGTTCATTAATTAAGTTCATTAAGTTTAAGCCCTTCTTTCTCTTAAACAGAGTAGGATATTATATTTTGTATTGATCATAAATTATTCTGGTGAATACTTTTTCCTGCCCGAAATAAACCACCCTATATTTGCATCCAACCAAAAGATACATATTTTTCCTCCAAACTTGACATGGGTTCTGAAGTGAACATGCTCCTTGGATTTGGCTGCCTAGGCATTATAGTCAAAAATGTGGAAAATATTTTTTTTTGTTTGATGATGTAATCTTTCCATCATCTTTAGGTTGTTTAGTTAGTTCATTCAGAGTTCTAAAAAAAAGGTAGATTTTATATTGTAAAATATCTATATTACTTATTGGTGTGGAATCAAGTTTTGCCAGACCGAGTTTGTTAATGAGGTCACTTGACCATCAGCCATGTGACCTGGTGGTTGTGCTCTCTCAGGTTCTGTTTTACTTGACATAAAGAAAGAAAGCAGATGCTTTTCATAGTGTTTATTTCGTTGCCAACACCCATGGCCGCTCAATATAGAAGGAGAAATGGAAATGAAGCTTCTCCCTAGCATTTTATGATGGTGAAATGAAAGGGGAAGAGGTACTTGTCTCAAAGCCCACAGCTCTTCCTGACATGTGAGGTTACATTTTCCTTCCAGTCAGGGTAGAGATGGCGTTTCAGACGACTGATCTCAGAAGTGGTAGGTTACAAGCATAGCTGAAGACCATGGACTCTGTCATTCCAAGCAGAACTATGCTTCCATCCCCTTGTTGGTTATATACTCAACTAGGTTAACTTTTTTGTGCCATCCCGATTACTCAATTATACTTTCAAATACTTTGAAAAATACTTTCAAATTTGAAGGCAATATCAATATTCATTTAACACAAGAAATTATATTAAATGTTTAATATTCTTGATGACTATATAATATAGACTGATCGTAGGTAAAGAAAGTCAGGCTTTTAAGTAACCCCATCCTCACCACACTCCAGAACTTTCTGTCTGCACTAAGGACATAGCATATTATCAACATATAGATACCATGGAGTCCTTCGCATTAGAAAGAGACTTTAGTGCCCAATCCATACAATATTGGAAATAAAAGGGTACATTTGGGGGAATGAGTGATGGTAATCCCAGCATTGGATCCAGAAAAATAAAAATGAAAATAGAAATGTCTCTAACTTGAAAGAATTTGGTTTTGACTTTAGAAAATATTCCTCTTGATTGTGGTGTCATTTTTTTTAAAAATTTAAACAACAGGACTATGAATTTTATATGCTCTGACTAAACCTGACATAAATTGGAAGAACTAGTATAAAGTAGGAGAAGGCAACGGCACCCCACTCCAGTACTCTTGCCTGGAAAATTTCATGGACGGAGGAGCCTGGTGGGCTGCTGTCCATGGGATGGCTAAGAGTCGGACACAACTGAGCGACTTCCCTTTCAGTTTTCACTTTCATGCATTGGAGAAGGAAATGGCAATGCACTCCAGTGTTCTTGCCTGGAGAATCCCAAGGACGGCCGAGCCTGGCGGGCTGCCGTCTATGGGGTCGCACAGAGTCGGACACAACTGAAGCGACTTCGCAGCAGCAGCAGCAGCAGTATGAAGTAAGTGGTAGAGAGATCTTTATAGTTTTTGTTCACATATCTTCTTTCAAATTGAAGGATGACTCTGTTGACTTTTAGGCTAATTAGCTGAATTTTCTGAGCCTGTTTCCTTATGAGCATTGTAAGGATTATAATACATCTTACTGGGAAATTGTAAGGCTTGAATAAAATTGAATGTAGATTGTGGTGTAAATTTTTAGCTTTCTTGATCCAATAGATAAAATATGTTCTGTAGTCACTGGTGGTGATTTCCTTGAGAGACAGTGAGGAATGTAAGGAAAAGCCAGTTTTTGAGGAGAAAGTCATGAATTTCATTCTTACATAGCTAGTTTTCATTGCTTAATTGCTTTATCACAGAATTATTCCTCTACCCTGGTTCAAAAATATGTAAGAAGATTTTGAGTCATTTGGTGAGAAATGATCAAATAACTAGAGTAAAAATATATGCTCTACCCCTTAAAGTGTAATTCAAGGGGTGTGAACAATAAATATGGTTAAATATACTGTTTCAAAAAATTGGATTTTTTTCTTGCTTATAAATATACTTCTTCCATTGATACCTATTGATTTAGGGTATTCTATTTATCCATTCTGAAGGAGATCAGCCCTGGGATTTCTTTGGAAGGAATGATGCTAAGCTGAAATTCCAGTACTTTGGCCACCTCATGAGAAGAGTTGACTCGTTGGAAAAGACTCTGATGTTGGGAGGGATTGGGGGCGAGAGGAGAAGGGGACGACAGAGGATGAGATGGCTGGATGGCATCACTGACTTGATGGACGTGAGTCTCAGTGAACTCCGGGAGTTGGTGATGGACAGAGAGGCCTGGTGTGCTGCGATTCATGGGGTCGCAAAGAGTCAGACAGGACTGAGTGACTGATCTGATTTATCCTTAAAATATTTAGATATAGCTAACAGACTCTGATTTTTGATGCACAAATTCTTCCATGTATAAATATTAACATGCTTTTAAGGTAAAAAATGTAAATTAATCACAGTGAAGATATAAAATAATATACATATTAATATTGTGTACTATATAGAATTTATATTAGATTTTATCATGTTAATACTCAAATTATCAGAAGTATGCTTAATAAATGTCTAATAGTATTATGAACATTTTGTGGATTAATAAAATAGCAAGTAAGTTCAGTAACATTATCCACATGGAAATATATTTTTTATGAAATAATTAGAAGCATTGATTTTGTTTTCCTTTTTCTGTCTTCATTTTTAATGTACATACTATTAAAATCTGCTTATTTGCTCATCATCAATATGTTATTAAAACCATACATGGTATCATATTGATTGTATTTAGAAAATCTTTGCATTTTTGTTAAATTCAGAGACAGCTTTGTGAGGCATGGTAGTGGAACAGATGGTTACAAAGTTGGGAGAGTAACACTTCCTAAACTTGTCCTTCAAATGTCCCTCACTACTTTATTTACTTTCACATTTTACTGATTACTTCTATCTTTATGAAAAATGTATCAAGTTCATATTATTGATAAGTGACCTTTGTAATAAAATTCTTATAATGAGAAATGTATTTTATTGTGACTAGTAAGTTTTATGCATTATACTTCATCTACTATATATCCCAAATAAAGGTTATAAAGTTATTAATTGACTTCAGACTAGTAGGAGTTGAATGTTACTAAGGCTAGGCAATGGCACCCCACTCCAGTACTTTTGCCTAGAAAATCCCATGGACGGAGAAGTCTGGTAGGCTGCAGTCCATGGGATCTCGAGTCGGACACGACTGAGCGACTTCACTTTCGCTTTTCACTTTCATGCATTGGAGAAAGAAATGGCAATCCACTCCAGTGTTCTTGCTTGGAGAATCCCAGGGATGGGAAGCCTGGTGGGCTGCCGTCTATGGGGTCGCACAGAATCGGACACGACTGGAGCGACGTAGCAGCAGCAGCAGCAAGGCTATAACAATAGGCTTATGCTGCTGCTGCTGCTAAGTCACTTCAGTCGTGTCCTACTCTGTTCGACCCCATAGATGGCAGCCCACCAGGCTCCGCGTCCCTAGGATTCTCCAGGCAAGAATACTGGAGTGGGTTGCCATTTCCTTCTCCAATGCATGAAAGTGAAAAGTGATAGTGAAGTTGCTCAGTCATATCCCGACTCTTCTCAACCCCATAGACTGCAACCTACCAGGCTCCTCCGTCCATGGGATTTTCCAGGCAAGAGTACTGGAGTGGGTTGCCATTGCCTTCTCTGAATAGGCTTATGAAAGGATAGCAAATAGTTTATCTACTTTTTATAAATTCATACTGGGAGAATTTCTTGATCTGCTGTTTAATAAGTATTATAAATTAAATGCTCACTGAAAAGTAAAAAAAAAAAGCAATCGAAATGAGATTTACCTAATAAAAAATATAAAAGTAGAGTTTAAGATATATGTCATTCTTTGCTTAATTTATCTCAAAAGACCTTGCTACATGTTTATTAAAGTGTATAGTACTAGGTGAGTCAATACAGTATATTGCAGATTTTTTATTGTTCCTTGACATCAACTAATAATATTGTTCTGGCATTTTGTCTATTCTGTAAAGAGAATTTAATCTGAATATTTTGCACTCTGCAATCAGTATCTTTACATAGTTTAAGATTTCAAGAATATAAAACAGAAAAGAAATCAGTACCAAAAAAATCTGGACTGTGAAGAAACTTTCAAGCACTATCTTGTATATTTTTCAAACATCTGTCTTCATCTAATTCAACACTTGTGGTATGATTATCTGATTTTTCCCTTAACAAATTACCCCAGTATTTATGTCGTAAAGCAATAATCATTTTATTAAACACCATAGTTTTCATTTTGTCAGTTTTTTGTGTTTTTTGATTAGAAATTTATATGTGTCTCACTTGGCCACTCCCTCACTCTGTGAAGCATCCACTGAGGTCATTTGCTGGTATTCAGTGGGCTGATGGATTGGCCATGGAAGGTGTAAACTGGCTCTGTTCACATCTTGAGTGACCTAGCAGGGCTAACTGGAACACTGAACTCAACTTGGATTATTGATTGGAGTGGCTACACATGACCTGTTCATCCAGATGGTCTCAGGGTAGGTGAAATTCTTACATGGCAGCTCTCTAACTTTGAGCTAGCCTTCCAAGTGACAGTAAAGGAAAATTGCCAGATTCTTAAGGCCTAGTCCAGGAAATTGACAGTGTCACACCTCTAGTGTTTTATTTGTAAATCAATGACAGAATCAGCCAAATTCATGAAGAGAAAAATTGAACTCTATCTCTCAGTGGGAGAAGTAGCAAAAATATTGTGGCTATTTTAGTATACTAGTCTTCACACTGGTTACAAATCTATTTATATCCCTCCCACATGAAAAATAATTGTTATATTTTGAAGTGGCATATTCTACTATGCTTCATTCTTTTTTAAAGTACATTTGACCCTTGAACAACACAGTTTTGAAATGCATAGATCCAGTTATACATGGATATTTTTCAATAAATATAGTACCTGTATTTTCGTTTTACAGATCTTTAAATCAGTATGGGGAAATTTTTTGTGTTTTCATTCCTTTAGAGATCACAATATATGGAATAAATAGAATTGGGGTTTGAGTCTTGATGTTATCTAAACTGTTTCAGTGTCCTGCCCTTGGGTGAGTCATCTGTCAATTCCTTTGTTTTTGAAGCAGAGAAAGCAGTTTGAGGATTTTCTATTGAATGAGGGGGTTAGCATTCGTAACCCCCTTATTCTTCAAGGGTCTACTGTAGTCTTAATAGCTCTTTTGCAGGTAATACCTGTTTAAAACAGATTTTATCCAGGGAAACAAAGGAATCTTTGCCTTGTCTGCTCTAGGCTCATCGCTCTTTTTGGAAGGGAACTGGGGTTCTTGTTCTGAAACTTTTTTCTCAGAGTAAGCCTTGGTATTTTTACACAGATCATATGTTATGTGTTTGTATGACTTTTGGCAGAAACCAACAGAGATTATGGAAGGAAATGCTAAATAAAAATAGGAAACAAAACATAAAACCGGTGCTACACTGCTTTTTTTTTTTAACTCTAGGGTACATAAACCATAAGCCATGGCAGGTTTATGCCATTAAGCGGGTATAATATGCATCTTGTGGTTAGAAGTTCTGCATTTGTGTATGGCTGGGAGCACAGTTATGCAAATAATTCAAGTCTCAATTCTTTTCTTGATAGCACATGAACTGAGTTGGGATACACATAAGAGTTCTCCCCCAGTCATAGACCCTGCTATGCCCTTCTCTCTTACAGGAAGAGTTTAAAGTTAACACCGAATGCAGTTGGATTTTGTAAATGATAATTAGGATCATCTGTACCATGCAAGTTATGTATTTTGGCATTAAAAGGCTACTGTGATCTAATAGTATGGAGGGCAAAATTAAGCCCCGTTTAAAAAAGAGTTAGGTATGCAAATTTGGGGTGCTGCGACGAGCTTGAACAGATGTTTGAAAATATAGCTGAGTGTGTTTATTCATTCTAAATATGTTTACATAATGTATTGTATGCTATTTTCTCAAGCACATTTGCATGGAAATGTATGTATGGTCCTGATTCTGCCATCTTTAATCATGTAAAACTGCCACTGGCTTCTGGTGGAATTATGCGCATGTCAGTTGTGGCAGAATTGGGCCCACGGAGAAGGTCTTGCAATCAGCCCAGCAAATGTGGCCATTACCACTGCGTGTTCAGTTACACAGCAGCGCCTGCAGGCAAAGATTAACAAGGACTTCACAGGTCTGGAAGGAGATTTATAGATAGTGCTCTGAAATACTCAAAGAAATGTAATTGTTAATTAATGTACACTTCAGTTGTTTCAGGTAAATTAATGCCATGCTATTTTTTTTTTTCCTAAATCCACCTCTACTGTTAAATTTCTCTCTCACTTTCCTTCTACAGACACCCACATACATCCTTCCTATAGGTCTTAGTTAATGACTTCAGGAGTGGAAGAAACACTGATTAACCATCAAAATACTCAGAAGGTTCTCTCCCACGTATTACGTATAGAGAGCGTACAGCAAGGAAATGAAGAAATTGCTTTATTTAGTTATTTCTTTCTCATATTTCAGCTACTTTTAGTTTGAGAGATTGAGATTTTTTTTTACAACTCTGAATGCATCGTTTTGAAGGCTGGATAATATACATTGTTCAGTAGTGATTTTAAGTAATTGTAATAGATTTTTTTTAAAAAATTGTCAGATTAATTTGCTCAATAAAAAAATATTCAGCACCTTCCACATCCTAAGCTTTTCTTTTCCTTTTTTTTTTTTTTTTTTAGGTTACAGAGATACTATGGTGAATGAAGTAAAAAAAGAAAGAAAGTATGCCTTCATGAAATTTATAATCTTAAGAAGTATAAACAAACAGACATTAAGCAAATTAAGATCAAGTGGTTATTATATTCAATTCTGTGAAAAAAATGGTACAGATGACCTTGAAAATAATTGCCAGGAAGACTTAATTTGGATTAGGGTATCAATGTAATCTCCTTGCAGCAGGTGAAGTTTTAGGCTGAGACCTGAAGGACAAATTTAGATTTAGGTCTTGGGCTTCCATGTTGGTTGAGATGGTAAAGAGTCTGCCTGTAATGCAGGGAGACCCAGGTTCAATCCTTGGGTCAGGAAGATCTCCTAGAGACAGGAACAGCAACCTGCTCCGGTATCCTAGCCTAGAATTTCCTTGGGCAGAGGCTACTGTCCATGGGGTGGCAACGAGTCAGACTTGACTGAGCAACTAACACTTTCAACATTTTCTATGTTGAAAAGGTCCCATCTTCCAGGCAGATAGAATGATACATGTAAAAGTTTTGAGGTGAGAAAACTGCTTGGAGAATCTGGGGGACTGAGGAAGCAAATGTGAATTCTGAACTCATGGAAATGTTCAGAAAACTATCTGTGAATTATAAGCCAGGAGCCCAATACTGCACATCCTTATTATCCTGTTTTAGAGTCTGAATTTTGCCTGAAAACAATGGGAACTAACAAGCTTTTAAGTAGAGAACTGGCACAATTATATTTCCATTTTCAAAAGATATGTGTGACTGCTGTGTTGGAAATCAGTTTGTGTTTCACAGGAGTAGAAGTAGGAAAACCAGTTTGGTAGATATTGCTATAATGATGATAACTTAAACCAGTATAGTAAAAATGGCCAAGAAAAAGAAGCAAATTGTTTTCAGAAAAATATTGAAATAAAAGTGAGCAGAACACAGAGATGTAAAATATGCAGGTTAAATGATTCAGAAGGGTTACCCTGACAGCTAATATACTGGTTTAAACAACTTGGTAAATCAATAAAGGCCTTATTTAGTGAGAAAAGGTGAATGAGAAGGGAAAAACTCAAGAGCTGACTCTTGTTTGAGAAGTCTGTGCTGGCGTATCCATGAAAAAGTACTAAAGAGAAACGGGATATGCAGGTCTGTACCGTAGTAAGGGTATTTAGCTGGGGTTGTGAGTTGTCGAGTCTTTGGCAGGTATCTGGCTATGGATTGGCTATGATTGTGATTGAAGATCAACTGGAAGAAAAAAAAAAAAAAACAACTAGAGACAAGTCATGAGCTGTTTTGGGCTGAATGGTGTGTCCCTTCAAAATTCACATGTTGAAGTCTTAACTCCCAATGTAATGGTGTTTGGAGATGGCACTTTTGGAGGTAGGCAAATTTATATGAGTTCTTGATAGTGGGTTTCTCATGATGGGATTAGAGTCCTTTTTTAATTTATTTTTTAAATTAATTTTTATTGGAGTACAGTTGCACTACAATGTGATAGTTTCTCTTGTACAACAAAATGCATCAACCATACATATATCGGTCCTTTTTTGCACTTCCTTGCCATTCAGGTCACCACAGTGAGTTAAATACAATTCCCTGGGCTAGACATTTTCTAATCAGTTATGCATGCATTTTATACATAGTATCAATAGTGTATATGTGTCAATACCAGTCTCCTAATCCCTCCCTCCTTCCCTTTACCCCTTGGTATCCATATATTTGTTCTCTAATTCTTTCTCTATTTGCTTTGCAAGTAAGGTCATCTATACATATATACAGCACAGTGGTAAAGAATCCACCTGCCAATGCAGGAGATGCAAGAGATGTGGGTTCAGTCTCTGGGTCAGGAAGATCACTGCAGGAGGAAATGGCAACCCACTTCAGTATTATTGCCTGGAAAATTCCACAGACAGAGGAGCCTGGCAGGCTACAGTCCATGCGGTTGCAGAGTTGGACACTACTGAGGGACTGAATAACAGTAACAACAAATGTAGAATAATAGATACACAGAACTGGAACAGAGTCCATTTCTGTCACCATTATTCCTAGGAAATAGCATACTTATTCCAAGGTGGCTCAGCTGTAAAGAATCTGCCTGCCAAAGCAGGAGATGCAGGAGACATGGGTTTGATCCCTGGATTGAGAAGATCCCCTGAAGAAGGAAATGGCAACCCACTCAAGTATTCTTGCCTAGAAAATCCCATGGACAGAGGAGCCTGATGGGCTACAGTTCATGTAAGAACTGACTCATGACAAAGAGTCAGACATGACTGATCATGCACGCACATGCAGACGGAAAAAAAAAAAAAACACATTTCTAGTTATTTGGATTTTTTTTGGTGAAGTATAGTTGACTTATGGAATTCATTTCAGACATATAGCAAAGTGATTCAATTATATATATGTCTATATTATATACACACACATATTTCAGATTATTTTCCATTGTAGATTATTACAAGATATTGAACATTATTTTGTGTGCTATACAGTAAATCCTTGTTAATTTTCTATTTTATGTGTAGCAGTTTGTTGATCCTTCCTCCTAATTTATTCTTCCTCCCCTGCTTTTCCCTTGGGTAACCATAAAATTGCTTCCTTTTCCTGTGAGTCTATTTCTGTTTTACATATAGATTCATTTGTACCACTTTTGAAATTCCATACATAAGTGATATCCTATGGAATTTGTCTTTCTCTGTCTGATTTACTTCACTTAATGGGATAATCTAATCCTACTTAGCATAGGTCTATCCCTGTTGTGGCAAATGGCATGATTCATTCATTTTCATGGCTGGGTAATATTAATAGGTATGGGAATACCAGACCACCTGACCTGCCTCTTGAGAAACCTCTATGCAGGTCAGGAAGCAACAGTTAGGACTGGACATGGAACAACAGACTGGTTCCAAATAGGAAAAGGAGTATGTCAAGGCTGTATATTGTCACCCTGCTTATTTAACTTATATGCAGAGTACATCATGAGAAATGCTGGGCTGAAAGAAGCACAAGCTGAAATCAAGATTGTCAGGAGAAAAATCAATAACCTCAGGTATGCACATGACAACACCCATATGGCAGAAAGTGAAGAGGAACTAAAAAGCCTCTTGATAAAAGTGAAAGAAGAGAGTGAAAAAGTTGGCTTAAAGCTCAACATTCAGAAAACGAAGATCATGGCATCTGGTCCCATCACTTAATGGGAAATAGGTGGGGAAACAGTGGAAACAGTGTCAGACTTTATTTTTGGGGGCTCCAAAATCACTGCAGATGGTGATTGCAGCCATGAAATTAAAAGACGCTTAGTCCTTGGAAGGAAAGCTGTGACCAAAGTAGATAGCATATTAAAAAGCAGAGATATTACTTTTCCAACAAAGGTCTGTCTACTTAAGGCTATTGTTTTTCTAGTGGCCATGTATGGATGTGAGAGTTGGACTGTGAAGAAAGCTGAGCACTGAAGAACTGATGCTTTTGAACTGTGGTGTTGGAGAAGACTCTTGCAAGTCCCTTGGACTGCAAGGAGGTCCAACCAGTCCATTCTAAAGGAGATTAGCCCTGGGTGTTCATTGGAAGGACTGATGCTGAGGCTGAAACTCCAATACTTTGGCCACCTCGTGCAAAGAGTTGACTCACTGGAAAAAACTCTGATGCTGGGAGGGAATGGGGGCAGGAGGAGAAGGGGATGACAGAGGATGAGATGGCTGGATGGCATTACCGACTCTATGCATATAAATTTGAGTGTACTCCAGGAGCTGGTGATGGACAGGGAGGCCAGGCATGCTGTGATTCATGAGGTTGCAGAGAGTCAGACATGACTGAGAGACTGAAATGAACTGAATATTAATAGAATAGGCCCATATAAATCAATAATTAAAACAAGAATTTATTAAATTCTTAAGCAGACTTTATATATTCATCATTTAAAAACAAAAAAACATGTATGCTTTTATGAGACTAAAACTATAAGGATGAGGTACCATATGTATACGTCTGTACATAAATACATGTATACTTACAAAAGGTAAGTAATAAAATAACATACTAATAAGCATGATTAGGATGGTTAAAATGTATGGCTAGGAGCATTAAATAAACCAAGTAATACATGAGATTCAGTTCAGTTCAGTTCAGTCTCTCAGTTGTGTCTGACTCTTTGAGACCCGACGAATTGCAGCATGTCAGGCCTCCCTGTCCATTACCAACTCCCAGAGTTCACTCAAACTCATGTCCATTGAGTCAGTGATGCCATCCAGCCATCTCATCCTCTGTCGTCCCCTTCTCCTCCTGCCCCCAATCTCTCCCAGCATCAGGGTCTTTTCAAATGAGTCAGCTCGCTGCATCAGGTGGCCAAAGTATTGGAGTTTCAGCTTCAACATCAGTCCTTCCAATGAACACCCAGGACTGATCTCCTTTAGGATAGACTGGTTGGATCTCCTTGCAGTCCAAGGGACTCTCAAGAGTCTTCTCCAACACCACAGTTCAAAAGCATCAATTCTTCGGCGCTCAGCTTTCTTCACAGTCCAATTCTCACTGCCATACATGACCACTGGAAAATCCATAACCTTGACTAGACAGACCTTTGTTGGCAAAGTAATGTCTCTGCTTTTCAATATGCTATCTAGGTTGGTCATAGCTTTCCTTCCAAGGACTAAGCATCTTTTAATTTAATGGCTGTAATCACCATCTGCAGTGATTCTGGAGCCCCCCAAAATAAAGTTTGACACTGTTTCCACTGTTTCCCCACCTATTTCCCATTAAGTGATGGGACCAGATGCCGTGATCTTTGTTTTCTGAATACATGAGATTAATAAAGGCATATTTTAGTGTTGATTTTTGTCTCCCAAAGGGACCATCAACAAAAACATATTGATAAGGATAAAATTAAACTTGTCAGACATGCTAAGATATGGAAGAAAACCTCCTTAACATAGTCCCGATAGTGCTTTCAAGTGATGAAATTATGGAAAGATTGATATAGGATTTAAGGGCCTTTGTTGGATGGTGTTAAGTCAGGCCCTACAAGCAAGGGAGTTGGTTGGTATTGGACAATTTTATAACATTATTTTTGGATTGAGAGGAATCTTCACTGAAAGACTTCA
Organism: Bos grunniens; assembly: GCF_055505025.1. Lineage (NCBI taxonomy): Eukaryota > Metazoa > Chordata > Mammalia > Artiodactyla > Bovidae > Bos > Bos grunniens. The sequence goes on from NC_141188.1 coordinate 11,651,083, forward strand.
TGGAGCTTAAGTGTAGTTTTTTCATCCCTAGACCTTATGCAGTTTAAAATAAGGAGATCAAACAATGTCTGGTCACAGTTGATTAATAAAGGAATAGGAAATGCTCACTATCAAGAAGCTAATAGGAATTATTAAAGTTTTATCCAACAGATGAGGATTACACATTTCATTGAAAACTTAAAAGTATTCATTTTACTTTAGCTAAAAGGAAAATTTCTATAAATTAAAAAAAAAATACAGTGCAAACTGTTAGACTACAGTATAAAGTTAAACTAAAATATTTATTTACAAAACATTGAAAACTTTAACAAGCAAACCTAGTTATTTTATAACTATCAGTTATAAGTCACAGGGATGTGATATATAGCACAGAGAACATAGTGAATATTTTATGATAGTTTTGTATGTCTATAAAATATTGAATCAGTATATTTATACATGAAACTAATAAAATATTGTATATCAAATACACTTTAATAAGGAAATAAGAAATAAATAACTATAGTCTTTCTGAATAAGCTTATTGTACTTTTGATCTGAATTTTTCTAACAATATTAAAAAGCAGAGACATTACTTTGCCAACAAAGGTCCATTTAGTCAAGGCTATGGTTTATTCAGTAGTCATGTATGGATGTGAGAGTTGGACTGTAAAGAAAGCTGAGCGCTCAAGAATTGATGTTTTTGAACTGTGGTGTTGGAGAAGACTCTTGAGAGTCCCTTGGACTGCAAGGAGATCCAACCAGTCCATTCTAAAGGAGATCAGCCCTGGGATTTCTTTGGAAGGAATGATGCTAAAGCTGAAACTCCAGTATTTTGGCCACCTCGTGCGAAGAGTTGACTCATTAGAAAAGAGTCTGATGCTGGGAGGGATTGGGGGCAAGAGGAGAAGGGGACGACAGAGGATGAGATGGCTGGATGGCATCACTGACACGATGGACATGAGTTTGAGTGAATTCCAGGAGTTGGTGATGGACAGGGAGGCCTGGCGTGCTGCAATTCATAGGGTCGCAAAAGTCAAGACACGACTGAGCCACTGGACTGAACTGAACTGAACGATAAGCGATGGTGAGCATTTTTCATTTATTAGCCATCTGTATGTCTTCTTTAGATAAATGTCTATTTAGGTCTTCTGCCTATTTTTTTTAATTGGGTTGCTTGTTTTTCTGATATTGAGCTGCTTGTACATTTTGAACATTTATCCTTTGTCAGCTGCTTCAATTGCAGTTACTTTCTCCCACTCTGAGAGTTGCCTTTTCATCTTGCTTATGGTTTCCTTTCTAGTGAAAAACCTTTTTATGTTAATTCAATCCCATTTGCTTATTTTTGTTTTTATTTCCATTACTCTAGGAGGTGGGTCATACAAGATCTTGTGATTTATGTCAAAACATATTCTGCCTATGTTTTCCTCCAAGAGTTTTATAGTTTCTGAACTAACATTTAAGTCTTCATTTTGAGTTTATCTTTGTGTATGTTGTTAGGAAGTGTTCTAATTTCATTCTTTTGCACATAACTGTTCAGGTTTCCCAGCACCACTTAATGAAGAGATTATCTTTTCCCCATTGTTCATTCTTGCCTCCTTTCTCAATGATAAGGTGCCCATGGGTGCATGAGTTTAACTCCGGGCTTTCTATCTTGTTCCATTGGTCTGTATTTCTGTTTTTGTGCCAGTACCATATGGTCTTAATGACTACAAATTTGCTGTATAGTCTGAAGCCAGGTAGATTGATTCCCTGACTATTCAGGGTCTTTTCTGTTTTCATCAGTTCAGTTCAGTCGCTCAGTTGTGTCCGACTCTTTGCAACCCCATGAATCACAGCACGCCAGGCCTCTCTGTCCATCACCAACTCCCGGAGTTCACTCAAACTCACGTCCATTGAGTTGGTAATGCTGACTCATCCTCTGTTGCCCCCTTTTCCTCCTGCCCCCAATCCCTCCCAGCATCACAGTCTTTTCCAATGAGTCAATTCTTTGCACGAGGTGGCCAAAATACTGGAGTTTCAGCTTTAGCATCATTCCTTCCAAAGAACACCTAGGGCTGATCTCCTTTAGAATGGACAGGTTGGATCTCCTTGCAGTCCAAGGGACTCTCAAGAGTCTTCTCCAACACCACAATTCAAAAGCATCAATCTTTCTTTGGTGCTCAGCTTTCTTCACAGTCCAACTCTCACATCCATACATGACTACTGGAAAAACCATAGCCTTGACTAGACAGACCTTTGTTGGCAAAGTAATGTCTCTGCTTTTGAATATGCTACCTAGGTTGGTCATAACTTTCCTTCAAAGGAGTGAGCGTCTTTTAATTTCATGGTTGCAATTACCATCTGCACTGATTTTGGAGCCCAGCAAAATAAAGTCTGACACCATTTCCACTGTTTCCCCATCTATTTGCCATAAAGTGATGGGACCAGATGTCATGATCTTTGTTTTCTGAATGTTGAGCTTTAAGCTAACTTTTTCACTCTCCTCTTTGAATTTCATTCCTCTTCACTTTCTGCCATAGGGTCGTGTCATCTGCATATCTGAGATTCCCGGCAACCTTGATTCCAGCTTGTGCGTTTTCCAGCCCAGCGTTTCTCATGATGTACTCTGCATATAAGTTAAATAAGCAGGGTGACAATATACAGCCTTGACGTACTCCTTTTCCTATTTGGAACCAGTCTGTTATTCCATGTCCAGTTCTAACTGTTGCTTCCTGGCCTACATATAGGTTTCTCAAGAGGCAGGTCAGGTGGTCTCATATTCCCATCTTTTTCAGAATATTCCACAGTTAATTGTGATCTACACAGTCAAAGGCTTTGGCATAGTCAATAAAGCAGAACTCGACGTTTTTCTGGAACTCTCTCGCTTTTTCGATGATCCAGCGGATGTTGGCAACTTGATCTCTGGTTCCTCTGCCTTTTCTAAAACCAGCTTGAACATCTGGAAGTTCATGGTTCACATATTGCTGAAGCCTGGCTTGGAGAATTTTGAGCATTAGTTTACTAGCATTGAGATGAGTGCAATTGTGCAGTAGTTTGACCATTCTTTGGCATTGCCTTTCTATGGGATTGGAATGAAAACTGACTTTTTCCAGTCCTGTGGCCCCTGCTGAGTTTTCCAAATTTGTTGGCATACTGAGTGCAGCACTTTCACAACATCATCTTTCAGGATTTGAAATAGCTCCACTGGACTTCCATCACCCCCACTAGCTTTGTTCATAGTGATGCTTTCTAAGGCCCACTTGACTTCACATTCCAGGATGTCTGGCTCTAGGTCAGTGATCACACCATCGTGATTATCTGGGTCATGAAGATCTTTTTTGTACAGTTCTTCTGTGTATTCTTGCCACTTCTTCTTAATATCTTCTGCTTCTGTTAGGTCCATACCATTTCTGTCCTTTATTGAGCCCATCTTTGCATGAATTTTTCCTTTGGTATGTAATTTTCTTGAAGAGATCTCTAGTCTTTCCCATTCTATTGTTTTCCTCTATTTCTTTGCATTGATTGCTGAGAAAGGCTTTCTTATCTCTTCTTGCTATTCTTTGGAACTCTGCATTCAGATGCTTATATCTTTCCTTTTCCCCTTTGCTTTTTACTTCTTCTCTTTTCACAGCTATTTGTAAGGCCTTCCCAGACAGACATTTTGCTTTTTTGCATTTCTTTTCCATGGGGATGGTCTTGATCCCTGTCTGCTGTATAATGTCACAAACCTCCATCCATAGTTCATCAGGCACTCTATCTATCAGATCTAGGCCCTTAAATCTATTTCTCACTTCCACTGTATGATCATAAGGGATTTGATTTAGGTCATACCTGAATGGTCTAGTGGTTTTCCCTACTTTCTTCAATTTAAATCTGAATCTGGCAATAAGGAGTTCATGATCTGAGCCACAGTCAGCTCCTGGTCTTGTTTTTGCTGACCGTATAGAGCTTCTCCATCTTTGGCTGCAAAGAATATAATCAATCTGATTTTAGTGTTGACCATCTGGTGATGTCCATGTGTAAAGTCTTCTCTTGTGTTGTTGGAAGAGCGTGTTTCCTATGGCCAGTGCGTTCTCTTGGCAAAACTCTATTAGTCTTTGCTCTGCTTCATTCGGTATTTCAAGGCCAAATTTGCCTGTTACTCCAGCTGTTTCTTGACTTCCTACTTTTGCATTCCAGTCCCCTATAATGAAAAGGACATCTTTTTGGGGTTAGTTCTAAAAGGTCTTGTAAGTCTTTATAGAACCATTCAACTTCAGCTTCTTTGGCATTACTGTTTGGGGCATAGACTTGGATTACTGTGATATTGAATGGTTTGCCTTGGAAACAAACAGATAATTCTGTTGTTTTTGTAAAGCAATTATCGTCCAATTAAAAATAGATCAATAAAAAAAAAATCTCCCTAAATAAATAGTCCTTGATCTTATGGATCTTTAATCAATTTTGAGTTTATTTTTGTGTATGTTGTTAGAAAGTGTTCTAGTTTCATTCTTTTACAAATGGTTGACCAATTTTCCCAGTACCACTTATTAAAGAGATTGCCTTTTCTCCATTGTATAAAACTCCTAGAGGAAAACATAGGCAAAATTCTCTCTGACATAAATCACAGCAGGATTCTCTATGACCAATCTCCTAGAATAATGGAAATAAAAGCAAAAATAAACAAATGAGACCTAATTAAACTTAAAAGCTTTTACACAGTGAAGAAAACTATAAGCAAGGTGAAAAGGCAGAATTCAGAATGAGAGAAAATAATAGCAAATGAAGCAACTGACAAAGAATTAATCTCAAAAATATACAAGCAACTCCTGCAGCTCAATTCCAGAAAAATAAATGACCCAATCAAAAAATGGGCCAAAGAACTAAACAGATATTTCTCCAGAAAGACATACAAATGGCTAACAAAAACATGAAATGATGCTCGACATCACTCATTATCAGAAAAATGCAAATCAAAATCACAATGAGGTACCATCTCATGCCGGTCAGAATGGCTGTTATCAAAAAGTCTTCAAACAATAAATGCTGGAGAAGGTGTGGAGAAAAAGGAACCCTCTTACACTGTTGGTGGGAATGCAAACTAGTATAGCCACTATGGAATAGTGTGGAGATTCCTTAAAAAACTGGAAATAGAACTGCCATACGACCCAGCAATCCCACTGTTGGGCATACACACCGGGGAAACCAGAATGGAAAGAGACACGTGTACCCTAATGTTCACTGCAGAACTGTTTACAATACCAAAGGACATGTAAGTAACCTAGATGTCCATCGGCAGATGAATGGATAATAAAGTGTGGTACATATACACAATGGGATATTACTCAACAATAAAAAAGAATGCATTTGAATCAGTTCTAATGAGGTGGATGAAACTGAGCCTATTATACAGAGCTAAGTAAGTCTGAAAGAAAAACAACAATACTGTATCTTAACATATATACGGAATTTAGAAAGATGGTAATGATGACCCTATATGTGAGACAGCAAAAGAGACTCAGATGTAAAGAACAGCCTGTTGGACTCTGTGGGAGAAGGCGAGGGTGGAATGATTTGAGAGAATAGCATTGATACATAGATATTATCGTATGTGAAATAGATCACCAGTCCAGGTTTGCTGCATGAGGCAGGGCACTCAGGGCTGGTGCACTGGGATGACCCTGAGGGATGGGAATGGGGAGGGGAGGTGCGAGGCGGGTGTAGGATGGGAACACATGTACACCCATGGCTGTTTCATGTCAATATATGAAAAAACCACCACAATATTGTGACGTAATTAGCCTCCAAATTAAAAAAAAATATCCCTTTGATTAAAAGAATACTAAAATTAATTTTTAATATACATGAAAAACAGTAAGAACACTGTAAATGAAAACCTATAAAGTCTGACAGTATTCCTCCCAAAATATCCATATTTTTACATTAACATGTCAGGAAACATTTAGAATATGTTTCTCTCCTATTTCTCTGATTCTAGAAAATAGTAGAAAGGTAAATTCCACAGCTTTGGGCTAAATTATTTAAATAATAGTAAAGATTAAGGATAACTTCAGCAGCATTTTTAAAACCTATATCATCTATCTATTTACCCATCAATGTATGACATATTTTCTGATCTTAGTCTCTAGCCATGTCAGCATTTGTGTTATTATTATGTAAATAAGTTTAAAACAATGAAATGTAAAGAGAATTTATAAAGCATTTCTAAAAGTGCATTGGCTTAATGAGAATCTTGATATCCTATTATACTCATGGGGTAAGAAATTGCAGTTATTTACCAAATCTTTCAAAATAAGGAAAAGCATATGGTTAAATCACAATCAGTGTGAATACATCTATTAAATGCTTATGAATATTGAGTCAAGAATGATGTTTAGTATTATTTTTATTTAAAATAAATAAAGCAATCATGTTTAACAATAGCAGTATACAATATTAATTTTAACTAAGGAGCAAGTATATTGCTAAATTATTTTATGTATCTATAATTTTATTCCTAAATAGATATATTAGGAGTCAAAAGACAAGTCAGCCGTCCTTGTCAAGAAGAAAAATTATATTCTTGTTCAGTTGTACAGACAAAACACGATTTTTCAAAACATGACTTAGTTAAGTGGTAATAATTGAGAATAATCATATCTATTATTAATGTAGAAATAAGAAACATAGATACATCCATTGCATACTGAACCCTTGAATTAACACAGGCATGTCCATTCTATATTTACTAGATGCCCACTGTAGAGTAGATTCTATTAAATGAGCAAAATCTAACAATTATCCCAGGCTTCTTAAATCCTTAAGCTCCAACAGAGCTGAGCACTGCAAAGCAGAGAGCTGAGGAGTTGAAAATTATCACAGAGCATAAAGTCAAGAGTTCTGAGTCGAATACTCTATCCAATTTACCCCTGCTCTTTTTGGGTGAAGAATTTATTTAAAAATGACTTAATTTAGCCTGTATCGTTGGCAGCTGCTAAACTCCCTGTTACTTAAATAAGGCATATTCATGTTAATTTCACTTTGCCTCAGTTATTTCATGGAACAACAACATTCTGCTTTGGCTGTCAATACTTTTTGAAAAGTTTGTAATGCTGGAGAAGAATGGATAGCTTTTAAACATTTTTAGGATTTAGTTAACAAAGAGCATAGAAAAGCATAGAAATAGAAAAGGGCAAAAATGTGTTGGATTTTAGGGAGGAAATGGAACAGGATATAGAAAAACGTTGGAAAGGTAATACATAAAAGAATTCAATGTGAAATGAGGTTAAACAAGAAGGGAGAAGAAAGCTCAATATTCTTTCACACTGTATCTATAATGTAACACAATAAACTATGATGTGCATTTCCAAGATTAAACTTGCTTCACCAAATTTTCAAAATTCTGAAATATGGTGTTTTCTTTGCCCATCCATCTTCCCTCATTACAGCAAAATCAGTTGTTACATTTTGTGAATTTGTGTGGCTGACAATGGCATTGTTAGAGTATATCAACTCTGGCTGATCCCTGATAAAGCAAATATTTGGCATACAAGTTCAAAATACATATAGTAAAATTTTGATCTGGTCCTTTTAGAATTCATCTTTGGTATCTACTTCGTGGGCTTTACAGGACAAAATTTTAGCAGCACAGAAGCACTGTCACTGTTTTTCCAAAGTGGAGAAGTGAAGTGGCATGCCATAAATCACAGATTCCCTAACTTTGGATGTTATTAACTTTACGCCAATCTTGAGAGGCATAAGGATTTCAACATTTTATTGTTGATAATCAAAGATGTTTAACATTACCAACTTCACATTTTAAAAGAATTTTATTTTTGCAAATTCAATTTTTTAACTGACTAGAATAAAATAGAAATTTCATAATTTTAAGTTAATTAATTTTCATACCTACCCTAAAAACTAAGAAAGATAGACTTATGAACTTTCAATTTTGAATAGTTCTTTATATTAAGTAACACTTAGCTCTGTATTGGAGTTAGAAATGCCAGATATAATACTGGATTCCCTTTAAATATGAATTTGTATTTGATATTTGGAATATACTTACTAAAAATAACATTTGTTATCAATAACCTCAGGTATGTAGGTTATATGTAAGACACCACCCTTATGGCAGAAAATGAAGAAGAACTAAAGAGCCTCTTGATGAAAGTGAATGAGGACAGTCAAAAATTTGGCTTAAAGCTCAAAATTCAGAAAACTAAGATCATGACACCTGGTCCCATAACTTCATGGCAAATAGATGGGGAAATGGTGGAACAGTGTCAGACTTTATTTTGGGGGGCTCCAAAATCACTGCAGATGGTAATTGCAACCATGAAATTAAAAGACGCTTCCTCCTTCAGAGGAAAGTTATGACTGACCTAGGTAGCACATTAAAAAGCAGAGATATTACTTTTCCAACAAAGGTCCGTCTAGTCAAGGCTATCGTTTTTCCAGTGGTCATGTATGGATGTGAGAGTTGGACTGTGAAGAAAGCTGAGCACTAAAGAATTGATGCTTTTGAACTGTGATGGAGAAGACTCTTGAGAGTCCCTTGGACTGCAAGGAAGTCCAACCAGTCCATTCTAAAGACCAGTCCTGGGTGCTCATTGGAAAGACTGATGTTGAGGCTGAAACTCCAATACTTTGGCCACCTCATGTGAAGAGTTGACTCATTGGAAAAGACCCTGATGCTGGGAGGGATTGGGGGCAAGAGGAGAAGGGGACGACAGAGGATGAGATGGCTGGATGGCATCGCTGACTCTATGCACATGAGTTTGGGTGAACTCCAGGAGTTGGTGATGGACATGGAGGCCTGAGTGCTGCGATTCATGGGGTCACAAACAGTCGGACATGACTGAGCGACTGAACTGAACTGATGTGAAATTTAAATTGATGAACATTGGGATACACGTGTCTCTTTCAATTCTGGTTTCCTCGGTGTGTATGCCCAGCAGTGGGATTGCTGGGTCATAAGGCAGTTCTATTTCCAGTTTTTCTAAGGAATCTCCACACTGTTCTCCATAGTGGCTCTACTAGTTTGCATTCCAACCAACAGTGTAAGAGGGTTGGTTCCCTTTTCTCCACACCCTCTACAGCATTTATTGCTTACAGACTTTTGGATAGCAGCCATTCTGACTGGCGTGAAATGGTACTTCACTGGGGTTTTGATTTGCATTTCTCTGATAATGAGTGATGTTGAGCATCTTTTCATGTTTTTGTTAGCCATCTGTATGTCTTCTTTGGAGAAATGTCTGTTGAGTTCTTTGGCCTATTTTTTGATTGGGTCATTTATTTTTCTGGAATTGAGCTGCAGGAGTTGCTTGTATATTTTTGAGATTAGTTCTTTGTCAGTTGCTTCATTTGCTATTATTTTCTCCCATTCTGAAGGCTGTCTGTGGTACATATACACAATGGAGTATTAGTCAGCCATTAAAAAGAATACATTTGAATAAGTTCTAATGAGTTGATGAAACTGGAGCCTATCATACAAAGTGAAGTAAGCAGAAAGAAAAACACCAATACAGTATACTAACGCACATATATGGAATTTAGAAAGATGGTAGCGATAACCCTGTATGCGAGACAGCAAAAGAGACACAGATGTATAGAACACTCTTCTGGACTCTGTGGGAAAGGACGAAGGTGGGATGATTTGGGAGAATGGCATTGAGACATGTATAATAACATATATGAAACGAATCACCAGTCCAGATTTGATGCAGGATACAGGATGCTTGGGGCTGGTGCACTGGGATGACCGAGAGGGATGGTACGGGGAGAGAGGTGGGAGGGGGGTTCAGGATGGGGAACACGTGTACACCTGTGGTGGATTCATGTTGATGTATGGCAAAACCAATACAGTATTGTAAAGTAATTAGCTTCCAATTAAAATAAATAAATTTATATTTAAAAAAATTTAAATTGATCTGGAAATTCTCCTTTATTTTTATTTGCTAAACCTGGCAACCAGAATGTAACTTATGTACTATGTAACCTTTATTTGCAGTTAAGTGTTGAAGGTGATCATCACAGATCACAAAGCAGAACTGGAGATATCAGCATTTGATAGACTTATAAAAATGACTGACACTTTTTCTAAAATAGTACCTCATGTTTCTATACAAATTTCAAACTTGTTTTTTTATACAATTATAGGAATAATGCTTTTGAAGGCAATAAGTCAGAGATGATTAGAAATAAGATTTTAGTAAAATGGCCAAATACAATATAATTATATAACTGTATTTTCAAATTTATCTTAAGAACAAATGTACACAGTTATGAAAGGAACTGTGAAAAGTAATGATTAATTAGTTTTTACTAGAAAACTAGTATTTATTATAAAACTAATGATAAATCAATGATAAATTCTAGCTTGCCATGATAGAATTAAAACAAGTTGATACTAACTTGTAAAACAGAGTAGAGAATCAGCACATGTAAATATACTCCACATCATATATCATCAAGCAATGTAAATCAAAATTACAACAAAATACCACTACATACCTGTTAGAATGACTAAAACTGACATCAAATGCTCACAAGGGTGAGGAGCAATAGGAACTCTCATTCATTGCTGGAGAGAGTGCAAAATGGTGCACCATTGACATTTTCTTACAAAATTAAACATGCTCTTACCACACAATCCTGCAATCATCATGCTGCTTGGTATTTACCCTATTAGTTGAAAAATTATGTTCACACAAAATCCTGTATACAAATACATATAGCAACTTTATTCATAATTGTCAAAAATTGAAAGTAACCCAGATGTCCTTCAGTATGTGAATGAATAAATACACTATGGTCCATCCAGAGTGAAATATTAATCAGTTCTATGAAGAAATCAGCTAACAAGACACCAAAAGATATGGATATCAGTTCAGTCAATCAGTCATGTCCAAATCTTTGTGACCCCATGGATTGCACCAAAGCAGGCTTCCCTGTCCATCACCAACTCCTGGAGTTGACTCAAACTCATGTCCACTGAGTTGGTGATGCCATCCAACCATCTCATCCTCTGCCATCCCCTGCTCCTCCAGCCTTCAATCTTTTCCAGCATCAGGGTCTTTTCCAATGAGTCAGTTCTTTGCATCAGGTGGCCAAAGTGTTGGAGTTTCAACTTCAACATCAGTCCTTCCAATGAACATTCAGCACTGATTTCCTTTAGGACGAGCTGGTTGGATCTCCTTGCAGCCCAAGGGACTCTCAAGAGTCTTCTCCAACACCGCAGCTCAAAAACATCAATTCTTCTGTGCTCAGCTTTCTTTATAGTCCAACTCTCACATCTGTACAGGACTACTGGAAAAACCATAGCCTTGACTAGAAGGACCTTTGTTGGCAAAGTAATGTCTTTGCTTTTTAATATACTGTCTAGGTTGGTCTTAACTTTTCTTCAAAGGAGTAAGTTTCTTTTTATTTCATGGCTGCAGTCACCATCTGCAGTGATTTTGGAGTCTAAAATATAAAGTCTGTCACTGTTTCCACTGTTTCCCCATCTATTTGCCATGAAGTGATGGGCCTGGATGCCATGATCTTAGTTTTATGAATGTTGAACCTTAAGCCAACATTTTCACTCTCCTCTTTCACTTTCATCAAGAGACTCTTTAGTTCTTCTTCACTTTCTGCCATAAAGGTGCTGTCATCTGCATATCTTAGGTTATTGATATTTCTCCCAGCAATCTTGATTCCAGCCTGTGCTTCATCCAACCCAGGGTTTCTTATGATGTACTCTGCATATAAGTTAAATAAGCAGAGTGACAATATACAGCCTTGACATATTCCTTTTCCTATTTGGAACCAGTCTGTTGCTCCATATCCACTTCTAACTGTTGCTTCCTGGCATGCATACAGGTTTCTCAAGAGGCAGGTCATGTGGTCTGGTATTCCCATCTCTTTCAAGATTTTCCAAGTATTTTGTGATCCACACAGTCAAAAGCTTTGGCATAGGAAGTAAAACAGAAATCAATATTTTTCTGGAACTCTCTTGCTTTTTCTTTTTTCTTTTGTCTGATTCATCTTTCTTTTTTAAAATATAAATTTATTTATTTTAATTGGAGGCTAATTACTTTACAATATTGTAGTGGTTTTGCCATATATTGACATGAATCCACCAAGAGTGTACATGTGTTCCCCATCCTGAACCCCCTCCCACCTCCCTTCCCATCCCATCCCTCTGGGTCATCCCAGTGCACCCCCCTGAGTACCCTGTTTCATGCATTGAACCTGGACTGGTGATTCTTTTAACATATGATAATATACATGTTTCAATGCCATTCTCCCAAATCATCCCACCCTCGCCCTCTCCCACAGAGTCCAAAAGACTGTTATATACATCTGTGTCTCTTCTGCTGTCTCGCATATAGAGTTATCATTACCTTCTTTGTAAATTCCATATATATGCATTAGTATACTGTATTGGAGTTTTCTTTCTGGCTTACTTCACTTTGTATAATAGGCTCCAGTTTCATCCACCTTATTAGAACTGATTCAAATGTATTCTTTTTAATGGCTGAGTAATACTCCATTGTGTATATGTACCACTGCTTTCTTATCCATTCATCTGCAGATGGACATCCAGGTTGCTTCCATGTCCAGGCTATTATAAACAGTGCTGCGATGAACATTGGGGTACATACATCTTTCAATTCTGGTTTTCCCCATGTGTATGCCCAGCAGTGGGATTGCTGGGTGGTGCGGCAGTTCTGTTTCCAGATTTTTAAGGAATCTCCACACTGTTCTCCATAGTGGCTATACTAGTTTGAATTCCCACCATCAGTGTAAGAGAATTCCTTTTCTCCACACCCCCACCAGCTTTTATTGCTTGTAGACTTTTGGATCACAGCCATTCTGACTGGCGTGAAATGGTACCTCATTGTGGTTTCGATTTGCATTTCTCTGATAATGACTGATGTTGAGCATCTTTTCATGTTTTTGTTAGCCATCTGTATGTCCTCTTTGGAGAAATGTCTGTTGAGTTCTTTGGCCCATTTTTTGATTGGGTCGTTTATTTTTCTGGAATTGAGCTGCAGGAGTTGCTTGTATATTTTTGAGGTTAATTCTGTGTCTTTTGCTTCATTTGCTATTATTTTCTCCCATTCTGAAGGCTGTCTTTTCACCTTGCTTATAATTTCCTTTGTTGTGCAGAAGCTTTTAAGTTTACTTAGGTCCCCTTTGTTTATTTTTGCTTTTATTTCCAATATTCTGGGAGGTGGGTCAGAGGATCCTGCTATGGTTTATGTCGGTGAGATTTTGCCTATGTTTTCCTCTAGGAATTTTATAGTTTCTGGTCTTACATTTAGATCTTTAATCCATGTTGAGTTTATTTTTGTGTATGGTGTTAGAAAGTGTTCTAGTTGCATTCTGTTACAAGTGGTTGACCAGTTTTCCCAGCACCATTTGTTAAAAAATTTGTCTTTTTTCCATTGTATATTCTTGCCTCCTTTGTCAAAGATAAGGTGTCCATAGGTGCATACATTTATCTCTGGACTTTCTATTTTGTTCCATTGATCTATATTTCTGTCTTTTTGCCAGTACCATACTGTCTTGATGACTGTGGCTGTGTAGTAGAGCCTGAAGTCAGGCAGGTTGATTCCTCCAGTTCCATTCTTCTTTCTCAAGATTACTTTAGCTATTCAAGGATTTTTGTATTTCCATACAAATTGTGAAATTATTTGTTCTATTCTGTGAAAAATACCATTGGTAGCTTGATAGGGATTTCATTGAATCTATAGATTGCTTTGGGTAGTATACTCATTTTCACTACATTGATTCTTCCTATCCATGAACACGGTATATTTCTCCATCTATTTGTGTCCTCCTGGAGTTCTTTCAGCAGTGTTTTATAGTTTTCTATATATAGGTCTTTTTTTTTCTTTAGGTAGATATATTCCTAAGTATTTTATTCTTTTCATTGCAATGGTGAATGGAATTGTTTCCATAATTTCTCTTCCTGGTTTTTCATTGTTAGATGATGGGAATGCAAGAGATTTATGTGTGTTAATTTTATATCCTGCAACGTTACTATATTCATTGATTAGTTCTAGTAATTTTCTAGTGAAGTGTTTAGGGTTGTCTATGTCGAGGATCATGTCATCTGCAAACAGTGAGAGTTTTACTTCTTCTTTTCCAATCTGGATTCTTCTTATTTCTTTTTCTGCTCTGGTTGCTGTGGCCAAAACTTCAAAAACTATGTTGAATAGTAGTGGTGATAATGGGTACCCTTGTCTTGTTCCTGACTTTAGGGGAAATGCTTTCAATTTTTCACCATTGAGGATAGTGCTTGCTGTGTGTTTGTCATATAGAGCTTTTACTACATTGACTATGCCAAAGCCTTTGACTGTGTGGATCACAATAAACTGTGGAAAATTCTGAAAGAGATTGGAATAACTGACCACCTGACCTGCCTCTTGAGAAACCTATATGCAGGTCAGGAAGCAACAGTTAGAACTGGACATGGAACAACAGACTGGCTCCAAATAGGAAAAGGAGTAAATCAAGGCTGTATATTGTCACCCTACTTATTTAACTTATATGCAGATTACATCATGAAAAACGCTGAGCTGGAAGAAGCACAAGCTGGAATCAAGATTGCCAGGAGAAATATCAATAACCTCAGATATGCAGGTGACATCACCCTTATGGCAGAAAGTGAAGAAGAACAAAAAAGCCTCTTGATGAAAGTAAAAGAAGAGAGTGAAAAAAGTTGGTTTAAAGCTCAAAGTTCAGAAAACTAAGATCATGGCATATGGTCCCATCACTTCATGGGAAATAGATGGGGAAACAGTGGAAACAGTGTCAGACTTTATTTTGGGGGGCTCCAAAATCACTGCAGATGGTGATTGCAGCCATGAAATTAAAAGACACTTACTCCTTTGAAGGAAAGTTTTGACCAACCTAGATAGCATATTAAAAAGCAGAGATATTACTTTTCCAACAAAGGTCCATCTAGTTAAGGCTCTGGTTTTTCCAGTGGTCATGTATGGATGTGAGAGTTGGACTGTGAAGAAAGCTGAGTCCCAAAGAATTGATGCTTTTGAACTGTGGTGTTGGAGAAGACTCTTGAGAGTCTCTTGGACTGTAAGGAGATCCAACCAGTCCATCCTAAAGGAGACCAGTCCTGGGTATTCTTTGGAAGGACTGATGCTGAGGCTGAAACTCCAATACTTTGGCCACCTCATGCGAAGAATTGACTCATTGGAAAAGACTCTGATGCTGGGAGGGATTGGGGGCAAGGAGAAGGGGACAACAGAGGATGAGATGGCTGGATGGCATCACGGACTCGAAGCACCTGACTTTGAGTGAACTCTGGGAGTTGGTGATGGACAGGGAAGCCTGGCATGCTGCAATTCATGGGGTCCTAAAGAGTCAGACACGACTGAGCGACTGGACTGAACTGAACTGATGTTCCTTCTCTTCCTGCTTTCTGGAGGGCTTTTATCATAAATGTATGTTGAATTTTGTCAAAGGCTTTCTCTGCATCTTTCAATTTATTAATGTGGTATATTACATTGATTGATTTGTGGATATGATTGGGATGAAAACTGACCTTTTCCAATCTTGTGGCCACTGCTGTATTTTCCAAATTTTCTGGCATATTGAAGGCAGCACTTTCATAGCATCATCTTTTAGGATTTGAAATAGCTCAACTGGAATTCCATCACCTCCATCAACTTTGTTCGTAGTGATGCTTTCTAAGTCCCACTTGAGTTCACATTCCAGGATGTCTGGCTCTAGGTGAGTATTCACACCATTGTGATTATCTGGGTGGTGAAGGTCTTTTTTGTACAGTTCTTCTGTGTATTCTTGCCACTTCTTCTTAATAACTTCTGCTACTGTTACATCCACACCATTTCATGTCCTTTGCATGAAATGTTCCCTTGGTATCTCTAATTTTTTGAAGAGATCTCTAGTCTTTCCTATTCTATTGTTTTCCTCTATTTCTTTGCACTGATTAACTGAGGAAGGCTTCTTATCTCTCCTTGCTATTTTTTGGAACTCTGCATTCAAATGGGTATATCTTTCCTTTCTCCTTTGCTTTTGGCTTTTCTTCTTTTCACAGCTATTTGTAACGTTTCTTCAGACAGCCATTTTACTTTTTTTGCATTTTTTTCTTGGGGATCATCTTGCTCCCTGTCTTGTACAATGTCATGAACCTCTGTCCATAGTTCATTAGGCACTCTGTCTATCAGATCTAGTCCCTTGAATCTATTTCTCACTTCCACTGTATAATCGTTAGGGACTTTCTTCAATTTAAGTCTAAATTTGGCAATAAGGAATTAATGATCTGAACCACAGTCAGCTCCCAGTATTGTCTTTGCTGACTATATAGAGCTTCTTCATCTTTGGCTGCAAAGAACATAATAAATCTGATTTCAGCGTTGACCATCTGGTGATGTCCATGTGTAGAGTCTTCTCTTGTGTCGTTGGAAGAGGGTGTTTGCCATGACCAGTGCATTCTCTTGGCATAACTCTATTAGCCTTTGACCTGCTTCATTCTGTACTCCAAGGCCAAATTTGCCTGTTACTCCAGATGTTTCTTGACTTTTGCATTCCAGTCCCCTATAATGAAAAGGATATCTTTTTTGGGTGTTAATTCTAAAAGGTCTTGTTGGTCTTCATAGAATCGTTCAACTTCAGCTTTTTCAGCATTACTGGTCAGTGCATAGACTTGGATTACTCTGATACTGAATGGTTTGCCTTGGAAATAAACAGTGATCATTCTATCGTTTTGAGACTGCATCCAAGTACTGTATTTCAGACTCGTTTGTTGACCATGATGCCTACTCCATTTCTTCTAAAGGATTTTTGCCCACAATAGTAGATATAATGATCACCTGAGTTAAATTCACCCATTCCAGTCAATTTTAGTTCTCTGATTCCTAAAATGTCAACGTTCCTTCTTGCCATCTCCTGTTTGATCAGTTCCAATTTGCCTTGATTCATGGACCTAACATTCCACTTTCCTGTGCAA
The DNA here is from genome assembly GCF_055505025.1 of Bos grunniens. Taxonomy (NCBI): domain Eukaryota; kingdom Metazoa; phylum Chordata; class Mammalia; order Artiodactyla; family Bovidae; genus Bos; species Bos grunniens. Next base: position 11,668,004 of record NC_141188.1, read on the forward strand.
TATTGCTGTTTACAGCATTGAACCTTGCTTCCATCACATCCACAACTGGATGTTGTTTTTGCTTTGTCACAGTATGATAAGTGGAGGAACTTTAAAGGCATATTACTAAGTTGAAGAAGTGATACTGCTATGTACTGTGTGATTCCAACTCTGTAACACTCCAAAAAGGAAAGAAACCATGGAGAAAGCTAAAAATCAGTGGTTTCTAAGCATTAAGAAGGAAGGTGGAATGAACAGGCAGAGTATAGAGGATTTCGGGAGAAGTGAAACTACTCTGTATGATACTAATGATACTATACTATCATATGAATTTGTCCCGTCCATAGAAAGTACAGAGATCAGTGTGAGAGGTGGGAGGCAAGGTCTCAGAGTTTGAACTAGGGCGTAACGTTAGAGAAGAGAGGAGCACATCATGATGGGCCTTAAAGTTTATCAAAATGGTTGGCGTTTTCTCTGGGGAAAAAGGGCAAGTGCTAAAGCACGTTCAGCAAAATAGTGACCTGACCCTACATATGGTTTAACAGGATCACTGCCATGAAGGAGAAGACACCATGCTTTGATAAGATAAAAAGGGAGGAGGCAGGCAGCCTAGTGAAGAGGTTATTCACAGCAATCCAGGCAAACAGTGATGACCCATGTCACAGTAAAGAGGGAAATGAGAGGTGATCAAAATTTGAATACATTTTGAAGGAAGAAAATATTTTATACTATATTAAATTTAGAGAGAAAAATAGAAGGGCAGGCAGGGGGAATGACCTGTCAGGAGCTCACTTCTACTGTATTAGTTTTGAAATCAATTCTATTTGTATATAAGTATGTTTGAATTTCTATGATCACTCTTATGTTTCACAAGTTTGAAATTGTAGTCTAGAGTTTGACTTCGAGTTGAGATGTCTAATTTGTATGTTATAAGTGCAACAGTTGAGGAAATTGGACTTGTTTAAATGGTGGCATTAGAAGTCATAAGTGTGTGCTTGTACAGTCACTCAGACATGTCTGACTCTTTGCGACTTCATGGACTGTAGCCCACGAGGCTCCTCTGTCTAAGGGATTTTTCATGTAAGAATATTGGAGTGGGTTGCCATTTCCTCCTCCAAGGGATCTACCCGACCCAGGGATCAAACCTACGTCTCCTGCTTTGGAGGTGGATTCTATACTGCTGGGCCACTGGGGAAGTCCAATATTCGAAGCCATAGAAGAGGTAGGAGCAGCTTCCAGACTTTGATGACCCACTATTTGGTACTGCCTGGAGAATTCCATGGACAGAGGAGCCTGGCATGCTGCAGTCCATGTGGTCACAAAGAGTCAGACATGACTGAGTGACTGTCAGTTATTTAAAAACAGTCTCATAAGATGGACTTGATAAAAATGAAAAGAATTTATAGATCTTGGCTTAAAATAATAAAAAAAAGAAGGATAGCAGTTCTCTAACATTGGAGCAGCCAGCTAGTAAGCTCTCCACTATTAGCAGTTCATAGCAGTTCATGCTTAATGTGAATGATCATTTACCTGGAATATTCTTGGATTGAAAGAGATGTGAGATCTTTAACATCCTATTTTCCCTAAGTGAGTATGAGATAGAAAACACATTTTATCTCCTTCAAAGTTGTTCCCAAGTCATTAATGGAACACACTCAGGTCCTTGGCTGTAAATGCATCTGGAAAAGATACCAAATTATTTTCAGCAATATGTAGCTACAATGGAATTTAACACATGTTAGTATGAATTCTAGTTTTATCAAGTGACTCAGGTTCAATAAACCACATTTATCTATTTTGTTTCATTCTTAGTTAACAGAGACTGTTTTCCAGAAATCAGTATGTAAGTATGATAATTTTCTGTCAAATACAATGACCTTTGCTGTTCTTTCCCCCAAGTCCTATTGTTAAAGAAGATTATGCCTTCTAGAGTCAGAACTGTGTGAAGAAATATGTTTTGTCAGTTCTGTCGAGTCAGCACTATTTAGCAATTTCAGTCAAAGATAGATATTTTCTGGAGGGCGCTGTGCACTTGTTCCAAGACGCTAGTTTCTACTTTTTGTAATTATTAACTGTTTTTGAATGAAAAGATGATTACAGCTAAATTCCATAACACTTGTCAGTAGGAACTTAAGAATGCCTGAAGCAATCTGAAACAACTTGAGCTGCTTTGAGCTATTTTAGAAACTAATTTGATTTTTTTTTTTTTTTTGATGCATGCCAGAGGGGTATGAACATTTTCCTTAATAGCTACAACTTGAACTCTTATATGAGAACATTGGTATGGAGTTGTTATATCAAGTCTAGGTGAATACATGAAGAGATGAGTAATTAATAATCATCAGCATTCTGATTTCCCCATGTATGCTAAGTTGCTTCGGTCATGTCCAACTCTTTGAGACCCCATAGACTGTAGCCCACCAGGCTCCTCTGTCCGTTGGATTTTCCAGGCAAGAATACTGGAGTGGGTTGCCATTTCCTTCTCCATGATTTACCCTTATTTTTTTTTTTTTTAATTTTAAGAACCTGTTATAAAATAGACATTTAAAAAAGCTATTGCTTCCATTATTTTCAGGACACTCTTCATTATAGTACTTCCTGAGCATCTTGTCCTGCCCTTGATTTTCCTACTTTAAAGTAAGAACTATAGTTGGCTGATAAGGAAAGACTTAAGGCATTTTTATCAGCTTATATTTTGGGAGGACAGACTGTTGTGACAGGTAAAAAAAAGATATCCCCTAAATGCTGATTCTCCTTGCACAATTGGTTCATCATCTTGACAGACAAATCAACCCAAAAGGCAAGAAAACTATTTTTGGATGGTGCTAACATTTTTGTTGTTGTTTGTTTTTTGTGTTTTTTTGACAGCACATACCATCATTGTTGTCAAAGCCGGTTGGAAGCAGACACAAACCTATTGTATACTTTTGTTGTATTTGGCAGAGTCAGAATAATTGCTGTTATGTGGCAGCATATTCACCTAGCCTATTCCATTATCAAATTTCTCACAACATGCAGAAAGCATTCACATGAATCAGAATTCTCCAATTGAATCAAATCTTAACCTTTTCTACAAATACAGAATTCAAAAAAAAAGTGATTAAATGATCCATTTACACAACTTATCTGCTAATCATAGATGCGTTTTAAATAAGTGAGCTTGAACAAGGATATTTATCTCTCTTTGCCTCAGTTTTCTCATCTATAAAACAGGGGTAGTAGTACTATCCTCCTTATGTCTGTCATAGAGAAGGAGCACAAGACATACAGGTGCAAAAGTGATGAAAAAAATGAACATGTCTGTATGAATGTAAGTTCATTTGCTATTAATATTATCCTTTACTACTCAATAGTGCCTCTGTCTCTTTATAAATCCTAGACACAATTCCTCTAAAGATAAGAGTCTTTCTCCCTGGGTCAGTCATTAGACTCACCTTTATTGTGCCAAATATAGTTAATGAAAGGGGTTAGAAAATTAAACAAACCCAGAAGGACAAGATACTACACCAAACAGGTAATATGTGATCAAGGAAGGGGGCTGAATGAGTGTGACCTCAAATGGAATTAAAGGGAGAAGTGGTGTGTAGGGGAGCGTGTGTGTGAGAGAGATGTAGTGTCCACCAAGAATAAGAATTTGGAGAGGTTGTTAGCATATGTGTGAGAGAAGAAGTAGGAGAAACAAAAGAGCACAGACTAGAGGAAAGTGAGTTGTGCAAGACTGGATCCATCCTTCTGCAAAATCTCAGTTTTTTGTTCATCATGATTTTCTTTGGCATTAACTTAGACTTTTTAATAGTTCATTGAAATAAATACAATATATGCTTTTTATTGAGATTCTTACTGTCTACTTTATACCAAAGGCTTGTAACTCACTTGCCTCACCTTTGTCTTTACCCTAACTTGGCAACAAGGACTGAGAAAGGACTTTTAGAAGTTTTTTCTTTTTTGATGTGTATAAAAACTCAGTCTCTGCTGAACATTTTCTCCATAGACTGAGATCAAATAAGAGAAATTTGTTTCAAATAATATTTGGAGGTCAGACTGCCATTTCTTTGAATGTACCTCCCTTTAAAGGTAGAGTCATAAGCCAGCTTATTTTTTTGCTGTTGTTTTTTGTGTGTTTTAGTTTGTTTGTAAGGAGTTTCATAAAGATATATTAAAAAACTCCAGCTCAGAAATCAGAGGAAAACCAAAATATAGGGTTTATTTTCAAGTTGCATAGCATCTTTTGGTTAAAAAAAAATCTAATCATGCTTTTCTTTGAAAGAAAAAGAAGCAAGGAAGGGAGGGAGGAAGGGATGGAGGAAGGGGTGGGAAGAAAGAAGAGGGATAAAGGAGGGAGAAAAGTCCTCTCCACATGCTCACCCAGACTAGATTTAGAAACTGAAAAGTAGTTGTCTACTTCTTCACACTTCATGCGATGAGAACAGGAAATGCAAATGGATAGCAGAATTTGAGGAATTCTGGATCCAACCTCCACCTCATTTTCGACACAGAGATTGTACATTGAAACAGAAGTAGCTTATAGGTTCAACCCAATTTCTTATCGAGTCTTGAGTCTGTTTCTTTGGGAGATATTTGACAACATTCTAAGGGACAGATGACAGCTCTCTGTGAAATGATACTTCCCAAGTTCTTTAACTTTCTTCTTTACCTTTCTCTTCAAAAAAAAAAAGTGAAACTATTACCCCTATTTTATAGAAGGAGAATTTCAGGTTTGACAAAGGTTAACTTGGTGGTAGTTCTGAAGTTAAACACTATCAAGCCAGGCTTTAAGTCTAACCCTTTTTGTCCCCAAAGACAGTGTGTCTTGCCGTACTCAGCACTGTGCACAGTTATGTTTTCATTTCTACACCAAAGGGCCCTTTCACTTGTTCGCTGATATTAGATTCTGCAATAAGGGAATTGGGTGAATCATTTCCTCCTTCTGAAATCCTCATTTCCCATGACTGGCTTGACATCATTCTCTCCTATGATTTTTTTTTTTTTTTTTCTCTACTCCATGGCCTCCCACCCTCAACCCCTTGACCTTTCATTTATTTTTAAAATTTTTACTGCAACCTGGAATTCTCTTGTAAGCTCTTTCCTTTTCTCTCTACATCCACTATCACATGGCCGAGGACTTATTCCCTCCTATAGAACATATTGAAGTGCAATTCCTACTTCTGTGCTGAGTCTTGAGTCTCCAACTTCCATCCACTCACTAAGTTGCATGTATTCACCAGTATGTTGAAGTCCTTGAATTTGCTTTTCCAGGCATCCACAGTGCAAACCTCAAGCTGAGTTATTCTTCACTCCAACTCTTTTTTGTAGCTATACACCCTTTATTAATGATGGTGTCAGCTCACACAGCCAAATGTAGGAAATGGGTGTTTCTCGTCCTGAATCTTTCATCCAAAAAATTTCTTTGGGGATTTTCTTCCTTTGTAGTCTTAAAATAGTTGCCTTTTTGAAAGGCACAGGTAGCTTCTCCTAATTCCTATGAGGACTAAAGGGACTATTTCTCAAATGTAATATTTGACCTATATCATCACATACAAATGAAGAAATCTTTTCTTTTTCTTTATGGGATTTTACAAATAGAAGAGAAGCCCACACTATGACTTAACAGGAGGATTTCTATGCCAGCAGGAATGCTCAGTAACTTGAGAGAGCAACAGTCTCACCTCTGGCTTCCTCAGGCACCATTTGTTGCCTGGATACGTGCACATGCTTGTTTCTGGCTGTGCTCTCTGTGTGGGTCTCATGTCTAGCACCCACCATGCTGCAGGAAGAGGAAGTATGGTGCCACCATTCCAAAGGCAAGGTAATACTTGAAGCTAAGGTCTTTGACTTTGGTAACTCCAATTAATATCTTCGCTAAAGGCAGTTGTAGATTTTATAATGCCTGAAAACTGCTATTCAAAAACTTGCCCAAAGCACTTATACTGAAAACACGAACAAAGTCCTTCCCCAACCCTCCCTACACACACAGTTGCTAGAAAACAAATGAGTAGTAAAATCAACCACTCACTTGACTTCAGGTAGCAGAAATCATCAGCGATTTCAAGCTGTGATTTCAATATTGGCTGGTATGTTGTGTAGGGCATGGGCAGTACCTTGGAGTAATATTAGCAAGGAATAAATCGTTAGTGGTGGAGTGGAAATGCATATCATTTTCATGACTTACTCCAAAACATCTCTCAATTCTGAGAGGCGGGATTCGTTCCTTAGTCATAAAGGCTCACTCTGCAGGACAGAGCAGAAGGCAACATGCCTCTCCAGCAGATGTCTTACTTGTGGCACATATGTAGTAAGCTAATGAGATGGACCTTTTAAGGGACGCTGATGCTGCTGACAAAATATTCTGTTTCGGAAATGTACATGTTTCCTTTTTCTATTCAAACCACTAAACAGTGGCCTGGGAAGAGGTGCTGGTAAACCCTGCCCACCAGTTCATCAGACATTTCTCATCATCACGTATGAATACAAATTAGATTCCAGCTGTTTCTCAACCTGATCCCAGGCTTCAGCACTGGACACAGATAATGGAACTCTTATCAGTATCTTATGTTGGACTGTATGTGCCTTGAGGACAGGGATTATGCTTAATTAATCTTGGCATTTTTAGAATCTGCTACAACGCCTAAAAAATATTTGGCATTCAATGAATGTTGCTAACCCGATGGCATTACTTAAGCTAACATGAACTTACTTTTAAACAAAATTTTGAATTTTGTTTTAGCTATAAATCGATAGTTATAATTCAAATAAATAAAGATTTTAAAAATAAAGTGGTTAATCCAAGCAAAAATACTTAAATACAGATCTTCTACTTAAAATGAGGGTATGTTCCTATAATCCCATTGTAAATTTAAAAAAATTGATTTCCCTGGTGGCTCAGCAGTAAAGAATCTGCCTGCCAAACAGGAGATGAGGGTTTGATTCCTGGGTCAGGAAGAACCCCTAGAGAAGGGAATGGCTACTGACTCCAGTATTATTGCTCGGGAAAGGGAAATCCATGTAGTGCTGGTGGGCTACAATCCACGACTTGTGAAGAGTTGAACATGACTTAGTGACTAAATAATAACAACAAAATGGAAAATATAGTAAGTTTAAAATGCATTTAATACACCTGCCCTAGCTAACATGGTAGCTTAGACTCACCCTCCTTATATGTGCTCAGAAGATTTTCATTAGCCTCCATTTGGTCAAAATTAACGCAAAGACTAGTTTATAGTGTAGTGCTGAATATCTCATGTAATTTATTGAATACTGTGCCAAAGTTGAAAAACAGATTGGTTGAAGAGTATTGGTTATTTACCCTCATGATCCTGTGGCTCCTGAAATCTGTAGGTCACTGCCACTGCTCAGCATCATTCAAGAGGATCATAGCACATGTTGCTAGCCTGGGAAAGATCAAGCTTCAAAATTCAAAATAGGGTTTCTACTGAATATGTATTGCTTTTGCACCATTGTCAAGTCAAAAAAAAATCAAAAGTTAAGCCATCGTTAAGTCAAGGCTGTCTATACTGAGAAAAATTAATGCTGCATTAGTTTGTTGGGGTTGTCAAAACAAAATACCACTGACTGGTTAGTTTAAACAACATAAATTAACTTTCTCATGGTTCTTGAAGCTGGAAGTCTGCATCAAGGTGTTGGCAGATTTGGTTTCCCCAGGACTTCTGTCTTTGCTGCATATGGCCACCTTGCTGTGTCTTCACATGGCCTTTCCTCTCTCTCATGCCTTCCTTGTGTCTCTTCCTTTTGTGATAAGGCCAACTATCCCATTATTGATTAGTTAGGGTTCCACCCTTGTGACCTCATTCAGCCTTCACTACCTCTGTAAAGGCCCTGCCTCTAAATTCTGTGGCATCGAGGATTAGGGATATTGCCTATGAATTTTTTGAGAACACAATTTGGTGCATTAAAAAAACAAAGACTGATGTATCAGTCTTAGTTCATTTCAGATGTATTTTTATTCAAGTATATTTATATTCAGGTATATTCCTTTTCAGATCATTTAGAAATGAAATATTTTCCACCTTTATTTTAAAATATGCTTTATAAACTTTCAATCTAAAAACACTGTATCTGCTGCAAGCTTTTTGATCTCTTCATAGCAATCGCTGGTCAAACATATTTAAGTCACAATGAATATATGATGCCCAACAATGAATATAATTTTACAGTGTCTGCATTCAGCAGAGGAACCGGAAACAAAAAAATGTGACATTTGAATTGGATGTATTATTTTGTTAAAGATGCTCTGTTACGTTTCATAACATACTCTCTTACCAAAAAAGTAAATAGCTTTGCCTTTGCTCTGTCTGAAAATTCCACATATAAGAGGGGTGTGCTTAGATATCTCCAAGTAAGACTCGTGATATTGTTTTATGATGTCAGTGATATGTGACATGTTAAATTGTATAACACTCAGAGCAAGTTTATCTTAATATTTTATAAGTAATGACATTTACAAAGAATAAAACAGTTTTATTGTTCTGGTTTCTCAGATTTCAGAAACATTAATATAGCTTTCTGAATCAATACAAAACTGGAAAGCACAGACATTTAGATGTTGCAAAAACTAAATGGATTTAGTATGCTTAAATTTCCAAAACATATATTGCATCCCAGATTGTATACAAACAAGAAAATTGTGGCTTTTTAAAGAACATACAAGCAACAAATGAGCTAGTGGAAGAAGACCACATAAAAACTTTAATTTGTAATAATTTTCAACATATGTTCAGTAGCAGTGTCTGGATTTAAATGTCATCCAAACACAGCCTTATCTAAGGTTTGATTTACCAAATTTTGTATTATATTTCTCAGTTCATTGGTAGAATTATGATTTTTCTTTAAAACTAATTAAGAGGGTCCCTGGATGAGTTAATTTGTAAAAGATACAAAGAATTGACTTTCTCAGCACCTATATAATTCTCTAGATGTGAACTAGGTAATTTTGAAAATAATAATGCTCATGTAGATGCATAAAATAAACAGAATCTTAAATCTATAATAAATAGGTTAAACATGAATAAATTCATAATAATTAAAGTCTCAAGTGCAGCAGTTAGTAGGCATACTTTATAGAGTGATTTGCAAAAAATGAGGGGATTTGGTGTATTTGTTATTGCTCTAGTTAATAGTACTTACATTATTTTCTATCCTTGCAACAATCATTTGATATCAAATCTAATATCCCTATTTTAATGATAAAATATTATAATAAATATGTTCCTTAAATGCCAGCTACACAGCTTGTGGGAAGGTGAATTTAGATTCAAATTTAGGTCTATCAGACAGCAAAGGCAGTGCATCTTATATTAACTTTAATATTTCATCCTTTATTTTCACTGGACAGGTTGCTTCAGTAGCAGCATGGCATGGCACATGACATTCCACCAGGCCCCCTGTTTATTTCAGAGAATCTGACTAGCTCTCTGGGCAAGCACCACTTTTCTAAGCAACACCCCAATTGCCTATCCCTAGTTACATAGGAATCAGACTCTTCAGGAGAAAGACAACAAATGTGTTCAAAACAAAATGAAATAGGAAAGAAACAAATGCTGGTTTCTACTGACTGCTTGACTAAAGAATTTAGCCAAAGTGAAATGCTGCTCTCAGTCCCATATTGGGAATAAAGAGTTTATAATCCATACAAACGTCATACTCCCTTCCACACAAACTCCATTCCCTCTATCCTGTGTTTTTTCTCTCAAATGTACATGTCTCTTCCTTTCTCTATCACTCCTTGCCAGCTGAAAATATATTTACTAGTAGAGTAGATATTTTTTGTTTAAATTAACTGAGCCTTCTTGGTTTCTTCACTCCAGTTTAGAAAACATGATCTTTCTATTAAATTTGAGCCTTTAGTTCAAAGAGTATGCTTTTATCTTACCGGCTGAAGAGTGTTATGAAATCAGTCACTGAATTATTAGTTTTCACATGTAGCTAGAGAGAACAATCTGTCTTAGAAACATGATTTCTAATCATCCTGTTTTATTTTATATTTCACAAAAATGAAGTTGATGCCTGCCATGGCTGAATAGTGAACATATAAACAAACTTTCTGAGAAATCAGGATCCTGTTCAGCTAGTGGTCCAGATTTCACATGTTATAGATTTAAGAAATATGCTCAAGTTGGCTTTTGCAGTATTTCACTCTGTAAGGAATATTGATTGTTATTTAATTTAAAGTTGATAATTATTATCTGAACAGGCAAGAAATTGTTGGTTAGGGGAATTGAGTAGGATGATACTGAAGTTTGGACCGAATGAATGTGGCTATGAGTTTGGAGAAGGTAATATAACTGGGCAAGTAATTCATAAAAGGCAGAGCACAATGCAGCCTTTGAGAAGGCTGGCCATTGTGAACCAAACCTGAATAGTCCCAATGTTCCCAAGTTGCTGATTTGGAAACATTAGGGGTTTAGATCACAAAAATGGCATTTGGAAACAAATTTGCCTTTATACTGTCTGGGCACAGCCTTAGGATATGAATCATTTTCCAAGCAGTGTTACAAAATAAGGGAAATGTTCATCACAAGATGGAAAACAGAATCTAAAATGAGTGGAAGATGTGCATAAAAAAAAACACCAGCATATTGCTTATAACATGTTTTATGGTTACCCTTTTCTATCAGTGTAAAATATAAGCACATAGATTGGGAAATATGGCCCCCAGTGTTAATAGCCCTGTTACTGCTACTGCTAAGTCACTTCAGTAGTGTCCAACTCTGTGTGACCCCATAGACGTCAGCCCATCAGGCTCTCCTGCCCCTGGGATTCTCCAGGCAAGAACACTGGAGTGGGTTGCCATTTCCTCCTCCAATGCATGAGAGTGAAAAGTGAAAGTGAAGTCGCTCAGTCCTGTCCGACTCTTAGTGACCCCATGGATTGCAGCCCACCAGGCTCCTCCGTCCATGGGATTTTCCAGGCAAGAGTACTGGAGTGGGGTGCCATTGCCTTCTTCGGTTAATAGCCCTACACTACTTTAAAGAGATGATGTAACATCACTGATGAAGAGAAACAAGGTAGCAAAAGCATGAAGAAAAGAAATCACAAATGGGGTAGGGTCCTGGTGGGACAGTTTCCCCGTGAATTCCCAGAACTGTGTGATTACTATTTCTGAATTGCCCCCTCTACTTTTTTCTCTCCTTATTAATTATCCTGGATGTTCTCTAAATCAGTGACAAACTTATTTTTTCAAATATGGGATTAAAAAGGGACAACATGAAATTGCAAAGTGAAAAATGAAAAACTCATAGAGAAAAAAATGAAAAACTAGAATAATTTTGGTAGGTTATCCATATTTACCTACTGACTGGTTGATAGATGAACTCAGAATATAATGGTCTCATTTCTAGTTCTCACGCCACCTAACTATTGGGCAAATTGTATAACATCATCAACTTTTTTTTGTCTGTTATGGAGGGAGATAAATTTAATGGTCTCTGAACTTCTATCTAGTGAAATGTTTTCTAAAGTTTACAAGTAACACTATGCATTGACCGATATGAAATATTATCTCTATTATGGAAAACAGTATGAATTCTAGTCAAAACTAGTAAGGAATCCCTAAAATAATTATGTGAAAAACAGGGGTCTATCTCTTGTTTCCCTTATTTAAAAGTAACTGAGAGGAAAACAGAGGAGAAATCTAAATTATACCTTCAAGATAGTAAATATTAATCAGACATTATTTAAGACATATAGAGACTAGAGAGGTGGCTTAAGATCATGTAAAAGAGAAATGAATGATTCTAGAATAAAGTAACCTTGATGCCATACATTTCCCTAATATAAGATTTTTGCTGTCCAATTATATAGATTTTTGAATGAATGAAGAACCTCACAAATTATTCTATTATAAAACAAAAATATTTTATTCTAAAATAAAAACGAATGCTGCTAAAATTTTTCTGAAAGCGAACAAAAATTTTATTTTTTGTATGCATTGGGTATAATCCTGGAGTGGGTTGCCATTTCTTTCTTCACAGGATCTTCCTGAACCAGGAATGGAACCCGTCTCCTGCATTGCAGGCAGATTCTTTACTGACTGAGCTATGAGCGAAACCCTGATTTTTTGAGTGTGACAAATATTTAGGGCATATCCAACCTGGACATATTTTGATCATCATATATATGCATATGATAAAAATGTTCTATCTTGAAATACTGAAGCATTTATAAAGATGTCAACACCAACCACATGGTCATTAGTTTTTCTCCATGAAGCAGTATAAAATTTCTTCAAACAAATAGGTGTGAGAAAATACTTGTTACAAGACAATAAACTTGAATATAATAAAAACACAGAAGGTGTTTCATCATAGACTCGGTGAGTGGTGTAGCTTAAGATTGTCAAAAGCAAGATCCATTGTCATACTATCCCGCTGTCCAGCCCACACACTGCCAAACTATTTATTTCTATATCAGTTTCCTGCTCTGAAGTAGGATCATCATTGTCCTCAGGATACCTTCATATAAGCGGACTCTCAGCTATTCCATTGAACATGTCCTTCAATATGGTCTTTACCTCTATGCTAGGGAAAGTTTAGGCCCCTTCTGCTACTCAGATTCTTTCATTTTGAGTAAGCTTTGCTATTATTTTTTAACTTACTCCAATCTGAACTGAAAAATCAGATGATTCTTGATCTTTTATACACCACAGTATCTATGAAACTGGTAAAATTTGCTAAGTGTTGCATATTTTGCATAGGTTGCATATTTATTTACATGGATTGCATATTTATTTTCTCCAATGCTGTATATCCTAATATTTTATTATCATTTTATTCTTATGGCTATATTAGTCACATACTACCTTTACCTGTAATATACCTAGAGTAATGCTGCTGCTAAGTCACTTCAGTAGTGTCCAAAACTTTGCGACCCCATGGACTGTAGCCCACCAGGCTCCTCTGTCCAAGGAATTCTCCAGGCAAGAATACAGGAATGGGTTGCCATTTCCTTCTCCACTTGGGGTAATATACGCAAACCAAAGACCCACACATGCGTTTTCATTGCTTCCAAAATTAAATTTTTCCATGTGAATCTTACTCTTCCAAAACTGCTTCTAATCTCTGAAACTTAATTTACATATATATCCTCACAAACATACAGAGAAACACTTATCTGTACAACATGCTGAAAAATAATAACGGTCAAGGCTCATTGAATCCCAGTTGTGTGACCATACGTTAAGCAATATGGTCATCTCCAGTTTCATGTGAAGCAAATGAAGCTTTGGTTAAGTGAGGGGCTGGAGGTCAGATGCCAGGAAAGGCGAAGTGTGATTTTGAACATGGTTAGACTTCAAGCCAGTACCTTTCCCTGATTTGCAAGTATAAATCTATCATTTTGTTTCATTCTGTGTAGAGGTATTTATTTCAGCTGAGAGAATCAGAAGCCTGTAATTTGGATCCAATTTAACTTTTCAATATTTTGTCTTGTCGCTTTTCCTCAATTGTGAATGCGTGCTTCAGAATATATGCTTTGTTCAATGTGCTGCAGGTATGAATTTGATCAGCAGCAGACAGCCTGTTCTCTTTGTAGGTAATTATCTCCCACACATTGCACAGATGTGTGCTCCACTTACCTGCGTGTCAAAAAGATAGTGAAACTGTGACCAGGGTTTAACTCCATTCAGATACAGAAGGTTTTGCTCTTCATTTCCCATAGCATAACATTTCATAACATTGTGTTGTGAAAGGACAGACAGGCCAGAAGAGACCTTGACTTCTGAGAACTCAAATTTAGTAGGAAAGAAAAGGCAAAACACGTAGGTAGGTTAGGGAATAAAACAAAACAACAACAAAAATGCAGTAGAATCATACATGCCCTGGGGAGAAAAGGAGTCCCAATGCCACCCTCCCGTCCATCACACCTTTCCCTTGAATATCTACTTCAGATGCTTTTAAGTCCTCTGCTTTATTCCCCATAAATCTCCTGATGTATCCTACTCGGGCATATAGTAACCAGAGCAGAAGCTCTCAGGAGGTGTTCCTGATTTGCTCAAGGCAATATTTCCAACCATCCACTTCAAATTATCATTTGAGTGCCAAGGGCATCAAAGTTATTATGTTTCATCTATATATTACCATCCAAAAATAAATACGTAAGCACAATTTTAAATGAGACTAAATGGGTGAAGCTGCCAGTTGGCTTGATAAACTATCTGGGAATGTTCATCAAGCCTTGACCTACCTACAAGGGGCTCAGATTCATGGGCACCAGGAATTTGGTGTGTTTCATACACATCAGATTACACCATTTCCACTCCAATGAGACCTCCAAGCGTCCCCACTTACTCTTTTGAATGTTTTTGTCATTGTTGTTCTGTAGTTGCTGAGTTGTGTCTGACACTTTGCAACCCCATGGACTGTAGCCCAAGAGGATCCTCTGTCCATGAGATTTCCCAGGCAAGAATACTGGAATGGGTTGTCAATTCCTTCTTCAGGGGATCTTTCCAATCCAGGTATCGAACGCACTATCTCCTGCATTGAGCAGGTGTATTCTTTACCACTGGCCACCTGATTCTTGTCATAGCAGTACCTAATTTCATTATTATCCCTTAAAATATAGGAAACTTTTAAAAACCTATTTGTGTAGCAAAATATTACATGGGAGTAACCCTGAAAACTCTCCTCATGGTTTGACATAGTAGGTATTCTTCTCTGTATTCCTCTCACAGGACCCTGTGTGTAAGCCAAGTGTGTCATTTACCAAAGCATATAGAAATGCTATTGTTCAATCACCCAGTTAATTGACTTGAATTTGTTTCCTTTGCAAAGTAGGCTGTTTGAGAATAACTAATTTCATTCATCTTTGTAATTTTATTGTAACACCAAGCCCAATGCCTGCAACATACCAAGTACCCTTAAAAACTTGAACTAGTTATATTTGGAATAAATTCAGACAAAGTTATCTATCCTATCAATACTTCAGAGGGTCCTCTCAATATCAACGTTTGGCTGAAATTTCTACATGGAATTTCCAAAATCAGTGACAACTCTGTGCTTTAGTGAGAAAAATTCTACAGTAAAACCCCCTATGTTTTACAGTAAAGAGTTGCTCAAAAAGCAGATCTCTGAGCCCAGTGAATGAGCTGTCCTGGAGCTTTGCTTGCAAAGCCGCCTACCACTGGCACACTTACCTTCTGTGTTTCTGCTCCACTTCTGATTGAGACGTGCCAGCATAAACTATCTCCTCTTAGTGACTCCCAGCGGTTAATAGTTATGCCACATCGCTTATCTTTCTTTGCAATTTTCTGTCCAGCTTGTAAACTTCAGGACAGCACGTGCTGAAATTGACAATCAGTGACATAAGCACAGCTTCATTCACACACAATGCAACCATACATGCAATTCTCCGCCTTCGGAAATTGTATTTCTTTCTCACTTCATTTTTAATATTTGTTAAACTCACTCATTCTGGGAGAAAGAGCAATTGTAGAGAGATTGTAATTTTTTTTCTGAAAGACGTTGTTCATCTCATACGATAATTTTTTTTTTTTTGAGGGAGAAAGGGGCATTTTCAATGAAGATAATTGCTATATAGCAATTTAACTGTTTTGAATAAAATGTAATTGGAAAAACCATCTCTCTCACAAAAAGTCTGACCATCTATTGACAGTATAACCTGAGGCTGAGAAAAAAACTTTTAATGGGATTGCTGCTGCTGCTGCTAAGTCACTTCAGTTGTGTCTGACTCTGTGCGACCCCATGACAGTAGCCCACCAGGCTCTGCCTTCCCTGGGATTCTCCAGGCAAGAATACTGGAGTGGGTTGCCATTTCCTTCTCCAATGCATGAAAGTGAAAAGTGAAAGTGAAGTCACTCGGTCATGTCCAACTCTTAGCGACCCCATGGACTGCAGCCTACCAGGCTCCTCCATCCATGGGATTTTCCAGGCAAGAGTCTGGAGTGGGGTGCCACTGCCTTCTCCTTAATGGGATTAAACAACAACAATTTGCTACACTTTGGACCATAGCCTGTCAGGCTCCTGTGTCCATGGGATTCTCCAGGCAAGAATACTGGAGTGGGTTGCTGTGCCCTCTTCCAGGGATCTTCTCAACTCAGGGATCAAACCCACTTCTGCATTTGCAGGCCAGTTCTTTACCACTAGCATGACCTAGACAGCCCAAAACTGTAACTCTGGTTAGAGTTATTCTTTAATGCAGCAAATATTAGTTAACTTTTTCTAATTAGTCATGTTACTTTGTTGTTTGTAACAGAGATACAGTGCAGTTATATTTCCATTTCATTTCACAGTTTAGAGATAGAGATAGTGTAAAAGATTTTCGTAATCGTGCTAGAGTCTCACCCTTGCTGAATGGTGCATAGTCATACTTCCTAAGACTCTTATAACTTTCCATTTTCTCCAATGTGCTTTAACCCTTCCTTCTATCTTAAAGGACTAAGGCAAATCCAACCTCCATGCCATTTAAAGCATGAACTTCAGTCACCATTAACATACTTAAAATTATGACAGAGTTGTTGAAGGCAGCACTCTTTCTCAGGTATAAATTCAGTAAAGGTTCTTTTCAAATGCTAATATTTCATATACTGAGCAGACTGAAGGAACATCACTCATCAAGGAAAGCGAATGTAGCTAATAACATTATAATATTATAATAAATAAAACATTGTAATAATAAGTATGTATGGCTTATGTAAGGTTGTAAAATTGCAAATTCATTTGTCTCCCATTTTACTCACTTAGGGGAGGAAACATTTACACCCTGCCTAAGATGAAATATCAGCAAGCTCTTTGAATTTACAGCCCAATCCAAGACAAACAGATAAGATGTATCTCCCTCTGTAAGGTGTCTCTGGGTTTTGGTTGGTCAGTTGAAAAGAACTTGACTGGAATAACTCTTTGCTGATCCCTGGCACCATTTATAAGCTGCTATTTCAGACCACACCAGGGTGAAGGCAGGGAGAATCACGGTGAAAGTCCAAGTGTTCTTTTCTCATGTCTACCGACTGTCAGCTCTAAGGAACATATTTTAAAATTTAAATAATAAGTTTGCAATTCTCTTTTGAAATATGTCTAATATGTGTTAAATTAAAAAATTAACTAGATCATTTCAAAGCATTTTAATTGTGCCAGACATTCAAAGACATTATTTAAAGAACAATTTTCCTTCTACGTTTGACAAATCCTTCCTTATTTTACTGTCTTCCACTCAGTCCTTTCTTTTCCATTTTCTTTCCCTTCACTGAATTCCATTCCTGCTCTCAGCTGCCTTTGGTGTTCTGGCCTTTGTTCCCTCAACTAAAGAGTCACTCACTTCCTCTGAGACTCTTTACACATAACTTACTGCCAGTGGCCTGTGAGGAGGCTGAGAGATGACTTGTCTGATTGAAGCAACAGACAGGACAAGCAAGTCATAGTCGAGTGGAACTAAATCATGGAGTGTCTTGGAAAAACAAAAACAGCTCAGGTTTAACAGACAAGCAATGAAAAGACATTGCATAAATTCTAAAGCAGGAAAAGGCTTGATCATCTTAGATATTAAATAGAACTCATTTTTGAGCACTTCTTTCACACTATGAAAATTTACTCTCAGTAATGACATTAAAGTTCTATTAAAACAAAGATGTTGCAGCATTTTAAAAATACTGAACAGAAATCAAAGACCTTTTATCAATAATTTGGTATGATGCCTAACGAAAATTTTAAACGTTTTTAACATTTGTAGATGGTAACTGCAGTTCCCAGAAGCTGATTGTGAAACATGAATCCTGAAGTCTGATTTTTTTTTTTTTTACTGATACTTCAAAGATACAGAAGAAGTATTAGTGAATTATGAGTAATTTTGAATCTATTCCTACAATTAAATAAACTTCACCTATTTTTCTGTGACTAAAAAGCACACATAAATTTACATAGCCATTTATCACACCCAGAAAAACACACACACACACACACACACACAACCTATCTTTTTTTTTTAATTTTTAAACTTTACATAATTGTATTAGTTTTGCCAAATATCAAAGTGAATCCATCACAGGTATATATGTGCTCCCCATCCTGAACCCTCCTCCCTCCTCCCTCCCCATACCATCCCTCTGGGTCATCCCAGTGCACCAGCCCCAAGCATCCAGTATCGTGCATTGAACCTGGACTGGCATCTCGTTTCATACATGATATTTTACATGTTTCAATGCCATTCTCCCAAATCTTCCCACCCTCTCCATCTCCCACAGAGTCCATAAGACTGTTCCATACATCAGTGTCTCTTTTGCTGTCTCGTACACAGGGTTATTGTTAGCATCTTTCTAAACTCCATATATATGCGTTAGTATACTGTATTGGTGTTTTTCCTTCTGGCTTACTTCACTCTGTATAATAGGCTCCAGTTTCATCCACCTCATTAGAACTGATTCAAATGAATTCTTTTTAATGGCTGAGTAATACTCCATTGTGTATATGTACCCCCGCTTTCTTATCCATTCATCTGCTGATGGACATCTAGGTTGCTTCCATGTCCTGGCTATTATAAACAGTGCTGCAATGAACATTGGGGTACACGTGTCTCTTTCCCTTCTGGTTTCCTCAGTGTGTATGCCCAGCAGTGGGATTCCTGGATCATAAGGCAGTTCTATTTCCAGTTTTTTAAGGAATCTCCACACTGTTCTCCATAGTGGCTGTACTAGTTTGCATTCCCACCAACAGTGTAAGAGGGTTCCCTTTTCTCCACACCCTCTCCAGCATTTATTATTTGTAGACTTTTGGATTGCAGCCATTCTGACTGGTGTGAAATGGTACCTCATAGTGGTCTTGATTTGCATTTCTCTGATAATGAGTGATGGAGGCAAGAATATACAATGGATTAAAGACAATCTCTTTAACAAGTGGTGCTGGGAAAACTGGTCAACCACTTGTAAAAGAATGAAACTAGAACACTTTCTAATACCATACACAAAAATAATCTCAAAATGGATTAAAGATCTAAACATAAGACCAGAAACTATAAAACTCCTAGAGGAGAACATAGGCAAAACACTCTCTGACATACATCACAGCAGGATCCTCTATGACCCATCTCCCAGAATATCAGAAATAAAAGCAAAAATAAACAAATGGGACCTAATTAACCTTAAAAGCTTCTACACATCAAAGGAAACTATCAGCAAGGTGAAAAGACAGCCTTCAGAATGGGATAAAATAATAGCAAATGAAGCAACTGACAAACAACTCATCTCAAAAATATACAAGCAACTCCTACAGCTCAACTCCAGAAAAATAAATGACCCAATCAAAAAATGGGCCAAAGAACTAAATAGACATTTCTCCAAAGAAGACATACAGATGGCTAACAAACACATGAAAAGATGCTCAACACAACCTATCTTTACCTAATTTGGTTTGAAGAATCTCATATTGCACTGATTTCTTCCTAAAATCTTATCAATGATAAAACTAAAACTTTTTCTTATAATCTATAGTAAAATTTGAAATGATTTAGTCATTCAGAGTTGGAGATTATTAGGGATAACAGTCCTGCTATAAAGAAGTACAATTCTATATTTCAGTAAGAATTTTGTGATCTCAAATATAATATCATTTCAACCTGAGCTTGATTTTTTTTTAATTTTATTTTTAAACTTTACAATATTGTATTGGTTTTGCCAAATATTGAAATGAATCTGCCACAGGTATACATGTGTTCCCCATCCTGAACCCTCCTCCCTCCTCCCTCCTCCCTACTCCCTCCTCCCTCCCCATACCATCCCTCTGGGTCGTCCCAGTGCACCAGCCCCAAGCATCCTGTATCGTGCATCGAACCTGGACTGGCGACTTGTCTCATACATGATAGTATACATGTTTCAATGCCATTCTCCCAAATCTTCCCACCCTCTCCCTCTCCCACAGAGTCCATAAGACTGTTCTAGACATCAGTGTCTCTTTTGCTGTATCGTATACAGGGTATTGTTACCATCTTTCTAAATTCCATATATATGTGTTAGTATACTGTATTGGTGTTTTTCTTTCTGGCTTACTTCACTCTGTATAATAGGCTCCAGTTTCATCCACCTCATTAGAACTGATTCAAATGTATTCTTTTCAATGGCTGAGTAATACTCCATTGTGTATATGTACCACAGCTTTCTTATCCATTCATCTGCTGATGGACATCTAGGTTGCTTCCATGTCCTGGCTATTGTAAACAGTGCTGCGATGAACATTGGGGTACACGTGTCTCTTTCCCTTCTGGTTTCCTCAGTGTGTATGCCCAGCAGTGGGATTGCTGGATCATAAGGCAGTTCTATTTCCAGTTTTTAAAGGAATCTCCACACTGTTCTCCATAGTGGCTGTACTAGTTTGCATTCCCACCAACAGTGTAAGAGGGCTCCCTTTTCTCCACACCCTCTCCAGCATTTATTGCTTGTAGACTTTTGGATCACAGCCATTCTGACTGGCGTGAAATGGTACCTCATAGTGGTTTTGATTTGCATTTCTCTGATAATGAGTGATGTTGAGCATCTTTTCATGTGTTTGTTAGCCATCTGTATGTCTTCTTTGGAGAAATGTCTATTTAGTTTTTTGGCCCATTTTTTGATTGGGTCATTTATTTTTCTGGAATTGAGCTGTAGGAGTTCTTGTATATTTTTGAGATTAGTTGTTTGTCAGTTGCTTCATTTGCTATTATAATACCAGCTACTTGTTTGAATTGGTTTGTATTATTCAAAAGTAGTTATATAAGTGTTCTACTAAATGATAAAGAAAAAAGCATAGCCCAGTTCTGGAATGTTTTACTCATATAAGTGAGAATTATTTTAGATCTATTGCAAAAGTGGAGCACTTAGTCTTGTATATAGAGGACAGGCATTCCATTTTGACAAGAGGTTGTCTGGGTAGTTATGGATCTAAGCAGAGGAAAAGAACTAACAATGGAGAGATGAACCATTCCTTTTGGTTGCTTCTCCTTCACTAGAGAAATAAGTCAAGGACATCATCTTTGAGTGTGAAAGGAAGAGGATATGATGGACAAGTAAAGAAGCAAATCCTTTTAGAAAGTGGGGGAGGGAGGTGTTTTACTAGAGAAAGCTAGAAGATCCATTCACCCATAATGAGAAGTTGTGGTGATAAATTTCACTTAGATAAGTCAGAAAGGTCAACATTTCAGCTTCAAATGCTCAAACATAGACAATGAGTTAGAGGCAGCTTTCAAGATAAATGTAACAGAGAAAGAGAGAGATAGAGGAAATAAAGTTGTGTGCAAAGGAATGATTGATTTTAGAAGCTTTGGAATCTTAGATCAAAAAGGAGGAATGTGAAGATATGAGAGAGGATCTAGATGGGCAGGATCTCAATGGATCAGAGGTCTTTGTAGAGGAAAGGAATATTTAGGAATGTGTTATTTTAATTTGGCATTCCATTTTAATGTTTGTTGACTTTTAACACTATGACTGCATTAACTTGATTTTTATTTCATTTTCTCAGTGATTGCTCTAAGAATTGTATCACACATTATTAACTTACCAGAGTCCACTTAAAGTTTCTATTATACTATTTCATATAAAATAAAAAAAATTGAAATAAAGTATTTACTGCTTTCCCACCATTTGTGTGTGTTTGAGTGTGTATACTAACTACTGTGATATAGAGTATAATATTTGCTTTAAGCAATTATACATAAGTTAAATAAATGAAGACAAAAATGTGTGTTAAAAATATCTTCCCACATTTCCCCTTTCTTGTGTTCTTTATTCCTTGCTACAAATCTGAATTTTTGTTTGATGTCAACACTGCTCATACTGAAGGAATTTTTTTTTTTAATGTTTCTGGAAGTACAGATATGTTGGTAAAAGCATTTCTCAATTTTTATCTTTAAAATGGCATTTTGCCTTACTTTTGAAGAACATTTCTTCTGGATAGTTTTTTTTTTTTTTTTTTTCCCAGAACTTTACAAATGTTGTTCCACTCCTCTGGTCTTTATTTATGGTGGGAGGAGAGGGGTAGTTTATATCATGATGTTCCTGTATGTGATCTATCATTTTCTTCATTTGTTGATTTCAGGTTTTTTTTTCCTTCATTTTTGATTTTTAGTAGTTTAACTATTACATGTCTGAGAGTAGTTTTCTTTCTATTCCTCTTTATTGAAGTTGGGTTAGAAAGTTTATGGTATTCATCAAATTTGAGAAAATTTTCTACCACTAATTCTTGAAAAAATATTTTGCCCCATTTTCTGTTTTCTGGACCTCCATTTATATTGTGTGAATCTCCACTAATGCTCTCTATTCAATCTTTTCTTTTTCTCTCTTTTCTCAAAGTAAGTGATGTACATTATTCTATTTTCATGTTCATTGATCCTACCTTTCGCCATACTTAGCCTGATCTTAAGTCCTTTCACTGAATTTTGCAGTTGAGATGTTGTAAATTTTATTTCTAAAATGTTCATTTGTTCTGGTTTTTCTATTACTCTGCTGAGATTCGTCATCTGTTCCAAAATTTTAACTTTTTAAAAAACTGTTTATACATTTTAAAAAGTTGCTCTATAGTTTTATGTATTCATTGCAATATCTGGACCATCCCCTGGTTGGCTTCCACTGATAGTCACGTATCTCACTCTCAGCAACTACAAGGTGTGAGAAATGCTGGAAATATACAGCAGTGACTCTAACAGTCCATCTGAAAGGAGTGTTCTAGGGCACTTCTGATAAAGGTCATAATTCTAACTAATGTTGCAGAGTTGATGAGTTGAAGGGTTTGGGTCATCAGAGAAGAGAAGGATTCTTATAGTTATGTAGGAAAGCTTTATCATTTCTTTCTCTCAAGTCCATTTTTATTGAGTATCTGTAATTTAGAAAATGCTCTCTGTTATAATTCCCAAAGACTGACTTCATGGCATGGGAATTATGATCACACTGTACAACTAAGTAGCTAAAGCATGAATTCTTCAGCAACAAAGACCTTACTCTGATGTAATTGCCTTCAGTAGGAGAGAAAAGAGGACTTTGTGGGAGAACTGTTTTCAAATAAAACTAAAGTAATTTGCTTTGGGAAAGTTATTTGGTAATGTACAAATTGAACCAATTCAAAATTGCAATGCAGAACATATTTTGATGGAAAAGATTAAATGATTTTTATGATGTTTTAAATAGATAAAATTCAAATAATAACCTAATTTGGCTATCTGCTTCATTGGCTCTGATAAAGCTTTTGACTGTGTGGATCACAACAAACTGTAGAAAATTCTTAAAGAAATGGGAATACAATTGCTGGTCTCCTGAGAAACCTGTATTCAGATCAGGAAGCAATCGTCAGAACAGGACATGGAACAATGAATTGGTTCAAAATTGAGAAAATAGTTCATCAAGGATGTATATTGTCACCCTGCTTATTTAACTTATATGCAGAGTACATCATGTGAAATCCTGGGCTGGATGAATCACAAGTGGAATCAAGATTTCTGAGAGAAATATCAACAGCCTCAGATATACAGGTGATATCATCAAACAGCAGAAAACGAGGAGGAACTAAAGAGCCTCTTGTTGAAAGTGAAAGAGAGAGTGACAAAGCTGGCTTAAAACTCAACATTCAAAAAACTAAGATCATGGCATCGGGTCCCATCACTTCATGGTGAATAGATGAGGGGAAAGTGGAAATAGTGACAGATTTTCTTTTCTTGGACTCCAATATCACTGCAGATGGTGACTGCAGCCATGAAATTAAAGACACTTGCTTCTTGGAAGGAAAGCTATGACAAAATTAGACAGCATATTAAAAAGCAAAGATATCATTTTGCTGACAAAGGTATCATAGTCCAAAGCTATGGTTTTTCCACTAGTCATGTATGGATGTGAAAGTTGGACCATAAAGAAGGCTGAGTGCTGAAGAATTGATGCTTTCAAATTGTGGTGTTGGAGAAGGCTTTTGAGAATCCCTTGGACTGCAAGGAGATCAAACCAGTCAGTCCCAAAGGAGTTAACCCTGAATATTCATTGGAAGGACTGATGCTGAAGCTGAAGCTTCAATACTTTGATCACCTGATGTGAAGAACCAACTCGTTGGAAAAGACTCTGATGCTGGGCAAGATTGAGGACAGGAGGAGAAAGGAGCACCAAGGAATGATCTGATTGGATGGCATCACTGACACAATGGACATGAGTTTGAGCAAACTCTGGGAGCTAGTGAAGGACAGGGAATCCTGATGTGCTGCAGTCTATGTAGCAACAAAGAGTCAGACACTACTTAGAGACTGAAGAGCAGCAACAATTCAGTTCTTGTTATTTTCCTTGTAAACTTTGCAATCTTGTCTTTAAAATAGAGAAATATGTTTCTTCACTTTTTGTTCTTTCAAGTTTAGGTATTGTAAAAATTTTATATATGTTTCTATGTGAGAGAGAGCACATTGGATTTAAACTCATGAATGGGATTTTATTATATTTCATATACTAAATATATTGAATAAAATGTATGGTCATAGTCTTATAATCTAGAAGTTAATTTTATGAGGTGATACTTATGCTTAAGTTTGCAGAACATCATTAAAGCTTGATGTCTACACATCCAACTTTATATAATATACAAATATGTGTATAGTTGTCAACTTTTAACAAGCCCAGGTATTGGTTGATATAACATGCAAAAAAAAAAAGTCTTCCATACAAATCTGTGAAAAGTAAGAAAATCCCTTACATTAGAGAGTAGACCACAAAAATGGAATTTTTAGCCATAATTGCTTACTTGATAAAAGGAAAATCATTTTAAAAAACTTTAACATTATTTCAGTTTATCAATGTGCTTTATATCTGTTTCTAATTAGAAACATGTATGCCCTAAGTATACATTTATGGCTTCCCTTCTCTGAAAAATGTCCATCCTCTATTTCTCAATTCTTCCCTTGTAAACTGTAACAAATACAATTAAACACTTCCAAACCTTAGATTTTATTAATAGAAACTACATGAAGTCACTACACTAGGCTTCCGTAGTGATCAGTTGGTAAAAAAAACTCCTTGAGGTGTAGGAGACCCAGGTTCAGTCCCTGAGTCGAGAAGATCCCCTGGAGGAGGCCATGGCAACCCACTCCAGTCTTCTTGCCTGGAGAATCCCATGGACAGAGGAGCCTGGCGGGCTTCAGTCCCTGGGGTCATACAGAGTCAGACACAACTACATGACTGAGCACAGCACAGCTCCCTCTGCAGACTTATTATTGCCAAATTCACATATATTAACTGTTGCTAGATGGACTTAAAGTATGCTAAATTTAATTTATCACTGAAGCCATGATATTTTGAAGTGTGAAAGTTATTGCTGTTAAAAATAATACAAGAGAACTGGACAGGACAAGAATAATGATGACAATTCCAAGCACATTTATTAGCAACTAGTTTAACTGTATAATCCTTGGTTGGCAAGGATGATGAAAATGTTTACTTAGGCAGATTTTCTGATGAGAAAAATTAATATTCTGGAGTACATTCTACAGTAGACCTTGAACCAACTTAACGTCTTTCTTTCCAACTAGAAGCAACTTACTGGGGAAGCTCAAGAACCAAATTGAGTAAGAAAGCATTACATTAATCCTGTATGAAGCTAAGAGGGATTTGTATACACACCTGATCGTATAAAACCTTAAAATAGCACTTGGTTGTCTCTTCTACTTGAAACAGAGTCATAAATTTAGAATCTATCTGACTCACAAGGTATGTCGTAGACCTTAATATGGCAAAATTGGTGAGAGCAGCAAAGTGTTTCTCAGCATTCGCTTCAAATAAAGCTATCTTCTACCTGCTAAACGGCAGGCCTCTTTGAAATTCGTAGAAATGCCAGAAGCTCTTCCAAGACTGCATAGAATAGTACTGTTTCTTTAAGACATCGTTTTTCACAGTTCTGAATACCTCAGCTAGATGCTGTTCTCTTCTGATAAAAGCAGGTTTTTTTCTTTTCTAATAACATTTTCCAGACCTTAGAATTAGCTCCGTTTAACTAAATTTTCTTCAACTGATTGTACTAAATGAGGCACAGTGAAGACAAAAGTGGGCCATACACAGTCATATGTGGCTCGTAGTTAATATAAGACATATGTAAGATAAAAACAGCACACCTTTCTTTTCTCATATACAACCAATGCATTTTCATCCCCGAAGTTCTGCAATGTATTTTAACACCTGGATGCATCTTTTCAAACACACTTTTGAGCTAAGCTACAGCGGCAGAGCTTAAAAGAAAACCAAAAATAATAGCAAACCAACAAAACTCTCCTTGAGAATGACAAATGTCAAAGATGATGGGGAATTAGAGTAGGGTGGCCCAAAAGTACCAATTTTCACTTGTAAGATAAATTAGCATTTAGGGATGTAAATACAACATGATGATTGCAGTTAACATGGCTATATGGTATGTATGAGAGCCAGACACGACTGAGTGACTGAGCGCGCGCGCGCGCACACACACACACACACACACACACACACACACACACACACACGGAATGTATGAAAGTTAAGAGAGTGAATTCTGAATGTTCTTATCACAAGAAAATTGTTTTTCCTTTTCTTTTATTGTATTTTTTCTTTTCTCATATATTTATTTTTATTGTGTATGAAATGATGGATGCTAGCTGTACTTGTTTTGGTAATCATTTTACAATATATATGTCAATCCATTATGCTGTATACTGGCGGTTCACAAACTTTTTAGCACCAGGGACCAGTTCTGGGGAAGCCAATTTGTTTTTTTTTTTACATGGATTGGCAGGGGAATAGTTTGGGGATGTTTCAAGGGCATTATATTTATTGTGCACTTTATTTCTATTATTATTATTACATCAGCTCCACCTCAGATTAGATCTCGGAGGTGGGGACCCCTGCTGTACACCTTAAATTTACAGTTATTTATGTCAATAATACTTCACAACTAGAAAAAGGACATGTACCTATTTATAACCAATGTTTATTTTCCCTCTCGTTTATGTGCTAGATAGGGTATCAGTTGTGAGGACATTTTTTGAAAATGTGCAAAATTATTGGTATTTTTAAAGGGATAGACATATTTTACTATTTGATGCTGTAGTTAGCTGGTGCTAGCAACTTTTATTGTCATACTTCATATAGCATGAGTGTAAACCATCAGAATAAATCTCCACTAATTATCTTTTATGAGAGAATTCCATTTTGATATTCTGATTTCAGAGAAGAGCAGGGTCATGATTACTACTTT
Organism: Bos grunniens; assembly: GCF_055505025.1. Taxonomy (NCBI): domain Eukaryota; kingdom Metazoa; phylum Chordata; class Mammalia; order Artiodactyla; family Bovidae; genus Bos; species Bos grunniens. Next base: position 11,695,153 of record NC_141188.1, read on the forward strand.
GTGACTGACAAACATGCATTGCTGAAATAAGTGAAGTATGATTAAATGTCTCTCCATGCCTGCGTTTCGTTCACTGATTATTGGATTATAGGGACAAAGTTTTAGGCACTGGCTGTATGAAGCCTGACACATTAAGTGACATTTTAACTAGGGAAGCAATAGACAATATATAAGTCTTATTACTTATATAAGTGTATATAAGTCTGGTAGAGTATGCTACTCTGTTTTTCAGACGTTAAGTTGTGCCCAACTCTTTGCGCCCCCATGGACTGCAGCGTGCCAGGCACCTCTGTCCTTCGTTACCTCCCAGAGTTTGCTCAAACTCATGTCCATTGAGACCGTGATGCTTTATAGTATGCATAAGAGTATAGATTGTAGACATAGCTATAAAGAGAGTGATTGATATAAATTTAGGATTAGATATAGAATATAGATACAAATATAGATATATATAAAATGTAAAATAGAAAATCTCTATATAACATAGAGATTTAACTGTAGGTAACATTGAATATAAAGAGCATTTAATCAGTCTAAGAGTTTGGAGAAACATGGAAGCTAGTTGTTGTTAATTTTCCTTTTCATAGAATTTTTTCTTCATTGGAAGGTAGGGTTGGCAAATTGAATTACCAAAGAGAATATCTAAAAAAAAAATTTACAAACTCTCAAAAAGTAAAGGAATTATTCATATACACATTTGTCATTTTTTTTCAGATTGTTCAAAGAATATATGCCCCTGCTTTCTAAAAGCAGTTGTGTCTTCTTTTGTCTTCAGACACTTAGGCTTTATTATACTTTATATTTGTTTATGCTTTACTCCCTCTCTGCTTCCAAGCCATAGGAACTTTTTTAAAATTTTACATCATACATCATGATCTAAGGGGGTTATCCCAGGGATGCAAGCATTCTTCAATATATGCACTTCAATCAGTGGAATATACCCTGTCAACAAACTGAAAGATAAAAACCATATGATCATCTCAATAGATGCAGAGAAAGCATTTGACAGAATTCAACACCCTTTGATGATAAAAACTCTCCAGAAAGTAGGCATAGAAGGAAATTGCTGCTGCATTACCTCAACATAATAAAAGCAATATACGACAAACCCACAGCAAACACTATTCTCAATGGTGAAAAAGTGAAAGCATTTCCTCTAAGACCAGGAACAAAACAAGGGTGCCCACTCTGCCCACTATTATATGACATAGTTTTTGAAGTCCTAGGCATGGCGATCAGAGAAGAAAAGGAAATAAAGTAATTCAGATTGGAAGAGAAGTAAAACTCTCACTCAGATGACATCTCAGATGACATTTCATTTGTTTTTAATTATAACTTATACCTACTTCAGTACAGACCATAAGTTATGTACCCAAAAAAGTCTGGTGAATATCTACTCAAAATAATTTTAATTCAATCTAACAATCCCATTATTTGAAATGTAGGGAAAATAAGTCTAATAAATTTCAAAAAGGGTATATATAAAATTTGTTTCAGCACTTATGAAAAATGGTATTCTATGAAAATATTAAGGGTGGTTACATTTAGAATTAACTTTGAGCCATCACTTTAATAAGCCCTCAAGTTTCTGAAAATATTCTGACAAATTTGGCAATGCCACAGCCATCCTATAAAATGAGTGGAGAAGTTCACCCTTTGCTTGTTTATTAAGTTGGAAAATAGATCCCAGATAAGCTCTGTTCATAGAGTATTGGATCTTTCCTAATTAGTCTTTAAGATGTGCTGGGACTACAGTGGCAAGCCAGAGAAGTTAGCACCATGAGGAACCAAAAAATATTAGGAACAATAGTGTCATTGAAGGTGCAAGCAACTGCATCTTATGTCATTAATTGCTTTCCTGTTCAGGATTTAAAATGTAGTGCACAATTCTTTATCATATCATCCATCAAAAACTGGCAGTGGAGAGGTATAATGTATGAAAATTAAAACCTGCTTGTTACCGGAAATCTACAAGCTTGAACACCATCCATCAAAATTAGAGAGATGAAGGATAAACTGAGTTGAGAGAAATAAATATGTGCACAGGTTATTAATACTTTTGTTACATATGTTAGCAATATTAATTTGCTTAATATTTGATCTTTTATGTTGTGGAGAACAGCAAATATAAACAAATAGGAATGCCAATTGAAAACATATTTTAAATATTTCTTTAGAAAATACATTGTTTATAAAACGTGTTGGCTAAAATAAAAAGATAAAGTGTGCCATTAAATGAATATTAATATTTCAGAAAATCATAGAATAAGTTCCCCTTCTTTTTCTTTTCAAAAATCTGCTCTTGATTTCACTAAACTTAAATTTATACTTCATTGTTGCTTTTCTTTTGAGAACTATGACCATAATATTGATTCGACATCCTGCTAAAGACATGCAGCTTTCCCCCATAAGTGGAGGCAATGAAAGAGCAAAGCGGTCAGTGCTCTAAAGCACAGAAGTATGATCCATGCCATTTGAGAAACAGTTATTGAACCGTTGAATTGATCATTAGTTGAAATTGTTCCTCAGGCTGAAAGACATAAAATAATCTTGTGCATAGAGTCTTGGGTAATGTTAGAGAAACACTCTAACAAGAAATGCAGTGCCTGAAAGAGCTCCATGAGGAAATGGAAATGGTATAGATGGAAATGTACTTCAGAAGGAAGGCATGACAGTGCTCACTGTGAATGTGAGTATGGAACCAGCTGCATGGAAACAGCTCAGTTTTTGAGTATGAGAGAATTTCTCAGGACTTTATTTAACAGAAATGCTACTATCCTTAATGTGAAATCAAAATATAACTATAACTATATATTGACTTCTCGGATGACTCAGTTGGTAAAGAATCCATTTGCAATGCAGGAGACAATTACCGGATGCCAGGGAAAACAAAAGACAGTAGTTTAATACCTTTCAATGGCACTGATAACATTACCGACAGCAATTCATATTCACTTGAAAAATATTTTGCTCTATTTCCAGTTCCCCTGTGCACTCACTGACCTCATATTCTTCTATTCCAAAATGTCACAAAACTCCACCCACCAAAGCAGGCAGTCTGTAACTTGTTCAGTAGCAATTCGGGGACCTCAGATACATGGAGTACAAAGCCATCTATTAACTCATTTATTCATTCAGCATTTTCTGTGTTATGTACTGGGAAGATTAAGCGATTAATAAAAGAAACAAAACACATATCATTGACCATAAATATTGACATATTATTACAAACATAATGTGAATCATAGGCATTAAAATCAGTTTCACTTACTTGAGTAATCTAGACTTCTATGACATAAAATGTTAATAAATTAAATAAGCCATTTATTTACCACATGCACACTGACAAATAGTATTTGTCATTATTCTTTCTTTTATCCTTTCTTCAATTTCTTTGCAATATCAAAGGAGATATCAGAGCTTGATCAACAGCTCACTGCTTCTTTAAAAGGGATAAGAGAAAGTAAATAGAGCATTTCTTATAATTAATGTAATCACAGATTGTTTCGATATGTAGCTGGTCAGAGAAACAGGGATCCCACCAGAATTGCGAGAATGTTACAAAGAGTTTTATTTGCCAGTGATAGTTCAAGACATTCTGCTAAACTGAGAAGAGAAGTATATTCGGGAAGGAAAGAATTTCAAATATTAAACTCTTTTAGTTGGGCAACAGCAAACTCATTTTTGTATATAATATTCATAAAGTTTTTCAGGAAAGTTAATAGGACATATCAATATAATTATTTTATCATTTGACACAAACTTTAAAAAATATATTAATATACTTGCAAAAGAAATACATTTCCTTTGTTATGATTCATTTGGCATAGTAAATCACCAAATTTAGTATAATATAGAAGTCATTTTATTTTAAGACAATCTCGAGGCGTTAACTACAAGAGAGACATTTTCATCTAAGTCTCTGAATGCTGTTCACTGAGGAAGCTGATCTATATATTTGTCTGTTTTTATATATTTTATATCTCAGTCTTATATTGAGATATAAAAAAATTGCATGAAAACATGCATCTTTAAAGTATCTGGAATTTGTCCTCTAGTACATTGCTCTTTTATTGAGGCATGTCTAATAGACTTCAGGGACATATTAATCGATAAAATGAAAAAGAGAGTTAGAAACAGACTATGTCCCAAAGCAGTTGCACCATTTTAAATTTCCGCCAGGTGTATAAAAGGGTCCCAATTTCTCCACATATATTTGCTATCCTATCTCTTTTCTACTGTCACGATCCTGGAGGGTGCGAAGTAGTATCTCACTGTGGTTTTAATTTGTATGTCTCTAGTGACTAACAAAAGCTTCCCTCATAGCTCAGTTGGTAAAGAATCCTCCTGCAATGCAAAAGACCTGGGTTCGATTTCTGGGTTGAGAAGATCCCCTGGAGAAAAAAATGGCAACCCACTCCAGTATTCTTGCCTGGAGACTCCCATGGACAGAGGAGTCTGGTGGGCTATAGTCCACAGGGTTGCAAGAGTCGGACACGACTGAATGACTAGAGAGAGAGAGAGAGACTACCAGGGATTCCCAGGTGGCACTAGTGGTAAAGAACCTTCCTGCCAATGCAGAATGTATAAGAGACAGTTTTCATCCCTGTGTTGGGAAGATCCCCTGAAGGAGGGCATGGCAACCCACTCCAGTATTCTTGCCTGGAGAATCCCATGGACAGAGAAGCCAGGCGGACTATGGCCTATAGGGTAGCTAAGAGTCAGAGGTGACTGAAGTGACTTAGAATGCACATATGGAATGACCAATAATGTTGAGCATCTTTTAGTGCATTTGCTGGCTATTTACTTATTTTATTTGTTGTTGTGTTGTTCACTCTCTAAGTCGTGTCTGATTCTTTGAGACCCCATGGCTTGCAGCATGCCAGGTTTCCCTGTCCTCCACTATCTCCTGGAGTTTGCTCAAGTTCACATCTATTGAGTCAATATCTAACATCTCATCCTCTGCCGCCCTCTTCTCCTTTTGCCTTCAATTGTTCCCAGCATCAGGGTCTTTGGAGGTCTTATTTGGAGAAATGTTTATTTAAATTTTTTGCTCATTGTTTTAAATGGATATTTACCTTTACTATTGAACTATTAACATTTTAAAAATATCTTCTGGAAACAATTCCCTTTTCCGATACGTTATTTGCAAATATTTTTACCATTCTATGGATTGCCTTTGCACTTGCTTGAGAGTGTCATTTGAAACACAGAAGTTTTCAGTTTTGATGTAATGCAGTTAATCTACTTATCCTTTTGTTATTTGTGCTTTTGATACTGTATCTAAGAAATAATTGCTTAACCTAAAAATCACATAGATTTATTCTTACATTTGCTTCTATTAGTTATCATTTTAGCTCTTACATTTAGACCTTTTATCTACTTGGAAAGAATTTTTATATAGGGTTTTAGATAGGGTCTCACTTTATACTTTTACATATGGATATCCAGTTGTCTCAGCATTATTTCTTTAGAAGACTATTCCTATCCCCCCAATCCCCAACCCATGTTTAACTGTTCAGCAAGCTCACCAAAAATCAGTTGCCTGGCCACAAACACAGGCTTTATTTCTGAACTCTCAATTTTATTCCACTTATTGATCTATTTATCTTTATATAGGTATTACACAATCTTACTGTATCTTCATAGCAAAATTGGAAATAGATGTGAGTTCTCAAATACTTTCTTATTTCCACAAATATTTTAGCTGTTCTGGGTCTTTGCATTTCCCTATGAATTTTAGAATCAGTTTGTATTTCTTAAACAAACAAAAAAAAAAGCAAAGCAATTTTATTTAAGTATAATTGAAAAACAGATTATAAATAAATCAAATTAGACAAATCCTCAAGTTGTATGGATGGCTATGCAACAGCAGTCTCTACTTTTTGTGTGTTTTCTGAAAATGCTTTCTTTCATTATCTAGTTATTTTTTTCCTTTCTTCCTAGTGGTAGATATTTATCAGCATTTCAAAGTGAAAATTGTAATGAAACAGTAATTAAAACCATCTGTTAATAGCAGAGAAAAAAACAGATGGAAGGTTGGGACAAAGTAGCCCCAAAAAGCACACAGAAAAATTCACTGTGACAAGAAGAGATAAAATGAAATTATTAAGATAAAGAAGAGTTATTCAATACACACATTTGAGATGTTTGGTTACAATTATGAAAATAATAGGTTTAGTACATATCCTTCAGCACATTACAAAACAAAGAACAGATGAATTAATTAACATAAAAATATGATTCATTACCACAAAATGGCAAAATGGCCAAAAACAAAGCTTATTATTATTACTGAAAAAAAATCATTTTATAAAATTGAGATGAATATAAAAAAATTTAAAAAATAGAACAAATAAATTGGGTCCATGAAAGTTCTTTCTTCCTCTAATATTTCCATAACAGTAAAAACACAAAATGAAAACTTTATCTAAAATATATTCATTTTTCAATGCACTTACAACCAACAAGGAATAAAAAGACTAGTGAATAGATAGGAAAAAACAAAACTACTTAGTTTACAAAGGAAAAAATAGAAATAAGTGATTTAAATAATTTTGATTCAAAAATATCTCAGGAAATGGAAATATAATCAAGATGAAGCTCCATTTATTTGTTCTAATAAATAAGCAATTAATTATCAGAGATTAGATCAGTCAGATCAGTCGCTCAGTCATGTCCGACTCTTTGCGACCCCATGAATCACAGCACGCCAGGCCTCCCTGTCCATCATCAACTCCCGGAGTTCACTGAGACTCACGTCCATCGAGTCAGTGATGCCATCCAGCCATCTCATCCTCTGTCCTCCCCTTCTCCTCCTGCCCCCAATCCCTCCCAGCATCAGAGTCTTTTCCAATGAGTCAAATCTTCGCATGAGGTGGCCCAAGTACTGGAGTTACAGCTTTAGCATCATTCCTTCCAAAGAAATCCCAGGGCTGATCTCCTTCAGAATGGACTGGTTGGATCTCCTTGCAGTCCAAGGGACTCTCAAGAGTCTTCTCCAACACCACAGTTCAAAAGCATCAGTTCTTTGGCGCTCAGCCTTCTTCACAGTCCAACTCTCTCATCCGTACATGACCACAGGAAAAACCATAGCCTTGACTAGACGGACCTTTGTTGACAAAGTAATGTCACTGCTTTTGAATATGCTATCTAGGTTGGTCATAACTTTCCTTTCAAGGAGTAAGTGTCTTTTAATTTCCTGGCTGCAGTCCCATCTGCAGTGATTTTGGAGCCCCCCAAAATAAAGTCTGACACTGTTTCCACTATTTCCCCATCTATTTCCCATGAAGTGATGGGACCGGATGCCATGATCTTCGTTTTCTGAATGTTGAGCTTTAAGCCAACTTTTTCACTCTCCACTTTGACTTTCATTAAGAGGCTTTTTAGTTCCTCTTCACTTTCTGCCTTAAGGGTGGTGTCATCTGCATATCTGAGGTTAATGATATTTCTCCCGGCAATCTTTATTGCAGCTTGTGTTTATTCCAGTCCAGCGTTTCTCATGATGTACTCTGCATAGAAGTTAAATAAACAGAGTGACAATATACAGCCTTGACGTACTCCTTTTCCTATTTGGAACCAGTCTGTTGTTGAATGTCCAGTTCTAACTGTTGCTTCCTGACCTGCATACAAATTTCTCAAGAGGCAGATCAGGTGGTCTGGTATTCCCATCTCTTTCAGAATTTTCCACAGTTTATTGTGATCCACACAGTCAAAGGCTTTTGCATAGTTAATAAAGCAGAAATAGATGGTTTTCTGGAACTCTCTTGCTTTTTCCATGATCCAACGGATGTTGGCAATTTGATCTCTGGTTCCTCTGCTTTTTCTAAAACTAGCTTGAACATCAGGAAGTTCACATATTGCTGAAGCCTGGCTTGGAGAATTTTATGCATTACTTTACTAGCGTGTGAGATGAGTGCAATTGTGCGGTAGTTTGAGCATTCTTTGGCATTGCCTTTCTTTGGGATTGGAATGAAAACTGACCTCATCCAGTCCTGTGGCCACTGCTGAGTTTTCCAAATTTGCTGGCATATTGAGTGCAGCACTTCCACAGCATCATCTCTCAGGATTTGGAATAGCTCAACTGGAATTCCATCACCTCCACTAGCTTTGTTCATAGTGATGCTTTCTAAGGCCCACTTGACTTCACATTCCAGGATGTCTGGCTCTAGGTCAGTGATCACACCATTGTGATTATCTGGGTCGTGAAGATCTTTTTTGTACAGTTCTTCTGTGTATTCTTGCCATCTCTTCTTAATATCTTCTGCTTTCTGTTAGGTCCATACCATTTCTGTCCTTTATCGAGCCCATCTTTGCATGAAATGTTCCTTTGGTATCTCTGATTTTCTTGAAGAGATCTCTAGTCTTTCCCATTCTGTTGTTTTCCTCTACTTCTTTGCATTTATCGCTGAGGAAGGATTTCTTATCTCTTCTTGCTATTCTTTGGAACTCTGCATTCAGATGTTTATATCTTTCCTTTTCTCCTTTGCTTTTTGTTTCTCTTCTTTTCACAGCTATTTGTAAGGCCTCCCCAGACAGCCATTTTGCTTTTTTGCATTTCTTTTCCATGGGGATGGTCTTGATCCCTGTCTCCTCTACAATGTCATGAACCTCATTCCATAGTTCATCAGGCACTCTATCTATCAGATCTAGGCCCTTACATCTATTTCTCACTTCCACTGTATAATCATAAGGGATTTGATTTAGGTCATACCTGAATGGTCTAGTGGTTTTCCCTACTTTCTTCAATTTAAGTCTGAATTTGGCAATAAGGAGTTCATGGTCTGAGCCACAGTCAGCTCCTGGTCTTGTTTTTTGCTGACTGTATAGAGCTTCTCCATCTTTGGATCAAAGAATATAATCAATATGATTTCAGTGTTGACCATCTGGTGATGTCCATGTATAGAGTCTTCTCTTGTGTTGTTGGAAGAGGGTGTTTGTTATGACCAGTGCATTTTCTTGGCAAAACTCTATTAGTCTTTGCCCTGCTTCATTCCGTATTCCAAGGCCAAATTTGCCCGTTACTCCGGGTGTTTCTTGACTTCCTACTTTTGCATTCCAGTCCCCTATAATGAAAAGGACATCTTTTTTGGGTGTTAGTTCTAAAAGATCTTGTAGGTCTTCATAGAACCGTTCAACTTCAGCTTCTTCAGCTGAAGTTGGGGCATAGACTTGGATTACTGTGATATTGAATGGTTTGCCTTGGAAATGAACAGAGATCATTCTGTCGTTTTTGAGATTGCATCCAAGTACTGCATTTTGGACTCTTTCGTTGACCACTATGGCTATTCCATTTCTTCTGAGGGATTCCTGCCCGCAGTAGTAGATATAATGGTCATCTGAGTTAAATTCACCCATTCCAGTCCATTTCAGTTCGCTGATTCCTAGAATGTCGACATTCACTCTTGCCATCTCTTGTTTGACCACTTCCAATTTGCCTTGATTCATGGACCTGACATTCCAGGTTCCTATGCAATATTGCTCTTTACAGCATCAGACCTTGCTTCTCTCACCAGTCACATCCACAGCTGGGTATTCTTTTTGCTTTGGCTCCATCCCTTCATTCTTTCTGGAGTTATTTCTCCACTGATCTCCAGTAGCATATTGGGCACCTACTGACCTGGGGAGTTTCTCTTTCAGTATCCTATCATTTTGCCTTTTCATACTGTTCATGGGTATGAACAGTATGAAAAGGCAATTAAGTATAGTACAGAAATTACTATAGTCGGTATTGTCTCTTTTATAATTTTATAAAATTATAGAATGTTTTAGAATATAAATATAAGAGTTACAAAAATGATCATTTTATTAAGTAGTTAATAGCTTGAAAATTGCTCAAAGAGGGAAATTATTCTTAACGTTATTATTGTACTCTTAACTTCAGTAAGAAAGTAGCAGTCATAATATAGGTAGGAAGCTATTTAAATGAACATTATGAATACCTATTAATTACATAATGGTAATGGCAATGACATTAACACAAAAAGGTATATTGTAATTAAAAGTTACAGAAAGCTAGGAAAGAAAGAAATGAAAGGGTGAGTCCTGAAAATATTTTTAAATGCCTATTTAATAGAGTCAATTTTGACATTCTTAACACATTTTTTCCAATCAAATTCAGAAATATACAAAAAGTATAATACATCCTGACCAAATATAATTTATTTCCAAATTGCAAGATTCATTTAACAGTTTTAAATTTAATTCAATGTAATTTATCATATTAAGAGACTGAAAATATTTCAGAGATGCTTACACAGCTACTTGAATATCTACAATTAAAATAACTGAATATAGCATTTTTTTTATGAAGTTTTGGCTCAGATGGAAAGCTAATGCAATGCTTTTAGGAATGTAAAATGGTAAACCACTTTGGAAAATAGTTTTCTACTTTCTTAAAATGTTAAACATATACCTACCACAGGGTCTAACCTTTACCCTCTAGGTATTTACCCAAAGAGCTTAAAGGCATGTGTCTGTACATACAGACAATGGAATATTATTCAGTGCTATTAATACAAATAAATGAGCTACCAAACCGTGAAAGGACATGGAAAAATCTTAAATCATATTACTAAGTGAAAGCAACCAATTTGAAAAGACTGCATACTGTATGACTCTGACTAGATGGCATCCCCAAAAGAGAGAGAGCGGTGGAGACAGTAGAGACCAGCGCTTTGAGGAGGTTGGGGAGAGGCTGGAATGAATCGGAGCCTCCTGAGAGAATGACGGCTACTCCCTGGGCTGACACTGGCAGGGCCTCCAAGCCCTTCCACAGACAGGCAGTGTGGATGCCGCCATCGTGAAAAGGAATTGATGATGTTGCGTTGCATCAGAAAATAGAAGGGGTTGCAGGTCGGAGACTGCCCTGAAAAAAGAAGTGAAGTACAAATGAAGGAGGAGTTGCAGTTATCGATACTGTGTCCAGAGGATAAATGAAGGCTTCGTTGATGGGTTTGACCAAGTGCCCTGAACGGCACTCATCAGGTTGAACAATCTCAAGTTCTGAAATCCTTTGACCATTCTCTTTAATTTTCTGGGCTTTGACCTGATTCATCAGACTTTGGAAATTATAGATGACTCTGCCAAGTAGAAATCTATAGACTGCCGTACAGCCCTAGATGTTACTGGAAAAATCACTGCCTCCTGAAGGACAGGAATTTGATGAAAAAGTTTGACTGGCTTTATGAAATAGAACATGGCTATTAGAATCCCAGTGATCCTTCCTCTTATATTTTATGGTAGTTCCTGGGGATGCATCAGGAGCTTGGTAAAGCTGTACTTATGTTCCAGCTACAGTGAAGGGGGCACATAGTCACTCTATTCTCCCTGCAAAGCATAGTGAGACTGTGGGTGTAACTCAACTATTTGCCATTCCATATACTTTTATATAAAATAATTTATTCAGAATCAATGTTCTAAAATCAGGTGTTTTTCCATATTTGAAAAATTGAACTAAACAAGAAATATTGAATAACGTAACTATCAGCAAAAGTCCATTAAAGGTGCAGAAAAGCATTTGTCACTTTCTCTGATCTTGTATTTATTATCATTGCACTGATACTAGGAAACTATATGAGATTTTAAAAGTGTAACATGGGAATTCTCACAAGTTAGCTTTTGCTGTTGTTATTGACTAAAGAGCATTTCAACTGCATTTCCCACACACTCAAAGCAAAATAATTGCTTAGCTCAATAACATGATTTAGTAATGTCTCACGATTTAGCATTTAAAAAATTTGTTCCTGTAAAATTGAATATCGATCAGACCCTTATTGTTAATTGTAAGCTTTAATTTCTTGGCAACTTAAAGAATTGAAATTACATCAAGCTTTCTTTAAAGCTCTTGAAATTGAATTTATAATCTATAGACACATTTCATTTGTAAAATGTGTGAATCACTGACATAAGGATATATGTAAATAATGTTATGCATAGAACTATAAGGTAAAATCAAACAATAAAAATTAAACACATTGTATTTCACACTTAAAGACTGGTTTAAGTGTATGAATTTTAACATTGACCTACTACAAATTAATAAATTCTACAGTAGATTTAGATAAAATCTAAATTGTTTTAACTGAACAATATAAATTTCATGTAATGAGAAAACATTATTATATGGAATGTTTGAAAAATTAATAGAAACATCTGATCATTTTCCACTCTAAAATATGAATTTCCTTTTTAAACAACTGAGTGTATTTCTTATTTGGGGAGAGTAAGTTTTTACTTTATTTGTGAATTATGTAGAGAAACTATAAAAGGATACAGGAGGAATTTTCTATTTTCCAGCTATCCTAGTCCCAACTAGTCAAGCACTTACTAGACAGCTATAAATGACAACAAAGAGACAAATTGTTCTTTAATTACCAGAAACAAATAGACTCTAGGAAGACAGTGTAGAGCAGGAGCAGTCAAAACCTCGACCACTCAATCACTGTGCACACACGTCCCTTCTGTCCAGAGTATCTGCCCACAGGACTCACATCAAATGCAGTTGTTGGACTATACACCTTTCCTTTATCATGCAGATATCCCTCTCCATTAAGCCAGCAAATTAGGGATGCTGCATTAAAAAAATTAATAAATAAAAACCAAAGTGAAAAAATTTTGTTAAGGCATTCAACTCTTACCTAGTTTTTTTTTTTCTGCTTCTTGACATCAGACTTTTGCCTAAGTACAGGTAAAGTGTCAGTGTTGAGGATTCCTACATGTAAATTTAATATTATGTTTGAGTAGAAGAAAAAGATAATATGTTATTTAGTATTTAATGAATTCCCATCCTATTATATAGAACACACACATACACATATATTTGTTTTTTTTTTTTTTTTTTACCATTAAAAAAATTTTATTGGGGTATAGTTGATTTACAATGTGTTAGTTTCAAGTATACAGTAAACTGAATCAGTTATACATACACTTTGGGATCCTCTTCTCTTATAGACTATTACGGAGCACTGAATTTCCTGTGCTATACAGGTCTTTATTAGTTATCTATTTTATACTTAGTGGTGTGTATGTATCAATTCCAATCTTCCAATTTATCCCGCCCCAAATCTTTACCACTTCTAGGCATACAGTTCAGTGGTAATAACTATGTTCATAACACTGAGCAATTATCACCACCATCCATCCCCATGAGCTCTTTCACCTTGTAAAAGTGAAACAATACCATTACATACTTCTTCACTTCCTCATTCCCAGCTCCTGACAACCACCAGGATTATTCCTCTTCTAAGAATATACCCAGACAACCTATGTTTTCACCAATTCATCAAAAAGAAAACTCGATAATTGTGTTAATAGTATAATTAAAACCTCAAATATTAAAAATATTATGGTACTCCATCTAGAAATCCTCAACACTGGTGTCAATATATGACAAACCTAATTTTAGTTTTTTGTAATGTAGCTGGAAAGAGGTACATACAGCTAGATGTCAACTGATGCTCATTCACTTTCACATCCCTAAACCTTTCTGTACCCTCTTGTTTTTGCTCAGACCCACCTATTTTTATTTGCTTTAAAACATTTTATTGCAATCTTTATAATAAAGATCACCTAATTGATTTTGGTCCCCAAACTTCTAATCAGCCCATCCCCTCTCCACCGGAGTTTGACAGCTGCTCACACAGGTTCATGCAGGAAACATGTGAAGTTCCAAGGATCTGACCAACACCAGGTAGGACATCCTCTGCATCAGCAAAATCCTAAAACACAGTACCCAGGTAGAAGGCATGTTGCTCTCCACTTCTTGTCCCAGCCTGTTGCTGAAGGGGCAGGAACCATCACCTGGACATCCCAGCCACCCCAAAAGTGCTTCTCCAAGAGAATTCTAAACCTTAGGCCTTCAGTCACCAGGCTAGCCTGGAATCTCTGTGAAGGAGTACTGCCCTGGCTGGGCTTCCAAAGCTCTCAGGCCTTCTTTTAAGAATAACACACCGGTGGACGTTTTAACTCCCTCGTGGTGCCTCGGACCCTCCTTCGAGAATCAGGAGCCTGCACGCCGATAGCTGTGCAAAGACGGCGCAGGCTGTAGCCTCCCCCTGGTTTGGCGAAGGTTCCGCAGCAGACAACTGGGGAACCGCCGAAGAACCATTTTCACCCTGCGCTTGTTCGCCGAACAAAGAGCTACACATATATTTGAAAAAAATGTCTGCAGTCAGAAGTTTATATAAATGATAAGGTAAATAAATCTATTTTGAGGCAGAGAGAGAAGAAAGTTGTATAGAAAAGAAGTAGAAATTGTGATAATAAATGAGGAATATGGACACATGAGTTTATGTACTTATATATGTAGATGATGATGTATACATATATCTTAATATATACAATCAATAGTGAAAAATTAAAGTTCTGAGAATATATTTTATTCTGTTCACTGCTTAAAGCAAAACCTATTCCTGTGATTTAAAATATAATTCAAGTACACCCTTAGTTTTTATATTAAACATTTTGAATCATAAATTATTTTATGAGACAATAGTCCAACCTAAACCACCATTTAGTGACTTAGCCCTGTAATATGCACATTTGTATCACAAAATAGATGAAAACCCAGCATGGTCACCGAGTGAGTCACTCAGAAATGTAACTTCTATATTCTATTTGAACAGTACTGCTTGCTGTTTTCCTCTGCAGAAATTTCCTAGGAGAGTGTGTTTGTTTGTTTTTCCAATAAACAAGAATTTTTTAAAGAATGATGAATATTAGTTCCAAAGAGGGAAAACAAATATTAAAGGAGTTTAGCGACTCCTGTTGAATTTTTAGGCATGAAAACTCCAAGGGGTATTTTGGGAAAGACAGCCAATATATGCAATAAAGAAAAATGGGTATAATTAAGTAGAAGAAAGTCCTATTAAATGATGAATTTTATGAATGACCTACATAAATACAGGAGCATTCTAAGATCACAGTTCAATTCTTGGGTTTTATAATATTCTGATGATCGTCTTCTCTCTTGATAAAAATAGAAACATGGTTATATAATAATGTTTAGATTTTGAGAATGGGATTCCACATAGTTGGATTTCATATATTACAGCAACATGAAATTTAACGGAAACTCATCAATATAATTGCGACTCTGTGATAGAAAGCATCTTCTCCTTAATTACACTTACCAGGAGCTATGCTTTTAGCCGGCAAAGCCAGTGCCACAAATCTGTTTCTAAGGCTGCATTGTTCTAATCCTCAGTTCCTGTGTTCGCATTGATAACTGTGCGGCCTGAAAACAGGAAGTCTTCCCCCTCTGCGGCTGCTTGGAATTGCTTTAATTTGTCCTGGTAATGGGCGCCAGATGTCAGGGTCTGAAAGGAAGCCGGAGCAGGCAAAAGATGGCCATTCTGACCTTCTATTGAATTCCAGAGCTCTTACCCTCTTTTGTCTTCGGTGAAAATCAAATATTCATAAACATACTGAACCAAGTTGGGCCAGGCAGCCTCCCTCTTGGGGAAGCAGTCACAGCAGAAGAGAGATGGCAGCTTGGCAGTACCCGGAAAGGGTGACACCTGCCTCAGTTCTCCAGGCTGTCTTGTGGGGTTAGGGGTGGGGGGAGCAGACAGAAAAAGGAGAGAAAAAAATGAACCCATGTCATCCACGTCCACAGAAGCATCACCTGTATCGTGACTGCTGCTTCTTCAAAATTGCACTCTCCCCAATGGGGTATCTGACATCTCCTTTTAGTAAAGACGATGCATAGGGTTTGAGGTTTTGTTTCCCTCTGCCTTTTATTTTTCAGTAACACCAGGGATAAAACATCTTTGCTGGTATACTGTATATCTAATTTATTGCATTTGTCACTCCATTTGTCTGGGTAAAATACGTTTAAATCTGGAAAAGTCTCAGCAGAGTAAATCAAAGTGAATACTGTCAGATGCCTGCTGCCCATTGATAAGAGTACAAACTGGCGATAAAGTCGATCAACTAGTACAGGATTTACATGTCTGAGCATTTAAATCACATTTGTGTTAACTGATTTTCTACAGGTTCACAGGACTGCACACAACTCGTTTCCTATTTGTAATGAAGTTTCTATCCCCCAAATTTTCAAACAGTTGTTTTCTTGGTGTGAATGGCAGATTTTTGTTCACAAGGGGTGATCCTACAGGAGGTGTCTTTGTTTTCTTTTGTAAAGGTATAGTTAGAGAATAGAAATACTATCCTTTACTGAGGGAAAATCAAGCATTTTTTTTTCCTCAGGAAAAGTAAGGAATGGTTGAAAAAAAGCAATTCAACTATTTATTCTATTAAACAGCTTTGTCATCCAAGCAGCACATGAGATTTGAAAATTCAGATAAATATCTAAAGTTATTTTCAAAGTTGTCATTATTCAGTATTTCCCTATCAGAGCTGGAAATTCTAAAATTTAAAATCAGTAGGAAATGTTAAGCTTATTCAAGGTTCACTGTCCCAGTGAAATGACAATACTGTCCTGGATACCTCCTTACAATTAAGCTGGTCTCAATTTCTGTTTTTCTCCTCTTTCTTTTCCCCCAAATGACAGAAGATTCAAGTATATCTTAGTTTTTCTTGAGATTTTCAATAATTTTATAATACAATTTTATTTTTTTCTACATTAATTTGTTTTATCTAAGATTTTGTTGAGAATAACAAATATTTAAGAGTTAAGGTCTAAATAAATACACCGAAAGCCTGTGGAAAACCCAGGTACATTTGTTGGCATCCCTAGTTTCTGATCATTGATAAGGTAGTTATCAATGGTAACTGACTTATTCAGTATATACCCCAGAAACACCTTCTTAAGTTTGTCCAGACCATTCCTGTAAAAATCTGAGCGTGACGGGGGCACAGGACTCTCTCAGTACACGGGCAAAAGCAAAAACAGTTTGCAGTGACAGGGGTTCTTCCCTCTGCCAGTGGAGTGTGTTTGACCTCTTTGATATCCATTTTCTCATCTTCAGAACAGGATTAATATCTCTTATTTTGTAAATATTCAATATGATAATATTCGAGAAATCACCTGGAACCCATCAGATGCTCTAAAAATTTTTTTGTAAACTATATTGTATTTCAAGGCATTTGCTTAGGAATCTCAGATTATTAGCTAGATTTGTACTATTAATTTTATACATTTTATAAAGGTTGCATATATAATTACTTATGAAAAATTACAGTGTTGCGTCATTCCTTGATGTCTCTCAAGGCATGTTTACTGAACCACACCTAAATGTCCATACCCAGGCCTGCATGGACTCTTTGGAATGCAGTCACATTAATACACCTATGAGAGTCCTTGCAATTTAACAGCAGGCAGAACTTTCTAGTCTCAACTAGGTTAATCAATCTAACAATGAGAGAAAATCAGCTGCACTAAAGTAACCCTGTGCTGTTTTCTTACCAGCTCTGGTCTGGACTTTTCCATCCTTCCTGACCCGTCTACACAAGCACCTCAGCACTCGGGGACTGCCTTTTCTCATCGCCTGCTCTTCAGGCTTTGGCAGCATTCGGTATTGACTGAGTAGCTGGTGATCACCACCCTGTATTCGAGATTTCTCCACCGACTGTACTCTGAGGTAATGAGGCCTCTAGTCAGAGGCCCTGCTGTTACAGCTTTCTCTAACTGCAACAAACAGCCGCACTTCCAGCAGCCCTGACGTTTGCTTTATAAAGAGAATATCCATATATTAGATATGACTTTACTATTTCCCTCCTTTTTCTTTCTCATTAACAATCAGTTCTGATGGAAACAAGAGAACCAGAGAAGAACTGACTCAATATAATAAATTTTTTAGAACTTGGTAAGTATGTTTGGAGAGATACCATAGGGTTGTTTACTCATTTCTACAAATACTCAGGATAGTAATTTTACTTGATAGTATCTTGGGTAATTTTTAAAATGACATAAGGTCATTATGATAAGGAAGCATTTGGGAGATGGCAGAAGCTTTTTCATTTAGAAGGAGTATATTTATTTATTGCCTGCCTGACTCTCTAGGTACTACTTAGCTCAAATAGAAACCCTAACATGAAAATTTTGACTGGAAAATATTAACCATTATTCCTCTTTCTTCTCTTCTTATAGTCCTTATAAGGACTTATACCTTTATAGTCCTTATAGTCCTTATAAGTCCTTATACCTCTCAGTTAATTGAAAAGCAGAAAGCAAATACAGAACATGAACTATAAAAATAGCTGAAATAGCTGATACCTGGAATTATATCTCCATAACTCTGACAAACACACAGGGGTTTCTTATGCTTCAGCCTCTTATGGTTAAGCACAGAAAGATCAACCATTAACTTTGATTCCTGAGTTCTAAAAAAAAAGATGAGGATACTTTAAAAATTATAGTCACTCATTAAAGCTGAAAACATACCGCTATGTGTCTAAGAACTAATTCAGGAATTTTCTCTTTAAATAATGTACATACCAGAAGGCATAGTGATCAGTCACTCAGCTGTGTCCGACTCTGTGAGACCCATGTACTGTAGCCCACCAGGCTCCTCTTTCCATGGGATTCTCCAGGCAGGGATACAAGAGTGGGCAGCCATTTTCTCCTCCAGAGGATCATAGGTTCAGATAAATAATGTGGTGGAAATTAACTGCTCATACACAAAATCCTGTGCAGTGGGATGAACAGTGAGTTTTGGATTCTAGGTGTAACTATAAAATCCACTAACCATATACTCTTGAACACATTACTTGAAGTCCTTTGTCAAAGTTTCCTCATATAAAATGAAATATAGGAGGATATTCTATTTGTGGATAAGATTAAGATAATGCATCTAATTGTCAACTAATTTACAATTAAAATTTGATAGGGAAAACTGTCAGATAACCAGTAAAAAATGAAAATGTTTTTCTCTATTTTTAATAGAAAAAATATTCCCCAGCTAATTTGCCTTTAACAATTGCCATGTTTTATTTTACACAATTAAAAAAAAAAAAAGCCCTTGTTTCTCATTGCCCTTGCATATTTTACTGCCATCTTTTACTTTCCTCTCTGAAGGCAGAAGTATTCTTACGACTTGAGGATTTTCTCTAGTCACACACAGGGACATTTTTCCCACCGCACAACAATGGTGGAGTAAGCTACCACCAATGGGTAAAGGCTTTCTTCCCATTTAAGAAGGCTTTGTTGAAATGTACTTTTATTGTTTTGAAAAGTTAGAATTATCTATTAGCATTTACTAACGATAGTTTTATAGTCCACACGAATAAGGCATTAACAGTCAACATGAATAGGGCATTAAAATTCAACATGAATAGGGCATTAAAATTCAATCAGAACATACTTAATACTGCATGTTGGCAACCATTCTTACTCTAAACAAATCCATGCAAGATGTGAATCGTAGGCCTGTCGTTATGATTACTAGGTAGGCACATGACACTGGACAGGCTAATAATAGCACCTCTCCCTACCCATCACCACTGAAATAAATCCAAGAATGAGGGTGAAAGAGGTGCATTCCTTTTCTAGAATTTTCTAGCTTGACTTTCCTGTAAAAATAAACTCATTTAACTTTCTTGCAGTTACCTTGTAAGGTTAACAATTGTTTGTGGCTGTGTTCAGTAACCCTCTCATATATCCATTTACACATGAATACACATAAACCTGGAACTTCCCAGATGGCCCAGTGGTACTCTGCCTGGAGTGTGAGAGACTTGGGTTTGATCCATGGATCAAGAAGATCTCCTGGAGAAGGGAATGGCAACCCACTCCAGTATTCTTTCCTAGTGAATCCCATGGAGAGAAGAGCCTGGCAGATTACAGTCCATGGGATCACAAAGAGTCGGACTAGACTGAGCAACTAAGCTTGCATGCATAAAGCCACCTGCACAAAAGCAAAGGGGCCAATGTCCATGGAAACAGATAAAAAAGGAGAATTACGAATTTGATTCCCAAAATAAGACTAACTTCACTTCTTTCTTCCCTTATGAAAAATTAAATTACTTAATCTTTTTCTAGTTGGCTTTCGGTCATTAGTAAAGGAAATCCTGGATGGTACAATTCTATTCTCTGTCCATGAGATTTTCCAGGCAAGAGTACTAGAGTGGGTTGCCATTTCCTTCTCCAGGGGATCTTCCTGACCCACGGATCGAACCCAGATCTCCTGCATTGCAGGCAGACGCTTTACCCTCTGAGTCACCAGGGAAGCCCTAAGCATAATGCTGGATACTTAGATAAATATAAAATATAAAGCCTCACTTCTAGGTGTTATGTGCTAATTAGAGCAATATTTTACAAAGATATTTGTGTACATGTGCTGGTGTAGGAGGTAAAGGGGATGTTTTTGCAGTGGTAAAGTATTTCATGGAGAAAATCCCGAGGCAGTCAGGAGCCTCCATGGAAGACATGGAATTTGATTTAAGCTGACATGATAGCAATATTAAGATTGGGTTAAAAGGAGATAGTTATCTTATTCTTGAAGTCATGGCACTAAGGAATATATTCTAATAAGAGTAGAGAAGGATTAGGTACAGGGAAGCCATGGCAATCCTAGCATCTATTGTAAGAGAAGCCTGATGGAAGAAGAAAACAAATAATCTTATATAAGTGTGAGGTCTCAGGACACCTCCTTAGAAAACATTAACCTCTGTGGAGTCCTGAGGCTCTCAGCACAGCCATGAAGTTGTGGGTATTCTATTTAATCCTGAGAGAAAGGGAAAATAGGATTATCTACTGAAAGGGTATTGACCATCAAGGCACTTGGACTGTGTTGGCTGCCCCTGGACCTTGATCTAAGGAAGGGCATGTGGGAACACTGTGGTACAAACCAGAGGGCAGGCAGAAGATAACACACACTGACTGGAGTAGGCTAATCACGACAGAGGGACAGAGGAGGAACCGGGCTTGTGGCGGCTCCAGCTGTGTGTGTGGGACTCTGGAGTGAAATTGACTCTTCCGGTTACTCCTGGTCACTCCACTGAATTGTTGAATGCCAATAAATCATTTCAACTCATATCCGTCATTTCAATGGAAGATTTTGAATTTTGTGTTATCTCAAAGAGGTGTACTTGAAAATTTGAAAATATGAAAATTTCTCATATTAACTTCCCATTTGGGAACATGCACATATGTACTTATCCACATGATATATACACATGTAGTGGGTGTGTAAAAGCATAGACAGAATCCCAAAGTCCTTATAAAAATATTAATAGTAGTCATTTATAAGTGCTGGGTTTTGGGGTTATTAGCACTGCATTTTTCATACTTTCCTGTATAAGATAAATGTTTACAGTAAATGTATTGTATTGTTGTTCAGTTATTAATATGTGTCTGGTTCTTTGCAAACCATTGACTGCAATACACCAAACTTCCCTGTCCTTCACTGTCTCCCAGAGTATAGTCAAACTCATGTCCATTGAGTCAGTGATGCCATCCAACCATCTCATTCACTCTCACCCCCTTCTTCTGCCCTCAGTCTTTCCCAGCATCAGGGTCTTTTCCAATCAGTTGGCTCTCCGCATCAGGTGACCAAAGTACTGGAGCTTCAGCTTCAGCATCAGTTCTTCCAGTGAATATTCAGAGTTTATTTCCTTTGCGATTGACTGGTTTGTTCTCCTTGCTTTCAAAGGAACTCTCGAGTCTTCTCTAGCACCACAATTCAAAAGCATCAATTCTTCAGCACTTAACCTTTTTTATGGTCCAACTCACACTGCTACACCACTATTGGAAAAGCCATAGCTTTGACTATAGATCTTTGCTTTTTAAGATGCTATCTAGGTTTGTCATAGCTTTTCTTCCAAGAAGCAAGCATCTTTTTTTTAAAAAAAGTTCATGGCTACAGTCACTTTCCACAGTGATTTTGAAGCCCAAGAGAATAAAATCTGTCACCATTTCAATTTTTTATTTTTGAAATATATGCTTATAATCAAATATATATTCTTTTCTCATATCAAGAAATAAAATTATTTTTGATAAATACAACTGGAATTAGCTGTGCTCTTGGACATCTTGAGCTTACGTTTATCCATGACTACTTTTTCCATGAACTTTTGTGTAAGAATGGCCCAATATCTTGCAATAACAATATATCTAAAACTCCAGAATGTTCATCTAGCACTTAACAGATTCTCAATAAATATCTATTAAATCTAATTCCAAATCAAGCTATATTTTCAGATAAATCAAGTTGATTTTCCCCCCATTTTAGATTCATAGCTTGAAACTTCATAATCAAAATTGATCTGTCCAAAATACATGGAACCCATTTACCTCTCCTGTTTCACTTCATGCACAGTTATCCCTCCCAGTCCCCTCTGCAGCAGCGACTAACATCTGGAACAGACTTTCTCTATCTTTCTGCATGATCAGGGCTGCCATTTCAAATCCCATTGAAAACCATATCTTTTTCTTTCTACCTCTGTTATTGCATTCCATAATTGCATTATTTAACTCTGTCAAATGTATGGGAACACAGTTTTCTATGAAAACAGCTCACATAAAAATACAGTGCAGTAAGTAGCACACTATTTTGAAGTTAATTTCCTAGAAATGATTGCCCCCCAGGTTAGAAATAGTCTCTCATTTGTTGGTATTCAGCAAACCAGCTATACACAGCCAAGCAAAAAAATTGTTTAAATATTTGTTTAAACAGATTTTTTAAAAATGTTGGAAGGGTAGGAACAAAAGGTAATTTTGTTAATTCTTAAATGCTCTTAAAGGACTATGTTAATGTGTCTGTGCTCTGGCTACATACACCAAAGATTTATTTGGCACTTCAAGAGAGATAATCGAATTCTGGACTGAGAGTTCTCAGTTTTGAGAGAAAAACACAGAGAATAATAGAATCTCCTTATACTCCTTTTGTTGTTATTTCTACTACACTAAAGGAATTTCACCCAGGATAAAGAAAAAAAAAATTCAGATCATTAAGTTAGTAATGTGGAAGTAAACAGAACTGATCCAAATGAGAAAAACAAACAAACAAAAGAGCACAAAAGCTATTCATTGTGAGCTTGCTATAGCAAGAAGGTCAGCCAACATCACTTGCCTTTAGCAGAGACTCAAATGCAGGCAGGGAATTGAATGAAGTTTGCAGTAAAATCAAAGGAAGGCTCCAGGTGTACTCTGATTGGAAGATGCGGGGAACTGTAGGTGGGATATGTAGGGCATACTCTGCCATTGGCTGAGCGAGCATACTTGGCTTTCTCTCTTTGGTCTTGGACTTTCTTTGTGGTTCAGCTGGTAAAGAATCAGCCTGCAATGCAGGAGACTTGGGTTCGATCCCTGGGTTGCGAAGATCCCCTGGAGTAGGGACCCACTTCAGTATTCTGGCCTGGACCATACAGTCCATGGGATCTCAAAGAGTCCGACCCAACTGAGCAACTTTCATTCATACACTCATTCATTTATCTTAAGTTGGAAGCAGGGATAAACATTAGGTAAGCTCCCTGTCACTGACCAAGTCCTAATCGTGGATGTATATGAGTGACAAGGATGTTTGGCTTCCTGTCTGATTTCTGCAGATTGTGGGTTGAAGTTTTATCATATGTATGATCTGGCCGATGTCCATTAGTACATTCAATCTCTCAGTTAAAAAAAAAAGATATAATTTAGAACATATCAACTTTTAAAATAAAATACGAAACATTAAATACTCACATTTAAAGAAAACTTTTCTTAAGGGAAATGTATTTAAGTTCATATTTGAAAAAAAAATAAGAACTAGCGAAATTAAGGGGACTGGGTCAGGGGATGGAAAAGAGCTTTTGTATAATTTCATTCATTCATTTATTTTTGGCTGTGCTGGGTGTTCAAACTGTACAGGCTTTTCTTTAGTTGCTGCAAGCAGGGGCTGCTGTCTAGTTGCAATGTGCAGGCTTCTCATTCTGGTGGCTTCTCTTGTATCTGAGCACAGTCTCTAGGGCACACAGGCTTCAGTAGTTGCAGCTCTCTAGAGCACAAGCTTAATAGTTGTAGTCCACGGGCTTAGCTGCTCCGTGGCATGTGGAATCTTCCCAGACCAGGGATCAAACCCGTGTCTCCTGCACTGGCCGGCAGATTCTTTACCAATGAGCCACCAGGGAGCCCCAAAAAGAGTTTTTGAAATGAAGTGAACCGTTCTGGCAAAGACTGTGAAATAAGAAATAGTACAGAACATGGATAAACAGAAATCTCGGACTTGTATTCACAGCAATCTAAATTTGCCCACAATGAATTGGCTGAGATGTGCTGAGACTAGGTCCCACTTGGCCTCTTGGTAAGAGGAAGGGTCATGGATGGTCAAGTTGTGATTGTTTTCTTAATACCCGGATGCCATCGAAAGAATCAGACAAACTAGAGCTTTTCTTTTAACAAAAGAATAATTTCTGCTTTTTGAAGAGTGGGTAGAGGGAAACATAAGTAGAAAGCGCTTAAAACTCTTGCAGAACCCTTAGTAAAATATAAAGGACTAAACTATTAGCAGAGGTAAAGGACGGGGGAAGGAATAGTTGCGTTTAAACTGTGCTTCTCAAATACCAATGTGAATATGAATGCCCTACAGACGTTAAAATACAGATTCGGATTGGATGGGCCTTGGGGGGAGGGTCCTGGGACTACACATTTCTAACAAGATTCCAAGTGATTCGATGCTGTTGATCCAACAAACAAATGTTGATGTTCGAAGTGCGAAGGATAAGAGACGTATTTCTCCTCTCTGTGATGCTCAACTGTTTAAACAAAATTTTGCAACACTATTTTGTATCCTGAAACAAAATTCATTGATAAGATAATCTATCAAAATATGCATATAAATTTAAAGGGCTCGATAATATGCCCTAAGAATAATTACAAAAGGGAGAAATAAAGTGAAAGGCAGTTATAATAAACTAATATGGATTTCAATATGAAAGTATTCAAACATAACCATACTAGAAGACATATAATCATTTTGCAACAGTCCTTAAACTCAGTGAATATCAGTACAAATACAGACAAAAATAAAGATACTGTTTTTGCAATAATAAAACCTGCAGTGTTGCCATTGCGACACATCTCTGCTCAATGTTTAAAATTTTTTGAAAATATTCTAAATAGAATAAAGTATCATATCTTTCAGTTTACATAGGATTTATATTTCTGAATATATATATATAGAGAGAGAGTGGTTAAAATCATGCGAAATCTCTATTTATTTGCAAAAGGGAGTAAGCTTCAGAATTTTAAAAATTATCATCATATATGTCCTAAGAGACATGTACACTTTGTGCAGGGCAGCAGAAATTTTTCATTTTGTGTACTGCAGACAAGGAATATCCACAGCCCTAGCCATGTATTCTGTTACTCCATATTCCATCCATAGCATTATTTGTTTGCAGGAAATTTTGCTAACGCAAAACAATGCTGCAAAGAAAATTGTGAGTGCATATTTACTTGTAGCAAAAATTGCTCTGTGCATGTGACAAATATTGTCAAATCATTCCCACAAAATGGTACCAATTTATACCTTCAGTATTAAACAAACAATTTATATTTAGAGGACAGCTTTTATAGTGCTTTTTTTTTTTTTTTTAATGTTTCCTGTTTTTTGTAGCAACAATGACAATCATGGGAGATGACTCAGAGAAAAGACTTGGGACAATAGAGAGACTGAGCCACGTGAATCTGGAGAGAGGGAACATTCAAACAGGTTAAAATGCCAAGGCAAAGACTTTGAGGTTAACATGCTTGGTGTACTCTGAGACTACCTGCTCCGAGGCTGAGTAACAGCAAGGGGGCAAGGAGTGGGACTAGACTGGTGAGTTGGGAGGGAGCTTGGTGGGAGCAGAGGTTGTAAAAGAGGCAAGCATCAGAACTCTAAGGTCTTGGCAGGGCTTGAAAAGGACTTTGGAGTTTACCCTGCATGTAGTAGGAGCCCTGTGGAGACCTGAGGGTCCACTTTGAATTCTCATCATGGATCTAAGGGTCTAGCACCATGCAGTATTTTTTTCTGAGGTTATCAAGAGTCTTTTCAGAATTTTGCTTCCAAATATGAAAGAGTCTTTTCAGAATTTTGCTTCCATATCTTACTTTTTAAGTTCACATTATTTCTTCATATTTCAAAGATTTCTTTGCATGCATGCATGCTAAGTCGCTTCAGTCATGTCTGACTCTCTGTGACCATATGAACTGTAATCCACCAGGCTTCTCTCTCCATGGGATTCTTCAGGCAAGAATACTGACTGGAGTGGGTTGCTGTTTCTCCTCCAGGGGCTCTCCTGGACCCAGAGATGGAACCCTCATCTCTTATGTCTTATGCATTGGCAGACAAGTTCTTTACCACTAGCACCACTTGGGGCATCGAAAGATTTTTTTTCTTTATTATTAAAAACAAGTACAACTTGATAAAAAAAAACTTTGGCAACTCCAGGTAACCTACTATTCACCCAGAAAACGTGAACTCTTGATAAATTAGTTATATATTTTCAGATTATTTTTTCTTTTTTAAACATGTGTGTAATAATGCACTTGGTTTAATTTGTATGGAGGTAACATAAAGTGATGCAAACTATTACAGATATTTTTCTTTAATGTTTGAAAGAGAATATTTGACACACTTGACAGAACTCATACCATTTTTAAAAATAATTTCTGAGAACAATAATAAAATCAAAATTAATTAGTTTACCACACAAATTAAGAAAGTATATTCAACACTCCAGATGCTCTCAGATCTGGAAATCAGACAAATTTGGCAACAAAACAGCAACAACAAAAGGTAAGAAAGGTGCAGATATAAGAAACAAACATTCTAGGTTAAGGTAGTTAAACATAATATTGCTGTGAAATGAAAAGAATTAAGGAATTCTTAATTCTTACTAAGGAAACTTATGGAAATATGATGGACGTGTTGGAGACTGACCTCTAATGAAGTGGGTGTGGTCAGAAAGGTTAGGGATGCGGAGGAGATGCTAGCTTTGCTTTTAGTTCTAAGTGAAACAAGAATATATTAAATCTGGTAAAGTTAGAAAGCATAGGGGTTTGGGAATTCAAAGGGGAAGGAGGCAATCACATGAGGCTGGGAAAGAAAAGTTTGGTGCACAAATGTTTGCTGTGCCATGCCGAGGCAAGGGGACGCAGTGTGGACTCTGGTCTCCAGGCCCTGCTGAGCATCCCCCCAAAAAGACCAGCCCATATTCTTTGCAGATATCTCTAATAATAATGGCCCTCCTGAACTAGCCCTTTATCTAAATTGTTTTATGCAGACAAAAGGGAAGGCAAAAAGAAAGACTTCCTGTGTCGTCTTCTTAAAAATAATCCACATATTTTTAATAATGTGTATTATAATCCATGCCAAAGAGGCATATTTTGTGGTGGCAAATTTTGTTCCCCTACACCTATATAGTCTTATTTTAAAGTTTTATGTTTCTACAAATTTTATCATGCAATTTTTTTTTTTACTAAATTAGTAAGAACATAAATCTCTAGTATAAGATTTTTAATTTCATTTCTTTAAATAGGCTAAAGTTTGGGTAAACAGTATTTTTTAATTTATACGATATTGGAATTGTAATTACATCAAGGTAAATGTTTCTTGCTAAATTTAGATATCAGGAAAGCATTATTGAATAAAGAAAACAAGATTGGATACAGAAAACAACTCTCTTCCTTTTTAACAAATATATATACACTGTTGTCATGGTTATAGAAACCTAACAAATATTTCCCTTATATGCTTGGTAAAGAATCCACCTTCAATGGAGGAGACCCTGGTTTGATTCCTGGGTCAGGAAGACCCACTGGAGAAGGGATAGACTACCCACTCCAGTATTCTTGGGCTTCCCTGGTGGCTCAGCTGGTGAGGAATTTGCCTGCAACGCGGGAGATCTGGGTTCAATCCCTGGGTTGGAAACATCCCTTTGAGAAGGGAAAGGCTACCCTCTCCAGTATTCTGGCCTGGAGAATTCCATGGACTATATAGTCCATGGGGTTGCAAAGAGTCGGACATGACTGGGTGGCTTTCACTTTCATGCATAAGTATTTTGCTAAATATCATCTTATAATGAATTTCTGATACAAATGGAATTTCAATGCATCTCACAGATGAAGAGGAGTAGAATTTGTCACTCCATAATATGTCTCCTTGTCATAATGATTATTTGAGTCAATTATTAAAAAAATAAAAGCAGCAGACACAGGAGAATCTCTGAAATCTAAGTAGAAGTTACCCTTTGTAAGAGATAGTTACCTGGACAAGGGGAATCTCCTTCTGTACAGGTATCTCCCTTAACCATACCAGAGAGGGATGACAAAATTTCTAGAAAGTCATCAATGGAGATGATAATGATTTAAATCTTTGTAACAACCATATCCTGTTTACTGTGCTTTCCTGTTAACCTCTCATAAGTGGCTCCCTGACCCCAACACCTTTCTTTTGTCTTCAGAGGACGATGATATTTAAGGTGGTAGCCTAGTTGCACAAAAGAAAGTGGGGTGCAAGACGATGGTCACATCCCAGTTCTCAGGAGAGTCCTTGGAACGGCTGCTGAGTGTAGGTTCTTGGCAGGAAACAATTCAAGAGCAATATGTAATAAAATTAAAGAAGGCTTATTCAGGAAGACACACTCCAAAGAGTGAGTGAGGGCCGTCTTGGAAGGCACCAGGCACCAGGGTGTGGGGTTTTATAGGGGTGGGTAATTTCACAGGCTAGTAAGTGGGAGGACTATTTCAACTATTTGGGGGAAGGTGGTGATTTCCAGGATGGGGTCATTGTCCACTTTTTGACCTTTATGGTTGACCTTGGAATTGTGTTTTGGTGCCTGTGGGTGGGTCATTTAGCTCACTGATGTGTTCTACTGAGGTTCAAGGTTTAGTAGAAGTTGGCTTGTCCCCAGTTTTGGATCTATTTGGTTCTAATCAGTTTATGTCATATTCTCAGACTCTGTCATTCTTTTAATGGTTGTGTCTTGCCTCCTTCTTGTCTCAACCTGGGTCATCTCAGAGAGTTACTCAGTTTCCCTGTCTATCTTTCATGTATATTCAGTTCAGTTCAGTTCAGTCGCTCAGTCGTGTCCCCGACTCTTTGTGACCCCATGAATCATAGCAACAGGCCTCCCTGTCCATCACCAACTCCCGAAGTTCACTCAGACTCACGTCCATCAAGTCAGTGATGCCATCCAGCCATCTCATCCTCTGTCCCCTTCTCCTCCTGCCCCCAATCCCTCCCAGCATCAGAGTCTTTTCCAATGAGTCAACTTTTCACATGAGGTGGCCAAAGTACTGGAGTTACAGCTTTAGCATCAGTTTTTCCAAAGAACACCCAGCACTGATCTGCTTTAGAATGGACTGGTTAGATCTCTTTGAAGTCCAAGGGATTCTCAAGAGTCTTCTCCAACACCTCAGCTCAAAAGCGTCAATTCTTCAGCGCTCAGCTTTCTTCACAGTCCAACTTTCACATCCATACATGACCACTGGAAAAACAATAGCCTTGACTAGATGGACCTTTGTTGGCAAAGTAATGTCTCTGATTTTCAATATGCTATCTAGGTTGGTCATAAGTTTCCTTCTAAGTAAGCATCTTTTAATTTCATGGCTGCAATCACCATCTGTAGTGATTTTGGAGCCCAAAAAAATAAAATCTGACACTGTTTCCACTGTTTCCCCATCTACTTCCCATAAAGTGATGGGACCAGATGCCATGATCTTCGTTTTCTGAATGTTGAGCTTTAAGCCAACTTTTTCACTCTCCTCTTTCACTTTCATCAAGAGGCTTTTTAGTTCCTCTTCACTTTCTGCCATAAGGATGGTGTCATCTGCACATCT
This sequence comes from Bos grunniens, assembly GCF_055505025.1. Taxonomy (NCBI): domain Eukaryota; kingdom Metazoa; phylum Chordata; class Mammalia; order Artiodactyla; family Bovidae; genus Bos; species Bos grunniens. The sequence goes on from NC_141188.1 coordinate 11,724,857, forward strand.
GAGGTTATTGATATTTCTCCTGGCAATCTTGATTCCAGCTTGTGCTTCTTCCAGCCCAGCGTTTCTCATGATGTACTCTGCATATAAGTTAAATAAGCAGGGTGACAATATACAGCCTTGATGTACTCCTTTTCCTATTTGGAACCAGTCTGTTGTTCCATGTCCAGTTCTAACTGTTGCTTCCTGACCTGCATACAAATTTCTCAAGAGGCAGGTCAGGTGGTCTGGTATTGCCATCTCTTTCAGAATTTTCCACAGTTTATTGTGATCCACATAGTCAAAGGCTTTGGCATAGTCAATAAAGCTGAAATAGATGTTTTTCTGGAACTCTCTTGCTTTTTTGATGATCCAGCGGATGTTGGCAATTTGATCTCTGGTTCCTCTGCCTTTTCTAAAACCAGCTTGAACATCTGGAAGTTCACGGTTCACGTATTGCTGAAGCCTGGCTTGGAGAATTTTGAGCATTACTTTACTAGCGTGTGAGATAAGTGCAATTGTGCGGTAGTTTTGGAGAAGCCAATGGCACCCCACTCCAGTCCTCTTGCCTGGAAAATCCCATGGGCGGAGGAGCCTGGTAGGCTGCAGTCCATGGGGTCGCTAGGAGTCGGACACGACTGAGCGACTTCACTTTCACTTTTCACTTTCATGCATTGGAGAAGGAAATGGAAACCCACTCCAGTGTTCTTGCCTGGAAAATCCCAGGGACGGGGGAGCCTGGTGGGCTGCCGTCTATGGGGTCGCACAGAGTCGGACACGACTGAAGCAACTTAGCAGCAGGAGCAGCAGTGCAGTAGTTTGAGCATTCTTTGACATTGCCTTTCTTTGGGATTGGAATGAAAACTGACCTTTTCCAGTCCTGTGGCCAATGCTGAGTTTTCCAAATTTGCTGGCATATTGAGTGCAGCACTGTAGGAAGTATATATGTTATAAAACATTTGTTTTTCTCCTGTTAATCAGTCCTCTTATTACAGGGGTCTTGTCTCAGTCCAGAAGCTAGACAGATAGAGGGTGTAGAGGAAGAAAAATTTCCTCTGCACACTTCCCGGTTCTTTGACTGATTCAATAATTAAATTGATATAAGACACCAATAGGAGAAAAACAAATATAATTATGAATGCACAAGAGCTGCAAAGATTTGATACCCAAAATTCAAGTTTTGCAGGTGAATTTTGTATTTGATAAGGATTGAGATAGGGGCCTGGGGCTTCAGTTGGGAGAAGGAGAGTCTACAAGACAGTGGAAGAGCAAATTTTTCATAGTGAGACCTTTGCTGGGTCACACAGACAGGTCATTCAGATAAAAAGTTATCCTTAGTCTCTCTCTGAGCCAAGCCCCTTTCTAAATTATTTCAGATAGTTAAGGGGAAATAAGAATTTTTTTCCGATTCTTTTGAGCCTTGATTATCTTCAGCTTAAAATAACCCACATGCCTAAGTGGCACATTTTGGGGAGGCTTGTCCTGAACCCCTTCCAGGGAATTTTTTTTTCTTGTACCCTGAGCATGTAAATGTATCATTTACTATCATATACAATTATTAATGTCATAAATAATTGGATAGCATACTAAAAAGGAAACAATGACATGAAAATATTTGAGTTGAGTATGTATAGGAAGTTTAGTAACCTCACAATTAAGAAATTATTTTATTTTTTACTGACATATAGTTGATTTGCAATGTTAATTCCTACTGTACAGAAAGGTGATACATTTATACATACAAATACATTCTTTTTTAATATTATTTTCCATTATGGTTTATCATAGGATATTGAATATTGTTCTCTGTGCTATATAGTAGGACTTGTTGTTTAAAAAGTTGTTTTAAATTCTCACAAAAAAGCAAAGCACTATTGATAGGTTAATTCTCTGTGTCCAAATGACTGTGCCATAGAATGCCAAATATGTAAATAATTATTTAATTATTATTAAATATTTAAATATTATTTCTAGGTGTTTCTGAATGAGACTAGTATTTGAATCTGTGGACTCAATAGATGGTGCTCCCCAATAATGGTGGACATCATTCAACTCACTGAGGGCCAAAACGAGATAAAAGACAGAGAAAGGAATAGTTCACCTCTTTTTCTTTTTCCTGGCTTTAGAGCTAGGACATTGGTCCTCTCTTGCTTTTGGAATATAAACTGTACCAATGGCCCCCTTGGTTCTCAGGCCTTTGGACTTTACTATTATTCTCGGGGGACTGAACCTTTAACCTGTGGATTCAGATGCTATTTCCACATAGAAAGTGTCAGTATTGAGTTGACTTGTAGAATCTGGACTCCAGCTGGAGTCCAGAGAACTACTTGTTGGAGTGAGGAGAACCCCCAAAACATATTGAAATTGGCTCCAGAAACCTAATAGGGAACAAATCTTGTCAATTTACTCAAGGATTTAATTTATTCCAACTTTCTATGCAGTCTTTGTATTTATAACCCTACCTATGAGTCGTATCACTCTCAAGTGAGGACCTTTACAGAGTATCAAGTGAGAATATGGGATAATTATCAGTGTCTACCTTCCATATGCTGACTCCAATGCTGGGAGGGATTGTGGGCAGGAGGAGAAGGGGACAAAAGAGGGTGAGATGGCTGGATGGCATCACCGACTCGATGGACATGAGTTTGAGTGAACTCCGGTAATTGGTGCTGGACAGGGAGGCCTGGCGTGCTGCGATTCATGGGGTCGCAGAGTCGGACACGACTGAGTGACTGAACTGAGCTGAACCTTCCATATAAGGTTATGGATTCAAATTTTCTTTTTTTCAACTGTAACCAAGTTAACAATGCCCTGATGATTTTCAGCAGCTTTTCTGCTTGACTTCTTATCTTCCCTCCTTATAAAACTTAAGCATCTCAAATGCCTCAAAGATGTCAGTGATGTCTCTCTCCTCTCCATGTTCTTGGCCTTTCAAGCCCTACTGTCTCAGAGTCCATCACCTCTAGTGTTAGTCACTATAGATCATGGGATTGCTGAAAGCTCTGCTAGTTTCTCTTCCCCTGGAAATCACCACCCGGCTGGCTTTTTGGATACGTTCCCTTTATACCAAGAAGTAAGAAATACCCTGGGTGGAAGAGGAATAAAAAATACTGTGGGCTCACTTCAGTCAGCTTACCTTTTCTCCAGAATCTTGATCCCTAAGTCCTAGATGGCTTCCATCATGTTTATTTTTATTTAATCTATTTATCAAAGTTCTACAGAGACTATCAGAAGAGCTATTTCCATCACAATCCATGCTACATTAGACTAAAGTAATCATTGCCTGTGTTTTTAATGAGGTGAAGGTGAAGGTGAAGGTGAAGGTGAAGGTGAAGTCGCTCAGTCGTGTCCGACTCTCTGGGACCCCTTGGACTGTAGCCTACCAGGCTCTCCGTCCATGGGATTCTCCAGGCAAGAATACTGGAGTGGTTTACCATTTCCTTCTCCAGGGGATCTTCCCGACCCAGGGATCAAACCGGGGTCTCCCGCATTGGAGGCAGATGCTTTAACCTCTGAGCCACAAGGGAATCCCTTTTAAATGAGAGGCATTAGTAAAATTCCTATCCTTAATTGCTATTTGAAACATAATTCAGTGGAAATTAAAAAATCAATAATAGTAACTACATATAATCTGTAGACATAACTAACATTTGCATGTAAACACACAAAGAACGTACATAAAGCCTTGTTTATACCATCCCCAACAAAGTTTAAAATGAAATGGTATGCAGTGAGTTGACCAACTGTTGGTTGTGTTCACCAACACAAAAATTTCTACATGTGCATCCATATAAGTTATGAAAAGTTAGTGAGACCATTTTCATTAAGTTTCTGCACCTTTTGTCCATCTTAGATGATCATAAATACAAAACACCTATAAATCAGAAAACTTCTTTGTAATGCCTTATTAAAATGAAAGAAGGCAGATAATGCATATGTGAGGGGGGCCGCAATTTTAACTTCCATCCAATGTCAATCTAATTTCAGTTTCCTTCCCACACCAGTTTATGGTTTGTACAAATTACTGCAGTGATGTGTTTGCTAGGGTAATGGTGATGATATGTCATTAATTCCCCAGAGCGTATCATATTTTCTGAACACATGGTGTAGGCAAGGTCACATTGAATTCATCCATTTTACGCTATTGAAAATAAGCCATCACCACTAAGCTACTCTAATAGAGAACGATACAAAGCAAAACTGCTAGTGTACTGTCATTATGAGAATATTTATGTCTTCTGTAACTCATCACAATTCGTTTGCACTTAAGTGAGAACTTCATAAAATGAAGTTTTATTAAATTTTGAAAATCAAAAAAAGTAGGAGAAAGAACAGGGAACAAGGAACATTGGCTAATAAAGTTTTCTATGTTAGAATATGTCTATATTTTAGTAAGATAAAGTGACCATTTGTCTCATCAACTTTCAGTTCTGACAATAACAGGTTTCCTTGCTGTTCTGTAGAACTGCTAAATTTCTCTGCTGGTCAGCTTTTAAATAGCACATGCATTAGGAATCCCTACTATATTGCAACTCAGAAATTTAGGAGGTATTTGTTAGCTTAAACATAGGTCTCCTCTAAGCCCAATAAAGAGAGTTTGTAATGGAATGTTTACATTCAGATGTCCCAACAGCATGGGTCAACGTAGTTCTCACTGGTGGTCATTAGTGTGCCCCTGGTTCCCCTAGCTATTAAGTAGCAAAATCCTTGCTTAGATTTCCCAGTCAAGATTGAGGTGTGTGATCTTGAAATTACACTATTTCTCCATCAGAAATTCCAGTCTTGGCCCCGAAGGGTACTCCTTCCTAACTCAACTTCAGACTTCAAGGACTTCCCAAAAATGGCAATGAATGAATGGCAACAGGAGATCCATTTCAGGTATGAATGACATGGCTTATAGATTTACCTCTCGGTGACTCTGCTGTGATAAAGTCAGTGTCATTGTGTTGATAGTGGTGCCGGATGTTCCTTTTGATAGTGTAGGTTTTCACTTGTTATTTTCATTCCTATGTGTTCTGTAATAAGAGAAAGCAGATAGTTAAATCAATTCAGCACTTCTCTGCCATTAGCCCATATAGTTTATATGGATAACTATTTTTGAGGATGCTAAGGTGACTGCTGGATTGTGGGTGCTGTGGACATTCACAATCTTTGGGCTCCTCTGTTGTGACGGTCCAGTTTTAGTTTTTAACTCAGGTTGAGCTGTCTCAGCTTCAGCATTTCTTTTGGCACTCACCCAAGGGAAGTTTACTGTTTACAGAGAGAGATTTTTGTGCTGATGCCTCTTTGAGCACCAAGGAGAGCTCCACGATGATGCGTGAGTCAAGGAAAGTGTCAGCTGAACCACATGAGCCAACAAGGACTGGGCAGAGAAAAAGAATCAACTGAATGATGCTGGCTGTTGGCAGAAAATAGAGTGACACAGGTAAGAAATACAACATATCTCAGAAGGTCTTAGGGGCTAGACTCTAGGTCCTAGTTTTGAGTTGTTGGTCAGGATGGAGGATCAAGCTCTGGTGCTCATGATTAAAGCAAATTGGTGCTGGCTTTATGTTTTTTAGGGCCTCCTTGGTGGCTCAAAAAGTAAATAATCTGCCTGCAATGCAGGAGACCTGGGTTTGATCCTTGGATTGGAAACATCACCTGGAGAAGGGAGTGGCAGCCCACTCCAGTATTCTTGCCTGGAGAATTCTGTGGACAGAGGAACCTGGCTGTTTACAGTCCATGGGGCTGCAAAGAGTCAGACATGATTGATGTTTATGTTTTTTAGATGAGACCAAAGAAGATTTTAGTGAAGGGCTAGATAGTCATAGTGAAATAATACCATTTTGGGTACTAAACTCATGTCCCGTGAATTACAAGTTTTCCACTGTAACTGCTGGGGACACAATACATTCCTGGCCCGTGTGAGAGCTGTGACCCCTGTGGTTGGCTATTTCTGCGGCATCAGGTAGTTTCCACTCACATATTCTCTCCTTGGTCCTTAACTAAAGATATATGAGACCCTCCAGTCACAAAACTACAGCAAATCTATCCAAGAGCCAGACACATCATTCCTTTGGATAAGAAACAGAAAGTATTATTCAGAAAGTAATTTATCCTTGAAACTTGCCTTTCAAAGTATGTGTGTGCTTGGTCACTCAGTTGTGTTCAGCTCTTTGTGATCCATTGGACTGTGGCCTACCAGGCTCCTCTGTCCATGGGATTTTTTGGGCAAGAATACTAGACTGGGCTGCCATTTATTTCTGCAGGGAATCTACTCAACACAGGGATCAAATCCTAGTCTCCTGTGTCTCCTGCATTGCAGGCACATTCTTTACCCACTGAGCCATTAGGGAAACCCCATTTCAAAGTATATTAATCTTTCTCATTCTTTCATGCTCATTTTAGATTAATTTTTTATTTTCTTTCTGGAATATATGACTAATACCTTTAATTTTTAAACAATATTATTTTAAGAAGATAAAAATAATGATATTTTATTTGTATTACACACAATATATACATTTAAAATTTAAATATAAATGATTCATGCATGTAAATTAAAGTGGTAAATAAAGCAACAAGAGATAGTACAGAACAATACATTTATAAACCTTTTATCTCTTTATAACATGAAATATCAATAAACAGTGTCCACTATTTTATATTATATGCTGTTTATATGAATCTTTAATTCCATAGTCACACTCATATGTCTGTATAAATTTGCATATGAATGAATCCACTTGGTAAACTCACATCTTTGTTTTAGTTGCATAAAATTAGAGTTAACTTTCCTATATTATTCTTAGTATCTTGTATTTTATTTCTTAATTATACTCCCCAATTATTTATCTTCCAATAAACAGTCCATCTTATACTTGAAAATAGTCTACTAAAATATTGCAGACATGCGTGTTTAAAGTTCAACCTAAGGACAAAGAGAATAGTGCTAATTGTTCCATATTTAACTCCTAACTTTATCCCTAGAATTTTATCCCTCCCGTTTTATCCCTAGCATGATGAAAGTGAAGGTGTCAGTCGCCCAGTTGTGTCTGACTCTTTGTGACCCCATGGACTGTAGCCTCTAGGCTCCCCTGTCCATGGGATTTCCCAAGCAAGAGGAGTGGAGTGGGTTGCTATTCCGTTTTCCTAGGAGAAGGGAATCTTCCTAACCCAGGGAATGAACCTGGGTCTTCCGTATTGCAGGCAGCTTCTTTACCATCTGAGCCACCAGAAAGAATGATACGTGAATGTAATTCCTTTTGTAAAATTTACCTGTGGCGGATTCATTTTGATATTTGGCAAAACTAATACAATTATGTAAAGTTTAAAAATAAAATAAAATTGGAAGAATAAAAAAAAAAAATTTGTAAATTCAAAGCCACTTAAATTTACAATATAAATCATTTCATAAACAGAGTACTTGAAAGATAAATTAGCCTTTATATTGAACTTTTTTGTTTATTTAAGAAGTTGGATTCAATGGAATAATGATACAATTTCTTTTCTAATTAAGAAATAATGCATAGACTATGTAATGCGGGAGCTATTACATCCCATCCTTCAGCCGGGAGCAGTGGCTCTTAATCAGGAAAGATTTTTGAAAAAGAAACTGCCAGAATATGATGTCAACATTCACAGAGAAAAATTGGCTATTGCTTCCTAGGGTACAGAATGAAGACCTAAGCCTGGAGCATTTCCCATGCTGGGTAAGGGCTCCTGCTCTGCTTTCGTGGGAGAGTTCAGAACTGCCACGCATCAGTCACTGCTCTGTGTGCCCAGTATTCTTCTAACTCCAAAAATGTCAACTTAAAAAAAAAGCACAATGTGAGAGTTGCAAGTTAAGTTTTATTTGAGGAAAAATTGAAGACTGCAGCCTGGGAGACTGCACCTCAGATAGCTCTGAGAAACTTCTTCAAAGAGGCAGGGAGGAAAGTTCAGCACATATGTGATTTTGGTGAAGGGGGATATGTGCAATCAAGCACATACTTTTCCAAAAGGTGTCTCCTAGTCTTGTGAAGCTTTTGCTAATCATGAGGAACAGCCATCACCATGAAGGATTTTAGTGCTTTGCCACATACGAGGAGTTGGGCTCATAAAATCAGCTCCTGAAAATATCTATCTGAAGACTTGTCCTGTCAGATTTTTTCAGAGCACAGAGTGCTTCATTTCTGCTCTCCACCTTCTACTGTTTTCAAGGGTAGTTGACGGTCAGCAGCTGCAGCAGTACATGATTTAATCCTTGTAGAGGCAGATGGAAAATGCCCATGGCAGGTGCCAATTTGTAGTTGACACCTATGCTATCAATTGCACATTATTTGAGTTTTGAGAAAATTTGTTTTTCTAACACGTACGTCTCTAGACCAAGAATCACATTTGAACATGATAAAAATTCCGAAGTTTTGGAAGTTGGGTTGGAACATAAATAACTGGATGGAATTTCTGCATGGTTCCCTAGAGGACTGAGTGAGTGTGTCTGCATGAGACAAGGAGAGGAACCCAATATTTGGAAAGGTATTTGCCCTGCAGTGGTCATTAGTGCTGTCAGTCTAATATTGCTGTCTCTCCTTCTATTATGATTTCACTGCTCTGCTCCATTGAAGGCCCATAGAACATGAGCAGAAGTGACATTTGTCAGGTCCAGGTGGAAATTGAAAGAACCAATGGACAACCCATCACTCTTCTGTTACCAGATCCTGACAGCAGGCATCAATTCAATGCAGTGTCTGCCCCAGTAACTTGAGTTCTGGAGCAAACATACACAAAGCAGCATCCCGACTATCTCCTATAAAATGTAGGTTTCAGAGAAAGAATCATTTAATTTTAAACCACTAAGATTTTACGACTGTTTTAAAACATAGCCTGAGTTAGCCTATCCTGATAGATATAACCATTTGCTGAAAAGTATCCACTCAACACAGAAAAAGAGTGCATATTTTTATCCAGCATGATTTCCATGTTAATTAATTTAGGCATTATTGTTGTTTAGCTGCTCAGTCATGTCCAACTGTTTTGCAACCCACAGACTGTAGCCCGCCAGGCTCCTTTGTCCGTGGGATTCTCCAGGCAAGAATGCTGGAGTGGGTTGCCATTTTCTTTTCCATGGGGATCTTCCTGACCCACAGATTGAACCTGCATCTCTTAAGTCACCTGCACTGGCAGACTGATTCTTTACCACTGATCCACCTGGGGTATAGGCTTTAGTCATAGTCTAATAATGACTTTTAAATCCAGAATATACTTTAAAAATTATCATTACCTGTAATGGCACCCCACTCCAGTACTCTTGCCTGGAAAATCCCATGGGCGGAGGAGCCTGGTAGGCTGCAGTCCATGGGGTCACTAAGAGTCTGACACGACTGAGCAACTTCACTTTGACTTTTCACTTTCATGCATTGGAGAAGGAAATGGCAACCCACTCCAGTGTTCTTGCCTGGAGAATCCCAGGGACGGGGGAGCCTGGTGGGCTGCGGTCTCTAGGGTGGTATGGAGTCGGACACGACTGAAGCGACTTAGCAGCAGCAGCAGCAGTAACTGTTAACATAGGACCCGTATTTTTGGTAGTTCGTGTTAAAGAAAATATAGTTGTTGTTCTTATTGTCATTCAGTTGCTAAGTCATGTCTAACTCTTTGCAACCCCACGAACGGAACACGCCAGGCTTCCCTGTCCTTCATTATCTCCTGGAGTTTGCTCAGATTCATGTCCACTGAGTCTGTGATGCTGGCTAACCATCTCATCATATAGTCATAGTAAGGGAAAATTTTTGCTATGTAAAGAGGCAAAGTGCAGTGCACTGTGGACCTGAGAACAAGCACACACCCCTGGCGCTCTGCGTGCAGGTACAACTTCGAAAAACATGTTGAAGTAATCCGTCTTGCACACTTCTTTCCTCCAGTGACAATGTTGCTTTTACTCACAGAAACTACCTAGATCCTGCATTTCCCATTTAAGTGTGCTTCCCAGTGAGAAGCAATCAGTGAAGCAATTGCTATCTTGTTGCAAAAATACCTAAGAGAGTACAGAAGAGAAAACATAGCTTGTACCGTAGCCATCAATTTTGTTGGTAAAGAAAACAACCTCTTTTCATTGGCTTAGGTTAGAAATACTTTTGTTACAGATTTCCTTAACATGAAAATGCTCTCCTTGGGATTTGTCTAGGAAAAAAAAAAATGTGTCGAAATGGAAAAAAGTCAGTGCTTGGACATAAATCAATCTCTGAAAGTAAGTTGCTTCTTAGGAACTGAATTTATTATTTATGATGTATAGTGAAAGTAAAAATTTACTAAGACAGATTAAAATTGTTTTGAGCAGTGAAGCTTAGTTTATCAAGAGACTGCCAGTTTTTTAATTAAAATGATTTTATATGTTTCTCCAATAAGATCATATGCCAAAAGATGTTTGAACTGACCAGATAGTTAACATTAAAAGTTCTTCAGATGCCCTTTGATTTAGTATATTTGAAAAACAGTTCCATGTGAATGAGGTTGAGATCCAGTAATATTGCATAAATTCATCATATATATGTAATTATATCTCAAATTTCAATGTTTATATAAATTAACCACTGGTTTTATTCAAATATGAATGAAAAATGTTCCACAGTATTTATTTTCTTCTCCACATCCTTGAATTAATTTTTTGTGTTATTGTTGCTGTGTAGTTATGAAGTTGTGTCCAAATCTTTGTGGCTCCATGGACTGTAGCCCTCCAGGCTCCTTCTGCTCATGGATTTCTCAGGCAAACATACGTAAGTGGAAAAAAAAAATGCTTAAGTGGGTTGCCATTTCTTTCTCCAGGGATCAAACCCATGTCTCTTGTGTCTTCTGCTTGGCAGGTAGATTCTTTACCACTAAGCCACCTGGGAAGCTCAAGAATACTGGAGTGGGTTGCCATTCCCTTCTCCAGAGGATCTTCCAGATCCAGGGATCAAACCCAGGTCTCTTGCATTGCAGGCAGATTCTTTACTGTCTGAGCCACTAGGGTAGCCCATAAATTTTTAGAGAGTGATTTTATATTTGATTTTGAATATTCACATTCCCTTTCATGTTAATATGGAAATACAAGAACATCAACCCCAAATGTTAGAGAGCTTGAGAGTATATTATGTTGGTTTACCCTGTAATATTTCCCAGTGAAACTGTGCACAGTGTCCTATGCCAGCCTTATAAAGAGCAGCGTCATAACTTGTTACACAGAGCTGCCTTTATCATGTCTCAACAGCTTTCATACTTTTTATTCACTATTGAATATCCTAAATGCCAGGAGAGCAATTTCATTCCAACTAAGTCAAGTGCTTCTTATTTACTTGTATAGTTCAGGTACAAACATCTCAACTAATGACTTAAGACACTTATTCTTATAGGTGGAAACTTTGGTGTGTACACGTTTCTGAAGTGCACGGTAATGATTTTAATATGAAGTGCAAGTTAGGTTGGTAAAAAGTACCATTGACAGTAGAGAGATACTTTTGACAATTCTCCAAACAAAATGACAATAAATGAATCACAACACAGGCAAAAACTTCAAAAGATGGAGCTGGATCAGACATAAAAAAGCATAAGATGGCTTATTTAGGAAAGATTATTTATCTTTCAAGCAAAATTCCAAGATTTTTAGATTCTTTATCATTCAAAATTTTAATTCTTTAGTAAAATTTTCCTTTAAGACATGCTTGTAGCTTATGTATCTTTTATCTTAGTGCTAAAGCAGGCTTATGAGAAAATGGCCTTTCCTGCCTGTTTCTTTCATATTTCAGCAGAAAAAGAGTGTCAATCCAGTTGACACAGTAGAGTTTTGGATGGAAAGTGATGATCAGTAGCAGCAGAGTTAAGAGAAGAATGGTGGGCAGTTCACTCTCCTGGAGGAGCTTTCAGATTAAGATACATATAAAATAGACAATGCTGAGAATACATTCTATAACCCTAGTTTAGTCCATGCTGCCATTAGCCAAGTGGTGAGGAAGTGAATGATTTGATTTTATAACTATCTACCAAAAATAATATTTGATATTTAAAATGTATTCTTTGTACATTTTGAATAGGGATAAAAATGTCTCTTTGCAAAGCATTTTAGTATAGCAATTGCAATAGCCATGGGTATTGCACATGTGCTCTGCTATGGGGAACACTGTTGAACGACAGGCCCCACTAATATCCCACTGACCTCCGGATCCACCACCATGCTGGTGTCAAGTGGTCATAAACAGGTTGTTTAACAATCAGGATTAGACCTGATGCCCCCAGGCAGATAGTGGTGCTGAGGCTGTTAGCGAGGTGGGAGGGAAATGGAGAGGTAGAGGTCCTTCCAGGCCATGCAAACGTGGGCTACCCTCTTCTCCCCTGCAGTGCTGTGGTGGAGGATGAAGGAAGGGGCCTTCACGCAGAGCGTGATGGGCTTCTCTTCAGTCCTGTGATTGGAGGCACAGAGTCGAAGGTGGGAGTGGTTTTAGCCACAGAGCCCGCCTCACCACTTTTCCCCTCAGTGGTGGATATTTATAAATAATAACCTCTCAGTGTTTTAAAGCAAATTGGTTTGAATCAATTTGCAGCATATCCGATCTTTCATAGTATTGGCAGGCAAAATATTTGCTTTTAGTAAAGGAAAAAGTGACAGTTTGCAAACATGAACAATGTGCCTATAAAAACTTTATTTAGACAGTTGAATATTTGTGGCAACCATGTCTGTTTTGTAGATAACAAAGGCAATGAGTTGTTCTTAATTACACTTCTTCAGTGTGGAAGAGACACAGTTGAAATCTAGTCGTAGCTTACTTCAGTGCTTTTCCTCTCTCTCATACTGCATTTCAGAGACTGATTATCCTTGCCGTTCAGTTGCTCAGTCATGTCCGACTCTTTACCATCTCCCAGAGCTTGCTCAAACTGACTTCCATTGAGTCGGTGATGCCATCCAAATATCTCATCCTCTGTCATCCCCTTCTCCCACCTTCAATCTTTCCCAGCATCAGGGTCTTTTCCAATGAGTCAGTTCTTCCCATCAGGTGGCCAAAGTATTTGAGTTTCACCTTCAGCATCAGTCCTTCCAATGAATATTCAGGACTGATTTCCTTTAGGATGGACTGGTTGGATCTCCTTGCAGTCCAAGGGACTCTCAAGAGTCTTCTCCAACACTACAGTTCAAAAGCATCAATTCTTCAGTGCTCATCCTTCTTTATGGTCTGACTCTCAAACTCTCACATTCATACATAACTACTGGGAAAACCATAGCTTTAACTATACAAATCTTTGTTGGCAAAGTAATGTCTCTGCTTTTTAACACATTGGCTAGGTTTGTCATAGCTTTTCTTCCAAGGAGCAAGCAGTCAATTCTTCAGCTGTGGTTCTACATATTGTCTTAGTCTTTAAATAGAAAGTTGGTTTCATGATATCAGTCATCAAAAAATGCATGAAAAATGGAAATATTCTGGAGGTCTTTTAACTACTTGATAAGCTGGATTGGGGGCAGGAGGAAAAGGGGACGACAGAGGATGAGATGGCTGGATGGCATCACTGACTCGATGGACATGAGTTTGAGTGAACTCTGGGAGATGGTGATGGACAGGGAGGCCTGGCGTGCTGCGATTCATGGGGTCACGAAGAGTCGGACATGACTGAGCGACTGAACTGAACTGAACTGAACTGAAGCTATATGTGAAAACTATTACTGACCCTCTTTCTTCACAAATATGGCAGAGATAAATGCTTCCTTTTTTCAATTTGGAATACTTATTTTACTTCTTAATGCATTTCTTAATATCTATGGTCCCTTTAATCAAGAATATAAAGTTATTTTTTTTAAAGAAGATAATCCTAAAGAGAACTATTAAAAGGAGAAAATTATGAGGTCATAATGAGATTCCTTGTAATATTTTAATGTGTTACCAAGTTTCACAGAACTGCCAAAAATGATTTCCATGAAATATTTGTTGCAGGAGCCCCTGCTCTGTCATCTACTAATCAGTGTCCAGAGGACAGAAATATTCTTCGTTAAGTTACCTTGGGTGGATCCCTTTGAAGGTTTACATTACACATTATCATGTGAAAGTTCTGAATTTTAACTTTTAAAACTAAACTTAAATATCTAAATTAGAGTTACCTTTGTTGCCCTCAGCAACATTTTCCTCTTGAACCTCTAGCCTATTTCATGTCAAATAATTTTTTTTCCTTAGCATTGTTTTAGAAGCACAGGGAGATTTTCAAATTAAGAACTACTTTTAAAGCATAGTCTTGCCTCAAAAACCCACTTTGCTACTGGCTGGCTTCTCACCACCTCCGCTAACCATGGTCTACAACTTGGCCATAAAGGAAGACCCCAAAAGACAAATTGCCTTCTGGATGGGAAATAATTTACATTAAAAATATAGTCACAAATATTTAGAATAAAATTAATATATAGGGTCAACAGCATTTATTAGGTGAACACTAGGTCTGAATAATATTGGAATTTGAGTACATTTAAAGTGAAATAAGAAATGTATTTTTTCACAGGTCTATCTTATATGATTTAGTAGCAGTGTGACCATAATACGTCTATGCTTCTGCTGCTGCTAAGTCGCTTCAGTCGTGTCTGACTCTGTGTGACCCCATAGATGGCAGCCCACCAGGCTCCCCTGCCCCTGGGATTCTCCAGGCAAGAACAGTGGAGTGGGCTGCCATTTCCTTCTCCAATGCATGAAAGTGAAAAGTGAAAGTGAAGTCGCTCAGTTGTGTCCGACTCTTTGCAACCCCATGGACTGCAGCCTACCAGGTTCCTCCATCCATGGGATTTTCCAAGCAAGAGTACTGGAGTGGGGTACCATTGCCTTCTCTGATAATACTTCTATAAGTGGCATAAATGCAGCTTATGCCATGTACTAAACTTAATGTTTTGAGTCATTTTACTTGGGTGTCATAGGGGTGGTTCTCACTCTGGTGAATGCATGTTTTTTTCTATTACTTATTTCATTTTGGCATTATATTGGGTACTGTGTCTGAGGAGGCCTTACAAATAGCTGAGGGAAAAAAAAAAAGAAGTGAAAGGCAAAGGAGAAAAGGAAAGATATGTCCATCTGAATGCAAAGTTCCAAAGAAGATGAAGAAGAGATAAGAAAGCCTTCCTAAGTGATCAATGCAAAGAAACAGAGGAAAACAATAGAATGAGAAAGACTAGAGATCACTTCAAGAAAATTAAAGATACCAAGGGAACATTTCATGCAAAGATGGGTACAATAAAGGACAGCAATTGTATGAACCTAACAGAAGCAGAAGATATTCAGAAGAGGTGGCAAGAATACACAGAAGAACTATACAGAAAAGATCTTCATGACCCAAATAACCATGATAGTGTGATCACTCACCTAGAGCCAGACGTCCTGGAACGCCAAGTCAAGTGGGTCCAGAAACATCAGTATGAACATAGCTAGTGGAGATGATAGAATTCCAGTTGAGCTATTTCAAATCCTAAAAGCTGATGCTGTTAAAGTGCTGCACTCAATATGCCAGCAAATTTGGAAAACTCAGCAGTGGTCACAGGACTGGAGAAGGTCAGTTTTCATTCCAATACCACAGAAAGGCAATGCCAAAGATTTGCCCTCATCTCACACACTATCAAGGTAATGCTCAAAATTCTCCAAGCCAGGTTTCAACAGTACATCAACCATGAAATTCCAGATGTTCAAGCTGGATTTAGAAAAGGCAAAGGAACCAGAGATCAGATTGCCAACATCCGTTGGATCATAGAGAAAGCAAGAGAATTCCAGGAAAACATCTACTTCTACTCTGTTGACTGTGCCAAAGCCTTTGACTGTGTGGATCACAACAAACTGCGGAAAATTCTTAGACAGATGGGAATACCAGAACACCTTACCTGCTCCTGAGAAATCTGTATACAGGTCAAGATGCAAGTGTTAGAACCAGACATGGAACAACTGACTGGTTCCAGATTGGGAAAGGAGTATGTCAAGGATGTATATTGTCACCCTGCTTATTTAACTTATATGCAGAGTACATCATGAAAAATGCCAGACTGGATGAAACGCAATCAAGATTGTAGAGAGAAATATCAATAACCTCAGATATGCAGATGACACCACCCTTATGGCAGAAAGTGAAGAGGAACTGAAGAGCATCCTGATGAAAGTGAAAGAGGAGAATGAAAAAGCTGGCTTAAAACTAAACTTTCAAAAAACTAAGATCGTGGCATCTGGTGCCATCACTTCATGGCAAATAGATGGGGAAACAATGGAAACAGTTATAGACTTTATTTGGGGGGGCTCCAAAATCACTACAGATGGTAACTGCAGCTATGAAATTAAAAGACAAGCTATGACCAACCTAGACTGTATATTAAAAAGCAGAGACATTACTTTGCCAAAAAAGGTCCACCTAGTCAAAGCTGTTTTTTCCAGTAGTCATATGCGGTGTGAGAGTTGGATCATAAAGATAGCCGAGCACTGAAGAACTGATGCTTCTGAACTCTGGTGTTGGAGAAGACTCTTGAGAACCCCATGGACAGCAAAGAGGTCAAATCAGTCATCCTAAAGGAAATCAGTCCTGAATATTCAGTGGAATATTAAATATTAGAATATTTATATTTTATATAAATATTTATATATTATAAATATAAATAAAATATTTATATTTATATAAATATTTTTATATATTATTAATATATAAATATTTTTATATTTGTAAATAATAAAACTCCAGTACTTTTTCCACCTGATGTGAAGAACTGACTCATTGGAAAAGACCGTGATTCTGGGAAAGACTGAAGGCGGGAGGAGAAGGGGACAACAGAGGCTGAGATGGTTGTATGGCATCACTGACTCGACGGACGTTAAGTTTGAGCAAGCTCTTGGAGTTGGTGATGGACAGGGAAGACTGGCGTGCTTCGGTCCGTGGGATGGCAAAGAGTCAGACACGACTGAGCAACTGAATGGAACTGAACTGATTGAGTGACAAGGCACCAAACACAATGAGATATCAGAACACATATCTTGACTGATTTCATGTGAAGTTTGAAATGTGGGTTCCAGCACTCAAACTGGTCTGTCAGATATCAGAGGCAACCACAAGGAAGAGCAATTTTTGCTTAAGAACAACATACTATCTCTCAGAGTCTTGAGAGCATTGAAGGTGTGTAACACCTGAACATCTGACAGTTCAGTTTAGTCGCTCAGTCATGTCTGACTTTTTGCGACCCCATGAACCGCAGCATGCCAGGCCTCCCTGTCCATCACCAACTCCCGGAGTTCACCCAAACCCATGTCCATCGAGTCGGTGATGCCATCCAACCATCTCACGCTCTGTCGTCCCCTTTTCCTC
The DNA here is from genome assembly GCF_055505025.1 of Bos grunniens. Lineage (NCBI taxonomy): Eukaryota > Metazoa > Chordata > Mammalia > Artiodactyla > Bovidae > Bos > Bos grunniens. The sequence goes on from NC_141188.1 coordinate 11,742,119, forward strand.
CTGCCCTCAATCTTTCCCAGCATCAGGGTCTTATCAAATGAGTCAGCTCTTCACATCAGGTGGCCAAAGTATTGGAGTTTTTTTTTTTATATGGTTTCTCACACATAATGATATTTTGAAATTATAAGACAAGAAGACCAGAGAGTTGGCTTATTCTAGAGACAGCTCGACTGAATCCTCCATGACCATCCATCTAAGTGGGGAGAGATCTCACCCTCCAATGCACTATGAATCACTAAGCAACTTCCATGTGACTGCACTGCAAGGGAAGTTCATGATTGAAGCTGTGATCTTGTTAGAAAAGAGACTTAAAGTTCTAAGGGTCTTGAATCTGCCTATTCTGTAGCTGATGAAACTCAGACCTGCTAAGTCAGGACTACAT